>NC_142340.1:44521250-45787500 GCF_054954075.1 Amborella trichopoda | reverse complement strand
CCCTTGGGGGCACTTCCCAACAGAGAGACTCTATCTCTTTCATGATCGAATCTAAAGGTTGCGAAACTTAGGGTTTGAGCCTAATTATTTTGGAATTGGGGTTTTGTAGAGATTTAAAGGTGGTTACTTAGTTTGATCGAAATCAACTTTCCCGGTTCAAGATTGAAGCTAGACCGCTGATCCCGCGATATTAGATGTGGTGACTCGGTGTGGGGTGTAAAATGCTCGATTGATGTAATATCTGGCATCTTTACTTTTATTTATTTGTTCTTTTATTTTATATTCTCAAGCACAGTATTAGGTTGTATGAATGACATCAAGTAGTTAAGATTTATTTTATTGATGTGTTATTTATTTTTGGAATTTCTATTGTTTGTAATAAGACCATCTGTGAGTGATCTTATTGCCAAAATTATAAGGGGTGATTATTATTAAAAATAAATAAATTGTATTTTCCCGGTAAAAGATGACATAGGTCTTTCTTTCATTTAATTATGTGATCTACGCGTTTCATAATTGGATCAACAATTATTTGTAGTCAGCAAGGACCTCAAAGCTCGGATAACAACTTATGCAATTGTTTATGGTCAACAAGGACCTCAAAGCTCGGATAACAACTTATGCAGGAAAAAATAAAAACAATTGTTTGATGCAGGCTGGACCACATTTGTACAATATGTGGTCCAGAGGTATAAAGCATCAATCGAAAAGATGGATGCAAATAGGTGGTCAATTTAAAAACAATTGTAACTAACAGTCCAAATATTTCTTAATATAATTATTATTTCTAGTTTTCAAAATTTATTTATTTTTTTATATTCATAGTCTCCATGTTGAGGATTATACATACTCTAAAAATTAGGATCAAATTATATTTAAAAAATATATTTATTGCCAAGCCTGCATTTCTACATATGCGGGCTTGGCTGCATGCTAACTGTGTCCCAAAAAATAATAACATGAAAATAAAATAAAATAAAAAAGGTTGAAAGAAAATATACATCTCTCTAACTCTCCAAAAAATAATAACATGAAAATAAAATAAAATAAAAACGGTTGAAAGAAGTCCACCCTAAGATTTAGTCACACTCTCAAACTCTTTACTCAATCACCAATAATCTCTTAACACTCAATCACCAATAACCTCTGTAGATTTAGGGCTCCCCTAACACTCAATCACCAATAATATCCTTAGATTTAGGGCTCCCCTACCTATCTCTTTAGAAGATCCCACAAGCCATGGAATGAGTTACGTTTCCCTAATCTAACATATCCTACCAATCTAATCACGCTAAACTCATGTTAAATCTCTACAATTAAAAAAATAAGAATAACCCTAAAAAAATAAAAACCCAAATAATATTTTTTCTAAAATTCAAATAATATAAAAATAAAATAATAAAATAAAAAATCCAATTTTTATTTGCGTTGTTCTCTCATGGTTGGAAGAAGCTCGACCTCAAACTTACATCCTTCAGAGGCCAATTAAATAATTGATGATGTAGTCCAATTACATAATTGGTGATGTAATCCAATTAAAAAACTGATAATGTACTCCCACCATTCTTAAATACTTTGCCTTCAATAAACCAATTGATCCAACTATAGTAGAACTCTGGGATACCGAACTTGGAATACCAAATTTAATATTGATTTCTCTTCCAGGCTCATAGGGTGGCAACAAGCCTATCTTTTTTTTTTATAATTGATTTTTTAAATTTCTTGCATGTTAGGGTGGCATTTCATAAGTTGCAACAAGCTTATCTTTTTCTTCATAATTGATTTTTGAAATTTCTTGCATGTTTGGGTTATTGACATTGTATTTTCTATCCAGATCTACCCATATTCTTGTTTCTCATGCTACAATCTACCAAGTAGATCTTGTAAACTTTGTTGTATTATTTTGCAAGTATGTTCTTTGTTAAGTCTTTTTTGAGCATCTCAAATTTTTGTTTTAATCGTTCAAATATTTGATCTACATTTTTCATAATTAGATCATCAGTTGTTTTTGATAAGTAGCGATCTAAAAAAAAAAAAAAATTAATCATTTAAATATTGATTTACGCTTTCCATAACTAAATCAACAGTTGTTTGTGATCAACAACTGATGCAAATAAAAAATAATATAAAAAAATAAAATAAAATAAAAAGAATTGAGAGACCTCTCTCTATGTCAGCAAGGAAGTCCATCCCAATATTTTTTCACACTATCAAAATCTTTATTCAAACTGTAAAGATGGATGCACGTAGTTGTTCCATCTAAAAACAATAGAAACTAACGGTTCATAAAGTGTAAAGATGGATGCAAATAGGTGTTCCATTAATGACCTCCATGTTAGAGATTACATGTCCTTAAAAATTAAATCTTAAAATCGATCTAAAAAATAGATCTATTAATAGGCCCGCATTTCTATATATGCAAGCTTGGTCGCATAGAATCTAGTCCATCCCACAAACCTCAGTTAAAACTAAGTATATCATAACCAACCCAAAAAAAAACCAAAAACCAAATAACACTTTTTTTAAAATTCAGAAAATATAAAAAAAAATAGAAAAATCAATTTTTATTTTCATTAGTAAACACTTAGATTGAACCCTCCAAAAATTAGATACTCAATATCAATCTCAAGATTTTTATTTTTCAAACATGCGCAGGTTCTTTTGAACCCCTTCCTATAAATATCGTGGCCGACGAAAGTATGAAAGAAACCGCATATTTCCCATAGAGTTGCTTATCATAAACTACATGTTCTTTAGCAACTAAAGAAACCATGGGTTTTGGTGTTACATCCACTAAAAGGTAAAAATAGATAGAGGAAAAAGGAATTCAAAAAATAATATTTATATTTTTTTTAAAATAAAAATTCTAAATTTTAGATCATTGTCATGGTTGAGATTATCGAACTGTAAAATCTTGGATAAAAAATACGTCTTTGCGATATATTTCAGAAGCACAACGCACAAGAATAAGTGAGTAGACTGACTCACCAAATTCTTTTGCCATATATAATTCAAGGTTAAATTTTATATAATTACCCTAAATTTATAAAAAAATACCAAATCTCACTCCTCATACACTTCAGGGGAAAAAAAAAAAACACAAGATTTAATGGATACCTTCCAATTTTTAGATGGTGAAATTTGATTGTTAGTAATCTCAAAATGAACATTTTTCTTATGAAAGAAATAATCTACCGATTCTTTGATGGTTCCTAAAATTTTGGAGGAAAAAAAAAAAAAACTCTTCACAAGTAAGTTTTTCTTTCAAGAGAGTAGGTATACAATGTGATCCTGTGGGTACATAGCATACGTGCAGTAAGAAATATATAAAAGATTTTACAGTTCTTGATCATCTATGCATGGTCTCACCATGGGGCTTGACAATACTACCGCCAAAGCTCAATCCCAATTGAGTTTGTATTGGTTTTTGACTTATCCACGCTTCGAGTTACGGTGTGAATCAATTTTTAAATGTTAATATTCAAAAGAATATTTGAAAAAATAAATAAGAAGACTATTTAATTTTTAACACGAGGAGGTCATAATTAAGGCAGACAATGGGCTGATTGACTTGGCCGTAAAAACTGAGGGCTTGGCCACAAAAAGTGGCCTGAGGGCCGGGCTAGGGCGAGACTACTATGGCCCAAGGAAAGGGCGAGGCCAGGCTTGGGCTAGGTCTGCAATAGGGCCGGCTTCATTCTCCTTACCTTGACCTTTTTTTCTTATTATTATTTATTTACTTTTATTATATTTGCCCCTCCCTAGCCTAGCCACGATAGGTCAGAGTTGGGTCAGGGCCTCTTCAGACCTTTCAGGGCCCCACCCACAGGCTAGGGTGGCTCGGTCCATTTCCGCCCTTGTGACAATCACTATTGATCATAGGATATGAAATTGGGATATTGGGGATGTTATTGATTTGGCGGAAAACTCAAAATGAAATTTTTTGAATTATGTAATACATCCAAGCTATCATATTCATTATTTGATGGATAAGAGTGATTACGACATCTTATAATAAAAAGTAAATGAATTTACGAGTCAAATTTTATTTCTTAAAGTCAAGGATTAGGCAGATTTCAGGCATAAAGAGCATTGGTACGTATTCTATATCAATTTTCATTTCAGAGTCGGCCATTAGGGGGAGGTTGGATTTCCAATAATATAAGTAGTTGTTATGAGTGAGGGAGTAAATGTACATTATGCTCGTCCAAACGGGTATCTTTTAAAAACTAAATTCAATCTTGAAACAACTCGTCTAGCCAATACTATGGTCCCAAACCCATGGTCCTAACCGAAGAATTTCAATCTCTTTCTAATATTCTTTGTTTCCTCAATTCTTCATCATACTTTATGATTCCCATTAGCTATCTAAAATTTTATTTAATTCTTATGGAAATCTACTCTCTCTCTAAAATATTATTTCACTTATCGATATGTTCGTCTTTCCTTGCCCGATTCACAAAGACAAAAGTAATCTCTTTCTCTCTCTAAATTCATTCTCTCTCTCTCTCACACAGTATTTCTCTATATTTACCTATGGGTGCCATTTATACAAGGATGCAACCTTAATTGTAGAAGTTGCGGTCAACACTTTCTATTTAGCTTAACGGTGAAGACTTGATACAAATCTTAAAGATAATATAAAAAAATGACATATTTTTCTGAGACTATATTAAATTTACTACTTAAAAAAAAAAAAAAGACGGTATAGACTAATGCAACCTTATTCTTATAAGTAAGGTTGCATCGTTATATAAACTTTTTCTTTTATCTATTTATTCATTTTTCCTTGGCCAATAACAAATGAAAAAAAAGGTACAACCTCTCTCTCAGTGGTCCTCTAGGGCCTAGAAAAACTTGTCCTTGGGGTAGGTTTCTTCTGGAATTAGCTTGTCCTAGGGGTAGGTTTCTCCTAAAATTGGCTTGTCTTGGAGGTAGGTTTCTCCTAGAAGCTCCTCTAATTGGCTTGTTCCTTGGATAGGGGTGTATGCTGTTTAAATAATACCTAATAAAAAATATAAAAATATAGAATATGCATGCCCATTGTCATTGTTCAGACTGCCTAGAAGATATCTAATGAAATTCAGTTGCAGTTTTTGTATTTTTATCCTATATTTCATTTTAAGCTATATTATTTAATTTCTCACATTGATTCCAATCTTCAATATTATTTATGAAATCTTTATTATTTTCTTTTTTATTTCTATTGTATCTTTATATATAGTTTTCTTATAATCCAAAGATTCTATCAAGTCAATGTATTGGAAATCTATCAAATATATATTTTTATTTTAAAAATTATAATTAACACCTCAAATTCTTGTAGGGCAAACAATGTAAAACATTTGTCCCCAAACTACACAATTATTAAAGAAAGGAAAAAAGTCATTGTATTGGAAATGTATCAAAATATGTATTTTTATTTTAAAAATTATAATTAATATCTCAAAATTCTTGTAGGGCAAACAATGTAAAACATTTGTCCCCAAACTACACAATTATTAAAGAAATGAAAAGTTTATATAAGTTTGCAACTTTAAAATGTAGAACTGCAGATGCACTTAAAAAATCTATCGGAAGGTTGTTTTAATGTTGAAAAACCCTCTAATTGATCATCTCGACATCGGGATGTATAACTATGAAAAACAAAAAGCGAATTTGAGTCCCAAAAATATTGCATCTTACAACACATTATCTAGACTGTCCAGTTTCAAGAATTTCATATGTTTACAGATCTACTTGATTTTAACCATTTCTAGAGTTTAAAATTTTATAATTAGATATAAAAATATATTTTAAAATAATTCTAAAAATATTTTACATCAAAATTATATGTTATAATAAAATTTGAAAGTGCACCTTAATTGGATTGTTTAAGATTGTAACCACATAGAAACCACACCCTTCTTAAAAGTAGACTTTGTTTCCTCAACTCTTAAACATATGCATTAAATAACCAAATATGGAAATATTAATTTGAAATAGCAAATGTTTAAGAGGTGTGGTTTCTATGAGGCCGAGGCCCTAAGCAATCAAAATAAGGCTTAACTCTAAATATCATATTTAAAAGTTAAATATTTTACGATGGCCTAAAAAATATATTTTCATCATTGATTATAAAATTTAAAGTTTTAAAAATAATGTAGATTGAGTAGATCTATAAACACTTGAAAACATGTAAAATTGATGGCCTAGATAATATTCCAAATATAAAATCCATTGTTTTTCGTGTCTCTACTTCTCGCGATTGAGAAAATCGAATTCAAGGGCTTTTGACATAAAAAAAATCTCTTATAAAGAATTTTTGCGGTACGCCTTAATTTGATCTTTTAGGACCTCAGCCTCATATAATATTTTTCCATATTCAATAATCTTATATACCAAAAACATCAAATCATATATGGAAATCCTAATCTTATCCCATTGACACCTCACTCTGACGCAAACCCATCGCTGGCCATTGAAGGAGTTTCTGCTTCGGTCTGCCGATTATGCCAAGGAACTGTTTCTCTCTGTAGGCTTTCTCTCTCTAGAGGTAAAGCAACTTTCTCTCTCTAGGTCCTCCCGTCCTTATCGATTCGTCTTCTCTGTTATCTTGTATCAAGAGGAAGTGTCAAGCAAATTTCCCCCTTTATTTGACTTATTCTTTTGAGAAGGTACTTTATGCTTTATTTACTTTAGCTGTGTTTTTTTGCTTTGATTTTCTTGTCAATTAGTAAAATCAGGAAAAAAAAAAATGCCACAAGATAATAAAGAAATCGCTGTTGCTTATTGTGCGATCGACAATATGAACGCTTTGACCTAATTTCTCGCCGTTGCTTATTGGGCGATCACAATATGAACGTTTTGACCTAATTTCTCGTTGCTTATTGTGCGATCACAATATGAACGTTTTGACCTAATTTCATGAATACAACTGTTGATTGGAAAAAATTGGATTTGAATTTTAAAAGAATTGGACTTTTTGGGAATTGAATATGTGAAATAATGAGTAATTACAATGCTTTTAGTGAAACTGAGAGAATGTTTTTGAGTCTACTTGAAATATCTGGATATGATAAATATATGGCTTGTTTTTCTCTATGGAATGCTTCTTTTGTGCCTTTTTTTCGACTCTGTTCATGAAATTATTCATATTTTGCTTTTGGATTCATGAAATTTCAGCGTAATTTGGAAGTTTCTCATTAAAGATTCAATATTTACTGAAGTGAAATCCAAAGCTTTGATTTTACCTGTAAAAAATTCAACGTCCTTATCATTTTCAATATGAATAGAAAAAGAAAAAGAGGTAATTATATAACTACTTAGGACTCTTTCTTTGTAATATCCGAAGTCTTATCTCATTATTTATTCGATCTCTTTCTCCTTGCCTGTAAATTTCGGAGAACAGCTCAGCTCCTTGAGCATTATCCATTTGGAAATCTCATTGAATGTTTAACATTAATTGTTTTATATATTTGATGCTGACTTTGACTTGTTGGCCTCAACAAGTGGGCACCCTTTGCCAGCTGAGCCATTTGTGTTCTATAAGACGTGGGTTGTTACAGTTGTTTGCCGTCTTGCCTCTGGAGGTTAGATTCATTTCACAGTTTTGTCTTTTTGATTCTTCACACCATAAAGATCTCTGCAGGGGGGCTTCTCGATCTTCTCCTTGGTATAATTCTAAACATTCTTGGGCTGGATTGATAATTCTCAACGATGTTCAGAAACCTGGCAGAGTCGGCTCGGACTCGGCCGAGTAACTCGGCTCAGACATGACCGAGTCCGAGGCCCAGCCTAGTTTCAGAATATTGATTCTAAATATTGCTAATTTGCCTTCTTGACTTTGCATGTTTGATTAATTGCAGTTTTTGATTCATTGCACCAATATTTTCAAAGTCCTCGACCGAGTTGAGTCACTTGGTCGATCCGATCCGAGTGGACTCGACGACAAAAAGCCTAAAAACTAAAAAGAAATATAAAAAATTTGTTCAAATAGCATATTAAAAAAAAGAGTCTGTTAAAAAACCTTAAAAATCAGCAAAAAGTGAAATAAGTACTAGAAATGACTTGAAGTCTATAGATGTCCAGAAAAGTATATAAATTACGGAGATGGATTTGATCTATACCTTGAAATATTCAGAATATGTCTAAATCATATATTTCAGATTTTTAACAAAAATTTGCACTTTTTAGCAAATTTAAGCAAGGGTGAGTTGTCCTATGGAACTCGCTGGCCAGAGGCCGAGGTCGAGACCTGTTGGAAATTGTAGGGTAAAAAGGGGCACAAAAAGGTTGTACAAATTTTGAAAAATATGGCTTGATTCCTTCTTGTTTTCAATGCTATAATTGGTTTGGCAACTCGATCTCGGGATACAAGAAAAAGATATGGCTCTTTTTTTTATGTTCTAAAGCTCTATGCGTCTAAGCTTGGAAACCCACAATAGATACCAGAGTTCAATGCTGTAATTGGTTTGGCAATTCGTTCTCGGGATACAGAAAAAGATATGGCTCTTTTTTTTATGTTCCAAACCTCTATGCATCTAAGCTTGGAAACCCACAATAGATACCAGAGTCTATAGACAAAGACAAAAGTAGTAGAGAGGCGATTTTTGCATAGAAGAGGTATGAGAAGAGAGTTTCTTTCACTGAAATTCATATGGCACGTCTTTTTCCAAAAAGACCGCATTTTATAGCTACATGGTAGCTGCACTACCAAAGTGGTGGTTCTTCCTTTGTTCTAAAAGCATAAGGTATGAAAATACGTACACTTAAATACTGCTCAATTAATCATTATTTTTTTTGTTTTAAAAATATGAGGCATGAGAGAATGTCTACTTTTAAATACTGCACAATTAACTCTCTTTTTTTCAATGTGGGACTAAAAATACACAATTAACTCTCTTTTTTTCAATGTGGGACTAAAAATACACAATTTTTTCAGGGAAAAACCACCAAAACCATATTGTTATTTTTCAAAACCAAAAATACTAACGAGACTCAGCTGAGAAACATTGCTTTGCGCAGTTAACATCTTCCTAGTCGGGGCTTCTCGATCTTCTTCTTGTAATAATTCTAAACATTCTTAGGCCATGGCCAATTTTCTTATATGGAATACATGGTGTGTTTGCTAAGTTAAGAGAGGAGTCCCTTTAGGGTAGGGTTCATCTTAGGTCTTTTAATGGGTTCTACGTTGGTTATACCTAATCTATCAGGTGTTAGGGGTGATTCAAATTGTAAGAAAACACCGAGATTGACATGATCAGTTGGAGGGTTTCTAGCCTAGAAACAACTTTTTTCCTGTGGGTTTTGAAACCTTATAGAATGCTTTTTTCTTTAATACACTTATTTAATGTTAATGCTAGGGTTTATCTAATCAATCCATAAAAATTGTGCATTCCGTTAATATATTTTTAAACATCTCCAGATAATTATCTATAATCTACATGCATATCTATTTAGAAAATATATCAAATAGGAAGTTTGTATTATTATTCTTTTAAAAAAATGGGTTGTTCATTCTAAAAGTTTCTAATATGTATATCTTAATTTCAAGAGATTTCAAAGTCCCCATTCTTATCTTCTAAGAGAATTCTAGATTTACCTACATACACATCCTAAAATATTTCAATCCCCATGGGAAGATCATATTATTCTGCTTTTCATACTCTAGATAATTATCTATATTTCTTAAGAAATTCACATATCTTCAAATATTTCAATCCTAAATCTACGTGCAGTTCCTAACAGATCGACTTGTAAAGTTCCTAAAAAGATCACTTACAACATAAATCAACGTTCCTAAAAAGATCACTTAACAACCAAAAATCCTAACAGGGACGTTCCTGGTACTACTACTCATTCAAATCTTTAGAAAATTATCTACATATCTAAACAAAAACTCTATAAATGCATCTTCCAATATTTCAATCTTAAATCCTGGTGAAGTTCCTAAAAGATCCTCGTGCAAAGTTCCTTAAAAATTATTTAGATAAGAATCCTTAAAAATAGGAAGTTCCTTTTTGTATTCCTCTATAAGTGTCTTCCTGAAAGATCATTTTTAATAAAAGAATTCCTACAAAAATAGCAACTTGGTTGCTATTGTTCTAGATTAATAATATACTGTATGTGTTTATTAATAATATATATATATATATATATGTATATCTTTGCAGTCAAGATAAAGACTAGAATTAGAACTGAGATTTATATTTCATTAGGCCTATATGAATAGGTGGTGAGTGGTGAGTGGAGAGAGGGATCACGTAAATTCAACAGATTAGAGGTGCTTTGAGGGTGAGTTACAGAGTAGAAAGGGAAGAGAGGCCACCGAGCCTTGTAGAGAGAGAAAGGGTTGTTTGAGAGAGGCCACCGAGCCTAGAGAGAGGTGTAGATAGGATTGTAGAGAGTGCATAAAACCCACTGAGGTAATAAACTCAAAATTTTGTTGAATAGAAGGTGAGTGTTCTTCTCTCTTCTTTCTTTGCGTATGTGTGTTATCAGGCCCTTCAACAACTAAAGCATTCATGTATCTTTTAAACATGTTCTTTCTAAGGACAAAGTTCTTGCCCCTACCATCTTAATTTTTGTTTACACTTTCACATATTTGTGAGTTACATGAGATCTATTAATGTGATTTTTACCAGTAGCTAACATGTGAAATTTCAAAATTTTCAGCCTAAAATTGGGTAGGTTTCTGTCTCATTAGAAGTTGAAATTTATATGGTTTGAAATGAAAAATCTCTTTGTACTGAGGACGTTGGAGAAGGAACCAACAGAGATTTTTGTAATGGTGGTTCGGATAATGTGTTTAATTGGAATTGATCTTGACTTTTGGTGATAGCTAGAACCCTATTGTGTTCATGTTTATTGTCATTATGTTTAGACAAGCTTAGCTTTTGTTCTTTTGGTGAATTTTCATTTAAATGGTTTCATTCACTTAGTATGGATCAGCATCGTATGGGCAAATATTTGAGCAGTGAATGAAACGTTACTGCAAGTAGAGTCAACTGAACTTAGTCTCGCTGCACAACACTACTCGACTTGTCTCGATCTGAGTTTGAATTTTAAGTAATGATCTTCAATGCTGAGAATAATTGAAGTTATGGAATTTTTTCAGAAATATGACCAGGAATTGGGCCTTCATCTATGATTGTACTTTGTTTTATCATATTCTTTATGGCTTGTGGTCTGCAATGGTGAAAATAACTGAAATTAGGGAGATTTCCCAGAAATTAGATGATGCTCAAACATTAAATATCATTTGTTTCATCAGAAGCTTTTTGGTTAAAGCCAAAAAGGGGCATGGTCTCAGTTATCCACAGTGTTATTCTTGATATCTGGTTTTGTGCTTGTCATCCTTGCACATGCTTCAAGCTAATATTGTTTTGTATCATTCGGCTGCTATAGTTTATCTTTGAAGAGGAGGATTATTGTAGTTTTTGAGGGACTGAATCCATATTAAATAGTATATTGTTGTGCATCACTTAAACAGTTAGTCTGATTAATTTCTATTTTCCATTCACTCGGTGGGTTTGGTCAATCATTTATGAGGCACCATTCTATACCCTTTTAGGGCATGTTGTATTCTTTATTTTCACTTCTCTCCATATACTTTGTTGTATGGTCAGTGAGCCATGGGTCAATTTCTTTGTTGCTGTATTCAAGTGGACCAGTCAACTGTAGCTATTAAAGAGAGGTTTGGGCGATTTGATGATGTGCTTGAGCCAGGTTGCCATTGCATGCCATGGTTTCTTGGTAGCCAGCTTGCTGGTCATCTCACATTACGTTTGCAACAACTTGATGTTAGATGCGAAACAAAGACCAAGGTTTACAGTTCTACCTTTTTTGTTTTTGCAAACTAGTTAGTTCTGATAAACATCCATGCCGCAGTATTCATTAATCATGATTTAGAATGGACGTGTCTTATTCGATGTTTTGCCTTGATATAAAAGGACATGCCTAGGCGTTTTGGTTGGTTTTGATTTCTTTGGTTTTGATTTCTTCGGTTTTTCCATTCTCTTGCTTATATTGCTTCTCTTCTTTGTTTTGGACTTTTATGTAATATATCACCCATATAAGTTTATTAATTTGTTATGGTGATGTGCAAAAAAGAAGGCAGAAATTACCCTGTACAGATTTGTTGTCCGTACTTTTTGTTATTTGTGAATTTTACTCATTTCTCCGTTTTCTACCATTTATGAAATTAAGCTTTTCTGTAATGAAATTGATGCTCACCTTGGGCTTCAGCTCAGTGGCAGACATCGGTTTGGATGAGAGAGATCAAGTATTTGTCCCAAAGAGCCCAATGAAGCGTTAGTTTTCATCCTTAAGCTTCACCTCAATGGTAGACATATTGGTTTGTTTGGGGGCAGTCAAGGAGCCATACCTTTGAAGGTGGTGCTAAAAAGCACAAACAAGTTGATTAGCCTTTTGTATAATGAAATTGATATGGCTCTGCAAGTCCAAACCCAACTTGACTCTCCATGGGCTTGGGCTAGTCCCTAGCAGAGTCAGAGTCTTAAATATTGTCATAGAAAGGCATAATTCACTCATTTGATACAGAGCTACATACATGAAGCATAATGATGTTGGATAATAGCATTAATCGCTTTCTTGTCTCACAGGATAATGTCTTTGTTACCGTAGTTGCTTCCATTCAGTATCGTGCGCTTGCTGATAAGGCAAGCGATGCTTTCTACAAGCTAAGCAATACAAGGACACAAATCCAAGCATATGTTTTCGATGGTACGTCTTCAGAGTTTTAACACACTATCAGACGGACCATACCAAATCTCAAATATAAAAGTAGTAGATGTCATTTTCAATTCAGATTCGAAGGAGGAAAATGGTCCTGGACTTACTTAAAAACCATATGTGATACTTGTTTTGTATTAGGATATGCTGTTGCACCTATCTTAACTAAGGGACTAAATTCTTCCTTGTGTTTGACAGTGATCAGGGCAAGCGTTCCAAAGCTCGACTTGGATGATGTCTTTGAACAGAAGAATGATATTGCCAAGGCTGTGGAAGATGAACTTGAGAAGGTGATTAAAATTTTTGCAGAAACATATTCTTTCATTGTTATCGCCTAAGGTCCTTATATTTTTTTCTAATCCCAGTTTAGAAAGAATGATTACTGTCATTAGTTCATGAGAAGTTCAGAAAGCGACAGCCAAAAAACAAGTCCAGAAAGTTGTTGAAATAGTTGCAGCCAAATAATAAAAATTAAAAAAATGATGATGGGTTTTTTAGAATGCCCATAAGACTTGATTAGCTTTTGTTTTTCCTTAGAAGTTAAAATGTCATCTGCTTTGAGCCTTTACCACTTAGTCGTTCTGTTTTTATGAATGATAAAAGTGAATACTGTAGTCAATGGGCATGCTGCAGTAGCAGGTATGGATTGTGGGGGTAACGTTTTAGTTTCTTGGAATATTGGAATAACTTTTTGATTTGTTTCCTACGAGAATCTGTCCATTTTATCTAATCTCATGTTTCTCCTGTTTGTTACAGGCAATGTCTGCTTATGGATACCAGATAGTGCAGACTCTGATAGTGGATATTGAACCAGATGAGCATGTGAAGAGAGCTATGAACGAGATCAATGCAGGTTTGTGCTTTCATTTACCATGGATACAAAATGGAATGGAAAATAAACAAACTGCCTAGCAATTTGTTCAGACCCACCAGAATTTCCAATTGTCCTGGAATTTCCAATAGCAAGCTTGATTTTGGATATTGTCTAGACAAGAGAGTGTCAGTTTGGTTGGAGGTCACTGGTTGAGACTTGTCTCTGATTGTTATAGGGTGGATTTCTCGTTAAGATTAATTCAAGCTTCATTTTGAACCTAGGGATGGAGAAATAAGTGAAAGTTGGCTCTGTTAGAAAATTAACGCTTCTTGTTCATCTATTGAGACCTTCTTGGCTATAGCTCTCCCTCTTGATTCTCTTGATTCACTTACGAAATGGTATCAACTATAGGGTGAAAGATAGAAATCATAGTATTAGGATAAGTTTTGGCTGAGAAATGGCCTTTAGGTGTGAGATATGGCAACTCTTTAGTTGTCGGATAGAGAAACTGCAGTTACTGTTCATGGTGGATGGCCCATGGGGTACCTATCATATACCATCCAATAATGATGGATGTGTTGTACTGTGTTAACCTTTCTCTCAAAAAAAATGTTGTAAGGAAGACCTTTGTTCAAATTCTCTCATAAGAAATCATCAGTCCCGAAAGATTTGAAATTTCAAAATTTCACCAAGATTTGAAATTTCAATCTTTCAACCCACTACATCCAGCGTCCAAATTCCAAAACTAAAAACAATCACCACATCCAAATTCCAAAACTAAAAACAAAGAAACAGCCAAAAAAAAGAAAAGACACGTATATCTTTCTGAGGTTCCATAATTTATTTTCATTAATGACCTTCATTTTTCCTGAATCCTATCAATTCTATTTAGCCTCACGAATGAGGTTGGCTACCAAGGAGAAGGCAGAGGCTGAGAAAATAATCCAAATCAAAAGGGCAGAGGGTGAAGCAGAATCCAAATACCTCGCTGGTCTCGGAATTGCACGGCAAAGGCAAGCCATTGTTGATGGGTTGCGAGATAGTGTACTTGGATTTTCAGTGAATGTACCAGGAACCACTGCTAAAGATGTTATGGACATGGTCCTAGTTACCCAATATTTCGATACAATGAAAGAGATAGGGGCCACTTCAAAATCATCTGCTGTGTTCATTCCTCATGGCCCTGGTGCTGTTCGTGATGTAGCTGCACAGATTAGGGATGGATTGCTTCAGTCGCAAGTCCACCATGAATAGTGAGTGATTAATCCCTCCCCTCAAATCCCACTTAAAAAAAAAGCTGCGTTCCTTTGATTGAACTGTTTAAGTATTGGGATTTCTCTGATCTCCCATGTTATTTCATGCTCTCTCTTTCTCCATGCTCTTTCTATAAAGACTTATAGAACCTTTTGTGAATCAGTTGGCTGCTTTTCTAGTGAGATAATGTTACTTTCGTTGAATGTGATAAAATCTCTGTTGTTTGCACTTTTCCTTGTTCTTTTCTGAATGTTGCTTTCCCTGTCTCTCTAAGCATATGATGATGTGATTGACTCTCTTGACTCTTGTTGCCTGTTGCCTCCTTTGCTAGGAGGACACAGAACACAAACGTGTTTGTGTTTGTTTCGAATTTATTCCACACACTATAGACACGCTCGTCTGACACTATAAAAATTCAAAATTCAAAACACTTCTATTGTCACAAAAAAATTCAAAGACATTTTTGCTTTCTTTGTCAAAATCCTCCATGCAAAAGTGTCAGTTCTCTCTCTCTCGCAAAATAAAGAACAACATCGTCCGAGTGTCTTCTAAATGAGCTGCGTTTAGCCCGACTCGGTAATCTTTAGAGCCAAGAAAAACTTCACTGGATTCATTAAATTAGGTAATCCTTAAGAAGCAAGAAAAACTTCACTGGATTCATTAAATTAAAGGGCGTGGAATTATTAGCTGGTTGTTGCAATCAATTACTGTATACGTCAGTTGCTCAACCTGAATTATTGAACATGTTCAAATGGCAATGTCAGTTTTTGGTGAATTGAAATTATTATTTTGATGCAATTTGTTTATTTTGCCATATTTGATCTCTCATACCCAACATTCAACTACACACCTCTCTCTCTCTTGTGAGCAAATTAAAACTCTACCAGTGAGGAAAAATTGTGAAGGAAGCAATTTCTATCCCTCTTATCACAATCAAAGCTTAGAGGAAAAATTACAACACCCTTCTCTCTCTTCTCTCTTTGGTGAGCAAATTAAAACTCTACCAGTGAGGAAAAATTGCGACATCTCTCTTGTGAGCAAATTAGAATTCTTACCAGAGGAAAAAATGTGAGACGCAATCTCTCTGTACCGCATCAAAGTTCAAAGGAAAAATTGCCCCTATTAGAGACCATATTAAAACTGCATCACTGAGTGATCCCTATCTCACCAATCACCACTGTAAAACTCAATGGAAGGAACGATTGCAAAACCGGTACCAACCACTGTAGAAGTGGTCCAATACCACTGTAAAACTCAATGGAAGGAACGATTGCAAAAACTGTACCAACCACTGTAGAAGTGGTCCAATACCAATTACTGAAAATTAGGAAAGGTTTCTATACTTCTCATACAACATAAAAGATCTATACTTCCCCTACTATCTAACCATCCAATTTTGATCAAGCGAGAGCCACTCACCGTGTGATCTTAGATCCAACGTCTTCCAAATATTTTATTTTTAGTTTTTTTTTTACAAATTATATAGATATGAAATTTGATACGTATCATCTTTTCATTGAGGCACACCTATAAAACTGTCAAGGGTATTTCGATCATTTTATTTTATGAAAAATATTTCTTTTATAGTTTTTATTAATACAAGTTTAATAGAAGATTGGACATACAAAATTTGGTATCAAAATAGTTTATAAAATAAAAATTTGGTGTCCAAATAGTTTATAGAATAAAATTTTGATGTCAAAATAGTTTATAAAATAAAATAGTTTATAGAATAAAAATTTGATATCAAAATAGTTTATAGAATAAAAATTTGGTGTCAAAATTTGGTGTCAAAATAGTTTATAGAATAAAAATTAAAAATAAAATAATGTAGAGACATGACATTATGATTGATACAATCTAAGCCCTCTATTCAGAATGGACGATTGGATAAAAAGAAATATACAAATTTTATGCTGAAGGGGAAGCATAGAAAGCTTGCCCCAGAAAAATTGCCATTGAAAACTCTTTCAACACTCAAAAGTGATGGTCAGATTACTCTCTCCACGCAAACCAGCTCTATGAGATTCAAACCAAAAAGAAATGAGATCTCATACTATGAAATCATATACCATTGTTACAAGGAAGGTCACAATCAGTTCTAACCATCAATGTCAAGTTAAATGATTTAATGTGTGTTTCGAAGTTCAAGAATTTTCTTTTAAGCTTTTAGTCTAATCAATAACACCGCCACCGAATTTAAAATCTTATGTATAAGAGCAATTGACATTTCCTTCTACTACAACCACTACAGTATTATAGAGAATATCCCAACCCAAACCAATGACCATCAAGTTAGACAAATCACCCCACAATTTTAGCAGAGAAACTACATAACCACAACCTTACTAAAGAAAAGCTTACACATTTTCCTAGAAACTTCATACCCATTTGCCTTTAAAGGAAAAAAATACTACAAAAATTCCATAGCCATTCAAAAGTGAAAGAAAAGCACCTGGCACCTTCCAATGCACATAACAAATCAGCTGCAACTTTCATCGCAAAACATAAGCATCGAAAACCATGCCATCTCTGTTGATGTCTCCAAGCGAATTTCTGATCTCTTCAATTTAGAGACAGAGAACCACAGGAAACACAAAATGGAGCTCTATCTA
This sequence comes from Amborella trichopoda, assembly GCF_054954075.1. Taxonomy (NCBI): domain Eukaryota; kingdom Viridiplantae; phylum Streptophyta; class Magnoliopsida; order Amborellales; family Amborellaceae; genus Amborella; species Amborella trichopoda. Next base: position 45,770,082 of record NC_142340.1, on the reverse strand, counting down.
GCTTCAAATTAAAGCAAAAAACCATAATAATCAATCAAGAAACTCAAAATGGAGGTAAATCTATCTGGTCCTCCATGGCCAGAATTATTTCTACATTGCGCTCCAACAAAAAAGATAACGGGCAAAACTTGATAGTCACAAAACAGGAAAAAACCCAATAAGGATGGGAAAAGACAAAAAAAAAAACAGTTTTTCAGTCTCCTTTGACGTTATTGCCTTTTTCTCTTCCATGCTCTCACTCTCTCAACTTCAAGGCTTGAGGGCTACAGAGAGCCCAACCTTTGCACTCTTCTCAATGGCTCGAGCATCGACTTCACCACAGAGAGTGAAGAGGGACTTTGGCCTCCACTCATGTTGAATGAGAGCGCTCGCCTTACCAAAGTTGTTAAGCCGACCCTTAACCGTGGTCAGGGGATCAAGTGAGTGCTGGGTTCCAATGGTTAAGGTGTTCTCATTTGTCGACAAACTGTGGGAAAGCTCAGCACCCACTGAGGTCCTAGTGAGAGGGCTCACTGTGTGGTAGTAAGATGCAGTGAGGGTGTTACCCTTGTCATTCCTGGTCCAAAAGGATTATTGAGGCAAAAGTTAATAATATTATTTCATTACTAAAATGATAAGCAGACAATAATAAGAACCATGAAGCCTTGAGTGCACCATCACAGGTGGATGCCAATATGTTCGGAGAACAATATAATACATTCATAGTAGGATCAACCATGTTACAACATGATTGATTTTCATAAATAAGAAACTTCTCTCTCTCTCTAGATGCCAAAATGTTCTAAAAACAAGCTGGTACATTTATGCCAATACCAAACACATTATAACATGATTGACTTTCATAAATAAAGAATCTCTCTCTCTCTCTCTCTCTCTCTCTCTCTCTCATGCACAAAAAAAAAAGGAACTCTCAAAGCAGGGCGGGGGGGGGAATATACATTTCAACATGATATCTCACGTGGGATGCTAATATACCAAGCTACACATATCAAGGACAAGGCTACCAAACCCAATTTCCCACTCAAACAGGAATCTTACGTCAGATTTAATCATACGATAGATGAGATTCCCTGTATATCACAATAAACTTCTAAATAAGGAAAGTAGTTTGTGTGTCAGGGGACCCACTTCTAACATCCATCTTCTAACATCCATCTTGGAGATGGATGTTAGAAAATGGTAGCCCTACAAAATGGACGATGTTAAACTATGTCAAAAAAACATTGTTCTTTTTATTTTGAAATTTTTTCTTAGGTTCCTCCTTATCAAGGTTGAGACATTCCATAAAATTTAAAGTTCTAGAAATGGTGACGATCAAGCAGATCTATAAACAATGGAAAATCTTGAAAATGGACAGTCAAGATAATGTCTTAGAAGATGATCTTATTTTTAGGACTAGAAATTCCCTCTCTTTTTTTCATGCCTATGAATCTCGAGGTCAAGATGATTGATTTGGGGGTTTTCTAGCATAGGAACAACCTTCTCTAGTGGGTTTCCTAGGTGCACCTAACTACAGTATAAGGTTGACACCTTATATAGACTTTTCCCTCGTTTAAATAGGTGAGTCAATAGACTCATAGAAACCTCGTCCTTTAAATAAGGGTGTGGTTTGCATAAGGTAGCAACCTTAAAGTCGAAGTAAGGTGCATCTCCAAACTTTGTCTGAGATGCAACTTTGGGGTAAAAAATTCTTAGGATGGTATGAGAATCTAGTTTTATCTCTAATTATAAAATTTGTAACTCAAAAAATGGTTCAAATCAAGTACATCTATAAGCATATGAAAATCTTGAAAATGGATGGTCCAAAGAATGTGTTGCAAGATGCACTATTTTTAGGACTTGAAATCTCTTTTCTTGTCCATATCTATACATATTGATGTCGGGCTGATCAACTAGATGTTTATCCAACATCAAAGCAACCTTTTGCAAAGGATTTTGGAGCTGCTCCTTAATTCTACAATTTAGAGTGTCCACCTTATATATATTCTTTCCTTTAAATAATTATCTGCTCACAATATAATCTCATGCAGCACAAGTAGATTTCCTTACATAGGATTCCCCATTCAGTCAAATGCGCAACCTTCCATTCGAAATTCTCCATGGCAGCAAGATGCACTAACTCCATAATAGGATTTTTTTTTTTGGCTCTTATATTTTCAGACAAGTCCTCACTTATAATTGGTCTTTTTCACGAAATCTTCAAATGAGGTTTTTTTTTTTTTTTTTTTGAATACTTTTGTTGAAGCCCTTGAACAGTGGTCTCTTCTTCAAAGTTCACCTGATGATGTAGAGACACGAACCATAGAAATATCAAGTAACATTATCACATGCCCCATTAAACCAAAGAAGGAAGACACTGACATATTTTAAGGAACTCCATCCACCATCCCACAAAGGCAAAGATCACTATCTTTTCTATTTTGCCAGTCGGCACTTGCATTTGCGTAGAGAACATTGACCCCAAGTGTCAACCAATTCTATACAATCACGCTCAACTACAGCTTTCTCCTAACCTGAAAATATCAAGACAACTCAACATTTATCCTGCATTTCATAATTTTTCAGTATTCTATGATTTCTTGCCCATGTTACAACAATTTCCATTTGCTTTCTGCTCAATCTTTTTCCTTTCATGTTACAGTCTTTCTGTCCTTGTCACATCGATTTCTTTTCCCATGTAACACTACTACTACACTAAAACATTGTAGGAATCAATCAAGAAAAAGAATCACAATTATGCCAGTGTAGCACATAGAGTACAGATGATAACAATAAACAAAAATATACACTAGAAACCAATAGAACAAATAAGATAATGTTTACTATCAATATAGACACAAGTAATTATCCTAATAAACATCCATCTAGCTAAGATACTCCACTGAAGCAGCCCAGCATGCAAAAATAAAATCAAATTTCCAATGACAAGAAGCCAGAATGCAGATATATTCTGAAAAATCACTTACACAGTGGCTGCAGCAATGAGATCAGAAGTGGTAAAGCTAAATCCAGCATTGCACTTGGTAAGCTTAGAAGTGGCAGTGTCAAATGCGACGTCGGTTCCAAGGGCGAAAGTTTCATTTCCAAGCACACCGGAGAAGTTCACAATGGGGGTAGCAGTCAAGCCAATACTTGAACTAATCCCTGCATAATCATGGAGGTATTGAAGCTCAACCTGTATAGGACAAATAATCATCAAGAAGTCAGAAAGATAATCCCTGAAAAATTGCTTCATCCCCGTCCCTCCCCAACATCCACTGCTAGCACAAATCATAATATCCACAAAAAGAAATTAGAATAATAAATTTCGCAAGTTTAAATGGTTGGGAGAATGTCCATAATAAAATGGGATAGGGCTTGTCCTTCTCCATTGTACAACTAAGCTGGCCCTTAGAAGGAAAAAAAGCATTCAACCAAAAGGGAGAAGAAATGGATAAAAGGGAAACAACAGAAATAAAGGAAAATTTTGAGAAAGCTACAGTGATACATTTTAAAATGTATAATTTTATCTTTGCAAAATAAAAAGTAATGGTCATTTTTCTGTTTTATGATGTTACTTGTTGACTCTTGGGCCGGGGCGGTTGATGCCTCAACATAATGTCCTAGGCTCCATTTCCACCATTAACACTTAAAAATAAAAAAATGAAATTAAAACCCAATAAAAAGGGTGTAAATCATTATATCAGACTTAAAGCCTATTATTTAGGCTGCCAGCCATAACCTTTGCATAAGGTCATGTCTAGGAACTGTTACAGTATAATGGCCATAATTTCCATTACTGGTCATTCTAACCATGATTAAAATAATAGAAGCATCAGATACACAAAGACGTGTATGCAAAGATTTAATAATCTGCAACATTATAGGCATATCGAAGAGACAACAGCAAGATAAGCACACAAGACTGTACATAATGAGAGGAGACCATTATCAAGTTCATGCGCCACTAAGTGTAACTAAAAAATGTCAACTAAAAACAATTCAGTGCACGAAAACATGCCATGGGATATAATAAATGATGCTAGATGGCAAAAGATCGATTCTTGATAACAGTTAGAAAGGCATAAAGCTTGCAAAAAATAAAAAATCTGCACCCAGGACAATTGTTCCTTGTTTTAATTTATAAATATGTATAACTTAAATTATACCGGTTGCCAAGATTTTAGTATATTTAGAAAAGAACAAAAATGGATATCTGCACCCAGGACAATTTCTTGCAGTACCCCACGAATGACTTTTTTTTCTTTTGGTTGAGAGAGGAGAAAAAGGGCCTGCGGGGGGGGGGGGGGCTGGGGTTTGGGGTTTGATTAATTGGTTCATGCATGACTTTTGCATGCCCTTTGGCTGAGTGCAAAGTTAGCTGAACTTGGTGGATCATGAAGCAACACGATGGAGGAGGAAGGACATTAAAAAGTCAACATTTTTCTGTTTTGTGACCTTACTTGTTGACTCTTGGGGGGGGGGACTGGGGGGGTAATGCCTAGTGTCCTAGGCTCCATTCCCACCAATAACACTTGTAAAGAAAAAAAAGAAATTAAAACCCAATCAAAAGGGTGTAATTCATTATATCAGACTTAAAGCCCATTATTTACACCACCACCCATAACCTTTGTATAAGGTCATGGATAGGAACTGTTTCAGTATAATAGCCATAATTTCCATTACTAGTCATTCTAACCATGATTAAGATAATAGAAGCATTAGAATCACAAAGACGTGTATGCAACGTTCTAATAATCTGGAACATTATAGGCATATCGAAGAGACAACAGCAAGATAAACACACAAGGCTATACATAATGAAAGGAGAGCATGGTCAAGTTCATGCGCCACTGAGTGTAACTAAAAAATGTCAACTAAAAACAATTCAGTGTACCAAACATACCATGAGAGACAATAAATGATGCTAGATGGCGAAAGACTGCTTCTTGATAACAGTTAGAAAGGCATAAAGCTTGCAAAAAATAAAAAAAATCGTGAATTCTTAAGGTAGCATCAGTCTCAAGACTAGACAAGTATTCATTTATTCATGAGACCATTGTTCATCGTTTTAATTCATAAATATGTATAACTTTTACCGGTTGACAAGATTTTCGTATTTTTAGAAAAGAAAAAAATGTATATCAGCACCAAGGATAATGTATATCTGCACCAAGGATAAAGTCCCACGAATGACTTTTTTTTTTCTTTTGGTTGAGAGAGGAGAAAAAGGGCCCGTGGGGGTGGGGGGTTAATTAATTGCTTCATGCATGACTCTCTGCATGCCAGCTTTGGCTGAGTGCAAAGTTAGCTGAACTTGGTGGATTATGAAGCAACACGATGGAGGAAGGACATTAAAAAAGTCAACATGCTCAAGTCTGACATAAAGTATCCACATTAATAATTTTTACTTTTTTACTAAATTCCATACACTTTTTTCCAAGTTGATTCTAGTCCAGAATGGGCCAATCCAAGCCCAACATGAGTATGGACATGGAATCAATTTAATTTCCAACACTAAATATCTCAATTCGATCAATGAACTCTGATCCTTCTGGTAATACTGTAATATCAGAAGAGAGATTTTCCCAGAACAATAAATATTGGACATAAGACCAGTATTTTACAAAAAGAGAGACAAGAAAGATCCCATAGTCCATACCTTTCCAGACCTCTGATCAGGGAAGATACAGCTAAATATTGTTTTGAGTCCAGGTGCGGCTTCATCCACTGTAATAGTTGTGGAAAGCTGATATAAATGAACATAAAAATTAGCCACTGCAGTCATTCTCAATGACACGTTCCCTTAACAACTCTTGAAATAATTCATTGACAACAAAAAAGGAACTGTAATGATCAGAATCGTGAAGTAATTAGTAAAAACTTACAAAAGCAAGATACTAAAAAATTAGTCTTATACATACTCATGAGATACAACAACTCACATTAGAGTTTGTGTCCACTTTGATGTCAGTAGTGACATTCTTATTTTTCAGCTGAGTTGTAACATCAGCAAGAAACAGATCTCCTTTCTTTGTTCCTGATGACGTAATTGCCTGTAAAACAAACAAATATTAGCATAAACCATACGTGAATCAAAACATAACCAACACCAAAACTACAAAAAGAAAGTTTGCTCCACTGGCAATAAATATTTAGCCACAACACAACAGAAACTAATTTAGGTGGAACCAATCCGGATACATATTCCTACAACATCTCAAAGTCCAGATAAACAATCAACAGATTGCAGCCACAAAATTTGTTCGATTATTTTAACCTTCTTTTTATGGATTAGATATCTATAAAGAGTAAAATCGCAAGTACAAGATAGAAAGATAACATAGGATGTGACCATGCTATCATGTCTAACATAGCATGTTAAGTGGCAATGGTATCATGTGCATAAGTTCTTCAATATTAATTCATATCCAAGAAATCCAATAAAGTTCATATACATGAAGGTGTTATATCCGAGAAGATGAAAGGAGTCAGTTCTTGTATACATACATATTAAGATTTCATCCATAGAAATAAAAGCACATGTTATTGATTATAAAAAGAAAACAATAAAATGAAATGCAGCATAGAATACCTATTGGCTCCATTCATAGAAAGCAAAAAAGGTGGCAAATATCCAAATAGATATATAAAATGCAGTGTCTCCGCATCAGAATTTGAGATAACTCCAATACAGTTCATCTTGGGAACAAGAGACAAAAAACTAAGCCCCCACTAATGGCATGCTTTTATATGAAAGATCGCTAATAGCCCACATTAAGATAGCCCACATTAAAAAAAAGTTATACAAATAAGGACACAGAGAATACTTCCTTTCCTACCAGAGAACATTATTATGCATAGACAGTTAAATAAGACGGAAACAGCAGAGCTAAATACAAATTATTGTAACTGGTTTCATACGACAGTAAAAGAGTTTATAACCTACAACATGTGACAATTATACATGAATGCTATGGAAAGAGAAACTCAATAACAAATGATGATAATCACCAAAAATGATTAATGATGCACACAAATGGCTGGTCCCAAATGACTCAATCAAACAATCACTACCACTTTGAAATGAGAATCTATCCACTAGACAATCTTTCATAATTAAGAGTAGCATTAAAAGGTCTCCAAAAAAATGCCACATGCTTTTGTTCTCTACATAAGCATAAACACTTTAAAAAAATGAAATTGTATTTGTAAGGCCTAAAGCAATGTTACCCCAGTCACTTCATTCCTGCTGCTGTTCCACGTCTCAACATTTGGATACCATGTCTAAACTTCAGGACACAGGGGACAACTAAAAGCTCACGGAAGAACAGCGCTGGCGATTGAATGCAAGACATCTTGTGCGATGTTCATACAGACTATCAATGCACCAACCACATGTAAGCTATGTCCAAAAACAAGGCAAGGACTCTGGGACTTGCAAGGTCCCAAATCCCACTCGGCAAAGTCCATAACTATAGAACACTGCATACGAGTGTAATAAATATGAAATATTACTATAGATAGATCAAACATCTATTATTTTATCATATGGATGTGTCTTCCTGTGTCTCGATATTAGGCTGCTGCATCTGACTCTTAGAAACGCATCAGATTTGGGCACTCGTCACTGTGGTGACATAGAATGAGAGTGAGTGGGTGTAATGGAATATATCTCACCCTGAGATAAACGACCGTGATGTAGCAGCTATTCACCTAAAGATTGCATAAGTCATTGGGAATATCTTACATCGTAACATTATAACAATCATTTTGAAAAAAAAACTTGCAAGATATACAGCACAACTAACAGAGATAACATTCATTAATTTACAATATTTCACACATACAAACACATGTAATCATGCAAGGTCACACAGAACATAAATATTTGTCTGATCATCTGTCACAGTAAGGTGATAAAATGCAAAGCTAAAGTATACAAAAAAGCAATCTCTGAATGAAATATACAGAGCTCAAGGAATAAAACACCCAAAAAAAAGCACTGGGAAGGGGACTCACCACTCCAGTGGACGTGTAAGTAGTAAGAATGAATTTCTGGTCACTGTGGTAATCCTTGTAAAGAAGATCTGTGACGAAAAATTATAAATATAATACAAAATCTGACTGAAACACTCAAAACTATATAAATCTTCATATTGTGAAAAGCAATAAATTAAACGAATTTAACTAACATAAAAAAAAGAAGCGAGGGATGGATGCGTGAAATAAAAACCGAAGAGAACATTTGATTTTGCAGATAAAACAGTAAAATAAACAGTTATTTTGGCAAAAAAGGAAAGATATTTGAACAAAATTAACATAGGAAAAGTGAATATATGCAAAAAAAATGTAATATCTGCAATAATATAGCATAAATTGAATATGAAAAGTAGAATTAGATTGATAATTATCACAATAACATGAAGAAAAAAAAAACGAAGGTGAAAATTGAAACAACAGAGAAATGGGAAAATGTATAAAATCCTTTCATGAACCAGCGGGCAGCGGGCAGCGGCACAGGAAACTACCATACGAAATGGAAACAAACTATGAAAATTAGAACTGAACATAAATCTGAGATTATCAGAAAAAGGAAAAAACAGTCATGGAGAATCAATAATACATGAAAAATTAACAAAAAAAAACCCCAAAAAAGGAAAAAAAACAGAGGAAATGGAGCTCACCTCTCGCCTTCTTTCCAATTTCAGAGTAAAGGCCAGGTCCCTTTCCCATGGCTAAAGAAAAATTGCTCTGAAAATTGAGAAAGAAAATGGAAGTAAAAAGTTGAAGTGAATTGCGAGCAAGTTTTTGTAGAAGAAAAAACTAAAACCCTAGTTTGACACATTTGATGGAGAGGGCTTCGTGAAGGTTTAGAAAAATTTGGACCGTCGGATCTTGTTTAGTCAGAATATTCGGATTTTTGACCGTCGATGGAGTCGTTTGTGTACGGACAGAGAGGTTTAAGAGCTAAGAAATGACTGAATTAGACAAAATATTTTATGAAATGACGAAATGGCCAAGATCTTTTCCGAAAGTTACTGTAATACCTCATTTGAGGAGGATTTAGCGATTATACCCCTCGAGTAATAACTCTCTTTCTCTCTTCTCTCCCCTAGGGTTAGCAACGGGCCCGCCCTATATGGCCCATAATCGGGCCAAAGACGGCCACTCCAGGCCTTAGCCTTTGCTGGAAAATTTTTAAAAAAATAATACAAAACGATTTCAAAAGAAAAAAATAAGGGTCGAAATAGGCTAGCTCTGTCATGGCTATGGCCAGACCCAGCTTGACCTTCCGGCCTCATTTTGTTGCTCGGGCCCTATTTTTTAGAGCTGAGCGGACCACTCGGCCATGGCCGGCTTTATTTATAATCAGTAATTTCAATGCCCCAAAAATAGAGTGAGAGAAGATAGGAAATAACGAGGTGACCAATGATAGAAAAAGGTGCGGTTTATGCAACGTGACCTAACTTATATGATGCGAATAAGGTGTACTTCTATTAGAAATGAAGCCGAGGCTCGCAGTCTATTAGAGGGATTGAAACAACTTTCTAAATAGGGAGGTGGTAAGATTATTGAAAGAGACTCAGCGAATGTTATAGCTTGAAGCCGATAAGAATTCAATGTTTCATCGAGGTTAAGGACTTTGTTTCATCATATCAAGAATAATTTATCGTCATTAAATGCTGATATGTGGCATTATTATCGAGAGGCTAATGCGGAAGAAGATCATTTGGCTCAGGGGGATTTAATTCCCCTTCCTTGGTAATCAATTTCTTCCCATGACTCTACAATATTTTATTGTAAACCTTGTAATCCCTTTTTTATTTTAATAAAAAGGTTATGTTAATGTTCAAAGAAAAAAAAAGAAGACTAAGGCGTACTTCTAAATTTCGCTGAAATAGTTAGTTGTCATATTGGGAACTTTACCTTGAAAATTCATGTTCAACTTAATTATAAAATTTAAAATTTTTAAAAGGAAAATTGTTGTATGAGTAGGCCCACTTACTCACAAACGTCCATCTTAAAGGTCGACATCAACTAAAGTGTACTACTGCATATAAACAACATGTGAATGGTGCACACAAAAACCAAAAAATTATATTTTATTTTAAAAAAAATATTTTTCTTTTCCTATCCATGATCATCTTGAACTGAATATTGAATCTATAAAACAAGGAAAAGTATATCATGAAGCCATTTACCTTTAGTACAAATTGGTCACAACTAATTTTGACCATTGGATGGAAAATTGGGTGACTGCATTTATTCTATTGACAGAGTTCGAACCTCAAAATAAATTTTTTCGAACTTTGTCATACATCCAAACTATCAAATTTCACATATGGTGGTAAATAATTATGACCTAATTGCATTATAGATAAATATCTTATTGTATACAATCCCATCATGTTATTACTACCATGGATCTCATTTCTCTACCCCATATATTGAAGAACACACTCTCTCTCTCTTGTCTCATATGTTGAAGGACACATTCTCTCTCTTGTGTCATATGTTGAAGGAGTTTCTCTCTCTTAGGTCGTTTTGCCCTTTTCCTTTTCATTGAAAGGTCATTGTATGCTCTTTATCTTCCTTTCATAGGGGATTCTTCCCATGTGGCATCTTTTATTTTAGACACCCCATAAACCTATTTATCCATGTGCAAGTTAATGAGTTCTCACCCATTACATCATCATCATGATATACAAAATAACAATCACTCAAAATGGAAGATCTCTATGTGGCACAAGATGAGAGAGAGATCTATGTGGCACAAGATGAGAGAAAGAGAAAGAGAGAGGTCGTGTCGCGAATGGGTTGGAGTCATAGTAGAATTATTTATGCTCCAGCTAAGATCTAGATTTCCATTATCACTTAACGTATTAAAAAACCATTAACGATTTCAAAAATAGATAAGAGCCCATTCCCTTAATTACTAAAAAAAAAAAAAGAGAGATAGATGGCTACATTAGGCAGTTATAGAGAAATTTATATGAACCAAATGCAGCCTTGCAATGTGCCCAATTCAGAGAGAAACATTTCCTAATTGCTCACAATCATGAGAAACGTTTGAAAAATATGGGTAATGGTTGTTAATTGATATAGGGATGTAAATGGGTCAGATCTACACCAGCTCACCATGTCTGGACTTGGATTCAACCCCGTGACTCGGATTCACGACCGTTCTTACCTAGAGCCCATTAATAGGCTCGAGCATCAATGGGTATATATCAGTGTTTTAAACTGAGTACTTCCAATAAAAAGATGCAATTTTTGGTACTTTAAACCTTTATGTCTTGAAAATTTATTTCCACCACTCATGAAATTTAAAACTCTAAAACAATGCAGATTGAGTAGATGTGTAACCCGCTGTGATTCTTAAAAATGAATTGTCCAGATAATGATTATAAGATGCACTATTTTTAATACTTCATTTTTTTTGTATGTCTATACATCTCAATGTCATGATGATCAATTTGAGGTTTGACCTCTTTTTTTTTTTTTTTGGTGAACTCACTTTTAATTTTTAAAGCACCTAGATGAGACCCACGTGACTGTAGATTTGGAGTCCATTGAATTCCTAATTTTTTTCATATTAAAATTTATTCACATGCAAATATGGTCATTCATTGTACTTTTCTCCAGTTTAGGTCGTCTCGTTTATAATGAGCTAAAAAGCCAGTCGAGCCCAAATCTAAAACCCACATGGTGGACCCAAACCGAACTCAGTTTTGATGTCCATCCTGGGTCGAGAGAAATTGGTGGCTCAGGGTCTTAGTTGATTGAGGATAAGCACACTTAGTTATCATGGTTTCAATGGAAACCTAGATTGTGAAATATAAGCGAATGTTTTTCACTTTCTTTTTACTATTGAAAAATAAGTTATTTTCCATTGTTTAATAAACAAGATAAATGGAAATGAGCGCACGAGCATAGTATTTTCATTTGCTCCTATAAGACTTATTTGGGAGATTTTTTTTTTTTAATATGAAATTTTGGGAACCCCCCAAGAATCACTATATTATTATTATCAAAAGAAAAAGAATTGAATTTTGAGTCCTGCGAGAGTATAATATATTTTAGCAATAGAAATCATCATGTGGCTTAGCGCTAAAATGCGGTGTTGAAAAGCATCACAAAGAAGATAATCCGCAAAAATCGGTGAGTTTTTACTTCTTTTTTTACTGTTTATTAAGCAAATAAACCCAATGTTAATTTGTATTATTTTATGTTAAATGTTAATTTGTAACTCACTGATAAACCCGCAAAAAAATTCATTCTCTGTTAACTGATAAGTTGTATTTTTTTTTCATGATTATTCTCAATGTAGTGATTTATGTTAATGATTTGGGTTTTTTTGCTCCGTTTTTTGATTGATTTGGATCAACACTTATGATTGGGGATTTATTCAGTAGTTTTTGGTGAAACGAGATGCATTTTGAACAAATCTGCCTAAACATGGATTTCTCTCTCGTTTTGCATTCAAATCCATTGAAATATGGTGTGATTTTTTCTCGATTCATCCCATTACATGATCCCTACACTCAATTTTACTATTTTTCAAAAAAAAAAAATTTGTTCTTTTTTGCTCTATGCTTTTTTTTTTTTTTCCTTTGCTAATCTCGAACTGTCCCTGTTTTCTATTTTTGGGTGATTTTTTGTTCTTTCTATTATTATTATTATTATTATTATTATTATTATTATTATTATTATTATTATTATTATTATTATTATTATTATTATTATTATTATTATTATTATTATTATTATTATTATTATTATTATTATTATTATTATTATTATTATTATTATTATCATTATCATCATTATTATTATCATTATTATTATCATTATCATTATTATTATTATTATTATTATTATTATTATTATTATTATTATTATTATTATTATTATTATTATTATTATTATTATTATTATTATTATTATTATTATTATTATTATTATTATTGTGTTTGTGTTCTTCCTCTCCGTTTTTTAATTTGTGCTGCTTATTTGTTATGGTGTAATAAAATGTTGTCAAGCACTTCTTAATTTGCTTTTGAATGGACCTATAAATTAGGGTTCAATTCCATGGTGTATCTACCCCATCATGTGTAGATCTCTTAAGGTCTTGACAAAATTGTAATGAAGGAGTAGTACCAATATGTTTTTTAGGGTTTTTTTGTGCTTTTTTATTATTCCAATATCTCTATATCTTCATTATTACTAAAATTACAGTGAAGGATTGGCCTCTCTCGCTCTATCTCACATTTTCAGTCTCTCCTCCCTTCACCATCGTAGTATTCACAATGTAGTCTCTCTCTTGTCACATTATCTGTGAAATGCATCATTTATTTAACTGGTTTACTAAATTTTTATTTTTTTTATGGCTTGATAACATTCTATACAAATAGATCGTATTCCCTGCATCACTATTGTATTACACTTCTAGGCAATTTTTTTGATTATCTAGTGCCTCATGGTTATGCGGTTTGGGAGTTGTTTGTCATTTTTTATGTATTGCCTCATGGTTATATACATTTAGGTGCCATTAAAAAATGTCTATATATGTATCTCTCTCTCATTATCTCTTTGTTCAATGCTATTGTGTCACTATTTCAAAGGAAATAAACTTATTTTTTGTAATGTACTAGTGTGGTGCCAATATGGAATGGTTAGCTTTCTAACTTTTAAATATCTATTTCTCAAATAAATGATATATATTTGCTCTTTCATTTTATGGTTTGAATAATTTTTCAAGGAAAAAATGGGGAAAGGAGTTTTATATGTTGGATATGTTTAAATTGCCTCATGCCCTTCATATGAAGTGTCACTGCTGCTTGAGTTTTCCTCATGGAGGGGAGCATTGTTTTACCCATTAAGGGGAAGGTGAAGTTATCAGGTGAGATGTTTTCGTGTAACATGTGGGCGTAGAGAGAGAGCATTAAATGGTGATGGACTTGATGACAATATTCTTCAATGTTTATGTAAATATTGGTACTCCTTGAATCTATTTATATTTTTGGTAATATGTTGGATGAATGGAAGGAAACTTATTTAATTACAAAATATTGTTTAAAAACTACATTTCACACATCATATCAATGAAATATATAATTAACAGTATTACAAGTTTATCAAACAGGTTTCCAGCTTTCACCCTACCAATTTTCACCTTACCACTTTTCACCTTACCAAATTTCACCTCTCTTCCAGAATCTAGTAAGTTAGCAGTGGAGGTGATTTTCAGGGATACTGCAGTGAAAGTTATCAAACACTAACAAAGTGTTATCATTTCCAACCTTTTATTCTCTTTTTCATTTTAGGAAAAAATTATGTAAGTGCGAGGCCCAAAATCAAATTAAGGCGCACATCAAAACTCACTAAAAGAAGTTGTTTTGATGTCCAAATATTCCTCAAATTGATCATCTCGACCTCAAGATGCATAGACACGAGAAAAAATGGATTTCAAGTCCTGGAAATAGTCTATCTTGTCATACCGTCAATTTTCAAGTGTTCATAGATATGCTTGATTTGCATTCTTTTTTAAGCTTTAAATTTTATAATTATATATGAAAATAAATTTTCAAGCCATCACCAAGATTTTCAGTATTGAAATAACATCTTTCAACACTATTTGAAGGGCCGCCCTACTTTGATTGTTTAGGGCCTCGGCGTTATACAAACCGCACCCTTAGTTTTATTGTGGATTGAGCTTAGTTTTAGCTAACAAGAGTTTTCATAACCGTTACACAAAATGCAAAATGAAAGAATTTTTGGGGCCTCAAAATGCCTATTTTCTCTCTCTAATTAAAGTATATGGGTAAGAAAGGAGGACCTTTTGGGGCCTCAAAATGCCTATTTTCTCTCTCTAATTAAAGTATACTCTCCCGTTTTAGCCTTTAAAAGGCTTTCCTTTGATATTACTTGCTCTCAAACGACAATAGAAGGGCTTTGGGTTCCATAGCAAGGTCAAGGCCAGGTAAAAGAATTTCACCTTTTATCACCTATTTGTGGCAGAGTTTGCATACTGTGCTAGCACTTGGGTTTGAACAGTATGCGAGCAGCTTTTTCTAAACATTGGATGGTTGTGGTGCGTGGTTCAACTTGAGATTGGGATCGACACATCCCAACCATCCATTGGGGAGATAACCGAAATACTAGCAAAAATGCATTTCCCCATCATGATATGGCTTTTTTTATGGAAAAAGTTTATATAAAGTTGACACTTTAAAATGTAGAATTAAGATGTAACTCTAAAATCCTTAAAAAAATATTGTTTTGATGTTGGAAAAGCATCTAATTGATCATCTCAATGTCGATATATATATATATATATATATATATATATATATATATATAAACAAGAGGTTTCAAGTCTAAAAAATAGTACATTTTGCAATACATTATTTGGACCATCAATTTTCAAGGTTTTCATGCATTTATAGATACGCTTGATTTGAACTATTTTTCAAATATGAAATTTTATAATTAGAGATAAAATAGATTTTCGCACTATTCTAAAAATTTCGACACCAAAATTACATCTCATGAGAATGTTCAAGAGAAAACCTTAATTTGATTGTTTAAGGTTGCAACCTAAACCACACCTTTTTTTATATTCTTTATGATACGGAGTTGGTTTTTTTTTATTTATCAATTTGAACATGATATGGGATTTCTATTTGTTTGGGGAATGATTAGCCAGGAAATTTGTGTGCAAGGATGGCCCTGTCGGAATGACTATTAATCTTACACTATCTTTTTGAAATTAGTATACTTAATATCTATCATTTTTTAAATTAGTAAACTTAATATCTATCATTTTGTGAGTTGTTTTGTAAATACCTTATATTACATATAATAGTATTTAAGTATTAAATTTTTTTTTTTTCCGGCTATTTTTAGTTATTTATTCCCAAAAGTATGCGACATTCAACAAATTCTTTCAAAAACAATAATACGTGTTCTTCTAAAAGATAATTTTACATATAAAACTGCCTATGAGTTCATACTTAGATAATATTATGAGGGACATTGCCAAATAATACATAATTCATTATCATAATTAATTTTATTGAAACAATGACCTATTGGTGATAATGAGTATATACAGCCAAGCCCAGTGGTGCAGGCTAACTATCACAAACCGTTGGATCGATCTTTAGAACTTTGCTGGGGATCGACTTGATAGTTACCAAGTTACATTGCATCTAAATAATAGATAATTGGGTTGTCTGTGTATAATGATATCTGACATTTTCATAACTGAAGACATTTTCATAACTGATTATTCACATTTTATTTTATCTTATGCTATAAAGGTGAATTGAATAACCATTTTCAAGCAGTGATTAGAAAATCTTCGATCCAACTTGAAACCACTTCTTTGCTAAATACACACCCAGAGAATCGGCCCAATTCTCATAATCAGGTTGGTGATTCGAGTTCTGGGAACCACATAATCGGCGCAATTCTCATATTTTTTACTTATCATCACTTCTTTGCTAAATACACACCCAGATCCAACTCGAGAGTCACCCAAGCTGGACAGGTCACATTCTATTGGACCAAGGCTTGATTTCATTTTTTGAGACACTGCCTTCCTTTGCGTTCGTTCTATTTTTTTATTTAAAGAAATATGCTCTAATCTAAGTCTACCCCAAACCATATCAAATTCAATCAATTATTTGATATTATCATTCTTCCAACATATTTGCTCAAGGCAAGCAACAGTGTGTTATAGGTAATTAAAAAATCACTAATAGATGGGATTAAAATTCCGCTACCATGATGGTGTCATTTATTTTCCCTTTGATTTTATATTTTTTTTAGGATCAATTGCACAAGTGAATTTGTATAAAAATGGGAGGAGCAAAGGAGGCACAGGAAGAAGAAAAGCACAAGGAAGAGAAAGACAAGAAGGAGGGGAAGGACAAGAAAGAGAAGAAGAAGAAGAAGGAGAAAGATAATGGTGAAGGAGAAGGGACAGGTGAGGGTAAAGAGAAGAAAGTGAAAGAAAAGAAAGACAAGGGAGAGAAGAAAGAGAAGACCAATGATCCTGCCCAAATAAAAATGAAGCTAGAAAAGATAGACACAAAGATGAAAGCTTTGGAAGCACAGAAAGAAGAGATCATGCACATGCTAAAAGAAGCTGAGACTGTTGGAGCTGTGGGGGATAATGGAGGTGCACATAACATTGGAGAAATAAAATGAGAATTTTGAACTTTCTTAAAGGAATAATATATTATAAGTGTTGATTTTTTGTACATGAAAGTCGCAGTTACTCATTATCAGATGTAAAATTTGGAGGCCAGGGGTGAGTCACTTCTCAGCACAAAAGCTTGTGAATCTTTTTCTCAAACTTAGAGTATGGTCGTGGCACATACCAAATTGCCTGGTTTGACATTTGACACCTAGATGTGATTGCGACTTTCTGTACTGAAGCGAAGATAAGCAATCTTACGATGTACTTCATTTCTTAAAAGGTGACAAGGTGTAAACATCAATATTGCTCTTTTTCTTTTTCTTTTTCTTGATCTATCTTTATTTTTTTTCTTTTCCCATAGAGTTCTATTGATTAACAATTTTGTACTCCATTGTTGGGGATTATGTCATGATTTGGGTCTTAAATTATTCTAAGATGTTTTTTGAACTCATTTGATATTTATGGGGACATGTTAAGACTATGATTGTTAGAATTCAAGAGAGGTGCTCATGTTTAGTGACTCATATCAAGTTTGATATGTTAATTGGAGGGGAGATAAACAGTAGAACTCAATGAGGGATACCAACAAAGAATTGAAGAGCATGCCACAATTCCTAGCAGAGGGAGTTTGAATAGAACAAGGAACTCAATAGAAAACATATTCCAACAAACTCGAGGAAGAGAAAATTGAGCCTATGGCCATTCGACATAAAATTGGAACATAGGATTTACATATTTCATTTTTCCCCATAATCTCAGCTCACAAGGATCAAAGACCTGCATTCCAGGACCACACAAACTAGTTAGACATGAAATGCATCATACTAGTAACTAAAAAATCATAGACTTGGACTCGGATTCACTCTAGTCACTCAGGCCCCTCACAGTGTGGGGTCTAGGTGACAAAACCGCCCTAAAAATCGGGCAACACTAACACCATTCCTAAAATTCTTTGCACTTATAATTTGGGACACCAGAGTTGGGCTGGTCTAGCTTGGAAGAATGGGCTTTTGACTCCCACTCAGGACCATTGCAAGAAAGCCCAAACCCGAGTTTTTAAACACCGCATCCAAAATGAACTCATTATCAGATTCTCTCATTGATTATTCGGTGGTTACTAAATTTTAGATAAAAAAATCCTCCAATTAGGTTCTACCTGTGGGAGTAAGTGCACAAAACACTCCTTCAGGAACACAATAAAAATTATGAGGCTCTACAATTCAATGCATTAAAGAATGAAAACATGTAATAGACCGACTTATGAGATACAACTTCATCCAAGATTTCGGTATTGAATTAGTCACCTGACAACAACTTTGTGCAAACAATATAAAATCAAGGAAATAACTCTAATGATATATATAGTTGCTCCCCGGAAAGATCAGTCGGAATAAAATGTACATTTACTTCCATGGGCAAAACCCTACCCGGGAGTATATTTTAGACCAAAAAAATTGGGGCATAATCTGCCAATCTATAGACCAACATAAGCAAAAAATAAAATAAAATAAAAGAAAGAAGAAAAGTTGAAGACAAAAGAAAGAAGAAAAGTTGAAGACACCTATTAAAACTACATGAAAAATTTCACAAAATATTACTGGTTTGAAAAATGACCCATTCTTTTGGTTTCAGTGGAAAATGTTTATATAAGGGCGAGGCCCTAAACAATCAAATTAAGGTGTATGTAAAAAATTCACTAGAAGAAGTTATTTCGATGTCGAAATATCCTCAAATCGATCATCTCGACCTTAAGATGTCTGGTTATGAGAAAAAAAAAGATTTGAAGTTTTGGAATAGTGCATCTTGTAATGCATTTTTTGGACCGTTAATTTCAATAGTTTCAAGTGTTCATAGATCTGCTCGCTCTACACTATGTTTAAGCTTTAAATTTTATAATTGGAGATGAAATAAATTTTCAAGCTATCCCAAAGATTTCCAGTACAAACAACATATTTCGACACCATTTAAAGGTGCGCTTTGCTTTGATTGTTTAGGGTCTCAGCCTTATACAAACCACACTTTTTAGAAATCACTCACCAAGTGATTCTACGATAATTCCCGAAATTTTAAGATCATTCCGAATTTTCATATCAAACAAATCCCTAATTCCCTAAATTTTAAGATCATTCCGAAATTTTATATCAAACAAATCCTTCGAACCAGCCATTTGCATGGGGAATCAAGTGTACAATTTGCTCCCAAGGGAGTATCTAGTTAGAATGTGCACATATGGATCAGAAAGACAACATAAATACCTTGATTCACTCCAGCACATGCAAAAAATTGCTTCCTCTTGCTTTAATTTTTCCTGATTGAGGAGGTTGAGGTGAAGAAAATAATGTAAAGGAATGAAGCCTGATCCGAGATCAATGGGAGAAGCTCAATAGCATGGAAACAAGGGGAACAAGGTGCGGGACCATGATCTTGGATCAACCTTCATTCCTTGCATTGATTTCTTCTGTGTGTCAAAGATCTAGCTCTGTAAAAAAAATCAGTAAAAGCACATACTGAAGGGAGTAGGTGGGAGGCATGGCTTGCTAAGAGCTTGCTGCATTGGCCAGATATTTTGTTTGTCTCACTTTGAAAGGCACATATTTTGCTCTCCATTTATAAGAAGGATGGGTTTCGGTGGGGCCGCATTTCTATAAAGTACACCTTTATTTGACAAGCTTACATAATAATGAAACTTGAAACATAGTGCTACGAAAACCCAACTATTAGCACGTTGACCCAAGCCCTATTCCTAATTCGCACAGCCAGACCTCAAAACCCATTGGAAAAACCAGATATGGGGCTTGAGAAATTTTTTGATGGCTTGCAAATCTATTTTCACCCCTAAACGTAGAATATGAAGCTCCAAAACTTGATCCAGATCTGGTAGATTTGTGAAAACCTGAAATGGATAGTTTAGAAAAGAGTATTGCGTGATGGACTGACCTTGGAATATGAAGCTCCAAGAGTTGGTGTAGATCTGGGGGATTTGTGAAGGCTTGAAAAGAAAAGTTTAGAAAAGAGTATTGCAAGATGGACAATTTCAAAGCTTTCAAATCCATTTCTTTTAGATCCATGATATTTTAGATATAGGTGGACGATTTTTAGGTTTCTTGACTCTGTAATTGCCCATTTCGATGAGATTTGTGGCCGCGGCTCTACCAAATATATTTCCTTATAAGAAACCCTCCTAGTGTCCTTAAAGAGAACCAAATACATACCATAAATAGTTAATAGATTATGTACTTTTCACAGTTGAGAGATGGAAAAAGTTTCAAAGTTCATGTATTAGGTAGAAAACCTGTACATTTGCACATGGGGGATACGAGATCCAATGAAGGTTGCTATTAAGTGGAGCCCAATAGCGTTTTCATTTTTCATTTGATGAAAATGGACGGTCTAGATTAAAAGGACAATTGCATAACAAACTCAAAATCAATTAACTTCATTCACTATTTATTTTGCTACATGGAATTCAAGGATAAAAAATGTCTAAGTTGGAATGAACCCATCTCATGGATTTTTGAGAGATCCTTTTCTAGAATAAGTAGAAACCCACCCAAATATCCTCTACCACTAATTTTAGAGTTCCTATAAGTTGCATAGTGCACTGTTTGTGTGTTTTGTGACATAGGCTTTCATGGACCTTAGCCCTAGTGACTAATCCACATTGGTAGGTAATGGGCCATCGCGGAAAACAAATGGACTAAAATGCTATCATTATGAGGCTCATTATGCCAAGAAGAAATTTAGGACAAATCCACAAATGCATGCATATATGTATGAATGTGTGGATTCATGCCCAAAGAAGAATGCAAGCACCATAAGCACATGCATGCTACATGTAAACGCGCATCCACTACACTCCCCCACTCACTCTCTCTCTCTCTCTCTCTCTATATATATATATATATATATATATATATATATATATATATATATATATATATATATATATATATGCATGGGCAGTGATTTCATGCAACGGTTGTATTATAGTATAATGCAACGACACTTCAAAAAAACCATGTTTGTGGTATTTGTATGACCTAAAATTTTGCACACACTCTCTCTTTATCTTAATAATCAATTCCACAAAAAAAAAAAAAAAACGTTCAATTTGAATGCTAGATATAGTCCAAATGAGTCCTCCTCCAACAACGAATATAGACCATTCATTTGGTGAATTTCAAGATCTTAGCATTTACAGACTCAAAATCATTTTTAGCAGTGTTCATCTAATCATAATAAAGCCATCTAAAAAAATTGGTAAAGAAAAAATCCTTCTAAGATCTAGATCTAAGCATCTCACCAAAAATTAACGGCCTATATTAATTGGGCTAAAAAAATACTTTTTAGGTTGCATTTTCAAAATTTTCTTTTTTGTGATTGTTCATTAGAATGAAAATAGTGTATATTTCAAACGAATAGCTCTAACACGGTTTTTGAAGGTTGTTGCATCATATTACTAGACAACCGCATGAAATCATTGCCTTATATATATATATATATATAACGCCTATAGACGAAGTGCTACAGTGTTTCGCCACCGTTACGGACTTATAAAAAACCCTTATATGCGAAGTGCTACAGTGTTTCGCCATTGCCACAGACTTGTTATGTTTGTGGCGGTTTATTGAACGGACCCGCAATGAACGGCGTCGTTGTGGTTACGCATAATTTTTTAACCACTATGGACCTAGTATGTCCGTGACAGTACCGCCATGGACATGTTAGATCCATAACGGTCGTAAAACACACACTGTCTGATTTATTCGAATGGCGATGGGCCTATGGGCGAAATCACTATAGCATTTTGCCCATAGGTCTTTCACAATCAAACTTCAAATGTGTGAAAGACACATGAATGTAACTGCCCTGCATTGCATTGCAAGCTTGAACGCATATTTCCCTGTTTGAATTCCATGGCACTGATTAATCACCTATCCTTTAGCTTTTATAGTAATGTCATGGGTGCTTTAGTGGCATGTCAATGGTACCCCAGTTGTATTTGCACATATATTCCCAAGTTAAAGTGGTTTACTTGGTTAGCCAGTTGTAAAGGAGGGCTAATGTAGTTGAGCCCTTCATCAGAGGCTCTGATGGTGGATAACCTTCCAATTAATCATTTCAAACTCGATGATACTGGATAAAAGAAAAAAAAACAGTTTTGTCTCTAGAGCATTTTGTAAAATATGTTTTGATTTTAAACCATCCATTTTCAAGACTCTCAAGTGTTTAGAGATCTTCTTGGTCTATACCATATTTAGAATTATAAATTTCATAGCTATGGGTGGAAATAGATTTTCAGGTCATCTTAAGGACTTTTTATATTATAACTGTTGGGTGTGTGTGGCCATTAAAGGCCTTATGAGTACTTGTAATTAAACTTTTGATATAATGGAACATAAACTCAGTGGAAGTGCGGTCATGTGTGAACCATACTAAGCAAACAATGTTTGCTGATATCGAACTGAGTTTTATAAGCTAGGCCAGTCGGTTGTAAAAAACCCATGTTATCTGGGCATATAAATAAATCAATATGGATTATAATGGACCATTCCTTTATGAGATTGGAGATGCCCGAAAGAGTGAGCCGAGGGACTGTGTGGCTCTTGTATGTGAAGGAGGCCTTCAGAGACATGGTCAAAGCCTCGTCCGCGTACCATCATACGACATGCACATATGATAACCATTTTCGAAAAAGTGAACCACCTTTCAAGGTGTAGTTGTGCATGTGCGAGAGAACCTCTATACACTATAAAGTTGTGGATTGCACCAGGTCTAGATGACTTTGATACATCTCTTAAAGAAAACCTGAAATTCATAAACCGATATTACGACATCTTGCCTATTGGCTAGACTTTGGTTATCCACTAATGAGCTCCTGTATGGATTGTGGGTCATGGACAATACTGGGTCAGTTTGAGAAAGCAAGTGTTGGCCAAAAGTGAAGTGCCTTAATGTTTATTTATTTGTCCCTAGATCATATGGATCATTTTCCCAACAAAAGTATTCAATTATGTTCGTTTTAATGTTATATGATTTTTAAAAATCGTTATTTGAATTTTTTTAATCTCTGAGTATTTTATTTATCAAATTTGGATTTATAAAAATAGAGATATTGATTTTATATTTATTTAAGTATTCAAATATGATTTTATGAATTTTTAAAATCATAAATTATTTTTAAAATATTCTATATTGCATGGGAGGCTCAATAAGATAAATGTGCCCACCATGACAATTGGGTGGGCTCAAGCGCATCGCTTGAGGGAAAAGAAATATTGTGTTTTATAAAGCTTATGCTTTGAGGCAGCTTTAAATCAAATTTATGTATGTGTGAAAAATATATTAACATATACTATTTTTTTATTTAAATTAATTGATGAGAAAATAGTTTAGAAAATGTGGGATAATGGTTCTAGCATCTTCTATATGATCTTAATAGCCAATTTACGAATTCGATGACTCATATCTCTCACCCACAAGTCACCCAAGATCAATGGTATATATTCAATCTCATAAGAAGTGGCAACCTATGGAAAACCCTAAAAGCCCTTGAATGGAATGGATGGCTCATATCTCTCACCTACAAGTCACCCAAAATCAATAATGCATATTCATTCTTATAAGAAGCGACAATCTATGAAAAACCCTAAA
This sequence comes from Amborella trichopoda, assembly GCF_054954075.1. NCBI lineage: Eukaryota > Viridiplantae > Streptophyta > Magnoliopsida > Amborellales > Amborellaceae > Amborella > Amborella trichopoda. Next base: position 45,746,237 of record NC_142340.1, on the reverse strand, counting down.
ATCCCTTGAAGCACTATAAAAAGGGATGAACCCTACCCAATATTCTCTACACCAAGTTCTCTCTCTCTCACTTATGTAAAAATAGGAGACATGCCCCACTTAGGAAGAAACTATCTCTCTCTCTCTCTCCTATGGTAAGGAGATGTTATCTCTTTCAACTAGGTTATCAAAGGGTTTATCTAAGTTTGAGATTTGTGATTGAAATGAGTTCTTGTTCTATTATAGGGTTTGGCCTAATTTGCTTTCTTGAGATTGAGATTGAAGGTTGACCATTGATTCCGCATCATCGAAAAGTAGTGATTCGATGTGGGGTGTAAGAAGGCCAGTTGAGGTAATCTCCGACACTCTCTTTATTGTTTCTTGTCATATTTACTCATTGTGTCTTTATTATTTTCAATCATAGTTTGTATCTTTCTTCGACTATTAAAAGAAGGATCCCGTTTCTATGCAGCCAAGCTGCATATGTAGGAATGTGGGCCTACTAATATATCTATTTTTTAGATGAATTTTTTGACTTAATTTTTAAGGGCATGTAATCTCTAACATGGAGATCATGAATATAAATAAATAAATAAATTTTAAAAATGAAAAAATAATAATTCCAGTAAGAAAACATTTGGACCGTTAGTTTCCATTGTTTTTTAATTGAACACCTACATGCATCCATCTTTAAGATGGATGCTTTACACTTTTTGGACCACATATGTAGTCATGTGGTCCAGCCCGTATGAAACAATTTTCCTTAAAAGAAAGGTTTTATAGTGGCATTAAGTTTTAAGATTCTAAATTTATTGCTTTTATTTCTTTTGAAGTTGACTTATTGTAAAAAGACTACTTGTGAGTGATCTAAGTTATGAAGAAAAAAAAAAAAAAAGAATATGTACTTCAGCTAGATCAGATGAAATCCTTCTTTCAGGAGTTGCTTCTTTCAGTAGGGTTTGAAGGTAAGCATCATTTTGATTTTTTTTTTTTTTTAGTTGACAGATCAAAACAAAATCGGTTCGGATCTCCTGCAGGAATCGTTTGGACGATAAAAAATTGTGAGTTTTAAGTGGACATCTTGTATAACAACATCCTTAAAATATTAGAAACCAGGCCCCAACTTGATAGGGTTCTATTTCGATTCTCCCAATCCAACGTAGGTGATTTTTGAGTCAAACAAGGCTACAATTACAAATTTTTCTTTTTATTTTTCATCAAGAATGTCCACCTCCCTGTGTTTGATCGTACTAGGCTGATTTCGATTGGTAATTTTTAACTAATGAATTAAAACGCAACAAATAATTATGAGGGAGACTTTCATAATGGGAAAAGTTTATATAGAGCTGAGCCTAACTCAAGAATTTCACTTGAAGATGTTGTTTTGATGCACAAATATCTTCAAATTGATTATCTCGACATCAATATGTATGGACATGACAAAAAAATGGATTTCAAGTTTTGAAAATAATATATTTTGTAACGTATTTTTGGATCGTCAATTTTTAAATTTTCAACTTTCATAGATCTCTTGATGTACACTATTTTTTATGCTTTAAACTTTATAATTAAAAATGACAATATATTTTAAGGCTATCAAAAAGATTTCCAGTATTGAAACTATATTTCTCAACACTATTTGAAGGTAAGCTCTCTAATTTGATTGTTTAGAGCCTAGGCTCTATACAAACCGCACCAAATAAAATTGAAATACTATATGTGCCATTAAAAAAATGGGACGTGAAAGAAAACATAAAATAATGGGATGTTTCTTAGATTTTAAAAACTATAAGGGGTATTTATGAAAGGGTGCGGGCTATATGGGATTTAATTCAAATTTTTTGGGACCCGGTTTCTATGCAGCCATGCCCGAATATGTAGGACTGCGAGCTCTTAATAAATATATTTTTTAGATGGATTTTAAGACTTAATGTTTAAGGATTTGTAATCTCTGACATGGAGATCATGAATATGAAAAATAAATAAATTTTAAAAACTAAAAGTTATAATTCTAGTAAAAATATATTTGAACCATTAGTTTCCATTGTTTTTAGATGGAACACATACTTGCATCCATCTTTCAGATGGATGCTTTACACTTTCTGGACTGCATGTTTAGAAATACGGTCCAGCCCACATGAAACAATTTTCCAATTTTTTGTGTTTGTTCTTCTCCCCACCACACATATTTTGAAAATATAAAATTAAAAGGAAATAAAACTATCAAAATATCCGTATAACCTTTAGAGCTATTTTAGTCATTTTATTTATTTAAAAACTATCATGAGGTTCATACGCAAAATCGAACCGGAACAGTTAACTAGATATGAGCCTGGAAATAGTTTAACTGGCCTAACTGGTAAACTGGCAGATTCAACTGCTCTAACCGGGCAACTCCCGGGCGGTCAAAAAAGTGCTAAAAAAACAAAAAAAAGGCAAAAACAAAATTTACTAAAAGATGAAAATCATATAAAGAATGATTAAAACAAAACACATTCAAATGAAGCTGAAAATTAATTAAAAAATGAATTTTAACGAATCGGTTTGTGCCAATAAGTATTTTTAATTTTTTTAAAAAAAGATGAAAAAAATATAAAAGTGAGTATTAATGACCAAAACAATTTTTAATCTTTACCGTAATACAAAGAATATTAAAAAATACATTACAAATCAAATTTTTTATATTTGGGAATCTAGATACATCACCAAAACTTCCCAAAACCGGAACTGGCTAGTGGCCGGTTCCGATCTATTCGGGCAATTAGTGATTAGATAGGTTGGTTTTACGATCACTGGTATGGACACCCAAAATTGGGGTTAATGAAATTTATTAAAAAATAAAATTAAAATACATTGTGTGCTCTAAAAAATGTCGGATATACGAATAAAGGCAAAAATTTATATAGAGTCAAGGCTCTAAACAATCAAATTAGACCCTACCTCAAAAATTTCCCTAGAAGATGTTCTTTTGATGTCCAAATATCCACAAATTGATCATCTCGGTATCAAGATGCATGAACATGAGAAAAAAATAGATTTCAAGTTTTAGAAATAGTGTATTTTATAACATATTTTTGGACCGTCAATTTTGAAGATTTTCATGTTTTCATAGATCTCTTGATCTAACCACTTTTCAAGCTTTAAATTTTATAAATAAAAATATATTATAAGGCTATGACAAAGATTTTCATTATTGAAACCATATTTCTGACACTATTTGAAGGTAGACTCTAATTTAATTGTTTAAAGCCTAGGCTCTATACAAACCGTACCCAAGAATAAAATATAAAAAATTGACATAATTTTTTAATTCTACAACCTATTATGTAAAATTCTCAATTTCTGCAAAATGTCAAATAAGCAGGCAAGGTGCGTGACCCCATAGGTTTGGGAGGTAAAATAAAAAGGATGCGGTTTGTATAGAGCCTAGGCTCTAAACAATCAAATTAGAGCCTACCTCCAAATAATGTCAAGAAATGTGGTTTCATTACTAGAAATCTTTGTGACGGACTTAAAATATGTTTTCATTTTTATTTTTAAAGTTTAAAACTTAAAAAATGGTGTAGATCGATAGATCTATGAAAACTTGGAAATTGATGGTCCAAAAATGTGTTACAAATACACTATTTCCAAAACTTGAAATCCATGATTTTTTCATATCTATGCATCTTGATGTCAAGATGATCAATTTGAGGACATTTGGGCAAAAAAAAAAAAGTCTTATATTGAGTATTTTGAGGTAGGCTCAAATTTGATTGTAAAGCCTCGGCTCTATATAAACTTTTCCCCAATAAAAATATAGAAATCTGAAATATGACTTAACATGTGCCATCACCATCTAAATCAATGATTGGACAACAATTGAAGGATAATAGTCCGTATGATTGAATTCATGAGATGCTTTGTGGGATCCACTTCCCACTTCCATCACCGTCAAACCTGCCCATTAGAGGCTGAGGATCCTCATGATCATGCTTCTTATCATGTTATGTTATATAGAAGACATTATCTTGTCACAATAAAAATAGGGAAAGTATGTAAAGAGACCATTGGCTTTTAGTATAGGGAAGTCTCAATCACTCTTGTCCATCAGTTTTTATATTGGATGATTATAAGTATATCTTTGATTAGGCTCAAAATTTAAAAAGAATTTATCGAACTTCCCCAATCAATCACCTCCCACTAATTGTGACAAATGGTCTCATAGTATACAATAAAATTATTCAACGAGACAAATTATGTTTTTGACAATAACATAGCAACCTCTCCCACCGATAGATGTCAGAAGGGATGGATGCTTTTGTGTATAGAGTTGGTCAATTTATTTTTGGAAAACACTAAAAACTACTCATGAATGAATTTCTACAGTATTTTGCTCATGATTCATCATCATTCAAAGTCTATCAAATAGATTGTCGGATCGTGCTTGAATTTTTAATAATATTTTTATAAATCAGATTAAATTGAAATTTTGTTGGGTGCATGCGATTTAGTGAGACCCACTTGCATGAAATATATATATATAAAAATTAAATAATAAAATAACCAAATTACTCCTATTGAACATGTCAATGGTATTTTTGTCATTTCATTTTTTTATGATTATCTTTAACATTTTATTTAGGTGCTTACATGTACATATGATTCAAATTTCAGAAGAATATGATTCATAGAAAAATTATTAAAATTAAAAAGCGATCAGACATATGTGATTATATTACGGCCTATTTGGCAACTTAAACTGATCGAGCTGCAAATTTTTTATTTCTTGTCTTTATTGTCTTTATCTCTAAAACATGTGTATAGGGAGGCTAACGGTGTGGCTGATTCTTTGGCTAAGAGAGGAGTTCTATTGGATTCGCTGGCGATCACTGATAATGTGGATTTGTTGATATAATATGTACCTTTTTATGAATAAATTTTGAATTCTATCAAAATAAAAAAAAAAAAAAATAGGTTTCATCCATATATATAAATTTTTTCCACAAAAAAAAAAAAAAAAAAAAAAAAAAAAAAAAAAAAGGGGTCTTATACTCTTATTTTCTTACGGAGAAATGTATCTTATGACATCATAAATGATTCTATAGAAGGATCTAGGCCTTAAAGCCTCAAGAGAATCTAGACTTCAAAATGAAAAATCTAACTTTAATTAAATAGAGAACGTGAAAATACATCAAAATTAATCAAATTCACCGTGTCGTGATTTGCTATTTATGTCTCGGGAAATCAATCCTTAGACACCTGTGGGTGTCTTGTCAATTACATTCGCTTGTTATTTGGTAATAGAATGTCACTATTTAATTAATTACATCGACACCTGAATGAGATTCAATAGAAAGATGGGAGGGGGGGAATGTTATATTACTCGCTTGAGCCCACTCGAACTCGGACAAGTAACTCGAGTTGGGTGCCCGATTAGCCCTATACCAAAAACTTGAAAAAAAAAAAAAAATGTAAAAAGAATATTTAAAATTAAAATATTTGAAAACATCAATATTATTTTAAAAAGGGTGAGGTTGGCATAAGGGTGCAACCTTACAATAAAAGTAAGTTGTACCTCCAAATTTTGTTATAAGATGCAATTTTGGTGTCTAAATTTTTTAGGTTATACTCATTTCTTAGTGTAAAATTTTTTACTCCAGAAATGATTCATATCACACAGAGTTGTAAACACATGAAAACTTTGAAAATAAAAAGTCTAGATGATGTGTTGTAAGATGTACTATTTTTGGGACTTGAAATTTTATTTATTTATTTATATCTATACATTTAGATGTCAAGGTATCAATTAGATGGTTTTTCAATGTCAAAATAGCCTTTTGCGATGGATTTTTAAGGTGCGCCCTAATTCTACAATTTAAAGTCTCAACCTTATATAATCTTTTTTCTTTTAAAATAAGCTATGTACACACAACTATTCCTTTGGTGCACCCACCAAGAATTTTCATTTCCTCGTGTCGCATGCTCTCCACACCACCACATGTCCACTCGGACTCCCCTGAGTAACTCAACATGGGCTAGGGCATAGTCTGCGGCTCGAGCAGAGTTTAGAACACTTGTTATATGTAATTCTAGGCTTATCCCCAACAATTTACAAGATATACATGCCAGAAACTTTATACCTAGGTTGTGATTGTTTTTTCTTTTACTGCTACATTAGAATTTTGATTATTCATTTTCTTGTAGGTTGTGTCATGCTACATATATTAAGCTATTGTTAAGCAAGCTAATTGTTAAGTATAAGGACACTTGCACTTAAACAGAGCAAAATCCTTTGAAGAGATAACTTAGAATGAAATACTAGGAAAAGTATAAATTCAGATCATTTACCTTTGGTACAAAGTGGTCACAATTAATTTTTACCATTGGATATGAAATTACGTGGCTGCATTTATTCTATTGACTAAGTTCAAAGTTGAAAATGAATTTTTTAAAACTTTCTGACACACCCAAACTATTAGATTTCACATCGGATGGTTATAAGTAATTGTGACCTCTTTGTACCAAAGATAAATGGTCTCAATATATACTTTCTAGAATAACAATGAAGAGGGCCTTATAAAGTGGCAGATTGGGGTCGCCTACTTCTTAGTTAAATTCAATCCCTTTCAATAGTAAAATCCTATCATTGGCAGTTTATTTGGAAATATATAACAGGAAATCACTCTCCCTTGAATAAAGTATCAGCATCCAAATTGGGAGTCAATAATTTGGATGTAGGTACATACAAGGAGAAATTATCGCGTGTTTTATGGATTATTAATTCATTAGAAACCTAGTGCCTAATCCCCAATTTTTTTTTTTTAAAAAAAAAAATTTCAAAAAAAAATCTTTCATGCATTTTTACCATCTTGAGATTGTAATTACTATAATATTACCGTCTTAAAATTGTAATTACTATAATAAAAAGGGTATGGTTTGTGTAAAGCTAAGGCCCTAAATAATCAAAGTAAGGCATACCTCTAAATAGTATCAAAAGATGATTTTTTAGACACAAAAATCTCTGTTGAAGCCTAAAACTTTATTTTCATTTCTAATTATAAAATTTAAAACTTCAAATAGTTTAGATTGAGCAGATCTATATATACTTAAAAATATTGAAAATTGATGGCTCGGATAATGCATTACAAGATGCATTGTTTCCCAGACTTGAAATCCATTCTTTTCCACGTTTATACATCTTGAGGTCGAGATAATCGCTTTGAGGGTTTTTCGACACCGAAATACCCTCTTCTAGGTGTGCTGTAATTTGATTGTTTAGGGCCTCAACCTTATATAATTTTTTCCTAATAGAAATACACATCTTTGAGAGTGAAAAGTATTACGGCGAGAAAATACGAGGAAATATTGAATTATGGTGCCCTATGATTGGGATCTAACCTAATTTGATAGTTTTTTTTCTCTACTCTAGACATTTTAGATCGTTTGTGTTACTCATTGGAAAAATAGATAAGAAAATGTGCTGCAACGAGTTTGATTCCCACTTATTTCTTTAGCTTTGTTGCATTCATAATGAAGAGGAAACAAAATGGTTTCACCATATACTTTTCACAGGTGTCCCATTTCAATAAAAAATGAGGCCAACAATTTGGCTCTAGTTGTGATGAGTTACTAGAGGCTGTAAAACTAAGTGCTTTCTTGTTTACAAGTAGTGACTAATAAATGCAAGGATCAGAATTAAGCAGATCAACTGTGCTTCCAGTCAAGATACATCAGCATTTGACTCAGACACGAGGGTAGAAATGACAACCTTAGAACATTTTAGATACACAACGCTTTGTATGTCAAGCAGAAAAAAAGTGAAGTAGGAGTTTAGATAACATTAAGATACTTTATAATGAGATTTTTTTTAAAAAAAAAAGTAGATAACATAACTTGTTTAAGTTTTGAAGTGTATGACATGAGTGTCATCCCGATGAGGCACCGACACAAGCTAAAATCATGGTTATAGTTTCATATTGCATCCATGATCGGCCATGAGAATTTAAAAAATACACCTTTTTAGAAGCCAACATTGAATTGAAAAAGGGTGTTTGTACCAACACAAGATCAAGATGTCATGATTCTTCCCACTCATGATTTTTCCTGCACTTTTGTCTAGAAATAAATTGATGCCTAATGCAAGCAAATGTTAATGAGATGAACATAACTAATACATTTTTTAACAACATAATCAGTATAGGCTGACAAACAAATACAAGTTCATGCCAACTTAATCTCAAAATAAGATCAATCGAGTTTTTGCTCATCCTTTTTCATTTGTTTGTATTCTCAACCCTTTCTTACATTTAGAAAAATAAGAACTACAAGAAGATCAACAGAAACAAGTAACATCTAGCATTATTTTTCAAGCCTCATTATATATAAACAAATAAAGCTCTTCCTCTCTTACAAATATAAACTCAGACCTCCCATTCAAATTCCTTTAAAAAACCACCATCTTTACACCAGCTGCCCAATCTTCGGCTCGAAAGCCAACAAGCAACAGCCAGCGCGATAGCCAATGCGCTAACGCGCATCCATTTTCTTCCACACCAATACCCACCATTAGAAAAAGGAGAAAACCACCACATCGAACTCACCCCAAAACCACCATTCTCCCCTTCAAAACTCACCCATAACCCCCTCATCACCTAAGTACCATCCCACCCCAAACCTCCATCGAGAGCAGAACATTAACCACGCTTCACCTCAAAACAGCCATTCTCCCCTATAAAAGCACCATTCAAATGGCTGAAAAATACGAAATTTCCTCGCATCATCTGCCAGAAAAGGCGAGATTTGGCCGGAAAAATCATAGCATCCTATCCGATAAGCTTGGCAGCCTCCTAAAGAAGTTCAAGCTAGGAGGTGGCATAGGGTCCCTAAACATAGGGTGCCTCAAGAAGTAAAACCCCAAAGCCACAGCCACCACCTTAGGAGGAGAGACATACATCACAAAAGAGGCAGCCAAACATGAGCCCACGAAGAGCCTCGTGGCTCGAGGGTCACGCCACGCAATTAAGGCCTGGGCTCGCTCCCCCTGAGCAGCAAGGTCGCCAAGCACACTCTGCACTCGTCCCGCCAAAACCCTGAGCCTATCGTACCGAGCCCGAACCACTTCACTCGGTCTTGAGCTGGGTATCAGATCGAACTCCTCTTCGAGCTCATCGAAATCCGATGACTCGGCTTGAGACAGCCTGGTATCCATCCCCATTGGCCCCACTGGCCTAAACCTGTAGTACCAAGCCCCCACAATGGCTATATAGAAGAAGATAGTGGGTACTACAAGCTCAGGGTACCAAACTAGAACTAAGAATAGCACATGGACCAAGATGGTTTGGACCGAGTTTCGCCATTGGCGCACGTCGTGGACCCAGTGAGCCAGCCCACCTAGCCAAGCAAGAACGGACATGACTCGAAACCAGTTAGCCTTCGACCGACGCATGCTCCATGTGTGGGAGTCAGAGTCGAGCATGTATTGGACCACCTCAGGGCCCAGGGGAGGCTCTGAGCGTGTGAGCCACGCTGCCACCGACCGTGCTGCTGCAGCACGGAGTGCGTCTTGCTGGGCTAGACCGATCGGGTGTGTATAGTGCATTCGAGGGAGCATTGGGCGTGTGTAAACTCCACAGGTGTCTATCAATGGTCCACATGTATATCGTATGGCTAGGTCGAGCTCACCCATCTTCTTAAGACCAGAGCGCAAAAGCACGAGCAATGGGTATGCTCGTGTATGGACCTTGTTGCCCTCTAGGGCCGAGACACGAATACGTATCTTGCCAATGCGAGTGTCGGGACGTATCGGACACTTGTCGGAGAACATATGCCAATTGTCAAAGACGGCAATCGTGAGCACCGTACAAGGGTCGTATACTTGCCAGGTGTATTGCTCGTTCCATCGAGGATCGAACGAATCGGTTAGGGTTCTGGTACGTACCCATTTGTGCCCGTACTTAGCGACACAATATGCATCGGTGGAGCCCTTCATTGCGCCTGGACCCAAGCCCAGCGGACCGTGGGTTTGGGTCTTCATAGGCAAGAGGGCTCGAGCACCTAAGATCCCAAGTTCGAGTGTGCCTATCGGCGGGCGCCATAGCTGCCTCGCCGTAGGCCTGAAATCACTGCAAAAATGTGCAGCCTCGTCCAAAACATGGTACCCACCTTCGAGGCACAACCGTAGGTGCATTCTCCCTCTATAGTTGGTCGCATTTGTGCCCCCGCCACTCTCACCACCAAATGCAGTGGGGCTCTCGAGCACGAACCACCTCGAAGGCAAGAGCCGCTCATCAAGCCTCTGCTCAACCGGAGCCAATGGTATCATTACATGGCCTACAAGACTCGGTTCTTTGCCCGAAAACCTCTCTTCAACCAATAGAATCGCCGCATCCTCCAATGGCTCGGAAGCCACAAAGAGGAGGTCTTCATGCCAAGACACCGAACCCCCCTGACTCGGTGGAGAAGGACGTGTCCTGGAGGACTGGAACCCGAGTTGGACCTTGACACGGGTCTCTGAAAACCTCGAGATTGGAAGGTCTTGGGCTTCAATTACAGTAAGTCGAAGGTACCAAAGCTTCGGAGAATGGTACACTTTGGAGCGAGTGTGGGCTAAGTGGGGCGCATCGGATTGCCAGGCTTCTGAGAACGAGTCATCGGCTTGGGTTCCGATCCACACACTGAGCATTATATCGCCGCAGACGTGGCCATCGCCATCCAATCTGTACCATTGTGGAGCCAAAGGGCTATCAGATGGTGATCGTACCGGGACCTCTGACAAATCAAAGCACACCCCACCTAAAAGTTGGCCAGAAAAACCAGTTCCGGCACTGGGATAACCAGCTGGTGCATTCCCAGAAAATCCACCAGCTGCATTGCCACGAAAACCAGTTTCGGAGCCGGGAAATCCACCGTCCATAGGAGGCCCACCTCCAGTGCTGGGAAACCCACCTGGCACATCACCCGAGGAGCCATGTCCCCAGCCGGGAAACTCAGCTTGTACATTGCCGGGAAATTCACCTGGTGCATTGCGGTAAATCCCATCTCCGGCACCGGGATTTCCGGCGCCCTCCTGAAACCCACCACCTCCTGTTGTTGGAGAAGGAGCCCAAACCGAGATCTCTAAGGTGTTGGCGCTCGAATCGAGTCTCTCACGTCCAAAAGCGAAGACCTGGTTCCATTCTGGATTCGACTCGAAAGAGTTCCGAGAATCTGGTCTCTTACGTACACTATAACTACCAAGCCTGATCTTGACCACCGGTTCGAGTCCCGAACCCTGAGCTAAGCCTCGAGCCTTCACGATTCTCACAAAGAGGTATTTCATGGCCTCGACCAAATCATGCGCCGGATAAATCTTCGTTTCACCGGTAAACGCGCCGGATCCGTACACTCTCCGGGGAGTCATTCCTATTGGTGGGCGTACTGGAATCCGAGTTTCTGGGGGTGGGGGTGCATGTTCCAGAGGTGGAGGTTGGGTTTCAGGCCCCGGAATAAAGGCTTCCGTCGCCAGAACTGCATTTTCCGGCGGTGGAGCTGTGTTTTCCGGAGGGCTGTTCTGCTCCTCTATTTGGGTGGCGTGGCTTGAGGGCATCGGACAGAGCTCACTCTCTGGCGGTTTTGTGTCATCTTCTGGCGGTTCTGTGTAATCTTCTGGCGGCTTTGTCTCATTCTCCGGAGACTTCTCATCTTCCGGCGCTGGAACTGGGTTTTCCGGCTCGTCGGTGTAATAAATCCGCAACCCCAATGCCCCTCTTATCCAACTGAGAAAGCTCTTCTTCTCTAATGGAAAATACACCAAGGCCTCATTCCCTTTCCTTGGAAATTGGCCCGCGTTTAATCTCACACGACCAAGAAAATGGTTTTTTCTTCCATTTCCAGTCCTTTTATCATTGTAAACCTCGGCTTCGAGGTCTTCATACGCCACTGTTTCAGGATCAGTGACATCGAATTCAAGCTTCTCGTGCCATGAAGGATTGAGGTCTCTGAAAACAGTCTTTGTTCGCTTTCTCTGGCCATCGAAATCCACGACTACATAAGGGCTCGAGCTCCCCAACCCGTCTTTGGGCAGCAGGTCTCGAGCATCAACCACTTCGACTATGAGCCTTCTCCCGCTCATTCTCGACACATGGCGATTTGGGTTTTCCTTTTCAGGTCACGAATTGCCGGAATTTGCAGAGGAATTGCCAGAAAATGCAGGAGTTGCTGGAAAATGTGGGTCCTTCGAGCAGTTGTTAGTTACCGGAATTTCTGTGAAGTCGCAAGAAAATAGACTGGAAAAGTGGGTTTAAGATTGGATTTTTGAGGTAAAAATTGGAGGAGAAATGTGGGTTTTTCTGCAGAGGAAAAGAGGAACGATCGTGGGTATTTTGAGAGAAGAATGATGGGAGACAAATGTGGGTTTTTCTGCAGAGGAAAAGAGGAACGATCATGGGTGTTTTGAGAGAAGAATAATGCGTGAGAAATGTGGGTTATTTCAATGGAAATTGATGATTTTTTCTCGCTTTTTTTTTGGAGGACGATTCGATGAAGAAATGGGGTTAATGGGTTTTAGTTTCTGGTGAGAAGATGATTTGTGAACAAGAGTAGCTCGAGCTCGGGAGGACTTTGCATAGAGAAAGAGGAGACGGTTTCTTTACTTTTCTCCTGTTCTCTCTCTCTCTTCGTTTTGTTTTTCAAGGAAAATTTTGAAAATTTCCCTCAAATTTAATTATAAATGCATCCAGTGACTACCCCATCTAAACTGAAATGACGCAATTAGCCTCTCTCACTCTCTCTCGCTAGATTCTCAATTATTGCAGGCATCCCCCATAAAGAAAAATAAAGCAATTAGTTTTTCTTTCTCTCTCTAGAATTCCACTTCTCGTTGGCATCCCCCTCTAAAGAAAAATGAGGCAATTTGTCTCTCTCTCTCTAGATTTCCACTTTTTGTAGACGTCTCTCTTTAAAAATAATAGCCCCTCTCTCTCTCTAGATTTTCAATTCTTAGAGCCATCTAACCTCTCTCTCTAGATTTTCAATTCCTGTAGACATCTCTCTTTAAAGGAAAAAATTGAGGGAATTAGCCTCTCTCTCAATCTAGATTTTCAATTTTTGTAGACGTTTCTCACGAAAAAGTTTATATAAAGATGCAACCTCAACATGTAAAATTATGAATGCACTTCAAAAATCGATTGGAAAACTTTTTGATTTATCATCTCGGCAATCGAAATATATGACCATAAAAAATAAAAAGATTTTAAGTCTTAGAAATAATGCATTTTACAACATATTATCTAGATTTTTATTTTCAAGATTTTCATATGTTCATAGATCTACTTAATTTTAACCATTTTAAAATTTTATAGTTAAATATACAAATAAATTTTGAAATAATCCTAAAAACATTTTACATCAAAATTATATACCATGATAAAATTTGAAGGTGCACCTTACTTCTATAATTACGGATGCATCCGTATGCCAACTGCACCCTTAAAGATAAAAGGCATTAGCTTCTCTCTCTAGATTTTCAATTGTTGTAGGGCATCTAGCCTCTCTCTCTAGATTGAATTGTTGTAGGCATCTACGCCTGATATTTATCAGAAACAATCAGTGGACAAAACAGATTTCGGTGCTGGATGCCATTTTCAAACCTGGTTGCTCTCCCTCTCTCTCTCTCCTCTTTCTCTCTCTACTGGATGCCATTTCCTTTTTGGATATTAGAGACTTTCTCTATCTTCTAGATGCCAATTTTTATGGAACCACTTAACCCCCCCTTTTACTCCATGGTTTGCCCATGAAAGAGCATTTAGGCAACAAAATTCGTATTGATAAGTAAAATTGGTATTTTTGGTCTAAAAATAAATAAAAAATGGATGAAGTTTTTATAGGGCCTAAGCTTTATGAAAACAAAAGAAAGCCTCATCTCAACTCCGCACTTTTGGCATCAGAAATCTCCACGAGGAATCAAAATTAATTTCCATGATCGAAAATAAAATTTGAACCTCAAAAAATGGTGCAGATCTTATGGATCTATGAACACTTAATTCTAAGGTGAAATGGACGGTCTAGAAAAGTTGTTACAATATACACGAGTTTTAGAATTTAAAATCCTATTTTTTTCATAACTAATATGTTCAAGTCGAGATGATCGATGTAAAGGTTCTCTGATGCTTGAATTGTAATTTTTTTTTTATAAATTATGAGGTGAGGGTTTACTTATTTTGATAGGGCTGCAACCCTATCAAACACCATTTTCCAAAACAAAAAGGCTCTTAATTATGGAGGATGAAAACCATCATCATCATCTAAGTTTTATCCCAACTATTTGAAGTTGGTGATGCAAATCATGTTTTGTGATATAAGTTCACGATTCTTAAAGAGAAGTGGTTAAGTTTTATGCTTCCTTACCTAACACAACTCTCTTCCTTTATTCGAACTTGAGACCTGCGCTAGCAGAGTTATAGAAGATGAATTTTTTTTGAGAAATAAGATGTAATTGTTCTTTTGGAAAGTAAATAAAATGTGCTATTTGGTTTGCTTCTAAAAGTTAGACTCATGATTTAAAAAGAATGTCGATTTGGATCAAATTGTCCGATTCGAATCGAACATCAGGGAGACCAACCCACTTCTCACCATATTTCGAGAACTCAGACAGTTCTATTAGGGAATTGGCTAATCCTACTCCACCTTTTATTTTTATTATTTTATAATTTTTCTATTTTGTTATCTGTTTTTGTTTTTTTTTCTTTTACCAATGCACTAGGCCTAACTGGCAATCCAGAACGATTATCAAGGGACCGATTTATCCATTAACATGGGATAGACTTAAAAGAACATGTATATTTGTGCATGTTTATTTGTCAATTTATTGGGGGAAGTTTAGTAAAAACAATGAAATACAAGTGAAATTAAAAAGTTTCGGTTCACACTTCACAACGAATAGTGGATAATCATTTAGACCTTATCATTTTAATCGCTCAAAATCATTTTACATGGAGGCTAAAATAATAAATTATAAGTATCAAGTTTGCCAACCCCGAATAGTTGGGATAATGCTCGATAATGAAGATGACTCAAGTTTATGACAGTGTATTGGAAGATCAAATTAAAATAAATTTTGGAAATAGATGCCAAGAAATAGAGACGTAGGTACATGTATTGAACTTAAACATAAGTTTTAAAATTTTCTAAAATGATCGAGGACAATCACATAATATAGTTATATTTCATTTTTTTCAAAAATTTATTTTTTTAAGTATTTAAGTACCACGCATTTTAAAATGTTTATGAAATAAACAAAATATTTCTCAGAAACTTGTAAAAAAAGCGAGTATTGCTGACTATGAGTTGGTCCAATCTTTAAAGGAATAAGTTTTAAGGTGTCAACCTCATACTGTAGAACTAAGTTGCACCTCAAAAATCCTAGGGAAGAAAGTGTTCCTGGCATTGGAGAACCCTCCAATTGATCATCTCCGCCTGGAGATGTATGGACATAAGAAAAAAAAAACATTCAAAAAAAAAAAATACTACATATTGTAACAAGTTATCTAAACTATTATAAAAGTTTAAAACTTGTACCATTTTTTAAATTTTAAACTTTTATAATTAGAGATGAAGATGGATTTTCAAGCCATCAAGAATAACGAAACATCTTTAAGTAATTTTCAAGGTGCATCCAAGTTGAAAAAGCTTAAAATCACTTGAGTCTCATGATTTTTCATACAGATAAATTATTTCTTATAAAAATTATTTGATCAGACTCTAGACACCAGACTCCCCGAATTAAACCAAGGCTAAACTATCATTTTTTTAAAAAAATATTTTTTTACAATAGCAATTTTCATATCAGAGATTATATATACCTAAAAATTTGAATCATCATCATCATTTTAATCTGTTTCCAATTAATTGGGGTCAGCATACCTAAAAATTTGAATCTAAAGAAAAAATAAATCATGAAGAGGGGATGCATATCTACAGATGAGTCCTTGAACTGTGTCCATTTTAAAATGCCAGTTTGCTCAGCCGTGATTTATTAGACCGGGGCATCGTCGGGTATTTTGCAGACTATTTGGGTCAAGAATATAAAAAGAAAGGTCAATGAAAATTAAAAACCACAAATTCTTTTTTCACAAATGAATTTTATTCTGGTTTGTTTATTTAAATTTGTATTGTATTATAAAGGCGTATTTTGATATTTGGGGCCAAAGTGGGTTGTGTATAGGAACGCTACTCTGGATTCTATACTTTCACACCAAGCTTTTCCTCAACTCTCTAAAAATAGAGAGGCACAAAAAAAGAAAAAGAAAAAGAAAAAAAAAGACATTGAGCTTTAAATATATTGAAGCTATTAATTTGGTGTAATTTATTATATCATTTCTTATCAAATAAGAAGGGAAAATTATTTATAGAAAAAGTTTATATGGAGCGAGGCTCTAAACAATCAAATTAGAGCCCACATAAAAAATTTCATTAGAAGAGATTGTTTTGAAGCCTAAATATCCGCAAATTGATCATCTCGATATCAATATGCATGGACATGACAAAAATTGGATTTCAAATTTTGGAAATAGTGCATTTTGTAGCACATTTTTTAACTGTCAATTTTCAAGATTTTTAAATTTTTATAGATTTGCTCGATCTATACTATTTTTTAAACTTTAAATCTTATAATTAAAGATGAAAATATATTTTAAAACTATCACAAAGATTTCTAGTATTGAAAGCATATTTCTCGATACTATTTGAAGGTGTGCTTCACTTTGAATGTTTAGAGCCTTGGCTCTATACAAACTGCACCCAACTATTATACATGTTGTTTGGGAAGAATTGAGGTTAGTCAAAAGGGCAACTGTAAAAAAAAATTGGAAAGATAAGTGTTTAAAATACAGAATCAGCCTCAACTCAGCATAAGTTGATTCTGATTCTCTCTATCAGACTCAAACAATTTCCGAGCATACCGAGCTACAATTAACAAACAAGCAAAAAAAAAAAAAAAAACAAAAAGAAAACAACACAACACAACGATCAAGAAAACAAGGGTATTTGGGTTATTCCAAGGATTTTACATCGAGAATCTTCCACCTATGTGTTCCAATCTGACTTAGTCAATTCTGATCAAGGATTTTTACATCACTAAAACAGAATATAGATTCCTCTATAGTTCTTTTTAGTGATTTAAAAATCATTGATCTGGCTCAAAATTCGCTGAGTTGGATTGGATAAGGATTGCATAGGAATCCCTCTTACATAAATGGAACACTTTAATTTTCAAAATTTTATTAGTTTAGTGAAAATTTAATTTTTGTTTTTTCTTGGCACAATCATTCTTTTCTTGTACTCTCTTCAAAAGAAAACCATGCCAATTTACCACACTCAGGGGCTACTCAATCAAATAAAAAAACCAAAGTCCCTTTTCCTCTAACTAAGCTCTTTTTCATTGTGGAAAAGTCCAAAATAAGACTATTTAGGTTTAATATAACGAGGGCATAATTAATTTTGGCCGTTGGATTTTAGTTCGGGTGGTTGTCGCATATTACAAATAAAAAGCCTTATAGCATATAATCACTATTATTGTTGTTGTTTACTGCTGCTGTTTAAATATAAAATCAAACTCGAAAAAATAAATCAAGGAATATAAGTGACACCGAGCCAAATTGAACAAAGCCCACATTGATTTCATCCACTTCACTAATTATAAACCTGGGGAAAAAAAAATTCAAATAAAATCCAATAAAAATTTGTCAAAAAAATAATTGAAAATTGCTGTCTTCAAATAGTTATTGTGATTACTTTCAACCATGTTTGCTAAATTATCAAATTGGTGATTTTTGGAAATAAACTATAAATAACTTGTGCAAATAGAAGAAAAAACAAGAAGTACGTGCCTTTAACTAACCGTTGGAGGGAATCCCCCCACCACTTGCTCAATTACCCCATGACTTTTCACTAGGGGGGTTCCCATGAGCCCACCAAGTGACCCCACAGTGACTATATTAAACAAATAAATCTTGTAAGCTTTAGTGACTCACAATATCACAATAAGGGAAAAATACCATAACATGGAAAAAGTAAAAAGATAAATAAAAATGAAAAAAATAAAAGGTTTGTATAAGGTGTCAATTTTTTTTTTGACCAATATAAGGTGTCAATATTATGCCATTGAAGTAAGATGCACCTCAAAAATCCCCTAGAAATGTGTGTTCCGATGTTGAAAAATCTTCCAATCTGATCATCGGGATCTCAAGTTTTATGGGTATGATAAAAAAAAAAAAATTAATTTTTAAAAATAATGCATATTGAAACAAATCATTTGGACTATCTATTTTCAAGATTTTGAAATGTTTATAGATATTATCGATCTGTAACATTTTTTGCATTTTAGGCCACATAACTAGAGATGAAAACAGATTTTAAAGTCATCGTAATATTTATGTTACCAAAATTATGTCTCTAGTCAAAATCAAGAAATGCTATTTATCTGTTGTACAAGGTGGTCACAATTAATCTTCACCATTGGATGTAAAATTAGATAGTTGCATTTATTCTATTGACCAAGTTCAAACTCAAAAGAAATTTTTTCGAACTTTGTGACACATCCAAGCTATCAAATTTCACATCGGATGATTATAAGTAATTGTAATCTCCTTGTACAATAGGTAAATGGTCTCATTGTATACAATCCCTAGATTTTTAACCTCAAATTCCCAATATTTGAAGCCCATCCAAATGGATAGTCCAGATGACTTACTTGACTGGATTTCCATTTGGGACACCATTTGAACTCTAAATTTTTATCTAAAAGAAACTAGTATTTGAAAATATTTAAATGATATGAAAGCTTTGGGGTCCATCAAATCCCTCTATGTGTTTGACCCAAGACCAAATTAACTAATAGGATGGGACCACAAATCTTTTTTCCCTATTTTTATAGCCTTTTTAGAAATAGTCTCCTACTAATTTTTTTCAATGCTTTGAACTAGTTGTGGAGAGATACCTTTTATCTTTGAAATTAAAGTGCGATTTTGAATGTTGCTTGTAGTCCAATATTCATTTATTATCATGATTTAATCTTATTTCTCAGGCACTAAGTGTGCTTTTCAATGGAGAGAGAAGCAGTAACAAGATTGTACTTTCATAACAAAAGGAAAGTAAAAATATGAGAAAGCAAGGTAGTGAGGGTTCCCCATTAGGAATTTAGGAAAAGCACAAATAGCATGCTCCTGCAGGAGCATACTGCACACTAACTCCCTCAAGCAAAAGAGCTACTTGGGAGGATTTTCGTATCTTAACTTTTGGGATCTACCTAAAGATATGTAGTTAATTATTTCTTAAAGAGAGTTAGCTTTTGATTTTTTTCAACACTTAGAGCTTGCCATCCAAAACAAGAGAACTCCTGTATAATTTTAGAATGTTATTTTTTTTAAGCACATAGAATGAGTGATTTGATGTTTTTTTGGTGGTTGGTCTCTAGGTTTGGAAGGTTATATCCCATAAATTTTAGGTCCAAAAGGGTACATCTAATTTATGTTTAACTTGATGGACCAAATGGACAATATACTCTCGAAGGAGAAGCATATCTTTTGGGTATAGGAAAAAAAGGGTCTTTTCCTTCTCAACTAACATGGGACCACCAAACGTATAAAGAAAGCTACAATTCTTTTTCTCATATCCAGCTATTGAGCATGTATTGGTCAAGTAGATTGTGGATTATTCCACATAGCATTATTCCATTCCCATAAAAAGCCTCTAGAGGGGTCTTAAGTGATTAAAGGAAAATTTAGGGGTGTTTTTGTTTTATTTAGGATTTTGAGGTCTTTAACATCCTCATATTTTCCTTAAAAAATTAGAGAGTTCCTATTCAATCTTGGGACCTCATTTTTAGGCACATAGACAATGGGAATTTTTTTATTTTTATTTTTTTCTTTGAGGTTGGTCATTGGATTCCAGAGACGATATCCTTAAAATTTGGGATCCAAAAACATATTCTTAGGTTGAGTTTTATCCAAGTGGACGATATGTTCCTAAAAGAGCTTGAAGTCTTTTCACTTTTCAAAAAATTTACTATCTTTTTCAGATAACAGGATGGGTACTTGAAAAAGTAAAATTTATCAAAACACGCCTAATTAATGAATTCTTAATATTTTACACATTTTCAACCATTCTAACTCATGATCTTATTTTGGATTAATATTCCAACTCATGATCATCCATATTTTGATGGGATTTTTGAAACTAAGTCAAAAGAAAGAAGTAAAATATTAAATAGCTCATCTCTTACATGCATTTTGATAAATGCGTCTTCAGAAAATATGAACTCTGAGAACTTTCAAAAATTAGATTGCCTTTATTCACTTTCTTTCTATAACAGTGAGTATAACTCTTTTTTTTTTTTTTGATAAATGCGTCTTCAGAAAATATGAACTCTGAGACCTTTCAAAAATTAGATTGCCTTTATTCACTTTCTTTCTATAAGAGTGAGTATAACTTCTTCTTTTTTTTTTTGAAATTAATCGTGATGTTTAAGAAAGGTTATATCTCCAAAACTGGAAATCCTAAAAGTACTCCTAAATATAATTTTACCTGTGGGAGTAAATATATGATATGCTCCCTCAGGAGCATATATTCTTTTCTTTTTCTTTTTTTTTTCTTTTATATATCTTCAAGCTATTGACTAGGTAACTAATGGGGGTGAGAGCATGAGGGTGATGAAAAAGCAAAATCAAAGGTAGAATATGCCCCATGGTATATGATCCCATTCCCCAATGTGACCACCCTTTTCTAAAGCATTTGCTGGGATTTCAATAAAGTTAACTGCAACACTACTTTTTCCCTCCTTTTTACTCCTTTGGGATACTCTCTCTCCCTCTCTCTCTCTCTCTCTCTCTCTTCATCTCCTTCATACCCCCTCTCTTCTATATACATATTTCTTTTTCTGACTGTTAAAAATTTTGCTAACATGATAAGACCCATTCGATAGACAAAAATTAGAAAATTTTGGAACTCACACATATTAATCTCTCTTCCTCTATCTCTCCCTCCAATTCTTTGTGCACAATTGACAACTCTCTCCCTCTCTACACAAATCCATACCTCCCTCAATTTTTTTGTGCAAATCTATCTGTCCAATATACATATAGGGGAATGATTTCATGCAACTGTTGTGTATAGTAATGATTTCATATAACGGCTATATAGTAATGATTTCATGCAACAGCTGCATAATAATATAATGAAACAGTCTTCAAAAATCACGTTAGTACTATCTGTCCAATTTTTTGTGCAAATCTATCTGTCCAATATACATATAGGGGAATGATTTCATGCAACGGTTGTATAGTAATGATTTCATATAACGGCTATATAGTAATGATTTTATGCAACAGCTGCATAATAATATAATGAAACAGTCTTCAAAAATCATGTTAGTACTATTTGTTTGATCCCAATTATTAAAAATACACTCGTTTTATTCCAATGAATAATTAAGAAAAATTGAAAACATACGTGATAAAGTATTTTTTAACCCAATTAACATAAACCGTCCACTTTGATAAGATGCTTATATCCAGGCTTTAGAAAGATTGTTTTTCTTTTCAAAAATGTTAGAGGTCTTTGTCATTATTAGATGAACAATATTGAAAAATAAAATAATGGTTTTGAGTTTGTAAAGGCCTAGATCTTGAAATTCAACAAAGGGGTGGTCCAGATTCATTATTGGAGCGGAATCATTTTAACCATATTTAGGATGCAAATTGAATTTTAGTTTTTTAAATTGACCATTGGGACAAAAAGAGGGTATGTACAATTTTTGGGGTCATACAAATGCTACGAACATGGTTTTCTTGAAATGTAGTTTTATTATATTACTATACAATTGTTGCATGGAATCATTTCCCATATATATATATATATATGGGTGCGGTTTGTATAGAGCCGAGGCTCTAAACAATCAAATTTGAGCCCACCTTCAAATAGTGTCGAGTAATATGGTTTCAATGTCGAAAAGTTTTGTGGTAGCCTTAAATTATATTTTAATAGCTAGTTATAAAACTTAAAGAATAGTGTAGATCTATCACATATATGAAAACTTGAAAATCTTAAAAATTGACAGTTGAAAAATATGTTATAAGATGCACTATTTTCAAAACTTGAAATTCATTTTCATTTATCTTGATGTTGAGATGATCAATTTGATAATATTCGGGCATCAAAACAACCTCTTCTAGTGAATATTTTAAAGTAGGCTCTAATTTGCTTGTTTAGAGCCTAGGCTCTATAGAAACTTATCCCATATATATATATATATATATATATATATATATATATATATATATATATATATATATATATATATATATATATATATATATATATATATATATATATATATATATATATATATATATATATGTGTGTGTGTGTGTGTGTGTGTGTGTAGAAAGCCCTATATAAGACCTATAGGTGGAAATGAACATTATTTTCACCTATAGGCTTGCCACTATCCGATTATTTGGACGGCAGGGAAATATCGACCGCCACACCGGTATTCACTTTGCCTTTGAGCGTTGAAATATATATATATATATATATATATATATATATATATATATATATATATATATATATATATAGAGAGAGAGAGAGAGAGAGGGTGTGGTTGGCATACGGGTGCATCCGTAGGTGTAGAGGTAAGGTGCACTTTCAAATTTTATCATGGTATATAATTTTGAAGTAAAATGTTGCTAGGATTATCTCAAAATCTATTTTTATATCTAATTATAAAACTTTAAATTTCAAAAATGATTAAAATCAAGTAGATCTATAAACATATGAAAATCTTGAAAATGGACGGTGTAGATAATATGTTGTAAAATGCACTATTTTTTAGACTTAAAATCTTTTTATTTTTCATAGTCATATATCTCGATGTCGAGACGATCAATCAAAGGGTTTTTCAACATTAAAACTACATTTTTCTATGGATTTTTTAGGGCAGTAGTTATATATATATATATATATATATATGGAAAATGACCTTGTGAAACCCTCCCACACCTACGTGTGTAGGACCCCAAAGGATCACCATTAAATTTGACACAGATCTCTAAAAAAGTCAAGTCCCACACCCTTGTGATAACTTTCTAAAGATTTGTGCCAAATCTAATGGTCATTATCTATATATATATATATATATATATATATATATATATATATATATATAAAATCAAGATTTTCATATATTTATAGATCTACTTAATTTTAACCATTTTTTGAGTTTTAAATATTATAATTAGATAAAAAAAAATAGATTTTGAAATAATCCTAATAATTGTTTTCACCTAAATTACATGTTATTATACAATTTGGAGGTACGTCTAAATTGGATTCTTTAAGGTTGCAACCTTATAGAGACCACACCCATATATAATATATATATATATATAATTTTTTCTTGAAGGCGTATGCTATTCTTTCACGGGATTCCTCATGTGAAAGACCCACTTGGTAGGGTTTCTTCGAATCACCATCATTTATTATTAAAAAAATTACCAATTTGGATTCGAGTTCTTCAATATTGAGATGCTAGTTTTTCAAGGCACATACCGAGTGCAATTTTTTTTTTGTTTTCTTTTTTTAAGATTCCTCATTGAATTGAAGAGATAAAACCCATAAAATTTAAACTCCTAAAATTATTTTTAAATTAAATTTATCTAAAGATGTAAATGGACAGTATGCTCCTCCAGGAGCAAGAGATGTTTTAACCTCTCTCTTTCCAATAGTGTACAGTTACATCTCTCTCTCTTTCTCACTCATTATTTGTGAATGCTTTGTGCACACCTTCCCAAAATGCATTCATGTAGCTGACATCTCCGAAATTATCGGGTGCTTTACAGGAAAACAAAAAGGCTGGGCAACGGTCCACTCTACATTCTCTGTTAAGGATAAGGGTTACAAGCTTAAGATTCATTTCATAGTACATATGCTTGGAGGAGGGGTACTCCTTTCTTTTCTTTTTCTGCCTATTTTTTTATGGGGATGGTTGCAATGACACCATTTACTTACAAGGGAAATCACAATTATTTACAACCATCTAATGTGAAATCAAAGAGCCTAAATGTGTCACTAAGTTCAATAATTTTTTTTTGAAACTTTAAGTTTCGTCAATTAAATAAATACAACCACCAATTTCACATCTAATGGTCTAAAAAAAGACCTATGTGATCTTTTTCCAAGAAATAATATATATATATATATATATATATATATATATATATATATCTCTTTTTTCTTTTTTTCTTTTCTTTTTTTTTATATCACCCATTTTGTTTTGACAAAAGATCACTTACGGATGGTTTTATTACAACAACATATACTTCAAAATAAAATCAATATGGCAATAAAATCAAGATCTTAAAACTTGATGTCATAACTATAAACCATGCTTGAGAATAAAAAATAAGATTGCAATAAATAAAAGAGAAGAGTGTCGGAGATTGCCTCAACCGGGATTATTACATCCCACACCGAGTCACCATCATCCGAGGGCACGGGATCGACGATCTTGCTTCAATCTCAAACCGGGAAAGCAAGTTTAGGCCAAGCCACACCAATGGAATATGAACCCCTTTGATCACAAACTCAAACCCTAAGTGAATTTCCTTAGCAATCTAGTTTGAAAGAGATAAATTCTTTAGTTAAGAGATAGGAGAGAGAAGAAATTACATAGCCTAATTCCTTAGCCCCGTTCCACGAAAGAGTGATCAAACATGAGAGAGAGAATTAGAAAGATAAGGTGTAGAGATTTTGGGTAGAAACAATCCATTTTTTATAGGCATGAACAAGATTAGAGTTTCTTAGGGTTTTCCTTGGCTTACATCTTCTTGTGAGATTGAATATGGACCGTCGATTAAGGATAGCTTGTGGGGTGAGAGATCTGAGTCATCCATTCCATAGATAAGCCATCAACATTATGGAAGGTGCATGAACCATTATCCCTCTTTTCTTAACCATTTTCCCATAGAAAATAAGTTAAATTAATTTTAATTAAATATTATGCATTCTATAAAATAACACATCTCTACACATTTCCCATAAAACCTATCAAAGATATATCAAGTCAATATTTACTTCCGTATTAAATCAATATGTGGTCAATGCATACTTAATCTATAATTTGACCACATGTCACAATTTATAGTTACCAAAACATAAGGTCACATGGACCACAAAACAAAACTTTCCATAAAATAGAAAGTAGTAAGAGGTGGGGCTTGCCACCCATGGGAGGCACAAGTGGGCCCCACCTTCTAGAAACATGGTGGGCCCATGTGTACAATAGGCCCCCATGATTATTATTTTTATGTATTTTAAATTTCAAAAATAATTTCTAGTGAATATTAAAACATTATAAAATCAATATCTTTAATTTTATAAATTCAATAATTATAAATAAAATATTCAAAGGTTCATAAAAATTCAAATAATAATTATAAAATAATCATTATCATAAAAAAAATACAAGTAAATTAATTTGATAGGAAATGAATCCATATGGTTTAATAATTGAATTAACAATCATAGGGTACTCTACCTTCAATTGTGGAATACGGACCACACTCACTTTATCAGACCGACCCAATGTTTTTCATGACCCACAGTCCAAATAGGGGCTCATTAGTAGGTCACCAAGGTCTGATCGATGAGCCAAGGGGTCGCAATTTCAATATGTGGATTACAGGTCCTCCCCTAGAGACGAGTCAAGGTCACCTAGACCTGATGCGATACAACTCTATGGTGCATAGGGGGATCTCTCGCACATGCACATGATTCACTCTAAAAGGTGGATTTCTGGTTTTTTCGAACGATTTATCGATATGCATGCCATGTGATGGCACATGGATGAGGTTTTGGCCCCCGTCTATATAGGCCACCATTACACACAAAGGTCACACAATCCCTCGGCTCACTCATCCGAGCATGTTCTCCGACCTCATCAAGGGATAACCCATGAACCCTCCTCAGTTTGTTCTTCATACCCAAGTAACATGGGTTTTTTCCAACCGACTGGCCTAGATCGTCAAGCACAGTCCAGTATCTGTAAACATCGTTTGCATGGTATGGTCCACGAGGGACCACACTCTCACTGAGTTCATGTTCCACTATATCATTTCATTTTATAAGCACTCATAAGGCCTTTAAAGGCCACATAAACCCAACATAGTGAAGATTAATTGTGACCACTTTGTACCAAAAGGAAATAATATTATTATATACTTTCCCTTTCTTTTATTCTCTGGTTTTTTTTTTTTTTAAGTAATCCAGTGGGCAAAATAAACCTATACATGTTTTTTTTTAGTAATCCAGTGGGCAAGATAAACATATACCCGTCGTTTTCAAATAGTTTAGCAATTAGTTTTTTGAAAATCTTGTTTATTTTTCTTCTATTTTCTTTCATTCTCTATTTTTTTATTTTTTTGGGTAATTTAGTGGGGAAGATAAGCCCCTATCCATTTTTTCAAATAATTCAGGAGTTAGTTTTTAAAAGGGTATTGTTTTTGGGTAATTCAATGGGGAAGATAAGCCTCCTACCCGGTTTTTCAAATAATTTAGGAGTTAGTTTTTAAAAAGTGTTAATGGGGTGGTACCAGCCTTTTTCAAATAATTTAGAAGTTAGTTTTAAAAAAGTGTTAATGGGGAGGTGTCAGCTAGAATAAAAACCAAAATGTGGTGACTAGGGTGTGGGGGTGCTACCACAACGACCCATTCCTTTTCTTGTTATATTTATGACCCTTTGTTATTTAAAAGATGGGAATAGAAGGGAATATTATGAGCGTGTGCACTTGTATTTCTTTCAAAAAAAGTTTATATAGAGCCAAGGCTCTAAACAATCGAATTAGAGCCCAGTTCAAAAATTTCATTAGAAGAGGTTGTTTTGATGTCCAAATATCTTCAAATTGATCATCTCGACATCAAGTTAGATGGACATGAGAAAAAAGACGGTTTTTATGTTTTGGAAATAGTGCATCTTGTAACTGATGTTGGACCGTCAATTTTCAAGATTTTCAAGTTTTCATAGATCCGCTCGATCTACTTTATTTTTGAAGCTTTAAATTTTATAATTAAAAATAAAAATATATTTTAAGGGAAAAGTTTATGTAGAACCTAGGCTCTAACAATCAAATTTGTGCCTACCTCAAAAATTTCACTAGAATAGGTGGTTTTGATGCCCAAATATCTTTAAATTGCTCATCTCGACATCAAGATACATGGACATGAGAAAAAAAATGGATTTCAAGTTTTAGAAACAGTGTATTTTGTAATACATTTTTGGACAGTCAGTTTTCAAGATTTTCAAGTTTTTATATACATGTCGATCTACACTATTTTTGAAGCTTTAAACTTTATAAATAATTATGAAAATATATTTCAAGGCTATCACAAAAAATTTCAGTATTGAAACCACATTTCTTGATACTATTTGAAGGTAGGCACTAATTTGATTGTTTAGAGCCTAGGCTCTATACAAACCACACCCATATTTTAAAGCTATGATAAAGATTTTCAATATTGAAACCACATTTCTTGACACTATTTGAAGGTGTGCTTTACTTTGACTGTTTAGAGCCTCGAGACTCTATACACACCGCACCTTTTTTTTTTTGGGTTAGTTTCAAGTCCTGGATTCCACATTCCACTTCACAACATCAATCAGTACATGCAAAAGCGACTTCCACCCCCTTTATTGTTCCTTTTTTTCTTTTCTAGTGCCTTTGCAGGATTTGAACCCCGGCGTAAGCCCAACTTCTTGAAACCATCTCCCCTCTTTCTCATTATTTTTTCTCTTGATTTATTTTCAATTTTATTTGACCCGGCTCGGCCTAAATCAGCCTACACCGTTGCCACCGCTAATGAATACGGGGCCATGCCTGAGAAATATACTTATCAACCATGTTTTTTTTGGGTAAGTAAAAGTGGTAAATCAATGAGGATTTGAGCCCCTATATTTTGGTCAGAATGGAGTCAGAGACCTCACCATGGGGCTCGGCAATACTAGCGCCAAGATCCCAAGCCATTTTCAATACTTATCAACTATGTGGTGGTAGAGGCATGCGGATCAAGGATCACACCTACAAAAGGATTATTGCCCCAAATCACCCAATTTCACATATGACAACTGGGCTGATTGTGATTTTTTTTATATCAAAAGTAAATTCTCTTACTATACAATTTCCATTCTTTTTAGGGAAAATTGTTGAAAACCCTCTAAAATATACTCTCTAGATACTCTACCCCAACCCTAAACTTTCCTCACTTATTTTTCTCAAAAACTATCTTTTCTAACTAATACCCCCAACCTAAAAAAAATAGAAATAAAGACAAAATTACCTCCCCTTTTTAACTTCTACATTAAAAAGAGTGTTTGTGTAGGTAGTCCGGCGTTTATGTAGGCAATCCAGCATTTGTGTAGATAGTTCGGCATTTACACAAGCAGTCCGGCATTTTGTGGGCGCGGTCCGGCATTATGCATACTGTAATAAAATCACTCTAGCGTTTTGATGCAGCGGTCCGGCAGTGTATGTGCACAATCCGGCGATATGTTTACTGTAATGTGGGCAGTCCGACGATTTGAAGTAGTGCTCCGACAATTTACTTACTGGAATGGGGTCAGTCAGACATTTTCAAGGTGCGGTCCGGCATGTGTTTCTGGAATGATGTTAAGTCCGGCATTTCACAGCTCGCTCCGACGTTATGGTCGATCTATCCAACACTGGGAGGATACAGTCTGGCAATATCTTACTCGCGGTCCGGTGTTACAGAACTTCGCTCCGGTGATTTTACTACTGGAGACGTAAGTCCGGCATTAGTAGTCTACGGTCCGGCGTATGTTTAAATAAGCAGTCTAGTATTGTAGAAATGCAGTTCGGCATATGTCGTAAGTCCGACAAATAATAACCGCGGTCTGGCGAAAGTATTATTGCGATCCATCCAAATGATTTGTTCACACGGTGAAGGTATAGGAAAGGGTATTTTCGTTAAAAAAGATATCACTTTTTGAGTTGGGGGTATTAGTTAGAAAATATGGTTTTTAAGAAAAAGTACTGAAGAAAGTTTGGAGTGGGGGTAGAGTGTCTATATTTTAGAAGTTTTTCAGCAATTTTCCCTTCTTTTTATCTAAAATTTACATAACATCTTTGATTCACAATTAAAAAAGAAAATGATTTTGATTCTTAAATACCTAGATCGGACCATCTATCAAATGGATGGCCATCTTTGGAGGGACATCATTTGGGTTTCAATTTATTTTTAAAGATTATTCATGGTATGGAGAAACAAATTCTAAGTAGGTTTTCAAATGTACATTCCATTCCCACGTTTATAATTAGTTGTATTTCAATTTCTTTTTAAATAAACTTATGCTAACATCGCTTATAATTAGCTGTATTTCGATAATATCTCACATATTTTACATTTTAGGCTTTATTTTTGCCTTTTTTTATTTTCCCAAATTATCCCATATTTTTTAAAGGGAAAGGTTTCTGTACTTCACCTACAGCATAGAAGATCTGTGTTTCCCCTACCATCCAGCCGTCTAATTTTGATCAAGTGAGTCACTCACTGTTTGATCTTCGATCCGATGCTTCAGAGTATTTTATTTTTAATTTTTTTTTATACAAATTGTATGAATATAAAATTCGGTAAGTGTCATCTTCTCATTGTGGTACACATACAAAAAAATATTACAAATAATTTTTAGATAAAACATAATGACCAAAATATCTATCAAATCTTTCAAGGGTATTTTAGTCATTTTATTTTATTGAAAATATTTTATTAATTTTTTTTAGAAGTGTGAGTTTAATAGAGGATTGGAACCCAAAATTTGGTATCAAAACAGTTTTTAGCGAAAAATTTAAAAATAAAATAGTATAGTTTAATATGACATTGTGATTAGGGCCATCTCAATCCTCTATTCAAAATGGAGGGTTGGATAAAGGGAAGTATATAAGTTCGATGTTGTAGAGGACGCATAGAAAGCTTGTCCTTTTTTAAAACTATTAGCTCTAGACGAGAATCAAATCGGTATCTATGAACTTCAGTATCTCAAAGAAGTCATGAACTACAGTTCCAAACCATAGTTGGCAAATCTCCTATTAAAACACAATTTTTTGAAAAAAAATCTTATATTTTTAAAAATATATTAAAAATTTTGAGTTTTCAAAAGATCTTTCAAAAAAAAAAAAAATTAACGGAAACAATAGAAATACACATTTTATCTTTTTTCAAAAGAGATTTTTTTAAAAAATTCTTTCATGTAACTTTCTTGAAACTTAGCTTCTCCTTTTTGGTTCTGATCCAAAAAGTGGAATAAAATTAAGAAACTTGATTTAACAAAAAATTCCATAAAAATATTTCACTAATATATTCCCTTAAAGTTTGTACTAACAAAATATTTATATAAAAAAATAACCTTCTAAAACAACCGTATATCTTAAAATAGTTGGTTAATTTAAAGGAAGAGTAACCTACCGTATATCTTAAAATAGTTGGTTAAATTAAAGGAAGAGTAACCTAAGAATCTTTTCTTTATCTTGTCCAAAGTGTCATTTACATTCTCCATCATGGATTTTGGGTGAGAGAGATACCTAACTTTTTTTGGACGTTACCCTATTTTTGCTTGGATGCCAACTGAAAAAGAAAGATCTTGAAATTCCTTTGACCAATTCACCCAAAAAAACAAAAAATTTCCTCTCACAAAAAAATATACCAAAGGTGTACTTTGATTACTACAACCCGCGGCTCCTGGATACTACAACTCCCAATAGTATAACACTTTCTGTGATTGTTAGACATGAAGTATTATGCTGTTTTAGAAGCTACAGCCACAACTTCCATGCTACAGTATGGAAGCTGCGGTTTTCAGAATTAGTAAAGAGGCCACCAACTCTTCCACCAATGAAACACCGTCTGTGTGAGTAACGCTACAAAATTGTAGCAAAAAACTCTCAAATGATATTGTTTAAGGGTAATTATCACAAGAATCCCTTTTTCCCTGAAATTCTAAAAATACCCATCTTTTAGAAAACTACATCCATACCATTTTTCTACTCTTTACTTTTCCTTTTTTAAAATGTCAATTTGCACATAGCCGAAGATCTAAACAATCAAAGTAAAATGCACCTTCAAATGGTGTCAAGAAATGTGAGATTGCAATACTAGAAATACATATGACAGCTTTAAAATATATTTGTCTTTAATTATAAAATTTAAATCTTCAAAAATAGTGTAGATCAAGCTAATCTATAAAAAATTGAAAATCTTGAAAATTGAAGGTAAAAAATGCATTACAAGATGCACTATTCCCAAAACTTGAAATTTATTTTTTCTCATATCCATGCATGTTGGTGTTGAGATGATTCATTTGAAAATATCTGAGCATCAAAACAACCTCTTTTAGTGAAATTTTTTAGGTGGATTTTAATTTGATTGTTTAAAGCGCCGACACTATATAAACTTTTTCCTTTTTACAATAACCTCCGTGTACCACGATTCTAACAAAATTGTGATAGACCCCATTCACTCTTGCTCTCTCTCACTCTAGGAAGCACCACGGTGGTGCTTTGAGTTTCTCATGCCTACTCAATGCACCACAATGGTGTTTTGACTATCACAATTCTATTAGAGTCACAATGCATCATCACAACCCTAACGGTGTTGTGATGCTTTTAGACACATACATAGACAGTGAAGCATCACGACATGTGCCGTGAGTTGGGCATCATGGCATTCATGGTGTCATGATGCTCAAAGCACCAGGCAGTGCTTTTAGAAATCCAGGAAGCACATTCATGCATTGAGAAGCATCACAACAATGTTAGTGCCATGATGATGCATCACGACACTATTAATGCCCGCTATAAAATGTGAATGTAGATCAGAAAAAAATTTGGATATTTTTGTAATTTCTGAAAAATTAAGGGTAGTTTGAAATAATTACCCTCTTAATTTGAAATTAATAATTACCCCCTTTTTTATGTTAAAAAGTGAACTTCTTAGAGATAATCAACCACTTAACTACACTACGACCTATGCTTCATAACTTCAGTACCAACTTGCAGTTCTTGTGTTTGTCCAAATATTACTGATCTCAAAATTGCTCTAATGTTCTATAAGGAGATATTGAAGTGTTCATAGCCTTTGTTCAAACACAAGCACTGCAATTGTAAGCAGTGAGATTTCAATATTTGGTCCATGGGAACTGGTTCATCATCAAGTGAAAGCTTTTTGTGCCACCATAGTTTGAAGTCCCTGCTTAATATGTTACATGGTTAAAACAATCCAAGGCTTTCATTCACATAGGCAACCTAGCAAACCAAAGATATGCTACCATATGAGAAGCTCTCTCTCTCTCTCTCTCTCTCTCTCTCTCTCTCGATCTCATGGTTATCAACTTAATTGTGATGATATTATCTCTCCAAAAGTAAAACTCCAATCTCCCTCTCAAATTGGCTTGATGCTCCTGTAAATGACAGAGAGAAAGAGAGAGAGAGAATCAATGGCCATTATAACATGAAGAGCATATATATATATATAGTCAGTGATTACACTTCTAGAAAACCATATTTAATAGATCTGTAAGACCCCAAATTTTGCACACATTCCTTTCATCCTAATAATCAATACTAAAAAAATAAAATTCAATTTTGCACTGTAGATATAGTAAAAAATGGGTGCCCTCCAACAATGAATCTCGACCATCTATTTGGTGAATTTCAAGATGTCAACCTTACAAATTCAAAATCATTTTTTTCTTTTTTGATATTGTTAATCTAAAGATACTAATGCTATCTAAAAATTTTGGAAAGAAAAAAAATCTTTCTAAGACCTAGATCTAAGCATATTATTAAGACGGCCTATATTAGTTGGGCTAAAAAAACATTTTTTAGTGTGTGTTTTCAATTTTTTTTTTTTTTTTGTGAATGTTCATTAGATTGAAAACAATGTATATTTAAAAATTGGGGTTAAACAAAGTCGTTTAACATGGTTTTTGAAGGTTGTTGCATTACATTACTACACAACCGTTACATGAAATCACTGCTCTATATATATAATCCAATTTGATTTTTTAGAGCCTCGGCTCTATTTAAACTTTTCCCTATATATATATAAACACGTAGTCGAGAGCAATGTTAATAAACATGTAGTCGTGAATGAGGATTTCACAAGTATATAGAGTTAGAGGAGAAATCCCTTCTATTGCAAGTTATGTGGAAGTCAAGACTTCAAAAGAGTATTTTCCATCTTTAGTATAAATTCATCAGGGAAAGCAGATTGCTTAAACATGGTTCTCTCCCTCATGGTCTTGGTTAACCCAGTGCAACTAGAAATCATAGCTGCCCCAGCATGTAGAGAGAGAAGCATGGCTCCACAAAAGAAATCAAAACTAAAGCACAATCTATCATGAAAGAGAACTTATCATTATCATCTGAACCTTATATCAACTATTTAGGGTCGGCATCATGCGAGAGAACATAGCGTACCACTTAATCTTCTTTTAGGCTGGCCTGACCATTATCACTCCCCCCTGCAACCGATTGACTAATGCTAGCCTTTGCTTGTGATACAAATGTTAGATCCGGTTGGTGTGTGCTATTTGAAGGCTCTTTCAGTGCCATGAAGATGTAATACCCAATGATCAAATTCACTGATATGACAGCAAGAAACCCACTCAGTAATGTTTGAGAAGAAGGGGACAACTGATTTACACCTGGTAGACAGAAAATCATGATCACCATAAGAATCAATTTTTACCTTTTTTTCTTAAGATACACAAACAGACATCTGTGTGTGTGTGTGTGCGCATGCGTGTGTGTGAGACTATGTATATGCAAGTGTCTTTATAGCAGAACTTTTGCAATGAATATTGCTTTGCCATCACAGAGTTGTGTACAGAATTTTGGCCTATTTGAGATTGGAAACAGAATAGTTCAGTGCATTTCATTTTCCGCCTGATTTTTTTAATGCAATGAAAGATATAACAAGGTACTCAAAGATGCTTGCAACTATTATTCAAGAACCAAGTCTTCGGCCATTCTGATCACGTTTGGTTGACTTGCAACTTCCTTGATGGCAGAGCTGAGTCGATGGATATGATTTCGGAGGTTAGTCTGAGACCTTGGATTAATACTTGGACGGTCTTGTCTGAAGACATGACATGCATCCCTTCCTTTTTCTCCCCTTCAATACAAAAGGAAAATCGAAACTTATTTAAAAAATTACAAAGAAGAGAGGGCACTCTGGGGGGCATTAAAAGCCTTGAAGTAGGTCAAACTTACCTCTATCCACACTTGTACAAGATAAATACTAAATCAGTATTGTTGTGTTTTGGTTTTAAGGATCTCTCCCAAGTCATTGATGAATAAGTAAGTAATGCAATTTGGTAAAAATTATAAAGCCTTAAGCGAGAGAGTCCCATAAATCATATCACAAGTCAAAATACGACTGAATCTCCTATAAAAAGAGAATTACGTTTCAAAAATGTAACGGGGAGGGGGGGGGGAAAAATTCAATGTAATGCAAAAGGATGAAATCCATGCACACAAGCGAGAGAGTCCCGTAAATCATCACAAGTCAAAACACGTCTGAATCTCCTATAAAAAGAGAACTACGTTTCAAAAATGTAATGGGAAAGGAAAAAAAAATTTCAATGTAATGCAAATGGAAGATGTCAATGAACAACTAAGTATCATTATCATTTCTATATATTGGGAAACAAGTTCAGGAATTCTACATTCTATACAAATAACTATGATCTGATATTGATAACTCTATGGTGGCAAGTCCAAATCGTTTGTCTTGTCTTTTTGACAGATCCAAATTATTTGTCACGTTACATGGAGATTGGAGTAGTTTTTAGAACCATTCTCCACTGAATTATAGTGTATTCTTTTAGTTGGAGTTTAGAATACCTTGCCTTTCGTTTTACAGATCACTAAGTTTGGAACTTATTTCCTATACTATATTCTTCAAAAAGCAAGTCTGCTCCATCACGTCAACTGTGATATTTCTCCACCCAAATTACGTACTTGTGGCCTTTCAACCAATAAAACATACCTCATAAAATTGTAACATTTTGGAAAAAAGAAAGATGTTTCATTCTTGAAGGCAACAATGAATGCTCAACAAGGCACAACATATCATAAAAAGTAAACTCACAAATACAAAAAAAAAGAGAAAGCTTAATGCAAATAATAATTCTTCAGGCAAATGATCAAAGCCATTAAAGAGTGAGGAAAGTATACTACAATATATAGTCCAATAAACTTTGAACAGCCAGAGTCCATTGGGCCATCGTTGTCCACTGGTGATGGAGAGAGATTGCAACCCACTGGAACAAAATAGTACCCAAATGATTAGTCCCCTCTCTCTCTATCATGACCATGTCAATGGACAACGATGATGCAAATGGTTTATCCATAGTGCAGTAGGTTATAGTATATTTTTCTATTAACAATACTTTTAAGTAACATTCACATCCAAATTCGAAGAGAGGATCTACCTCATATAACCTATAAACAAGCAAAATATCTTTTTGCTATATAGGACAGGCATGAACTTGGATGAAGTTTAACTAACCTGGAAGAATATGATGGTTACAACCATATAATATTGCCAATGGAGCAATCCACATTGCCATGGATGTAAGGAAAAACTTTATTATCACATCCAACATTTCTACAATCTGCACATCAATAATAAAAATTAGCTCAAGCACAACACCTGTTGCATGATGGATTCATGGCCAGTCGTCAAAGACACCTATTAAAAGGATTTCCCCACATTGGGTATTTTTTGTGTAAAGGTTAGATAAGTGGGGTGGGGGGGGTGGAGAGAGATGGGTGTATGGGTCCAAGGGGTTGAAAGAAGCCAGAGAGATTGAGAGAGCATTGGGCTTGTTATATCTTGTAGAGGGAAAAGGCTGCACTTGTCATCCAAAAAAAATTCAAGTCCGACTTGAACTCTTTTGGGTGGGTTTTTTTTTGCGTGGATGTGAAAGTTTTTTTATCTTTCATTCCAAAAAGCTTGTGGTTGTCCAAACTACGCAGAGTGCTTTTGGCAGGATTTTTAGATAACGATCCAAAAATCTTCTAGTTTTGGGTTGTTTCATACTAGCACTCAGTATCCCATAAGAACAACACTAATGGAATAGATAATTAACAGGCCTCCCATTGCGCGGTTCCTTCACACTGACTAAAGGATCAAACGGATGCCACTATGAGTAGCACATTATATTTGGACTGTGAGCGTGAGAATTGATCCTGAAGACTTTGCTGGAGAAATTGATCAAATCATTGGCCTTTACTAACCCAAAAGAAAGGAAACTCCCTTCATTTGACACAAAACTAGGTAGGTGGGGCCAGAGCCTTCTCGGATTAGAACTATGGTGGAAGATTTTGGGAAAATAATTGAAATAATGGTTAGTTCTCTTTCTTTGCTCTCCCCAAAAGATCAACGAAGGAAAAGGTGTCTAAAGTATGCGCCATTGCTCAAAGATGGGCGAGGCGGACATGAATGAAGTAGTTAAAGCAAGCACTTTTTGAGAAAGCCTATGACCCAATAAGAATAAGTACTCATGAATCCCTTAAGCAAATTTACAGTAAATATTCCACCAACTCTTATGCCACCTACACACAACATGAATATTTGGAAACAGGAAGCCCTATGCTGGAGACACTCCATAGTTTATGCCAATAATAGTTTACACATCAAACAATCCAGAGGAAATCTTGTTATGGTATCCTTGGCTTCTCTATTAGCAACACAAGTATATAAAAATGTGACATGAGTTACACTGGTGGTTTTGCCATAAAGAGTGTGATTGCACCTCTAACCTTACTGCATTATTACAAAAGCCATAAAACCAAGAGCTTTGTAATCTTATTACTGCAACAGCACCCATTATTTAAAAGGTGTGGTTTGTATAGAGCCGAGGCTCTAAACAATCAAATTTGAGCCCATCTTCAAATAGTGTCGAAAAATATAGTTTTAATGCCACAAAGTTTTGTGATAGCCTTAAATTATATTTTCATCGTTAGTTATAAAATTTAAAGCTTCAAAAATAGTGTAGATCGATCAGATCTATGAAAACTTGAAATCTTAAAAATTGACGGTCGAAAAATGCGTTGCAAGATGCCCTATTTCCATAACTTGAAATTCATTTTTTTCTTATTTCCATTGATCTTGATGTCGCGATGATCAATTTGATGATATTCGGGCATCAAAACAACCTATCTAATGAATGTTTTGAAGTAGGCTCTAATTTGATTGTTTAGAGCCTAGCCTCTATATAAACTTTTCCCTTATTTAAAACTTCGAAAATAGATGCATAAACAATGCTACTATTTTGTGGTGAGACCAACAGCCATTACCACTATTATTGAACCTTGCCTAACTCTGTCATATGATTGATGACCTTATAGAGAGGCTGACCTTCTAGAGAGGCCTTCTCTTTGCAATTGCATCACACCATGCCATGCCAAAAACCAGGTATGAATATATACTTGGGCAAATTTAGTGGTTGGAGGGGTTTCCTTGCAACCTTCATTTGGTAGATAGAAGACAATGATATTTTTCACATATAGAGCAATAAGAGTTGAAAGAGACAATAGCTAAGAAGCGAATAGCGAGGGAGGTGTGAGAGTGTATTCCAACAAAGCAGAAATAGGATAATTGATTTAATAATCTATAGACACACCTAAATCGGCCTATTGATTCTACAAGAAGAACAGTATTTGTTCCCTAAAATATTCTGGATAGACAAGATATTTTTTCCAGGAAAACTTCTTATCATCTCCTCCTTCTTTGTGTAATCTCCTCTGAATTTCTCATTTTACTTTGGCTCTCGGAAACTTCTTCTGCTCTCTTATCCACTTTATGGAATTGCTCCTTCTTCTAAATTAGTACAAGAGAGAGAGAGGTGGGTCTCTTCTTAACTCATGCTTCTGTTTTGGCAAGGTTGAGCAATAGAGGGGAGAGACCCATCTCTCTTTCTCTCTTCTTGATTGATCCATGCCTCTCTTCTTCAAGGAAAATACATGTGCGTAGACAACCAAAGTTCCTTTTGTACCTCACTCTCACTCAATCATGGCCAGCTAATTATATAAGACGAAGAACCAAGCAGAAGAGGTTTCCGATACCAAGGACTCTGTCATTTGAAAAGATGAAACCGAAGTAAATTGGAAAAGGATAGAAGGTT
Source organism: Amborella trichopoda (assembly GCF_054954075.1). Lineage (NCBI taxonomy): Eukaryota > Viridiplantae > Streptophyta > Magnoliopsida > Amborellales > Amborellaceae > Amborella > Amborella trichopoda. Next base: position 45,708,046 of record NC_142340.1, on the reverse strand, counting down.
ACACAAAGTAATAGAGAGACTACAGAAAGGATCTCAAGACCAAAAGCACTTATCTATCTTTGAGGATATTATGAAATAAATCTTATCCACACCTCCTGTAGAACCAATATGCCGATTTATATGTGCATGTAAATCATGAAATCAATTACTCTTCCTCTTTCTTACTTTGCTTGCATTGATTCTTGCACACCTCCTAACCATTCATTCCCTTGGCGATTATTTCCTCCAGTCTTACTCATCCTACAGATCAAAAGCGTTGTTTTATTTCTCTATCTAAATTTCAGAATGCAGGGAAAGCTCACTGACCAATACATTTACCCTAGCACATGATTCGGACCTAGCTTATAGGCATTGTCTGGTATGCCCACTTTACGGCTTAAAACTAGCATGTAGCGTCTATATTCTCAACACAAACAGGAAATGCATGATATGACATGGTGGTATTGTTTGCAAAACTGAAGGCAGGAGATCTTCCTACATTAAGGACTTAATATTTTGCAAAAGAATGAATCGATAATCCTATGTATGATGAAATAGGTGTTTTATGTTGTTAGGTTAAAGACCGAATTTTTTCAAAGTATCACCTTGCACTCCTAAATATTAAAAGTTTCCATTTTTATGTTACTAAAAGTCTCTAAAATTCAGTTGTTCTATGCCTCTTATCCCCATCCATATGGTGTGCAGCAAAGAATGTGGGATCATCGAGTCAAAATATTAGGAAGCAACATGCAATTTTTCATGTAGCTTAGCTTAAAATTTTTTTAGCATAATTCTAATTCTACAATTGCATATTTTTTGAATAGTTTCTCTAAATCATCAGCATGGAAAAACAAACTAATTTTACATCACTTTGATTACGTTGTTTACTTATGCTAAAAACAGTAAAAAGAAAACAAGATATCGAGTACTAAATCATAGAAATCCAGATACACATACAAATATGTCAAGTAAAAACTCTATTCATTTCATATTGAATTCCTGGAGCATGCAAAGAATAAAAGAAATGGTTACCCAAATATTTTGGTGCATAAAAACAATGAGAGGTAGGCTGCACAAGCATCAGACTAAAACAAATAGAATTAATTTTCATTAAGAACCAATAGCAAACAATTTCGAATATGAACCCCCAAAAAAAAAAAAAAAATATCTATCAATTCTCACCAGAAGAATATAATATGAAACGATTAAATAACAAAGTTTTATTAATCTATGAACAAAAATTCAATAAAACATCATATTTTCTCAATAGTGAGATAAAATTTAGGATGCAATATTCTAAGAGAACATGGATAACAACTTTCAAAGAAAAACATGAACAAGGGAATGAAAAATGAGTTATATTCACTGCTCTTGAAAAATGAGCTTCAAACAAATCAAGGAGAGTAACTTGGCAAGCACTTGACAATCAACTTGAATGTGATGCATATTTTTTAAGTCCACATAGTCCATGTAATTGCATATAATCAAACATACTGAGAATAGAAGATTGAAGATTTCCTTTCATTCTTTCATCACAACAAAGAAAAATATCATTTCCTTCTTTTTGTGGAATTCACAACCGATAATATGAGCAGGTCACAAAATTTAGTAATAGTGCTTTGAACTGCATAATAATAACATGCATCAACCGAGTTTGCAGTTTGAACAAATAGATGATCCTATTAAGGTGAGAAAGCTATTAGGCCAAAGGCCTTTTGAATACAGGAGATCTATGCAACGAAGCGTGAGGTAAGATGGCAAAACAGATAGGGAAGAAAAGTAACAATAACCAGGGGCACGACTTCTCATTTACAATAACCATTCCTTGACTACATTTACCAGGAATTTGAGCTCGTCCATGAATGTTAGCAGTGATTCGACATTTTTCTTTTTTGAAAACAACAGTGATTCAGCATCAATACGAGGGAGACTACAGTCCAATGGACTCTGGAGAACCATGGTCCATTACTGTCGAATGTATGACGAATGGTAACAGAGAAAAAGAGTCAATTCTTAAAATAAAAAAATAAAAAAAGAGAGACAGAGAGTGGGACTAGGGATCAAAAAAATTGGGATGGGATGAAAATATTTAGACTAAAAAATTAGGACAAAAAAAAAATCTAGATGAAACAATGCTGTATATTGGGGATCTAAAAATTAGGATTGAAAATTTTGGGAGAGAATGAAGGAATCGGGATGAAATTTAATAACAAGGCTTTATAAAAAATCTGAAAATGTAAATCAGGGTTCACAGAGTAAGGATAAATAGGGTTTCTGAAAATTTAGGGCTTCAAAGTTTCATACATTAGGGCTCTAAATTAGGGTTCACAGAGTAAGGATAAAAAAAATGTAAATCAGGGCTTCTAATGCATAAATCCGTCAGTGCTTTAGAGCCTTCCATACCTCTGTGCACTACTCTGTAGTTCCAAGTGAAGAACAGCTGAGAGAGAGAGATCCGATAGGGTTTCAGAGTGCTCACAAATCCGTCAATGCTTCTAAGCTGCTTCTGTGAGGCCTTCTGAGCCTCTGTGAGGGCCATAGAGTGATGCAAGTTTACCCTGGTTTTTTATTTTTAAATCTTTTTTACTAAATTACCCCTACTTCAGAATTTCAAGGTCCAATTTTTAAATTTATTATTGTGACTTATTTTGGACATTTGAAATCCTTTTGAACTTAAAAACCTTTCTTTTTCTTTTTTTTTTAGTGTAGTTTGTATACGCTTACGCCCTAACGCACCTTCAAATAATATCGAAACATGTTGTTTTAACATCAGAAACCCATTCCTTCCATTTTTATTATACAATTTAAAAATTCAAAAATAGTACAAATCAAGCATTGTTGTTTCAACATCAGAAACCCATGCTTTCCATTTTTATTATACAATTTAAAAATTCAAAAATAGTACAAATCAAGCATATATATATATAGAGAAAAAAAAAAAAAGGGATTAGCCAACAAGTTCATATGAACATATAAGTCCAACGGCTCAGATTGAATTTAGGCCGATCTGACGATCACAGATGTCCGGTAGTGCTTTAATTTTATTTATTTTTTCTGTAGATCCAAATCAGTTGAAATTTTAGGTATGTATTCTTTTCATCAAGGCGCACCTAATAAAAATATAAAAAACATTTTTAGCAACAAATAACCAAAATACCCCTGAAACATTTTAGGGGTATTTTGGTCAATTTATTTTATGTAAAATATTTTTTTGATATTTTTTAAAGATTCACCTATTTTTTATAAACACACATCTAAAATTTCAAGTGATTTGAAATTGTAAAAAAAAAATTAAAATTCAAATACTATCGGACATCCGTGATCGTCAGATCGACCCAGATTCAATCTGGGACGTTGGACTCATATGTTCATATGAGCTAGTGGGCTAATATCATCTTTTCCTATATATATATATATATATATATATATATATATATATATTACCGTAGACCCAGATTCATTAAGAGACGTTGGACTCATATGTTCATATGAGCTAGTAGGCTAATTTCATTTTTTCTTATCTATATATATATATATATATATATATATAATGATCCTATAGGACTTCTCCCACCTGTGTGTAGAACCCTAAAGGATCACCATTAAATTTGACACGTATCTCTAAAAAAAGTCAATTCCTACACCCATGTGATAACTTTTTTAGGAATTCATGCCAAATTTATTGGCGATCATTTGGAGTCCTATACACATGGATGAAAGAGGGTCCTATAAGATCATTACCCTATATATGTATAGAAAAACACTACACAACGTCTATAGGCAAAAATGAACAGTGATTTCGCCTACCCCCATCACCGTCCAAAATTCATCGCGCAGTCACGATTATCCAGTAGTGTTTTATTTCTCATTTTTTTTCTTATAAATCGAAATGACTTGAAATTTGGAGCGTGTATTCATCAAAAATAGGGGAATCTTTAAAAAATATAACAAAAAATATTTTACATTAAAAAAAATTGACCAAAATACCCCCAAAACTTTTCGGGGGTATTTTGGTCAAAAAACATTTGTCCATAATTTTTTTATATTTTTATTAGATGCGCCTCAGTAAGATGTACATACCTTCTAAATTTCAGGTCATTCTGATTTATAGAAAAAAATATAAAATAAAACACTACCCGACAATCGTGACTGTGCGATGAAACTTGGACGGTGATGAAGATATGCGAAATCACTATTCATTTTCGCCTATAGGCATTAGGAAGATTTTTCCATATATATATATATATATATATATATTTAAACTGGGTAATCTTGAAAATTGACTATGTAGATAATACATTAGAAGATGCACAATTTCTAAAACTTTGAAATCTATTTTTTTTCATGTCCATGGGTTTTTTTAGCTTTGAAACAATCTCTTCTAGTGAATTTTTGGGGCACATCTTAATTTGATTGTTTGGGCCCTCACCCTTATATAAACTTTTCCTTCTTTTTTTTTTATAAGATCAAATGATCTTGAGGTTTTTATGCATCAAAACCACCTTTTATGGTGGGTTTTCGAGGTGCACCTTACTTCTAGATTGAAACCTACACATGGTTAAAGAGGCAAATATATGTAACCTTAATCTCAAATATGAAATCTTATAAACATGAAGAACTAACTCACCATCTGCATTCTTGAGATATGAACCACATGAGAAGACTGTGCCTCATGGCCAAATAAAAGTGATTGTAAAAGCAAACTTGTTTGATGTAGTCCATGCTTGTAATAGGGTAGGAGAAATAGATCTCATCAGAGAGTAAATTTAGAGAGAGAGAGAGTCCCCTTTTACAAACACTAAACTTTGGGAGAGAGATAGAGGTTGCAGATGATGGAGTGTGCATGAACACTGCACATCTCCTTCTATAACCTTAAAATGTATAGAACCTTAAAATGTCAAAAAATTTAATGCAAGTCGTAAATGTTTTCCGGTGTGTATTAACACAAAAAGGGATCCAATGAAGCACTCGAATTAAAATGGGAAAACCGTATCAAAAAAATATAGCATTGCTACCAAATTTATCGACCGCTACGTTGGCCCGTGCCTAAAATCATAAATGTTTTTTGGTGTGGATTAACATATAAATGTAATGTTGGGTTTATGTGGCCTTTAAAGGCTTTATGAAATATTTTCATTATAGTGAAACATAAACTCCATGGGAGTGTGGTCTCTCGATGACCATACTAAGTAAATGATGTTTGCTTATACCGGACTGTGTTTATCGATCTAGGTCAGACGGTTGGAAACCCAAAGTACCTGGGCATAAAGAATTAACCGAGGAGGGCTTTGGGTTAGCCCTTGATGAGGTCGAGCTTATGCTTAGATGAGAGAGCCAAGGGATTGTGTAACCCTTGTGTGTGATGGTAGGGCCTGCTGAGATGGGGGCCAAAAACCTCATCCATGTTCCATCACCTTCTACAAGTCACCTTAATCAACGGTCTAGATTCAATCTAATGAAAGAGGCAAACTATGGGAAAACTCTAAAAAAACCTAAACCTAAATTTACATTATAAATAGGGGTGCTCTCTCTGTCTCATAACATCTCTCTCTTAGAGGGGCACGCCGTACTCTCTCTCCTCTAATTTTTGCTCTCCAAGTTTTAGGTGGTACTCTCTCTCCTCTCTAGACCTAAGTTAATTTTGATAGTTAATTTTGGGGGTTAAAGTTTTAGTATAGATTTTAAGGGGTGGTTACCTAGTTTGGCCGAAATCAACTAACCTAAGTTAATTTTCGTGGTTAATTTTGGAGGTTAAAGTTTTAGTAGAGATTTTAAGGGGTGGTTACCTAGTTTGGCCGAAATCAGCTATCTCGGTTCGAGATTGAAGCTAGTTCTTTTATTTTATATTCTCAAGTAAAATATTAGGTTGTATGAATGACATCAAGTAGTTGAGATTTATTTTATTGATGTGTTATTTATTTTGGAATTTCTATTATTTGTAATAAGACCATTTGTGAGTGATCTTGTTGCCAAAATTATAAAGAATTATTATTATTAAAAAAAAAATTTGTGTTTTTCCGGCAAAAAATCACATAGGTATTTTTTTCAATCCAATGATACATCCAATGTAAAATAGACAAATTAAGTCATGCCGTACCTAAAATGGCTCAGTTTATATAAGGTGACAACCTTACTTGTCGATTGTTATCTCTTATCCAGGTCTTATCCATGGCTATATATATCGATATCGGGACGGTGCAGGCTCCCTAGTCAAAATCACATGATGTAGGCCAATTTCTGATGTCTAGGTGATGTCTCATGGACATATATATTTGAGGTCAAAGTTTAGTTATTACATTTGAAAAAGAAATGGAGCTTTTAACTTTCTGTTTTTTATAATGTCAGTTAACCATTATAGATATGTTATTATTGTACATGAATTGAAACAGATCATGTCAAAACATATAACCTCTCTAATGAGGTGAAGTCCTGTCCATTGCATCATTCCCTACGTATAAAACCCCTAGGCTCTCAAATATCATAACAAATGGAAAATTTAACAACAAAAAAAGCCCAAATAAATTTTGAGATGGAAAATTATATTTATACGATATTCTAAAAATCCATGAAGAAAACAAATAATGTATTTAAAATTGCCTAACATCGCTGGTCTATAATTCTACCCTTAATGGATGTCTAGATCTATTTGTGCCAATACCATAGTTGAAATAGATTTCCTTACAAATCAATGAGAATCAGAAACAATAAGAAAATACCAAAACCATAGAAAGAAAAGTCTCAAAAGGGATTTAAAGACCTAGAAAGAAAAAAACTAAGCAAGAATAAAAACAAAAGCTAGAGAAGCAAAACATAGAAAATAGAGAATTTTTTTTAAAAAATAAGTAAAAATAATCTAGAGAAGAGTAGCTTATGTTATACCTCAAATATTGGAGGCTACCGGAAATTAGTACAAACTTAAAAAATTTTAACCTTTGACCGCCCTCACCCAAACTTATATGTCTACCACTAAGCTGAAGCTGAAGCCTTCTCTTCATACATTAGCACACCTGCATCAACTTATATGTTTTACAATATTGGCTCCTTTTTTAGAGGGTTCTACAAATTTGAACCTTTGATCACCCTCCACCTTTCGGTCGCTGAAACCTTACTTGTCGACTGTTATCTCTTGTCCAGGTCTTTTTTAAGTGGGTCTACTGTGGCATCATTAAGTTGGTTATTTCTAAAAACATGATCTACGGTGAACCCAATGTTGCTAAAAACTCACTCTGCAGTTGAATCTGGTGTTGCTAATAACCCTTTTTGTGGTTGCACCCTGTGATGTTGCAGTTCCGGGCCGCTAATGATAACTATTACTGCTAAAAACCAACACTCAGCAAGTCGGACATTTAGGACCAGGTGGTCACTTTTCAAAATTGTCCATGATTCTTTCATAACTTTCTAACTGAAGGTCGAATTCACTGGCTTCAACAATTAGAAAGCTTATCATATCTCTGAACTAATTTTCCTTATTATGGACTTCCAATTCTCAGTCAGTTGTAGGCTAATACGTTATAAATCGGCAAATTCTACTTGTTTCTAGAGTCTTTGAGCTTTCACTAGCTATTAAATCAAGTTTTTAGCTTAGCTCTCGATTCCCCCCAAGGTCTTGAATTAGGGTTAATCCCTACCTGAGGATAAGTGCTATGTTTGAAAGCTCAAGCTTAACCTTCAACTTCCCCCAAGTTACCAACTAAAGATTAAACCTTTCGGTCGAGGTTAAGTCTTACATTCTAAGCTAGACTTTTTTATTCCCTCAAGCTTCGGTTACCCTTGGAATGAGATTAAGCTTTCCAACTTAAGTTTTACTCTTGGGTTATTCTAAATTATCTACAAGAACCATTTCAATCCTGATATCACTTGTGCTTTTGCAATACTGTTTAGTCTGCTTTCTCGTACATGGTATTTCTTTTGAGAGTTCGACCTTCTGCTCTAGTCCATTCGTTAGCGGCCTCTGCCATGGATTTTGCTTTGCTCTTCGCTCTTTCTCTATGGATATTTTTTAGCTTTGCCATCAACCACTGTGTCTCAATGTTTCTTTTGCCAGCTTAGAATCAAGTTTTTATTTCCTTCATAGTTCTGTCAATCAAAGAACATACTAAGCCATGACTCGAAGCCATGCCACCACAAGAATAGCTTTTTGGAGCAAGAGTATGGCATTATAACTTCATGTCAAAGATCAACATGTTATTTAATCAAAGATATTTCACAACCTTGTTTTTTACGTGGGAAACTTAGCAACCGAAAGGTGGTAAATAGCTCACTACAGTTAGCGGGGCACTTGCCGTTGTAACTATTACTGCCAGAGCGGTAGTGCACTTGGTTATAATAGAAGTAGCACACTCAAATGATTGAGCCTATTATATTTCTCATGCAATCAAATGGGGGAAATATCCTGTAACACAAAAAACACGAGCCTCACTAATGAACACACTCATAGAGCTAGAGGAGAAGTGCCCTCCAGTGTAAGTCATGCATAAACCAAGACTCGAAAATAATGCTTTACATCTGAGCATGCCATTTGACATGACTTGTAAAAGTCTTGAGAGTCTTGGCTTCACCATTGCAACTAGGAAGCAAAGGTGCCCTATTTTCAGAGTCTTGGCTTCACCAATGCAACAAGAGAGCAAAGGTGCCATGGAATATAGAGAGAGAAGCATGACCTGTACAGTGCATCAAAACCAAAGCACAAGGTTTCATGGAGAGAACAGAGGAACCACTTGATCTTTTTGGAGCTAGAAGATCAAATATGGGAGGGAGCATATGTACTATACAAAACATTTATACTATAGTATAGTCAAAATATACATCATACCATATCCAACATTTATAGTATAGATGTATGTATAAGCACGTAATGTGTAGTGAAAAAATACTACATGCATGATGTTAATAGTACACTCTCTCTATATTATTCACATTTAGATGTGGGGAAGTAGTCTATAGTAGCACTCTGGTTACCTACAATTGTTAGCACCTCAACAAACAAATTCAGACCTTGACCATCATTGATAAAATCGGGTGGTCGGAGAGGTGCCAAGATACTGTAGGAAAATCAACTAAGAGCATTGATACAAACCCATAAGGTATTTTCCCTTATGAGAAATGCAAAAGATATAAAGGAAGAAATAACTATCACAGACATCAAATCTTCATGAAATAACTTAACAACCAATGATTTGCAAAGGTTAGGTTTACACTTTTTTCTTTTTGTTGCTATATAATATATCTCCTCTAAAATATGGCTTTCTTCTCTACAGTTCAGAAAAAAATTCTCGAACTTTGTGACTCACCCCCCAATATGCTGAATTTTACATCTAATATCTAAAGATAATTATGACCTCCTTATAACAAAGGTAAAAGATCTTATAGTATACAATCCTTTCTATATAAATGTGTTTGACAATATTCTTGTTTTTTAAGCAATAGTGGCAAAAGAGTTTTTCTTTCCTTCTTTTGTTGCTATTGGCAAAACCGCGCTATTGATGATATTTTGTGGAATTCCTAAAAAGGCAAATGTGAATGATGGAATACCAATTAAGGGATTTAGATCCCAGACCCAAAAGTTTTGGATGTCCAAACATAGCCTTAATACAATGTTGCAGAACTATCACTTTCAAACATGCAATATCTCCACCATTCCTTTATGCAACATAGGATGGCCTTTTATTAACTAAATTTCAGAAAAATATATTTTTACATATTTTATTGTGATTTTGTATATTATAAATTTAGGAGGATTTATTTTATATTTGTAATTTTAGAAGGAATTGTATAACAAAATTGTCAACAGCTATTACAAAATATCTCAGTATCGGTATGCTTCAAAGAAAGCAAGTTAATGGTCTATAGGACTGTAGACAAGATATTATTACAATGGGAAATCTAGATGGAAAATCAAGAATTCACATATGTTGTCATTGTCTAAGAGGCAAGAGAAAGGACCACAAACATGAACTAAACCTCAAACCCTAGTTCCCACTCTCTTAACTTTATCACCCACTTGATTGATAATAAAGAAATTGACATTTAATAACCACATGTACTTTTTTGGTCATGTGTATCATTAGCAAAGTTCATAAACTCATCTCGGCCAATAGACTCGGCCCTTGGCCGAGTTGAGTAACTTGGGCCACTGGCCCGAGTCTTGTATAGAGCAAAAAAGCCTATGAAAAATGAAAAATAAAAATAAAAATAAATTTAAATTAAACAAAGATGGGAAAAGTAAAATAAAATTAACAGCGGCCTTAAAATTCCAAATAAACTTAAAAACTTATAGAAAAATGGATATAAAAAAAGCTAATTTATAGATGGGAAGATTTAAAAAAAGAATCCAAAAAATAAAATATACAATAAAGAATGTGACAAAAAGCACTAACTAATCATTCCTAAAAATATCAAAATCATATAAAAACGTAAGACCATTCCATAGTTAAATTTTAACAGTTTTTTTTAATGATTTTAAAAAAATTTATGTACCCCAAACTATTCACACAACTTAGGGATACTCAAACTCGGGCGAGTCACATAACCACGATTATTCGTGCTTTCTCACTATTTTAAAGACACTTTTCGTAATTTGGATCTCTTGTCTTGGTCCCACTTAAAATCAAGTGGCATTCTGACGCAGTCATGCCCCTTTACGTACTTACCTAAAAACAAATTGACCCTTTACGTACTTACCCAAAAAAATGTCCCTTTACGTAACTTCTAAACAAAAATTATCTACTTTTGTCTCCAACTATAAAGACGTGAGATTCACGGAAAAAAAAGTGTCCTTTTTGACTGCTTATCGCATAATTCATGTCCATATGTGAGTGTTTGTGGTGGATAATACCTAAAGGGAAAAGTTTGTATAGAGCTTAGGCTCTAAACAATCAAATTAGATCCTACCTCAAAACTTTCATTAGAAGAGGTTGTTTTGTTGCCCAAATATCATCAAATTGATCATCTCCACATCAAGATGCATGACAATGAGAAAAAAAATGTATTTTAAGTTTCATAAGTAGTGCACCTTGTAACGCATTTTGGACTGTCAATTTTTGATATTTTCAAGTTTTCATAGATCCGTTCGATCTACACTATTTTTTAAACTTTAAATTTTACAACTAAAGATGAAGATATAATTTAAGGTTATCAAATATTAAAACTATATTTCTCGATGTTTAAAAGTGAGCTTTAGTTTGATCGTTTAGAACCTCGGCTCTATACAAACCGTACCCATACTTAAAAGAACACCAAAACTTTAGAAAGGTTAAGGACTCTGGAAGGACCAAAATGCTTTTCACTATTCTACATGCTCACCTAGGCTTTTAGCAGATATATCCAGTGTTTCAAAACGCAGATTGATGGTGTGGATCGTTCACTCATAGATTTGGACATCACTAGATTTACGATTTGAATTGGGTTTGTATTAGTTCGAATCGATGATCTAAAAAAATATTAAAAATAATTAAAATAAAATAATGAAAATGGATTTTACGGTGGTGGGGATTTACGGGGAGCTGAGAAAGCATTAGATTAACTCGTATATATATATATATATATATATATAAAGAGAAAATGATCTTATAGGACCCTCCTCCACTCATGTGTATAGGGCCCAAAAAATCACCATTAAAATTAGCACATATCTCTAGAAAAATCAAGTCCCCCACCCATGTGATAACTTTTCTAAAGTTCCGTGTCAAATTCAATGGTGATCCTTTGGAGTCCTACACACATGGATGTGGGAGGGTCCTATAGGATCATTACTCATATATAAAAAGAGGGTTTGAGGAGGTACCAACCAGGACTCACACCATCATAGAACAAATTGGCTTTTGACTGATTCCCGTTCGAAAATCAGCGATCTTGATTGAAAATCATCGGGGTTTTGATTCTAAGTTCTAACCGATGCCCAAGGCTATGTATGCTTTTCGAGGGATGCAATTGTTGCAGTCTCGGAGGCCTTACAAAATTTGGCAAGGCTATGCCTCAAAACCCCCTCGGAAAACATAGTTTCGGCACTAAGAAACCTTTGATGGCTTATAAATCTGTTTTTGTCCCAAACATCGGATTCCAAGTTCTAGTGCAAATTTGTAAAATATGAGAAGGCATCTCCAAAAAATATATAACACCGATCATCGTTAGGGCTCAAAATCTAATTTTTATGTTTTGCTTTTCTTTTTCAGATCAATTATCCTTGAGGTGAGGACGATCAATTTGAAGATTTTCTAGCATAAAAAATACATTTTTATGAGAATAGGAATGTGGTTGTATAAAACAATGGCTTACAAAATACTTTCCCTTTATGAGGGAAAATGGTGTACTATAGCAGCATTGGAGTTCAGATGCCAAACCCTTTTATTCATGTTTCAATTTGAATGGGAAATTTTAACGGTATTGTATATAATTAGGCCATTTACTTTTGATACAAGAAGCCACAATTATTTATAACCATATGATGTGAAATTTGATAGCTAGGTTGTGTCACAAAGTTCGATATTTTTTTTTTAAAAGTTGTGCATAGTCTATGAAATAAATGTAATCATCCAATTTCACATCCAACGGTCAAGATTTATTGTGACCACTTTATACTAAAAATAAATGGTCTCATTGTATACTTTTCAATTTTAAATTTAAAACGTCAAACCACCGTTGAAAAACTCAAACCTCTATGCCAAAAAGCAGTGGCTGCAAATTTCTTTCCAACTTGCATGTGGAATTTGGAGCACTTAAAACAATGCGAATCAGGGGAATCAATAAAGACTTGAAGTGGATGGTACGAAAATAATATTGCAAGATACAACATTTTTAGAGCTTAAAATCAATTTAATTTTGAAAATCCATATTCATCTAAATGGAGATGACAATTTGCATAGTTTTTGGGGCCACCATTGTTAGATTTATTATTTGGAATGAGTTTATGTTCGTTAAAGAATTGAATCAAAAGATAAAATCTAGAAAAATGGATGTCTTTTACTTTTATTGAATTTAATGGCCATGACATTTTCCAAAAAAAGAAAAGCACAATAAACTCATATTTCGCAGACTTCTACTTTTATTACTAACTTGCTATAACTAATTTCGCCATACTTCTCTCTATTGCCATTTTTCTCTCTCATGAAAACACGAATAATAATAGTAATAATAATAATAATAAATACTTATTATTAAACAAAGCCCATATGACAGTGAGTAACTCCACCTTTTTGGTTTAAATCTATCTAACATAAGAGTTATGTGAATTATTTTTTGGGAAAAATATCTCTATATCCCCTCTGTTTAGATTTTATTTCTTAATAAATCTAAAGTTTCAAAAAATATCTTCCAACCCCTTGACCACTTTAAACCTGGTTTTTAACCTAAATAAATGTGAAAAAGACATGTTCTTTTTAAACCCAATCCATTCTCTTTTCATTTATATACCCCAGATTTCCTTATTTCTCTCACTTGCTGCATGTTTCACTCTCTCTTCACATATTTATCCAAATGCTTGTCTCTCTCTTTATGTATTTATCCAAATACTTCTCTCTCTCCCCCCTCTTATTAACTTCTCACTACCTAACATCTCTCTCCTCCCGTGTTTGTCCAAACACCTATATATTTTCATGTGTTTGTCCAAACACATATATCTCTTCCTGTGTTTATCAAAACACTTTTCTCTTATAACCTCTCACTACCAAGCGTCTCTCTCCTCTCGTGTTTGTCCAAACACCCATATTTCTTCGTGTGTTTATCCAAACACTTCTTTCTCTCATAACCTCTCACTACCAAGCATCTCCACTTCTCTCTCTCATAACCTCTCACTATCAAGTATCTCTCTCCTCTTGTGTTTGTCCAAACGCTTATATCTCTTCTTATGTTTATCCAAACACCCCTCTCTCTTCCGATAACTTCTCACCACTAAACATATCCTGTGTTTATCCAAACACCTATATCTCATTCTGTTTATCCAAACACTTATCTCTCATCTCGATAACCTCTCACCACCAAATACCTTTCTCTTTCTTGTGTTTATCGAAATACAAATCTTTCTCTCTTTGTACTTACTATGTAAGTCGAAGAGAAGAAGTGAGTGGAGAAATAAAAGAGTGAGAGGAGAAATGGGAGTCGGAGGAGAGGGAGTGAGTGGAGAAATAAAAGAGTGAGGAGAAATGGGAAACATGAAGAGAGAGAGAGGGAGGAGAGAGAGTAAAGGGTTAGATATGAGAAGGACAGAAAGAGAGAAAAGATGAAGGAGAGAGAAAGAGAGAGAACTTTGGGATGATGACTTTTAGAAAATATATGCCTTTTTATATTTGTTTAGCCTAAAAAAACAGGTCCAAAGTAACTCAAAGGTTGGAAGAAATAGGAAAAAATAAAATTTACAATTTTTATATCTTAAGATATATTTTAAAACTTTTGATCTATTGTGAAATAAAACCTAAAAATAGGGATATCGATATATTTTTCCTATATTTTACGGCATTTCGATACACTAAGGACATGCTACCTCTGTCGGACATCATTTCCATGACCATTGTTTTAATTCTTGGAATTGTCTTGGATCAATTGTCCAGTGAATTGGGTTGGATTAGACTCATAATCGATTCGACTAGTTCATACATGTGTTAAAATTTCAAACAAAAAAAAACGTAAACAAATGAAAAATCGTTCATTTTAAATTTATATTGACTTATCAATCATTTTTCAATTAAAATGAATTTAGATTAATCACTTGCAGGTTTGACATGAGATTTTTCAAGAGCTATTACTTGGTTTTTTTTTTTTAATTAAAAAATTATTGTTGTAAAAATGTATTGCACAAAATCAAATCGCTCTTACTCTTCAAATGATAAGTGTACATTTTTGTCTTAAATATTAATTGTACGGTTTGATTTTTAGACTTCATTTTGAAAGACATGTAATTTCTAACATGGAGACAATGAATATGAAAAAATAAATAAATTTTAAAAACTAAAAATACTAATTCTAATAAGAAAACATTTGGACCCTTAGTTTTTATTAGTTTTATGTGGAATACCTACTTGCATCCATCATAAATGATGGATGCTTTACACTTTCTGGACCACATATGTAGGAGTACGGTCCATCCCGCATGAAATAAATTTCCTTATTTCTTTTATTATTAAATGTTATTTAAATCAGGTTACGACGTGATCCAGATTCCAGATGCGGATAACCCAACGCCTACTCTCCCGTGAATGTATCCCATTAAATAATTTAAATAATTCCAATAAAATGGTTATTAATAAATTAATAAAATTCCTATTTTCCATTATTGAACTTATATATACCTTCTGGTTTCTGAGTGTTTTTTTCTAAGATGTTTTTGCTCCATTTCAATGGCTACACTAAGATTGAAGCCAAGTCTTCACCATCACACTAAATGGAACCCGAGATCGAACCAGAAGCTGAGAAATTACAGTAACTGGAACCCCAGATTGAACCACAAGCTGAGATATTCTACGTTTTCAGGCTTGAATTGCATTTACAAGCGTTTTGACATCAGGAGTTTCAGTAAAATCAAGCCGGGAGTTGTGGTTCGTGCTTCTTCAACGAATACTTCAGTTGAAGAAGCTGTAGCTTCTGATGTCTTGTTTACTGAGACATTTCAGCTGAAGCGAAGTGAAAAGGTATGGGCTGATTTATTTTTCACCTTTTTCTTTTTCGCCTTTCCATTTGAGCTTCCCTTTTGCAATTTTATATTCATTTTCTAATTGCTTGTCTCCTATAGCTTTTTCTCGTATTTTTTTGTTTTAGCTTAAGGTCCTCTCCTTTTCTTTTTCATTTGTTGAATTTATAGTGGGTTTGCTGTAGAATTTCAGGGATCTTGGCTGTTTGAGTTTAGTCTATTTCATTGAATACCTTCTCGATTTCATTTTTTTGGTATGCATTTGATTGATACTCTTTTTATATTTGATGGAATTTGATTGTAATATATTCAGTAGTTGCATTTTCTTTTTGTTCTTATTAGTTTTGGTGGGATCATTGCTTTAGCAAGTTCTGTAGGATCATTGTTAAGGAATTTAATTAATTAATTTAAGCTATTTTTTGTGATATTCTTTTGACATTTCAGCTGTGTTATTGTAGACTTTTAATGGAAATTATGAAATATCTTTGAGGAATAAAAAATTTTCAGTTTAATAAATTGTGGGATCTTCAGTTGCTTTACCTTTGTGTTTACATGTGACTTGTTTTGTTTAACTTAATTGGATTGTATACTTTACTTCATTTAGCATACAAAACAACAACATGGGTGGGGCACATAGTTTGTATACTGCATGCAAATTGCAACCTACACTATCTTTGTCAAGTCTCAGTGATGGATGGAAAAGATGAACCGAGTTCCTGCATTTTATAAGACAACGGCAGAGGTAGAGTTTGTCTCCGCCATCCGCACTGTGAGCAGATGGTGATACCTATGTATGACATACAAACAGTATACTACATGCAATATGGTAGACTATCCAATTACTTGTTATTAACATTGTTATTTGTTTGTAGAATTTTTCATGTGTTATTGTGGGTTGTGATGGAATATTGTTTTAGTCAAAATAACTAAAATGATTTTTTGACATTGATTTCTATAAATTTAATTTGGTATACGCTATAGGTAGAGGGGAAAATATCAGTGAGGGTAGATCACCAGAAAGATGATGACAAATCTCAGGTTGCTATTGGATGCAATCTTCCAGGAAAGTGGGTTCTGCATTGGGGTGTAACGTATTACGATGATGTTAGTAGGTAACAGTTGTGCTTAATTCTTTTTTTTTTATATATATACATGTCTTTTCAGGTGTTTTAGAGTGTATACGCACACATAATATACTTCCTTCTGTATTTTTCTTCTAGAACTAGAAACACAGTACAGATAAAGAACGTGACTGTAGTTTCCTCATAATCTATTGTTTTAGGTGATGCTGGTGGTCATGTTTTGCATGTCAATATAATAATTATTTCAAAAGCTCCTTTCTCCTTGGTTTCCTAAGGAAGCAGGTTATTCAATGTGGTGATTCTTTGATTTGTTTCCTCTTCATATTTTAATTGGGTACAGTTCAAACTTCTTTCTTATTTTTAGAAATAACCAAAATGTAAGAGCCTATAAATGATGTGAAATTGACTAAAATTTTGTTTTACTCTAGGCTGAAAGATTTAATATGTGTTTCCTTAAAAATTTATCATGTGTGCATGCTATGATATGTGGTAGTTTTGTTACAAGAATGCTTTTGATTTCTTAGTGCTTTCAAATGAATTGGCCAAAATGCAGTGCATGTGCTCCCTCAGAAGTTGATCATGTGTACATGTTATGATCTATGGCAATGGTTTTTATTAGAATACTAATATTGATCTTTTTTCCTTTCAAATGATTGGGTTAAACTGTAGTGAGTGGGATCAGCCTCCTCCTGATATGAGACCTCCAGATTCTATTGCCATCAAGGTGTGTACAAAACTTTGAATATCTGTGCACAAAGTATGTTGATAGCCGATACCTAGGTAATTTATTCTGGAAATACTTACTCATATGAATGTTTCAGGATTATGCAATAGAAACACCCTTGAAGAAATCCCCATTGGCTGTGGAAGGAAATTCACTCTATGAAGTGCAGATAGATATTAAAGTGAACCACTCAGTTGGAGCCTTACATTTTGTTTTGAAGGTTTAAATCCCTGAAAAATTTTCTTCTTGTTCATTTCATTTACTTTCTGTTTTTTTTTACAAGGGAAACTTTCTAGGATATAAGACTACAATGTTCCCCACCTCAAAAACCACTTGTAAGGTGGGTGATACCCAGAAAAATGCCATATCAATTCCTCCTTCCAAGAATAGTCTCCTCGAAAGAATATTGTTTTGGAGCTCCAAAAAATGCTTCAAGTCCATTTCCACTACCAAACTCAAATATGGACAGCCCATTTGAGTGGTCAGATTTATAGGATTTGGAGCTCCAAATAAAATCTTATTTGAGAAACCATCCTGAAAACAATCTCCATATATATATATATATATATAAAGGCTCAGAACCCCAAATCTATTGCACCCCGAAATCATAACTGGGCCATCTATTTTGGATGTGATATTAGGGATTTTCGGCTTGTTTAGAAGCTCTAAAATCAATTCTTATTTGGAGGGCCATCTATTTTGGATGTGATCTTAGGGATTTACGGCTTATATGGAAGCTCTAAATCAATTCTTATTTGGAGAATCATGATATGGAGGTGATTTCGAGCTTTTTCTGGTCTCTAACACACCTCAAAAGTAGCTTTTGAGGTGAGGGAACATTATAGTCTGTTATTTCTAAGGACTCACAAAAAGTTTTCCCTTTTCTAAGCGGCAGTAAAGTTATGTGTAATCCTGGTAATCCTTTGTCAGAATCAAGACTTTTCCAGTTCTGCTACATCCTAGGATGTGAAGATTTGGTTAGGCAGGAAAAATCGTGTTATCTTCTTTGGTAGAGTCAACACTCTTAGGATAGAGCTTTGTAGCCCACATGACTGACATCATATCTTGGGGATGTCTTTTTCATTTTCATGGCATGGGCTTCTTAGTGTGGTCTTTTGTTTTTACTGTCCTTTTTATTCTCCCATGTTGTAGGATGAAGAAACAGGGGCCTGGTATCAACACAGAGGAAGAGACTTCAGGGTTTGTCTTTTGGAAGATCTTCAAGATGAAAATGACAAGGTTGGTGACAAAAAGAGTTTCAGTTTATGGCCAGGTTAGAAGTCAATCTCCACATTGTTTTTTTTTTGGTGTCGTGCTATACAAATTGATATGGACAACGGTGTAGTCTGCTTTGTTGATTATGCTAGATCACACCAAAGGAGTCAGTCGATTGGGTCATTCGCACATAGTCCCTCTGTGGAACCATAATAGAACTGGAACTTATATCATCATCATCATTATAACCTTTTCCCAATTGATATAGAAATTGATATATTGTGAAGCACATGTTTTTGAGGCATACTCTAAGTAAGAACATAATGTTATTCAGAAATTTCAAATTAAATTGAAGCATCATAGATGATGAAGTTACTCTGTCAGTAGAAGTAGATTAGCCTAAGTTGTTGGAATTGATGATATTTCCAGAAGGAACCTACACATCTAAACTTTTACAGAGATATCTTAGCCATGGAAAGATGCCAAATACTATTTGTGTTGATTTTGAATAGCGATTCTATGGAATTTGATATGGGTCTTACGCAAGTTTTGACTTATGTTGACCTTTTAGCACTGAACACCAACGATTGTATAACCTTGCAGCTGAAAATCTTTGAATCTCATAACTTGTTTATATTTTAATCACATCTAAAATTTTCTCTTATTTTCTTGGATACCTTTTGCTCTAGGGTGAAGACTTGGTGTTCTTTTCAAACTCTTATGAAATGATTTACAATTGATCTTTGTCCCATTGGGTTTGCAGGGGATTTTGTTAAGATGCCTGAAGTGCTACTTACTGCAATAAAACGTGAAGCTAATGGCCAAGAGCCCAATGGTGATGGCAAAGATGCTAGGAAGAAGGCTAAACTCATTGAAGAGTTCTATGATGAATATATATTTATGAAGGAAAAAATGGTTGGAAATTATCTCACTGTGTCAGTTCAGGAAAACGAGGAAAAGAACAAGGCTCTTGTGTTGTTTGACACTGATCTTCCTGGCAATGTAATTATTCATTGGGGAGTTTGCAGAGATAATGGCAAAAAATGGGAAATCCCACAGGCTTCACATCCCCCTAGTACTAATTTGTTCAGGAAAAAGGCCCTGCAAACTTCTTTACAGGTATTTCTAAGAGCCTTCCTTGAGGATATAAATTATGGAAGAAAATATTATTCTTAAGATGGAAACAAACTATTTATGATAGGATCTGATTAGTACATGGACTGGGTAAATGTGTGTTGCCATTTTAATTTAGTTTTCAAGGGTAGAGATTTATAGATCTTGAAATGTTGTATTGAATTCTGAATTTTTACATTTCCAAGGGCAGAGATTTGTAGATATTGAAATGTTGCATTGAATTCTGAAATTTTATATTCTAATGTACATAATCTTTTTTCTTTGTCATATTATTCTTTGAGTGGCTTGGCTAGTTAGATTTTAACAAGATTGAGAAAGTGTGTAAATGTAGAGTACAATGCAATCATCATCATCATCATCATCGTCAAAGCTTTTTCCCAACTAATTGGGGTCAGCTATACGAATCTTGGTATGCTATTATGGTCTATGTAGGTTCAGGATTTATGATAAGTTTTGGCAAAATTTTATGTTGGCTACCTATATATATAAAAAAAGTCTTAAAAAATGCCATAAGGCAAAAATGAATAGTGTTTCACCCCGCCACGGCTTTCATAGAGCCGTTGCAGTTTCTTGTGTTTTTCAAATGAAAATTGACCGCGTCGTTCAAAATAATCCGACGGTGTCAAGCTTATGGGAAAAAATACTGTTCATTTTTGCCCATAGGCGTTGCGTGTGAGTGTGTGTATATATATATATACACATATACACACACACATATGGGTTATGTTAGGGTGCTCACACCATAGAGCATTTTGTAATTATACTAAACAAATTTTATAATTGCCTCCTAACAGGTGCTGTACTTGGTCAACGCCACACATGGCCAGCTCACCTAAGTCTGCTCTCTCTCATTTTATCGCTTGTAGAGTACAATGCAATGTGAATGTATAATTCAATAAGAGGCCATGTAAAATTGGCAGAATTATTCTGAAGGGTACAAAAATTTGGTAACAGTACCATTCTAGAAATACCCTACAAACGAGTCTATCCTAAATGCCTTATGGAGTAATGGATTCCGTTTACTGATTTTATTCCTATGACGCTTAGTGTAGTTTAACTTACGGCAGGTGTGTTGCGTGTGCTACTCTCTATACAATCCTGTTGCTAAAGTGATCAAGGGTCCCACCTAGAATTTATGTTCCTCTTTATCTCATTGGGCATAATACATTAGTCGTGCTGTATGATTCCCAATTCCCCTTGCCATTTTAACAAATGTTGTAAGTCATCTATTTTTATTGATATTGCTTCTCCTCGTCAAAGCCTAAGCTTACTATTGCATTTCTTTTCCCATAGCTTTGATGTAAGTATTTTGGAAATTTAACTACTAATTTCTTAATTTTTTAAATCTTCTGCTCACATTTCGTGTTTGACTTGTAAATTTGTATCCCATTCTTGTTCTCAGAGCTAATTTTCCCTGCTATACTGCAGTTCAAGGAAAATGGTGGTGGAAGCTGGGGTTTATTCACTCTAGACAAGGAACTTGCAGGGTTGCTCTTTGTGCTCAAGCTCGATGGATACACTTGGCTAAACAATAATGGTAGTGATTTTTATATTCCTCTTTCTGCGGAAATTGGAACTAGTAGTGTGAGGCCTACCGAAAAGATTAATGCGCCTGAAGGACACAAAGAAGAGGATATCTCAAATGATGTCAAAAATGACACTTGGACTATTGAAGAATCAGGATCATCCCAACTGGAGAAATCTCAAAGTGGTGCAAATTCGCCAGTTAGTCGTGTTTCATATACAGATGAGATTATCAATGAAATAAGGAGCTTGGTTAGTGATATTTCATCTGAAAGGAGTGCAAATATGAAAAGCAAAGATGCTCGTGAAAGTATTCTTCAAGAAATAGAGAAACTGGCAGCCGAAGCCTATAGCATCTTCAGAAGCTCTATTCCTACATTTCTTAAGGAATTAGTTTCGGAACCAGAAATAGAGAAGCCCCAACCCAAAATATGTTCAGGGACAGGAACAGGATATGAAGTACTATGTCAAGGGTTTAACTGGGAATCTCATAAATCAGGAAGATGGTATTCTGAACTTTATGAAAAAGCCGCTGATATAGTTTCTTTGGGATTCACTGTAATATGGCTGCCTCCACCTACAGAATCAGTATCGCCTGAAGGTTACATGCCAAAAGACTTGTATAACTTAAATTCAAGGTAGTCATAGATAAGTTTAGATATTTGGCTTTGTTTACGTTTGTTGATATATATATCTCATGCAGTAATTCTTGAGTTAATTTCATAGGTAGCACATGACAAAATTAGATATGTTTCTCACAAGTTTTTGGGCTCTCTATTACCGGGATCCTCCATTTTTTTATGCGATTTCCTTAGGCATTGTTGAATTAATCTCAACCTTCCACTTCCCGTTATAATCTTTATTAGAGTGGTTTTGGTTTTGGAGTTAATTCCTAATTGTTTCCTGAATCAGATTCCTAAGATCGTTCTGTTCTGGAATTATTAATATGGTTACATTCAATTTTCAACAAATGCTTCTTTTATGTTATTGCAGCAACATAAATATCTTTTGAGCAGGAAAAAAATCAATGATTGGCACTCTCTTTCTCACTTTCCTAAACATTAACTGAGTTTTTTTTTTAACAAGTTAACTCAAACATTAATGGAAGTTGGCAGGCCCAATTATTTCATCTGCTTCATTTATTTTGTTTTCCTTGTGGAAATAAAAAATGGAAGCAAATGAAGGGATCTTAGACCTCGTACCTTCTGTTAAACTTTTGAAAAAGTTGACTTTTGAAGAAGACATTGATTCCTTTTCATCATCATCATCCAAGCATTATCCCAATTATTTGGATTGGCTACATAAATTATGTTCCTTCAGGATTCATGATAAGATGTAGTAAAGTTTTACGTTGGCTGTCTAGCTAACACAACTCCTGTACCTGGGCTTGGGACAGTTACGGGAAAGTTTAAGGTCTGCACCATTATTAGACCATGCAGTGTTCAAAAAGGCGTAGGGGCCCACCTAGGCATTTTGGGGGGCCAGCCGGGCGCCTGCCAGGAACAAGGACGGGTAGGGACTATTAATTATGATAAAAGTTAAAATAATTATTATTTATTAATTAATATCCATAAGATTTGGTTTTGGGTATCAAATATTCACAAAATATCAATTTCATCCAAAGTTTACGACTATTCACGAAATATAAGTCCAAATCAGTGAATGTTCCATCTATAAATATGTAAAAATATCAAAAAAGTAAACAAAACTAATAGGATATCAAAAGATCATACATTGTACAAAATAAGAACCCATTATTCATAAAACAATTCAATATAGGACTAATTTCATCATTCAAACGAGTTAATAATCAATTAATCACCGAAAAAATCAAATCTTTCAACTACAAACATATAAACATATCATAAATGGAAAAAACAGTTCAAAAAAGGAAAATCAAATGATTCAAAACGTAATAATATGTTATAGCAAAAAAACTTGAACCCTTGTTCAAATATCATAATGGCATAATACTCAAAAAAATGAAAACGATCTCGGCCCAAACCTTGTCTATTCGATCACCAAATGTCCTCACTATTGACCACTAGAACCTCTGAAAACTACCACGAAGTATTGCCTTTGATTTTGGAAGAAATCGAAAAAATAACATTCTCAAAAAGTTATCGAAAAAATAACATTCTAAAAAAAAATAACACTCTCAAAAAAACGAAGAAGAAGAAATCGAAAAAACAAAAAAAGTTATTGATCTTTCAATAAATCACAAAAAACGCAAGCCGCCTAGGCGCCCCACCTAGGCGTTTTTGATGAATTTTTTAACACTGAGACCATGATTGCTTAATTCTTCTTCTCACTTTCTTTTTTTTCCCCCTTGGGTCTTCAAGTTTCTTTCCTAGACCATTTCCATGTTCAAGTGATCCATCTCGACCTTTTGCTGTGGTGTGTATTAGATATGGAACTATAGAAGAGCTCAAAACACTTGTGCGGAGGTTTCATGAAGTTGGGATTAAAGTTCTTGGTGATGCTGTGTTAAATCATCGCTGCGCACATTACAAGAATCAAAATGGGGTGTGGAATATCTTTGGAGGCCGATTAAATTGGGATGACCGTGCTATTGTTGCTGATGATCCTCATTTCCAGGTATATAATCTATTATTGAAGAATTCCTGGTCTTTTTGGAGAAGATAATGAATGATTGTGGCCTTATATGCTGCTTGTTTTATTAAAGGCTTCCTTCTGTTGTCCAGGGTAGGGGCAACAAGAGTAGTGGTGACAATTTCCATGCCGCACCAAACATTGATCACTCTCAGGACTTTGTGAGGAATGACCTGAAAGAATGGCTCAACTGGCTAAGGTTTCTGAGCTCTGACTCTCTGTTAAGTGTAGGAATAGTATAGTATGTATTGCCTTTTCAAACTGCCTCTTTCAACTTAATGCAGGATAGCGTAGGATGCATTTGCACGGAATGTATGTGCATGCCATCGTTAGTTGGATTATAGCAAAAACTGTGGTTGAATTGTTTACTTAATTATTTAATGTGATTATTTATTTCTGGTAACTGTGGATGGTACTACAAATGATATACTTTACAATATTCAAGTTTTGGGGATAAGATATATTCTTTAGTTGGATATCTTGAATTTCCATGATTTGGCAATTTGAATCTCTTATCCGCAACAGTTCCTGTTTGACATGGTCATTGAAATAAATATTTTATATTTTTAGGATCTTTGTGGATTGTGTATGCCCCCTTTTTAATGCATTCTCATTATCAAAGATAATTACTTTGGCTTATAAACATTCACATGTGAAACAAGATGGTGATTATATTTGCCATGTGACACAAACCTGAGTTTCTGTTGTGAAAAGGTTAGAAAACATGGACTCAGGTCAGGAGGACTCACTAAGGTCCCAATCCCGTGGTCTGACAGGCTCGGCCAAGCTTGTCAGAGATTTGGTCGAGTTCAACCAAAAATATTATTATAAATAGAATAATGGAACTGACCGGACTTAGCCGGTCCATGTGTGTGGTTCAGGCTTGGCAGGGTGCCAAGCCCAAGTGACTCGAGTGTTCGAGTGGACTTTTAAACGCAATTGACGGTACATAAATTTTTTAATATACTTGATTGTGCATTCTTCCAGTGTCCTATCAGTTATATCTAATATGCAAATTGATGCTGGAAAATATGACAAATGTAGGAATGAAATTGGGTACGACGGTTGGAGGTTAGACTTTGTCAGGGGATTTTGGGGAGGTTATGTCAAGGACTATTTAGATGCCACTGAGCCCTACTTTGCTGTAGGGGAGTACTGGGACTCGCTCAGCTATACATATGGTGAAATGGATCACAATCAAGATGCACATAGACAGCGCATTATTGATTGGATAAATGCTACAAATGGCACAGCAGGAGCATTCGATGTCACCACAAAGGGCATCCTCCATTCTGTAAGATACTGTTTAAATATTAAATGATTAGAGTTTCTTTTTTCCCCCCCCATTATTTCATTTCTAATTCAGAGATGCCTTTTTGTGATATTTTTTGAAAAAATTTAGCAATTGATATTTCCTTATTGTGTTTCTTTGGTTGAGTAGGCTCTTGGAAAGTGTGAATACTGGCGTTTATCAGACCAAAAGGGCAAACCACCAGGAGTTGTTGGGTGGTGGCCCTCACGGGCTGTCACTTTCATTGAGAATCATGATACAGGGTCCACTCAGGTATTGTACTTCTATGAATTTCTTGTCTTCCAAATTTGCATCTTTTAATCATTTGTTAAAATATTTCCTTTCATGTTAATTCTATTCTTTGCACAGGTAGTTTTAGTGTCATCCCGAAAATTCTTGATTGGACATTGGATTTAATGTAGCAATCTGTGCAGTCATAGTATACTTAAGCTTGTAATAATTACAAGTTTTGCCTCTAGGCATAACAGCTGCAATGATTCCCAATCAGGTGCTAAAGCCACTCACTATGGACCCTCTTCACTTTGATAATTAGGACGGTTTCTCCTAATGACATTTCCAGATATGGGAATAAACTTGTAATACACTTGTAATACACAAGTCCAATACACTTGTAATACACAAGTCCAATACACGACGTGGACAAATGTATTATAATTATATAGATTGGAAGTGTCTGCATCATGGAATTTTCTTCTCCTTCGATAAACCTTCTTGGAGGTTTTACTTAACATGAAGATGCTTTTTTTATTACTAGGGCCATTGGAGGTTCCCTTCTGGAAAGGAAATGCAAGGCTATGCGTATATTCTCACACATCCAGGGACCCCAGCAGTTTTCTATGATCACATTTTCTCTCACTACAGAGATGAGATTTCAGCTCTTATCGGATTACGACACCGCAAGAAAATCAATTGTAGGAGTACGGTAAGTTAACATATTCCTTCTTTTTCTTTAAATGGTTAAGCTGGGGTTAGCATGTGTGCTACCATTGTAATTGGTGACCAGTTAGAGAGAGAGAGAGAGAGAGAGAGAGAGAGAGAGAGAGAGAGAGAACCTATTTCTAAAATAGTAATTAGTAAACATGTATTAAATTCACAATTACCTAAATACAAAAATTAAATTGTTCAATTAAAGAAAAGAAACCTTCAACACTGACGGATCCCTCGTGTCATATATGCAGGTCGAAATAAGAAAGGCGGAAAGGGATGTGTATGCAGCAACTATTGATGATAGAGTAACGGTAAAGATTGGCCCAGGGCATTATGAGCCTCCATCTGCTTCTCAAAATTGGAGTCTGATTGCACAAGGCCAGGATTATAAGGTATGGGAGGTGCTCTAAACTGCATGTTCATAATTAGCCATTGTACACTAAATAAACTTGCATTGTAATTTGGGTCTCTAAATGATCACTTGGTCCATAATTTAGAGACCAAGCGCATTCATTTTCCACAATATTATTTATGTAAGATATGAGAGAAACATATGTTGTAAAAGTTGATCTTATCATTGCTATAAAAATATATTTATATAGACATTCCATATTTATCATTTTTTTCACCTCTTTGAGTTTACATCCCCATGATTCTGCTTTGTGACTTGGTTATTTACAGTTCGGATACATGTTATTGAGAATATACTGCACAATCTGGCGTTTCTCACTCTCCATTTGGCCGAATATTGCGAGAGACATATAGCCCAATTGACAAAACCACAATTGTTGAGATTATAATATTTTTATTCCTGTTTATGATCTCCAAAATCCCCTCTACAAATCCATTCTCAAATTGCTTCTCTGTTCTTCTCTCTTCCTTCTCCTTGCTCCATTCTGTTTTCTTACTTTCTCTTTCTTTATTCTTGTTGGCCTCGTCGTCAGTATTGTCATCGTTCTCATCGCTATTCTTGCCATCGCTCTCCTCATCACTACTATCTTCACTGTGATCATGGGAACTTGTATGATCCTCGCTACCATCATCGCTATGGTCATCATGATGTTTATGGTGATCGTCCTTCTCTTCATGCTTTTTGTCCTCGGTAATCTTGCTATCAATGGCCATCTCTTTGTGTCTTTGTGGACTCCTTTCTCTAATTCTTGGCATGATTATGTAGAGAATGCCATGGTCAAACTTGGCGCTTATTTGTTCGAAATTTGAGTCTCCTGGCACAGTGAAGACTTGCTTGAAACGTGCGAATGTGTTGCCACTTATATGCCTCTCTCCACTGGTCGTTATGTTTCCGAAATTGTCGAGCTGGACCCTCACCTCCTCTTTCCTGAAGCCTTTCATAGCAAGAAACAGGGCTCATGTTAGATAACACTTAATTCCATGCTAAATATAATTGATGCTAACAATGTTGGAGACATTGGGATCTTTTCATATAAATGTCATCGATAAAATGTAACAGAGACGGGATAAACATTCGAGTTCTCATGGTTTAAGAACAACCACCCCACAAAATGACCTGCTTTCTGCATTGTGTTCTTGTTGGAGAGAGAGAGAGAGAGAGAGAGAGAGAGAGAGAGAGAGCTTATCCAATTCCCCCAGTTAGAGAATGCCCCAAATTTGGTTGAAATGTTGTTGGGGTTTCATTCTATTGAATACTTTCTTTGTTAGATTTTTTTCTTCAGAATTTAATCTTTTTGCTTGTATCAGGCCAAGAACCCCTGTTTTAAATCCTTAATACAAATTTTCCTAAAGAACAAAAACGAGGAAAATAAATCTACATAAATACCAGGAAGATCAAGAAGAAGAATGTGTGCTTCGGAGTCCCGATTCCAATCAAATGTCGGATGGATTTCTTCATATTGCATTTGGGAGGAACTCCCATTTCCAGTTCGTGTCCGCCCTCTATATTCCATCAAATATCGTCTCTCTAAAATATCTTTTTCTCTCTCAAGAATTCTTCTTTCTTTCCAAGAACTTGGTCTCTCAAATCTTGTTGGTTTGCAGCTCAAGGTGCCATGGATTTATAATCTGAATTCCCATAAGCTGTCTGAAAAAAATCATTTATTTTTAAAAAAAGATTGCCTTTTCTTGTGAAATAACTCATAATATGATTCCAAGTCTTTTGTGGAGGGAAACGTTTGAAATTCTTTGCTTTCTCGGCAACCCAGGGCTTGGTTTTATTGAGTTTGGGTATTGATTCATGTGGGCCCGATGCATGACATGTGTATATAGCAAAGCCATGGTGGTTTTTGAACCGTTGATATGGCTTGGAGAGAGAGAGAGAGCAGGTTTGAGACTAAATAACAGAAGTAAACTAATTTGATTCTCAGAAAGTCTAGAATCCAACTAGTAAGAAGAGGAACGTAGAGAGACAAAGAAATATTGAAAATTTGACTTTAAATTTCACAGATTTTATGAGTAAAAAAAAAAGAAATGAAAAGAATTCAAAAAGCAATTTAAAGGTGCAAAGAGATGAAGAAAAAAAAAGAAAAGAAAAAAAGAAATAGACAGGAGAAACAAAACAAATTAGAGGAAAACAAGGAAATAAAATTGGAAATAGAAGAAGCAAGAAAATTAAACTGTAAACGTATAAAGGAAAAAAAAATAATAAAAATCACTGAAATGCTCAGGAAAATATACACGTAAAAAACTCTAAAAGTTGATGAGGAATAAAAGATGGAAATTTTTTTTTTCTATTTTTTGGAGAGTGAGAGAAAGAGTTTCAAGCGTTCAACCCTGCACCCAGCAGCGAAACTGTGAAACTCGTTTTAAGGGGTTTTTTTTTTTTTTTTTGTTATTATTATTATTATTATTATTATTATTATTTTTAACAATCGAGAGAATTTCTAGCAGTGCTAAAAAAAGTTGTCGAGTCAATGTACACTCGCCCGAATCGGTTCTGGGGGTTCTCGGTTCTAGATGGTCTCCAACCGGGAAATCCCACGATTTGTCCAAACTCCAAAACCATGCAGTTCATTGCAGGAAGGTTTTTGAGTCCCAAGTATTTCTCTTTTCTTAGTAATATTGATTCTTGATTTAATAAAAATGGCAAGCCAACGATCTTGATTCTTGATTTAATAAAAATGGCAAGCCAACGATTAAGGCCAGGAACCGTTAATCGAATATAGGGCTGGAAGCGGTTCAATCGTCCTAACCGGAGAAGTTTTTGGTGGTAAAAAATGTGTTAAAAAAAATACAAAAAAATCTAATAAAATATAAAAAATATATTTAAAATATGATTAAACAAAGCACATGTAAATGAAATTAAAAATTAAGGGAAAATAATGGATTCTTAAACAAAGCATATCCAAATGAAATTGAAAATTAATGGATTTTAAAGAATCGATTTGTTCCCAAAAGTATTTTTTAATTTTTTTTGAAAAAGATGAGAAAATACAAAAATAAGCATTAATGGCCCAAACAATTTCCAATATTTGCCAAAATGATGAAAACATTAAACAATGCATTACAAACAAAATTTCCTTATTTTTTGAGATTTTATATATTTATTTTTAATTTCCAGCCGGTTCTCCAAAATCAGTCGAAATCGGAACCGGTTCCAATCTAACAGGTTTAACTGGGTGGTTAGAATTTGAACCACCTGATTTTTCCTGCATTGATCGAGGCATTTTATCCTTTTCGTTGCCATCATGCAATAAGTTTTTTTTTTGGTTCAATAGTTAGGATCGATTTCATGGTTGTGGTGGTAGCACTACTTGTACCCTAACGAAGGTTTTGGTTTTCATTCTCACCTAATGCCTTAAAAAACGGTAGGAGCTTATCAGTTGGGATGTTTTAAGGCTTCATTTTTTTTTATCAAGATCAATGTTTTTAAACTTAGTTCGGGCCTCAGACTTTGGCCTGGAACCGAGTAGCTTGGATCGAACTCTGCCGAAAAATGGACAGGGGCCAAAAGGCCCTAAAAAGTTTTAAAATATTAAAAAATTTGTTAAAAAAATAAAATTCTTAAAACTGAAACATAACCAAAAAAAAAAAGTTCAAATAAGTTGAAAATATGAAAAACACAATTTAGAAAAAAAATGATTTACTATTGCACATATTCGGGAAAAATCCAAAAAAAAAGGAAAAAATATATATCATTTTAAAAAATCCAAATTACATATATAATTTTATACATTAAAAAAAACTCTCTAACATATATATTTTTTTTAAAAACTCATTGGCAATTTGAACATGAAAGAAACATATCACTTCACTTAAAGTAGCCCTAAAATCTCAAAGCAACTCAGTGGAATTTGCAATAAATAAATGACCAAATACTAGTTCAATCTATTAAGCTGGATTGCAATTTTTAATATTCACGTTCCCATGACATAAAACATTACTGTCAACTTTTTCATTCATAAAATTTAAAACATATTTATTGTTTTCGAACTTTAAAACATATTTATTATTTTCGAATATTATTATATTTATATGACAAAGTATATATCGACATCATTTACTTTTGGTTCAAGGTAATCACAATTAATCTTGACCATTGACCATTGAATGTGAAATGGGATGGGTGCATTTATTCCTTAGATTGAGCTCAAACTTAAAAAAAAAATTTCTTTGTTTTATAACACGCTAAAGATATCAAATTTCACATCATATAATTATAAGTCTGACACAATCTCTATTTATATTTTGGAAAAGGTTAAAATAAGGCTAATGCTTTATAGAAAAAACAAAAAAAACCTCTCCTTGAACTCATCAAAAAATATGGTTCTCGCATCGAAAAATCTTCAATTCGATCGTCTCGACCTTGATCATTATTGTTGCGAGAAATATAGCATACATTACAACACATTATCTAGACCGTCCATTATCAAGTGTTTACATATCCATACCATCAATATCATTTTTAAGCTATAAATTTTTTAGCTATTCATTTTTTAGCTATAAAATTTAGCTATAAAATTTTCAGCCATCGTAAGGGGTTTTTCATGCCCGAAGTGTTTTTTAGGCAAGATTTTGACGTGAGGCTTTGCTTCTTTTATTTATATATATATATAAGGCCTAAAACCTTATAAGAAAAGGATCCTATTTATTGATTTAGTTTATTAAACCATAATAATAACCAAAATATTCCCAATAAAAGACAAACATAATAATATCCCAATGAAACTCTCTCCCAATATTATCTCCAAAATGATTATCATCCATGTTTATGTGCATTGAATCCAATTTTTGGTGAAGCTCTTACAGAGGCCACCCATAATTAAGCTAAGTCTCTTAGAGAGAGAAACTCTAACCTTAATTTTGAAAGCATGTGCTAGAGAGAGAAACCTCAGCTTTGATTAAGCAAGCATGTCCTAGAGAGAGGGACGAGGCTACCAGCCCCTTAATTTAGTGTAATTCTAGAGAGAGAAACTGTAAGGCATGTGTAGAGAGAGAAAGAGAGACCAAATAATGTGTTTCCTAAGCGTTAGGCGTCTGTTTTGCCCAATGCCCAAACCATCTCCCCATCCAACCAACACCCATCATCAGTTTCTCTCTCATGGCTCCCCTCCAATGTCGCCCTTCATCACCCAAAGACCCATTCTACCCACTTTCTCCCTCTACTTTCTCTGTGAGTCTCTCTAAGCTTATATATCCTCCCTCCTCTATAATTTGCCGACACCATGCGAACCGAGCAAAGGATGCGATACTGAGAAGCGGGTCTCGGTTCGGTCTGGTCCGGTCTGTGGAGAATTTCCAGACCTTGCCCCTGTCCGTAAACAACCAGGCATGGGGCTCATGGGGCTTTTTGGTCTTTTTGTTGTCCTTGTCTTGGCCTCCTCTTCTTTTACAGTGCCTAAGGCAGAGGCTCACATTGCTGATTTTGATGAGACATGGCAAAACAGGTCTGCCATAGCTCGGCAAGTTGCTTTGGAGGCTTATGTCCATGAACCTCACAATGTAACCGACCATGTCAACCATATGGTGCACAAGTAATCTCTCTTTCTCTCTCTCACTCTCTACATGGTGCACAATAATTCTACGCTTTTTTTTCTTTTTTTTTTTCTTTTTTTTTTGGGTAAATGAGCGAGGAAAAAGATCATCTTCCTTATTTTCATTAATAAAAGATAAAAAAAAAAAAATTTTGTATCTTACCATTTTACAACCCTACAATAATAATTCTACGCTTTTTTTTCTTTTGTTTTTTCTTTTTTTTTGGGTAAATGAGCGAGGAAAAAGGTCATCTTCCTTATTTTCATTAATAAGAGATAAAAAAAAAAAAATTATATCTTACCATTTTACAACCCTACAATAAGATAATACGCCGTATCATGAAATGAAAAGATTTTACTCTCTCTCCTCTTGTCTTGCTCATCAGCTGCATGGTGCACAAATGTTTCTACTCCCTCTGTTTTTTATAAGTTTTGAGTGGTTAGTAAAGAGTTTTGTATTAAAAATTGAATTCAAGACATCATATTGTGGTATGCTACTCTTTATCTAGCCTCAAATGTATTCCTATCTAAATGTTCTCCCCCACTTTTTCACTTGCTCTTGTTAACCATGTGCCGCACAAATATTTGTATAATGTTCTAAAAAATGGATTAGAAAGTAGATTGCCCACCTACCAATACTCATTTAGATCGGTGATCTAAAAAAAAAAAATAACCGTTAAAATAATGTTGGAACCATTGTCCTTATGATTGGCAAATGCATGTTCTAGCCAATACAATCATCTTGACTCATCATTATCATGTACATGCCATATAATATATACTATCAAATTGCCGATTCTAATAAAGAATCAATGATTCCCAATCCAAACCGATGATCTTTTAATCGGTGTTTTTACTTTTTGCCTCTTTCATCTCTCTCTCTCTCATCCTTCTCACCTTTGTTTTCCTAGGTTGAGAGTCGAACACACGGTGCCTTGGTAATAATGCAAATTCTCCTTTCATATATATATATATATATATATATATATATATGAATGTGGTTTTTATAAAGTCACCTCCAAATTTTATCATAACATGTAATTTTGGTATAAAATATTTTTAAAAAACCATATATTTAGTGACCTGGTGCAATAAATATATCATAGTATAATGCAACCATATTTCTAAAAAAACCATATTTGTAGGATTTGTATGATCCAAAATTTTACACAAGCACTCTCTTCATCTTAATAATCAATCTAAAA
Source organism: Amborella trichopoda (assembly GCF_054954075.1). NCBI lineage: Eukaryota > Viridiplantae > Streptophyta > Magnoliopsida > Amborellales > Amborellaceae > Amborella > Amborella trichopoda. Next base: position 45,674,767 of record NC_142340.1, on the reverse strand, counting down.
AAAAAACACTAATCTGCACCCTTTATATGGTCAAAATGAGTTCCTCCAACAATGAATCTAGACCGCCCATTCGATGAATTTCAAGATCGAGGCATTTTTTAATTCAAAATCATTTTTTTGTTTTTTAATATTATTAATCTAATGATAATAAAGTTATCTAAAAATTTGAAAAAAAAAAAATCTTTATAAGGTCTAGATCTAAGCATTTCACCAAAATAGACAACCTATGTTAACCGGGCTAAAAAGTACTTTCTAAGATACGTTTTCAAATTTTTCTTTTTTTATGATGGTTCATTAGAATGAAAAGAGTGAATATTTTAAAATTTGGATCAAATAAATGGCCTTAATATAGTTTTTGAAGATTATTACATTATATTACGATATAACTGTTACATTAGATCACTGCCCTACTCTAGTCTTCAAACATATCTGAATTATATATATATATATATATATATATATATAAAAGTTACTCTTTAATAGCTATTTCCTTTCTCTCTCCTCAAACCCTCAATGTATAGCTATTAAGTTTCTCTCTCATTCCATGACAATGGCAAATGCAGGGCCTTAGAGGGCAACAGCACCCGCCGGCACTTGGGCAAGTACACGGGAGCATGCATGGCTACCAACCCGATCGATAGGTGTTGGCGGTGCCAACGCAATTGGGCCCGCGACCGCAAGAGGTTGGCAAAGTGTGCCCTTGGGTTTGGTCGGAAGACCACCGGCGGCCTTAAGGGCAGATTCTATGTTGTCACTGACGCCTCCGACGAGTCACTTACTGACCCTAAACCAGGTATGATTCTCTCCCTCTATCTCAAACATATGCTTTTTTTTTATTCTTAGGAATTATTCGGTCAACCATTTATTTCAATTGAAATTATTGCATATGACTTTATAATTCAAATTGAACTGAATTTGATTGGAAGTCAAACGCAATAATTTCAATTTGAATTTCATTGGAAGTCAAACGCAATAATTTCAATTTGAATTAGTAGTTGACCCAATAATTCCTAACACACACTCTACTCTACAATCTATCAAAATAATCCTTCTCTTTCTACCCATCACTGACTCCCCTCTCTCTGTCTCTGTCTCCGACCCGAAACCAGGTACACTCCGTCACGCTGTGATCCAGGACAGGCCCCTATGGATCACCTTCAAACACGACATGATCATACGGCTCACGGAAGAGCTCTTAGTGAACAGTCACAAGACCATCGACGGCAGGGGAACCAATGTGCACATAGCTTATGGAGCAGGGATCACGATCCAATACCAGAAAAATGTGATCATACACGGCCTTCACATCCATGATATCAAGGCAGGGAATGGGGGCATGATAAGGGACTCCCCTGAACACTATGGTCTGAGGACTAAGAGTGATGGGGATGCAATCTCCATATTTGCATCTTCCTTTGTATGGATAGATCACAACTCCATGAGCAATTGCATGGATGGCTTGATTGATGCTATCATGGGCTCAACTGCCATAACCATCTCTAACAACCACTTCACTAACCACAATGAGGTGAGACACCTCTCTCTATATTCTTTTTTTTTTTTTTTTTTGATGAGGGGAAAGGGTCCGTACTTATAGTAAAAATAGAACTCAAGACCAATGTTGTCAGAATCGTTTCGGATTCTTCTTCAGTTTTGTGGAAAAAACAAAGCAATTTGGTGCTTCCGCCAATTTGGAAAAAAATTCATTTTTTTTTTAGTTTAATACAATAAATTAGAATCATATATAGAATATATAAAAATAAAAAAGATATTGTAATGTAGATATTTTTTTACTTTGGCTGAATCGTCCCGAAGCTAACCAAAGCAATAACACCAAATTTCACTTCGCTTTTACCTAAACTTAAAAAAATCAAAATCGGCCAAAGCAAAGTGAATTTGACATGTTGTGGCACCCACCACCGTATACACCTGAGTCCATCCCTACTTTTTTCTCTCTCCCTTGAGATATGTACATATATGGTTTTCTATCTCTCTCCTTATATTCTATATTCTCTCTATCTCTCTCTACAGAGTTCTCACTCTCTATTCTATGCATGCATGGGACTCTCTCTCTCTATCTCTTTGCATGGGATTCCTCTAAATGCATGGAAGTGAAGTGAAGATGTTAAACATGAGATGCAGGTGTCGCTGATGGGAGCAAGCGACAGTTTCTCTGATGACAAAATAATGCAAGTCACTTTTGCCTTCAACCACTTCGGAAGAGGACTCATCCAGAGGATGCCCAGGTTTGCCTTCTAATTCACTTTACATTTTAGAGAGAAAGAGAGAGAGAGAGGGTTAAACCAATTCAGTTTCAGTCAGTTTCAATGAGAGGAAGAGAGAGTAAAAAGCAATTCAGTTCAATGAGAAACACCACCATGGTAGCATGTGTGAAATGGGTCCTCTCTCTGTCTCACTGGATATTTGGTTATATAATTTTGCTGAATATTGTTTGTTACACAGATGTGGGTTCTTTCTCTCTCTAGGTATGTAGGTAGTTGTGTGAAATGTTTGAATAAATAATGTTGGGGTTGATTACAGATGCAGATGGGGTTTCTTCCATGTGGTGAACAATGACTACACTCACTGGGGTATGTACGCCGTTGGTGGGAGCCAGCACCCCACTATCATCAGCCAGGGCAACCGCTACATCGCCCCTACCGCCAACTATGCAAAGGAGGTATCTCTCTCAATTCATCTCTCTCTATCTATTTATCAAAAGAGTTAACTCTCTCTCTCTCTATGTTTTTCTGTCAAAAGAAGTATCTCTCACTCTCTCAATTCATCTCTCTCTCTATCTATCAAAGGAGGTAACTTTCACTCTCAATTCATCTCTCTCTCTATCTATCAAAGGAGGTAACTTTCTCTCTCTCTCTCAATTCATCTCTCTCTATCTATCAAAGGAGGTAACTTTCTCTCTCTCAATTCATCTCTCTATATATATCTATCAAAGGAGGTCTCTCTCTCTCTATCTATCAAAGGAGGTAACTTTTTCTCTCTCTCACAATTCATCTCTCTCAAAAAATAAATATATATATATATATCAAAAAGGTCTCTCTCTCAATTCATCTCTCTCTATATCTATCAAAGGAGGTAACTCTCTCTCGCTCAATTCAACTCTCTCTCTCTATATCTATCAAAGGAGGTAACTCTCTCGATTCAACTCTCTCTCTCTATATCTATCAAAGGACGTAACTCTCCCCCTCTCTCTCTCTCTCTCTCTCTCTCTCTCTCTCTCTCTCTCGTATTGAAGCATGCCCAAGGAAACACTTCAATAATTGGACAACCCCAGCCTGATGCTCTCCTCTTTTGCTTCTTGCCTGATGCTCTCCTCTTTTGCTTCTTGTTTATGTCCAATATGAAATCCAAGAAAACACAAAGACATGCATTACGAACTCATTTATTTTCTCACATTTCCTCAAACCTGATGATGACAGAGAAATCCAACTTCACCATTCATTCCACATGCATAATCCTTCAAAATTTCCTCACAAGCCTGATGATGAGAGAGGCACCCAAGTTCTTTAAATCGAAAAAACGATCTAAAATTTTGTTGGTTTTTAATCTTAGCCCGCATCGTTTTGCACCAGGTGACCAAGAGGGACTACGCATCAGAGGATGTATGGAAGCAGTGGACATGGAGATCGGAGGGCGATGTGATGAAAAATGGAGCATTTTTCAGGGAATCAGGGCCACCCTCGACAGATAAATATACAAGGCAAGATAAGATCACTGCAAAACCAGGAACTTTTGTGGGCAGGCTAACTCGCTTTGCTGGTGCACTTGTGTGCAAGAGGAAGTCCCCTTGCTAGAAATTTAGTGTTTTGAACAAGGGACGATGAGAGAGAAAGGATAAGTGATGTAGAAAGAGAAAGAAAGATGTGTGTGTGAGAGAAAAAGGGGGATGAGAACTCAAGAGAGCAATTTGACTGTTGTACAAGGCAAAACATTTCTTTCATTGATTTCTGGCGTGTACTGGTTACTTATAGTGTTTGTTTTGTGTCTGCACTCTACTTCCCTTCCTAATTTCTTATATATGAGATATTATGTATAAAACTCTCTCTCTCTCTCTCTCTCTCTCTCTCTGTAGCAGCATGAAGGACTATCTCCTTAAAAATACAAATTATTGTGTAACTAATGAAGACTCTCCAAGTCTCTCTCTAAGCATCTGCATGAAGGGCTATCTCCTTGAAAAATACAAATTCTTGTGTAAACTAGTGAAGATTCTCTCTCTCTCTCTCTCTCTCTCTCTCTCTCTCTCTCAGCATCACTATCCCCTTGAAAAATAAATATTCTTGTGTAAACTAGTGAAGACTCTCTCTCTCTCTAAGCATCAGCATGAAGGACTATCTCCTTGAAAATACAAATTCTTGCGTAAACTAGTGAAGACTCTCTCAAAGCATCAGCATGAAGGACTACCTCCTTGGTAAATACAAATTCTACTGTAAACTAATGAAGACTCTCTCTCACACACACACATTTTTGGGGGTAAATTTCGGAAAGGCTCTTTATGGAGTTAAGTGCGGGAGACTCGAGAGTTTCTCTGTATGCATTTGTTTTGCCATTTCTATGTTTCCCAAACTGACTTTTCAATCTTCCTATTGATGCAGTTTCATACAATGAAATTAGGCAATTGTCCTTGGAAATTCCCTTATTTTCCTATTGATCTGAGACATTCTGGAATCTAGACCTTCCAATCCAACTGAGTCTCACACTACTGAAGACTGGTTATGGAAATGCAAAATATTCACTGAAAAGATCTAATAAAGAGACTCATTATTGAAGAGTGGTTAGGGAAATGCAAAATATTCACTGAAAAGATCTAATAATGAAAACATAGCAAAACTAAGATAAAGCGTTTAAATTAATACACTTCTTGGGTAGAATCAATTTATCATCATCATAGCCTTTTTCCAATTAATTGGAATTGGCTACATGAATCCTAGTTCGTCATTCAGGATTCATGATAAGTTTTGATAAAATTTTATGTTGGCTAACACAACCCAGCCTCTTGACCCAGGTATGGGATGGCTTAAGGGAACGTTTAAGGTCATCCCCATTCTTAGACCAGGCTAGAATCACTTGCAATTACAAAATCAATCTACTTTTCTTATTCATGAAGCAGAGTTAACCTGCTGATCACCAAGTAGAATAAAGTCAGCTAAATCGGACAATATCAAGAAATGAATTGATCTTTATTAAAATCTCAAATCAAGCAGCTAATGTCGAAGGATTGGAACGTTTGCACAAATCATTCATTCTTTTGCACGTATGATGTCTAACCGGCTCCAATTGACTGTGTCCAACAAATCTGATTTGACATAGTTAGACAGAGGCCTGTCGTGGTCTATTATCTTCATAAACTGTAGAAATAAGAGATACATCAAATTATTATCAGTTTATCATCGTAGGCATGCATATGAGTCTGGAGGGAGAGAGAGATTTATGCCAGTGCATCCTAAGGGGAAATGACAACCTGAGAAGCCTTCAGCTCAAGTTCTTCCCACTCTGAGGATGGTTCAGCACCTTTTACTATCCCAGCTCCTGCATAAATTAATGCACCAAGACCCTAAAAATGAAATTGAAGAGTGACACATTAGAATCACAAACATTACAATTTCACTCTCGATATCACATTTAAATCATTGGTGAAAGAGCTGAACTTACCTTCTCTATCAAAGCTGATCTGATACCAACGGCAAACTCACTTTCTCTTCCTCCAAACCAACCAACGGGACCAGCATACATTCCCCTATCAAACATTTCTGGCCCAACCATAGCATAGAAAGGTTGAGAAGAGGAAAATTTTAGCAGCAAACCTTAGCCATTTTGACAAGAAATTTTAGAGGTTATCAACTGCCATTTCACTAGAGGAATCATAAGCAAATGCCGAGGATATGTAATTTTAAATGGAAAATTTTCCTCATCAGCAAGTATAATTTATAATGATTTTTACCAGTGAGCAAAACCAGCACAAGTATAGTTGGAAGAAAAATCACAAGGGAACCATTATCACTATAACTTATCACAGTGTTCCTAAATCAAAAAACATGACATAATTAATTCTATAATCATAGGACTACTGACGCATGAATACAAACGACTAAGTACCACGCATCTGACTTTTCATTAGCATGTATATGTTCCTAAATTCGAGGGGAACCATAATCACCATATATATAAGCTACTAACTTTCAATAATGTTGAATGGATAAATGAAGATGATAAAATCAATTATATAATCATAAGCTATTCAAACATGAACAGCAATACAAGAGCACCACGTTTCTCATTTTCTTTAGCATGTAGGTTGAGAGTCATCAACAAATCTGACACACGCCGGAGGAGCTGGGATTGCAAGGTGCAGCAAAGGGCTGCAGAATAGTGAGTCATTTAGGGATTTGATTGAAATATGAAGATAAAGAGTAGCTTGGGAACTTAAATATAAGTTAGATAGATTGTGAATAGCTTTAAGGAAGTGGATTTAGGATATTGTCAAATTAATTTTCGACATCTATACAGAGAGACTTTAAGTTGATTGCTAAAAACCTGATTAGGTTGTCTAGGAAACTTAGGGCTAGGGACAAGTTTTGTTTCTTAAATATTCTTGTATAATTATTTTGGTTGTAGGAGTATTTGCATCTATGCAAATATATGTTATTTCAAAATAATATATTTCGAAACCATAGTAGCAAGACAAGAAGGGATAGAATTCGAAATGAATACGTTCAGAAAATTTAGGTGTGGCGCCAATAGGTGATAAGATGAGAGAGAGTAGACTTAAGTGGGTTGGTCATGTGTGGTGCAAACCCAATACAATACTTGTTAGGAGGTATGAGCTAGTTCAAGTGAAGGGCTCAAAAAGATCAAGAAGTAGGCCCAAAAGGACATGGTTGGAAGTAGTGAAAAAAGATATGGGGACTTATGATCTCACTAAAAGTATAACCCTTAATAGACTAGAATGGCGGGTCAGGATTCATGTAGCCAACCTCAATTAGTTGAGAAAAGGTTTTGACGATGATGATGATAATCTTTGGAAACCATAGTTTTATGAAAAGTTGTTTCATAGAGAAAGAGGTAAACCTTTTATCCCACATTTAAGAATTAGAATGAGAAAGCCAAAAGCATATATAGAAGAACATCATCCACCCTTACGTTCATGGAGCTAAAGGGAGAGAGGGCCTAGAGCATGCAAAGTATGAGCACGTACATGAGTGCCAGGATGCTTGAGGCGCATTTTGCACTTTGCACTTCATATACTCGCATGCCTTGAACCCATGTTGGTCATGTTTGAGTTTTGTCATCTTTTGTTGTGGTCACAATGTTTGTCTAAATGCCGGAGAGGTGACTATTGCACAAGCAAATCGAGTAACCGAAGCAACCTTAGCTAGAAGGTTGAGTCACCAAGGAGTACAGCTCGGATGACCACACTCAAAGAACTTTTGTGCTGTGTCTTAAGCAAAGAAGGCCAGTAATGTGTTTTTTGGTAGCAAGAAAAACAAACTGCATTGATAGAGCATTATTTTTTATGGCCAATGTTTGACAAAATTGCCAGATGTCTTGATCGCAAAAAGTCAGCACAATGCCATTTAGTAGCATGAATAGTATTATAATGACCGAAGGCACTGTAACAGCGGCAAGGAACTCTTGACCACAGCCAAACACTTTGAGTACGAACGTTCATTTTGCTATGGACAGGCCAAATGCGAACAAAAGATCAAAGATTGATTTCACAACTCTTCAACTTTCAGTTGCAATAACCGACCATTCTCCAAGAAGTTGAAAGGGCACTCTCTCTTCTATATATTAACTCAAACTTCTCATTCATGCGTGTCAATTTTCGGACTATCAATGCTCTGTTTCTATTAATAAAGGCTACTCTGGTGCTCTATAGATCTTCTTGTTCTTGTGCACTTAAACATGTAATATAAGTACTTGATCTTCTATTTTGTTGTATCCCGAGGACAAACTTGCATGGAGAATCTTTATGCATGCTAATTTTTATCAGTTGGGAGCAAATATTGTCTTCAAAAAATGTATTGTTTATTCCTTGAGATAGGAAGATCTTTCCACCTTGAAACCAGTAACCAAGTATTTGTTCAATTGTTTGTTCACTGCCTTGTTTCACCCATCAATTTCCAACAGGTTTAAGACAATGCAGGGTGTTTTTCTGTGTGATCTCCACATCTATGGTCTTCTCTTGCGCAACATAATTTTCTCTCTCTAACATCTTTGTGTGTGGTTATGTGTGCGATGTTGATCATCGTGTGAGTGAAACACCATTGCCATTACAGACTAAACTGAAGAGTATATATACAATATTCAAAAAAAGAGACAACAAAAATGCATAAAAAATATGAGAGAAATACCTGTTGTTGCTATTACATTTTTTGCCTCTTCAGTGGGATATCCACAAACAGCCGGACTAGGGTGGAAAGAGGACAAGACAAGAAACTGAGAGGGAAAAAGTTACAAGATGTTATCACATTTCAACCCTAGGAAGTTTAAACTGATAGTTGTTTCATATAACACATTAGCAACAAAGAAGAGAGAGGCATGCTGAAATTTCTCAAGCAAAGACCTATCTTGTACTCTTTCTTTTTTTTGAAACTGTTCAGCTATCTTTAACTATTACTACTAAAACAGTGCTACTATTACCTAGTTTCTTAATACAACTATGGCCACAAGTTTTGATTGGAGTGCCCATCAAATGCATTTTATTTTTATAGATTTTTGTAAATTATACAAACAACCACTATGCCTGTACATTTTATAAGAAATAAGGCTCATACCTCATCATCTGCACTTCTTAATTGGCCAGACATACGGGCATACAAATGTTGTACTCTAGGTAGTTTCAGAATTGCTTTCTTGGGGTCTATCATGACTTCATCACATATAAGCTGCAAAGATTGATCATTTTTAGTGAAGCCAATAGTATTTGGAATAAAAGGATGACCCTAATGTATAATAGCGTCCTTAAGTATTTTTAGTAAAAACGGCCAGAATAATTAAGGAATCACTGATCACATTTAGCAAACATAGCCAGAATAAGCAAGAAAGAGATCCCCCAACTTAAAGAATTGAGCCAAAGACATCAGAATCCTAGCAACTAGAATGTGGGACATAACGTATGCATTCCTATTGCATTTGTGAACAAAGATATAACAAGAAAACATTTGCCTCTTTTTATTTTGCTATTTCAGGAAGCAGTTGAAATCAATCCCAATACCTCCATCTTTCTTGTAATGCTTTCTCTCACTATTGAAAACTCGAGCTGGTCTTTGGAACTGCAATGTTATGGAGTATGCAAATTAGACCAACATTCATTAAATTTATTTATACCATCAGCCCAATCTAATATGCATTCAAGGGTAGAAAGGTAACCAAGCACATCCCTTGGATTAACCAAATTAAGGATACACACCATGCAGATCATGGAAATAATAAGTAAACGAGTATCAGTGCAGGAAAATCATATTAAACCTTAGAAGTAACTCATGCTCAATTTGAAGGTCCTCCCCCACGGTTTTACCCCTAGCTCGTGTTCCGGCTATAGCTTCAGTGAAGACAGTAAGGTTTTTCCTGTGAAATAATTGCTCTGGCTATCACGAGGCATACATAGAACATGAATATTAATTAGCTAAAACAGCCCCTATAATGAAAATTTTCATATTTTACATATATACCTTTCAAAGTAATAATTTGTGGCAGGAAATTAGATATAACAAAATCTATATTCCGCCTTAATGCCAAATTCGGTTCAGCATTGACCTCATTGAGTAATATTATTATTTTTTCTCTTGATCAGGGTGGTGGTTGAAGGTGGGAGAAACAATATGAGAACGTGATGGTCATATCACAAGCATATGAAAATTATGCATAACATACAACTACTCCATTGCAAATATGAAAAATGTCAGAATATGCCATGCCTGAATCAACTTACAGTGTTTTTCTTGGGTAAGTAAAACATAGGAATAAGCATGTATGGGATAAAATCTTCATCAACTTACAGTGTTGCCAATGAATGCTGGTGAGTTGTGAGGTCGAATAAAAAATTGGTATGCATTTTCGCCTTCTCCCTATTTGCAATTAGGTGAATGAGAAACTTTATAATCGGAATAATGAAGATGCTACCACAGTGAAATAACAAAGAGGAAGCGAAAAATTACCTGTAGGCTAGCTAACAATGCTATAGGGTCAATATCAGCATCTGTGACAATTCTACTACTTCGTGCCAACACAACCTAAACCATCATACTGAAGAGATTTTAGTTTATTTCTTGTTTAATAATCGCCATGGCTATCCTAATCAAATTTCCCCCCAAAAGAAAAAACAAGTACATGTGCAATCGAATTTATTCTCATATTGCATTTGTGAATCTTTCTTACTCTCATATTGCATTTGGAAAACTGAAGTCAGAAGAACAAGATCCAGCTCCCTTATCAAAAATTTGAAAGCAATAAGTTGCAACATTGACTTCCGAAACTTAAAAGTGATGTACCTTAAGTATGCCAGAGCCTTTAGAGCCCTCATTTATCATCTTTAGAGCTTTCCTTACAGCGACATTCCAAGATGCCTTGTCTGGCATATGGTTTTTACTAAGAACATTTGTTCTGGAAACTTTGCCTTGGAATTTTGTGACATTAGATGAGATCTGTATAATATGAAGCATGTGAATATGACCACCTAGTGAGTCCAGATGCATCCTTGATAACAGAACAGATTTTTAAAAAAGAGAAAAAAAAAGAAATCCAAATCCAAACCTTACTCATCGTTTTATGAAGCGAATCTATAGCTTTTCCCCATGGCCATCGAAGAGTGTTGTCCCAAGCAATATTTGTGGCAAGCATTGAACTTCCTTGGAGCTCATCAAGCTCAACCTGTTACTAGTTTGAAACAACAGCTTACTGTATTTGGTTATACATTGATGAAAACTTAAAAGGAAATTTCAAAGTAGCCCAAATTACAAAATAGTGATGACAATATAAGGAATCATGACACAGAATGCCACTCAGCCACAAAACAAAAATAACCAATTTACCTGAGGAATGACAAAATAGTACGAACCAAAACTTCGCCACTCAAAAGACATGTCTTTCATTGAATCAAATCGTATAGCTCCATATGCTCTAATGAAAGGGCAATCCTTAGAAAGGAACCTTCACTAGCAAAATTAGAGACAATCTGTCATGTCAATACAGTATCAATGCCACTTAAGATATGTGAATGGACAAAAATACTATATTCTACATTCTGCATAACAAAAACAACATGCTACTATTGCAAAGAGTTGAAGAAGTAGCATGATAGAGACAAGATTGTAACAGACCATCATAATCACAAGGCCGCAATATTTTTGGTGCAATGGCTAAAGAAAACTACAAACATAAAAATAAAACCAAAAGAGTGATTATATTTCATGATTGTCAGTGAAACTAACCCATCAATATATTAACAATTGGAAAAGCACACTTTTATTGCAGGGCTGAAAACAGCAACCACGATGAATTTTCAGAGTACCTAATATCCATAGTAATGATACAAAACAGAAATAAAATCACTCAGGATTGAGCACAACAAATTCAAATAACAAACAATGAGTGCTGTCTCGTGAATCTCAAGCAGCCAAAGCAGCAACTTCTTTTCCTTCATATAAATCAATCCAACTATCATTGAAGTATGACTTACCCCTCCAAAACCACCCCCCTTCCCCCCCCCCCCCCCACCACAAAAACAAACCAAAAAAAAAAAGACAACAAGTAAGATTTACCCCCCAAAAAAAATAAGATTATTAAGTAGGACAAAGATGGAAAACAATTCATGACACTTGCTCACCTCTTTATGCACCTCCAATCTTCAAAAGCAAATGGACTGGATTGCTGAAAGAAAACAGCAGACCCTATCCCCGCAATGCTCACAATACTTTTCTCAGATTCAAATTCTTCATTGTTTACATAAAAGAGATCTGATCCACCATTAGAACTCCTTTGATTCCTACTGGAAAAGTAACAAGAAGAAAGGAGACATTGAGAATGGAGCCAGCCAATAGCTTGTATCTCTTGTTGAATTGGAACCTGCATTCAATGACAAATACAAATTTTATGAAGGTCCTGCTGCATTAGAAACTAAGAATTGAACATTAATGATGTTAACTAACATAAAGAGTATCAGCTCTCCAAGGGCCTTATTCCTCTAGTTCCCACTCTATAGACACACTCACACACATTTGAGGTTTTCCAATACCGAATGGAGGGCTTAATTTTGTCCTTATTTGTATTTTTTCTCTTGAATGGATATGTTGGTGATCGAAGTTGAAAAACAAGACTGTAATCACAATGGCAAGAAGCTAAACACCAACTTAAATTGTAAGTAGAATTCAAGGAAAATAAAAAGGAGATATATAAGAAGATGGATCCTATACAATGAGCACATTTTAAGTACATTTACTGCAATTCTTTTATCGCTATCAACATCTGACAAACAACTGAGATGTTGAAGTACTACAGGAAATTTTAGTTCACCAATCAAATACATTTCCATGGAAGAAAGTTAAGATTAAGAAATTCAGAAGAAAATAAAAATACTTTTAAAGCAAAAATAGTGCGTAATTGAATTATTGTCTAAATCCAGTGGCAAAGTTGCCAAATAAAATCATGTTACTCATTTAAAAGTTCTCTTTTATGTTTTATCTCAAGCCTGACTATTAAAGAGAAAAGACAGTATGTGGTGAATAAGAAATAGGAGCAGGTCAAAGAAAGAAGTTTAAAGATAAATTAAGAAAGGGCTTTAGTATGCTGATTATACTTAGTTTCTTGCCAAAACAAAAATTTCTGGGGAAAATATCATTGAAGGGCTAAACTTATCTTACAGTATCATTAAAGGGAAGGATCTCATTTGTAAGTGCAGGGTTTATACTTTAGATCTCATTTCTCAAAAGTACCTCCTCCATAAAATTGTTAAATTTCCCAAATTATTCCCATTAAGGGATTGGAAACCCTAAACAGGGGTATTTTATAATTAGCCACATTAATTTTGGTTATTCAAGGTTAGGAGTATGGAACTAGCAAATGACAAAAATACCCCTGGTTCCACATTGTTATCCTTGAACAACGAAGGGTATTCTAATCATTTTATAGTTTCATTTTCCCAAAACTGAACACTAGAGGTACTTTTGCAACTTAGATTGAGTGATTTAATTGAAAATTTGTCAAAATGTACCTGGTTGCTCAGGATTCTTAACCTCAAGCAAGTGTAATTATGAAACTTTTGAACAATTTTTTTGTAGAGATGCTTTTAGCAAATGAAATTTAAAAAGTAATAAATGGGATCTTTTGATTATTTGATTTTGTAAGATAATTTACACCCTTCAATGATATTGTACCTAATCTCTACAAGAGAATCAAGTAATAAAAAATTTGAGGAAACTAAAAAAAAAAAAAAGAGATAGAAAGTAAAAAACCTAAAGACAGCATTAATGACCTAAAAATGAAATAAAAAATTTTACTTTTTAAAAAAACCTTCTATTTAAGTACCTCCTCAAGAATTTTATCAAAAAACAGCCAAATTGCCATTGTTCCAGGTTTGTAGCCCATAACAAGTGTTAGTAATTTAGCCCACTTAATTCACTTGAGCTAAATAAGCTAAATACCATTTGCTTGTCCTGCCTGCATTTTTTTTTTTTTTTTAAATCTTGTTTCAGATTTGGAACTTAAAACAAGAGAGGCATTTTGGTGATTTGGCGCACTTAAGTTAATCGAGTCAAATGACATAAATATTGTTTATTCTAGGTTTAAAACATTAATCGAGCAAAGGTGCTTAGGTCATTTGGCTTGAGTAAATTAAGTGGCCAAAGTATCCAAATGCCCTCACCTGTATAAGTCCCAAAAGTGAAACAAGGCCAGCTTAATCAATTTTTTAAAAAATAATTAAAAAGGTACCTAAGTAGAATGAATTTTAAAAAGCAACCTTTATTTGTAAATTAGATTTAACCACCCCATTGATTTTTTTTCAATTGGTTTGACATTTTAATGATAGTCATGTTAATTAAACAAAATATGTTAATATTTCTGTTAACTAAACAAAATATTTTAAAATCATCAAATCTCGTAGCAAGAGCAGCACACATGCCATTGGTTCATTTAACAATATAGTATTCCATCATTTTTAACCGGCAAGAGCCAACCTAATCTTACACAATAAAAAAAAAAAAGCGAAAAAGAAGAAAAGGGAAATTCTCTTATATATGTGGTCAAGTGTGGAAATATTTTTACATCAATTGGTTATCAATTGACGTGAAAACATGCACTAAGGCTCGAATGATGATGATGATGATGATGGGGTATTTTGAAAAAAGGGTTGTATACTATGAGACCAAGAATCGTGTAGCCGACGCAAATAGTTGAGATACGGCTCGAAAGATGAAGATGATGATGATGATGATGATGATGATGATGATGATGGGGTATTTTGAAAAAGGGGTTGTATAATGAGACCAAGAATCGTGTAGCCGACGCAAATAGTTGAGATACGGCTCGAAAGATGAAGATGATGATGATGTAGGTATTTTAAAAAAGCGATTGTATAGTAAGAGACCATTTATCGTTATTACAAGGTCACAACCACTCCCTTCCATTAGATTTCAAATTGAATGGCTACGGGTGTGTCATGAAGTTCAAGAAAAAAAAATTGAACTTTGAGTATAGTCAACAGCACACTTACAACCTCCTGAGTTAAAATCTGACGGACAAGAGTGATTGTGGCTAAGGGTGGCAAAGGGCCAGGTCGCCTGCTCCGGACTTGCAAAATTAGGGCCTAAGCCACAAAATGTGACCCAAGCGCCGTCTCGGCCTGGCCCTTAATTTCCTTTGTTCTTTTCAGAGTTTTACTAGCCTAGCCCTGACCCGGCCCTGATAGAGCTAGGCTTGTCCTTGGCCAGGGCCTCCTTGGCCCAATCACCTTAGCCCAATCCAAGCTAGCCCGAGCCTGCCCCATATCCAACCCGTTGCCAGCCCTACTCATGACTTCCTTGTATTAAAATATATGGCCTTTTTATATACTTCCCCTATAAAATTTTTTTCCAAATAATGATATGAAAGGTTGAAATAGGAGAGAACGTCTTTAAAAATGTCCAAACCACTCAAAAACTGGTTATAGGTGGTTAAAGATCAAACCTCTTTAGCTCATTTGTTTTCTAGACCTGTAAACTTAAAGAAATGACATTAATTTTGACCATTTTTTCAACCTAAGTAACCAAAAATACATTTTATTGGTGCGGACTTTTAAATATAGAATATTTTTTAATTAAAATCTCTTTATCTAAATTAGGGATTTAAATGGGCTGAGCTAGGCGGGGTTCGGCCCATTAATATGACCCATTCGGCAGATTTTAAAACATCTAAATTTTTTCATAAATGTAAATTTGATATAACAAATTCTTAGGTTGACTTGAAAATCTATTTTCATCTCAAATTATAAAATTTTAAACTCTAAAAATTGTTCAAATAAAGTAGATCTATAAACACATGAAAATTTTGAAAATGGACGGTTTAGATAATGTGTTGCAAGATACACTATTTCGTGGACTCGAAATCTTTTTTTCTTTGCATATTCATACATCTCAATGTCAAGATGATCAATTAGAGGAGTTTTCCAACATCTAAATAACTTTTTAGGATTGATTTTTAAGGTGCATCTTTAATTCTAGGGAAAAGTTTATATAGAGCTTAGGCTCTAAACAATCAAATTAGAGCCTACCTCAAACCTTTCACTAGAAGAGGTTGTTTTGATGCCCAAATATCATTAAATTGATCATCTCGACAATAAGATGCATGGACATGAGAAAAAAATGGATTTCAAATTTTAAAAATAGTGCATCTTGTAACTCATTTTTGGACCGTCAATTTTCAAGATTTTCAAGTTTTCATAGATCGGCTCGACTTACACTATTTTTGAAGCTTTAAATTTTATAACTAAAGATGAAAATATAATTTAAGGCTATCACAAAATTTTCAGTATTGAAACCATATTTTTTATCGTCATATTTTTTTCTTTTCTTTTTTTGCCCCTTTTTTTATCATCATATTTTTTTTTTTTTTTTTTTTTTTGCCCTTTATTAGATTTCAAACCGTGAAATTTGTCGTTTAACAGATAAAGATGACTAATAGTTCTAATTAATATGATCCTTAATACACCTAAATGAATAGGGCTTAAAGTTAAGTACTTTATCTTTAATAGTTTACGAGTATGGGTCAGGTATAGTGTTCGGGTACAAGTTTTAGACCCGAACCCGACTCACTGGGTCCAAATGCTAGACCCATACCCGACCCGTGTTGGGTATACCCATTGGGTCCCGGGTAGGGTCAGGTCTGGGGCCATTGCCACCCCTAGATACTATATCCCATTTTTTAATAAACATTTCTTTTTTACTAATGTTATTTTGTTAAGCCGAAAGACATTCTACTATTGAGGAGTAGAATGTTCATTTACTCCTTCGAGGAAAACCTAGAATTAATTTTAGGAGCCCAAAATTTTTTCAACCCATAGATTAATCTAAATAAA
Source organism: Amborella trichopoda (assembly GCF_054954075.1). Lineage (NCBI taxonomy): Eukaryota > Viridiplantae > Streptophyta > Magnoliopsida > Amborellales > Amborellaceae > Amborella > Amborella trichopoda. Next base: position 45,658,203 of record NC_142340.1, on the reverse strand, counting down.
AATAAAAAAATTCCTAATTGTACCCCTCATATGCTAAAAAAAAAAATGTCACTAGGACCATCCAAGTTTTAGTTGATGAGATCAAACTGTTAGCAAATTCAAAAATATTTCTTTGTTTTTGTCTGAGAATAATAATCTAACAACTATAAGTAGTTCCCAAAATGTCATATTAAAAAATTTCTCCCAAGGTCGCCTCACAGTCTGAAAGAGGAAATACTGTAAAAGTAAACTATGATTCCGAGGGAGCATGGTATACATGCTCTTTTTCGTAATGTAAAATGGATTTTTCCTTACCTCTAACCGGATAATGCCTGAATTTTGAGATGGAGGATTTGATTCAAGCTCTGAAATTGCCTTATTCATCTCCAACAATGCATTTTCCGGCGAAGAAACTGCCGGAGAAGTAAGAGTCCGGCAAAAATCCACCGGAAATTTACAATCGGAACCTGAAGCTTTCGAGCCATTCATAGCCAAAGAGCAACACGGAGGCCTCTGTGAAACCAAAAAAAAAGGAACAAATAAATCATTAAATAGGAACATTGGTAGTATCAAGCAAAAAAATAAAAGAAAAAAGTGAAGAAATTACAACAAGCTTGACTCAAAATCATAGGAAAATACGGAGAAAATAAGAAAAATTTTTGCAGAAAATAAGAATTTTATTCAATAGATAAAAAGGCAAATTTATTAAAAATTAATCTTAGAAAATTGCTACAAATAAATTAGAAAAATACAGAAAACTCGGAAAAATAAGAATAATGTTTGCAGCAAATAATGTCACTGGAAAAATGAAAATTCAAGCAAATGTGACATCTACAAAAATACTGACATAATATTTTAATAATTTTAAAAGTACCACAAATGTAAAAGTTGTCCTCGAAATGAAGAAATACTTAAAAAAGAAAAAAAAAAAGGAAAAAAGGAAAAAAAATAAGAACTGATTTTTCAACCAACATTATCAGCAGAATTTGAAATTTCAAGCAAAAGTTAGACCTAAATTAAAAAAAAGAAAGACTTAACGAAACGATTATTGGAAAACAGAGAAAATTTATACAAGAAAACAGAGAAAATCGACGCAAAAAATATAAATAGATGGAAAAAAAACTCGAAAAAAATTACAGCAAAAGGAACAGTGGCCTTACTCTTTGAGTTCGCAGAGCAGTTAAACCACTCGGGCATGGAGCATAAGAGAGACGAACCGCCATTTCCGAAATTTCGGCACCAAAACTGAAAGTTTCGGTACCTGCAAGAAAGCCGAGAATTTTTGCCGGGAAAATGGAAAAATTGAGTGCAAAAGTTTTGAGATAAGAGGATTGCGGATTTATGATCACCTCTTTGGGATAGTACCCTCAATTCGTAGCTAAATTACATAATCACCCCCTCAGGTAATAATGGTAGGTTTTTACTTTGGGATGGGAAACCACAAGACCATTTTTTTTTTTTTCGTTTTTGCATTTAAAAGTCACAATTATTTTTAGCCTTCGGATGTGAAAACCAATAACTATAAGCACGTCACATATAGTTTGAAAAAAAAATTGTAATTTTTGCTTAATCTTATCCAAAGTTATCCAATTTTAATACAATGGTCAATAATGATTGTGACCCTTGTTACAAAAATAAATGATCTTATTGTATTTTTTCCTTTTAATATTTAGAAATCAAGCTTCGACCCAAAATCTCAAGTCCGGTTCCAACCACTAAAATGCCTAAAAAGAGGGATGTGATTTGCATGAGTTGTTAACAGTAAATAATCCAAATAAATCGCAGCTCCATACCTTGTTGAAAGGTGTAATTTTTGTGTATGAAATGTTAAAAGCAACTTGAAAATATATTTCAGATCTAATTATGAAATTCAAAATTAAAAGAAATGATGTGAGTAGATCACAAACACTTGAAAGAGATAATTGAAATAATGTATTACACAAGATGTATCATTTTTAGTACTTAACTTTCTTTTTCTTTTTTTCCATATCCATGTATCTCAAGGTAGAGATATGGTTATTTCAAATGTTTTAAACATCCAAACAATGTTTTTCAGGTTTTTTATGTGTGCATTACTTCTACTGTATAAGGTCGACATATTATATAAAATTTTTCTAGAATGGATGTGTTCAACAATGGTGAATATGAATATAAAAAGAAAATAAATTATAAAAATAAAAATTTATATTTTTTATATATCTTTACACCATTCATTTTAAGTTTTTGTGGGACCATAAGTTTTCCACATCCATAGTTAAAATGGATGTTGGATGAGTGAGGGGATGTTGATGTGGAAGTGTGTCCATGGTCACATGAAATAATTTTCTTTTAATTTAAATTGGTATAATTATTTTTTAGAACAAAATATTCATGACTAAAATCCTAAAAAATATTATAAAAATGTCATAATTAGGAAATGCTTTAAAAATAGTTGAAAAATCTTATCATTTTTAATGCAATTAAAAATATGACAAGCATTATACATTAGAGTTTTGTGTAATGTACGTAACATAAGTTGGTTGAGATTTGTGTAAAGTAGAGATGCTAAGTTCCTCGGTAAGTGTCAAAATAATACGGATACGGCATATGTGTCTCACTTTTAAAACTAAAACTAAGATATTTTTGTTTGATTTCCTTATGATTTTATTATGAAATTCTTCTACATAAAATTTATACATTTCTCATTATCTCTATTTTGAATGGATGGTTGAGATTTCCTATTTTATTTTTAATTTTTTATATAATATTTTTGACAATAAATTTTGAGCATTCACTCGTCTATTAAACAATAAAATAAAATGATCAAAATACCTCATGACATTTTAAAAGATATTTTGGTCATTATATTTTATCAAAAATTATTTTAAATTTTTTTTAGATACAACCCATTGAGATGATGGCACATACCAAAATTTATATTAATATAATCTATATTAAAAACTAAAAATTAAATACTTTGATAATCAAACACTAGCTCACTTGATCTAAATTAGCCAACCGGATGGAAACGTGTATATTTTCTATGCGGTAACGGAAGTATAGAATATGCCTCCATAACATAGAGGCTAAATCTGAAAATCCAAAACATCTTATAGCCCATTTCGTAGTGGGAGTTTAAAAAGCGTGATCCTCTTATCCGCAATATCCAACCTTGTTATCCGTTAAAGCTTGAATCGCCCACGTAGTATGGTCCCAAGCGAGCATGTTGTACACTTGCTCCATCAGGTAAAAGACCTTGCTGGTGAACAACTAATGGGACAACAATTTTGGGATCTGCTGTAAAAATCACTATTTTTTTCTAAAATGAAGTTTTAGTCTCTCAACATTTGGATCTCATCGTCATAAATTTGGATGGTCTCCATTCAATCTCAAAATCATTTACATTAAATAAAGGAAGTATATACGATAAAACCATTTATCTTTGGAAATTTTTTATATAAGGGTGAGGTCCTAAACAATCAAATTAAGACACACCTCAAAAATTCACTAGAAGAGGTTGTTCCGATCCCCAAAAATCATGAAATCGATTATCTCAACCTCAAGATCTATGGATATGAAAAAAAATAGATTTCATGTCTTGGAAGTAGTGCATCTTCAAATGCATTTTTTGGACCGTTGATTTTCAAGTGTTCATAGATCTACTCGATCAACACTATTTTTTAAGCTTTAAATTTTATAATTAGATATCAAAATATATTTTGAGGCCTTCAAAAAGGTTTTCAGTACAGAAACATCTTCTTTCAATACTATTTGAAGGCATGCCTTATTTTGATTATGTAGGGCTTCATCCTTATATAAACCACGCCTTTTATCTTTTATAAAAGGAGGTCAAGGGGCTATTAGATTTGAAATCGTAAGATCAATAGTTTGTTGATTTGGCTCAAAGTTCATAAATAAATTTTCTAACTCCTTACATACTTTAAGTTGTGTCATTTGACATTTGGTAGCTAGGATTAGTTGTGACCTTCTTATTTTAAAAATGAATGGTCTTATAATATACAATTTTTTAAATAAAATATGTATAAAATGAGTATCAATTTTCTTTTCTTTCCTTTTCTTTTTTATTTTTTTGAAATTAATCCGTACGCTGGAGAAGCTACATCCCCCACGCTCCTAAAAATACTTCTTTTTATTTTTTATATTTTTGTTTATTTTTATTTTTATGTTTTTAACTTAAGGGAGAATATATGTCTTGGAACAAGTTGGAAAAAGTTTATATAACTGTCAACCTTACTATTGAAGTAAGGTGTACTACAAAAAAATCATCTAGAGGAGAGTTTTGCAATGTTGGAGAGCCCTCCAATTGATCATCTCGACATCGATAAGTGTGGATATGAAAAAAAAAGAATTTCAAGCTCTAAAAATAGATCGTCTTCTAAGAAGTTATCTAAGTGGTCTATTTTTAAGATTTTAAAGTATTTATAGATTTACTCAATTTTTATAACTTTAAAAATTGGAAAATTCATAATTAGGGATAAATTTTGATTTTTTATACACCATAAGGCTTGAACTACATCTCCAAATAAATTTCAGATATGCACCCTTACTTAGGAACAAGAAAACATAAAAGTCTAAATGGCATGTTTATTTTGGTATGACTTTTGTGAGGTGGGATACCCAGCCCTTAACAAATAGGGCCTTGGCCGTGAAAAGCGACCAAGGGCTGGCCAATGTCAGCCCTGTTCAGCCCTCTTTTTTCTTGCTTTTTTTTTTATTTATTGTTCATTTATTTGAGGTCCAACCGTTGTCCTTTCCCGGTCAAGCTGTATGGGGACAAGGAGGGCCAAGGTTGGCCCGGCCCACTGCCACCGTAGAAGCTACAAGAAAGAACATGTGGCTTCCACGATAATGTCATTTTGACATTATTTTGGAAAGCTGCTCCGTTCATCCATACGTTGTGAGAGGGGAAGCTTTGTCAATCCCCTCTTGCACAACCAAACACGCCAAGGAGTTTTCCTCGTGGAAGAGAAAGAGAGATTCTTTGCCAGAATGAAGATAAGAGAAAGAGAGTACCTAAAATTTATTGCTCAAGGGCTTCTGTGTGATGGGAAAGCACAGAACTTATATACACAACGAGAAGTATAGAAACCTTTCCCTAAACAATATGATGCGATTTCAAGCCATAACTCGTGAATCTCAATCACATAAGATGGTAAAATTAGCATACACAGATTTGCAAAGAAAAATGGGGCAAATCTAGCATACATTTATGTGAGTTCCGCATTATGGAGGGATCACAATGGGGGTTTTCGACTCCTCAACAGTAAATATCGCCTTCTCCTATTGGCCAAGGACTCCAGATCTCTCTCTCTCTCTCTAACCTGATGGAAATATCCAATTCAATCGAAGAGAATTAATTGTAGGACCTCCTCATAATTTAACATCAATAAATTATACTCTCTATACGCTTCAAAAAATAAAAAAAGTGTCCCAAGATTGAATAGAGAACAACCAATTTTAAAATGGCAAGATCAAGTGTTAGAAAACTCAAATTTCAGGTTCTTTTTTTTAAAATAATCATCTAGTATTTTTTAAATGGTTTCAAAAATTTCATATTAAAAAAATTATCCCAAGCCTTCTTAGTGAGGGAGTGGAAGTAAACTATGTACCCTTGAAGTAAACTATGTACCCGGGGAACATAGTATACTTGCTCATTTATCAAAATACCTAACTTTCAACTATTTCACATTTTATACTTTTTCTACTATTACAACTTAAAACCATGTATAATTTGTGGCCACTTTGAAATTAAATCCAAAACAAATATGGATAAAATGTTAAATATTTAATGCGTTAGGTATCATCAACGTCAAAACTTTTTTCCAACTAATTGAAAACTACTACACAAATCCTGATCCGCCATTGTGCTCTATTTAATACGATATTAGGTGTATTTTAACTAATTTCCCAATAAATACGGCGGCAAGCTCTAACTATGTGTCATTGTGTGAATGAGAGATATTTATCCGAGCATATTTCCTTCCGCATGACTATTTGAAGTACGATACCCGTAGAACCCAACATCCACTATCCATTCTTATGCGAAATTAGTGAAGACAAGTTAACTGTTCCCATTTGAAACAACTGCAGCCTTAAAAAGTCCAAAACAAATCATTTCCCACCGAAAGTTTAAAACAACTCAATTCCCACAATCCATGGATAAAGCCTCACATCGAAACCACCTCCCAAAAACTTGGCGCACAGAAAATCCTCCGATGACATATCAATTTTCACTATCAATTATGAAATTTGTAGCTCACAAAATAACTCAAATCTATGAATACTTAAAAATGAACATTTTAGATAATACGTTATGATAAAGGGGTTTCAACTTATCCTTTCCGGAGAATTAAATGGTCTTCTCAAACAGGTTTTTTATCTGGTAGATAACATCGAACCACCAAGACGGCTATTAACTTAAAAGTAAAGAGTAAATTAAAGAAATGACTTTAAATCTTTGTGCACTTACTCCTAATCCTAATCGAATAATTTGAGATTCAGAAGTGAAAGAAATTATTTTATCTACTAATAGTAACCAAATTGGTGTATTACCAAATCATGCACCTGTTGCAATGGTCATAAATATAGGTATTCTCAAAATACGCCTCCAAGAACAATACTTAACAATGACTTTGAACATTATTTTAGCCTTGAAATCCTTTTTTTTTTTTTTTACAAAAGGTCCAAATGATTAATTTGATTGCTTTCCAACGCCAGAACTGCAATTTTACATGAGTTTTGAGGTGCCTTTACTTATTTCTGATAGGGCAGCAGCCTATCCAAACATTTTTCTAAACGAAAAGCCCCATATAGCCTCTACTAACTAAATCCACATAACCTCAAAAAAAAACAATCTCAGAATTAAAAACAAGAAATATAAAAAGAAATAAATAAAATGAGAGATGCTAAAGACAAGATAAAGCACCTCTTCAAAAAAACAATAGATTCGATTGAGCAACCTACATTTGTCTGGCTAAGGTACATTTCACAATGCATGCCAAGCATCACTGGATCAAAAAAGACATGCACCATTTCATTAATTTAAGAAAGAGAACAACGAACTTCAGGAGATCGAGAAAACCAGGGGAAAAAAATAAAAGCAAACGAAGTAGAGATAGAAAATTTAGTCGGTCTACTCGCTGTCAGATTCATTCCCAGAATCGATGTTTGTTGGAGCACTCTTGTAACCAGCCATTGCTTCCTTGTATCGTTTCGAATCAGCTCGGGCCATGGCCTCAAACGGCTCTTTCTCTTCACCTGTTCAAATTCAAAAGTAACCCACACGATCCAAATTGAGAATACTCTCTCCAACCTACTACACAATCAAAATCCCACTCCCTCCCTCTCTCTCTCAGCCTGTTTAAAATAACTCACAAAGCAAACCAGATGAGTCTCTCCTCTATGACTCTTCTCTCTCTCTCTCATACACAAAAGTGCAACCACCTATTCGAGATCACTTGCATTAAATAGAGAGATTATCGGAAACTCTCTCTCTCTCTCTCTCATGCACGCATGCGCACGTGCACACACACATGCGCATGCACACACAAATCCTGCATATGGATGAGGGTTAATCAAACGCTAGTTAAAGAAACAGACACATACTGGTCATCTTTTTCCACTTATCCCCAAGTGCCCTCCCAACATCTGTGAAAGACATGCCTGGGTTGTTCTTTTTCAAATTCTGCAACAACAAATCACCCATTAATGAATCAGAAGCACCAATACCTTCATGAGTAAATAGCATCAATTATCTCTTTTATGGATCTGTGGTAATTGGTCCCAAATGTACAATAACCAATGCATTAAGCAAACAAAGATAACAAGACATGGAAGTCATATGAATGAATATATGCCAACCAATGACATCTCTCTTCTTCTCTTTTTTTGAATGCGAATGACCTCTCTCATGTTCAAAAACTCTCTCCCTCTCCCTCTCTCTCACCCCGCCCCCACCACCCCCCAAAAAAAATAAAAAGAAAAAAGTAAAAGAAAAACACATGCCGACATGGAGAAAAGAGAAAATGATAAGAAACAAAAGGACTTACTTCTCTTTCACTTTGAGAGAAGAACATAAAGCCAGACATAGCTCTCTTAGGCGCATTAGGGTCCTTTTTCTTCTTTGGCTGCTTTCTCTTCTTTGAACCATCTTCGTCGCCATCCTTTTGTTTCCTCTTAACACTAGCAGCTTTAGGAACGGCATCCTTCTTCAGTTCCTTTTTGGGCTTCTATATTACAGACAATCACAGTGAGTAATGAGAATCCTCAATTCTTGAGAATCTCTAAGCAGGTTAATTTCTTGAGAGAATTTAAATTTTGAATTTTCATTAAAACATCTTGACAAAATATCCCGAAAAGAAAACAATTATAAAATAATCAGAAAATTTTGTTGAGATATGTAAAAGAAATATATATTTACCTCAATTAAATTTTTTAGAAACCACACATTTCTTTCTTGCATTTTTAGAAGCTATGCTTTTTTGTATGTGTTGGGCAGTTCTTATGTTTCTTGTACATGTGTATCCACATACGAGCGTATAAGTAACTTTTTCAAGAGAGAAATATCAAGCAACAAGCAATATAGTAATTTGCAATATGTTTCACATCCCTCGATATATTGACCATAGTTTAAGAAAATGGAAATATTGCTTATCTTGCAATTACCTTTTTCCATTTTTGTTTTTAACAGATACAGTTAATTTTTCACTATATTTTTCAGTATCCAAAATCCACTGTATTTGTACCTTGAGAAGCACATGAAAGAAAACATTAGTTCCAATTATGAGACAAACTTCATATTCAAATAACACATACCTCTTCATCTCCACTCACACTGGCATCTGATCCCTCTTCACCGGAGTCATCAGTGGGAGAACCCCCATCATCCTTGTCTGCAACAAAGTCCTCATCCTGCAATTAAATCAATCAAGAGAAACCCAAGTTGCATACCTCATTGAAGGCAACAAATGGAACTGCAAGGCACCTTCTTTATTTCGTTACTACCTCAATGCACTCATGTAAGTTCCTCTTGTTTGCAAGTCAAATGTATTAAGCTCTCTCTCTCTCTCTCTCTCTCTCTCTCACACACACACACACACACAAACACTGCACATGAAATTGCCACCAAACACCTCCAAATTTAGCTCGAGAGGCTGGCCTGAAGAACCTTGCTCAAAGCAAGGTCATGAGATCGGGGGTAATGAATTTCCACATTAACAGGAGCCTCTTATTGATTATATGCAGTAATATGTTGGCTATGGATGGGGAGCCTAGTGATAGGAGAGAGAGAGAGAGAGAGAGAGAGAGAGAGAGAACAGAATGAGAGAAACTTTTTGGATATTTTTCATACGAAAGCGAGAATGTGGGTGGATGGGATAAGGAGGCTAGTGGGAGGAGAGAGAATGAGGGGACACAGAGAGGAGAGAGAACACCTTAGGTCACTCCATTTTGCATTTTTCTCATGGGAAGATAACAAAGGGAGCCGTAGATCAAGAAAACAAGGAGCTAGTTCTACAGTCATTGAAAAGACAAATGTGAGGGAGCCGTAGATCAAGAAAACAAGGAGCTAGTTCTACAATTATTGAAAAGTCAAATGTGAGATCAAGGCATAGGAGACGGACGGACTTCATGCAACGGTTGTATAGTAATATGATGCAACAACCTTCAAAAACCATGTTAGGGCCATTTGTTTAATCCAAAATTTAAAATATACACTCTATTTATTCTAATGAACTCTCAAAAAAAGGAAAATGTTAAAAACACAACTTAGAAAGTATTTTTTTAGCCCAATTAATATAGGCCATCCATTTTGATAAGATGCTTAGATCTAGGCCTTAGAAGGTTTTTTCTTTTCCCATTTTTTAGAAGGCTTTATTATCATTAGATGAACAATGTTAAAAAAAGAAACAATAATTTTGAGTTTGTAAAGGCTAAGATCTTGAAATTCACCAAATGAATGGTCAAGATTCTTTGTTGGAGGGGACTCATTTTGACCATATCTAGGGTTCAAACTGAACTTTTTTTTTTTTAATTGATTATTGAAATGAAGATAGTGTGTGCAACATTTTGGGTCATACAAATACTACAAATATGGTTTTCTAGAAATGTGGTTGCATTATACTATAATACAATCGTTGCATTAGATCAATGCCCACATATATATATATATATATATATATATATATATATATATATATATATATATGAGGAATGATCCTATGAGCCCTTCCCACACCCATGTGTAGGACCCCAAAGGATCACCATTAAATTTAGCACAGATCTCTAGAAAAGTTATCACATGGGTGTGAGACTTGACTTTTCTAGAGATCTGTGCCAAATTTAATGGTGATCCTTTGGGGTCCTACTCACATGGGTCTGGGAGGGTCTCATAGTGAGACCCTCCCACACCCATGTGAGTAGGACCCCAAAGGATCACCATTAAATTTTGACACAGATATCTAGAAAACCCATTCACCCAAGTCCCACACACATGTCATGACTTTTCTAGAGATCTGTATCCAAATTTAATGGTGATCCTTTGGGGTCCTACTCACATGGGTGTAGGAGGGTCTCATAGTGTCATTGCTCTATATATATAGCCATAATTTCATAATTTCATTACTATTTCATCAGTTACCTCTTCATCGCTTTCTTCATCACCACCTCCATCTCGTGAATTTTTAATACGCTCAAGGTGTGGATCAACAGCATCATCATCAGAGTTTTGAAGAACAGCAGCGACACCCCCAGTAGCTTGTGTTTCTCCAAGGTTTGTGATCTTCAATCCCTTTGAGCTACATAGAAAGCAACTACAATCACTCTTTGAATGCATCAAAGAGAGCTAAAAAATGGTTTAATGAACTAATATGCAGCAGTTCTTTCCAGGAGCTTCTCTTTGGAAAGAGTTAGAAAGGGTAGCTCTTTCCCAAAGAGCAACTCTTGGGAAAATGAAGAAAACAGATGATTTTTTTTATAAACTTTGGCCTACATCAGTAAGAACTTTGTACGTATAGGCCAGGAAACAGATACTCACTCAAGTGAGTGAGAGAGAGAGAGAGAGAGAGAGAGAGAGAGAGAGCAAGGAAAATGTCTATTAGGATTCAATATATATATTAATTGATACAAGTCCAATGTTAACAAATGTTGAGAAAAAAATAACCACCCAGTGTTATTTACTTTCTAGACAGCAAAGATTTTTCCAAATGCCATTCCGGTAAAAATCCAACAGTATTTGGCTTCCAAATAATGCATAAATACCAGTTAACACAGGGAAATTGTGGCCCAACTCTTACACAGGCAAGCACAGGATACCCATATAAACAAATGAACAAAGAATCTTACTTGATGAATTCGAAGAGGTTGTGATACTCGTTTCTCTGAATATTCCGAAACAGATGTTCTTGCTCGTTTTTAAGCCTCACGAGAAGATCAAAATAATGGGACGAGATACTTGACCCACCAGCACCATGCCTCTCAAACTCAAGGCATTCAATCTGAACAACTCATATTAAAGTTTGGTCACATTTTAACAGAAAGACTCCTGATGTAAAATAAGAACTAACACATTGAAGATGGAGTATAACTGATGCAAATGGTGTTGTATATGGTATAGCAAATGGGGAAGCCACTGTTGGTTCCTGATACATTGGAGGGTAGAGAGTAAGCATAGAGGAGCCACCATGGCCTACATCTGGATAAGTGAACTCCAACTTACGGTCATCAAGAGCAGGTGGATGTCCCTTTGGTAAACCATATAACAAAACCCCTTAAGAGTACATGATACCGTAAGCAGGAAATCTGATGATCTACCTCATCATGTAGTATGAGAGTTGGAGGCTTAGGCAGGAAGAAAAAGCTCTTTTCAAGAGGATATAAGATACCGTCTTCAGCTTTCAATGATGATTTCACTGCATATCCATCTTGACAGCTACGGAATTTCCCCGGTCGTGTTAATTTTGCACCGGATAAGCCACGCAAAATAGCCGTGAAGACGTCATACAATAATCCCTATAAAAGAGAAAGAAAACCACTGAGCCAGAAAAGAAATAGCAACTAGCAAGAAAAATAACGCATGTGCCTGCAACAAATCATTGATACCATGTCAGATTTTCCTGAAGCAATTGACAGCTCAATATAGGCAGCAAACATAAAAGGTGTATTTACAGGAAGTAGAAGAAACACCATCGAAACATCCTAACATGCACCTAACATACTTTCTTCTTAATCGGTACATATATCTCTACCAAATTCTTTTTCCGGCCTCAAAGACCTTTGGAGCAACTAAAGTTAAGCATCAACGACCTTTCAGCAATAATCCTAAAGAGTCATAATTTTGTGCATACAGAAGTGCTAAATTTCCAAATGAGGAGCCAAACATAGAGAAACATCCACAGATGCAACCCTGAGTTCATAACAATCTCACTGTAATACAAAGGAGAACAACTTTACAGAGGAACAGAACTTGGAAAAACACAAACAATCTGATTACCTTATATGATGCTTCCAGTCGGTCCTTGTACTTTGTGCTCAAGAGATCTTCAGAAATAGACAGCGTGCTTTCAACCACATATTCTGTTTCAAACTTCACAAAAAAAACCAAATGACCATTTTAAACACGTTGACTTTAAATACATAGAATGCCCAAACAAACCAGTACAAAATGAAACATACTCTCAAGCCACTATAAAATTTACCTGTAAAACAATATGTGGGTATAATGTTTGTCCTTTTCTAATAGGTGGGTCAAGAGTAATGATGACGAAAGTATGAGGTTGATTGAACTGCAAAGTGAAAAGACAAAGGTTAAATATAGGAACTCAGAAACTTAACACCCAAGAGAAGAAAATTGTTTCATGTTTTGTATGATTTAATCAATGAAAACTACAAAGAATAAAATGAAGAAGTAAATCAAATAACCTTTGGCAGCACAAAAAGACGAACAACACTGCTATACTGAATCTTGAAATCATTGGCTTGCCCAAGGAGGCGGAAGAATGAAATATGAAGCTCAACAGTGTAGCGCCCTCTGCATGCACCAACCAGTTAGCTTTTCAAGAAAAGTAAGTGACAGATTATCATAAGATACATATGCAGCTTTCAGCAGCCCCAAACAAGCAAAATTTGTATAAAGAATAGTAGTGCAAATTCCATGAGATAGTATATCTTTTCACTAATTAACCTTGGTGTAAGTACAGCGATCCCATCAAAGGTCACAACAGCTTCTTCACCAGATGGACCAACATCTGCCATGGACATAATTTTATCGCGGAAGACCTGACCAATGACCATAGAATACCATTGTATGAGACACTGGGGACATCACCACCAAAACACACCTTAAGATGCCTAAAAACCAGCAAAAGAAGCCCACCTGTGCAGGAGGGCGAGTTTCATCCCCAACAAAAGTCGTATTGCTGTTAGGTATATGAAAGGCCAACTCCACCAAAGAATCCTTCTGCAGAACCAAACCAAAGCCAAAATGGAGAATCAGAAGATAAACATTCCAAATAGAAAAGCACAACGACAGTGCATTCCCAATTATGATATCCACAAGCACCACAACTACAATGCACAGCTCTAAACTGTAACACGCGAATCCATCACATTCCACATGAGTTACTCATACTATGTGAGAGAATACTTCAATTTTGCAATTAAAATTCGCTTCAAACAAATTACAAAGCAGCCACTTAAAGTTGAAATCACATGACAGCAAATAATTACAAAAAGGAACAGAAGGGTGTCATTATGACCAGAAATTCATCCGCCAAACTCTCAAAATACAAAGCTAGCGATTTCATCACTTCTTGAAACATTACAAACTGATGAAGTATTCCAGTCACAACGTATCATCAGAGTCATCTACATTCATATGTATGTTTTATTCTTCCAACCCCCCCCCCCCCCCTTCCCCCAAAAAAAAAAACACTCACACAGCACACAGCACACACACACAAACATTTCTGCTTCTTAGTTATCAGATACTAACTGCCCGCATGCAAAGACCATGACGGAAGCATAAGGTAGGCAGGTAATAACAGAAGCCTCTCTCAAGGGATCGATGGAGAGCCATTGTCATGGATAAGTTTTATAGGCTCTTAAAGCCTACTTACATTATAAAAATTGGTCTCGTAACAGCTCCTGTCCACTCCAACATCATTCCAGGAAGATAGAGAGAAAAAATATTTATTTATTTTTTAAATACTAAAGCTTTAGTTACAAGTAAATAAGCCAAAAAATCCTATTTATTACAACAAAAGATCAACAAATGCTTCTTGTCTATCTAGTTAATGCCCTAAATAAGAAGCAATAAGTATATAGTGCAATAGCAGCACTTAAAATGATGAAAACAAAAATCAGGAAAATGGTGAAAACCTCATTTGCTCCAGTCGTATCATCTACATGAAACTCAAGGGAGACATCATTTTTTCCCTGTAGTTGCGTTTGCGACACATCTGCTAAAGACACTTCAAATGCTTGCTTTGAACCCACCAGAAATGTTAGCATATTCCCTGCACCATTCAAAGCAAATCCACCAGAAAAGTCATCACATTCTCTTAAAAAAAGAAAAGTAAAATTTCATCAATAGCCGGCAAGAGAACGTATGTTCCACAATCAAAAACAATTGCAGACAATAATATAAATGCAGGTCAAATAGAACATGATATTAAGTTGGAAACCAATAAGAATTATCTAACAAATAGAAAAGACTAATAAAAAATACCTCTCAATATTAGACTCATCTAACAAAAAAGAAAACAAGGGAAAATCAAGACTGGAAATCCTAAATACAACAAGAAGATGCTTTTGGTAAGAGATCATAAAGCCCATCTTAGTTTATTGAAAGAGGAAACCAAGGGACATAACTAAAAATAGCAGGTTCTGGCCCACCATAAATCAGATTCCTAGCAGGACTGCCCAACTGAACTCATGTTAGCCAGCTCCACCACCATGAACAGCTCAACAAGTCATTAGAAGGCAGGCAATGGGAGACAGAAAAGATTCAACCTAAGGAAAGGTATAATTCGTACTTTTTACGATTAGAAGTGCAAATCCTTGCATAAATGGGAGGGGAAAAAAGAAATATCCTGAAAATAATAAACAACAAGAAAAAGTATGTATAGTGTATTAAGTACACAGAATAATTACTGTACAGAATTGCAGATTATTCATCAGATGAACCGCAGTATCACATATATTCAAAGAATATCATAAAAGGATACCATTTATCATAAAAGAATCACAGAATATCATAGAAGGGTACTATTCTAACCAATGTAATCAAGACTCTATGGGACATCAAACTGGTGGAGACACTGGTTCTGTTGGACCGGGTCAAATAAGACCTAAAAACTAAAATTCAGAAGAAAAAAAAACAAAATTTTGAAAATAAAAATAGAGAAAATAAAAATTTTGAATATTTTGAAAAAAGCAGAAAATTATTATGAAAAAAGAAAATTATGACCTCACAAACACACCAAAAGAATTAATGATCCATATCAATATAAATGATAGATTTACATTTTAACCAATGTAATCAGGACTAGATGGAACATCGAACTGGTGGACACACTGTTCGGTCAGACCAGTCAAATTTTAAAAATAAATAGTTCAGGAAAAAATTACAAAATTTCAAAAATTTAAAAAGGGAAAAATAAAAATATTAGAAAAAAAAAACTAACAAATCAGAAAATTATTATGCAAAGAGAAAATGATAAACTCGTATACACACAAAAAAATTTCAACGATGTCATATAAATTTAAAGAAAAACTGAAAAAAAAAAAAAAAAAAAAAAAACACACAAGACACTTACAATGGAATAATATCCATTTTTAAACATTTCTGTAGTTCCGTTTAAATATCAAACAACCAAAATAATAAAAATTAATAAAATGCTAACTATGGATGAATGTCCATATTTCAACATTTTCCATAATTTTATTGAAGTATTACATGACCAAAAACTATATTAAAATAAAAACGCAAAAAAAAAAAAAAAAGCTATAAAATGCAAAAAAAAATCCACCGAATATGAAAATCACCAAATATGCAAATACCTACTACATTAAAGCCAAAAAACCATGTCTTGAATGCAAGAAACCCACAACACATCCATAGTTAAATTCATTACAATGATAAAAACATGCCTCCATTAATTGCAACACCCCAAAAAACCAAAATTGTTATCTAAATTATCTAAAATCTTAAAAACAATAGGACTCAGGCCATGGTTCTTGGGGATGTGTGTGTGTGTGTGTGTGTGTGTGGGGGGAGAGAGAGAGAGAGAGAGAGAGAGAGAGAGAGAGAGAGAGAGAGAGAGAATCGTGTCCTCTAAAAGCCTACTTTTTGAACCCCAAATCCCACATAAATGTAACATAGTAACAAAACACCCCTAAGTATATTGGCGTGAGACAGAAAAAAACCAAAACCAAACCCAAATTGGTTAAACTCAATCGAGAAGGGCACCATCTGTTTTCCTATCGCAGGATTAGCACCTGCAAATTTGGTCTGGACTCTGGACCAATCAAACCAGCTGGTGCAAGCATCAAAATGTATACCCCAGCCTGACCAGTGCAGGCACCAGTTCCTGGTCTGACAGATCGAACCAGCTGGTCTAGTCTAGTCTAAATTTCAATTATTCTAACAAAGCATACAGTATAAAACATATAACAAACTACATAATATCAATAATTTTCATCATGTAGCACAGATCACCAGTTTAGTATTTGGATTCAACTCTCCCAGAAAATCAGGTTACATCAAAAAAATTAGACCTTGATTTAACCCTCAAATGCAACAAGTCTCTCCACAATCAAGACATATCAAACCATGATAAGTCAATCAGGATGGCAGTTGTTAATTGACAAACACGACTCAAGGATCCTTAGTCCTTAGAGGAGGCTGAAGTTCTAGTTGGTGAAAGTGAAATGAAAGATGCAGCTAAGGAACAAACAGAAAATAATATATTTCGATTAACAACAAAAAAAATGCTTAAAAACAACTAACAATCCAGGGAATGGATCTACTGGAACAAAAAAAAAAGCTAGGTTTAAATATTTGCTTGGTGAAGTGCCCAATAAGAACTGGGACCTACGCTAAGCAGACCGGCCCCACAAATTGTATGAGGTTTAAGTATAGCTTTATTTCCCCATGCATAACTTCTCTTGCAATTGGCAACCAGGTCAATTGAGGTTCTGCATATAGCACAAAAGACCTCTGTTGAATATAGAAAGAAGACCATGCATTTGTTTTTTTTCCTCTTTTGTGGTTGATACATTCATTGAAGAGGATGGAACAGTTTTTTTTCCTTTTTTACTTGTGAATAAAATGCAAGCATGATGAAGAAGAAGGGGTTGTCATAAAGAATCGCGACCAATCATAAGTTTATAAAATGAAAGGGATTAGCATAGCCTAGTAAACCCATGAATAGGATATCCAAAATCAAAGTTGAAGTAAACATGACTGCGATTAACAAATACCAAAAAGGAATTCTTTGATAAGAATATCATGTACTATCATAAGATATTGAGAGGAAAATGAATAGCAAGAAATTTATCAAAAACAAATGAATAGCCAAAACCACTATACTGCACAAAGATTCAACAGAATACACGAGCAAAAGAACAATCATACTGACCATTTAACTCAATCTCTCCAAAGTTGCGACCACTGACAGACAGCTGTTTCTCCTGGGGCGTTATCCCAAGAGTGTTTGAAATAAAACTATTCAAGTTATTGACATCCTACAATCCAATGCAACTATGATAAGAACATGAAAGTGAAAAAACAGAGAAAAAACTTTAGACCATGAATCCTCAGCAAGTCAGTATGTTTCCAAGCACCACCAGCATCCAACCACTCAATAAACCAGAGACAAGAAAAAAAAAGGATGAAAAGGACAGAATTGTAGAAGATAGAGAGAAGAGGGGGGGGGGGGGGCAGAGACACAAGAAAAAAAAAATGATGTAAAGGACAGAATTGTAGAAGAGAGAGAGAGAAAGAGAGAGAGAGAGAGAGAGAGAGAGAGAGAGAGAGAGAGAGAGAGAGAGATGGGGGGAACGGGAAGGAGATGATGATGACTCTTAAGTGGTTGGAAGTAGAAAAGCGTCAGAGAACAAGAAAGGAAGAAGATGATGACAACGAAAATGAATATCTGAGAAGAAAAAGAATACCTGTTCACGAAAGCCAATAAATTTATAGACTAGCCCAGCCTTAATCCTAACACCAAGCTGATAACTCTTGGGAACCTTCATCCAGCTTACACCCACTAAATCTGATTTTCCGACTTCAACAACCTTTCCACCGCCTTGCTTTCGCCAAACAATACCACCAGAGTGAATTCTGAGTTGCCCTGGATTCTGAAATGCAATAAAAATTCATCAGGCCCTAAAATAAATACCAAATTTTGAAACCCCAGAGCTCAGAAATTGTGAACACACTAGCACAAAACACTGAGAAACAGCAAATCCTAAAGGTGAATGAAATAAAACAGCTTCTAACACAGATTAAAGTCCAATAGATATATAATGGGGATATACAAACACGAGTAAACTCTAGAGGCCAAAAAAAGATAAATTACAAAAGATAATAGCATAAAAAACTGAGACGATGGCAATATCCTAGAGGTGAATGCACACAAATGACTACCCTACAGGTTTCATCCGACTAACTCGTATACCAAATCCGCCAACATGATAAATCCCAGTACCCAATTTAAAGGGGAACCACAGCTCATAAGCCATATGCCCACCTGCAACCTAAAAAACAATCGTACACAAAAAGAATAACCCTAGAAATCTAAAACCCCAATTTTTGTGAGAGCACCACAAAAGCCAGGAAACTCCAAAACCTTAAAAAGCCCCAAATACTTCATAATGCAATTGGAAACCAGAACAGTTTCTAACCCTAGAACCCTAGGTTAAGGAAAAACACAAAGAGAATGAACACGATTACAACTTGTGAAAAATCAAGGCATGTGCATTGTAAATGAAAAACCCCAACATTAAAACCTAAAAATCCAAAGGTTCAGGGCCATTGAATTCATAACCCTAGAAAAATTCGCAACCATTGAAGGATATACAGCAAGCATTCTAGAGAGAGAAAGAGCCTACAGTTCCACCACGGCCCCCAAGAAGGATATTGTTGAAGAGGTGACCATCCGCCATGGCTGAGAACTTGCAGAGACAGATATAAGTCGAGAGAGAGGAGTCGTCACAATGGAGAGGAAGAGAAGCTCGGCAAGACAGAGAGAAAAATTTAGAGAGAGAAAGAGAAATTTAGAGAGAGAAAGGAGACGAGCAAATGAGTGCTCGATTTCACAAATGGGAACAGCGATCACCTTTTATACTCATCGAGTTGCCGCCAAAAAGTCTTTTTTGATAACCAGAACTATACGTGTAATGACGAAACCAGGCTTCATTTTCTCCATCACCGTCCTTTTTTCAATTGAACGGGGTAGATACTCATTACCATATACTTTTCTTGGTCATATCCATCGTGTTATATTCATGAGTGCGGAATGATCCACATGAGCAAGGGAGTTTATGGTCACAAGTAACTGGATCACTGTCTATTCATAGATGGAAGGTGATGGATGGGAAAAGAGCAGACACGCTTCTTGATCATGTGTCTATTATGCTCTCCATTATTGCCTGTTAATTGATTGGACGGTGATGACTTTAATTGCTGCATCACAACATACCTCTTGAATCAACGCCTAGACGTGGCAAAATGGTCATAAATTTGAAGAATTTAAAGTTTTAAAATTAATGCATCTTGTAACACATTATTATAACTGTTTATTTTCATGATGGACGGTTTATTTTCAAGAATTTCATGTGTTTGTAGATCTACTTGTTTTGACCTATTTTTAAAGTCTAAAAGTTTATAATTAAAGATAAAAATGGATTTTTAAGCCATCCTAAACAAATTTTACAACAAAATTACATCTAATAATAAAATTTGGTGATACACCTTACTTGGATTATTTTCAAGATTGTAATCTTATGCAAACCATACATTTTTCAAAATATACTATTAGATGAACTATATAATTTTAACTATTTTTTTAAAATCCCATCAAAACCACGCACATTCATGAGTCTGAATAGTGAAAATGCATCAAAGGTTAAATAATTAAATTTTTAGGTTATTTTAACAAATTTCCTCCAAAAAAAACATACTTAGAACCCTTAAATACAGCCCCGGTTAAGAACAAGCTATTTATTTTGTATATTACTATTGAGAAATCATGGGGAGCCTTATACTAGCCTGATATAATGATGATGAGAAAGCGGTAAATTTGTTCCCTCTTGTTTTATATATATATATATATATATATATATATATATATATAATAAAATAAAGTAAAAAAGAAAAAAAGAGGTGGTTTTGTTCAATCTCTCAACCCATGTTTAAAAACTCAGGTTGATAGATGAACCGGCCATATAGGAACATATTGGTGATCCGGCCGAGAGATTTGGCCAATAAAAAATTATTGAAAACAAAAACAACCATGCGAAGAAAATGAAAAAAATGTAAGAATCATACTAGATCCAGCGGCTATGTGGGAACCAAGCCAGTTTTGAACGATTCCCAATCCAGATTGGTTGTTTCCAATCTAGCTCAGTGTTTTTTCATACCAGTGTCTCGAAACTCAAATCGGTGGGGTGGATCACTCATCCCACATATCCACATTATATTGTTGGATAGGCATTTCAAATTTGTGTCATATCGCTAAATCGGCATTATGTGTCAAGTTGTTGCTTCGGCATTTTCAAAAATAGATTGAAAATAAATAAATAAAAATAACAATAAAATGCAGTGGAGATTTAATGGGGACTTAAACAGAACATTAGATAAAACTAAAAAATAGAAAAATATATAAAAGGCGTACTTTTAGGGGGAAACTGGGCCAAGATCCATACCATTCTTGTTCAGTTTGGTATACCTCTTGAATCCATGTTTGAATGCAGCAATAGTCATAAAAATAATGGCAATTTATCAAAAGAAAAAGTTTATATAAAGTTGCAACCATAAAATAAAATGTAGAATTACATATGCACCTAAAAAAATCCATCGAAAAAAGTTGTTTTAATGTTGAATGACGCTCTAATTGATCATCTCGACATTAAGATGTATGAATATTAAAATAAAATAAAAAGATTTTGAGTCTCATAAATAGTGCACTTGCAATACATTATCCAGACCGTCTATTTTCATGATATTTATATGTTTACATATCTACTTGATTTTAACCATTTTTGGAGTTTAAAATGTTATAATTAGATATGAAAATAGATTTTTAGGTAATCCTAAAAAAAAATATACACCAAAATTATATGTTATGATAAAATTTGGAGGTGCGCCTTAATTGGATTGTTTAGAAACCACAACCTTTATCAAAATACATATGGGAGATAATCTATTTAACATTTTAATTATTTTTTATTTAATTTCAAAAATCCAATCAAAGCACATGCTTTCACGACTTTGAAAGTAAAAAAGGCATAAATTGTTAAATAAATAATTCACATTTTAGGTTGTTTTAGTAAAATTTTCCCTGAAAAAAAAACCCCTCCTTTAGGGAGTCTTGCTAATTAACATAATAATGAAGGGAAAGAGGTAGTTTTATAATCGATGCTCGGTATTTGCATAACCACACTTTCGTGAAAATTTGTTTTGGATTTGCAGTGTAGAACTCAAAACCACACCGCTTCCTGCCCAGTTTTCGAGAGCACCACTCGGGGTGAGTAGTCGGCCATGTTTTATCTAACTACTCAGCTCGAGTAGTGTTGAGTACTGTAAAAAATATATAAAAAAGGAAATGTATGTTTAAATAAAATAAGATTAAACAAATCACATCAAAATGAGAATAAAAAAGTAGTAAAGACAGATTTTAAAAATTCAACTTGTGATTGGGGGTATATTTGAAATAATCCAAAAAGATGGAAAAAATGTAAAAATAAGTATTTTATGGCCAAAATACTTTCCAATCTTTTGCCAAAATGATAAAAAAATGTAAAAAAACGTATCACAAGTAAATTTCATATTTTTGGCATTTTTATTTTTATCTTTTATTTTTAATATTCTCGAGTGAGACACCCAAGTCGTGAAAACTCTGACTCGCCAAGGTGGTGAGCCCGAGCACTTAGGACCCGCCAAGGTGGCAAGCTTGAGTACTCGGGACTCGGACGAAGTAATCAAATGCTACTTCTGACTCACTATGTCTAACTCCTATGGGTAAACTTTATAAGATACTTAATCACCCAACCAATCCTTTCTCGACGACTACTAATAAAATGATAGAAACCCTTTATGAAGTTTGACATCACATATGTACCAAACCCTGCTCATCAAACCATTAATCAAGACTTCTTGGAAGAAGATGCGATGATGATGCAGTTGCGGCTTGAATGGGCCATGCATTTTTGCAATGCATCCCAAAAGCGAGGCTCCGAGGCTGGTATGCTCTTTGTAACTTATGAAAACGGTATCCTTCATGTTCGAATATTTATGAATGTGCAGCCCTTAATATAGGGACTGCAAATGGATCTTGACATAACCATTGAGGACCTCACTGTCCATGGAAGTTCATGGTTAGTAAGAAGCACAATTTAGGGGGTAGACCTGACCTGGATCCAGTTATCCGTCCAAAAATTGGATCCGGCTCCAAGATTTAGAGACCCGAACATTATTTGTATTTGGG
This sequence comes from Amborella trichopoda, assembly GCF_054954075.1. NCBI lineage: Eukaryota > Viridiplantae > Streptophyta > Magnoliopsida > Amborellales > Amborellaceae > Amborella > Amborella trichopoda. The sequence goes on along the minus strand of NC_142340.1, from coordinate 45,635,518 downwards.
TCCCGTATTTCTCAATTCATGAAAACATATAAAATATATTTAAATACATATATATTTTAATCTTTGTGTCGGGTTTGGGTCCAGATTCAGGTCCCAACTCACATTTTTGGGTCCAGGTCCAGCCCGACCTGGTGCCACCCCTAGAAGAATCGAATCCTCATTACAACCGAGCCCAGAATCTCATTGAATCATGGTCGAGTTCAACATGATAAAATCATCTCATGTAGTCAGGAGCGGAGCTAAACTGGGCACATAGGTAATCCTTTTGTAGTTTTATAAGTATTTTGGCTTCCCATATAAACACAATTACAAAAAAACACCAAGTTGAGACTTTTATCTCTCAAATGAGTGGACAAGGAAAATTCTCAGGGTTTTATTCATCTAAAAAGTTTTACAAATTGCCCCTACCTTAATTTGTCGAAATTGATGCGAACCCGACAGTAATTTTCTAATAATGCAATGAAAAGGATTTCAAGGCAAAGTAGGTTATCAATATTGGATTGGCCAATGAATCGGGGAGTGGTCTGGATGTCAAAACGGAATTCGAGGCGAAGTAGGTTATCCATATTGGATTGGCCAATGAATCGGGGAGAGGTATGGATGTCAAAACTAGAACGACCGATCATCTCATACCAGTTGAATTGTAATTTTTTTTTTAAAAAAAGTGGTTCAAAATTATGAAATAGAGTTTACAAAAAAAAATATACGATAAGACCATTTACCTTTGGTATAAAGTGGTTACAGTAATCTTGACCATTGAATGTGAAATTAAGTGGCTAAAATTATTTCATTGACCAAACTCAAACTTCAAACAAATTTTTTAAAACTTTGAAACACATCCAAGATATCAAATTTCACATCGGATGGTTGTAAATAATTGTTACTACCTTGTATGACAGGTAAATGGTTTCATTGTATACAATCCCTTTCAAAAATCCAATCAAATTGATCAAGACTAAACATCCTGACATACTAAAATCAATCAAACATTAAACTTCACAATTTTTCAACCAAACCCAATTTTTATATTAGACTTAAATTGGCTAAGGCACCACCAATCAGCCGTCTAATCAACCAGCTGGCCAATCTGATTTGGTCTCGACAAACCTGGATACAAGGAACTCTTGAGTATTTGCTTCATGGAATCAATGCAAAGTTACACGATATACCTAGAAATGCGTGGTCGAAATTTTGTGAACTAATGTGCTCCGAAAATTTTGGATCAACGAAGGGTTTAAAGCTTTAGAGAGAAACATAACTATAAAGTTCTCATTTTTCATTAAGAGAGTGCACACATTTTTAATTGGAAAAGTATGCAATGAGATTATTTACTTTTAGCACAAAAAGATCATAAACAATTTTGCCATCAGTTTCAAATCGGGTGATTGTTTTCTGACTAAAAGTTTAAAAAAAACTTTGTCACATACCTCAAGCCATCCAATTTGACATCTAATTGCTAAAAAGAAGGGTAACCTCCTCGTAATAAAGATAAATAATCTTCTAAAATATAAACCCATACAAAATAATCCAACATGCCCATTTGCTATAATTTCTATTATGCAATCCCCATACAAAGGGAATTCATTACCATAAGCTTGCTTTCACAAATAGAACTGCCAAAACAAGTATATCCAAGCAGATAAAAAGTTATTACACAAGCTCACTTTTCCAAATAGATATGCCTGCAGAATCGAAAACAAGCATATCCAACAGATGTACCTTAAATTAAAAATCCTAAGAAAATCAGTATCTACACTGCAACTAAGTAGACTAAGTCTCCGGACGCACACTAGCAATCCTACTCAGGCAACTGCCTTAGATTCATGAATTTGAACCCAAATATAAGGGTCTCATCAAAGTCTAAGTCATTGTGAAAGATCTCTCACAAAACTAAACTTATAATGTATCTGACATGAGAAGTAACTTCGCAAAAAGACCAAAGGAACTCCCACAGATTTCACAGACCAACAAAGACTCCCAAATCCATTAAAATGAAAGGATGACTGTAAATTATTTGTGTGATCCAAATTGTGTAAAAGAAAGTCAACAATAGAAAACCACGAGGAACTAAGGAAGCATAAAAGGCCTCTGTCCAACCCACAAGCAAACTCAATTATATCCTCAGTCCATGAGAGACCATCAAAGGGGACCAAAAATTTCAGTTCAACTAACGGCTCTTCAGTACTTAACTCAGAAAGCATGGTAAAGTTCAACCCACAACATTCAACCCATAAAATGGAAACAGCCCTTTTTTTCCTTTTTTTTTGATATGCTATGACATAAAAAGTCAAATTTTCCTAAAAAATCTGAGCCAAAAAAAGAAACAACTTAAAAAAAAAGGAAGATGCTCAAAATCGGTGATGATACCACTGGGTCCTTTGCTTCTTGGTAGTGCCTAGCTTTTTCTTCTTTGCTTTTTTATCCTCTGAGGCCATAGTTTTACTTGGTTTCTGTTCATCATCACAAGAAACAAAAACTTATTCATTCGCAAGGCCCACCTTTTTAGAACTAGGTTTCAAAGGCGCATCCTTCTATGGCATCACGTGCTTCGCTTTTTTCTTATTCCCTGATTTCTTCAACTTTTCTTCATTCACCTCCTTGTCAATGCTAGGTAAAAATTCCACATCCTTGTCTTCATCCAACTTCTCCTTCTTCTTTGCCTTTTTCTTATCCGCTGATTTCTTCAGCTTTTTTTCATTCACCTCCTTGTCAAGGTTAGGTAGTAATTCCACATCCTTTTCTTCATCCAACTTCTTCCTCTTCTTGTCCACCTTCTCATTTGCCTTCTTCCTCCTCTCACCCATTTTCTCATTATCTTCTTTCTTCTTCTTCTTATTTTCTGATTTATCTATTGTACCAACGCCATTATCAATTTCATCCAAGTTCTTCTTATTTGTTGATTTCTTCGGCTTTTTTTCAACCACCTCCTTGTCAAGGCTATGTAACAATTTTGCATCCTTTTCTTCATCCAAATTCTTCCTCTTCTTTTCCACCTTCTCATTTGCCTTCTTCCTCTTCTCACCCATTTTCTCATTATCTTTCTTTTTCTTCTTTTTATCTGATTTATCTATTTTACCAACACCATTATCAATTTCATCCAGGAACCCATCATCCTCATTAACATGGCTATCATCGCCATCATCATCATCACCATCGTCAGATAAGTCAGCATACATATCGTCGAGGTTGCGATCCATGTACCGAACCTCATGAATCCTCCCCCTTTTGAACTTTTCCTTATCAGAAACATCGCCAATCTCTTGTATCTTTTCCTCTTTCTCTGCCAACTTTTCACCCAATTTCTCTGGTTCTGACCTCTTTAAGCTCTCAATTTTGAGACCCAATTCAGGAATTGCCTGATAAATAGGCAAAGCCAAAGACTCCAAAGATTTGAGATGCAAAGATCGAACATTGCTCCATTTATTAGGAATAACTGGACTCAAACCCTTGATAACAGCCATTATATTTTCTAATATCTCATCTCTAGACTGAGAAACTCTCCCCACTTTTATAATGCTACAAGTTCCAGTTCTTAGATAAAGAAAAGCATACCCACAAGCACGTTTCAATTGTTCACCCCAATTCTTATGAGTCAAATCCACAGATATGGGGGTCTTCTTCTTCTTAAAGAATGCCTTCCCCAAAAGCCTTGGCAAAACAGGAAGAGCCCTTCTATCCGTAAAAAAGAGATCAAAAGATCCACAAAGCTGGCGCCTGGCCTCAAATGGCTTGTAATTTGTTTTGAGCTTCGAAAGCCTGAGGATTTTGGAGATGGGTAGGTTCTCATCTTTGATCTTTTTCTTTGCTAACTTGGGGTCCAAGCCTCGTTCACGATCGTCGATAATGAGACAGATTTCAGTGGAACCATCGAAGTTGTACACAGGGTGGGGAATCGGGATCCTGAATGGGTTTACTCTGCCTTTTGCAGGGATAGCTTTTAGGTTTAATACCAGGTAAACTAGCTCATCGTGCTCCAGCAATTGAGCTTTTTGGTGCTTGGCCTTAGATTTAACCCATTTTAGCAATGAATCGACTGCTTTCCCTACCTTATCTTCACTGATACCAGTAGGCAATGGAGTTCGCGAACCATTTGTAAGTTCACCCATTAAATTTACAGAAAGTATCAACCAACAAAATAACTTGCACAGATAGGGTTTCACAAGCTGAACCTTGTTAATCTAGTTTCTCCGCAAGCTCAGATGGGGAAAATAGCATACAATAACTAGGGTTTCAAAATGCGAAATAAATATTATTTGAGTGAAAAACGGCAAAAAAAAAAGAGAGGAAGAAGGTACCTGTTCAAGAAAAAGTCTATGAATTTATGGATGGCCCAGCCTTAACCCTAAGGCCAAGCTGATAACACAGCGCAGAATTGAATCCCTAGAGCTCAGAAACTGCAAACACTGAGAGAGAGAGAGAGAGAGAGAGAGAGAGAGAGAGAGAGAGAGAGAGAGAGAGAGACCCTTTTTGTGCCCTAGCAGAGAGAGAGAGGATTCGAGGAGGGAGCAGTCCTTTCCCAGTGCCCGAGCTCAAAGAAGCGAGAGAGAGAGTTCAGATGTGAGAGAAAGAGACGCGGCCCGACTTAAACCCCAAACCCTAAAAACTGGAAGAAGGCCAGGGACTCCGATCAACTTCCACTGGATTATCAAATGATTTACAGCTCCCACAGGAGCACAATGTTTATTTACTCCCAGTGCCCTAAACCCCAAACCCTAAAAACTGGAAATATGCCAAGGACTCGGATCAACTTCCACTGGGTTATCAAATGATTTTTCAGGCCCAATGGTTATTTACTCCCTCAGGCAAACCTTGATCAAGTAAGACCATTTTTGGGGATGCGGTTTGTTTAAAAGCCTAGGCCTTATAAATAAATAAATAAAACTTTACTTCATATCTTCTTAAAAAAAAAAAAAAAAAAATTTGTATACAAACAGACCGTTTACCTTTGATATTGGAAAACCCTATTTCGACTCAAAAATCTTTTTTTACCACTGATTACGAGATTTTTAATTAAAAAAATGGTACAAATGAATTTGTGAATGCATGAAAATGGTCACTCTAAATAAGACGTTACAATATAAAGTATTTTTAGGACTTAAATTCCTTATTTTTAAGAAAAAGTTGATATAGGGTTTCAACCAAATAATCCCACCTTAAAGATAAAATAAACGCGGTTGACTGGGTGCTGAAAATCCGTCCAATTGATCATTTCGACTTTTAAATATATGGATATGGGAAAAAAGGGATTTCGAATCATGAGAGTGGTGTGTCATGTAACGCCTTATGTGGACTATCCATTTTTTAGATTTTCAAGTGTTTATAGATTTATCTAATTTGTACTATTTTTTAAACTTCAAATTTTTTAAATTGAGTAGAAATTTTTTCGGCAATGACAAGGAATTCCGACACTGAAAGTGCATCTTTTGGCAGAATTTGCTAGTACACCTTTAATTATTTAAGGTTGACACTTTATACAAACCACATGCTTTTTTTTCACATCCATAATAGTCAGGATTAAGATGATCAATTTGAAGGTTTTTAGACACCAATTCTGCAATTTTCATTGAGTATTTTTTTTTTCATGAGGCTTGAGCCTTATTTTAATATTTCCATTTTGAAAAAGAAAATCGAAAGCGCTCTCTAATATGCATTTGTATTATTTCCAACTTAGTAATCAATTTAAAAAAAAAAAAAAATCCATACACAATTTCTTAGAGTTTTAAAAAACAATGAGCGTGAAAAGAAGTCTTCAAATTGAACTTAAACTGCACAACCTTTTACCAAAAACATCTAAGTGTTAAAACATTCATAACCAAAATTTTATTTTACAATGAATTGGGAAGTTTGTCTTGTCAAATGCTTCCTTAAATAATCATCTAATTTTTATTAAGTGGATCTCAAAATTTCAACTCTAAAACTTCCTGTTAAGTGGCTTTTAGTAGAATAAGTGTATTGTATAGCCCAGGGAGTTAGCATGCGCGCTAGGGACTATTTAAGGGGAGGGTTAAAAAAGGTCGGATGCCCCTTATAAAAGTGACTAGGGATATAATCACAATGTGAATCACTTTAGATGGATTTCTGCGGTGGGTCATGATTTGCAGCTCAAAAAATAGGGCAGATATGATGATACACCAAGCATTAAAATGAACAGCATAAAATGTTCTAACCATCAAAGTTAAAAGAAAAAGTTTATATAATGTTGCAATGTAGAAAAAAAAAAAAAGGCACACTTCAAAAATCTATCAAAAAAAGTTGTTTAGATTATGAAAAACCTTCTAATTGATCATCTTAACCTCGAAATATACCTATGTAGGAAAAAAAAGAGATTTTAAAGCGCAAAAGATGGTGCATTTTGTAATACATTATCTAGACCGTCTAGTTTCAAGATTTGTATGCATTCTATGTCTAATCGATCTATACCATTTTTTGAGTTTTAAATTTTATAACTAGATGTGAACTAGTTTCTCAGGTCATCATTGAAATTTCCGACACTAAAACTACATCTTTTGATGGTCTTTTGGTGGCGTGCCTTAATTCGATTGTTTATTGTTGAGACCTTATATAAACCTCACCCAAATTAAAATATTTTATTTTCAAAGTATCAAGATCTATTATTTCTTAATTATTTGTTAGACTTGTAAAATTTTAAGTCCAAAATCCATAGCCAAATATATTTTTGAGGGAACTGTACATGAATAGCTGAGTTAGCAGAGGCACAAAAACCTCATGCAATATAAACCCTAGAAGAATAATTGTCCAACAGTGTCACCTAAAATGGCAGAGAAGAGGAGAGAGATGAGACACTAGTGTTGGGAACTAATTTGAAACTCCTATTGGTTTCTAGACATTGGAAATGGGAATGATGGAATGGATCAATTTTGAAATGAATAGGAGATTTGGAAAGTTCAAATTAAGAATGTTTAATATTCAACATTCATTAGTTTTGAATATATTCGTAATTTCATAACAATCATGAACCAATATGCTGCATTGGTTGTTCAATGGCACCAATTAGGCCTGTGTCAATTAGCCTGGTGTCACATTTCAACATGTAACAACAAATTTGAAAGCACCCAGATCAGATAAAAGAATGAATCAACTACTGCAACAAGGCTAGAGGAGACACAGTAGAGGGGCACCTATGCACCGTGGTACGGCAGGAGGCCTACTGCAACAAGGCTAAAGGAGACACATGGAGGGGCACTTATGCACCGTGGTGCGGCAGGAGGCCTCGCAGTGCACAGGGTTGGTGCATCATGCGCAGCACAAATGAGGGGGAAACGGAACCATCATCTAGAGCAAAACTCAACACCGGCAGGGCACTGCCCATGCAACAAGAGGGGCCGCGGGGGCGGGCGCATATATTAAAGAATGAAATGCTACAGATCAGCACAGGAGAGATTCAAACAATTTTAGTCATATCTTCATCCACCTATCCATGTCTCTATCCACCTCTCTCTGTTGTATTGTAACATACAAGTAGACCATTTATGGTCATAATTACTTACAACTATCCGATGTGAAGTTTCATGGCTTAGATGTGTCACAAAATTCAAAAAAAATTATTTTGAAGTTTAAGCTTGTTCAATGGAATAATTGCAACCTCCCAATTTTACATCCAAAGGTCAACATTAATGTCTCACCTTATACCAAAGGTAAATAATCTCATTCTATACTTTCCCATATTTTATTTAAGCTGCAATTTCTATAAGGTTGCGACCTTAAACAATCCTATTAAAACGCACCTTAAAATTTTATCTTAACATACAATTTTGTTATAAAAAATTCTTAGTATTATCTAAAAATCTATTTTCATACCTAATTAAAAAATTTTAAATTTCAAAATGATTAAAATTCAATAAATCTATAAATATATGAGAATCATGAAAATAGACGATCTAGATAATATGTTGCAAGACGCACTATTTCCGAAACTCAAACCTTTTTTTTTTTTTTCTTCATATTCATACATCTCAATGTTGAGATGATCGATTAGAAGGTTTTTTCAACATTAAAACAACAATTCCGATAGATTTTTGAGGTGCATATGTGATTCTACATTTTAAGGTTGCAACCTTATATAAACTTTTCCCTTTTATTTATGCAACCTTGTATAAACTTTTCCCTTTTATTTATGAAGAATAAGAATGCTTATCAAAATACACCTAGCTTATCAATTATTTCACTTATTACCGAATCCAAACTATTCCAACATTGTCATAAAATATTTGAAATTAAATCTAAAAGTAAGATAAAATGTTACCTGGATTATCTCCACGTTATATTTTGATTTAATGCCCTGTAATAACAACGATAAATACAGGTCCCACCGTATCAGCTTCTTAAATGAAATAAGAGACGCCTTTGACATTTGTAGACACCAACACTCTGGGTCATTGTCCACAAACGGCCTGCCTTCTGAACCAATTGTTTCATCCCAGCCTTAGCTTCTCTTTAATCACATTTTTTGATCGAAGAAACAGATAAAAGTACCCACTTTTGAGATGGGTCTCATTCAACTGGATTTTTATTTTTTTTTCCTAATTTTAATTTGATTTATATGTCATCATCAGCAGCAGCACGACAGAAAATACTAGGCTAATCAATCCCTAATCAGCATGAAAGGGACATGCGATCAAACCACAAAACAATCAACATACATCCAACTCAAAAAATTACAAATTACAATTATATGGAAGATACCATTCGATTCCAATCATGAGGGAGACAACAAATTGAATAAAAAAGAAAAATATTGAAAAGAAGGTGGTTTCATGAATCTCCTAGAACTACAACTCCTACCCTATTCCCTATGCCTAAAAAAAAAAAAAACCACTAAATCTCAATCTTCTTCTGCATCAATAAGGCCAAGGCGTTGCCGCCTATCGAAAACAGCACGGAACGACTCTTTCTCTGCTTTGAGATGCTCGAGGAATGCAGTGTGTTTCCTTGCCATTGCAGGGTTACTCGCATCAGTTGCTTCAGTTTCATCATCCTCAATCAATGGATTCGAATCCTGTTGGTTCATCAACACAGATATGTGTGAGAGAGAGAGAATGGAGTGTTGTAAATTTAGAAGTAAAACACATACCTATGCTAAAAAATAAGTTCAGATATACATAAGCAGCAGGAACAATCGCCCCCCCAAAACATAAACTTAGCAGTATATAATAGTGTTTGGGAAAATTACATAAACCGCACCCCTGCCCCCCTACAAGATTCTGTGCCGCCACTCCCTGATAGTTTTTCCCCAATACAGTTTTCTTTAGCGTATAGCACCCAATCAATTTTAGATTACTTTTGGACAAAATGCCCAAGACAAACAAGCCCATTTTCAGCTATTTTTGGAAAAACGAGCCATGTTCCGGCACATAAGAGTGCTAGACAAGATTTTGGTTTATTTTTTAAGCCGGCCTGGCACTGCTTTTGTTTTAAGATAGAATCTGGTCAAGAACATGGAGTGCCAGTCCTTTTTTGGTTTAATTTTGAAGGCAGCACTCTATGTGCCGGACCGGCTTCTATTTTAACATACACATGGAGTGCCCCACCGGATTTTGGTTTAATTTTAAAACTGCTCTTTTGGCTTTTGTTTTAACATAACATGCTTTGACATAAGGGAATGCTTCATTTGACTCGGGCATTTTTGTCCAAAAAATAGCTTAAAAGTTGATTCAGGGGGATATGCTAAATAAAAGTGTAGGGGAGACTTATGCAATAAAAAACTCCAAGGAATTGGGGGAAGGGACCTATGCAGAGAATCTTGTAGGTGGGTCGTCTATGTAATCATCCATCTATGATAACTTGTGTGAAACAAAAAATTAAAATCATGTGTGTGAATAATATGGCTTACCGAGTTATAACCAGCACCAGGCCCAATTATTAGACACCGTGAACTGGGTTTCTTCCCCCCGCCAATTGAAAAGCCACCTTTGCCAATCTGAAAGCCAGCAAAATGAAAATCAAATAAGACTAGTCAAATGATTGAATCTATGTAAGAACATTGAATGGACAGTATCATTTCAATTCTGGTAGAGAGAGGAGGAAGGGAGGAAGAGAGATTTTTAATGTCTTAGAATACAGTGCAACCTACTGCTGGTTGTGTATTTTACAGAAAGAGAGAGAGAGAGAGAGAGAGAGCGAGAGAGAGACTGTGGATACAAGGAATAGACCATGGCAAGGAGAACTAGTCAGAGGACCAGCGTACAAATTATGCATTATATACACCTTTCTGGTAATTCCTAAGGGTTAGTTTTGGACGTCAAATTTGACTCTTTTTTCTCATCTGATAAAGTTGATTGGATGTTGTAGATTTTTTTTTTCCACCTCCCCTGCCCAAGGCGGTAAATTTAACGTGCTCTCATGAAACCCTTGTGTCCCACCCGAGATGCCCTCCTCTCTCTGCGCCTTCGCATTTGCCCAAATTACAACCAGAAATCTCCCGAGTCTGTCGAGGTAACTTTTCCAACATTTTAAAAGAACCATAAACTCTGTCAACACCCTATCTCTTCTCTCTAGATTGAGAAACAAGTAGTTCAACCTCAAAACAAACCTATTATCACTGGAAACGCCACCCGTTCCGTCTTTCTTGACCCATATGTCCCCTTTAAATCTGCTCTTCACAATCCCGTTTCAATTCCCCATCCCTTCTTCCTGGACCCAATCGTCCCTTTCAAAGGAGATTACTAGGTTGCAGATGCCAATGAAAGTAATAAAAAATAACAGAGAGAGGCAGTTTTGGGGGCTGACATGGAGTCAATGGGAGTATGCACAGATGGCTTGGGAATAGAAATTGTTGGGGAGTGGCGAGCTGCATCTCATTGCAGCAGCTGATTCTTCCAAACCAACCTAATGGTATCACTTTGAATTCATCATATCTTCAATTATCGTAGATGAGGATGAAATATCATCCATATCTTTTTTTTGGGTTTGGGGGGGACGAGAGAAAGAGAGAGAGAGAGTTGCTCGGACTGAGAGAAGGTGGAACATTCATCCAGAAAAACTCAGGCCTTGACTTGAATTTCTTTTTTATGGCATTTTTTGCTTTGATGTAGGAGCTTTTTCTTTCAAGCTAAAAAGCTTGTCCAAACTTCTCAAAGTGCATTTGGCAAGATTTTTGGATTACAATCCAAAAAATTTCTACTTTCGGGTACATCCAAACTAGCACTAGGTTTCTTTTCTTAAGTTCCAGCATCATGACCCATGCAAACAATCAATTATTGGCCGACCAAGAGCAATTTCATCTATAATAAACATTCAACGGTGCAAGCTAAAATTTCAAAAGACATACCTGGTCACCCCAATGAACAGATTTCTCTCCCTTGCCGTAGGCTTGAATCAAGCCAGAGAGTGCATTCCCCTGTTTCTCTTTACGTGGATTTGCCATTTTGGGAAGCTTGACCGCATCATCTGATTCTGACCACTTGCTCTTCCCCAGTTCCCCTACTTCGTGTAGCGAGTCTGATTTATCTAATTTATCTGTTCCCCACCTCACCCCAAACTTATATAGACCTACGATGACAGAATCAACGAATAACAAACTCTATGATGAAGACACATTTGTTCTTAAAGATCATCAATAAGCCAAGGCTACTTGATGAAATCTGTGTGTGTGTGTGCGCATGTGCGTGTGTGCATGCAGCTGTGCGCCTGCATGTATCAAGAGAGAGATTTACTCCAGGATAATGACATGTCTAAGAAAGTGAAAGAAGACAGCAATCTGAATTAGTTGCACCACAATCCCATGGAATAAGTAATCACAATCTAAAGAAAAATCCAATTAGGTGCCAAAGACACATAAAGCTGCAGGATCAGACTAACCAGAGGGATTCTCATCTTCAGAAGGAGATTCTGGTGTGACATGCAATTCCGCTTTGTGTTCTTCGGAAGCGATTTCTTCAGGGCAAGATGGATCTTCAGAATCCATCTCCACCTAAAAGGAAAAATGGCATGACCTCATTGTGATTCATGAAAAAAAGAGAAGAAAAAGAAAATATCAATGCACATTGCAGTTAGTTTACTATAATCAAATATACTATGGTACACTCATTTTATTGCAGTCATCACTGTCTACACAGTGATGAAGAGAAAGCGGGACCCAAGAGAATAGAATATATACCCCCAATTATGGACCATCCATCATTCATTATGGGTCCCACTCTCTTCGCATCACCCCCGGTGTACCAGCACTGCACACTTTGCTTCTCTCCATGAATGCGAATTTTGAGATTTCGTAGCAATAACATAAAGGGTAAGGCAATTACTGAATCTTCCCATACCCATTTCTGTCTAGATATGTTTTATAATTCAATCATTTCCTAGATATGTTTTATTTTGAGATTCTGTCCAGATATGTTTTATAATTCAATCATTTCCTAGCTATCTTTTATTTTGATATATTTCAAGGAACTAGTTTAGAAGCCATAATTAACTGAGTACAGGCCTTTAATGAAATCAACTAGCACAAAAGTAACCAGCTCCTAAACTCAATTTAAATTACCTCTTGGATATCGTGCTCATTGAGATCATCTCCACTGAATAGTGACTACCATGCAAAACATAGATATATAATTAACACATCGTATAACAGCAATAAGCATTTGGGTATGCATCATCGACGAGAAATAGCAAGAACTTTATTTCACAGATAGTTATAGCTCACAATGGACTCCAGCGTACCCTAACCAAAAATAACGGAATGGAGAAAGTACGCTATAATCTACAGGACCATAAAAACAAAAACCATTGTCCATCAGTCATCACTATCCAATTGTACTGAAGGAAGTGGGATCCACAAGAACAAGATGGCGATAATTCAAGATCCCACTCTCTCCACCATTTCAATGGATGGGGATAACCCAACAGACTGCAGTTTCTCAACTTTGCATTGGAGTGTAGAATACTATATACCAAGTGATCCATAGCAACAAACCTGTGCATCCAACTGTAAATACAAAGGTGGAGCCTGCTCCCACTGATCTGCCATTTTTTGTACTGCATCAAGCGTAAATCCATGTATATTACGAGCAGCACAACCCTGTCATTGTAAAAACATCATGCAGCAATGACAATTACATTAAAGATCTTCCTCTAGAGACACATATCTAACTCCCATTGATCATTCAAGATCAAAACTTAGTGGAAAGCCAAATACAAATGGGACATGGGGATCAAAGAAATGAAAGCATACATACATATATACATACATACATTATATATATACATAGGCTCCTAACCTAATATTATACAAGTTTGCCACCCTAAAAAATGTTAAAGGGTTGCTCGTTTAACCCCATTTCTTGCACACGTCCTCTTGAAGCACACGTCCTCTTGAACCTGATGAACATGCCCATGAAAAACAAAAAAACTTAAAGGAAAAAGGAAATCGGGTTAATACCTGCCGATGCCTTGCTAGATGTGGGGTTCGACAAGGTCAAAATCCTTTCTTTTCTTTTTTTGGAAAATGTTCAATCCCAAAATTTGGAGAAATAAATTCTGTTCTGGAAGTCCTTCTGATGGGGAGATTATGGAAGGGGAGAATTCCAGTCCTTGTACACACACACGCACTAGCAAATGGTACGTGCTCTGCACGTGTTGTGAGTTACTGATTTAGATCTTTTTATTTTTATTCATGCTCTGATGGAAATTTTTAGCAAGTCGTATTGTCATAAATACAAATTGTGAATGGTGTCAAAGAGGAGTATTATGTGATAGCTACGGTACATCTAACACAATTGCATACGGTACTAATATGGTTACTATCGATTGTTGGTATATGGTATTATTGTAATATGATATGGTATGGATATACAATTATAGAGAGAAAGAGGCTTCAAGTAGAGAAACAAAAGGATTTTTATGTGTCTACAACCTTCATAATATTAACATCTTAAAAATGGATTATATGACTTATTACCGGAGGTTCAATTTCTACAATTATGCATTGAATTTTTATGTGCAACTCAATTTTGAAAATAGGATGACAGGTACGTACGCACATTCATAATTCCAATAAAATTTACATTTGCAATTTTATTAACATGTCCACCACATACATTGTGCCAAAATAGACATAAAACTTTCATAAGTGCAAGAAACTAAATTGAATTTTATGAAATACATTTGTATTGTGCCTTGGCCATTTTATGTGGAACTCGTTGTAACAAATAACCACCCATTAGTCGCATGTGCAACTTTTAAAGGCCTCATGATAGAAAGCAGGAGCATCACTATATTCTTAGTGCATTTACCCCAAAAAAGAGAAATACACCCTTAATTCTCATAAGGAATATAAATGGTAAACAACTAATGACCTCAATAGAGCTGAAAGTCGGCAGGCTTTATTCATTTGGTATCTCTTCACTTCTCGAATTTAGCATAAAGTGTATTTCTCAACATTGCCAGCATTTTCTACCTTATACATCATTCTTACAGATTAATAATTACATGTATTGATATGTTTGAAATTAGGCCTAAATGGATAGAGCCCTTTCGTATTGCCCATAGAGGACACAAATCGCAATCAGCCCATGCTAACCGTAAGGATTTCTAGGCTGAATGTCATTACATGTGGCATTGTTGTCTTCCATTTTGCATGGAACCATATCATAGTATTAACCAATTGCACCCCATGGCCATCGAATCAACCATTTTTTAAAAAAATACAGTTTTGGGATTTCTAAGTTCCTAAATCCTTTCATTAAATTGCCTCATTTTATGACTAGATTTTGCATATTTGTTGTAGCTTAGTGGCTTCGTATGTATCACTTATTTTGCATGGAAAATGGATCAAAATACTATTGGTGGCATTATCTGACTTAGTTCCTCAACCCCCAACTCATTAGATCACACTTTTCCGTGAATTGCACCTAGAGGTTCATTATACATAGCAATTCGGATTAACACTCTTATCTTCTACAGCTCTATTTCTGAGCTTGAGGTTCCCAATCAAATTTAATCAAGTTTGATGGCCCTTGCACCATCTCTTCAAATAACTTCAAAGCCTCTCCAATATTCTCTTTCTAACTATGGCAATCAACAGATAGGCATAGTTATTGTTAACAAAGTTTTCACCTCTTCCTTTGTCCTTCTCTCTCTGTTTTAGGCTTCTTTTTTTTTTGTAATTCTTGGAAAGTGGCAATTTTATTGTGTAATATTTTGTTGACTCCCAATTTCTCTCTCGTGCTTATTTTGAATTCTCTCTACTTCTTATTTCATTCCTTGAACAAAAACTATAAGTATTATTCACCTAGAAAGCATTACTTATACCAAATAAATATTAAAATAAACAAAAAGTGTAAGAAAATAAAGAAAGACACCACCAATGAAATCCATCTAAAAGTAAGGATCCAAGAAGATGGATAGCAAAGGGGTATCCGAGGTGCAACCAATTCATTAACATACCATTGGAGTTGAGCTACCTGAATCTGTTATGGAAGCTACAACACAGATGCTGGACCAAAAGAGGAATCATGCTGACAAAGTAGAAAGGTAAGTACAAGAACCTCCTGCATATCTCAGGGTGAGACCTGTATATAATTTTTATGTTTCCATATCACCACTGCTGAATGTGAAAAAACCATTTTTTGGTTTTACAAAGTTAAATTGACTACTAAGATTAATCCATTGGACTAATGCAAAGCAAGGGAACATTCTTCAGCCTTGAAGACTCCACCACTATCTAATTCCGACAGCCTGACTCTGCACACTAATCACCCTAAGCTTAAATTCAATTTATTTTTTTCATAAAGGGTGCTAAAATGAAATAATTCTACTGCCCATTTCCTATAATGATATTTTTTATTTTTTAAAAAGCAATAAGTAACAAGTTATTGTCAAGGTCATGCATCTTATTTAATTGTTAGCTTTATTTCCATTCACGATAATATTGAGAAGTGTCCTTCCTCCCGCTGTCAACACCATGGGGCTATATAGTTTGGAGTAGCATGAAAGGCATAATTCTTTTTCTTATGTTTTCTAATGGTTCCCTTGATTCTATTGACATTTGCTTTGTGATCTTAATTGAAATCTTCTCAAACTAGAATCTACTTATATTCTAGTTTCTAGAAAGAAAAAAAATATAGGCAATCCCAGCTGATCTGAATCATCTGATAATGGGTTTAGGGCAGCCATGTATCTTTCATTCATTGACCCATTTCTTCTTTGTTGTTGTTGCACTTCATCTCCTTAATTTTCTTGGGGTTTCTATACATGTACTAATTTAGCTTGTTTCAGACCTGAATTTAGATTCCCATCTCTCTACCACAGCAATTCTCATGCCTAGTAGTTGGACTCTTGAGACTGTTTGGAACTTTGGTTACATGATGATGTGATGCGATTCTCACTAGTTTGTGACGATCAAAGCAAGCAAGTGCACTGAATCGCAATTATCAAGATACAATATTAATCATTTTAATGAGTAAAATGATAAATGGTCATTTTTGTTAGAAATTACGATAAATTAAATAAGTGTTAGAGAGTAAGTGTACATTGAATAGATACAGAATGATTTTTTAGCAGTTTTTCTAATAAAACAAAATTACCCGTTTTTTTTTAAAAAAAAAAAGCATTTGCAGAGTCTTGTATAATCCCACAATTTTAGATCCAGATAGGATTCCTAAGAAGCTTTTTCACCTGAGGAAGCAAATTGGACTTTGTGGTCCAGTGGGAGCATAGTATACACAATAATATACAATATAATATTAGATTAGAAACTAAAAAATAGTCCAGCGTGCTTTTGCAGGATCACATTTTGCACTTAACCCCCTCAGATATAAGATCCATTTAGCTTGGTCTAAAATTCATGGATGCACTTTAAAATAACCAAACGCTTGTAGTTGATCACCCTTTTTGTTCTTGAAAATAATCATATGATAATTCTTGTACTTATTCCCTCGAATGTTAAGCCCGTTTAGAAATACATTTTGGATCTAAAATTTTGGAATCCACTAAAAAAATAACTGAATGAGTACTTTTCAAAACAAATGGATACTAAGTTTCTAAACAATTAGATTTGACGGCCCTAATTTTTTGGAAAATACTCATCCAGTTATTTTTAAGTGGATCCCAATATTTCATATCCAAAAGATCTTAACTTTTTCACCTAAAACGACAAGTGGACTTTACACTCATGCAGGTGTAATATTAGATTGAGAGTGAAAAAATGGTAATGTGTGCTCCTACGGGTTCACATTGTACACTTGCCCTCTTAAATATAACAGCCACTAACGAGATGTTATACCTTGATTTAATTTTACTTGTTAATTAGTAATAATTACTTGATTGCTGAAATTATTCTAATTGTAGTTTAAATATCCAAAAAATTAACATTCTATTAATTTTACTTGTTCATTAGTAATAATTACTTGATTGCTGAAATTATGCTAATTGTATTTTAAATATCCAAAAAATTAACATTCTATAAAAAAATTCATCTATTAAAACAATATTGAAAAAAAAAACTTCTTCCAGAAAAATATAACATTAGTAACATATTCTATAAAATAAAATATAAATTCTAGTTTATTTGACATCCCTAAAATTGGGAGGCCTTAACAACACCCTAGCTTGATTTTTACAAAGGGAGCAATTAGGTGGTTTGCAACCATAGGAGCACATTGTGATTTCTTCTTTTCTTGAGGTAGGTTTTTTATAACATATTGTACAGTATTCAAAGCTCTATTATTGTTGTCTTCTTTTTAAATATAATATAATATAACATAACATAATATAATAACTATGTAAGGTCTTCAGTTGAGCTTGATGTCAGCTTTTCTATTGATTTTATCTTAGTAATATAACTAGTAACATGCATCTACTTCACAGGTGTCAATGAAGTATTATATGACCAAAACAATATAGAATTATGACCAAAAACAATATAGCATAATAATAATCTTATCATCATAATAAATGAGGTTACGTTCATATTGTGAAAAATAATGAATTCCTATCTGTATCTATCAATAGTATATTACTAAGCCAAAGTTAAGCGCTGCTCACAAGAATAAGGAACCTCTCTAAAAAGATTGTATGGTAATGACCGTTGGAAGATGATTGTTGGTTGATGTGGTGGTTAATGGTTGTTTGGTACTTATTCCGTCATAACTACCTAGCAAAGAGTCATGCTTCTCTACTCAATGTTCATTTCCTCCCACTATAAATAGGAAACGTTTAGCTTATTTTACAAAAACTTTTCTTTTCTCCAAAGTTTCAACAATAAATATTTTATCTCTAAAATAAAAATCCAACAATAACTGCTTTCTTTGGACATGGGTCATATGAATAGGAACGGAACCGATCTATAGAGATTGTAGAGTAATAATTGTTGGGAAGTGCATGTTGGGTGTTGTGGTGAATAATGGTTGTTAGGAAGCAAAATTATAGTAACCACCCAGTGAAGAGTCACACCTCTCTATTCAACAATCACTTCCGAAAATACAACATTATTAAGCCAAAGTTAATGGGTAGACCCATATCGCAAGAATAAGAAAGGACCCATCTCTAGAGAGATTGTAGGTAATGACCATTGAAAGGTGATTGCTAGGTGTTGCAGTGGTTAGTGGCTACTGGGAAATTAAATCGTTATAGCCACCCAATGAAGAATTATACCTCACTGCTCAACGGTTACTTCCGCACTCTATAAATAGGACCTATTTCTCTTATTTTACGAATACTTCTTACTCAAATTTTCATCAATAAATATTTTCTCTATAGAAATAAAATCTAGATTCTAGCAATAACTGTTTTCACTAGATACATGTCACAATAATAAAAAGAGGCTTTATCTATAGAGAGATTGTTGGGTGTTATGGTGCTTAATGGTTGTTCAATAATTAAACCATTAGAACCACACAATAAAGTGACACCTCTCTACTCAACGGTCCCTTCCTCACTCTATAAATATGATCCATTTCTCTATTTCTTACCCAAATTTCCAACAATAACTACTTTCTCTCATTAGAAACAAAAATCAGCAATACCTACTTTTACTCTAGAAATAAAAGGCAACTTCGATGCATTGAGTGCTCACAATTTTAGTGGATTAAATAGGTGACACACCCTATGATTCAGAAATTATAATTTGCCAAAAATTACAATGTAATAATTCATTATTTTTAAAAATATTATGCTATATTATTTCTTAAAATAATTTTATCAATATTACATTGTATATAATATTTCATCGAGATCAATGAAGCAAGTGCATGTTACTACAAATATTACAATTAAAATTCCTAGTTAGACTTCTACAAATGTTCTTGAAAGAGTGTTGAATGAGGGTTTTATTTATAAAGTGAGGAAGTTACCTTTGAGTAAAGCTGGGTTACTCTTCACTGGGTGATTATGACAGTTTAACTATCCAACAGTCATTAACCACAACACCCATCAGTTACCTACCATCATGCATTACTCTACAATCTCTCTATAGATAGGGTCGCTTCTTATTCTTGTGATACGTATCCAGAGATAACGGTTATAGCTAGATTTTTATTTTAAGGAAGAGAAAATAGTTATTGTTAGGAATTTGGGTAAGAAAAAGTGTTTGGAAAATGAGAGAAATGGGTGTTATTTATAGAGCGAAAACATGACTATTGAGTAGAGAGTATAGTTATCCGAATCACCTATGAGGGTAGCGATTCCATTCGGAATCTTGATTCGGCGTTTCCCTAGGCGAAAGTCGATTCTAAAATAAAGGATTCACGTTTCCATTTTTTGCAGAATGTGATTCCAACTAGTTTAGGAATCTCGATTCCAGGATTGCCGGAATCAAGATTCCATATCGAGGACTTTATGATTCTTAGTTAAACAAGAATGCGATTCTGGTTGTGAGAAACATTGGTTCCAAATTTTTTGGAATTGCGAATCCATGTTTTTTGGAATCAAGTTTCTATATCGCAGACATCGTGATTCCTTGCAACAGAACAATCCGATTCTACTTATGCTAAACATTGATTCAAAGTATTAAGGAATTTCAAATCCATATTGTTAGGAAGCAGTGTGAGCATAGGGAGAGCAAAAACCCTTCGACCCTTCGATGTGTGCTCAATCATGAGTGAGCGCGACATGTATGAGAGTGTGAGAGAATTTGAAGTTGTTGCACACGGCAATAAAATCAAAATTTAAAATATGAGTAATATGTGAGCATAGGGAGAGCAGAAACCCTTCGATGTGTGCTCGATCATGAGTGAGTGCGACATGTATGAAAGCGTGAGAAAATTTGAAGTTGTTGCGCATGGCAATAAAATCAAAATTTAAAATATAAGTAATATATTAATTTTTTTATTTCTTATTTACTAATTTCCATCATTCATTCCATATTACTTTTTAAGAACTTTTACCAAGAATAAATAATACTAAAAAAATATGTTACTTCAAATTTAATAATGTTAGGTAAATGGTGTGGGTATTAAACTACTAATGTAATAATGTTTAATATATGATTGGCACTGTCATTTCTTCAAGTTGAATAAGAGGATAAAAATGCTTTTCTTTAAGTAAAATAAGAAGATAACAACGATACGAGCAAAATGCCCAGTGTGGTGTTTTAGGTTAAATTAATACTTAAATATCTGAGAAATTGAGTAAGAATTGAATAACTCAATTTTCAAAAGTCAAAAGACTCAAAACTACATTTAACAAAAGAGAATTATTATGTCATGTACTTATTTTATAATTCAAGGAAAGGAGATTGCCCTTGTTCTCACTCCTTGTATGTCGTAAGACTAGCTCCAGACCTTGTAGGCATAATAGGGTTATCGATAGACATAGTCCATTGTATGGGATTGTCCACAAAGTTATCATAAAGGTTAACATCAGTACTTGGAGCTTTGGACTGAGTATATACAAACCAAAATTTGATCTTGTAGTAATGGGTAAATCTATATATTTTCTAAATACTTCTCTCATATACCGGAGGGAATTGGTTCGCAATTCTATTAAGGGAGAATCTCGATTCCAATATGGGGAGAATCACGATTCGGAATGGTGAGAATGTTGATTCCAAGTTGATGGGGACAATGATTCTAGAATTTTAGGAATCACGATTCCTTATTTTTAGGAATCACGATTCCAGCAACCACCAAAACAAGTAGGGTCATGTGTGATGCCAACATGAAAGGACATCGATTCTTGCAAATAGGAAACACGATTCCTAATTTTTTGAATCGCAATTCCAAAATAGTGAGAATCGTTTTCTCAAATCCGAATCGTACGGATAGCGTTTCCCAGATTCCGAAACATCAGATACATGTGATGCGGCGATTCCAATTCCAGAATTGATTCGGAATCACAAACGTTTCCAACAACTTTAATAGAGAGACTTAACTCTTCATTGGGCGGCTATGACGACTTCATATCCAAACAATTGTTAACAACCATAACACCAAAAGTTACCTCTCAATGGTCATTACTCTAAAATTTCTCTAAGATAGAGTCCCTTCTTATTCTTGCTGCATATGTCCACCCCTTAACTTTGATTTAATAATGTAGTATAGATATAATACATAATATTGTATACATATAAATAATTAAAAATATATGTATGTATATATATATATATATATATATATATATATGTATCCATTGTAATATAATGAAACCATACTTCTAAAAAACCATGTTTGTGGCACTTGTAAGACCCCAAATTACACACCCTCTCTTCATCCCAATAATCTATCCCTAAAAAAATAAAGTTCAATGCGCACCCTTTATAAATCTCCCTCCAATAATAAATCTACACCATTATTTTGGTGAATTTCAAGAACTAGGCCTTTATGAAGTCAAAATCATTCTTTTTCTTTTAACATTGTTCATCTAGTCATAATAAAGTCATCTACAAAACTTGGAAATCGAAGCAATTCTTCTAAAGCTTAGATCTAAGCATATTACTAAAATGGACGGCCTACATTAATTGGGCTAAAAAAATACTTTCTAGGTTGTATTTTCAGTTTTTGCCTTTTTATGATTGTTCATTAAAATGAAAAGAGTGTATATTTAAAAATTGGGGTTATACAAATAGTCCTACCGTAGTTTTTGAAGATTGTTTCATTATATTATTATACAATTCTTGCATGCAATCACTCCCTATAGAAAGGGTGATTTCATACCCTCATGTCTAATGAAACTACACTTCTAGAAAACCATGTTTATGGCATTTCTATGACCCCAAAATTTAGCACATGTACTCTCCTCATCCTAACAACAAACCCTCAAAAATAGAATTCATATCAGCTTTTTCCTTTACCTATAAAATTTTGAAAGAACAAAAATGACTCCAAGGATTAGATCTAAGCGTCTAACCAAATGGATGACCTACATTAATTGGGTTAATAACTTTTTTTTTTTGTGATTTTTCATCAGAATGAGAAGAGTGTGTGTAAAAATTGAGGTCAAACAAAGGGCCGAACATGATTTTCAAATATTATTTCATTATATCTATAGTTTATATAAAGCGTAAGCTCCCTTCACAATCGCACCTTAGTAGAATAGTTGTTCGGGGGTTCGTACGTCGGATCAAGTTCATTCATTAAAAGAATTTTGTAGTCTTTGTTAAAACTATTGCTCTAGTGGTCCCTCTAGTGCGTATAACTATAGATAAAATAATTATTTAAAACACTTTTTGAAATATAAATGATGGCTAGTTTCTATATTAATTTAGAAAACCAAAATTTTCTATTCATGAATCCCTTTTTATGGGTATGTCATCTAACGGATTTAAAACATAGTATGTGCCCTAAACACCGGAAACATCGAAAATTGTGGCGGAGTTCCTTTTCAAGCTCACATGAAGGCCTTATATTATATATATTATATTGTATTATATTGGAAGTGGTGAGAAAAAATATGGAGATTTATGGCCTCATTGAGGGTATGGCCCTTAATAGAGCAGAATGGCGGACCAAGATTCATTTAGCCAACCCAATTAGTTGGAAAAAAGCTTTTCCATTGATGATGACATTGTAAGTATTATGTTATTAGATATTATTTTATTAAACTATATATGTTATATTTTATTGTGTTTTTTTAAGGAAATGGTTAACTTATATTGTATTATGTTATAATATATTATTCACAACATCATCATGATTCAAGCCTTATCCAAATTATTGGGGGTCGGTTACATGAATCTTGTTCCTCCATTCTTCTCCATCAAGGGTCATATCTTTAGTAAGACCAAAAGTCACCAATATCTTTCCTTTGTCTTTTTGGGCCTTTCCCTTGCCCTTTAAATCCATCCACTTGAACCAAATCACACCTCCTAACCGGAGCAGTATTAGGTATGCGCTGCATATCTTATCGCCTATTGAAGCCACACCTAAGTTCCCTCATAGGTATACATTCTGAATTCTTTCCTTTCTTGTCATGCCACTCATCCATTTCAACATCCTCATCACAGCTACGTTCATCCTATGGATATGTTGTTTATTGACCACCCAAACATTTTGTCCCATAAAGCATGGCTAGTCACTTCAATATCACTGATATGCGGTGAACATAAAACTCTTGATGTACATAGCCCTTACAACATAAAAATTACATCAACAATATATTGGTTGAAAATTTTGAGAAAGGCATATTTTGTAATTTTAAATTACTTTTAAAGTCCAATCATCATTCAAAAAGTTAAATGAATCTTTTTAAATTTAAAATTGAGTTTTGGAGGGATTTTAAAAGGAAAAATATACCCATCTTAGAATACAAAAAAGCTTCTTATGGTCGATCATCATTTTTTAACATATAGGGACATTTCATAGTAAAAAAATTTAGAGTAGGAAATTCTAAGTTTATCATTAGTATTATGGTGCATCCTAGAATATATATTGATTATTGTAGAATACACCACACTAATGGTGAACTTAGAATTTAGTACTCAAAAATTATTTACCATAAAATACCTTTATATAGTCAAAAATGACTTTGTACCATAAATATTTCATATACTTTGAAAAGGGTATTTGATCTTTCTAAAATCCCTCAAGAACTCAATTTCAAACTAAAAAAGATTCTTTTGACTTTTTGAATGATGATTGGACTTTAAAGGTAAGTTAAAATTACAATAATACCCTTCTCAAAATTTTCAAGTAAGCCATTGTTAATGTACTTTTTTTTATTTTTGTAAAGGCATTTGATGTCAAAAATTTTGAAATACTAAATTCTAAGTTCACAATTAGTGTAATGTATTCTATATATATATATATATATATATATAATGATCCTATGAGCCCTTCACATATACAAGGCTGCATAGGAGCCCCCCTCTATCAGCGTCAATCTCCTTTCACATCTCGATGACATCATATGGGGTGTCAAGTCACATCACCCAGTAAAGAAATAAAAAATCAACTGGTTGAAACAGCGATTTTGGGGATCTGGGGTGTGAGAGAAACCCACCAAATATTTGGGTTTTAGAGAGAGAGCTCTCTCCCTCTAGAAAAAACACAAGAAAGATTGGGTCTAATGCAAAAAAAGCTCTCTCACACACTCGCTCTCTCTTGCACTCCACAGATTGGACTTTTGGGAGAATGCCACCCCACTCTTAAATGCAGGATTGGGATTTTGTAGAGGTTCTCTCTATTGCTTTCTTCTATGAAATTGGAAAAAACCACAGAGACAATGAATTTTTGGAGCAAGATTGCTTCTTTCTCTAATAAAATTAAGAGAAATGAGGTGAAGAGGGTGGGGATTGAAGAGAGAGACAAAACCAGTAGCAAGTGGTGGTTTGTACGAGATAGTTTGTGGGGTTGTGTAGGGGGGAGAGAGGAAGCAGAGGCGATATTTTTGAGAGACAAGGCAACCACAGATGCTCAAAACATTCGAGGGAAGCAATGCTCAAAACATTCTCACTCCTACCTCACTCAAGTAGTCATGCACCCAACTCCACACCTTGTATTTGGAAATACAAAAAACAAGCCATTGCAAATGAGCCCAACCATCACAAGGAACCCATCCATCACCACCTTCATATCCATCTCACTCATTTTGGGAAGCAAGCAATCCACCACTCAATGATCAGAAAACGCAATTGAAACAAACACCAAAACCAAAATGGGGGGGCGTGCAACAAATCAACAAACCCTAATCTAAATCTCTCATCTTTGGGTACACCACTACACCTTTCCATCCGAGCCCCTGAGACTGTCAGTGAAATGGAAGAGGAAGAATGAGGCGGCGCAAAGGCCAACCAGTACACCTTGTTAGTTTCCAACTTTGTGGAGAAGGCTCTTTGTTGAAATCCATCTCTTGTTTGATGGAGTCGTAAATTTTTACGGCCACTCACGCAATCACTTCCACTGCGATTTGGGCAAATTCCAGTAAAACTGCCCCAAATTTGCACAGGATGGTCCCAAATTCCAGTAGAATGGTGTTGGTTTTTTGCCAGAATCCAGCAAAGTGGGTCGGATTCTAGCAAAATGGTGTCGAAATCCTATAAGTTGAGAAGGAATTTAGTGGGCAGGGCCAACATACAAGTGGTCGTGGAGATGGTGGCAAGCTTCTTTCTCTATCAATTACTCTCTTTCTCTCTCTACGTAATAGTTTTTTTTTCTATTCTTTTTTTTCACTTTAAAATTTTACCAGATCGTGGGGACAGTGGGATTGCAGAGAGAGAGCTAGAAAGTTGCTTTTACCCGAGAGTAGGATTGCACAAATTTTTCTTTTCTTTTCTTTTGACTTTTACCCTTTCAACCGATTTTTTTTTTTTCACAAGGGTGACTTGACACCCCATTTGTCATTGAGATGTGGAATGAGATCTGACAGTACTATAAGAGGGTCTTATGCAACCCCCATATGTGAGGAGCCTATATATATATATATATATATATATATGTTTACATCAGTGGTTTAAAAATCGTCGAGTCACCACGGACTTGGGCAATTCGACACAGGAATCGATCACCCCATGTCGATTCTGGCCTAAAATAGCAAGCCGCCCGTGTTTAGAAAGAAATCGAGCGAATTGGGCGATTTTGACATCACAAACCGGTTTATTAACATCACAACACAAGCAAATCGGGCGTGTATACATGTGAACAAGTGAGTCGAGCATACACGTGTGACGAACACGTACAAACGTCGCCACAAAGCGCCAGCCTTTTCACGTGCGCAGTGGTTTGTCATCCCCGTGAGTAATTTATACTTGTCAATCTTCTTCAAAAGCTTCGATGTGGGATTTTGATCTAGGTAGTTTTGAAAACGTAATGTAATATACATATGTTTATATTACACAAGACAAAACAAATCACCTTGCGTGGTATGGTCGGTAACCCCACTCTTTTCTTGTTAACAGTTCTTACTTCGAACCCTCAGGAGAACATTTGATTTTTTGTCCAAAAAAAAAAAAAGTTATAAAAAGAAAACATAAATATAAAAAAAAATTTATACATATATATAAAAAAAAAAGTTATCTTGAAAAAAAAAAAAATTTATGAAAATAAAATAAAAGTTATCTTGACAAAAAACAAAAATTACTTTAACAAAAAAATAATTTTTTTGCCAAAAAAAATAAAAGTTACCCTGATAATAAATAAATAAAAGTTATCTTGAAAAAAAAACAAAAGTTACATAGACAAAAAAATAAAAGTTCTGACAAAAAAATAAAAGTTAGCTTGACAAAAAAATAAAGTTATAACAAAAAAATAAAAGTTATCATGAAAAAAAAAAAAATTTGTCAAAAAAATAAAAGTTACCATGACAAAAAAATAATAGTTATGACAAAATAAAAAATTACCTTGGCGAAAAAATAAAAGTTCCTTGACAAAAAAAAAAAAGCTAACTGAGCAGCACCATCTTTTTATTTTTCTTGTCAAAAAAAAAAAATGTAATACAACAAGTATTTATTGTCAAAAAATAAATAAAAAGTAATACAACAAGTACCATGTTTTTCAAGCACGCATTTGAACAGCATTTATTCTAGAAACCTAAAAAATTTTGATTTTTGAAACCTTAAAAATTAGAATTTCGAAAATTGGTACGCATTCTAATAATTTCTACATTGATAACAAAATTTTATATTTTATTTATTAATTTTTTTGCATTATAAATTATGTAACTTACTATTTTTTCTTACAGTTGTCAATAATATATTTTAAATTCGATAATATTATAAGATAATTTGGATTTGTTATTATTTTTATAGTAAAATAATTATAACATGTAAACCAACAATTTAAATATATAGGATTATAATAAATTAGGTTGTAATAATTTTGGATTAATGTTAGTTAGGTTGTAATAATATTTTATTAATGTTAGTTAGATTGTAATAATTTGGATTTTTTTTAGTGGATTTAGAGTTTTCAAGCCAATTCAAGATTTTGGTAGCCTTTTTTTCATTGATTTAATCCATTCTTTATTGTAGTCCATGTATGATTATATACTTCAACCATGATAATTCTATGATTTTTCTTTTGTGTGATGTAAATTTAATGGCTAACATAAGTTCATACAGGGAAAGAACATCTCAATATTCCCATATTGATGGAAAAAATGAAAGTTAATAATGTAATATCCCCATTTCTTATTGGATTCCTAAAAAATAATATTTATAATGAATTTTAATAATTTTTTTGCATTGTTCTTTAAGGTTTAATCCAACCGATTCGGCTGATCCAAGATCCAGATCGCCGATTCACCGATCCAGATGGGTTTTTGAGGTGCCCAATCCGGGGCACTAATCCGTTTTTTAAGCCACTTGTTTAAACTCATCGTATAGTAGATAGACCTATATGTTTTAATACCTAGAATTAGACTTCTGCTGTCTAATCTAATAGGCCCTAATCTTAGAATCTCATGTCAGAAAGAGCACATGTTTCTTTTGTTTGAAACATAAAATTAAAAAAAAAGAAAAGAAAAGAGGTTGAACACAAGATACGAGGGTTTCATCTTAAATATTTCATTTTTTTTTTTTTTTTTTTGAATTTGAATATTAAAATAGGAATATAATAAAGTTATAGTACTAGAGTAAGTACATTTTTGTATGATTCATGAGATAGGTATTCTTATTTTCCCCAACGATTCACTTTTATCAATACCAATCAAGAATTGTTTTTAGTTTTTAGAAAGAAACTTTAGAAAGCAACTTATGCTTAGTATATTCTATAATATACATTATTAATATTAATTCTTTTGGAATTACGCATCCCCAACCCAATAGTTATACGTCATTATTATTGGTATTTCAAATATATACATACATGGGAAAATTTCATATAGAACCCTAATTTATCATATTATTTCATGGTAGACCCTCCTTCCGGCATAAAGAAACTCTTAAAGATTTCACTGCACCCCCTCATCTCTTATCTCCCTTGACTTTTGACCATAAAAATTAGCCCCAACAAATCTTTTCATACCATTTCAACCCAAAAACTTTTTTAACCCTCTTTTTCCTTTTCCACCCCATTAAAAAAGTTTTTCAGTTGAAATGGTATAAAAATATTTTTTGAGGTTAATTTTTATGATCAAAAGTCAATAAAAGAGGGAGAAAAGAGATGAGGGGGTATGATGAAATTTTTAAGGGTTTCCTTATGCCGCTTGGAAAAAAAGCAGAATGAGCGTCTACCATGAAATACTATGAGGAATTAGGGTTCTATATGAAATTTTCCCCATATATATTCCAGAATACACTATACTAACGGTGAACTTGGAACTTACTGCTACAAAACTTTTGACCATAAAGTGCCCCAATATATTCAAAAAATAACTTTTAAATATAAATAGTTTATATATTTTAGGAAGGGTATTTAGTCTTTCAAAATCCCTCCAAAACTCAATTTCAAATTTAAAAATATTCTTTGGACTTTCTAAATGATGAGTGGATCTTTAAAGCAATTTAAAATTATAAATATTGCCCTTCCCATATATTTTAAACAAGCAATTGTTAATGTAACTTTTCTATTTGGCAAGACATTTTATTGTATGGTCTATTTAGGACATTTTATCTCTCCAAAACTCAATTTCGAATTAAAAATTATTCTGATTTTCTAAATGATGAATGAACCTTTAAAGAAATCAAAAATTCCAAATATTGCCCTTCTCAAAATTTTCAAACAACCTATTGTTAATGTAATTTTATATTTGTAAGGGCATTTTGTTATATGGCCTATTCTAGAATACACATGCATACATACGAATAGGTTATCACCCAAATGAATAGTAATTCAGATTATGCTCCCCATAATTAAATCTTGTTTGAGTGGTCAAAAATGCACGTTAGTGGGTGAATTTTAATATTTTTTATACAAATTCGATCAAAATAAAAAAATTTATACAAATTTGATCAAGATGAAATCTTGGACGTGTGTGTACTACATATTAGGCCGCAAAAAAAAATATAAAACCAATATTCTACAAAACATAAAATGACAAAACTATCCTTGAAATATGTCAGGGGTAATTTGGTCATTTTAAAAAAATTGTAAATATATTTTTATATTTGTATATGGTGTGTGATGGTGTCAAGTATATAAATCCAAAATTTCAGTTTAATCTGATTTATAGAAACAAGTTTAAATTTCAAAGTATAAGTATATATATACATGGGGGAGTGAGTTTATGTCACCGTGTCATTGAAACATAAAAAACCACACTTCTCGAAAATCATGTTTGTAGCATTTGTATGGCCTCAAATATTGCATATACCCTCTCTTTATCCCAATCAAGCCTAAAAAAAATAAATCAATTTGCATATTAGATATGGTCGAAATGAGCAATAAAGCCATCTAACAAAAAATTAATGAACAACCTATATTAATTGGGCTAAAAAAAAGTTTCCAGGTCGGATTATTTTTTTAAAAAAATTGTTCATTGGAATGAAAGTAGTGTATAGTTAAAAATTGGGATAAAAAACAAATGGCCCTAACACAGTTTGCATGAAATCACTCCCCATATGCCTTTGTGTGTGTATCTAAGGTAGCAAACATACTTCTAGAAACAAGGTTAAATAGTCCAAACCAATGGTTTAAAATCTAATCGGTGCCCCGGATCGGGCACCCCAAAAACCCATCCGGATCGACGAATCAGCGATCCGGATCAGGAATCGACAGAATTGGTCGGATTAAACCCTAAAAAAAATAAAAAACAATTATTAAAATTCATTATAAATGTTCTTTTCCAGGAATCCAATAAGAAATGGAGGTACTACATTATTAACTTTTATTTTTTTCATCAATATGCGAATATTGAGATGTTCTTTCCCTGTATGAACTTATGTTAACAATTAAATTTACATCACACAAAAGAAAAATCAACAAAAATCATAGAATTATCATGAATGAAGTATATAATCATACATGGACTATAATAAAGAATGGATTAAATTGATGAAAAAATGACCACCAAAATCTGGAATTGGAGAAAAACCTTAATCCACTAAAAATCCAAATTATTACAACCTAACTAACATTAATCCAAAATTATTACAACCTAACTAACATTAATCCAAAATTATTACAACCTAACTAACATTAATCCAAAATTATTATGACTTAACTAATTATAATCTTATATACTTAAATTGAAATTGTTGTTACATTTTATAATTATTTTACTCTACAAATAATACCAAATCCAATATATCTTATAATATCATCTCATATAAAATATATTATCGACAGCTGTAAGAAAAATAGTAAGTAACATAATTTATAATGCAAATAAATTAATAAATAAAATATAAGATTTGGTTATCAATATAGAAATTATTAGAATGCGTACCAACTATTAAAATTCTAATTTTTTAGGTTTCAAACTCAAATTTTTTAAGGTTTCTAGAATAAACGCAACTCAAATGCGTACTTGAAAAGCATAATACTTGTTGTATTACTTTCTATTTATTTTTTGACAATAAATACTCGTTGTATTACCCTTTTTTTTTTTTTACAAGAAAAATAAGAAGATGGTGCTACCTAGGTAACTTTATTTTTTTGTCAAGGTAACTTTTATTTTTTTGTCATAACTTTTATTTTTTTATCAAGGTAATTTTTATTTTTTTGTCATAAATATTATTTTTTGTTATAACTATTATTTTTTTATTAAGGTAATTTTTATTTTTTTGTCAAGGAAACTTTTATTTTTTTGACAAAAACTTATTTTTTTGTCAAGATAACTTTTATTTTTTTTGCTATAACTTTTATTTTTGTAAAGGTAACTTTTATTTTTTTTGTCAAGATAACTTTTATTTTTTTGTCATAACTTTTATTTTTTTGTCAATGTAACTTTTTTTTGTCAAAATAACTTCTTCTTTTTTTTGTAAAGGTAACTTTTATTTTTTTTTGACAAAAATTATGTTTTTGTTAAAGTAATTTTTATTTTTTTGTCATAACTTTTATTTTTTTGTCAATATAACTTATATTTTTTTGTCATAATTTTTATTTTTATCAAGATAACTTTTTTTTATTTTTATAACTTGTTTTCTTTTTATAACTTTTTTTATTTTTAACAAAAAAAATTAAATGTTGTCGGGAAGGGTTCGAACTTATAACCCTTCGCGAGAAAAACAAAGGTGACTGTACCACGCTACAACATTTGTCTTGTCTCGTATAATATATATATATATATATATATATATATATATATATATATATATATATATATATATATATATATATATATATATATATATATATTACTTTACGTTCTCAAGACTACATAGCTTAATATCCCACATCGAAACTTCTGAGGAAGATTGGCAAGTATAAATTACTCACGGGTACCTGGAAACATTGCACATTCGGTTGGCACTTCGTGGACGCTTGTGCGTAAAAGTCACACGTGTATGCCCAACTCGCCCGTTCACACGCCCAACTAGCCCGTGTTTGTGACATCATAAACTGGTCTGTGATGTCATAATCATTTGACTCGCTCGGTTTCTTTCTAAACATGGGCGACTAGCGGTTTTAGGCCCGAATCGACATGAGGTGACTAATTCCTGTGTCGAATCACCCGAGTCCGTGGTGACTCGACGATTTTTAAACCACTGGTCCAAACAAATTTGACAGTATAGAACACTACAACATTACTTCTATAGATAAGGTTGCTGCCTTATATAAACAACATCCATATATGTGTGTGCTTTTGGTGGTTTTATTTTTCTTTTTTCTTTTTTTTGTTGTGGGGTTGGGTGGCAGGGGTGTAACAGTACTGTTTTGATATTTCAAGTTTTTATATCACCTAGAGGACCGATAGAATTGTTCTAAGCACAGTCACGACACTTTACCCTCTTAGGTTTGCCGAGAACTCCATTACGGAAGTAAAAGTTTTTAACCCCATTTTTTCTCTAACAAATACACAAGTCAAGAGAAAATGCAGCACTTAAAAAGGATTCACCACAATATGCCTTTTTTGGACAAGACCATTATGCTAGAATTCCATAATATGCCATGATAAAATATTAGATATGTGCATATTTAAATATCACATAGAAAACTCACCACAGGATCCTTATAGGCAGCTTCCAGCACGTAAACTTCATAGCCCGACCTCTGTTACAAAAAAAAAAAAAAGGGAAATAAGCAACCTGAGCTATCTTTAAGATTATAAATACTTACAAAACTATCTTTCAAAAAGAACGAAAAAGTGGAAAAAGAAAAAGAACTGTGGTAGCATATTTCCCAAGAAATCTTCTTCCTCCCCCCCCCCCCCCCCCCCCCTCCCCACCACCAAGTTTTTCCAGGTCATGTTTTTATTTCATTGACAAATGCAGCATTGATTTATAGGCTCATGCATGAAACTTAGCAATGTCAGGAAAACAGGAATTTTGGATCACTACTTCTTGATCTTTTAGAGCTAAAGTACCTATACATACCAATTAAGTATAGGTAAACCATGCATAATAATTAAAAGATAAAAGATGTGAAAGGAACATTAGCTAGTTGTAAACTTAACCATTACAAGCAAAAGTTCTCAATAAGAAACACTTCTCTATATTCTGAACAGGTCATTTCTGTGTTGAGATCAGAAAGGATCACTAGACTTACAATTTGCTACTTTCAAGCATTTTTAGTATAATAAGTATTGCTAAAAGCTCAAGGGCTTCCATGTATAGAAATCCCCAAATAATCTATCACTAGCCACTTTTGCAAGTTCTAAACCTAATAGTATCCTGTCAACAAATGCAATAATTGTTGCTTCTGCCAAAAGAGGTTTGAGTCAGGGATCCTCAACAGAGGGGATATTAGAGGTTGATTTCAGTACATTTTAATAAACATTTCCAAATTAAGAACAAAAAGACTTGAGCTACTACAAAACTTATCAACATATTGACAGCTCCCAACAAAGTACAGAACATGAACATGAAAAGTAACTCCTAAAATTGCAGTATTTTAAAGTGTAATGTAACATATAATCATAGGTACAAGTCAAAAACATGCAGCTATCAAAGAATTACTTCAGGTTTTTAGTAAGGTCTTGTCAAACAACTACAGACTCATGCACGACTTAACCGACTATTCAAATGTCTGACCAATATCCTACATGCATACTTTGTACATGCCAGTAAAGAATAAGTAAAAATGACAAAGATTGCCCTAACTCCTTTACTTACAAATAATAGCTGAGGCATTCGGAACTCAAGGTCCCGAACCATCCAAACTGCCAGCAACTCAACCGAAACTTTTTACATTTTTTCTTGCATAAGCGATTGCCACTAAATAACACAACACTCCTATGATTAACAAGCACATGAACCTCACTGAAATATTTCTTCCCAAAATTGGTTTGGATGAAACAATTTTTTTTATTTATAAAGTTAACTGTATTACTATAAATATTTTTTACATGGAGTGTTTGAACCGAGAGTCCCTCCATGCTAGGGCTCTCAGTAAAAAATAGGTCAACCGACCCAATACAAAATGATTTTCCTCCACTCTCTCCATCCCAAAATTGGTTGGATGAAACAATTTTTATAATCAAAATAGCTATCTAGTGCCCAAATCCAAATCACGCCAAGGGTTAAGATCATGCAGAAAACTAGCTTATCCAGCCAGGATCAAAAGAAATTAACTCAAACTGTCCAATCCAATTTTGGAAGAGTCCGCCAGGATCAAAAGAAATTAACTCATCTTTTAGCTGGTGTACACAGGGGTACCCTTAGTCCCCTAGGCACCAAATAACAACAACTACCCCTACCCCCTAAACACCCCCTCAAAAAAGAAGGAAATCCACAGCACTGGGGTAACAACCCAAATTTAAAATGAAAAACCAAACAGACAAAGGAACAAATGAGACACCGCCATTCAAAAGACCAAAAAGACAAGTCATCTCTTTATGCATATGTTTGGAAGGGTTGGGACGGGATGTATGCAATATGAATCAGCAGACGGATCTTCTTACAACTTTCTGAATCATTTTGACCAGAAAACCGAATGAAGAGTCAATGCCTATCTGATTCTAATAACTTTGACCAAAACCCTTGACCAAAACCCTTGTGGTGAATCTATAATTGGACACCAAAGAAGGAACTACCTCCTGCAGTCCTGCCTCTATGAAATAAAATATAAAGCAAGTAAAGAACTGCCTCCCCTTCCACAAGCACCTTCATCCCAGCAGCAACCACAGAAAAGAAAGGTGGAAGAGAACTGCTGATGGCAGATACATTGTCCAACAGGAAGAAGGAAATCCTCAACAAGGAAGTCAAGGCCTACACAAGCAGTGCCCAGAAGCTCCAGCTTTATTTCAAGGCAACTCTAAAGACCACATTAAAAATTCCCCCTTCCAAATCCAACCCAAATATCAGTCCCCTAATACTGTTCACCTGAAAAATAACCTAAAATACCTCCAAAAGTCCAAATATTCAATCAAATATTCAGATGCAAGAACCCAGATTACTGTCCAAAATTCATGTGTGAAAACCAAAATTAGCCTCCAAAGTAACAGGAAGACAATAATTACAAACCCGCCCCCCACGCCCCCAAAAAAAAAAAAACACAGAAAAAAAAAATCCCTCCATGCATCATTAAATATTCAACACCCACATTCAAGAGCTTAGGTTATGAATCATATATGAACTATTCATACGAATATTTGAGTTATTAGTGAGCATTACTCTTTCAACAGTTCCAAAATCAAGGTGATGACAAGCACAAAAATATGTCAAACACTGAATTTGTTAAACGGAGTGCTGCTACAGCCTGACATACAAACTACTGTAAATTCAAAAAGAGAACACCCCATGCAAAAGCCACGTTCACACAATTGAACCATAGAAACAATCAAAGGCGAACTTTTAAGTGGATATGCATCACCTAGGAATGACAGGAGTACAGTCTTCATGTTTTAGTACCTCATCTAGAGATGTAAATTCAAAAAGAAAGCACCCCATGCAAAAGCCATGTTCACACAATTGATCGATAGAAACACTCAAAGATGAATTCATAAGTGGATATGCATCACCTAGGAATGACAGGAGTACATTCTTCATGTTTTAGTACCTCATCAAGAGATGGGGGAAAATACTAGAAAAATAATACTCACTGTGGTCTTAAAGAGAGAGTAGAGGGTATACCTTTGCAGTTGCCCAAAATAGAGCAAAATCACCAACCCGCAGATTGCGGTCATCCACTAAGAGAAGGCACACATGCCAGCAACAAATGGGTCAATTGTCCGAACAGCTGCATATGTAATTAGTGAAAACTTAAAGCAGTGCACAAGCACTGCATTTTTCTACTTTTATGTACACCATGTCGCAATGATTACTCAGATGGGTAAATCTCACAAACAAAGAATGGGTATTATAAGTTTGTATTCTTCTAAACAAAATTCCCACCATCATTTCAAAACATGGCTAGACTGATATAAACTTCCTTTCAACTAAGGTTGGAGTGATATACAAACTGAGTAAAACATCTTAGAAGCACAAAATATCAACCCGTGAATATATAATAGAATTCGGAACGGATGATAGAAGACAAGCCAAAACGACCACAGGAAGAAAAGTATCAATAAATGATAATTTCCAGATGAGGCAACTTTCTCTAAATACTAAAACAAGAGAACTTAAATGGGTGATTAGCATGCAGTATATGGATAAGAGAGTCATACCAATAATGAAGGTAAATATCCCCTCCTCCAGGGTCTTCTTAAAAGCTTTCAACATGCTTGCACGATAGGCCTGCCATAATGCATCATTAGTGAAATGACTTTCCGAGCGCATATGCATTCAAAATGCTTCATACTTCACACCGATGAAAACTAGAGCAAGAGGTTCAATATCAAATTGACAGCTACTTAAAAATGTGAGGCAGTGATCTAAAACGGAAGATATGGACTCCAAATGATCCCTTGATGGCATTGCACAGTGTTTTAAAAACCGGAACGGTGGGACAGATTGTTCACCCACAGATCCATGTCAATCACTGGATCAGCGATTTGAATCAGCCTGAATAGACGATCCAAAAAATTCAAAATTAAAATAAAATAAAATAAAAATAATGGTTTATAGGGCCAACCCAAAATAGTTTGGGAAAAGGCTCTGAGGATGATGATGAATGGTTTATAGGGTGGAGATTTCAGGGGACCTAAGAAAGACAAGCTTAAAACAAGAAAAATATAAAAAATATAAAAAATAAAAAAAAAATAATATGTATATAAATATATATATATATATAAGTGGCGGGGTTTTGGGGGGGAACCAGGCTCAGAGCCATACCATTCCAAAACTTGTTTGGTCCTAACCAATTCCCATCCGGATCGGTGATCTAGATCAGAAATGCCAGATTTTAAAAAACTGGTATAGCAATAAGTTGTTCTCATGCCAACTTGCTAAAGATTATAAAAAACTGTACTCCATCTGTCCATCGTAATCAGAATGAGTTCCAGGAAAGGCCATCTTGGAGACACCATTATTTATCACATCAACAACCCACTATCAAATTATTCAAAATGGTCCCAGCATTCTTCCAATTTGTAGACATTGAACCTGGTAAAATGCCTAGCCCTAGGAAGCACTTGTTGCTTCCATTCCTTTCCAAACAAACAAGAGAACAGAAAATCAAACTGTACTTGGAAAAATACATAATACAGGCTTGATACACAAATCAAATCAGATCAGAAAGCAGACCTTTCTCAAACCATTCACACGTGATCACAAATGGAATCCAGACTCACCTCCTCCATCTCAGGTTCATAGCAATACTCCATCACCTTCCTAGTGACTCGCTTCTTGCTTTTCACTGAACTGGATGACTTGGAACCATCCACCTCCTCGACCTATGGTGAAAGGTAAAGGTCAATAAGCATGCCTTGCATGTATAATATTGGAAAAAAAAATTCAGTTATATAATACTAACAAACTTTATATTCGTCAGCATAATACTAAATACAATAAAATATTAAACATTAATCAGATGGATGGACAGTAACAGTCCAGAAAACTCAATCAAGACACCTTTTCAACTTCTGTCATAAAATAATCATCCATGGAATGAATCCGAGGGGCTTTTCCACCATTTGCAACCTCTAGATCACGTAATGCTTTTGCCACGTAGCTCTTTCCACTACCTAAAATCACATAACATAAAATTTAA
This sequence comes from Amborella trichopoda, assembly GCF_054954075.1. Lineage (NCBI taxonomy): Eukaryota > Viridiplantae > Streptophyta > Magnoliopsida > Amborellales > Amborellaceae > Amborella > Amborella trichopoda. Next base: position 45,598,004 of record NC_142340.1, on the reverse strand, counting down.
TTATTATAATAATCATTTTTTAGTTGGAAATTATCTGTGTCAAGTAATAATACCAGGCATCACATTCAACCACTTCTAGAAGGTACACTTCCAAAAGCAAGATATATATTCATTAAACACAACACGTGAAGCACATATCAGCATGCATGAGCTCCACATACATTTCTTCTTGTACAAAATTATAGCAAAAACAAACGAAAAAACAGAGGATCTATCCATTCTTACACTCTTTCTTGGGAATCATAAATATTTTTTGAATTATGAATAAAATAATCACCATAAATAATATTAAAATCATCATCAGGACAATATCATCAATATCACTTTCCAAAAAAATATTACTTTAAAAAAACATATCATCAATATCACTAATAATATCATGATCATTATTTATATTATCATTACTACCACTTCATAAACATTTTAGTACCATTAGTATTATTGCTATTTTACTATTTTTTATAGGTCGCAAATTTTATTTCATTTCCTAACTTTTTATGTATACAAAAACATTAACCTGTGGTATCATTATTATTATTATTATTATTAGCTCCAATAAAAAAGGAAAAGGACATGACTTTTCTGAAAAGTAAAATCAAATATTGACCAAACAAATTTTCAAAAATTCACCTGGAAGCCCACGAAGAATAATGACAAAATGATCTGGACGAGTAGATCGATGTGGATGCTTAAACAAAAGCGATGCATCAACAAACTTTGGCTTATCCGATTGAGTTAGCTTGGAATCAAAGGGTCTAGCATTGTCAATGAATTGCTTCAATGGGGCTTGATGGCTAGTTTGAGATCCCTAGAGTGCATAAAAAAGATATCAACAACCACAGCATATAAGTGATCACACATTATCAACTGAATACAAAATCAATAAGCATCAAGGCATGGAATTTATAAGACATTTATATGTAGAGGAAGTTTTATCCACAGCTATTAGTGTTGACGTAGAGGTTCCCAAAAAATTATGAGAATCCTCAACACAAATTCAATACACCATAGCCAGTGAAAGCCCAGAGACAACAAAGGCATAAACAACATCTGGTTGCTGCCTATAATACCTAAAGAAGCCCAGAAGAATCAGCTTCGAATTAGTTTATTATCATCTCAGAATCACTGACCACCATGCTAACCAAGACTTCCTAAAGTTCATGATGACCACAAAAAGTGGAAAACCATATCCATGGCACAAAGGATCGGCCGAACAACAAAAATCAAAATATTTCCCATGTCAAGACTCAACTGTTAAAAATACAATATACTTTTTATATCTAAAAGGAAACAATACCTCCAATGGAAAACCACTTGCAGCATTGTCAACAGGCTGTGGAAAAGAACAAGCTCCTGGAGGAAACTGGGCGTCTGAAAAAACATTAGCAGATTGCGCAAGAGATGAATGAAAAGCAACTGAAGTACTTTTAGGTGCTATAAAATTTGGCGAAGGTGCTGAAGCAGGAGCATGACCTTGAGATCGGAATAGAGTTGGTGGGTATTCTCCTAGAGATTGTGGCTGGGAAAAAGACTGAGGAGAATGAAACATCTGAGAAGCTCGGATGTGACTTGTCATTGCATGACCTTTAGGCATCACTGACAAGTCCCTTTGTCGATTATTATTTTGTGCGTCAGACGATTCAATCCCATGTATGTGTCGAGGTTCAAGAGCTCTTGTAACAGACGATGGTTGTGGGTGTTCCATCTGATGATTTGTATTATGTGTGCTAGCACCAAATCGTTTATCTTCCCCGGAAAAGTCAGATGGAACTGCTTGTAAGTTTTGCATTTCATGAGTTGGAAGGGGAGATCGAGAGCTATGTTGCCTAATCTCCATTGATAAATGGTGTTGGTGATCTTCTCCAGGTAAATGCGGCCTCAGCTGCTGCAAATTTTGTTCATGCCAGTAAGAATTACTTATTGGTTGCTCTGAGTTGTTCAAAGGAAGTTGGCCAAGATTTTGGGGGCCTGGAGGTTGTTGGCCTTGATCATTTTGTGTTTGATGCTTCTCATGATCTTGGGAAGCATGGTCCACAGTACGTGAAGGCCCATACTGCTGCTGCTCCATATTGCCATACTGCCTAACTAAAAGAGACGGATCCAGTCTACCCCACTTGTGGTAATTTTCTTCTTCTTGATGACTACCTACTGGATCATGGTTTTGCCTACTGGAAAAAACAGTTAAGTTTTCACCACTCCTCATAGATTCCATGCCTGAATGGACTCTTATGTATGCATCAGATGATATATTGTATTCTCCTTTTTCACTTTGATTGCCATGATCATCTTGTGTGTTCTCATTTTGCATATCGTAGAACGCACCCTCGCTATAATGATGACTGGATGGAATCTGATGGCTATCATGCAACTGATGTCTCAAAGGAAAGTGGTGACCATCATACACTCTATTCTGAGTTGATGGGTCCTGTGAGGAGAACACTGAACCACCTGAAAAACAGTTATCAAGCACACCTAACTGTTTTGGTGGCAATTTTATCGATGAAGAAGTAAAATGCATAGGGTTAAACTGATTCATATTAGGGGGGACACCTCCAATCGATTCATGAGGCAGCCCTACCCCAGAGCTCCTACGATGTTCAACTTTGTCACTCCAATGGTAAACGTTCCCTCTAAAATTATAGTCGGACCCAAAAACCCCACCATCGTCACAGTTTAGCGATTGATTCTCAGTACTTTCATTAACCCTCGTTCCCAAATGCTTGTCCCTTTCAACAACATTCATAGGAATCCTAGAATCAAACAAGCCTTCCTTCCCATAATGAAATGGGGGCTGCCTCAATGGATCTGAGTTCCCAATGTGACCACTGTGTGCCCTATGATACCTATTGAAATGCAACGAGTCTTGCTCGAATTTTATCATTCCTTGACCATAGGATTCAAGTGGCCTGAGATTGTTACTCTCAGGCGTCGGAGGAAAAGAACCCAGATTTTCAATCTTCATCTTCTTAGGAAATCTCTCAGGAAATGCTTCTTCTCCATATAGCCTGACCCCCATCAATGGATCCACCAAAGCGTTTCTTGACTGCATATTAGGCCCAGGAACCACATCTGTTTCAGATGGATTCAAACCTTGTGGACCTCGAAAACCCACTCCAGACTGCAAATTCCCCTCCCTCTCCAAGAACCCGTTTGCAAATCGGGATTCACTTCTATGGAACATATCCCCTCCACCTTGGTTGAAATTCGAAGGGCCACTATATCGATACTCTGCCTGCCTTAGATGTTCTTTTGGTTTCATCATGTAAGACTCGGGCAGTGATGAACCTGCGTGAATTTCATGATGGAAAGGGCCAGGAGCTGCCCGAATTTCATTATGAAAATAAGGCACCATTCTCGATGGTTGGTTGTTATAATGGGGAGGAACTGACAATATAGAACCAGTTCTATTTTCAAAACCAGGCATCATTGAATTATAGTCGTGCCCATGAGGATTGAAAACAGGCTTTGGACCATTGAAAGGATTAGGGTTTTGCATGTTGTTCGCTACATGCATTGGATGAGGCTCCCTAATCATATGACTGTGATTGAAACCATGGTGTTGTGAACAAAAGGGGAAATGTTGAGTTGAACAGATAGGGCAGAGATTACCTCGACCTGGTCTGAACCCCCAAGATTCATCCATGAGTATGAAATGAGAGGATTTCTACATTTATGCACAATGTGGAAGGAAGAACATTTGCAAAAATTAGGGCTCTAGAATTCCCAAGTGAGATAATTAATTACCTGAACAAGTCCCCTCCACTACAATTCCTCCAAGAATGCGAAAGCATAAAATTCTAATGCTTCGCGTAAAGAGAAATGCCCATCCAAGTTAGCGTTTTAAGAATCCAAAGCTTCTGCAACTCTAACAGTTGACAGGAGAAGAAATCTGGTTTCAGGTATCAAAACTTTTAGCCTGTAGGTCCTTTTAATCACTCAGACCTTCTGCAGCTCTAAAGGCCACCATAACTAGGGTTTGAAGAACGTTATCAGTTGGATGGACAGTTTGGCTTTTCTGCACCAGTGTTTCACAAACCCCTCATGAATAAAGTGGCGCTGAAAAATGGTTCCTGCAATTACGTTCCTGCAACTCTAATGGCTTCTTCTCTGTTTTGCAATAATTAGGGTTTCCTATAGTGAAAGCTCCTCAACTGTAATTGGCTGTATTTTTATTCTGGTGGGAAAGCTTGCGCTTTATAGCGAAAAGACGGATTGATATTGAAATTCATAGTAGTTAACGCCCCTATCCTCGTGTAATAACGTTATTTAGAAAAATGTTTACGTCAAAGTATTGGAAAACTTTTTAATCGATCACCTTCGCTTTTTTGCAAAAAAATAAAAAAATAAAAATAAAAAAAAATAAAAAATTGGATTTTAAGCCTTAGAAAAGTTTGTTGAAACATATTATTAAGAATGTCCATTTTGTTTTAAAAATAAATATTTACAAATTCATAAAATTTATATATTTGATGAGCTTCAATTTTATAATTGGTATTGAAAATTCATCTGAATGCCCAAAATACTTTTTAAGAACTCCAAAAGAGGCTTTACTGTGTTTTCATAAAACCTAGCCTTCTAGAAATTGTATTATTCGAATTTCTTTTTTCAAAAATTATAAAAATACTGATATGAAGTTTTTGAAGTCCCTTAAGTGTGTTCAATGGCCAAAAATACTCCCAAACCATAAAAAACCGTAAAAATAACTCCACATCTTGAAGATCTGAAGTTTAGCTAATCAAAGTACCCAAGTTTTTGCTCCTCTTGTCAAGTAAAAACTTCGATTTTCAAAATCCAAAGTTTTGTGTAGAAGGAAAATACATATACAAATTCAAATTTGTTGATGCACAAAAAATTCCAGTAACAACTTTGGATTTAAAAACTGCAAAGTTTGACGGACCATTTTTCTCTTTTCCTTTCTTTTTTTTCAAGTTAAAAAATTCAAATTTTGAGAATATGGAGTTTTTCTTTTTTAATTTTTTTTTAGGATAAATTTTTAGAGGTGATAATTTTTGTCAAGTAAAAAACATTTGATTTTGAGAATTCGAGGTTTTTTATTTTTTGAGGCATATAAGGGGCGAAATACCATAAAAGGAAATTAGTTTGAGAACTTTAGATTATCGAAATCCGAATTTACAGCATTTTTTGGAAAAATGAAAAAAGCAATTGCTTATGAATGTAATGTTTTTATCTTAGGGAGAGTTTGGGTAATAACAGTAAATTAAAAGGGTAGTTTCATACTTTTTTAAAACAACATTATAAATACAGGACCATATCACTAAGATAAATTTACGTATTGACACTATTAGGGGTCAATTACAAAAAGTGATCACGTTTGTCCCAAATACAAATGGCAGACACTATTATTTTTTTCGTAAGTTTCCCTCCTGTCTGGCAATGCAAATATCCGATAAGAGAAAGGCTAATTTTTTTCAAAATAAAAGAATTGCCCAGCATTTGAATTGTTGTACAACTCTCTAGGGGATTGAGGCTAAACCAGATAAAAAGGTTTAGTCGAGAGATTGAGAAATAGAGAGGTTGGTAGTTGGGAGAAGGAAAAGTCAGGTGAGAAAGAGACGGTAATCATAGCATAGAAAAGCTCGAGATAAAGAGGGAAACATGCAGAGACAAAGAGAGGTTGGAACTTGAGAGAGGAGTTTTTTTTGCAGGTGAAGGATATTGTTCTTGTTGCACCTTTGTATGCATGCAGAATACTCATTTCAGAGGGGGTGTTCCAGAGAGGCGAGGAAGGTGTTTTAGAGAGAGAGGATTTTTTGAATACTCAAGTGGTTTCTACTAATCAATCCTCATTATATAGAGAAAAAGTGGGGTTTTCATAAGTGGGAAGCGCTTCCTCATATAGAAGAAACAGTCTAAACACCACGTACTTCTATCTTATGTTTCTTTTCTCTATCATGTCCCTCTCTCTCTTCGCACATCTTTATTGGGAGCGAGAAACACTATCTATTTTTTCTCTGTAAGCTTTTTCTTATTTTCTCTCTCTAATCTCTTATCTTATGGGAGAAATAGTCTAAATGTATTTTCTCTCTCCTTTTTATACTGAGAGAAGGAAGAAGAAAATCTACTAATTTGTTGCTGTTAGTTTTTCTTTCTCTTCGTTTCTGTATCTTCTATTTTTTGGCTTTTATTTATTTTGTTTTCTTTTAGGGGAGGGTGACCAAGGACTTGCACTCTTTTGTAACTATAACACATTGTGGAATGGACAGGATGTGGGATTTGAATTGGTGGCAACTGGGAAGGGTATCATGTAATAAAAATTGGGGGGTTTTTGGTTAGATGTATTTAGAGATATGCCTCTTTCTCTATAACTTTATCATAGGTATATAGAGTTGTCCGGTATTTTGAACACCAGATAGTTCTTTTTATTTTGAAAAAAAGCTGCCCTATTATTGTTCGGTATTTGCATTGTCGAACAAGATGGCAACTTAGAGAAAATAAAAAATAAAACCGCGAGAGGGGAGTGTCACCTGTAATTTGAAACAAACTTGATCCCATTTTGTAATTGACCCCAATAGTATCCGTACGTAATTTTATCTATCACTAAAGCACTTGGCAAGGCTATGCTGCTTCTGCGTGATCTTGGCCCGGCTTGTTGCTTGCCCTAACAATAGCCCACCCCAAATCGGGCACCGCTATGAAGTGCAAAATGCAGTTTCAACTTTAATATCCATAACAATGGCCTAAAAATATTTTTGGAATTTGTTCATAAATATTACTTATTATATTATATGAAATTTAAAAATTATTATGCTCAAATCTCACTTTTAATGTACATTTTAATTTAAAATTGTTATAATTTGGATTGAACTCAAATTTTGGGTGCCCGTCTTCTCACTGCAACGCAAAACATAAAAATTTTAACCAAAAAGGAGCAAAATACCTCTAAAGTTTGTACAAATATTTTGATAAATGTTTTTATTTAAGTAATTTTTATTTTTATTTTGTACATATGTCTAATGCTAAGATATTGCCACTCCCAAGCAGGTCAGGCAGATTTCCAGCTATAGACAAGTCCACTATTTCTTTCCAATTAAATTAACAACTAAAAAGTTCGTATTTTAATTAGTTGAATTAAACCTTATCAACTAAAGAAAATTTAACCGTTTATTTCTGATTAATTCAACTGAGCACATGATGGTTTTTTTTTTTTTGCTTGAATTAGACTAATCTGTAACCCAATTTTCAGATATAAGGTTTGGAAATTACCAAAACCCAATAATCGATAAAAAAAAATTAGAAAAATGAAATACTTCAAATTAGTTACTACTGATGATTTCACAATATGCTTCAACCCTATTTTTCCTTAAAGTTCGAGTGTTTATTCAAGAAAAGTCCTTCGATGAGACCTTAATAGCATAGGGTTACATAGTGAAATAATTTATGAAATATCCTCTATTTATTGAGGAGAATAAAATACAAAGACTAATCTATTATGAACACTGCCCTTGACTTAGTTCATCCATTTAATCATATTTACACATTTAAATCTCAAACAAGTGAACGAGACTAAATTCACAAGAATAATACACAAATATTTATAAGACATTCGGGAAAAGTTATACATTCAAAATAAATTGATTGAAGCAACAACTCTAAATGTTGATCACAAGAAACGAAAATAGAGAGATACAGAAAATGGAGGGAGTGACAGGTACAAAGAGAAAAGAACTAGTGTTGGTTTTTTTATTTTTTTAAAGCTTTTTTGTGATCCATTCCGGACCTCAAATTTGCCTTACAAAACGTTTATACAAATTTAAAACACTCTTAAGTAGTACATTTGGAACTCTTTTAACGTTTGGCACAACAATTTAAACAAAGAAAACGTGATTATGATTAATAATAGAGTACTTCAATTTTTAATTTGGCGGGTGTTGGAAAACAAAAAGTCTTCATATACTACATCGACTTGGTGAGAGAGATATATGAGGGAGTACTAATTAGCATACAAACAACTAATGGAGATACGAGTGAGCTTTCAGTGACAATAGACCTACATCAGAAGTTAGCATTGAACCTCTATCTATTTGTCTTAGTTGTGGACAAGTTAAGTAGGTACTTACAAGATGAGGTATTTTGGTTCATATTGTTCGCGGATGACATAGCTTTGATAGATGAGACCCGAAACAGCGTCAAAACAAAATTAGAAATTTGGAGGGATGATCTAGAATCTAAAGGTTTTAACATTAGTTGGACAAATACATAGTATATAGAATAGAAGTTTAGTAATAGTATGATACAGACGATGAAGTAGTTAAGATTGACAGCAAAAAAATACAAAAAAATAACACACTTTCGATATCTTAGGTTGATAATTCAGGAAAATAGAGAGATTGAGAAAAATGTCACACGTAAATTAAATTTGGATGGGCGAAGTGAAGATGTATAACCGGAGTGTTATATAATCGTTGCATATCAATGAAGCTGAATGACAAGTTCTATAAGACAATTGTGAGACTAGTTTACTTTATAGGGCAGAATGTTGAGCGGTCAAAAAACAACATACCTATAAAATGAATCTAATTGAGATGGTGATGTCGAGATGGATGAATAGTAAGATATATAATTCAAAATAAATATATTGGGGAGTATTTAAGCATGACGCCAATAGGCGATAAGATGAGAAAAAGTGGAATTAGGTGGTTGGCTATGTGTTCGCATACTCAGTACAACACCTCTTAAGAAGTGCAAGTTAATTCAAGTGGAAGGCTAAAAAGAACAAAAGGTTGACTTAAAATGATATGGTTGGAAGTAATAAAAACAAATATGAGGACTAGTAGCCTCACTGACGCTATGACCTTTAATAGCAAAATGACAAATTAAGATTCGTATAACCGACCCCAACTAATTAAAAAAAACTTTAATAAAGATAATAACGACAATATTCTTTATATACCATTTTTACCTATAAAAAGCACAAATTAAAGCATACAATGCACATTCTATTGCTAGTGTGTATGTATACACACAAAACTTTCACCTTTCACCTCTCTCTCTCTCTCCCCCTTGAATCAAGACATTTTTATCCTCCATCCTCCCTCTACCACATTTTCAAGAGTTTTATAAATGTCGAGTGACGCCGTGTGATCTCCCTCATAAAATTTATTTGGTTGGATGAATTCCCCCTTTTATTGCTATCATGTTGTTCATGGAAAAGATCTAAGTAGGAAAACAAGGCATTTTTCAACAAACGAAATATTTCAGTGGTATTTTTTAAAGGAATTGTATAGAGCATTTACCTTTTATATAGAGTGGTCATAATTCCTTACAACTATTTTATGTGTAATTTGATAGCTTGGACGTGTCATAAAGTTCGAATTTTTTTTTTTCGAAATTTGAGCTTGATCAATGGAATAATTGCAACCACCCAACTTTACATCCAATGGTCAAGATTATTGTGACCGTATGAAAGATAAAAGGTAAATTCTATACTTTTCCTTTTAAAATCAGTGTTTAAAAATCACTAATCCAGATTTGGAATTGACTTATTCGAACCGGTTTTGAAAGGTAACGGCCTGGTCTCTCCGAAACCCCCTATTAATTATTCTTTTTATTTTTTTTAACTTGTCTAATATTTTTTTATGTTGTCCCTAACTCACACCAAACACCAACAACACCCCCTCCGACCCCACTAAAATGATGATATTACTGAATATTATAGAAGCAAATGTATTTCTAATTGTAGAAGTTAGCGACCATGTTTGATAAGATCAAATCGTACTATGATATAACTTAAGAACCGCTTAATATCTCAATCCTGAAGAATTCAGCTAGGGCTTGAAATTTCCATGATACTAAAAATTGTATCAGGCGGCATTCTATTTTCCGTCACTCCACGACGGGATGCAGTTTGCTCTCTCTCTCTCTCTCTTTCCAAAATAATGTCTTCTTGTTAGTAAATCCATCCAAACCACTATCTTTTATTTTGTCTCTCTCCTGATCCACCATTTTCCGGCAATTTATCTCATCGGAAAATATCCTAATTTGCAAGAAAAGCTACCCACCTTGTCGAAAAAATTATTTGAATCGGTTGAACACTGACTCAAAAGTACTGGAAAATGGACCCTCACTGCCTGCACTAACTAGAAAAGTGACCCAACTAATCGAAAAAGTCATCCACTTCCCCAAAAAAGTCACCCGCTTGGCCGGAGAACAAACTTGATTTGCCAGCAAAGTAATCCCCCGCCAGAAATTTCTGTATTTTAGAGGGAATTCGAGCTCAAATTGCCTAAAACTACTCCATTTTTGCTGGAGTTTGTACAACACCGGAATTTGTATAAGCACGGCCACAAATTTGTATAAGCACGGCCATATCATCAATGGAAAGTCCTGCTAAATAGTAATCTCCTATAGGGAAATCGCATGAAATTTGGCCATGAAACACGTGAAGAGCCATTGTTTATTCGCCTTTGATCTCTAAGATATAAATAGGGATTGGCCGTTCCGAAAGGCAGCCATGGCCACTTCCAAAATTATATATCAGGTTAGTATCTATTTCAGATATATCTGAAAAACCCGCAATGGCATTATCCAAAATTTTGAATATTCAGATTTTGTTTTTGTCATACAGACCCTTACATATTTTATTTATTTACTTTTTTGGGATCACCAATTTGGATGCAATCCAATGTCGATTTATGGGGTGGACGATCCACCCCACCCATCCGGGATTCAAAACACTTTGCGCATAAATGCCAAAAATGCCATTTTTTAGGAATGTGTGGGAGAAATCTTTCAAGGAATAATAAAAAAGTGCGGTTTAAGGTTGCAACCTTAAACAATTCAATTAAGGTTCACCTCCTAATTTTACTTGATTTTGTTGTAAAAAAATCGTAGAATTATCTTAAAATCTATTTTCATATCTAATTAGAAAATTTTAAACTCCAAAAATGGTTAAAATCCAAAAGATCTATAAACATATGAAAATCTTGAATATGGACGGTCTCGATAATGTATTGCAAGGCATTATTTCTGAGACTTAAAAACTTTTTTTTTTTAATATTCATACATCTCGATGTCGAGATTATCACATAGAAGGTTTTCCAACATTAAAACAACCTTGCCGATAGTTTTTTGAGGTGCATTTGTAATTCAAGGTTGCAACCTTATAGAAACTTTTCCCATAATAAAAACCATGAATTCTCATCACACATACATTTCTTCCTTCATATACGTTTGATCAATCGATCATGAAAAGCTAACATAAAATTGCTTCCATGGATTTATTTTTGCCTGTATCCAGCCTTCTAGGGCTGCTATATACTGGCAAATTCTATACATGAGCCTTCCAACCCAGGTCAAAAAACAAATAAACTCCAATATTCTTCACATTAGGAATACAAATTTCTCTCTCTAAAGAGAAACTGGCATCAATCACAAGTACTTGATGGAAGCAGTCATAGAAGCAGTCCTGCCGAGAGAAAAAGCTCCATTATCAGTAAAAAGAAAAGGAGACATTTTCTTTCCTGTAGATACTCAAAAGAGAAATAAAGCATGAAATGGAGGGATAGCTTTCTTCTTTTATATAGTAATGCTTACGAAGTTAAAGATGAAGAAAAGTGACTGGCATGGGAATTGTATCTCAAACCTGTTGAGGCATCTAGGGTTCTTGTCCAAGCTATCGAAGTTGTTTTCGTGGACTGCATTTGTCTTGGATATGTCGATGTTCCCAGACTCAATATCTGCAATACCTTGTAGACCCTGTGGGGGGAAAGAACGGAAATAAATCAAACTAAAAATCAATTGAGTTCATAGGCGATAGGACAATAATTTCGACAAGCTTTAAAAAAGGAATCCTATGTTAGATCTCCCATGCTACTAGTAACAGTGTCTAAAAACAGGGACTCAAGCTTGGATTTGCCAGGGTCCAGAGCCTGAGTCACCGAGTCAAATTTGCCAAGGCCTAGGGCAGTGATGTTCTAACACAAAATATAGGGTCTAGGATCCAACTCGAGGCAATTTCCAAGGCCTGCCTCTGTACTTGCCAGAGACATGACTGAAGCAGACTCATGCAAGTCCCGAGCCGGGTCGGCAATTTTTGTAACTGTCCTAGTTAGAGAGAGAGAGAGAGAGAGAGAGAGAGAGAGATCTAAACTTGAAAGTATAGACTGAAATGGGACTGAGAAGAACAATTTTTTTTAAACAAACATCGTACCTTCACGGTCTCACTCTTTGGAAGTTCCAAAGGGCGCCTGTTTGCAGGTTTAGGTAGGCCCTGTGACAGTAAACCAGATATAAGAAAGTCACAAATATCATCAACCCTAAACCACATATAGGAAAGTAAAAACTATGCTACACCAAGTTCATTACAACTCGAGAGACTCCCCATTACCGATACATCTACACTCACAAATGTTATCAACCCTAGAACACCTATAACAACACAATAATCAATAGAAGATGCTACACCAAGTTCATTACAACCATAGTTATTGGGATCACCCAACCCAAGTGGCCATCGCACACTAGAATTTCGCAGCAGGAATGGGATCTTTAAGGGATCTCTATTTTTGAATTTTGAGATCTCAATCCAACATCTATGCCCACTACTAGGGATCTCAATCCATACCTTAAGGATCAAGATAGCGACTAGAGTCATGATTCTCTTTATTTACAGCCAACTAGCAATTCAACTGGCTATAGCTACAGAGATCCCTAACCGTTTAATGTCATAAGGGAGATCCCTAAAAGGTTGGGATCTCAATTCCCAAAAGGTTGATCTCAATCCACAACACATTAGGACCGAGACCCCAAGCATATGCATTCTAGCCTTCCATGATTCCCACTCCCGATCCCAACAACTATGTTTACAACTCAAGATAAATAATAAAGTATACATTCTCCCCATTCATGTTCTCATTCTTTAATTTTTCTTTTTGCAGTGGACAAAGCAATTAGAACAGAGTATTCTGGAGCCATTTGATTATTTTTTCAAATTCTAACACACCAACCCAGAAAGCGTTTGGTTTAAGGAACTCTATGAAACTAGTTCCAAGTAACCAGTGTGATTATGTTTTCTGAGAGACGCAGGCCAGACCAGCTCCTGTCTACTATAATAGCTCAATGCAAAGGCATGATTTGTAACTAACTCAAAAACCATAGAAGGTAGGAAAACAAAACCATTAACCTCGTAACTTTCGAACGAACCTGGAAAAATTTGGCCATTTCAGGATCTTTTGCTCCTCCAACAAACTGGCACAAGTACAACACTCCAGCATTTGCATAGTCCTGTTAACAACAATTCATCAGCTGCCTACAAAAGAGGAAGGCCAAGGGAATATAAAAGTCTACTGTAAATCAGGACGCTGAATGCTAGAGAAGCTGGAAACTGAAAACATATTTCAATCAGGAAATGGCAATGGGGACCAAAAGAATTGGTGCCAGTTAATATCCATGATGCTGAATCCTAAAATATTTGTTTGATTGTTTCTTTTCTTTCCCTGACAGGAATGGTGACACATCTGTTCTCTTAAGAGGGATTCCAGTTTTCACTAACACAAACATATGTAGATAGTTGCTTCAGAACTTTGCTTCAGCCCGGAGCCTAGTAAAATAGAGCCTATGTTGCAAGCTCAAATCAGACGATTGCCAAATAAAATAAACTTAAACTCTTAAAGGGAAATCAAAGCAAAATAAACACACCTTAACTGAAGACCAAGCTTAAAAAAAAAAGAAAAGAAAAAAGGTTCAAATAGCATAGAAAAATGATCAAAACATAAACAACAATTCTTCGCTCAAATCTGGAGTCTTAATAACACAAACTAACCCACGATCTGACAAAATCTATGTTAACAGAAGGAAAACAAAAATTATCATTTATTGAACCTTTTTTTATTTAAAGATAAAAAAAGCGATGCGGATCGAGCAGATATATAAACAATTAATTTTTTTGAAAAGGGATGGTCCAGATAATGCATTCCAGCACCATTTTCATGACTTGAAATCTTTTTTGTTTTTCCTCATATCCATACATCTCGAGGTCTAGGTGATAAATTTGAGAGTTTTTCAGCAACAGAATAACCTTTAATGATGGGTTTTTGAGGTGCACCTTACTTCAATAGTATAAAGTTAACACCTTATATAAACTTCTTCACACACACAAACACACACACATACACACACACATATATATACATGTATGTATGTATGTATGTATAGGGAGTTCAGCAATAGGAATCAATCTAGTGATGCAGCGTTGCACTCGTCAATTGCTAACCAATCAAGCCAAGCCCAATTCATAAAATCCTTTCAGATAGACTGAGAAGGAACATGCAGTACTTATTACAGGGGCTGTGGAATATCTTAGCATCGTGGAGGTCAGAGAATATCTAAACAATCATAGTATAGCTTCACTGAAAACGGCAAATCTCAAGGCACTGCTCAACTATCCATGAGAAATGAAGAGAGCCGCACCTGTTTGTCCTCCAAGGAACAAATCTTCCCATCCTGTGACAAGAACAGTGTGATTAGAAATGGAATATAAACCATCAACAACCCTGTAAGTTATTCGTCCCAGATAAGTAATAAACTTACCAGACCAGAAACCATTCTCTGCAGAGCATCTAAGTCAAAACCAATTAATTTAAGATCATTGCTGATCCCAGCAACCTGTTTAACATATTTTGCAATCATCAGAAATAAACAAGTTCATCTTAAGCAACCTAACCAAATCAGAATATAAGGAATTATCCACGCATATAAAGCCCACACTAATGCTACCTCATTTTGTATTGATTCTGTCATTTTTTTCTGACTATCCAGCTTGTTATTCAAGCCCTCAATTCGCTGTGCCAATTGCTTCTTTGCGGCCTAATCAACAAAGGATGAATGTTAGTATTAAACATCTCTCAACCATTCTGAATATCTGTAATACCAAATCAATCAGTGTCTGAAGGCCTGCATCTGATGATGTCCAAAACTAAGGGGAACTCTAACCATCGTTTGCAGTTTCACCAATTAAAACTTTTAAAAAGAACCTAAAATCCAAGTTTGGATTGTCAGGAAACTAGCAACCAGGCACGTCGCACAGAAGACAGTCTCTAAATGCTACAAGGACACTAACATTAAAATTTTACTTACACGGTGGAAAAAGGTCCCTTCCCGTGTGAACTATTATTTCAATTCAAAACTTAATAACGATTATGTGAATCTACAATGAGAAAATTCAGTTTAGAGACTCCACATAGTATATTAACAATCATAGATATTTGGAAGTAATTTTTTTGTTTCTTGAAAGATTATTTATTTAATGAAATCAAATATTCAAAAAAATTATCAAAGAAAAAAATTCTACTTTGTTTTTTCTTTTAAAATAAGTTTCTGGTAGATGACCTTATCTCCAAGTATCTTAAAGAACATACAAAAACACCAACACTAATTTTAAATGCCCCATAAAGTACACAGAAGAGTGCCCTATGCTGTTAAACATTTGAAAATCTAGAGGAGGAATATCACAAGGAACCACCTCTAGACAGAACAAGCATCAATCTCACTACAATATGAAAAGGGGATGAGACAAGAAAGCAGACCCACTTTTAGTGAACATCCCAATCCCGAAGGATTTTGGATAATTCAGTGTCCACACAGAGAACAGAAGCAACAAGTATGCCATTTTTTGTTGTTTGGAAACATTCAAACTGAAATTAAAGCAGTGTAATTTAGAAAAGTGCCCTTTGAATGAAGAATGTCTGCTAACTATGATGTTTTAAACATACAGCGAGAGCTGAAGAGACTTGTTCGAGATGCTTTGTCATGTTTGCTACAGCATTTGACATGTTACGCTTGGTCACATACATCATATCAGAGAAGGAAATCCCCTGAACAATTACAAAACAAGCAAGAAATTAGTCACTGCAGAACATTTTAGATGGCTTACCAACAAAAAGTTAGGAAATTAGAAACTTTATCTAAGCAGCTGAAACTCAAAACCGAAAGCTCTCAACTAAATAAGATGGTTTTTACCAGCCAACTAGATAGGTGGTTTGAAATTAAATTTACAGAGCAAGTAAAATAAATTGTCACCAACAAACATAGATGGCAACGGTCACCACTGACAAATTTCTATGAACAGTGAACCTCAGCAGGTCTAAAAGAAGAAATCTAGAGACACATAGGCTGACAAGTGATTAATAGGTTGTTTCCATCCATGACAATTTTAGGATTCAAATATAAGTGAATCCTTTAAGAAATACATTCCAGTTCCAGTTCAGATTTCATATACGAGGGAAAAAAACATATGTATGAGAAAAAAGGCATACTTTCCACCACATGTAGCAATAACCCAAGGCCCCTAAAGCAGCAGCTGGCATCACAAGTGTTGCAATGGTCCCTGATGAAAGAAAAATTAACATCGACTATAGAAGAATATAAATCATAATAGTGCTGCAAAGAAGGAGAAGTAAATATTTAACAACCAAATCCATAAATAAATTGCAACTACTACTCTACCCCATGCGACAGATGGGCACATAAATGAGAGAGAAAGACGGTTACCTATTTGAAAGTAAATATCTAGGACAAAAATTATATGTGGGAAGAAATGTTAATGCTTATAATTTATTTTGAAAACATAAGTTTTAAATTTTGATTCTATTTATTCAAGCATTTATGTGGTTATTGAGAAGAAACTAGTGATACACATATACACAAATCTATAATTTTTCCCAACTTGAAATGAATAGGACAGACTTGGATCCTGGAGAAAGCCATTAATACAGTGCAGGTGATAACTTCAGACAAAGATTTATTAAAGGAACTTTCAAAAATTTGTTGATTATGTTTCAGAGTTCCAAAAAGTGATTACCTTGGCTTGAATTTCCATTGAGAACTGTAATAGGGCGTGCTGTGGCCAAGTGTCGAACCTCCAGCGCTAGACGGCGGACCTACATCATTCAAGTGGAGAAAATTCACAACTTACTTAGCTATATATAGAAAAATAAGGCATCATACACATAAAATAGACTTTTACGAGTAGAAAGACTCCCATAAGTATCTACTACCACTAGGCAATACCACATGTATATATCCAAGCAATGGCTGTTTCGCTACTAAGCACATTCCCCCATAGAAATCGGATAATTATGACACTCACAAAACAGATAAATACCATAGAACATATTGAGAGAAAAAAACAGCATCAATTCTTGCCTCCACATCCCCAATCAAGAAACAAATAGGAACAGCACACCATGTGTCCCTTGGGCCCTCTATATGTCACAAGATATATAAGGTTGGAAATACTGAGCTTATCTCTTTCTCATAGCCAAGAGGGAAGCAAAATGAATCATCATCATCATCATTTTAGCCTTTTCCCAATTAATTGGGGTTGGCTACATGAATCTTGGTTCTCCATTCTGCTCTATTAAAGGCCAAATCCTCAAGTGAGGCCATTAGTCCCCATATCTAGGGAAGCAAAATAAATAAAAGACAGGAAGCTGCTTTGACTCTCTTGAGTCATAAACGAGCTTACAGAAATTGCTCAAACAATACACCCAGCTTCATATAGATAAGAGGATCTACAAGGTCATGGAGTATAAATGACCAATATGGGAAACTACCACTTGTACAGATAACGGTAACAGTTCACACTACCAACATAATATAACCCTTACATGTTACAAAACATATATAAGAAAAAGAACACGATAAATTTTGCAATGGTACATGTTCGTCAACTGAAAGTTTGACATGTTAACTCTCCACACTCGAGAACAAAGGACACATCTGACAAGGTCCATCCTAAAAACAACAAAAGATTCACCATCATAATGATTCAAAGTACTTCTTATCTACAAGCAATGCTTTTTTTTGGAAGAACACTTTATCAAACTTAGATGGAAAGGAAAAACTCCATCAATAAAAGTCTCTCCATAGAGAAAATATGCAAGTAAGGGACGGGGGAACTTAATGAAATTTATGCTTTTTTTTGGAAGAACACTATATCAAACTTAGATGGAAAGGAGAAACTCCATCAATAAAGTCTCTCCATAGAGAAAATATGCAAGTAAGGGATGGGGGGACTCAATGAAATTTTAAATACACTCTAAGAGTTCAATGGGCCATAACAGCAGGTGGAATCCTGATGCTCACCTTTGAGAGTAGCTCCACTGCAAACCCAAGCCAATCGGGCATATCAAATATCTCTAGAGACATGATTGTGTTACAGGTTTTCACAGGGCTTGAGAGTACCAGCATCAAATGAGACAAAGGTAAGTAGTCTCCTAAAAGTCCTCGGGGCCTTCTCCCCTTTTTCCTCAAAATGATTAATAGAGGGTGAGTCACATTACCATATGTGAAGAGAGTATCAACCTGTTACGACTTCCCCGAAATATAACATTAATCATTGCAACACAAGGAATGATCTTGCCCTAACATGTGCCTATTATTCTTTTTTTTCTTGTTTTTGAGAAATGAGCATGTGCCAAATATTCAAGGACGTCAAAGACTCAAAGTGGATCACATTTTGATCAATTGCAACTTCCAACACTTCCAAGTATAGCAGAGAAGTCTGGTTAAGAAGACAGCAATTTTAAATTAGTTTATAGTGGTTTAGGTTATGCCTAATTCATTTTCTAGCCTTTTACAGGCTTTGAGAGGTATCATCCATAATAGAATAGGCACCTTCATATGCTGGTCAGCACACTATTAGAAATGTGCGGTAGGATATAAAAGCAGACCAACATGAATCACCTATGTAGAGACAATAGTCGGCATTATCTTAAGGAGCTCATCGTATTAACTAGACAAAAACATGAAAGATATTTCATAGAGAAATGTAATGGTAGTCAAAAGCAACCGAATAGGCTCTCAGAGCTCTAAGACAGCTGCCTCGAAGTAAGGCAGGTCAACTCTGCCTCAAAAGGAGATGCCTAAGGCACTTGTCAATAAGCAGCTAGATGCCCACCTAGGAACTTGGATTGCCTGGTAAAAAGTTACCTTCAGGTAGAAATTAAATTCAGAACAAGTTGATGTAGAAAACTAATGCAAGAATGCCTTGCTTTCTTATGAAGCTCTATTGTATCTGCAGCCATCTCCTAAACATTTAGCACAAGTTGAACATGAAAATATCGGTTGTCCTTGCAGGAAAGCGTATTTGTAAAGTTACACCCAGTTAAAACAGATGAAAGAATATAAGCTTTGTTATAGTATGATTAGTAATGCTGGACAGTGTGATATACCAGGCACCTACTTTTCGGTTCATAAGCAACTAAGCTAGTATGATTACTAGTGATGGACAGTGTGATATACCAAGCAAATCCTTCTAGCTTCATAATCAACTAAGCAAGCTGTAGACACCCCCCTAGAAATTCTGGCTAAGGGACTTCCTATAAACCTCAACTTCTAAGTCCTAAGACCACACTAAGCCTAATGAATCATAGTGAACCTAGACTCATTATAATTGTCCGAAAGTCACCCAAAACCTATCCTAATACCCCAATATTGTAATCTTAGATAACCCTGAGGCTTGAGCCTACTGAAACATAGAAAACTGACCCAAACACCAATTCGACACCTAGAAACCCAAAACCGAGACCTTGAAGTCCTAGCCTTGTACACCCTTGCAAGGTAACTCAAATTTAATCAAATTTGGTTCTAAATTATAGAGGTCACAAGCTTTCTAATAGTCCAAGAATTGGTTGAATCTAACTTAGGGTATAAAGTTATGGCCCGAACAAAATTGTTCAAGAAAATGATGATTTGGTCTTTTTCCCAGTCACTGCCCGTTTTGTTTTAAAGATATTTTGTTATGTAATTTGTTTTCCCCTACCTCTTCTGTACTCTGAGCACCCACTTGTGGGCTGCTTACACCATATAACAGTGGTTCTTTTTGTACTTTTGTTCTATTTCAATACCTAAAAAAACAAATTTAATGATTTGGTCCCTAGCACGAGCCTCGGCCACTCATGGACCGCACCAGTCTCCACAACTCGCACAGGCCCAATGGGCCAGAGTTGGTTCAGACCTTCTAGAAACTCCCCGCGTAAGCTTCTTGAGGGGGGTTTTGAACAGGATAACTCAAAAATGACATTTTTACCCCTTCACACTTGGATCAAGGCTCTAATTTCAATCCCTCAAACATCAACAATACCCCTGGGCTAGGTCTATATTAACCCCTCTCAATAATTCCATAAAATCATCTCGAAATCCTGAAAAATCCCTAGAAAGCCTAGAAAATTAGGAAAATTAGAAAATTCGTCAAAAAATATTCAAAAAATAGGAAAATTCCCAAAACCCCTAGAAAATTAAGAAAAACCTCTAGAAAATCAGGGAAAATTCCGAGAAAATTCTCTTAGGCTCTATAAACCCTAGATCTAGGAAAAAACCTAAGCTAGAGACCCTACGCCTCATATTCTTTCAAATATTTTCTACAAAATTCCCCCAAAATCAAAAACTAGGAACAAGATCTCCTAGATCCAAAACCTTTAAAGTCGTTCTTTAAGAAAGAAAAAGAATGCACCAAAGGTGTAAATCAACCCGCAGTCCTGATACAAGCCCCAACTCTGGGTTTTTCAAGGTATGTAATCTTCCTTTCTCCTTTATTTATATCTTTATTTTTTTTGTTTATTTCTTGATTCCTTAGTTTAATTTAGAATTAATAGCTTTGTATGATCTCGTAGGTGAGATTTACAGCTGTTGTTGCGAGAGTGCCAGTAGATCCATAAAAGGTCTGACCTGTCAAGATTTGTACCAGTTTTGGATCTATAATTTGAGCGGCCCCATTTCTCTATCGATTTATCAATTTTTAATTCGTTTTGCATGAATTTCAGTTGATCTCACATTAGAGATCAACGCAGATTCGTGCATAAACACAAGTATATATATAACAAAAGATATCACTATTAAGAACATTGTAACAAATATGCCATATTATCATGCATTTATGCAATGGATGACTAAATGTCATAGTGAACACTCCTCAACAGCCTATGGAAACAATGACTTACCCCACTTTTAAATATTGAGACATGTCAAAAAAAAAGTAAAACAAGTACCCAAGGAAAGAATTTTCCAATCTAATATTTTGATGCCCTTATATTATTGATCCCAATGACAATTCAGTTATCGAACACAAAAAACCTTTCAAGTAAAGAGTGTACTTATGTAATATCTTAGATAAAAAAGGATGAGAAAAAATGAATAGTAGAAAAAGACTACAGAATATTTCATTTGTGTCCTCCAAGTTTGCATCATGAATTTAATTTTTCCTTATACTCTGGGAAGAACATATTACCTGAGAAGCAAGAGCATCGGAGTGGTCGGCATCAGCATTCTTCTCCCCAGATTTCTCTAATCCCTTAACCAATGCCTGCTCCAATAAAACAAAAGCAGGTTCTGAGAGTATATTCAGACTAAATCCAAGTAGACTGACTACAAACCAAAATATAATATCCAAAAGTCACGAAGAATATATGATTAATTTGATGTAAAATAATAATAGACGGGGAAATTTATCAAAATACACCTAATAGATGGGCTATTTGACATTTTAACCAAATAGTCTGATTTAATTTCAAAAAGCCCATCACAATGCACATGATCGTGGGTTGGAATAGTTGAAAATGTGTAAATATTAACAGTAAGGTGTATTTTGATATTTTCCCAAATTAATATTCTATCAGCTTCTTCTATTGTTCACTGTTCATTTTACCAATACTGCATCATTACCAAATGCAACCAATAACACTTCTATCCATTGGAAACAATTAATGAACAAAATACAATGAACATAACCACCAATTTTGCTAGTGATAAACCAGTATAAACTCCGAAATCAAGGGTACTCAGGCCACAGGAGTCCTATATCCATTAGAAAAGAAACCTGTGCACCGAAACACTCTTCATACTGTTGCCTCCAAATGGAGCTACAAACTATTCCTTTCCGATCTTTATATCTCATTTTGAATGACAAGCCAGTTTGACAAAACATATGTTATTTTTGGATATTTGAATATCTGAATAAAGGCACTGTTGGCTTTCTATATTTTTCAAACTACTTATTATCATGATACGTGTTTTTACGTGTGTTCGAACATCAAACCATATTTTAGAGTTTTTATAGAATTTATATTTCTGACTGTTTGGTCATAAAAAATTGCATTCATATGAAACTAACTTTACATCAGGAATTTCATCTATCTGTGATCAATCATCGCAAGTGAAACAATAATATAATTACTGCTAACCTGAAGATCCGCCAATACATCTGATAATTTTCCATTTCTCAACAGTACTGTGCCAGTGAACCCTGTAAATCCATCCCGCCAAAAAATCAGAAACAAAATAGTACCCAGAATAATTCAAATAAATCTGCAACTAGAAGTCCAATTAAATCCTGAAAAATGATGCGTCAAAAAGTTCAGATAAGGAAAGGACTAGAGAGCAAGTCTGAGCAAGAATTTTCAGGAAAACGGTAAAAAAAGAAACACCAACAAAATAGACCACATATTTCTTATATACCAGACAAATACTGGTAACTGGAAAAATATTCTATCAATCCAAGAAAAACAACAAAACACACTAAACTTATTCCACCAGATCAAAATCAAATTTTAGACGTCCTAAAATCCTTCTATAGACCCAAGAATAATAATAACCTTAACTTGGTGCACTCAAATTAAGAAATCCATTCAAAAACCTAAGATACTAAAAAAACCAGTATATCCAGGAAAAAAAAAAGGAACACAAAACTAAAACCACTCCAACAGATCAAGGAACTAAACAAAAAACCTAACGTTATTCTACCAAGCCAGCACACTGATGTCAATATCCTAAAATTCACCTATCCATCATTACTCCAGCAAATTTACTCTCAGAAACCATGGCCAAGAGATGAAAAAATAAAAACTCGAACACAGGCAAAAGTACCTGCTCCAACGAGTATGATGATCCTGGAAAGCCCCATTCCAGCCTGCATCGCCATTACTGGAACTGAATATCAGCTTCCTGATTTCTGAGTAATAAATATTCGAAACCCTAATCTTGTCAGAGCTTAGACCGCAAATCCCCAAGCTTCAGAGAAGAGGGTAGGGCCTGCTAGGTCAAAAGCAGTTGAGCAGGATTAGCGCCATATATAGGTTCCCCTCTTAATTACAGTCTATCGAGCCCTACGGTTAACATTGGGGCTGGATTATAGCGTAAATATCGACGATACGCTCCTGAAAACCTTTGAGAACTATTTCACATCTAAAGGGTGCCGTTTGTATAGAGCCCAGACTTTGAACAATCAAGTTACAACCCACCTTTAAATAGTGTCAAGAAATGTGGTTTTAATGCTGGAATCTTCGTTGATAGCCTTAAAATATATTTTTATATTTATCTATAAAGTTTAAAGCTTAAAAAATAATGTAAATCGACATATCTATGAAAACGTGAAAATTGACGATCCAAAAATGTGTTACAAAATATACTATTTTTAAACTTTAAATCCAAACATTGAGAATATGAATTTGTAAAAATGAATAAAATTTTAAAACTAAAAATATTCTTTTGAAATAAATTTCTAAATCATGGTAGAATTTTTTTTCCTTTTTTTTGTTTTTTAGAGAGGACACATCACCACATCCATTTTTAAGATAATCGTCGGATGCCTTAAGGGATGCAAATATAGTTTTGTATCTCCTGACGTATAAACCACCTTATTTTAACTAGTCGAATTACTTGCGTTGCACGTAAAATTAATTGGTAGAAGAGTGGCCAAATATTCAATGACCAAAGAGATCTATCGAGCAATGGTTTGATATTAGAGATCTATTATGTTAAATATTAAAAAGGACAAAAAATCACTTTTCTTAATTATTATTTGTTACCAACGTTTTAAAACCTTTTATTTTAGTGTTAAAACTGTACTTTAATATGGTACTGTTTTTTGTTTTGGTTATCAAAAAGAAAAAATGTGCTTTATATGGGTTGTATGAAAACATTACAAATTTGGACTTGTATAATAAGAATTCTCCAATAACATATTACTTTATATTGTGAAAATCCTTAAGAAATATGTTAATGTGTTATGAAAAATTGAAATCATTTAAAATTTAGAAGTATAAAATATAAAATATTTGATAACAAACTTTTTATTTTAAACTTATGATTTGACATGAAAGTTTAAAAAATGGGAAAGTAAAAGTAGAATGAAAATAAAAAATATAAAAGGAAAATTGCATAAAACCCTAAAAAATGAACTTTTTACATAATTTACCCCCATCCTAACTTTGTTTAGCGAATTTGTCCCCAAAACTATGATTTCTAGCAAACACCCCCGGCTCAAAAAATAAAAATATAAAATATAAAAAAGACTAAAATACCCCTCCCTTACCTCACACGTAGACCATGGCGGTCCGGCACTTATTTTTGGATTAATGAGCGGTCTGATGGAATAGGCGGCCTGGCAGTATACAATTCCCATCAGGTATAATGGATGGGTCGGGCAATATACAATAACGGTCCAGCATAAATGATAGGATCTAGCAATATACAATCACGATCCGGCATAATGGATGGCTCTGGCAATATACAATCACGGTCCGGCGTTTTCTTTATTGGGATTCGAAAATGATTTGTTTTGTATAGGGAGGGTATTTTCATTAAAAAAGAAATGAACTTTTTGTATTGGAGGGTATTTGTTATAAAACTAGATTTTTGAAAAAAATATGCTAAGAAAAATTAGGATGGGGTAAAGTGCCTAGAAAGTTTATTTTTGGGGGTTTTATGCAACCCTCCCAAGTATAAATGATAAGAAATTCAGGCATAAACTATTTTTTAAGCCTAAAAGTACGCATGTTAAATTTTAATTTTTCAAAAAATAGAAAGAAAGAATAAAATTAATGTCCAAATTTTGTCCATTTCCTATATTTGTATTTTACATAACATAATTTTTCTAGTGTTTATTTGATTGTAATAAAAATTAAAGAAGTGAAAATTATTTCAAAGATTGAACAATTTAAGTTCACAATTTCAAAATTTAAGTATTAGAAACTGATTTGGTATTTTAAGTATTTGTTGGTTTTTATAAAATAACAAAAAAAAACAAAAACAATGTGAAAAGCACTCATAAAAATTTCATGAAAGAATTGAAATTCATAATTAAATGATAAATACCTAAAAAAACAAAAAACAAAAAACAAACTACACTCGATCTTGATGAAACATTAGCATTTTTACTGATTCTTCAAAATTATGTTAGTTTATAAAAGTTTTACATGCGATAACAACATTAAGCATCAAACTAAAATTACAAAAATTTCATTAAAAAATAAAAAATAAAAGTTTTGGAACATAAAATGTATTAGCAATTGTCATATCATGTACTCTAAAAAAAATATATTTTCACAATAAAATTGTGAAACAAAAAAAAAAGCATAAATTAGGTGACTGTGAAACTGAAATAAACTAACTACATACGTTCATGTGGCAAGCTTTTTCTAATACAATTTCACATTAAATATTTGAATGAAAAATACAACAACTTATCTCTGACGTTGAATATGATTATGCGCTTCATAGACGTGCAAGAGTACATACACATAAATATAATTACAAAAATATAAATATAAAAAATAATAAAAAATTAATACAAAAAATAGAAAGAAAAAATAAAGAATAATACAAAAATTTACAGGAGACTATACAAACCACACTTATTGTGTAACAAACAATTTTTAAAAAGTGGAAGGAAAATGTTTGATAGGTCTGCAACCCTATCAAAATGAGTAAAGCCTCCTCACCTCAAAACTCGCCAAAAAATTGTCACTCTCTGAAAAACTTTTAAATCGATCATCTCGGCTTTAACTATCATGGTTGTAAAATAAATTATGATTTTAAACCCCAAAAATAGTATATATTATAACACACGGCCTTAACTATCATGGTTGTGAAAATAAATTATGATTTTAAACCCCAAAAATAGTATATATTATAACACACGATGAAGATTGTTCATTTCACCCAAAAAATAAGTGTTCAATGATCAATAAGATCTTTATCATTTATTGAGCTATAATAAGCGGTGTAGATTGATTTCAGGTCCATACCCGATGTATTTTCTAGACAAAGGCTTTACTTCTTTCATGAGTCTTAGGCCTTACAGAAACCACGTCAAAAGGGCAAGCATCCTCAAAATGCTGTGAGGGTAAGATAGAAATATCAAATAGCGGTGTGGTTTCTCGCGGGAAGAACAAAATAATTATCCCCTTTTCCCGCGTTAATAAACCAAGTACTGTAAAATTCCATAATTTTGTTGTTTGATTTTTAGCTGTATCAATGGCGACTGTCAACCTTGAAAAAAATCCTAAAAATTCAGAACTGAGAGGAAGCATGGGCGAGGAAAACCCTAAAATTGCAGAATGCGAAGCTCATGTACATGAAGAGAACCCTATAATTCCAGAGACCAAGGTTCACGTAGATGGAGAAAACCTTAGAATTTCAGAAACCAAGAGCGACGCAGATGGAGAAAACCCTAGAAATATGGAGAACCACGGCATCGAGAAAGAGAAGAGCGCTAGTGTTTCGAGTTCATGCCCTGAAAACGACGCAAAAAACCCTAAAACGAAGAAGCAGAAGCTTGAAATACTGGGGTATTCAATAGAAGGCTTATCAATTGGAGGGCAAGAGACCTGTATAATGTTTCCAAACCTAAAGCTGGCATTTGATATTGGAAGGTGCCCTCAGAGAGCAATTAATCAGGATTTCCTCTTCATTTCCCATGGCCATATGGATCACATAGTCAGTATATAAATTCTAGCTTTCTGTAATTCTTTTTACTATTGTTCACCTTCTTTTGAAGTTTAGCGATGAGATTATGATGAATTGTTAGGATTTCAATTATTCACATGATTGTTGTGCCATTGTTTATCAACAGTTAACCATGTATTTAGTTGTGCATTGTTTGCCAATTGAAGGATAATTTAGCAGGGAGAACTTTATTGAATGGTTTTTTCTGTTTACTATCAATGCATTTATTTATGTCAATTGATGTTTCTGATAAGGATTGTTTAGCATGGGCAACTTAGTTTAATGGGTTTATTAATCCATGAATTGTTGTCATTTAACTGAAAATGTCTGGTTAAGCACGTGTTTGAATTTGAATTTTTTGAAAAATCATATATATGATTTGGGGATGTATCTCTCAAGAATACATTTTCTAGAATGCAAATATTCAGGGAGAACTAACATTACGGGTATTGAGTATTATGGGATTGATGGGGACTAAGTGTTGTTGTCATTTCCTTTTGGGAGTTGAAGCGGATTTTTAATTGAGAGAGGGTGGGAGGGAGGGAGGGAGGGAGGGAGAGCCATCATGTAAATAACTTGTCTTCATTAATCTTGCTTCTTATTAAGATAACTTCCTTTTCATGTAAATAACTTGTCTTCACTACTCTTGCTTCTTATGAAGTGCGCTGCTATATGCTTCGACCAGTGCTTGAATTTGACTTGTTTTCTCTCATTTCTCAAATAATTTGGTCTCTCTCTCCCTCGCTCTCTCTCTTCCCTTGTTAATATCAGGGTGGACTTCCCATGTATGTTGCTACTCGAGGCCTGTATCGTATGAAGCCCCCAACCATCTTTGTCCCGGCATCCATAAAACAACATGTTGAGAAGCTGTTTGAGGTTCATAGAGCGATGGATGATTCAGAACTTAAACACAACCTTATAGGCCTGAAAGTGGGTAATGTCTTGCCTTTTTTCATCGAGCTCAACCCTGAAAATCTTCCTTCATTGATATTTCATTTTTTAACAAATTTTATTATATCAAATTGTAGGGGAAGAGTTTCAGTTTAGAAGGGACCTTATAGTTAGAGCTTTCAAGACCTACCATGTCATACCAAGCCAGGTTAGAATTAGAGGACTGATTTCTTCAAGGTTTATTTTCTTGGAAATTATACTGTATATTTGAATACTG
This sequence comes from Amborella trichopoda, assembly GCF_054954075.1. Lineage (NCBI taxonomy): Eukaryota > Viridiplantae > Streptophyta > Magnoliopsida > Amborellales > Amborellaceae > Amborella > Amborella trichopoda. The sequence continues at coordinate 45,570,097 of NC_142340.1, read as the reverse complement.
TCAACCATTGTTTTAAAACAGCTTCTTCAAGGTTTATTTTCTTGGAAATTATTTTCTGGGAATTGGTTGGGATTGGACCGGTTCTAGGAAGGTATTGGTTTCGGCACAATTCCCCCCAAAACACACCCTTTCATATTTTCTACTCCCCCCCCCCCCTGCCAAAAAAAAAAAAAGAGGAAAAAATTGCTCCCCATATAAACCCTATTTTGAATTCTTATTATTATTGTTCTGGATTGCTGATTCTGACTCATACAGACCGATGCGGATAGGCGATTTGCCTGTCCGATATGGATATATGAGGTGGACGATCAACCCCACTGAACAGGGTTTCAAAACCCTGATATGAACTTTTGAATAACCATAATCAATTGGCTCATCATTGTCAATTACTGTGATGGACAACAAGGGAGAGAGTTTGGAACCCAGCATAACAAGACAAGACTCCATTTGTGGGTCCCACTCTCTCTCAGTCATCCATTGTTTCCATGGATGATGATGGCCTATTGGACCATGGTGTTTTCATAGTCTGGATTATATTATGCTCTTCCTTTATTAAAATCCCGAGATACTTTTACATGTCCTTCTCATGCTTAAGTTTTGTGTTATTTGAACAAAATGCAGGGTTACATTATTTACTCTGTGAAACAAAAACTGAAGAAGGAGTATGTTGGTCTTTCTGGAAATGACATTAAGAGGTTGAAGTTCTCAGGTGTGGAGGTCTGTCTTGGCTGGCATTTGAGAAATAAACTTGCTAAAAGTAATAGCTGGTGTGATTTTCTATATTAATATGTTTGAAAATAGTAAAGAAAAGAAACGGGAGTTTGTTTCATTTTGTTTCCCCAGGTGGTGGTATTTATGAATTGGGTTTCTGGGTTTCAGATCACAGATACTGTGTTGGCCCCTGAGGTTGCTTTTACAGGAGATACTATGGCTGATTTCATTGTTGATCCAGACAATGTTGACGCGTTAAAAGCAAAGATTCTTGTCATGGAGGTCTTGTTCTCCCTCTGTCATCTTTTTCTTTTGAATGAGTGGAAGTTGCACTAGCAGTGCAACTCAAGGGACCAAACCCTAAGAAACTATTTAAAAGCGAATGATAAGTACTCATTTGGGGAGGGCATTTATTATCACTGTTGTTGTTATTGTTGCTTGATATCCTATTAGTTAATTTATTAATCTCCGTTTCTTGTTATACTGTTTTGTCAGTTTCATTTAGGCTCTGCTATAAGCATGTCTCAATTTCTCAAGACTAGAATTGGTCATGGTGCATATGATTTGAGGGTGTATTGCATGCATAATGTATATTTTCTACAACTAGTTATAGATATGTTGGATGTATTGAACCATAACTATTTTCACCGTAGATACTCATTTCTCTTTCTTAGGATGGTGTATTATTTGAAAACGAAAGGAAAACATGTGTTATGTTTCTTTTTATGGATCAAAAGTGTGAAGGCCTTTCCCTGCGGTGTAAATAGCAGTGAATCAATATTAGTCAAAAAGGGATTGCCGATGCAAATAATACATTTTAGGATGACATAGAGGTATTGTATATTCTCTAAAATAGTTTCACATTTGCCCTCAAGGAAAAATGTTTAGCGGCCCAGGACCGCTTGGAGTTTATGTACATAGCTCTCGATCTTGATAATGCCATGCTCTTTATCTGCATGCATATTTTAATAGGCAAGTGGTTTCAAAGTGGATTCTTTGCCCTCGAGGAGAGAGATTGAGGCTGAGTGGCTTTTCGCCCAATATTTAAGGAGTTTGAGAGATTATCTTCTATCATTTTCAGTGTGTGACTCATATAGGATCCTTGATAAGGGGCATATCATATTGTGAGATAATGGTAGTTCTCCAAATATTGGTTTTGAGCTGTTTCTCTAGTAGGTTTACTGATTCTGTTTTGAATGGGTTTAAACTTATAAAACTTCTCCAATAAATAATTAATGTATCTAACATCTTTCAGAGAACATACTCTGGTTCTTTTTTGATATTGTGTCCTCTATATTTTGGGCCATTATTCTACTTTGCTTTACCCTGATCATTGTTTTTCCAGAGTACCTTTGTTGACAGCATGATGACCGTAGAGCATGCAAGAGAGTATGGTCACACCCATCTCTTTGAGGTGATGAAAATTTATTTTGATGAATACTTTGTTGTTTTTTATTTTTTTTAAGTTGCGGATTTCTATATTGAAATTCTATACTCTTTCTTCACTCTTTTGATGTCGCATTTGAATTCGGGCACTTTTCTCAGTTTCATTTCTTTATGCTTGCAATGAACTATTATTGCAGATAGCAAAACATGCAGATAAGTTTGAGAACCGAGCAATACTGTTGATCCATTTTTCGGCTCGTTACAGACCAGAGGTATGTTTTTTTGCTGCTTAGCAGAAATTATGGAAATGGTAGTGGTTTAAAAATTGGCTTAGAATGTCACCAGTTAAAAAATTTGTAACTCGAGTCATACAATGAGTTTAATGTTCAAAGCAGTCTTTACCATGAGGGAAATTGCCCTCGCACATATGACCATTTCAATGACGTTGTTTCCCTGTTCTTCTTGTCACGGTGGTGTTTGTAGCATGGAACAGCAAAAATCTTCAGTCTGTGTGGGTGTGTGTGTTAGTTTTTGGGTCAATACCTGCCCCTTCTGTGCACCAACACGTACACTTGCATGCAATCACACACCACACACATGAGAGAGAGAGAGGCACAATAAGACGTTAGGTCTACATGTTTGGTTTTTCATGACAAACTTCCAAAGAGTTAGAACCCTTGACTTCCCTCATCCAAACTGGGATGTAGCCTTGGTACTAATAACTGATTGGATGGTTTATTGACTTGGGCCCTAATTTTTCTCTATTTTTCTTCAGGAAATAGAGGCAGCAGTGGCTATGTTGCCTCGAAACTTAGATGGCCGAGTTTTCGCTCTTACAGATGGTTTTTGAATCGAGCTCTCCTAGAACCGTTAATTATTTGTTTTGTTACTTATAGGTTAATTCTCCACTGATGCCAATATTATGTTTTCTTTACGTTATCTCCTTTGTTTTGTTTCTCAATTCTACCATGATTTATACTGGACTACTAACAATCATCTATATGGTTGACTGAGAAATTCCATTTTAAGGGACAATGTTATCGACATTGGATCAGAGCGACAGGTCGAACTGCCTGTCAGGCCTTTGGGTGTTCCAGTCAGATCATCAAACTAAAAATATCATAGAACTAGTCGAAATCAACTATTGACCCATTGGCCATTTGGACTATCCGGGTTTGCCAGATTTGCAAGCCCTTTTCTGTCCCATAATTTGGAATATTCGCCTTAGTTTCAGTTGGATTTTTCAAGTGTTTTTTTTTTTGGGTGCTTCATCTATAATTTCACTTTTCACTCCATTCTCCTACTAAAATGTGATCCCAAGAAACGCGGCTTAGTTTCTCTCTCTACCCTGATTTTTGCCTCTGACTTTTTTAAACAAATTGATTCATTATCGATGGTTTGGTTTGCAGATATATTATCATTCCCTGGCTTGCTAATTATGGTGGTTCAATATTTTTTGACATTTACCTGAGTTTTGGCTAAATTTCCCATGGGAAAACCTTACCTTTTTTTCTTTCTATTCTATTTCATTTAGCAACATTTTTTTTTCAATTTTCTAGCAATTGACTTTTTTCTTTTCGTTTTTTTTTCCTTTCTAATCTTTAACTCAGGCACATGTTCTGTCAAATGAGAGGTTCTATTCCCCTAATTTCGAGCTCAAAAACCATGATACTTGTTAGATAGGTAGTCGTATCCACTGCCTTCGAGCTAAAAAATCTGGTAACAAAATTCAAACCCTTTTGTTCTAAAAAAAGACTTGCAACCTAATATTATTTCGTACTTTCTTTATGATTCTAGTTAGTTCAATAAATTTTATGTATGTATTTTGAGAAAAATAGTATGACCAGTCCAACTTCCAGTTGGATAAGTTTCAACCGGCCTTCCTTATGGTTCATTGGCTGTTCTGATCCTCATAATACTAGTAAATTAGTTATTTATAAATGAATGAGAAATAAGTTATTCCGATCGTGATAATATGAGTAATTCAAAATGGACTCTAGGTGGTTAAGGTGATGAGGTGTTACAACATGATGCCTTGAGTTCCATTTTGTATTTTAGGTCAACTATAAAAAACAAAGGTGGGTAGTTTTTTTGTTGCTTAGATGTCATGAGTTTCATTTAAACCATTCTGTATTTTAGGTTAACTATAAAAAACAAAGGTGGGTAGGTTTTTTGTTGCTTAGATGTCTTGAGTTTCATTTAAACCAATGAGAGAGAATTAAGAAGGAAAGAGAATACTTATTGTAAGTAATGTTTTAAGAGATTTAAGGCCGATTTTGGATGCGTCCTACTATGATTTCTTTCAAAGGGGTCTATGCATGATTGCGGCTTTTTCTTGTTTGTTTTATGGGAAAGCAGGAAACACTATAGCGGCTGGGAAAGCTCGTTCCCAACCTTTCCATGTCTCGGGTAGTTTTTCGTGAACGCACTCACTTATGAAAGTAATTTCTTAAATGACTGAAAGCTCTCTCATGGAGTGAACTCCTTTAAGGTCTTCACAATGACATGCACTTTTGATTGTCTTAAAAAAAAGATATTTTAATGAAAAAGTAACAGAGAGATAATATGAGAAATACTTCAATGGATGAAATTTAGTCTTATCAGGAGTAATACTGTCTTACTTCAATGGATGAAATTTAGTCTTATCAGGAGTAATACTGTCTTATCTGAATTCAATATATTGTGAATAATATTATCTTATTTGGTGTAGAGTATATATTTTGTATTATATATAATATTTTTTAATTATTCAACTTTTTTTTACCATTTTTAGCTTTTTTTAGCTAAGAATATGTAAGTTTCAACAAATTATTGTGAATAAAGAAAAATAAAAGAGCTTTTCAAAAAGAAAAAAGTATTTTTAAAATGACTTATAAGTTTATCTCGGATAATTTAATCAGGAATACTTTCAAATAACAAATAATTCTTTGTTAGGATTGATTTTTAATTGAAATGGTGAATTATCAGTGACAAAGTGTACATCCAACAAGTCATTGCGAGGGATTCTAAAGTATGTCACCTACCCACCCAGCCAAAAAAATAAACGTGAATTAAACTAAATAAATCAAACTATAGAGATTAGCTAATTAAGATTTTAGCCATTTTCTCTAGCCTTCTACAGGTACCAACTAAACATCACAAGTATGGGGCAATTTTTAATTTTTATCCCTCCGTCCAACTTTTTTTTTGGAATAGTCTAATATTTTTGAATATTTATATCTCAGTCTAAATACCAATTGTGGGGCAATTTTTAATTTTTATCCCTATGTCCAATTCTGTTTTGGAATAGTTTAATATTTTTTTAATATTTATATCTCAGACTAAACACTTTAAATTGGTATTCTTAAATATCATTTGAAGGGATAGGCACCTCGTGTGTGACTTTTGTGGTTGACATTTTTTTTTACTTTATAGTTATTTGAAGAAATATTAGTATTGAAAAAATATCAATGTCCCGTAATGTCCGTGGAGTGAAATATTGGTCATTAACGCCTTTTACATTTAAATATTAATGTTATCCGGACTGGCCGGTGAAGTGAAAAGTAGATTCGATTGTTGTCGATTAATTTGGATTCGATTTTCAATAAATAACTAAAAATAAAAGATGCACAAAATTGTTTAATTGATCTGATCTATCAAAACTGATCAACCGTTGATTTTGATTAGTTTTTGACTAATCTGTTGGATTGGACTAAGACACTAATTAGTGGTATGACTAATTAGGCTAGAGGTCCGATATAACTATGCATCATATTCATAGGGCGTTCTAGCAATTTAAGAATTGCTACAAGGGTATTCTAGTCTGACCGTATATAAAAAAGGGAAAAGATAATTCTACACCCTCGAGAGTATACTATTAATTTACTCCCTTAGGTAAAACCTACTTATAATTAGTTTTAGGATTAGAACCAAAGTTTGGGGAAATAACATCTTTAACGCATAGATTTGATCTCAATAAAGAAAATAAAAAATCCTAATAGCAACTGCTAAGCGCTTGAAAAAAATAATGTTTCAAGATTGAATAGAAACTGTCCAATTTATAGAAGGTGATTAAAAAACTTAAAATTTCAAATTTTTTTGGAGAATAATCATCCATGAATTCTAAGGTTGTTACCAAAATTTAAGATTGAAAAAATCCCCTCACCTCAATAAAAAATAAAAAAATCCTAATTGTACCCTCTAAACACTTTTTTTTAGAAAAAGTATCAAGATTGAATAGAAACTATCCAATTTATGAAAAGTGAGATCTAAGTGCTAAAAAACTTATTATTTTTTTTTTTTTTAAGAATAATAATCTAATAACTCTAAAGTTACCAAAATTTAATATTGAAAAAATCCTCTCAAGAGTCAAGATGGTCACCTAACCGAGGGAGTAGAAAGTAAACCATGCTACCGAGAGAGCATACATACGCCCTCATACTAAAAATATAGACACTAGGGGGAGTAATTTTCAAAAAATATGTACTCAAGGGAGTAATGGATGGTTTGCTCCCGCGGGAGCATGAAGTCTTTTTTCATGGCAATTGCGAAATAAAGAGACGGGGTATACGTAGATGCGAAATAAGGAAGCGACGTTTGTATGTTCCCGCCCATGATGTCATGCTTAAAGCCCTCGTTTCTCTCTCTAAAACTCCGTTCTTCTTCTCTCTTCTCCGTTCATGGCTACCTACGTCATCGCCCTGTAAAAATCCACAGGTATTTAAATACATTTATGGCTTCTTATTTGCATATCTCCATGGTTATCGTGCAAATGGTTTGGAATCCATTTGTTCAGTGGTGTTCTAGTGGATTAAGCTTTGCTTATTTGTTGTCTGAAACCTAATTGCTTGTTCTTTAGGGTTTAGGTCCTTTAGGATTTGAGTCCTAGAAATGTAATATTAGGAACTGAATTGGTGAATTTTTTTTGTGAGAAATACTGAATTGGTGAGTTTTAGGGGTAAGGAATTTAAAGTATTGAATCCATGTCATTATCATGGTCTTTCCTGCTCAAGTTTCAAAGCATTTGGCGTTTGCACCCCCATATTCAGTCTGTAAAATAGTCCACTGGTAGTTTAGGTTTTCATGAATTATCATTTATGTTTTCTCCAATATTTATTTTATGAATGGTATGAAATCCCTTCATTTTCTAGTGTTGCTGTTGCTTGATATTTGAAACTCGATTGCTTGTGTTTTAGGTTTAGGCTTATGAATTCTGAGATTCTTGTGATTGAAGAATTGAACTGAATTTGTGAGGTCCAGGGAACTGGTATTTGAAATCTCGAATCCGTGGTGTTTTTACAGTCTTCACTTAGGGGTGGCAATGGACCCGGATCTGACCTGGGACCCGATGACTGAACCTGTCCCGGGTCTGGGTATGGGCCAAAAAATTGGACCTAGCGGGTTGGGTCTAGGTCTAGGTCTGGGTCCGGGTCCGGGTCCAAATATCGGACCGAAACGCTATTCCTGTCCAATCCAGGTCCATGTGGACCCGACCCGGACCCGATATTATTTAAATAATATTTAATATATAATATTTTTAATAATGTTTCATTAATATTTAAAATAAATATAACTATATTTTTTTTAGAATATAATATCTAAGTAATACATGTATATATTTAATGTAATATTTAAATATATATTTTTTTATATTTGGGTCAGGTCCAATCGGTTTCAAGCCCAATCGAGTTTGGTCTGGTCTAGGTTCGATAACTTTTGGTCTTGTTGGGTCTGGGTTCGACCAGACCCAGACCCGACCTAACCCGTTGCCACCCTCATTTTCTTGCATATCAGCTTATTGGGTCACTGTTTTAGTATAGATTGTTTCCATCATGCTTGGCAAATAACAAAAAATTTAAGCTGGTCTACAGGACAGCTGTGAGACCAGCTTTGCGTTTTCGGTTGGAGACATAGAGTTTTGGCCGGTCAAGAAACAATATTATCCTTATGATGTGTGTAGCTGAGATGAGGATGTTGAGATGGATGAGTGGCAAGACAAGGGATATAATTCAAAATAAATAATTAGATAGAACTTAAGTGTGGCTCCAGTGGCAGATAAGATGAGATAAACTAGATTTAGGTGGCTGGCTATGTGCAGCACAAATCCAGTACAACACTTGTTAGGAGGTGCGAGTTAGTTCAAGCTAAAAAAAGGCAAGGGGTTGGCCCAAAAGGACATGCTTGGAAGTAGTGAAAAAAGATATAGGGACTTCTGGCCTCACTGAGGGTATGGTCCTTGATAGAGCAGAATAGCAGACCAGAATTCGTATAGCTGACCCCAAATAGTTGGGAAAGGCTCTGATGATGATACTTTATGTTTTGTAAGTGTAGAAGATTATGCCCTTATTTTTCTATCTTCCACCCAAATTGTTGTGTTTTTTCTAAGAAAGGTGATCCGACGTCTGTTCACTCTATTTTTTAAAAATCGCTTTTAAGGCGTTTATTTTCTGGAGTTTTCACAGCTGAATTCTCATTTTTATGGATTAAACATCTAATGGTCTTAGAAGAGTGAGGACCTTAAACTTTCCTTTAACCCGTACCAAACCTGGGTAAAGGAGGTGGTTGTGTTAAGTAGGTAGCCAATGTAAAACTTTGCCAAAACTTTCAATGAATCCGGAATCTATGAGTGATTAAACATCTAAACTTTCATATTGATTGTATTTGTTGAGTACTTCCTAATACATTAACTGGCAAACAGAGCCTTTGATCCCTTCACTTTTTGTGACCTAAATAGATAGAATCATTAAACAACAACAGAATTAGATTATGTTATTTTCATTGTGTATAATTGTATTTCGTGGATTAGACAGAAGATATGGATTAGACAGACTATCTTTAGATTCCTAGTGTTTCTTTCGTATTTGTGCCAACCGACTGATATATAGGTCTTTAGCACCTTTCTTTGGCATTCCATGTTATTCTGTTATCATCTTAGTGTTTGGAAGAAAACAAGTTGTAATTACAATGCTCCTCTTTTCTTTCGTCTATGTATATATCTTACTTGGGTGGGTCCTTGGATTTCTTTTTCTTTATTGTTAGTCATAATGTTAATATATCGGAAGTTCCTCAAAAAACTATACATACTCCTCTGAATGATGCATGCCTTTAGTATTGTAGCCAGCTTTTTAACCTTAAAGAAACTCTAAAAGTTTCCTTCTGGGTTTTGACCTAACCATGTCTTATTTCAATTAGTTTCATAAGGTCCATGGCTTCTCATGTTGTTGGGTATCCGCGAATTGGACCAAAGAGGGAGCTCAAGTTTGCTCTCGAGTCCTTTTGGGATGGCAGAAGTAGTGCTGAGGATTTGCAGAAGGTTGCAAAAGAGCTGAGGCATTCTATGTGGAAACAAATGTCAGATGTGGGTATAAAATATATACCCTGCAATACATTTTCATACTATGATCATGTCCTAGATACAACTGCAATGCTTGGTGCAGTTCCTCCAAGATATGGATGGATGGGAGGTGAGATTGGTTTTGATGTTTATTTCTTCATGGCCAGAGGGAATGCTACTCTCCCTGCCATGGAAATGACAAAATGGTTTGATACCAACTAGTAAGTGCTCTCTCCATCTCTCTCCACCCCTTCCATGTTTTAAACACAGGAGTATGTTAATGTGCATATTGATGTAACTTTTATACTGATCACTGAACAGAAACTTTGTAATTTGACGCAGTCACTATCTTGTACCGGAATTGGGACCTGACATTAAATTCTCATATTCTTCTCACAAAGCTGTGTCTGAATACAAGGAGGCAAAGGAGGTATTCTATCAGTAATGCCATGGTTTTTTTTTACCAAGGGAAAGTATAACATAATCCCGTGGCTATGAGAAACCTTGGATCATTTTTACCAAGGGAAAGTATAACATAATCCCATGGCTATGAGAAACCTTGGATAATTTTTACCAAGGGAAAGTATAACATAATCCCGTGGCTATGAGAAACCTTGGATCATTTTTACCAAGGGAAAGTATAACATAATCCCGTGGCCATGAGAAACCTTGGATCATTGGGGTCATTTACATCCAATGAACTCATGGATGGTGAAAGGAAGAGAGGGAGTTGGGCCTATCGATGGGATCATGTCTTGTTCTCTCTCTCTCTATCACCATCTGTCATTTCATTGGGTGCTGATGACCCTTGCATGGACTATGATTTTTCAATTAATATATGTTCCCTTTAATTAGGATTTAGGAATTATCTATTGTGTATAGAGCAGTCCTCAGGAAACACTCTGAACAACTTCTTGTTGAATGGTGGTATCTAGCTTGGATTTGAGACTGTTCCAGTACTTGTGGGCCCCGTGTCTTACTTGTTGCTATCAAAACCCACAAAGAGTGTAGACAGACCATTTTCTCTTCTTTCATTGTTGGGGAAGATCATCCCTATTTACAAGTAAGCAATGATTTCAATGATTTTTTTTTCTTCTAGCATTTATCTAGGGGATGTTTGAAATCCTTTATCTGTTTTCTGTTGATATAGGGAGGTTTTGGCTGAACTAAAGGCAGCTGGTGCGAAGTGGGTGCAGTTTGATGAGCCGACGCTCGTGTTAGATCTGGACTCTCACCAACGAAAAGCATTTACTGAGGCCTATACAGAGTTGGAAGAATCATTTTCTGGTTTGAGAGTGGTTGTCGAGACCTACTTTGCTGATGTGCCTGCTGAGGCATACAAGTTAGTTCTCGATCTTGGAACTGCACCACTAAACCTTCTTGTTCACTAATCGATGCCATTTAATGCTATTATTGTTACCTATTTCTTTTGGTCATAGGACTATCATAGCATTGAAGGGTATCTCAGGTATTGGTTTTGATCTGGTGCGTGGAGAAAAGACCCTTGATTTGATCCAAAATGTAGGCTTTCCTTCTGGGAAGTTCCTCATTGCTGGAGTCGTAGATGGTCGGAATATCTGGGCCAGTGATCTCGGAGCATCAATGTCCATTTTAAAAGCTCTAGAAGGAATTGTTGGCAAAGGTATCCAATTTTTTTTTATAGTATTTGTTAGTCAAGTATGCTGTAGAGTTCTCTAATTTCTAAAATATGTGCTTGGTTTAATTTTGGCAATGCTTGGACCAAATAGGAAAGAAAGATGTAACATGGGTGGTAGTCGGATTGGGCTTGAGTGGATGAGATTTGTTTGTTGGGCAAAGAGTTGTTGAATTTGGTAAAGGTGGGTAACAAGATGTTGCCAACTGGAAGTTTGGTGCCATCGTAGAGGATAAATTGGGTTTTCCAAGGGTTGTGTATGGGGAGATTAACAGAACCAACTTCTTAACCACATGTGCTGACTTAGTTCTGCAAGAAACAGTTGGGGCTCATTTCTACCTTTGTCATATAGAATAGAACTTTTCTATGACTACATCCTTACTGACATATGATTATTTTTCAATGGAAGCCATGTGAAGCAATCAGTTCTCTATGCCAATTCGTAAAATTTGCATCGTAAAATTTGTTCATGTTGACCAATCAGCTGATCGGTTAATGTGTCATGAGTTCTTAGACACTCATACTAATGCCGCTGGCCAATATCGTTGATGTTATCGTTCAGAGAAGCTTGTCGTTTCCACTTCCTGCTCTCTTTTGCACACTGCTGTGGACTTGGTAAACGAAACAAAGCTCGATAGTGAGATAAAATCATGGTTAGCATTCGCAGCTCAAAAGATCCTTGAGGTGAGCACTTTAGCGAAGGCTTTGGCTGGCAAAAAAGATGAGGTATGACCACTACCTTACCTTTTGTTCAGAGCTGCTATCTTGCATTGGCTTTTAATGTATGTATGACATTTCCAGGCATTCTTCATGGCAAATGCTGCTGCTATATCATCTAGAAAATCGTCTTCTAGGGTGAACAATGAAGCAGTTAAAATATCGGTAAGTGAGAGAAAGTTCTATGTAGTTTGTTTAATCCTTTATTCTTCTTTCATTGCATAGAAGTCTTAGTAGAAACTCTCTATTAGAATCGTTGGTTTGACCGACGAACTACGTGGGAAAATAGATCTTCTTTCTTTGATTTTCAGCAAGCATCTTTGGAAAGTAACAATTCAGTCCCTTCGGAAAACTTGCCGGTCGCGGATTAGTTCGTTCCGCGCTGCCGGCGGCCTAAACGCAGGTTGATCTCTTTGGTTCCCCTCCCCCTTTCTCATTCCTCCAGAAAGTGATCGTAGTTCTCCTCCATCTCTCTGAACAAACTCTATTTTTGCTATTTGTTACTTTAGTTTTGCAGTCTTCTATGTGCAACAGGCTTTGGCATTAAAGGGCTCTGATCATCACCGAGCCACACCGGTGAGCACCCGACTTGATGTACAGCAAAAAGAGCTTAACCTGCCCATTCTACCAACTACGACAATTGGGTCTTTTCCACAAACCATGGATCTCAGAAGGGTTCGCCGAGAATACAAGGCAAACAAGTGAGTTACTTTAGGACCAGTGGGATCAATCTCGAGTAATTTCAATCCGAGGCATAATCTAGAGAGCTTGGCAAAAAATCCTGTTTTGGTATGTAATCTTTGAGTGGTGGTTGCAGCAAAGTGATTTGAAAGTCCTAACTTCTAAATCTCACTCTCATCTTTAGGAGTCATATGCAATAGACTCTGTAGTTTATTCCCTTCTCAGTTTCCTCTCAAAATTAGTAAGTCATCATTATCAGTGATTTATTCAACCTTAAATATAACCATTACCTTTTATGAGTCTCTTTTCAATATTAAGTACTCGATTTTGCAGCATTAGGTATTTATAACATTTATAGAGTTTTAAATACAGTTCATCTGAGCCTTACCCCAGCTATATGGGGTTGGCTACATGAATCTTGCTCTGCCATTCTGCTGTATCAAGGGCCATACCCTCAATAAGGCCATATATCACCATATATTTTCTCACTACTTCCATCAATGTCCATTTGGGCCTTCCTTTTTCCCTTTTAGAGTCTTCTACTTGAACCAAATTGCACCTCCTAACCGGTGTTATGTTAGGCCTACGCTGCACATCGCTAGCCCTAAGTCTACTTTCTCTTATCTTATCGTCTATTGAAGCCACACCTAAATTTCTCAAATGCATTGATTCTAGATAGAAATATTACCTAAAAATAAAGAACCCAAAGTCCAAAGCCACCACGGCTTTTAGAGACAATTGGGCAAATGATGGTTGTAGTTGGAGAAAGGCCGGCTACTTTTCATGCGGTTTTACTCTCATTCTTCTTTTTTCTTGATATATAATTACAATTGTACCCAGCCTTGCAATGCTTCTATTGCATCATACAGTCAGTGGAACATGGTATTGTTTGGAGAATCTGTTTATCTATATTTAACTGTTGATTGGTTTAGTAGTTCATAGGTGACTGAAAAGCTGGTACCTGGTTCTTCTTCAATTTTATTCTGGCACATCTTGTGAGGTTACTAAATTGTTTGCTATTTGTTGGCTGCTTTCCTTTCTTTTTACCAAATTCTTGGCTGCTATATGCATACCAAATGATGCTTGCATCTTATGAGGTGGTCGAGTAGAATTTATTGGACTATCTTTGTTTAACTGCCTACTTTTTATCATCAGTATCACTGAGGAAGAGTACATGAGGGCCATTAAAGAGGAAATCTGTAAAGTTGTCAAGTTGCAAGAAGACCTTGGTATTGACGTTCTTGTGCATGGAGAGCCAGAGGTACAAGTGCCTGGCCTTCACTCGTTCTCTTTCGAATTTTTTATGAAGTCTCCAATTTCATTTAAGTCAATTATTCTTTCCTGAATAACATTATGTGATAGTTATTGTCCTTATGTCTTCATCAAAAGAGAATATTTACTATCACTATATTGATCAAATGCATGCAGAGGAACGATATGGTGGAGTATTTTGGTGAGCAATTGCATGGCTTTGCATTCACTGTTAATGGCTGGGTTCAGTCCTATGGTTCCCGCTGCGTAAAACCCCCAATCATCTATGGTGATGTAAGTCGCCCAAGGCCAATGACGATTTTCTGGTCCAAAGCTGCACAAAGCATGACTTCTCGTCCTATGAAAGGAATGCTCACTGGACCAGTTACTATTTTAAACTGGTCATTTGTAAGAAATGACCAACCTAGGTTAGTGGTTATCATCTCTCTCTCTCTCTCTCTTCCCCCCTATATGTGTATGAGCTCATGCTTTCTTAGAATTCTTTTTTTCTACTTGTTTCGAATGTTTTCAGGTCAGAAACCTGTTACCAAATTGCCTTGGCCATAAAAAATGAGGTTGAAGATTTAGAGGACGCTGGCATTCAGGTTAAGATCTCTTCATGTGGAATAGACCTAATTTTTCTAGTCTTGTGAAACTTTCAATTCCTTTGCTTCTAAATTCTTTCAGAACCATAATTTAGTTTTGGAATTTGATCCATGAAAAAGAAGGCATAACCTTTGCAACATTTTCATGAATATATACATGCAGAGGAAAGTATGAATTTGTCATAGGAATTACAAATGAATATTCTATTTGCAATCTCTCTCTCTCTCTCTCTCTCTCTTTCTCTCTCTCTCTCTCTGTATGTGTGTGTATATGGTGGATGAGTATAATCATTTAATATAAATAATTTTTGTTATAAATTATATCGTTTAGTAAGTATAATTGTTTTATGTATCATTTAATAGTAGTAGTTGTTGTATGTGCGAATCATCCAGGTGATCCAAATTGATGAAGCTGCCCTACGAGAAGGTTTGCCTCTACGTAAGTCGGAGCAACCCTTTTACCTGGACTGGGCTGTACATGCTTTTAGAATCACCAACTATGGTGTGAAAGACACTACCCAGGTTTTTTTATCCCAATTACTTTTTTTTTTGGTCGATTATATAAAGTCTAAACTGTTTAATCTAGCTTCACACATCCATCACAAATGACAATGCATATTCATGATCACAAATTTTTCTTACAATAAAAAGCAAACAATTAGAAAACTTTTCTCATCGCTGAGAATCCTACTATTTAGAAATGTCTTTTTACTGTATAAATTTGCTTTTATGATGTAATTTTACTTTTTATTGTTACTGCTATTGCTTGGAAATTTAGTGGAGTTATACCATACATGAAAGCTCGTGGGTTTTCTAGGATGATTTTCTTGAAGTCCTGAATTTCGAAAATGACGAGTATTGCAGAAACTACATGCAATGGCATTGGTTTCAATAAATATTATCTAGAAAATGTTCCAAAATCTTAAAACTGCAATTGGTTTTCCTAAATTTGTGAAAGCTAACCTTATTTGCAAAACCGTTTCCTCTTATAATTAGCAACAAAAGCACTTCACCCTTGTCACTAATCGACCATTTTTCAACTGCCTTGCCTGTTCCAATCTGGCTTTGCTAAGCAAACTGATTTGCGAGTTGATCAATGTGAAAATTTCCACAACTCTCTCTCTCAGTTTCGAGAGACATTGCATGAAAAATTATCTATTTGTTTTTCTCTCCGAGCAATTTATCATTTTTATGCACTCCTGCCTTAGATTCACACACACATGTGCTACTCCAACTTCAACGACATAATTCTCTCTATCATGGACATGGATGCTGATGTGATTACAATCGAGAATTCAAGATCCAACGAGAAGCTCTTATCAGTGTT
Organism: Amborella trichopoda; assembly: GCF_054954075.1. Taxonomy (NCBI): domain Eukaryota; kingdom Viridiplantae; phylum Streptophyta; class Magnoliopsida; order Amborellales; family Amborellaceae; genus Amborella; species Amborella trichopoda. The sequence goes on along the minus strand of NC_142340.1, from coordinate 45,554,453 downwards.
TAGAGAGGGCATCAAGTATGGAGCAGGGATTGGGCCTGGAGTGTATGATATACATTCACCAAGAATCCCAACCACCGAGGAGATAGAGGAGAGGGTTAGAAAGATGTTGGGTGTGCTTGAGCCGAGTATGGTATGGGTGAACCCAGACTGTGGTCTCAAGACCAGGAAGTACTCTGAGGTGATTCCTTCTCTAAGCAACATGGTTGCTGCTACAAAGCTTCTCCGAATTGAACTGGCCGATACCAAGTGATCTCTCTCTCTCTCTCTCTCTCTCTCTTTCTCTCTATCTGATGCACCCACACCAAATGTATACTCTCTCTCTCTCTCTCTCTCAACCAACTAGCCATATCCAAGCTCTCTCTATTTCTCTGTCTCATTTCTCGGATCAATTACGGTGTGGACCCTGATCAGACCCGTGATTGATCCGAGTAGATCCAACCCGGGTCTGGGTATAGATCCAAAAAATTGGACCCGAACTGGGACCCGACTTGACCTGTTGCCACTCCTAGAATAATCTCGATAGAGAAACTTTCCCAAGTAAACTCTCTAGAAACTAAAAACAGCTTATGCCTCAAGATTGAATAGAGAGATTTAAGTGTCAAAAAACCTTAAAATTCAACTTTTTTTCTTTTAAAAATACTTATCTAGTAATTATTATGTGTTTTTCAAAATTTTAGACTAATTTTTTTTTCTACAGCAGGTGTTTTGAGTTGGGGGCATAGTATATGCGCTCAGCATTTAATGGGAATACTCTTGGACAGAATAATTTGTCTGTGCTCTTTTCACGACTTTATCTCCGCACTTTTGACATGATCTTGATTAAATGCTTGTCCTTGTGATAATATTCGTACTGTACACTCATTTACGCACCGTAAGTGCATCTCATATAAATACATGGGAAAGGTTTCTATGCTTTTTCTACAGCACAAAAGTCCTATTATTTTTCTACCATCTAGCTGTCCAATTTTGATCAAGAAAGCTACTCACAGTTTGATTTTAGATCCGACGGCTCAAAGTATTTTATTTTTAGTTTTTTTAATACAAATTGTATGAATATGAAATTTGGTACTTGCCATTTTCTCATTGGGGCACCCCTAAAAAACATTAAAAATAATATTTTGATAAAATATAATGATCAAAATACCCTTTCAAACTTTCAGGGGTATTTTGGTTATTTTATTCTATTGAAATTTTTTTTTTTTTTTTTTTTCGTTAGTGGGAGTTTAATAGAGGGATGAGCGTCCAAAATTTAGTGTCAAAATAGTTTATAGAAAAAAAAGTTAAAATTAAAATAGTATAAAGATGTGACATTGTGATTGGAGCAATTTTAACCCTCCATTTAGAATGGACCGGTGAGGATTGAACTTCTATTCTATAGGGGAAAATTGCCCTAAATGCGTTGTGGACAAATGAATGATATAATCCTATAACTGCATCTAACAACAATGTATTGAAGATAAAATCGATACACAAATGGTCAAGGCAAATCGATGGAAAAGTAAGGAAGTTGAGATATTGGAGGAGATTGGAAAGAAAAGGTAATTGTTTTTCTAAAATTGTGGTTTGAATATGAATTATTGCATATATTTTGAAATTATCTCCATGCAAACAAAAACTAAAACTAAAAGAATCTAAATAAACAATATTGGATTTTTTTCCCCTAAATTATGTACAATTGCATGAGAGATATTATGGATTCTTTGTCCTCTATTTTTTTTAAGGTGAGAATGAGTTTGATTTTTTTTGTATTTTTCCCCAATTACTATACACATTTTTACCACCCTATCACAATTGTGCGAAATCAGAATACAAAGAGAAATAAAATCCTGCTGTCTAGAATGCCATTCGAAGAAGGCTGAACCTTTTTTTAGCATGCGGATCTCCCACCATGATCGGCAACGGGTCTTAAAAAAATATCTAAGGAGATGAAATTTATATATTTGCACCACGTCAAAGTAACGAACATGGTATATAGGTTTTTGAAATAGACTCCATTTTGAGAAATTTGGAAAATTAGATAAATATTTTATTTTTTCCTTTTTTCAAATGGTAAATATTTCTTAGAATATGTGAATCAAACCTATATTTGATAAATATTTGTATGTATCAAACCTATATTTGAATTGAGAAAATGAGATAGGTTTTGAATAAGATAGATTTAGATCCGAAAAAGGTTGGGAATAAATTCTTTCAAAATTTATTCTTTATTTGAAATCAGATAGATTCAGATATAAAAAGGGTTAATAATAAATTCTTTCAAAATTTACTCTTTATTCCTTTGTCGGAGGATCTGCGATTGAGAAAATAACTGTACCCTTTGTTTCTTTGTTAGAGATGCTCCAGAAATCTCTGAAAATAACTTTGTCAGAGGTCTTCCAGAAATGTTGCTAATGAGATAAAAGATTTTGGTGAAAATACTATAGAAATAGTATTGCCTATGTGGCTTTACAACCACAGGTGAACTGAATGACCGGTCAATGGTGGATATTCACAATCGAATTGAATGATGATGGATGTTTACTGAGGTAGAGACTGGTCAATGGTGGATATTCACAATCGAATTGAATGATGATGGATGTTTACTGAGGTAGAGATGGGGAATGGTTAGAGCAATAATGGGGAATTGATCAGCAATAATCTAAACCTCGCTCCCTCTTGCAATTTCTTTTAATTTTTAGAAAAATTACATAAATTTAGTGAAAATAATTGATGAAAATAAAATTGAAATAGTATCCTTTATTACCACAATCGAACGAAATAACCTACTAAATGGTGGATATTTATTGATGAAAATTGTTAAACTCCCAGCTCTCCTCTTGCGATTTTTATTATTTTAAAAAAATTACGTAAATTTATAAGACGAATTGACCTGGTCGACAGTGGATACTTTCTGAAGTGAACTAAGTAACCTGGTCAATAGTGGATATTTACTGAAGTGAAAGATGGGGAATTGTTCAACAATAATTTGTACTCGAGCTATTATTTTTAAAAAAATTACAAAAATTAGACTCGAACTATTATTTTTAAAAATTTACAAGACAGTTGAACTGAATAACCTGATATAGTTGATATTTACAGGGAATTGTCTAATAATAATCTAGACTCCCAGCTCTCTCCCTCTTGCCATTTCTATTATTTTTAAAAAAATTTACCTTACCTAAACCCTATGTGACCGTGTTATTTTTACAAAAATTACATAAACAATTCCTCTTTCATTAGTCTTCCCTTGGTTAATTTTTGGGCACTAGAATTAACTAAAGGTCTTCATCCCTGGGGTAATTTTTGGGTACTAAAATTAACTAAAGACCCGGTTTCTATGCGGCAAAGCCCGCATAGGCCTATTAATTCTATTAAAAAATGTATTTATGAGATGGATTTTTGGACTTCATTTCTAAAGATAAGTAATCTCTATTACAGAGATCATGAATATAAAAAAATAAGTAAATTTTAAAAACTCGAAATAACAATTGTACTGAGTCTAACGACTTAGATGTCATGGATCGATTCATGACCACCCCGTAAGAATAATTTTTTTTCCATTTTCTCTCTTTTCTTTCACAAAAATATGAAAGAGACTTAGATTTTCTCCCTCTTTTCTTTCATAAAAATACAAAAGAGACTGATATATAATCATTTTTATGACTACCCCGTAAGAATAATGTTTTTTTCATTTTCTCCCTCTTTTCTTTTATAAAAATATGAAAAAAACTTCTAGATTTTCTCCCTTTTTTCTTTCATAAAAAAACGAAAGAGACTTATACATAATCATGTTATAGAAAGAGACTCCTAGATTTTCTCCCTCTTTTATTTCATAAAAATACTAAAGAGACTGATATATAATCATTTTTATGACCACCTTGTAAGAATAATTTTTATTTCATTTTCTCCCTCTTTTCTTTTTCAAAAATACGAAAGAGACTCCTAGATTTTCTCCCTCTTATCTTTCATAAAAATACGAAAGAGATTGATACATAATCATGAAGAAAAATTTTTCTTTCATTTTCTCCCTCTTTTCTTTCACAAAAATATGAAAGAGACTTCTAAATTTTCTCCCTCTTTTCTTTAATAAAAATACGAAAGAGACTGATACATAATCATGTTATAAAAAGATATTCCTAGATTTTCTCCCTCTTTTATGTCATAAAAATATGAAAGAGACTGATACATAATCATTTTTATGACCACCCTCTAAGAATAATTTTTCTTTCATTTTTTCCCTCTTTTTTTTCACAAAAATAAGAAAGAGACTCCTAAATTTTCTCCCTCTTTTCTTTCATAAAAATACGAAAGAGATTGATACATAATCATTTTTATGACCACCCCATAAGAATAAGTTTTCTTTCATTTTCTCCCTCTTTTCTTTCACAAAAATATGAAAGAGACTTCTAGATTTTCTCCCTATTTTCTTTCATAAAAAATACGAAAGAGACTTCCCTCTTTTCTTTCACAAAAATATAAAAGAGACTTCTAGATTTTAATTTTCTCTCTCTTTTCTTTCATAAAAATACGAAAGAGACTGATAAATAATCACGTTATAGATAGAGACTCCTAGACTTTCTCCTTCTTTTATTTCATAAAAATATGAAAGAGATTGATATATAATCATTTTTATGACCACCTATAAGAATAATTTTTTTTTTCATTTTCTCTTTCTTTTCTTTCACAAAAATACGGAAGAGACTCATAGATTTTCTTATTCTTTTCTTTCATAAAAATACGAAAAGTCATTGATACATAATCATTTTTATGACCACCCTGTAAGAATAATTTTTTTTCATTTTCTCCGTCTTTTCTTTCACAAAAATATGAAAGAGACTTCTAGATTTTCTCCCTCTGTTGTTTCATAAAAATACGAAAGAGACTGATACATAATCATGACGAATAATTTTTCTTTCATTTTCTCCCTCTTTTCTTTCACAAAAATATGAAAGGGACTTCTAAATTTCCTCTTAAGGGACTTCTAAATTTTCTCTTTCTTTTCTTTCATAAAAATACGAAAGAGATTGATACATATTCATGTTATAGAAAGAGACTCTTAGATTTTCTCCCTCTTTTATTTCATAAAAATACGAAAGAGATTGATACATAATCATTTTTATGACCACCCCATAAGAACAAATTTTCTTTCATTTTTTCCTTTTTTCTTTCACAAAAATACGAAAGAGACTCCTAGATTTTCTCCCTCTTTTCTTTCATAAAAATACGAACGAGATTGATACATAATCATTTTTATGAAGAATAATTTTTCTTTCATTTTCTCCCTAGAGACTGATACATAATCATTTTTATTACACCCTGTAAGAATAATTTTTCTTTCATTTTCTCCCTAGAGATTGATACATAATCATTTTTATGACCATCCCGTAAGAATAATTTTTCTTTCATTTTCCCCCTAGAGTTTGATACATAAGAATAATTGTTCTTTCATTTTCTCCCTAGAGACTGATACATAATCATTTTTATGACCATCCGTTAGAATAATTTTTCATTTTTATGACCACCCCAGAAGAATAATTTTTCTTATACATAATCATTTTTATGACCACCCGTAAGAATATTTTTTCTTTCATTTTCTCCACCCCGTAAGAATAATTTTTCATTTTTTTGACCACCCTGTTTTCTGTCCTTTTCTCCCTCCCGTAAAATTATAATCATTTTTATGACCAGAATAATTTATAATTTTTATAACCAGAACAATTTATAATTTTTCTTTCATTTCACCGCAACAACCTCCTTCGAGCGCCTGCCTGCCATCCACGCGCATCAATGCTACAACCAGTGAACAATTTCTACTTACGTTGGCTTCGATGTGGGATTATCGGCTACGTGGTCTTAAGAAGTTAAAGCAATAAATATATATATATATATATATATATATATATACTTTTTTTTATATAAAAGTACAAAAATACGCTAGAGTGGTATGGTGAATAGCTCTTTCATTTCCTAAGTTTGAACCCTCTCGAAAAAAATATAAAATAAAAAAGTTGTCAAAAAAAATATAAAATAAAAAAAGCTTTTTTTAAAAAAGAAGTTATAAAAATAAACAGCATTGGATTTTTTGTCAAAAAAAAATTATAAAAATATAAAAAAAAGTTACAAAAAAAAGAAGTTATAAAATATATATATATATATATATCTTGAACAAAAAAAAGTTATACAAATAAAAAAAGTTATCTTGACAAAATAAAAATTATAACAAAAGTTATATTGAAAAAAAAATAAAATTTATGACAAAAAATTAATTTGTCAAAAAATAAAAGTTACTTTAGCAAAAAAAATAAAAGTTATTTTGACAAAAAAGTTACATTGACAAAAAAATAAAAGTTATGACAAAATGAAATAGTTTATAATTTTTTTTTTTTATTTTTAAGATTTAATCTTTTTTAAGATTAATTATATATTTATTTATTTTATTATGATATACAAATATAAAGTACATATAATATTTAATTAGATATAATTACAAAAATAAAATCTTATACAATAATTTACAAAAATTAATATAATTATATGAAATTGTTGTTTGTTTATGTGAATAACTTAAGTATAATTATGTTAATTTTTTGTCAATATAATTATTTTTATATATACTAACTTATTTTTAAATTATATGGAAGTTTTTTACTAATATTGTTAAATTATTTTGATTTAATATTATAATATTATATTATAATTAATAGTTATAATTAGGGATTTAAAAAACAATGAGTCAACTCGGTGGTGGTAATTACATTATACGATAAAAAATGAAAAAATTATAAATAATAATAATTGGCTGCTCATCACCCCTATCTTCAACCAAAAAAATCTAAATTTATCTACCCAAATAAACATAAAAATTCTATTAGGCTATTATATCACGAGATTATTTTATTATATGTTTAATAATTAATTAAGTAGTTAACTTATAGTAAAAATTAGTACTAGCTCATAGGATATTAAAAAAACAAAAATAATACTAATTCAAGTTTATTGAATATTAGAAAAATTAGTGTAGAGGATATTTTAAGAGAGAAAAATAACCCTAACTCATACCACTTTAGAATTTATTTCTACATTGATAACTAAATCTTTTATTTTTTATTTTTTAATTTATTTGCATTATAAATTATGTGATATACTATTTTTACTTCCAATTGTCAATAATACATTTTAAATTAAATTATATTATAAGATATTTTGGATTTTTTATTATTTGTATAATAAAATAAACTATAAAATATAAACCAACAATTTCAATTTTAGTATATAATACTATAGTTAGGTCGTAATAATTTGGGTTTTTTTTAGCGGAGTAGGGTTTTCCGCCAATTCAAGATTTTGGTGGTCATTTTTTCATCGATTTAATCCATTATTTATTATAGTCCAGTATAATTATATACTCCATCCATGATAGTTCTATTATTTTTTTTGTGATGTAAATTTAATAGTTAACATAAGTTCATACAGGAAAAGAACATCTCAATATTCGTATATTGATGAACAAAATAAAAGTTAATAATGTAGTACCCTCATTTTTTATTGGATTCTTTAAAAAAACATTTATATTGAATTTTGATAATTTTTTTAGATTTTTTTAAGTCTTAATCCGACCGATTCCTGATACGGATCGCAGAGTCACCGATCCGGATGGATTTTTTAAGTGCCCGATCCGGGACACCGATCCGTTTTTCAATTAACCACTCCAAGTCTCAAACTAACCTCCATTAATAAAGTAAAAAAAATAAAAATAATAATAAACTAGGGCACCATTTAGGGTCGAGTGTTCTCATAATGCATATGGAAACTGGGTTAGAGAAACAATGCGACATGATAAAACCACTGTTTTATCACGAAACAAGCCCTCCATTTACTAACTTAGATGTATCAGCAAGAAATTCAAGAACTAAATGCAAAATAAATTTCTCTAATTTTTAGTTTTGATTTATTTTGATTTCATTCTTAGATAAACATTTTAAATATAAAATGTATCGTTTTTTTATGAATTTTATTATTATTTTTGTTCTGTCTCCTTATATTTATACATGCATGGCATATTAATCGACTAGTATTTGCAATTCATAAGAAATTCACTGGCAGATAAAAAGCATACACCTCTTACAGAACTTGAAATTACAAACATAAGTTGGATAGACAATACCATATGCATTTAGTTAAAAGCATCAATCACCGACTGAATTTATAGCGGTTTCTATACTTCTTGTTGCCAAAATAGTATTCCATGTTTGAGCCGAGAAAGAAATTGTTGCCAAAATAGTATTCAATGTTTGAGCTGAGAAAGAAAAAGACATATCTACTTAGGAAGATTCGAAAAGCTAAGCAACTCGCTTGGATCATTTCCTTCAGTCACATGAGGCATATCAGGGAAAGGTTTCATTAGGCACATCAGGACCGTGTGATCTACATCTTACACTTCAGAGTAGTTTATTTTTAATATTTTTTCTACCTATTATATGAAAATAAAATTGGGTACATGTCATCGGGGCACACCTAAGTACAATATTTTAAAAATATTTTCAATGAAAATAAAATTACCAAAATACCCCTAAAGTTTTAAGAGCATTTTGATCATTTCATTTTATTGAGAATATTTTTCCTATATTTTTCTCCAGGTGTGAGTTTAAGAGATGAGTAGATGCCCAAAATTTGGTATCAAAATGTTCCGTAGAAAAAATTTAAAAATAAAATAGTATAGAAGCATGAGATTGTGATTTAGGTCCTCTCAGACATACATTAGAAATGCATGGTTGGATAGGGGGAAATACATAAATTTATGTCCAGTATAGAAAGCTTACCCATCACAGAAACCCAGTCAAACACTGTATCCTTGATATTTTATTGAGATACAATATATGTTTCTTTAGACAACTGTGAAGAGATAATATCACGCCCACAATAAATCTGAATTAATTAGGAAAAGTAATCTGGCGCTTTGAAATCATCTTTTCCTATGGAGCATTTGCATCCTCCCAATACAAGCATTAGAAAAAGGCTGCAACTATTAACTCTGTTATGTGTGGTGTAAATTACTGATCTCTAGAGCTTTCATAGAGCAGGTCATAAAACTGAGTCCGGACGGTAACTCCAGTTAGGCTCCAGTTAGACAACTTCAATAATCTACCTAAGGAACCTGTCCCAGCTTAGTGTCTAATATTCCAATGCCAAATGTAGCTAAATCAAGGTAACATGTATCAAAAGAATCCATTGAAAAATGAAGTCTCATATTATTGTCACATTATTGGAAAAAGCAAATCATCATTCCTTAAAGCAAATCATCCATTCCTTACACTGAAATAATTGCTGCCAAGTAGCACACAGATAATGTTTACCAGGTCATCATAGTTATCAATATACCAAGCTATCCGCTGCCTTAGCCTTCTTTATTGAATTGATCAAAAGGGTAAGATGCTGATAGTCAATATGCACCATGGTCTAAAAGTATCCCCTTCATTATTGTCACCGAGTGCCCTAGTAGCTTTACCCGGTTTTCAACTTTGTCATAAACAAGACACAGATTCCCACCACGCTCTGAAGCCTGGCAGTAGACAAAATGTTATTCAATAATGTGATCGGGTCATATGAAAAACACAGAAGAAATGCAGAATAGTAAGTTCTATGTACCTGGAAAGCATTCAGGATGTTCTTCTGAAGCTTTGACTCCCAATACGGTGCCAATGCACAATGAGCGCTTCCAGTAACAGGATCCTGTGGAAGAAAAATGATTCAAAAAGCTGGAGCTTAAACAGATTTGTTAAAGGTGCATGATGTGGGACTTTTACAAACCAAAGCCTATAAGTACAAACCACACAAAGTTCACAAGAAGAAAATTGGAATCATTGTAGTTATGGTCTGATCCTTCAATTGATGATTGATATTTTCCCTTGGGCATATGCTGATTTGCAAGCAGTGATTGTTATAGAGATTTCACCCCTGGGTGCATCATTGTCATAATGGTTGTTTATGTTTAACTCGTTCTTTGTTGTCTCATGGGCATGTATTTTGTATTGTTCCTTGCCATTGCCCTGATCCATCTAGTTTTTAATCATTACCTGTTGGATATATTTTATATTATACATAGTTGCCATTTAGGATTGACTCTTTTATTTAAAACATTTCCCGCTAAATTAGTTTTACCCTAAACTTTGGTGGCAATGACATCAGCTGTGTCTTGGTGTTTGGCTCTGTGATAGAGTTTTGTGAATTACTGACTCAGATTAACAATAGATTGCCACCTTTTGATGAACAATCCAAAAGGGTACTAGCCTCATTCTCAATACACGGTGATCAGCATTTTTTACCTGAAATTTGGACTGGTAGTATAGCCTATAGTGGGTCTGCTAACTATAAATGAAAAATAACCACAATTAGAAAATTCAAATGAAAGAGTACAAGACTTTTCACTCCTCACCTGATAGCACTTCTCTTTATCAAGCGACCTGCGGCCCACCACAAGTACACTCCCTTCCCCCCCTTCACCACTCTTTTGGACCACAATGATGTAATATTGTAATAACTGTTAGTGGCAAACACAACTTTTGAGGGCCACTTGTGCATTCTGCTTTTATTTTGGATATTATAAAGTTGACCTTCATAAGAAAAAGATCATCATCTGTGTTCACCTCCTCGAACTGGGATAGTACTTCTCTTTATCATTGAGAAAGACCTGCAGTCCACCTCAAGTACCCTCCCCCTAGCACCACTCTTTTGGACCCCAATGATATAATATTGTAATAACTATTAGCGGCAAACACAACTTGTGAGGGCCAGTTGTTGTGCTGATTTTATTTTGGATATTATAAAGTTGACCTTCCTTATAAAAAAAAGATCATCATCAGAGCTTGCTGCTCGAACGAGGACAGTCAACCGGCTATGGGCCAGTTCCGAGTAACTATGGTTAACCGGTTTGACTCGGAAAAGAAGTACACACTATTTTACCACGAAAACATACATTAGGGCTTTGCCTTAATTCTTATATTATAACATTGTTCAACAAGATTTTGAGAACAAAAAAAATACTAGATGAATGGAGAAAAAATATTGCGGTCCCTGCTTACAAAAATAAAAGAGAGACAAACTTATGAGCCACACTATGAAAATGTGGAAGAGACTGAATGAGCAACAACTAAGACACAAAACAAGTGTATCATAAAATCAGTTTGGGTTTATGCTAGGAGGTTAAACATTGAGGCTATTTTTCTACGAAGGCAATTGATGGAGAAGTCTAGGGAGAAGAGAAAAGATCTCCATGTGGTCTTTATTAATCTAGAAAAAATCATATAATAGGGTACCTAGAGATATAATTTAGTGGGTGCTGAAAAAAGAAAAGAGTCTTAAGAGGATATAATTGACATGGTTAGGTATATGTACAAGGAAGCAATAACAAATATGAAGATAACTAGTGGAGAGAAGTGAGTTTCAATGACAACTGGCCTACATCAGGGATCAATGTTGAGCCCATACCTTTTTGCTTTGGTTATTGACGAGTTAACTAAACCACTATAAGATGAGGTCATGTAGTGTATTTTGTCTGCAGATGACAGCTTTGATTAAGGAGACTAGAGACGACATATATGTGAAGTTAGAATTTTGGAGGGCTGCTTTATGATCTAAAGGTTTTAAAATTAGGATAATATGATTATAAAATAAAGTTAATAATAATAGGAGTATAAACAAGGAATTAGTTAATATTGACGACCAAAAAATATCTAAAAGAGTTTACTTTCAATATCTTATGTCGACAACCCATGAGAAAGGAGAGATTGTGGCTCATAGAATTAAAGCTAGGTAGACAAAATTGAGATGTGCTCCTAGAGTTTTATGTGATCATTGTATATCAATGAAACTTAAGGGGAAGTTTTATAGGATGGCTATAAGATCAATCATGCTTTATGGGACGGAATGCAGTGCGGTCAAGAAATATATCCATAGAATGAGTGTAGCTAAGATGAGGATGTTCGGATAAATGAGTGACAAAATAAGGAAGGACAGAATTTTACATGAATATATTCAAGGGAACCTAATGGTAGCTCCAATAGGAGATAAAATGAGGGAAAGTAAATTTAGGTGGTTTGATCATCAGCTGATCAACTTAGAACAACACCGGTTAGAGGGGGTGATTTGGTTCAAATGGAGCATTCTAAAAGGGCAAGCAAAAGACCCCAAAGGATATGGATAGAAATAGTGAGAAAAAATATGGTGATTTATCGTCAAATTGAGGGTATGGACCTTGATAGAGTGGAATGGCAGAATATAATTTGTGTAGCCGATCCCAAATAGTCAGGATAAGGCTTGGATAATGATAATGATGATGATGATAACATATGCAATGTTATATATTGAGTATGGACAAATTCTCCTTATACATTGCAACAAGTGACTTTACACTATATAAACCACTTATTTCTTTCTTTTTCTTCAAATCAAAAATAGATGAGTTGAGTGAATCCAAAATCCAAAGGAGGATCATGGGCAAAGGTAAAGATGCTAGAGTAAGAGTTATTTTGTAATGTACCAGTTGTACTCGAAATGGTGCTAATGCGAAGAAGGAATCACTGGGCATTTCCAAATATATTACTGCAAAGAATCAACACAATACACCTAGTCGATTGGAATTGAAGAAATTATAGATGCATTCTAACAAAAACAACAGACATGATAGTTATGCAATATTCGTCCACTCGATACATAACATACACATGAACAAGACTATTGATTGTGAAATGTACAAAAAAAAAGGTCCTCACTAATAGTCAATTCTCTTCAAGAACTTTAAGATGACTTTTTAAATGATAGTCCCAAATTTTCAAAGATTTCGAATGCAAATTTTATCCCTTTTTTTTCTCCCCTTACCTTTTTTGAGGAATTAAAAGAAAAATGCTTAGACTGCATTCTTTTAGGCAGTCTTTTTCCACATGAGAAAATGAGAAACACACACTCTCACTTTTAGACATGAAGCAAGAATCTAATGCCAAAATATAACCACTGATGATATGTGAAGAAATTTAGTATTTCAAGGGAATGTATATAAATGATTTTTATAGAGGGAGAACACTATTGAAATAATTGTTTGTCCCCAGCTTATTTAACCAACAACAGAATTATAAATTCTTTAAGAGATTAAGAACATGTTCCAAAATTGCTCTAGTTCAGAATGCTTTAATAAGAAACTTCGGAAAATAGCCCTATTCCCCATGCAAAGTATGCTTAGCTAAAATACGCATCAAAGAAATTTCAAAGTTGAGGAGAAACTCTGCTACTCATTTTAAAGGATTTCAGAAACTTTTTTAAATGTTTAAAAAATGTATATGATAATAAGTATGTCAAAACTTCGAAAGAAAATGACATGCCCAAGATGTACCATCTTGGGAAGAAAATGGCATGCCCCAAATGTGCTATAGGACAAGATGCATGATCAGGTATAATAATTCTAGAAGGCACATAATCTGGAAGCAAATCAGAGACAACACATTAACCTTTTACAACATAATTCATTACCACTACCTAGGAACCAAAGACTGGCAAGACTTCGAAGCGATAGACAAGTTGGAGAATAATAACTCCAGCAGTCTACAAAAAAATACCAGCAAAATTCAGAGAGACAACAATAAAACAGAGTAAGTGACTAGCTACAATCCATTATACTAGTGAGCAGTATATGATAAACAATATCAACCAACACTTGCAATAGTGACATATAGCATTGAGAAACATAGCAAAGACCAACTATAAAATCACACATGCCATTCTTGTTTGTGCTTTACTAACAGCAGTACCAATGATCCAAATAATTTTTTAGCATTTTGCTTGCGATTTGGATATGATGAAGCATTGAAACCTATACACCAGATAATAAAGGTCAATCTTGAAACTTTCAATCAAATGCAATTAACTAATAATATTCAGAAAAATTTATCAGTGCCATTGGGTATCACTGCTAATTTAATCATTCTGAAGTTCAACCTTCTGCTTCTATTATCTGAAATTGAAATACAACACATTTCATCTCAACTTCATTGAAAACCTTTTGTTATATCATGCATCCAGCTAGTATTTCCATCCAAAAAACATAGTCACATGGCTCAATCACCAAAAAAGAGGTTGATTCAATCAATCCTTGAAAAAATAAGGCATCTTCTTTTCTATTAATCAAGACTAAAAATTTCAATTACCTCTAAAACACCAGCCTTAGGACAGAAAAATCTGGATGTCATATCAAGTTTATTGTCATGGCCTCCAGCAGCTGTCACAGTAAGACCTCCGTTGCCATGAAAATCTAGCATTTTATCAAAGCGGGGCTGCAACCTTTTCACCTCCTCGTTACTAGAAAGCTCAACCTTTGACAAATAGAAAAAAAAAAAATGCAATTTTTAAACAATCGAGAATGGATGCAGGATAAAATTCCCTCAAATATATTATAAGCGGAGAAGCCTTCAGCATATGGAACACGAAAAGCTCTCTTTTGTGCAGAGGGGTGCATGAAATTACCACATAACCACCTGACATGGGCTTCCCGGACCACACCATCTCTACATCACCAAGTGCGCTCTTCAACTTCTCCACATCCTCTGCATCACATTCTAACAGTGGAACCACTGGAAAGTCAAGTTCTATCATATCTGGAGACCCTGCGCCATCTCTAGCCTTCTTGGCTGTCAAAATCCCAGATTTTGTGTGGAATTTGATGATCTCGGTGTCAACAAACCCGTACGTGAAGAGAAAATGGGCCGATGCCAATGTCGCATGCCCACACAAATCATACTGCTGCAAAGTTAGAAATATAGAGGACCCAAATGGCAAATACTACTCATTTGAAAAACAAATCAAATGAAACTCAAACATACACATGGCCCACATTATTTCCATTGACCCAAAGTGAAAGCAATTCAGACTGTATAAACTAACATCCCGGTATCAATTTGTATTAGTACAATCAGAATGTACAAGGATAGTGAAAATCAAACAGAAAACATGATAAATTCAATCAAATGTGACAAAATACAATATTAATTAATTCCTCTATCATAAGGTGTAATTTATTGTATGAGGTGCCAAACAAGTTATCATGATCCCTCATAGAAAGCAATGAGTTCAATTGAATTTCTTTACAAAGTAAAGTTGAGTGTTGAAGGGGCTCTCTCTCTCTCTCTCCCCCTACCTCTCTCTCTACATATATATAGATATATGGTGGAGTGATTTCTTCTCACTGTTCATTATGAAATTACACTTCTAAAAAACCATGTTTGTGGCGTTTGTGTCACCCCCAAAATTTGCATAGGCTCTAAAAAACCATGTTTGTGGAATTTGTGTCACCCCAAAATTTGCATAGGCACCCCCGTCATCCCAACAATTATTGCTCAAAAAGTAAAATTCTGTAATGATGATTGGGTTACTGGAGAAGCATCACGGCCCTTTAAACACCGTGATGCCTTTCTTGACGATCACGATATTTTAAATATTGTGATGGTTATGAGCATATTATAACTTTAAAATCATCACAGTCTATAAAATTCCATGATATTTTCCTTGTACATCACAACCTTTGAAACACCATGATGTCTCCCTTGACCACCACAGTATTATAAACATTGTGATCATTATGAACGTGCCGAAACTTTAAAATCATCACAGTCTGTAGAGTGTCGTGATGTTTTTCTTGTACATCTCATGTGAATTAGCCCATTATTAGACCACGGCCTTGCACCATGCATGCCCACGTGCCTCAGTGAGGCTCGCACGAGCCAAGACACAACACATGGTGCATCGCCATTTTGCCCTCTTCATCAATCTTTTGATTCCCCTGAATATGATATACAGGAGCAACTCCTCTTTCAACAGCAAGAACAATCATTGCCTGGTGGTGGTATGTGTGTACCAAAACCGAAAGAACCAAAAAACCATGTTTGTGGAATTTATGTCACCCCAAAATTTTCATAGGCACCCCTTCATCCCAACAATTAATGGTAAACAAATAAAACACCGTAATGATTATTGGGTTATTGAAGAAGCCTCACGACCTTTTTAACACCGTGATGCCTCCCTTGACCATCACGGTATTTTAACCACTGTGATGGTTATGAGCGTATTGAAACTTTAAAATCATCACAGTCTGTAAAATGCCATGATGCTTTCCTTCTACGTCACGGCCTTTGAAACACTATGATATCTCCCTTGACCACTGTGATATTTTAAACAATGTGATTGTTATGAGTATACTGAAACTTTAAAATCATCACGGTCTGTAGAATGGCGTGGCTGTGGCTCAGTGATAGGTTAATTCACATGGAATATATAAGAAAAACAACACGACACTTTACAGACCATGACTATTTTCAAGTTCTGGTACGCTCATAACCATCACGGTGTTTAAAACTGTGATGGTCAAGGGAAGCATCATGATATTTCAACAGCCGTGATGTAAAAGAAAATCATCACGACACTCTACAGAGATGATTTTAAAGAATATGCTTATA
Source organism: Amborella trichopoda (assembly GCF_054954075.1). Classification (NCBI taxonomy): domain Eukaryota; kingdom Viridiplantae; phylum Streptophyta; class Magnoliopsida; order Amborellales; family Amborellaceae; genus Amborella; species Amborella trichopoda. The sequence goes on along the minus strand of NC_142340.1, from coordinate 45,537,981 downwards.
ACCATCAATGTTAAAAACACTGTGATGGTCGAGGGACGCATAACGGTGTTTAACAGGCCGTGATGCTCTACAAGCTCTAGCAATCCAATAATCATTACGATGTTTAAAATTCCATCACGATTCTAGGTCGACCATGGTGCCTTCACAAATCTAAGACTACCATAAAGGGTATTTTTGTTAAAAGATTAAAATAATGGAGAAAAAGGGCATGGATGAGGTTTTTGAAAATTTGGGGTTTATTTCTAACAATCTAAAACTATATATTTTTGATAATTTCCCTTTAAATATTTATTACTTGGACCATTTTCCTTGAGCACCAGCAAATATTTATAACAAAGATGGATCAATCCAAGAACACATGACAAGCAAGAGATTGTAGATCAAAGTCATAAGTAATAAGATTGACATTGCATTCCATGTGCAATATGAGAAAAAAAATTTCATGGACAAAAATTGCATGATCTGTTGATGCTGTTACTAACGCAACCACAGCTTGACATTGCCAAAGTGAGTTCTGAAAAAGATGATGATGAAGAAGAGGAAAGAGGTGAAATTTTCCAAAAAGATGAATAAGAGAAATGTGAGAAGGCTGAACTCCCTTGAGAGAGAAGGAAAAGGGGGAGTGAGAGAGCAGAACTAAAAAGAGATAGATTGCAAAAGAAATTGAGATATACAATTGTTGGATTTGGTGCTATCCAAAATCACCCACATATGGAAATCCCATATTTTGTGGGATTGATTGAGATCAATCCATATTTTGTGGGATTGAGATATTCCTATATTTTTTGGATTTATATTTCTTTTAAGAACCTTATCAATATCAATATCAAACCCACAAAATATGGGAATATCTCAATCCCACAAAATATAGATTAATATCAATCAATCTCACAAAATATGGGATTTCCATATGTGGGTGATTTTGGATAGCACCAAATCCAACGATCTCCACCTTGATATTAATATCACTTGCTCACCATGCCAACATCAAGTGGATAGCTTCACGGATTTTTCATCTTTTGCCAAACAAATTTCTTCATCATTCTTGCTGAAAAATTCATGCTTGTCATCATATTTTTCCACCTTGAACCTTGCCTTTGAAACCTTTATTGCCTTACTGAAAACCCAAACCACGGCTCTGATACCACTTGTTGTGCGTGGAAGCTCAAAACCCGAAGGGTTGATTTTTTGGCAAATAAAGTACGAGAAAAAGAATCGACAAAAAAAAAACAATCAACAAAAATAAAGCAGGAAATAAATAACATAAAAAGAACACCAAAAATTACGTGGTTCGTCACAATTGTGACTACATCCACAGGCGAAGGCGATCGATGTTTTAAACTAAATCAAAAAAAGAAAATTACAAGGCAACTAAATATTAACAAATCTCCACCTTAGCTTGAATTCCAAAAGAAATTCTCATCGACTGTCTTCTCCACACGCGCCTCCACAGGCGCTTACTTGGGCAGCACATTAGTCAAGTCCAAGCATAGCTTGAACTTTTGTAATGGAACTGTCAACATATCTGCAACATTCTTCTTAATGTCAATCTTTAGTAACAAGAAATCACCTTCAGCTATGATCTCACGAATAAAATGGTATCTGACATCAATGTGCTTCGTCCTTGCGTGATACACAAAGTTCTTCGCCAAATGCATTGCACTCTGACTGTCACAATAAGTGACAGTCCCATCCTGTCGTAAGCCCAAATCGCTTACAAGCCCTCTAAACCAAATGACTTCTTTTACTGCCTCAGTAACAGCCATGTATTGTGCTTCAATCGTAGACAAGGCAACAACGGTTTGTAGCATCGACCTCCAACTAATCGGAGCTCCTCCAAATGTAAACAAATAACCTGTAATAGATTTCCTACAGTCTAAATCACCTCCAAAGTCAGCATCAACATAACCAACAACCTTGTCGCCAAACTTGCTATCTCTATCAAACATCAGACCCACATCTGATGTACCCTTTAGGTTACGCATAATCCATTTTCCCATATATTAATGCTCCTTTCCTGGATTAGCAATATACTTGCTAACAACACTAACGGCATGAGAAATATCTGGACTCATTGCAGGTGCTATCCAAAATCACCCACATATGGAAATAGAAATAAAAAAAGATTGAGATTAATCCATATTTTGTGGGATTGAGATATTCCCGTATTTGTGGGATTGATATTGATATTGATAAGATTCCAAAAAGAAATAAAAATCCAAAAAGATTATGACTCTTGGATTTATCTCTTTGTCTTTTAAGATATATGTTATATCAATAGGAAGTTTCCAATTGTGGATTCTTAATTATATATATGGGATAAAAATGTAGAAAATTTGTGTGCCCAATTTGAGTTACCATAGGAATGGTAGTTCATCTAGAGAGAGAGGGAGGTAGAGCCTCTTGTGCATAAAATGCGATTTCCTTCTAGATACAATTTCTTTCTAGATGCGATTTTCTCCTTTGAACAAGAAAATTGTGATGGGGACTCTTTTGGACTTTCAAAAATTGAAAGGCTTGTTTCTTGAGAAACGGTTCTCATAGAGATTTTGGATTGTTTCCCCTTTGAGTGTGATAAAATCTTGTTTGCTTTCAAAGTTGTTCTCTTCCTTGGCTTAGTTATGGAATAAAAATAAAAGATCAACCGTTGTTCTCTTCCTTGGCTTAGTTATGGAATAAAAATAAAAGATCAACCGTGGTGCCATTTGTGTTCTTGTTGTAGGTGTTTCATGCTTTTCGTCTCATACCTTATTTATCAAAATATTAACCCATCGGGTTTAGAGTGGTATCAAAGTGCTACAACATAACCCATCAAAAAACAAAAGGATGATGAAGAAAACGAAGAGGCAATAAATATAGATGTAACTGCATAATTCAGAGCCAAAGAAGAGAATTAAAAGAGAAGCCTTCAATAATGCCCAGCTCTCTCTATCGATTTAGCTTATAAGGAGGTTTGCGTCGTCCCTAGGCAAATTCAAACAGAGTTATTAACCTGTTACTCATTCTCAGTATCCTCAATATATAATTGGTGAAGGGTTACAATTTACCTCAACTTTTGGGGTGAACCATCGAAGACTGAATTCATTATTTGCAGCGACATCAGGGATCTTCAGGAGGAAAGCGGTCTCAGAGAGATTGAATTCCCTGGCGACAAGCTGCATCCACTTGTCTGACTTTTTCTCGGTCAGATAACACACAGCGGCCGGATTTCCCCCAAATGGACGATCACTGAAGGCATTGATCTGAGACAAACAGACAGCGTATGAGAGTCTCAGAATCGGTGGCGGAACAAAGGGAAAGAAATCAGAGAAATAAACAGAGGACGCACCTGTGCATATTTGGTCCCGGGTTCATCAGAAAGCCATGGGCCGCTGTCCATCTCCAAAGACTCTGCTAATCTCTATGTCCGGTACGTGGGATGGGCAGACTGTACGGCTGCTGCTGCATTTATAGCGACGGAGAATTCAATACTGGATGGTAACACGGCATGGCCAGACTGTGCTGCTGCATGGCGTGGCATGGCCAGACTGTGCTGCTGCGTTTATAGCAATGGAGAATTCAATAAATGAGCGACGGCGGCGCCGGCGGCTGCTTTGTTGTTTTCCTTAAAAATAAAGTTTTAAATGCGCTTTTTTTATAATAGGATTTAAATCAGGCCAAAATATCGTATTTTTTTTACCAATAATTTTTTTGAAAGAAACTTTTTTTTTCTTGTTTTGTGTATTGCGATTATTGCTACTCCCATGCTTTCGAAAAAAAGAAAATTTATTTCAGTTAAAAAACCAAAAATATAAATTTTTATCTCGATTGTGTTCCTTAAAGCTACAGTTGCAGATGGAAAATATGAATTTTTTTCCCCTTTTTTTTAAACTTACACGAATAAATGTAGATTTCAATTGTTATTATGAAAAATCGTTGTGTAAATAAAATATTGTTTATAATAAATCATTTGTAAAGTAAATAATTATGTAAAAAAAAATATAAACATGCATATTTATGTGATTATTTATGAAAATCGTTTTTATAAAACTATTGTTGAGCCAAATAATCAATATTTTGTTTTTGATTATATGATAATAAAGAAAAACAATATAGATAAACCTACCAGAGCAAGCAATTGTATGGACAGGATTAGTTCCCCAAACGCAATATGTTGTTTTCTTAAGAAAATAAAAAACCCTATTCCTTTTGTCTCTCTAACAATCAATTAAGGCCTCTTTACGGTATACTTCAAACTTTCTCTCAAACAACATCCCAAATTAAAAAAAAAAAACCTCTTCAAAAATTCCCAAATCAACATCTCGTCTTTCTTTTTTCTCTCTAAAAACCAATAAAATAATCAATAAAATAAGAAAAAAACCCTCTTCAAGATATTCCAAATCAATATTCCTTCTCTCTCTCTAAAAATCAATAAAATCAGTTAGAACCTCTTCCATTAAGGTTTGTTAAGCTGATTACATCTTACTTCTTCCTTCTTCTCTCTTTATAAACCCTAATGGCTATGAGCACAGGCTTCCTTCGTCTCGCTCTAAACCGTAAATATAGAGATGTGAAACCCAAATTTCTATGAGGCTCTTATAAAACTTAATCATTGTTATGGACTCACCATAGTCACCATACTATAGTTAAATCATTGTAAGAGAAAACAAAAATCGTGTAGTTATTTTGGTTCTACTAAGCAAGTGTGATGTTTAAGTAATTAAGGAATAAATTTATATAGTATATTTGTCACCATACGATAGTTAAAGCATTTAATAAATAAATTTATATAGTATATTTGTTTTTGGTATGTAATAAGTAAGTGTGTTATTTCTTAAAGATTTAATGGGTAGATTTATATCGTACATTTTGTTTGGTATATACTAGTTAATTATATATTTAATATTGAATGAGAGTCGTGATGCATCTAAATTAATTAACTTAATTATATTAGTCTAATAAATTTTTGATGGATGAATTAGTTATTGATGGCTTTGATATACCTTTTATTTTTTAAAATTTTAAAATTTATAATATTACAAATTTATTCGATTTTTTTACTCCGAGTTTTTAGCCTAATCCGATATATTAGTGATATTTTTATATGAAGTATTTTTTCCGAGCTATATAATTTACTCGATTTTTTCATCCGACTTTTTTAAATAAAAACGATTTGTTTTCGATTTTATGGTGAGCCGATTTATTGAAAGTCCCCACTTGCTAACTATGCTTGTAAATAAAAGGTCTCCAACTTTTCTATCTTATAACCCCTAAACCCTTTTGAGCATAAATTTTTTATCCAAAAAATACTAAAATGACACCCTATCTAAACTTTTCTTCTCCGTTAATGTCAATCTTTCTAACCACTCTCACTCTCTCACATAAGGTCTCTCTCTCAAAACTCCATCTCTCTATCTCGCTCTCTTGCGAAAACTAGAGAAGCTCTCTCTCTCTCAAGTGATGTTTCAATTACAGAAACGTGTCCAACGGGTTCGACCCACATCCAATCCGTTGCCATCCCTGTATCCCGGCCCATGTCTGATCCCCCGCCCATATCCAATCTATCGTCATCACTCTATCTAGTGTTTGAGATATTTCATGAGGCCATATCTAATAGGAAAAAGTTTATATAATAATACAACTTTATAACGTAGAACTACAAATGTTTCTAAAAAATCCATCGGAAAAGGTAGTTTTAAGGTTGAAAAACCCTTTGATTTATCATCATACATCGAGATGTATGACCAAGAAAAATAAAAAGATTTTGAGTCTAAAAAATAGTGCATTTTACAACATATCATCTTCAAGATTTTCATATGTTTATAGATCTACTTGATTTTAACTATTTTTAAATTTAAAATTTTATAATTAGTTATAAAAATGAATTTTGAGATAATCCTAAGAATATTTTATATCAAAATTATATAGCATGATAAAATTTGAAGGTGCACTTTTACCTCTAGAGCTAGAGCTACGGATGCATCATATGCCAACTATACCCTATCTATTATCCCATCCGTTGTCACCACTAGATATATCCAGTGGTGGAGATATTTCATCAGACCATATCTAATATCTCATCCGTTGTCATCACTATATATAGTGGTTGAGATATTTCATGAAGTCATATCTAATAGCTAAATATTTATCTCATTTTATTTTTTATTTAAATAATAATTTTATTTGTTTTATGTAATTACATATAAAAAATAAACCTAAAGCTGAAATTTAAGATTAATTTAATTTTAAAAAAAATTATAAGAAAAAATATACTTTAATTTTCTAAATCTTGGCTACACCTTTTTTTTTTTTGAAAAAATTACAAAACCCTTTAAAAAATACACTATTCACTCAACGTACCTCCACCTAAATTTCTCCTCACACTTTTTTCCCCTCAACAAGTTTTCTTTACAAAACCCCAAAAGTAAAAAGATATAATTTTTTGGACAAAAATGACGTTATCGTACAATAAAAATTCAATTGGCAGTCCCAAGTTGCCTATTACCGGAGTGAAAAACAACAACGCCAGACCGCTTTGAAATGACTGCCGGAGCATACTGTCACACCGCCTGAGCAATGTGCTCCAAAAGAGTATTGTCAGAGCGCATGTAGATATTGCTAGAGCGCATGTAAAAATCGTCGGAGTGACGTACTAAACCCCCGAATCAAAGTGGCTTACTATCGGAGGGGCTGATCTGACTGTCGGAGCACTCTGGCTCCAAAAGCTTGTCTGCCAAAGTGTGTTTCTATGGTGCTGGAGTACGTGGGAAAAGCTTGAGGTGCATAGAGAAAGGGTATGAAGACAAAAGGGTATTTTTTTACCCTTTTTAACTCTTTTTTTTTTTTTTTCGGGTTGGGAGGTATTTACGAAGATAATTTGTTGGAAGAAACAGATGAGAGAGAAAGTCCGAAGGTGGTAAGTTGAGTGAATAATATATTTCGAGAAGTTTTTATAATTTTTTTTATTTTTAATATATATATATATTATTATATTTATTTATTTATTTTTACCAAAAAAAAAACTTTTATGGCCGGTAATAAAGACAAAATGCATCGTTACGGTACATCAGTACAGTGATGACTTCCGGACCACTCAAAGGAATACCATGGTACTGAAAGGCCGTGATATTCTTCAAAAACCCCTTTCTTCCTTGTTTTGCCGGTTTAGGGTCTCCATTCTTCTTCTCTGGCGCTGAATTTCTCAGGGGCTCTTACTCTCTGAAGCAAAATTTCTCATGGCCTTCTGATTTTTCGATAGATTCAATTTTAACAACACCATTTTTATTTCCTCCCTCTATGGGTTCGATTTTCCTCAAACTTTGATGGGTTTCAAAGTCTTTGATGGTCAATAGAACCCCCTATTTCCTCTGGTTTATTACTTCCTTCCTCGTTCGAGCAATTTTTGTCTTTGAAATTTTTTGCTCTGGTCATTGAAGAACCCCTCCTGAGAAGCACGGAGACTCTCATACATGCATAGGCATTTTCCATCCCCATTCTTTTGCCTGAGAAACACCATTTTTTCTTTGCAGGAGAGAGATTGGGATCGAATTTCCCTTTGAGGAGTCATCCTCGGGAGATGGTATCGTATTTTATGAGGGAGAGATGGTATTTAGGTTTTTTACCGTACTTTTAGTGCATGTGCAAATCAATATGTGAAAGACATTTATGAAGTTTAATTAGTATTAAGATAATTCGAGTACCGTTATATTAAAAGATAATTTTTACGATATTTTAAATAGAGTATAAAGTGTGTTAACTATTACGGTATTTTAAATATTGTAATTATTTTTTGCTAACCAATACTTTAAGTACCGTAATTATTTTTTGCTAATCATTATAGTACTTTATGTATATAATTATTTTTTGCGATAATATACGACAATTATGAAAGTTATTTTGATTACAAATGCTGAAAATTGAAGAAAAATAGTGTAAACAAAGTTTATGGAAGTTCGAGTTTTTTTTTTAGATAGATAAAAATTAATTTAGTACAATAATTTCCCAATTTTTAAACAAAATAAAAATAAAAAACAAATTCATTTTTAGCGCTTGGGTAAGGCTGGTTGCGTCCACAGCAAAGAGGCTTATACCACCCCGTTTGATTGAATTGACTCGTTTACTTTGTTAATGTAAAATTTGCCAAACTCAATCAATGGCAAACCCCTAGAAATAATACCTCAAATATTTATTTCTCAGTTCTCAAACTATGACTTCTTTTTCAAACTGTAGTTTCACACTGTAGACACCAACAACTTGGAAACCTCTATCTCCATATCCAACAATTGAATTCACATAGCCCCCTGATGACCTTTCTCTTGCAGGTTAGTTGGATCCAGAGTCCGAGTCACCCGGTTCAATTCAGGCGAGTCTTGAGTCAGGCTGGGTATATATATATATATACAAAGAAATTGCTCATCCGATTTAAAAAGAAAAAAATGGTTTGATAGGGTTGCAGCTTTATAAATATAATAAGTAAAGACTCACCTTATAACTCATTGAAAATTGTAATTCAATCATTATAAAAATTAGGAATTCAAGCTCTAAAAATAATGTATATCGTAACCATTTCGCCCTAAAATTAAGTGTCCATAGACCCGCACGATTTGTACAATTTTTTGAGTTTCAAATTTCATTGTCAGTGTTAGAAATTGATTTTAGAGCCATCATGAAAATTTCCGTTGCCGAAAGTGCTTTCTAAATGAGGATTTGAGGTGAAGCTTTATTTTGTTTTCGTAAAAGCAGAAATGTCATCCTTAAAAACTTGCCAACTCTAGCAACTCTAGGCGAGTCTCAAGATTTCACCTCAAGATTCTCCAAGCCACTGATCCAAGGGACTCGGATGAGTCCAAAGATGAGTTGGCCAATTTTTTTATCAAAGGCTTGAACCCAAGCCCCTTGAATCCCTTCTTATGCAAAACCATGAACAGGTGCTTAAAATTTTAGGAAGCAATTGTCCATGGCTCAGTTTTTATCAGTTTTGCTGATGGACCTTGCTAAATCCCCTTGCCCAAGTTTGAATCCATTAAGCAGTGAAATTTGTACCCCTTGCCCAAGTTTGAATCCATTAAGCAGTGAAATGTGGTACATGGAAGTTACCAAATCTATGGTGTCTCCCATATCTTTTTGGCAGAAGTCTTCGGGTCTTCGCCCTAGACCCAAGTGAATTGAACTTCTAAGCATCCGCTTCTGTTAGATTCGGCCTCTTGTGCCAAAGCTTTGGCCTTTTTGACTGAAGCACAAAATTGTCTTTCAAGAAGTTTAAAAGACAATTCCATGCTTTGGCCTGCTTCGGTATGATTCAACCTCTTCAGCCGTATAGAATTCTCTTTTTTACTTAATGCTTTTTATTTTCAAAATTTTTATTATTTTAATATATTTTTATATCAAATATATACTTTGAAGGGTGTAGTTTCTATAAGTTGCAACCAATCCAATTAAAGCACACCTCCAATTTTTTTGTAATTTTGGTGTAAATTTTTTTTAAGATTATTTGAAAACTTATTTTCATATCCAATTACAAAATTTTAAACTCCCAAAACAGCTAAAATCAAATAGATCTATAAATATATGAAAATCTTGAAAATGGACGGTCTAGATAATGGATTGCAAGATGCACTGTTTTTGGGACTCAAAACCCTTTTTTTTTTTCTTTTTCATATTCATACGTCTCAATGTTGAGATGATTAATTAGAGGGTCTTTTTATATTAAAACAATATTTTCCAATGGATTTTTGAGGTGCATCTTTAATTCTACATTTTAAGGTTGCAACCATATATAAACTTTTTCCTTTAAAAATTCCAAAGTCTTCCTCCGAATCGGCCGAAACACCGAATTGCTTTGTTTTTCCGACCAAACCAAAGAAGACTTCAAAGTGAATCTAAACAACACTGACAATAATACTGCTAATAAGTTTGCTACATGAAGTGAATCATACTGCTAATAAGTTTGCTACATGAAGTGAATCTAAACAACACTGACAATAATACTGCTAATAAGTTGCTACATGAAGTGAATCTAAACAACACTGACAATAATACTGCTAATAAGTTTGCTACATGAGTACACAGGAACTACGAGTTTTCTAGAAGTCACCCCATTACCCATCCGATTTTTCTTGCGAATGTTCAGAAGAAAAATGATGTGACTTTATTTGTTTACTCTCAACCAAATAAATAACTATGATAAATAACTGAATTAATTAGTGATAATAATATCAAAGGGCGATCATACAACCTCAACCAGTTTTTGAACTTGGTCTTGTTGGGGAATCATGAGCTTCAAGCAAACACATCTTGGAAGAATCAGCCAAGCATTTCAATCTAGAGTTCTTCTAAATCACCAGCTCCAATTCCAATCATGAGTTCCCCCCTAATCACCAGTTCACTTTCTCTCTCTACTACATGTACCAAGTTTAATCCTAGGTTCCCCCTGATTACCAGTTCCACTTTTCTCTCTCCAGGGCATGTCCTAAAATTGGGCCCACTGTCAACATGTCCTACAATGATCGCCTATGACCTCTTTTCATAGAGTGAACTGATCCACTGGGCTCAGCCTCCCCGCAATCCCTTTTAGCCCCTCTCTCTGTACGACATGTCCTACTATTGTGTCCACTCTCACCACATATGCTACAATTGTAATCCCTATGACCTGTTTCCTCCTGTTGAACAGAATCACTTGATCGGCCACTTTCGACGTTTTTTCCTCTAGGACATGTCCTACTATTATGCCCACTCTCACCACATATACTACAATTGTACTCCCCATCAACACTTTCAACTTCTCTAACTCTAGGACATGTCCTTCTATTATGCCCAGTCTCACCACATATACTACAATTATATTCGCCATCACCCCTTTTAATCTCTTCCCCTTTAGGGCATGTTCTCCTGTTATGCCCAGTCTCACCACAAATACTACAATTGTACTCCCCATCACCCCCTTTAGCACCTGGCCCTCTAGGACATGTCCTCCGATTATGTCCGACCTCACCACAGATACTACAGGTATACTCCCCATCACCTCCTCCTTCCTCTCCCCCTTTAGGACATGTTCTACTGTTATGCCCACTTTCACCACAAATGCTACAATTGTACTCCCCATCACCCCCTTCAATGTCTTTCTCTTTAGGACATGTCCTGCGGTTATGCCCAGTCTCGCCACAAATGCTACAGTTGTACTCCCCATCACCCCCTTCACCCTGTCTCTCTTTTGGACACGTTCTACTATTATGCCCGGTCTCACCACAAATGCTACAGTTGTACTCCCCATCACCTGTCTGAACTCCTTGTCCTCTAGGACATGTCCTACTATTATGCCCACTCTCCCCACAAATACTACAATTATACTCCCCATCGCCTCCTTCCTTCCCTCTCCCTCTAGGACATGTTCTACTATTATGCCCGGTCTCACCACAAATGCTACAGTTGTACTCACCATCACCCACTTCCCCCTCTCTCCCCTTAGGACATGTTCGACTATTATGCCCTGTCTCACCACAGATGCTGCAATTGTACTCCCCGTCAACCCCTTCATTTTCTCGTACTCTGGGACATGTCCTACTATTATGACCACTTTCACCACATATACTACAATTGTACTCCCCGTCACCCCCTTCAATGCCTCGCCCTTTAGGACATGTCCGGCGATTATGTCCAGTCTCACCACAAATGCTACAATTGTACTCCCCATCACCCTCTTCATCATCTCCACTTCTAGAACTCATAGAATTATGACTGCTCACACCCCTTTCATTATCTTCCCCTCTAGGACATGTTCGACTATTATGCCCTGTCTCACCACAAATGCTACAATTGTACTCCCCATCACCCCCTTCATTTGCTTGTCCTCTAGGACATGTTCTACTATTATGCCCACTCTGGCCACAGATACTACAATTGTACTCCCCATCACCTCCTTCCCCTTCCTCCTCTCTCCCTTTAGGACATGTTCTACTATTGTGCCCACTCTCACCACAAATGCTACAATTGTACCCCCCGTCACCCCCTTCATCCTCTTGCCTTTTAGGACATGTTCTACTATTATGCCTGCTTTCACCACATATACTACAACTGTACTCCCCATCACCCTCCCCAACATCTCGTACTCTAGGACATGTCCTACTATTATGTCCACTCTGACCACAAATGCTACAATTGTACTCCCCATCACCCCCTTCTTCATCTCCTCCTCTATAACTTGCCGTGCCGTTATGCCTGCTCTCACCCCCTTCATCATCTCGCCCTCTAGGACATGTCCTGCTATTATGCCCAGTCTCACCACAAATGCTACAATTGTACTCCCCATCACCTCCTACATCTTGTCCCCTGGGACAAGTCCTACTGTTATGCCCACTCTCACCACATTTACTACAATTGTACTCCCGATCGCCCACTTCAGTCTCTCTCCCCCTAGGACATGTTCTACTATTATGCCCGGACTCACCACAAATGCTACAATTATACTCCTCGTTACCTGCTTCCTGGGGGTGAAGCGCTGCCCTCAGTTTCCCACATGTTTTCCTGTTGTGTCCCCGATCCCCACATAGGCTACACCTGTACCTGAAATCCTCCGACCGGCCCTTCAAAGAGGGACAATAATGCCTTCTATGCCCTTCCTTTCCGCAGATTTTACAGTAAAATTTTGCATCTGCATCAATGTCAAAACTGTTTTAGTCCTAGGCATCAACGTCTGTGCATGTGTGCAATTGTGCCATTTGCTTGCATTATTGGCATCGTTTTAGTCAAACATTCTCAAAAAAAAAAAAGAGCATTGTTTTAGTCTAATGCACCCTCCCTCCCTCTATCTCTGCGCACATGAATGTCATGTATGAAGAAATACTGGTGGGAAAATCTCTCAAAGGTGATATGGAGCTCTACTATTATCAGGATTGTTGATCGAGTGTAGCACAAAGAGACCATATGGACACTGTTTGTGAGATAGGAGGGATTGTGGCAGGAGGGTGTTTTTTGTTTTGTTTTGTTTTTGTTTTTTTTTTTTTTGGGAGGGGGGAGGAGGGGGGCACTAGATCTTGAACACATGAGAGATCAAAGTTAACTTAGCATTAACAATGAAATGAATTGGATGGATCATATCAATTTAGGAGAAGTGATTTACTTACTTTTCATGGCAATGCTCCTCTTGAGGCGGTTCTCCGGATTGCTAAAGAACACTTTCAAAGTTTCAGATGCCCGCTTCCTTGCCGCAGCAGTCCCCTTTGCCCTCTGACGAAGAAGTGTAGATTTGTGATGATGGAAAACACAGCTACTGATATAGTATGCCAACCATAAGTCAAGACATTTACATGCACTATCATTTCCTAAAGCAAAAATCAGTTTCTTGGTTTTCTTGGTCTAGGGCATTCTTTGCTAAAGGTTTTCTCAGTGTAGGGCATTTCTTCACTGAGGATTCTTTATACTTCTTGAAGAAAACTCAGGGTTTCAAACATAAATACACCGTAACATTTTCATAGAAACAGTAAAAGTGTAAATAACACCTATACATGTAAAGGATTTTTTTAATTATTTTATTTATATGGATTTTTTTAGAATTTATTCCTTTAAATGTTGATCTACTTCCATGATTCGATGATTGATCTTCTCTAATAAAATTGGTAGAAATTAACTTATTTAAAAGAAAACAAGTTACAGTAGTCTTAAAAATGGCCACATACATATACAAGAATTTTTTAAGTGGATCTCTTTTAGATTATTTTCCTTTTCTTTTTAACCACTTCGTTCTATTGGCTGGTTGGACAGGTTTGAGTACAAAGTATCCTTTTCTATTGGATAGCTAGTCCACTTTTGCCATTGGTTTTGAACTAACATATTGCACCTCAAGACAAACCAAACTTTCTCATCAAACCTTAATTGCAGCTATTCTTTGAGCACGTAGAATCGGATCTCGGTGAAGATTCTTCATTCTTTTGCTAAATATTCCCGTTTTCTCATTAAGAATCTGCAAGAATGGTAGTTTACAATGCTTACAAAACCAAAGCTCATATGAAAAGGTAAGATTACAATCTTGATACATGGTCAAACAAACTTAGCTTGCAGTTCAGAAATGTAAGCACTACAAATAAAGAAATATATATGAATAACATAAAGAGAAAATAAAAAAACCACTCTGTAAGAGGTGTACATATCAGAACTACGTTCGACTTACCTTTCTTTCACCTTCAGGCCTCCATTTAGAGGCTCCTCGTTAATGGTGTTCTCCTTATGGAGGCTCATTCACCATGGAGAGGCACTTCACTAAAGTGCCAACTTATTTCATATGCATTATAAAGAGGCATTTACTAAAATTGCCTTTAATATTAATAAATAAGTAAATGTTTGTTTAATCCTTTAAAATTTCTTTAGATATTTAATATTTTAGATAACTACTTTTCAATCAATAATAGTTAATTTGAGTTTACTTAATGTTCATAGGCTATTGATAAAATAAAATCAAATACTTTTTAAGAACCATCTCTTTTCATATTCAATAAAAGCATTCTAGTTGTTTTAAATTTTGTTAGACATCTCAATTTTTATCTTTTTTGAAAAAACTTAGACAAATATTCTTTAATTAAAAAAAGGTTTCAATAGTCATTCAAGTGAAAAAATCATCATCATCCAAGCCTTATCCCAATTATTTGGTCTAATAAGAGTGAGGACCTTAAACTTTCCCTTTACCCATCCCAAGCTTGGATAAAGGAGGTGAGTTGTGTTAATAAAACTTGGTCACATCTTATCTTATCATTCAAGTAAAAAAATATTCAATTAAAAACATAGGGCATTTTTAAGTAAAATAACCTATGTAGTCTATGTAGTATGGGAATGGCACTCTACAAAAGTGTCCTCCCTTGACGAATGGGCTTTGTGAGGAGATCATCATCAATTAGGGACCACCTATATGGAGAATAATGGGCTTTGTGAGGAGATCATCATCTATTAGGGACCTCCTATAAGGAGACTCTAAGGTGAAAAAGAAGTCATACAAGAAAGCTTCCTCACCTAAAGAAATAATATCATATAGAAGCACAAGGATTCATGAAAAGATGTGGCAAAGTTTTACAGTTGCCCACCTAACACAACCTTCCTCCTATACCCAGGCTTGGGACTGATATGACCATCATGGGACCGGCCAAGGCAGACTTATATAGAAGCACAGGGCAAGGCATAAAAGAGGAGGCCTCTCATCCAAGGAAGATATAACTACTACATCTACATCTTACTTGACCTTTTGCACCTTGGACCTTCATCATGAGAATGACAAGAGTTGCCTAAGTGTGAAATTAGGTTCCATAGATAGAGGGACAACAAAAATGTAGAGAAGTGCAAGGAATAAAAGAAAAGCTCACTCATCCAACCAAAATTAAAAATGTGGCTGCCACATGGGTGCATCTCCCTTTCTCTTTGAACCATAGGGAGCGAGAGCAGATGCCTAAGTGCAACACTAGGCTCCTCATTACAACTAAACATAATGCCCCATGCAAGATTTAAACAAATTTAAGGAAGAACCATGTAAAACACCAACAAGGTAATCTATGCCACACTATAACTATTGTTAATGGTACTCCAATTCATGTATACAATCTGCTTTCACCAATGTTACAAGGATGTGGACACAAGAATCTGTCTTAACAAGGATTCAAAGAATCTGACTCACCCATATTTGTCAAGTCTAGTATGACATGTGTGCACAGCACATATGTGTTTATATATATATGGAAAATGATCTTGCAAGCCGGTGGGCTTACAGGTAAAAATAAGCCCAACGGCTCAGATTGAATCTGGGCCGATCTGACGGTCACGACCTTATTTTGTATTTTAATTTTAATTTTTTTTCTACAAATCCAAATAACTTGAAATTTTAGGCGTGTGTTCTTCAAAAATAGGATAATCTAATAAAAATATCAAAAAAATAATTTACATGAAATAAATTGACCAAAATACCCCTGAAAAGTTTCAGGGGTATTTTGGTCATTTTCTTGAATTATTTTTTTGATATTTTTATTAGGTGCACCTTGATGAGAAGAACACACACCGAAAATTTCAAGTTATTTGGATTTGTATAAAAAAAATTAAAATTTGAACACGAAATGAGGTCGTGACCGTCAGATCGGCCCAGATTCAATCTGAGCCGTTGGGCGTATTTTTACCTGTAAGCCCACCGGCTTATATATATATATGTGTTAGGGGACTTCTACACATGGAGTATTTCTTTAATGTACTTGACATTTTTTACCATTTATTTACCTTGCTTTGTAATAAAAAATTACTCAAGCAAGGGCATTTTTGGCCATTAAAAGGGGTAGAATAGATATTTCTATACAAACTAGTGGTAAATAATGTTGCATGTGAGTGATGTCACACCTTATATGGATGATGTCATTATCCAATCTTGTTGATAAATGCATTTGTTTTATTCAATAATTTCTACTTTATCTTAAATTAATTACCTAAAATACCCTAAACAAAAAACTACTACGTTGTAGAGTAAGGATATCAATTGTCCAAAAATGTTGAGTACATTAAGGAAATACTCCATGCGTAGAAATACCACAAAATAATAAATATATATATATATATCCAAATATGTTGAGTACATTAAGAAAATACTCCATGCGTAGAAATACCACAACATAATAAATATATATATATATATATAGAGAGAGAGAGAGAGAGAGAGAAACACATAGAGATAATTATATAATTATATAATTTATGATGTTTTAATAATAAAAATAACTTCAAAAAAAAACATGTTGGGTCCAAATCAACAACACACATATCCCTACACATGTCTTACAAAATGCACACACATCTTACAAAGTGGAAACATGGGCTTACAAGACAGATTTCGTGTGCCTTGCTCGTTCAACCTGTAGACTAAAGTATCCACAATGCAAACGCGCTGTGTGGCACACTTAGAGAAGCAAAATTTCCAGAAATGCATGTAGAAGTAGCATTGGATTTCTAGTGTCCGTATGCATCTCTTAAGTGTGAACGGGTCACATTCTCCTAAACATGCACGACATGCATGTGGTTGTTATGTAGGTTCTTACCAATGGATGTTAGAGATTAATTGGAGTGAGATCCACAATAAGATTGACCTAGGTAGATTTAGTTTCTTTAACCTCCAACCATGTGTCAATTGGAATGGAAAGAAACTGTAGATTGGAGTAAATACATATCGTAGTTCATCAGATTGTGATATACTTGGCCCACCTGCAAATGGTAATATTGACCTTGGAATATGGATGAACTTGTGTTCGACATAACACCAGAGAAATAGACAACATACAAAAGATGCACATATTCAGTTTTTTTCTTTCGGACGAGGCAACGTGCTCACTATTTCTTCTTTTCTTTGAGAAAAAATATGCCCGTTTCTTATGAAGGTTGTTTTCCAAAACCACAACATGTCCTGCCACCCCCTTCCCTCCACCATCTCCTCAGGCGAATTTTTTTTTCCAAAATTGCTTGGATGCAATCATTAATCAGGATGCAAATCTTGTAATCTTTATATAATACTAAGAAATTATCAAAAAAGGAAATAAAAAACCAATTTGGATGGGAATAATACCAATTTAGTAATTCATCCACATGATTTAAATCTCATACGACTCTGACAATGGCAGAGAGGTTGGAGAAATCAGGTTACATCATTCCAAAAACCATAAATATGCATACAACTTCTGAGATATCTCCATAATGTATCAAATAAATGCAAACTAACAGAAAGGAAGCAAGAAATCAAAACTATAAAGACAGACGACCACAGAAAAAAAAGTTAAAGTACCACTCACAAGAACATGACTGAATTGACATAAACAGAAAAATGCTAAAAACTAAAAACTAACAGAAACACATGCAAAGCCTTGCCCTCTAAGAGATTAAACAAGAAAATCAGATATCCATCTCTCAACCCAGAAAATGTACATGTTGGACTAAGAGAGACTTCCTGAATATAACTTCTTGCTCTCTTATCCCCAATCATGACTGATCAGATGCACAATAATCAATGTGAAATAGGGATTGACAACACTATGCATTAAAAGGTATTCTTATACGTATTTCATCATTCTCAGAATTATCTTTAATTTCATTTTTCTTGAGAAAAAATTTTCCTTGAATGGCAACATATGTTTACAAGAGAATTGCAAGTAGGTTACTACGTGTGATAAATATAAATTATGACAATATAAAAACTAAGTCTACAAAAGCTTAAATTAAAATTTTTATAAGAATACTCTTTTGTTTTGATTATAATTTTCTTTTCTTTTTTATTTTCTCCAAGGGATTCTCTTAAGAAATGTCAAATGAAAAGCCAAAATTTGAGAAATCTCCCATAACGATCAACTCATTTAAGAACTCTTGAGAATGAGAATCCCTGCGGCCATAACAAGAACATGAACAAGCATACGAGACAAGACTCATGCTGGAACATGTATGGGCTACCCTGTGGCCATAACAAGAATACAAACAACTATACGAGACAAGACTGATGCTGGAACAAATATGGACTATGGACTTTAATAACTTAACAGGTACACCATCTGTACAGATGGGGGAGGTCTGGAATGACGAATTTTTGGCTTTATAAACCAGATAACATCCAAACAGAATGCAACAGTTAGCCAACATATTGTTCTAAATCAGCAATAATTTTACTTTAAGTACAAACTACAACTCTATGAAACAGTTATAGAAGCCCCAAGAGAATCACCATGCATTCAATTCATAATAAGCTGTATTGTTTCCCAACAATGTATTTAAGTGGAAGACTAATCCATATCACATAAGACAGAGGGAGATCTAGTAAAAAAGAACAATCCACACAGTGCAGTTTTATACTATTTAAAAATACAAATAATTGAAGAGATAAGCTTATACAAATCAGCAACAATTTCTGCATTTTATGTAGCATAAGTGGACATAAGAAAGTTCTAAGAGATTTGACTAACTTTTAGAGACCGCCTGATCTTCTGCCTAACTTCTGGTGATAGTGATGCGTACACACGTTTTGATCTTGTCTTGGCTAATTTGATATCAAGATTGTCAACCTCATCATCTTCCTTGACTTTCAGGGGAGAACTGCACATTGATATGATTAGAATTAGTGCGTAAGAAAACAAGGATTCATGTCAGGACTCGTTAGGGTCCCAAGCCCCAGTCAGGTTTGACAGAATCGGGTGAGTTTGTCAGAATCTCAACCAAGTCCAAATGGAAAACAAAATTAAATTTGGGAACCAGCCAGACACAAGCAATTCCCATACGTTAGGTTCTGGGCTCAGTAGCATGCCGAGCCCAAGTGACTCAGGTCAGTCCTCTCAAACTCGCCCAAGTCTTCAATCGCCGATTAGAGTTCAAAAAGACAATTCCTATTTCGAACCATGATTAAAAATAATAAGAATAAAAAAAAAGGCTATAGATATACTGTTTGCAAATAAAAAAATAAAGAATATCAGATGATTAAAAAAATAAGAATAAAAAAAAAGGCACTAGATATATTGTTTGCAAATAAAAAAACACAGAATATCAAATCAGAATTTTGGTGAAACCAAACCTGGAACGTGCTTTTTCCCATGGTACCTCATCAATTGACTCTTCCCATATCACACGGTCCCCAGAGCAGTGCAGGCATGTTCTCATTCCCTGTTTTCATTGGATTTTGGTAAGTAGAAACAGACGTAATAGTTATAAAGTATAAATGTAAGCACCTGTTAGAAATAAGGTGCATCCCTTTATCCAATTTGTGAAGTCTTAAACACACCAATGTGCTGCTATCTAGGATGTACTTATAAGTATGCAACTTGGGTAACTTCATATTCAGTGTGGACATCATTTCAATCTTGATTCATATATTAGCAGATATTAGTTCTGAAAATTGTATTTTATGAAAAACTAAGGAAATAGAGAGAAAATGGAAAAAGAAAAAAGGAATTAGACTAACATTTTTTCCTTTGGTTCTAGCCACAAACACAAGAAGTTTCTTTGGCAATAAATTCTGAAGTCTGTTCAGAGGAGATGGATTTTAAGATTGGTCCATGACACTCAAAATCTGATAGAGGATATCTAATTTTAAAATCCATTTAAATCCAATATTTCTTAAGCAGACATTTTTATTTATTAGAAAGAATTTAAAGCATTTGAATATAGAAAGAATTATTCAAAAACAGATATATAGAAAGGATTAAAAGCATAGTATACCTTGCCATTGCACTGTGAGCAACCCAACCTAGACCGGTCGATTCCACAAGCTGAACATGGTGTATAACCCCTACCCCTACAGTTAGGGCAGGGCAATTCCCTCACATATTGTCCGTTGGGTCCAAACCAGGACCTTGGTTCAGGTGTAATGAGGGTAATACTCCTAAAATGACAGTCAGAACAATTGTGAATAGACAAAAAATGCCTCATATCCTACATAAGCATTTAGAACTATATGTTAAGCATAAATTGCCAAAAGGAACGGTTTTTTCATCATAAATTTTAACCAGAAATCACCTCAATTGAGAAAAAGAGTTCAATTAAATATTAGAAAGTAGTTACCAAATTTGACAATAGTTAAGATTTGCAAGTAATATTAAACCCACAAAAGGTAAAATAGAAGTATGGGGTGTATGAAGCACTGTCGTGCATTATAATGAGGAAAGCCAAGAAACTCATGATAGATTAGTGATATCTTTTCTGTGTTCTTTTTTTTTTTCTTTCTTCTTCTTCTGTTTTTCTTTTTTTTTTTTCTTGAGAAATACATTAGTGATGTCAATTGTTAAAAATTCACCTTTAGCTGACATGTATAATTTGTACTTCACTGAAACATGAGCATGACTTAATTTCTTGGGATTTAAATGAATTTTCTACTGAGAGGACAATAGAAGTTAAACCTGGCTGGTGGATCTCCTTCAAGCCCAAGAAGCTCCTCAGAAGGATTATAGTCAAGCTGCAAACCCATGGTAAAAAATATAAGAGGGCATAAGTACTAAAACCTCCAACTGATTTAACAAATTAGTACAGCTCAAAAGTCCATCTCGACCAGAGTATTGTTGCAAATGATGACAGTATTCTTGTACAAAATGTAAGTTTTGTTTATGAGTATTTATTTTGATAGTTGAGTTCTATGTATGAGTAGGTACGCACAATTAAACCAATAATTATAAAAATATAAAAAATGCCTAGCACCCATTGACATATGAGTACAAATAATTCCTGAAGGGATGCTTCAGCAATTTGATAAAATCCAACTGTCAAGATACATGTAAATGTATAAGTAGGAGGATGCATCTAATGGACAGTAACCCACAGTCCAATGGACTACCGAAAACCTTAGCCCATTGAGCTCCCATCCATCAGTCAAAACCCCAATGTACAATGGGCTGTCACAGGCCATAGGACCATAGTATACTTTCCTTTCATTTAATCCGGACAGTTAACACTCATAAATTCATCAAATAATATTCTAGTAACATCAATTTATCACAATTTTTTAGGCTTCCCATTATTATCCCAATAATAACACGTGTGCAATCTAAAAGCAAAATTATTAATTTGAATTTGAAAAGAAACATGTTACTTACCTAATATGGCTCTAAAATCTCAATAATTTGAACAGTTATAGAAACTGTACATTCATGTATAACTGTGAATTTATACATGAATTTACAGTTTCTATAACTGTGAACAGTTATGGATGAATTCACAGTTTCTATAACTGTTCACAAATAAGACAAATGTGAAGCAATAAGCGAGGAATTCATGATCGATAGTAAGTCAAAGATATTAAGATGGATAGTAACTTTTTGATATTTTTATTTAGATATACATTATAAATTATTGTCAGCTTTGTTCAAAAAGAAAATAAACAAACAACTTATTGTGAACTGAATTTATCAATTTAAAAATTTTAACATATCTATATTCTTTATTTTGTATCATTTAAATTCATAATTACTAACCTTAATAAATATTCACTCCATGATAAATAGGATGAAGTTTTGGTGCCTCAGTCCCTTAGCTAACACACCTGCTTAGCTAACACACCTGCTTATATCTGTCCCCTTCCAAAATCCTTCTCACATATGGATTTAGGTTCAAAAACTTCAGGGGATAATCTCACCACCAAATAATATTTGAAAGCGATATATTTTGACCTTTTTCTTGCACTGTTCAGTTTACTCTGATCTAAGATGGATATGTATTTTCAATGATTTAGGACAATCAAGGTGGACTCATGAGTTCAAAGATGCATATAGACTGTTCCTAACAATTTAGATATTTTATATACTAATTTAGTACTTTAAATTCCTGGTATTTATTCAATAAGTACCCAATAAGAAGAACAACACCAAGCCAGGCTAGTTTGTTTGCACTATTTCAGACAAACTTCAATGGTTCAAACCGATGACCTCCCTCATCCAAACCGATATATTTATACCAGGCAAAAACCTAATGGACAAAGGATAAAGACAACAATATATGGGTTAAACTACCCACCAATATGTTGAAAATATGGCCTATCAGGTCCTTTTATCAAGGGAATTTATTTTTCAATAATGGTACAAAAGTCATATTGAATAGTATATGTGAAATCCCATGTGGTTGACACGAATTACTAGGATCTACTGGAGGAAAAATCTAGTGTCACTAGAGGGAAAACCAAGTGACGTGTTTGGATTCTTTGTAAAAATTATTATTTTTTTATTATAGCTGAACAAAATTATTTAATTTCTAAATATCTTTTATCAAGTTGTAGAAATGCTTGGATGACATCCTATTATGAGAGTCATTAGCGCACTAATGACATGTTTAACTCATTGCATAGGATTAACAGTTTGGTGACAACTTGTTAATCCTAATTGGCTGCACTTAAGGAAATTAAGGCAAGAGTTATACTTGGATCTCAACTCCTATAGACCATGTGAGAGTTACAAAATATGATTATCTATAAAAAGTGGTTAACCCCTCTAGAAAAGAAAGAGAATGATAGAAAAAATGTGAAGAGATTCACCAAGAGGACTCTTAAGGTAGCATGTCACCGGATGGCTTGATCTATAGGTTTTGGTATGAAACCTTAAGTCCCTCGTGTGATTTAAGGACAGATCCGAGTAAGTTATTTATTTATTTTATTAATTTTTATTATTGGGACTAACATAATATCATCTGGATAGTAATAATTCTCACTACACAACACCATAAAAAATTTGTTGTTAGAAAAAGCTTGTAATTCTTCTTTGTCAAAAAAAAAAAAACTTGTAATTCTTAGACAGGGAAAATGGAAACTAAGACTAAAAAATAGTATATGAAAACACTGGAAAGAGTGAGCACAAAAATTAATCCCAAAAAGTACATGCTAATAGCATTTATACATAGAAAGGTGTGTAACTTAACAAGATCCATATTCATTTTGGGGTTATTTCAAATGCTGCATTCTATTGCTAAGATTTCACATATAAAAAAGGATGGGTTTCTATGAGTCAGCCGACTCATACTGTACATAGACGGGCCCCCACTTAACCATATCCTAAAAATGGATTTTTAATCCAAAATTTTAGAGATCCATGATCTAGGTTGGTGATGAATATGAAAATAAAATAAAATTTTCAATATTTAAAATGTGTTTTTTTTAAATAAAATTTCTACACCATCTAAATTCATTTTAGCCTTTTTTACAACATCCATCTTAGAGATGGACGTAATAATAACTTTTCTTATAAAAAATCATCAATATATCAAGTTTCTTATTCAGAAATCAAATGCATACAAAACAATTTAACCAATATATCAACCTTCTTATACAAGAATCACATGCATGTAGACATAGTTCACAGCGAGTGTCAGAATCTCGGCTCCGGCTTGGGAGTCTGTCCCTGCCCGCTCCGAGTGACTCAGGTGAATCAGAGTGGACTCGCCTGAGTAGTGTAGGAGCCCTAAAAATGCTAATTAAAATAAAAATTTGCTAAAGTAATAATTAGGGGAAAAAAAAGCAAGTGTAATTATAAAAAAATTTAAAAGCTTAAAAAAAAAAAAAAAAAAAAGGGAAAAAACTCTATAGAAGATGGAATTTCAAAAAAAAAAGAAAGAAAAGAGATACACATGAGAGAGATAGTGAGAGGGAGAAAGACATCATCCCACAATTACCCCTACATTCAGAGAAACTCAGGCAAAAATGAGAGAGAGAGTATTCACAAGTTTACTGCATGTCATTCCTACGGAGGGAGCAGAAAGGAAACCACGGTACCTGGTTTTTCTTTGGCAAAAAAACCGAGCCATCGTTAAGTGGGGAGGGGTTGCACCAAGAGATTATGCCCATTCTTCTGTTACAAGCCCTTAAGAAAACCCAAAATGTATCTCTCTTCAACTTCCTCTGATGAACCCATGTCCATAAATTAAGAGTAATCGAGCGAGGGACAGAAATAACCAGAGCTGAAGCCATGAATTGACCGGTTCCTATAAATAAGAAGTCGTGGACTGATTATTAGAGACAGAAAATAAATGGAGAGAGAGAGATTGTTATGTTACAGAGAGCGACATGGGGTTCTCAGACCAAGAGAGAGAATATTGGTTGGGTTTGAGAGGAGAGAGAAAATGAAATGTTAGAGAGAGGTTTCAAGAAGGGAGTATGTGGCTCTGCAGGGCGACACGACTGCCATTCTCTCATCTTCGTGTATAAATGGGTCTTTGGGCCCACAAAATTTCTCTCTCTAGGCTCGCCTGGTTGGATAAGGAGAATTTAGTGAGAGAAACACTGCATAAGTATGCCTAGAGAGAGAAACAAATAGCTTCTCACTCTCCACCTGATTGGCTAGTCGAGGCGGGAGGCGCGCATAATCTCTCTCCCTCTGGATGGATAACTCAGATTTAGTGAGAGAAAAGAAACACTGTAATAACATGTAAATAGAGAGAAAAACAATGCTAGAGAGAGAAACATTCTCTCCATTGATGGCTTTTTGGATAAAATGAGCGGGAAGACTCTGTACGGGCTCTTCTCTCTTTATGAAAATGGAAAATCTCTCTCTAAATTACACAAGAGGGAAAGCATGCTACGTTCTCCCTACAACATAGAATTTAATTGAGGTTAAGATTGCCTCAATCACAATATCACATCTTATACTATTTTTTTTTTAAATATAAATTATTTTGACATCCAATTTTGCACCTCCATTCCACTATTAAACTCGCACTATAGAAAAGTAAAAAAAAATATATTTTTAATAAAATAAATAACCAAAATACTTTTGAAAGTTTTAAGAGAAATTTTGATTATTGTTTTTTTATCGAAAAATTATTGTTAATATTTTTTATAGGTGTGTCCCAATGAGAAGATGGTACGTACCGAATTTCATATTCATACAATTTGTATTAAAAAAATAAAATACTTTGAGACGTTGTATCTAAGATCAAATGGTAAGTAGCTCTCTTAATAAAATATGGACGGCTGAATGGTAAGGGGAAGATAAAACTTCTATATTGTAGGGGGAACATACAAAGCTTTCCCTAAATAATAATATCTCTCCAAAAAGACACTAAAAAATCTCTCAACATTTATTTTTATTTTTTTTAGAGTACAAATTGAGCCTAGATTCCGGGTTGTAATTCAGCAAGCCTTTACCAATTAAGCCCGGGCTCTCTATAAATCTCTTGCTCTAGCACCCCAAGACTCTCTTCCTCTAAGCTGAAAAATCTCTCAAAACCTCAATCTAGGGGTGCCAATGGGCTGGGCCAGCTTTGCCCGGTCGAATCCAGTCCGATTGGCCCAACCCTAAAAAATAGAGTCTATGACCATAGTACCACAAATACCAGCCTACCACAAATACCAGCCTAATTCGACTCAACCTAGTTTTCTTTTTTTTTCTTACTTTTTATTTGTGTTTGGCCAAGCACGGCCCTATAAAAACAAAGGTCAAGCCAGGGCCAAAGCTAGCCCTGACCAAGCCCTGCCTATTGCCACCCTTATCTCTCTCTCGAATGAACCGCACATTCGAGTTAAAACTTTCTCTCTCTAAACCACCGTTAGAAAAGTTATCTCTTTATTGCAAAATCTCTCTATCATTTCATATGGTCTCATGGGGGAGTAATAAAAGTGGTAATATTTGTCAAAAAAAATTAAAAAATTAAAAAAAAAACAATAAAACATGTTTAATTCATGATATATGAATGGAGTACATAGACCACAACTTTTGGGAATCAAAGGTGGGGAAGCGTCCGATATTTCTTCTTCACTCATTAATTTAGGCACAAAAACAACGAGCCCTTTGTTTTTTTGTGGATCATTGTATATAGTGAAAAATAAACAATAACTCGTTTTGGTGGGTGTTTTCTTGTGGACGATGCTTATATGGTGAATAAATATATTTTATGCCTAAAATTTTACAATTTTTTTTTTGTAAAAGTACAAATTAAATATTATTTTACGCAACATCATGAAAAAATCACATCTGTCGATTCAGATCAAACGGATGGAACAGGAGTCACATATAATTTACACGTGGCAGCCGACTCCCAGTCCAATAACTAGTTTGGATCCAACCCATTTTCAATTCCGATTGGTGATCCAGTTCGAGAACCACGAGGTTTTAAATCACTATATGCTTTAAAACACCAGCAATTATTCAAGACCCATATTGGTTGGGTAGATAATCCACCCTACAGAAATGTGTCGGAACTTTAGGGAAAAAAACATTGGTTTTAGCTGCATTAATATCCTAAAAAAAAACAATAAACTTTAACGATCATATGGATACATAGATTGATCATATATTACAATATAATACATATGCTTACTTAAAAAATGTAAATATATCGAATATAGTCAACTCTAAAATCACAAAAAAGAAAACAGTTGACTTAATAGATAACAATGATGAAAATACCAAAAAAAAAAAAAAAAACATAGGCTCTAGTCTACAATAAAAACAAGTTGACTTTATGGATCACAGGATTACATACAGTACCATCCCATAGTGTAGCAGACATGCTTAGTTAAAATCCATAAAATGTCAAAAAACATCAAATCTAGTCTACTTAAAAAACCCTAATAAAGGTCCCCAAAAAAACTGGTAGTCTTTATGTATCACATTAACACATTGGTCTTCCTGAAAATTTAATAAATATGAGCAATTAGAGTCAGGAAAATCTCAATGCATCTAATCTAATCTACAATAAAATCTCTAAAGCAAGTGGTTTTCATGGATCACATGAATGCATGTACTGGTCATCCTAAAATTTAATAGATATGCTAACTAATTTTCAAAATATCTAAAAATATTGAATACAGTATGCATTAGAAGTCCCAAAAAGCAAGCTATCTTTGTGAATCACTTGATTACATAGTCAAACTAGCATTCAATAAATATGCCTTGCTAAAAATCTAATAAAATATTGACTTTTAATGCAAACATAACATTTCCTCAAAAAAGCATGGAACATAAGCTACAATAAGAAGTTATTTGTTTTTTTTCTATTGTAAACAATCTACATTATTGAATGTGTGAACTCAATAATATTTTTATATTTATTCAACCCAATATTTTTTGTTGGAGAGAGTCAGGTCGTAAACATGGATCAACAACATCACGTCTCATAAATTCTTACAAGCCACATGATCATTATCATTGTAAGTAACACATATCATCATCCAACTTGAATAAACAATTGAGGATGCTATACTTCAAACTTTAAATAAGCAAGTCATGATTCATTCTGTAAAAAAATTTGACAGACCCCCAAATCAGGTTTGTCAAGACTCGTACCATAAAAAAAACCCCAAACAAAATCCTGATTCATTTTGTGAAATGGTTTTGAGCTCATGAAATTTTTTATACCATAAACAAGCATCACTCATCCAAAAAACCCAAAAAAACATATCTATGCTTATAGTTTTGTTGTTTTGTGTAATAAATTCAAGCACTAAAAAACCGATACCCCAAATGTGGCCAAAAATTATGTGAGATACCAATTTCTAAATAAATTTCTACGCTTATAATTTTGTTGTTTTGCGTAAGACATTCAAGCACTGAAAAATTAAAACCTCCAAATGTGGCCCAAAATTCTGTGAGATACCAATTTCTAAAAATAATTATATGATCATAGTTTTGTTGGTTTGTATACGACATTCAACCACTGAAAAACCAAAACCCCCCCAAATATGACCAAAAATTTTGTGATTGATTAATTTGTACAGATCATAAGCAAGCATCACTCAGCCATAAACAAGCATCACTAAAATGGCACCACTCATCCATAAGACAGCATCAATAAAATGACATCACTTATCCATAAGCAACCATGGTAAAATGGCATCCATAAGAAACATCAGCAAAACTGTAAACTGGCCGTGGTAAAATGGGATCCATAAGAAGCATAAGTAAAATGACATCCATACCTGAAATGGCGTGCTTCAGATTTCACAGAGAGGGGCGTGCTTCCAATGAGAGAGAGAGGGGGGCGGGCGTGCTTCAGAATCACAGAGAGGGGTGCGATGAGAGAGAGAGAGGCGCGTACTTAAACTAGAGAGAGAGAGAGAGAGAGACCGTTTTGAGTGTAGTTGGTGGCTCTGAGTAAGAAGTTTGTCTTGGGGCAAGCTGCAGGGAAAGTTAGAGAGAGAGATAGGGCACAGAGGGCAGAGACGGGGCTAGCTTGCTTCGAGTTCACACAGAGGGGCGGGGGCGCGATGAGAGAGAGAGGCGTGTGCTTCAACGAGAGACAGAGAGACCATTTTGAGTGTAGTTGGTGGGGGCAAGCTGCAGAAGATGCTATCGAGGAGAGAGAAGCTTTTTGAAGTGGACCGTCCATTTGAGGGGCGCGATCAGAACCGTTGGCGTAAATCGCCCATTCTAACTGGTAACCGCCTGCTTCAATCGCTTAACTCGAAGCCCGCCACTGGCTTTTGATGATCGTCCAGGTATTTAAAAATACAATTTAAAAAATTTATACAACTTTAAAAAATAAGGGATTTTGTTTGTAATGTATTTTTAATATTTATCATCATTATAACAAATATTATAAATTGTTTTGGCTATTAATATTTATTTTTACATTTTGCCATATTTTAAAAAAATTAAAAAATACCTTTGAGCCCAAATCGATAATTTAAAATTCGTTTTTTTTTCATTAATTTTCAACTTCATTTGGATGTGCTTTGTTAAATCATTATTTAAATATATTTTTCATATTTTAGTATATTTTTATTTTTTTGTAACACTCTTTTGACCGCCTTGGGACTTGCCTGGTTATAATGGTTGGACCAGCCGGTTTACCGATTAGGCCGGTTGAACCGCTTCCAAGCCCATGTCCATTAACCATTCCGATATTATTTTTCCAACAATGATATATAGGAGAATCTAAGGTCGGACCACTTGCTGCGAGCTATAGTAAACGCTCAATGGTCCTTTTGAATTTTAGTTTATCAAATGATTGTAATTACAATTCGTATTTGAATTTTAATTTTTTTACAAATTTAAATCACTTGAAATTTGGAGTGTATACCTCTTCCAAGACCATGTCCATTAACCATTCCAATTTTATTTTTTCAACAATGATATATAGGAGAATCTAAGGTCGGACCACTTGCTGCGAGCTATAGTAAACGCCCAACAGTCCTATTGAATTTTAGTCGATCGAATGATTGTAATTACAAGTCGTATTTGAATTTTAATTTTTTTACAAATTTAAATCACTTGAAATTTGGAGTGTATATTGTTTAAAAATAGGAGAATCAAATAAAATATCAAAAAAATAATTCATTAAAAATAAATTAACCAAAATACCTCTGAAAAAATTAGAAGTATTTTGGTCAATTTATATTTTAATATTATTTTAATTTTTTATGAAAAAAGTTAATATAGTGCTAAGATTCTAAACAATCAAATTAGAGCCCACCTCAAAAATTTAACTATAAGATGTTGTTTTGATGCCTAAATATCATCAAATTTATCATCTCGATATCAAGATGCATGGGCATAAAAAAAAAAAATAGATTTCAAGTTTTGGAAATAGTATATCTTGTAACGCGTTTTGTGATCGTCAATTTTCAAGTTTTCATATATTTGCTTAATCTACACTATTTTTTAAGCTTTGAAATTTATAATTAAAGATAAAAATGTATTTTAAGGCCATCACAAAAATTTCCAGTATTGAAACCACATTCTCGCCACTATTTAAAGGTGTGCTTTACTTTGATTGTTTAGAGCCTCGGTTCTAGACAAACCCATCCTATTTTTTTTAAGGTGCGTATTGATGAGAAGAGTGGAACGTCCCAAATTTAATGTGATTTGAATTTATAAAAAAATTATTAAAATTACATTATAAAATATAGTTGTGACCACCAGATCAGTCAAGATTCAATTTAGGCTGTTAGACTTACATTATTTCATAAGCCTATAGGTTGATAATATTTTTTCCATTTATATATATACATATATATATGAGTAATGATCCTATAGGACTTTCCCCCATTCATATGTGTAGGACCCAAAATAATCACTATTAAAGTTGATACGGATCTCTATAAAAGTTATCACATGGATATAAGACTTGGTTTTTAAATAGATCCGTGCCAAATTTAATGGTGATCATTTGAGGTCCTATACACATAAGTTGGAAAGGGTCTTATAGGATCATTTTTTTTTTTCCTCTCTATATATATAGAATAATGATCCAATGAGACCCTTCCATACCCATATGTGTAGTAGGACTTCAAATGATCACCATTAAATTTGGTATAAAAATTTAAAAAAGTTATCACATAAGTGTGAGATTTGACTTTTTTAAAAATATATAACAAATTTAATGATGATCTTTGAGATCCTGCACATAGGTGTCAGAGGGTCTCATAGGATCATTACTTTTATATATATATATATATATATATATATATATTTGAAACTTGTTTAATGTCTTGTTAAGCCCGCTGTCGGCTCCAAATCCCTATCCTATAAACCCTATTTTTAATTTTTATTTTGATTTATTTATTTTTTAACAATTTTTAGATCATTGATTTAAGTTGATTCAAACCTGATTTGGATCATCGATCTAACGATTCGACACACAAATTTGAAGGTGAACAATCAACTTCACCAATCAAGATTTTGAAACACTAAAAATTTACATACTGCTCTTTTCCCTCCCTCTACTGCGACTCTGACAAGTGGAGTACGTATCACCAATGCTGTGAAAAATGGAGGCTCCAAACCTTCAAATTTTAAATTTGCAGTGCCCCTTTTTCACGATTTTGTGTAAAGAAAAGGCGCGGGAAAGGCAATATTTTTCCATCTGAGTCTTATCCAACAATGACAACAAGACCCTCACCTTCCAAATGGCCAAATAGCAATAACAGTCGTATAGAACTTCTTAGGCATTTAGGAAAAGTAAAGGGTTTCTCACATTTTTATGCCCCTATATCTTTCTCACTCCTCAGGACCACTCTACTCCAAAAGTTGAACTTTCTTACTAAAGCGGAGTATCTACTCTCTCTCTCTTGTCTTATTCCCGCCACTCTGTTGATTCTCATTTCCTCTCTCTCTCTCTCAAGAGTTAGGTCATATTCATCTTTTCATTTTCTTAGACCTTGATCCCCATTTATCTGATCAGTCATGGAGGATGATAGGACCTGTCTAAAATGTGAATTGCACTGTCACAAACAAGACCCCTTTCAAGAGTGCAGAACTAGGCCTCATTTTCTAGTAGCTTTGGTGGGTAACTTCTCAAATGTGCTGGTAAGCTTTTCTCTCTCATTCAAGAAATACCCCCCATAGTTTTTCTTCCTTGTGTGATAAAATTTTCAGTCAGGGTTGCTATGGTGTATATGAATTAGTCCATCTCATTCATCCAAGAAATACCCATTTTTCCCTATATCAACTAGTCCATCTTACTCATCTGAGAAATACCTATTTTTCTAATAACTTTTTTTTCGCTGTTATAAATTTAGAGTACATGGTTCCATCTTAGAGAAAAAGAAGGTATTGGTCATGGTTGATATGCTGCACGTTTATTAATATTTCTCACTCATCTCACTCTCCCCGGCAATACCCATTTTAACTTTTTGATCAGTGTTTTGAATTTGGAATAACTGGTTTCATCTATTAAAGGGAAAAATAGAGTTTTAGTGTATGGTATATATTTATCTGACTTTCTAACTCATCCAAGCACTACCTATTTGTTTATTATATGGTTTTTCATTCACAAAGGGGAATTCAAAGGAAAGGTTTTTTGAGTAATTTTTTTTGACGCATTTTCATTCACAGTGAAAAAGGGCGACCGTTTTTATCTATCAATAGAAAGAAAAGTCTGAGTATGGTAACTGGTAAAAAAAAAAGTCTGAGTACGGTACGGTGCAATTTTTTTGGCATATTTCATCTCCCAAGCAATATACATTGTTCTTTTACAATTTGTCAGTCACCAACTGAGGTTTTGGCTTAAATGGTTTCATTTCTGAGATTTTAGAGATGTGTGTGCGCTTGTGTGTGTGTGTGTGGGTGTGTCCAAGCATGCGTGTATGCATGTGTGCTTGTGTGTATGTGTTCAAGCATTAATAATTCAGGTATGTCTTTTGTCATTGTGTAAAATTATCTCATGCCATTTCTTCTTTAGATTTTCCTAGATACAAAGTTTAACTTCCTATAACAGTACAAAGCCATTTTTAGTTTACTATGTTTTCCTTTGGATGAATGTGTATTGTCTCCATCTTTGTTATTAGTATTTAAATTCCAAAATTTTTGAGCTAATGGGTACTCATTATTTATCTATTAACTCAACATGATTATAATCAGGGCCATTTCCACTCTAGGCCAATAGCATGTATTTAAGACCACATTCTATCAAGTATAGGGATCATCGGAGGCATTTCCCTAAAAAATCATCTATATGCTATAGTGAAGCAACTGTCAAACTCATGAAGAAATTGTAAAATTGGTTCCTTTTGTGGTGGATGCAAGAATTTCATTTTGGGATATATCTCTACCGAACACATAGCTTGAAACATTGACCCTTTAATATGCAAGAATCAATGAGCCAGTGATCATTTCAAACATCGTTGCTTGGATAGTTATCTGACCTATATGCTTAATTTGGAAGAACAAGATAAATTGACCTATATGCTTAATTTGGAAGAGCAAGATAAATTGACCTATGTGCTTAATTTGGAAGAACAAGATAAATTGACCTATTTGTTAGCTTTGCACCGACTTATTTACTTAACCATTTGAAGGTCATCCAGCATATGTGCTGATCAATGCTTTGGATTTGGGATACAAGTTTAAAAGATGCTTATACAAGTTGGAAAAAATTGACACGATTTCTATTGTTCTATTGGGATTGTTAGTGAAAATGAAATTTGGCATTCAATTACAAGTTTGTAACAATCTTTACTGTATTTGAATTTGATAACTGTATAGTGCTTATTTAGTTCTTAATTTGTTACCATTTTTGCCATATCTACTTCACTGAGCCCATCTGGAAGTGAAAGAAAACAACTCTCATTTTTCAACTCTATTGTTATTGTGATATGATGGGTTAACATTTTGATACATTTTTGCAATGTATTTTGTAATTTTTTTTTAGCAATTTATAATGGAGTGTGTATAGCATAGTGTTTTAGAAACTGATAGTTTAGATTGGGAATTGTTGATTCTGACTGTGAATTGGTTGGACTGACTTGGTTCCTTGTCAGACCACATTGGTTTGGTTCCCTTGGAGTCTCCCAGTTTCGTTTGGGAATTGGGTGCATCTGTTAGGGAACCTTGCGATTAGACTGGTCTGATTGTTAGGTTCGCACACTTTTCTTATTTATTTAATTATTATTTTCCCTTTTTTTTTGTGTTTTTTGTTTTTTTTCATTTTCTCGTTTTAGTTTTTGTGATTGATCTGTACACTAGAGAATTGGTATGAGTCGCCGATCTGGATTGGTGATTTGTTGTTGCAGACCAGATTTTCAGATGTACGGTTCACCTTGTTGATCCAGGTTTTAAACAACTGGTATAGCATGCTCTTACTAGAGCACACTGTACAATTACTTTCTTGGGCTAAAGAGCTACTTAGGAGGACTTTTTTGACCTAAAATTTTTGGCATCCTTTTTAGAGTCGTTGCAAATATTTCAATAAAAGATTTTGATTTCCTAAACATTTGGATTTGGCTGTGCCAATCTTGGACTTTCTTTGTTCCATTGAAGGGCATTTTTTCTTTTCAGGCACATAAAGAGTGTGTTTTAATTTCTCTGAGGTTAGTTACCGAAAAGCAATCAAACTTTCCAAATTTAGTAAATAATGCTGGTTTTTTCTTGTGTTGCTGTGCATAGATTTTGCAAGGTAAGTCTTTATTGCATTGGACTGTATTCAGTGACCAAGTTACAAGCAACAAATGGATTCCCTTGTCCACAGTTAGAATTTATTCATTAGGTGAAGTATGCTATATAACTTATATTCCCATGGACTTTGATAATTGCCTTCCATGGTGGTTGTGATAGTTCCATGAATAGGTGAATGATGATGGAAATTGACGCCCACTGTTGGGGTTGTATGGTGATATGGTTCGTCCCCCCCTTCTCTCTTTAGTCCTATTCAACATTTGTTTGGAAATTTATTACACAATAAACTATCCTTTTATGTAAGGATTATATTATACTTCCCCATTTGTAATTCTTGTTTATATGAGGATGGACTTACAATTTAATTCAGTTATTGGGGTTTGCGTTATATTGTGTTGTTGTTGCCAAGCTTACAAAGATTGATTCTAATGTAATTGTAGGCTTTGCCACTGGAGTTGAATGCACATATCAAAGAAGAAATATCTGAAAATGCAATTTTGGTGAGTCCTAGTGGCAAAATTTGGCTTGTGGGTTTGAACAAAACAAAAGATTGTGCCTTTTTACAAAAGGGATGGAGTGATTTTGTCAAAGGTCACTCCTTGGAGAAGGGAGAACATTTAGTCTTGAGATATGATGGTGGTTTGCGGTTTGCCGTAAAAATTTTTGATACCAATGGGTGCCATAGAGGAGAGGCGGTGCATAAGGCAATTGAACAATCTATTAATGTTTCTGAAAGTAAGAGTCGTAAAATTCTCTCTACAATGAAATGCCTTGTAAAAAGGAAGTCTTCTCCAAATGAAGAGGAGGAGCAAGAGCAGGGGATAGATATTTGTATAGAGGGCAAGATCAATGCCTGTGAAGAGTCGTCCAAAGAGAATCACCATGAAGAAAACACATTGATGATTTCTCACTCTTCGTTGCACAAAATATCTTGCCAAGATACCGATGCTCAAAATAGAAGCATTATTTTATCAGGTAATCCCTTGTAGTATTATTTTCAGTTACTTCTGTCATATGCAATGAACAAAAATTCGGCTGCCTTGTTGCCTAGGCAGCCTGGCCGACAAACCGTTGAGGTGTAGGCGAGCATGTCTAAGGTGGGTACGTCTAGGTGCCTACCTAGTGCCATCTGTTAAAAAATAAAATAAAAGGTCAAATCCATCCATACAAGAATAAGGCCTCCAAGTGCTACCCCACTCTCTCTCTCTCTCTCTCTCTCTTGTCCATGTGTTACCTCTACTTATGAGAAGAAGAAGATGGACTCAAGTGTGTGATGCACGGCCTCTCTCTCTCTCTCTCTCTTTCTCTTATACACACATGAAGATACACATGGACCCATATGCTCCCTCTTTACATGAAAGAAGAAGAAAAAGAAGAAGAAGATCTCCAAGTGTTTGATGTGAGATGCCTCTCTCTCACAGACTCTCTCTCTCTTGGCATATCCTTCAAGTGTTTGAGACCTCTCTCTCACAAATACAGATCCAAAAGAAAAAAATAAAGAAGAAAAAGAGGATGATCTTAAAGAATTTTATGCAAAACCTCATGCACACATACATGTGTATGCACATACACACACTAAACACACATTCACAAAACACACTCACAAAACAACATGTAGCCCCCACCCCAACCCCCTTCCTTTAGGGCCACCCAAGCATCTAGGTGCCTAGGCACATCCTCCTTCTTGAGCAATTGTTCGTATGAATAGCTTATAAATGTCCAGATTTGGCAAATTTCATTGGAAAATGGTTGCAGATAAAGAAGTAGTGCCTTCACGTACCAACTATTATACTCCAAAGAAAAAATATTATACTCCAAAGAAAAAAGAACGGATGACAAAGGTAGGGAGTGATACTTCCAAAAATAGGTATTTTGTGTCTAATCGAAGAATGGTGACACAAGATGAAAGGGAGCGAGCAGTTAAAGCAGCCAACTTGTTTGAATCGAGCAGTCCATACTTTATAATGGTTATGAAGACCTCTCATGTCTATAAAGGATTTCTCCTGGTAAGAGTCCAATATCCAACCCATTATGAGATTATTGGCATATCTAGAAACATTATCAGTAGTGTTTACTTATGTAATGAGATGGATCCGAAAGTTATGCGGAGCTTACATGCATGATGTTCTTCCAATTGTTTTTATAAATTGATTCATGTGTTCACAGATAAGACTTCAATTGCATTGTTGCTTAGTTGATCATTTTGTATAATTTGTCCTCCCTATGGTGGAGTCAAAAGTTCTATGTGTGCATGTGCATGCCTTTTTGTGCATGTGCAGCATGTGTATGCATTTATATACAGAGTGAGAATTCTAAGTGAGAGGAAATTGGGGGACTGGGAGCCCCTGTTTTTATCTATAGTTTTGTGTGTGATCTTTTGCATCCAAACAAATGGGCAGCATATATCGCTGCAGCCCTATCTCAGCAATTAAGGCTGAAGCTTTATCAAAACTATGTTGCTATAATTTTCATATTCTACTTCTTTATTTGTTTTCCACTGGTAAAAGGTTCAAGCATGACAGAGTACTTTGCAGAAAGAAATTGTTGTGTAAGGGCTGGTGTCGGTGTGTTCCTTTTTTAATTAGTCTAGTTTTTATGCTGTGCTTGCTTGAAATAGGAAAAGGTGCTTGCTTTGCTCCAGCATTCATGAGTAAATCCTCTGCTTACTTGAATGCCATTTTCCCCTGCCTGCCTGTCTGCTTGGAATAGAAAGCATCTCCTTTTTCTCACATACAATTACCCCAGCCATCAATAGAGTTATGCGATGCTTCCAAACTGGCCCCAGAATTGATATCAAAATTTCCTTCACTCGAGCTTGTTGCTGATTGTAAGCCTTTGACTAATCTTCATCTTGCACTGTGATTTCATTCCATTTTTTTTTTTCCGGGAAAAATGTTTATTTAAGGGTGAGGTTCTCAACAAGAAAATGAAGGCACACCCCAAAAATTCACTAGAAGAGGTTGTTTTGATGCCCAAAAATCCTCAACTCTATCATCTCAATCTCAAGATGTATGGACATGAGAAAAAAATGATTTTAAGTCTTGGAAATAGTGCATCTTGTAATGCATTTTTTGGACCATCAATTTTCAAGATATTCAAGTGTTTATAGATCTGTTTGATCTACACTAATTTTGAAGCTTTAAATTTTATAATCAGAGATAAAAATAAATTTTCAGGCCATCATAAAGTTTATCTTTTGACTCTATTTGAAGGTGAGCCTTACTTTGATTGTTTAGGGCCTCAGCCTTATACAAGCCACCACCAACCCCTCCCCTCTCCTTTTTTCTTTCCCCAATGGAATCTAACTGTTCATGCTCTGTATGTTAGTTTAATTAGGTTACTGAGCAATGGGTGATTTATAATCGTTAGACTATGATATGCACATCATTTGTGGGGCATATAATACACAAAATGAAGCATATGCTGTCCACTTTAACGATGTAAGGTTAAAGGCAAACAATAGTTCCTGGATGAAAGTTTGTCATGGGAACTGTGGTGCATATTGATCATTTGTTTTTTAACAGATGGTGGACTCCCTGCTTATGATACTTTACTCCATACACAGGACTGTATTGTATGGTTGACATTTATCTTTTTTTGCTATTTGAACTGATAAATGAGGCATCAACTCATGTATTCATGCAGAATATTCCTTTGGATTTTGTAAAGAAACATCTTCCAGATGAAAAACCAGCCATGGATCTTCTCGACCCAAGTGGGAAAAAGTGGAAAGTGAAGTACATTGTCTCAGGTGGATTTCGAGGTGGACTGAGTGGTGGGTGGGGTGCTGTTTCTTTGGGAAATAATTTGGAGGAAGGAGATGCGTGTGTATTCGAGCTCAAAGGGGATAATCTCATGGTACTTCACATATTTAGAGTGGTTGAAGAGATTGTGCCACTTACTAAGTATCCAGCATCAACATCAGAACGAAAAAGGAAATTATGGGCCTAAAATTTCTTGCTTCTTTTAATTATGAAGCAAGTGAAAGCTTTGTCTTCTGAGAGCTGGTAACAGACTTGGGCTTTTCCATTAACTTTATTTGCAGCTTGGTATTGAGAATTTGCTTCAACTTTGATGAAATGATGTCTTAGTTTGATTTGTTGCAATTAGTTTGTCTTTTTTAGTCTTCCTCTTTGCTTGTATTTCTGGGAATAAAAAAAAATGTTACAATTCACATCTGATTTTGTGATCAGTTGTGCCTTTGAAATGTCTGAATTTAAATTAGTGTATGTGTGTTGCTCATAGAAAGGTGTCTTATGACTTAGGCATTGACACCAAGTATGATGCTTAATACTGTTGAAAGTGTCTAATTTGGCCTAGAAAGCCAGTATGGAAATACATATTGTTTTTGTTGTTATTATCATTATTGTTATTATTATTTTATGATAAATAATAGAATTTTAATGTATGTAATAAGTAATTCATATTTGATACATTTAAACGTGGTTGGTGCAACAGCAGCAGATTGTATGGGCTTGGTACAATGTCTTTGGTTTAGACCTTGTTCTTCTCTCTAAAAGGGATTGAGATCTAGCACTCGGGCCTGGATCTATTTAAGTTCTTGAGCTCGAGTCATTTGTTCTGACTTGGGTGAGTCTCGATTTTGAAGTTAGATTTATCATTTTTAACGAATAATATGGAGCTTAGGGTGAAACTTTGTCTCCAGGATTGTGAGGCTAACTCATGTGGTCTCAAGTCTTTAATCACTTGCATTTAGTGTTTGGAATTGTTGACACAATGTTCAAGTGTTGACATGCCAGCAACATAAAAATTGAGATGGCTATTTAACATATTATAAGGTTATTCATTATTTCCAGTAGAAAAACTTGTGCACTAATGGTTTGTAGGAGAAAACTCGATCCAGCTAGAGTCCCAAGTGTTGGCATGCTAGCGGCAGCAAAAATGAGGTGTCTAGGATACATATTTCAAAATAATTCATAATTTTCACTAAAAAGGGATGGCCATTGAAAGACTGAAAATGTTGGATTAAGCAACTCAAAAATAATCTAGGGTATAAAATCTATTTTTATGGAAATATATATAATAAGCTATTTATTTTTCATACAAGAAAGTCAAAATCATTATTGATTATTGAATGTGAAATTGGGTAGTTGTGGATGTGCCATTGATTGGACACAATGTTTGCAATAAAATTTTGGGAATTTTGTGAAACACTTCAATTTATTGGATTTTACATTCAGTCCTAAAATTGATTTTTACTTCCTTGTATAAAAAATAAATGGCCTTATAATTTACAATCCCTTTTTTATTGTAAATTTTTTTTAAAGTTATTTGATCTCAAATAGTTAAGAAAAGACTAGATAAGACTTCGATGATGGTGATAATTATATAGAGTAGTGTGTGAATCTAAAATGTATTCCAATATTAAAAAAGAAAAAGAAAAATCTTACTAAGTGGGTCTTCTATTTGAGAGATTAAGTGTATGGTATGCTCCAACTTGAGTATACTATTCATGCCAGGATCATTGGAGTGGCATTTTCACTTATCCGAGTCATGTACAATGGCCTTCAAAATCTCACTGCCCATGCAGAAGTCCTTGTGCTAAAAAAACAATATATGCTATCTTTGACTGGCCATGTAAACATTACCCAAAATTAGCTAGATATAATCACGCGTAGAAACATTCAAATAAGTAAATATTGTATACCATAAACATTTGAGAAGCAATATTTTAGTGGGGAATTTATCAGATTATTCATGAAAGATTAACAATTTAACACTTTATCCATATTTTTTAATTTAATTTCAGAAGACCCATGAAATAACACATGGTCTTGAGTTGGAATAGTTTTAAAGGGTAAATTTTTAAGGGAAAATATCCTATTTTTAGTTTCAGTAATGATTTTATAGGACCATCCCCCACTCAGGTATGTAGGATACCAAAAGATTACCATTAAAGTTGCACAGATCTCTAAAAAAGTCATCACATGGGTGTGGGACTCGACTTTTTTATAAATTTGTGCCAAATTTAATAGTGATCTTTTAAGGTTTTACATACATAGGTGGGGGAGGGTCCTATAGGATAATTCTCTTTTAGTTTTCATATATCAATAGATTCAAAGATTCAAAATATATCTCTTAACTCCTTGATTAACTTTACATACTTTTAATTATTATTTTTAGCTTTAACTAATATAAAAAAGGCATGCTTTTTCTAACGTGATAAATTTCTCTCTAACATTCGCTCTTTTTGTCTCTCTAATGGGGGAGAGAGAGAGTGAGAGACACAGGGGGAGAGAGAATGAGAAAATAGGTAGAGAGAGATTTAGGGACAAATCATGTGAAGAGAGAGAAAGATGGTGTTTAGAAAATATATGTTTTTCTTACATATATTTGGGGCAAAAAAATAAGTTTAAGGGGATAAAGTTAGTTTAGGAGGTCTAAAGATATAAAACTTCGAATTTTTATGACTCGAGATATGTTTTGAAACTTTGAGTCTATTTAGATATAAAACTTAAAAATAGAGAGTATGAAGATTGGGTTTAAAGTGCATTAGTATATCTGCATGAGTTCATATTGATTTTATGTGGAGATGGGGTTTAAAGTGCTTCCTAAAATCATTGAAAAACATTTTTATTACTTCCATGAATTTGCATCTTGAAAAATGATGCTTACCTTAAAATGCATGAGTTCAACAAAAAAGTTTGAAATGGACCATTTTTTTGGGTCTGAAATCACTTTTGCAATCCAGTTTGATTGGGGTGGTGGGGATTATCCACCTAGTAAATTTTTGTCCAAAATCCATCTCATAGTTGAGACACTAAATAGGTGTTTTAACAAATAAATTGAAAATGGGGTTCTTCCTTTGAATTCATTCAAATGTGGTTCGCTTCCAAAATTCCATCGGAAAGAAGATTATAGACACATCCACAGCTCAAAAATAGTAAAAATTCAACAGTTTGCAAAAAATCGAGATGAATGTTGATAAATGTCCAAGACCTAAGGGTAAACTTTAAAATAGTCTTTTCAGCCTTATTGGGCAGTTCAATTGGGAAGGGATCCCTTACTTGTTAAGGTGCCATGTGATTCTTTGCTACCTTGATCACATAGCCGTATATTCTAAAGGAAAGGTATACAAAGAGACCACTTAGTTTTAATACAAGGAGGTTATAATCACTCTTGTCTATCAAATTTCGAATTGGTTAGCTGTGAGTGCCATTGGCTAGACTCATCGTTTCAAAATAATTTTTCGAACTTTGTGACATTCCCCAAGTCGTCTAGTTTGACATGTAATAGCTAGTAGCCATTGTGGTATCCTTGTAACAAAGATAAATGTTCTCATAGTCTACAACCCTTTCTTTAAAATGGTCCATTATTTGTCTATTTCTATAATTCAAAATCCATTTACAAATTGGTCATAATCACTCTCATATTTCAAATGGGTTAGTTGCGTAACTAGCTAGATTTAATGTGTAAAATGAATTTTTTGAACTATGTAATATAACCAAAGCTATCCAATTTGATATCTAATGGCTACTAACAGTTGTAATTTACTTGTAACAAAGATAAATATTTTCATAGGGTACAATCCCTTCTTTAAAATGGTCCATTACTTGCCTATTTCTATATTTCAAAATCCATTTTTCATTTCTCCAAATTAATGACAGTTTTAGTTCAACCACTACAACTATGGTTTTCTAGAAGTGTGGTTGCATTCTACTATGATACAACCGTTACATAAAATCACTACCGTTATATATATATATATATATATATATATATATATATATATATATATATATATATGAAAGATGCTAGGGTGAGCTCACTAGCTCACAGGAAAAAATGAGCCCAATGGCCCAAATTGAATTTGGGCTGATCTGACGATCATGGATGTCTGATAGTGTTTGACTTTTAATTTTTTTTTATACAAATCTAAATCAATTGAAATTTGGAGCATATGTATATAAAAAATAGGTGAATCTTCTAAAAATATAAAAAAATATTTTATTTTAAATTGACCAAGATACCCCCAAAAATTTTTGGGGGTATTTTCGTCAATTGTATTTTAACGAATTATTATTTTTATATTTTTATTTGGTGATGCTTGATGAGAAGAACGCACGCCTAAAATCTCAAATGATTTGGATATGTAGAAAAAAAAAATTAAAATTCAATCATTACCAGACATTCGTGTTCGTCAGATCGGCCCAGCTTCAATCTGGGCTGTTGCGCCTATATTATTTCATGAGCTAGTGGGCTCACCTATATATATATATATATATATATATATATATATATATATATATATATATATATATATATATATATATATATATATATATATACCACAACCATGGTTTAGAACTGAGGCTCTAAACAATCAAATTGGAGCCCACCACAAAAATTTTCAATAGAATAGGTTGTTTTGATGCCAAATATCCTCAAATTGATAAGCTCGACATCAAGATGAGAAAAAAATGGATTTCAAGTTTTGGAAATTGTGTATTTTATAACACATTTTTTGATAGTCACTTTTCAAGCTTTTCAAGATTTCGTAGTTCTGTCGAACTACACTATTTTTGAAGCTTTAAACTTTATAACTAAAGATAAAAATATATTTTAAGGCTATCATAAAGATTTGCAGACTTGAAATCACATTTCCCGACTCTAATTTGATTGTTTAGAGCCTAGGCTCTTTACAAACCACACCCTATAAGGTGAGTGGTATTTTGTAAGTCTATGTAATATGTGAACATTATATTATAGAAGTTAGGCACATCATAAAACTCCAATGGAAAAGGTTGTTTTAAGATTAGAAAATCCCCTAATCAATAATCTTGACAGGGCGATGCGTGGGGTGCAAAGGGTGGTTGCATATGTTTGGACCATCCATTTTCAAGAGTTTCACATGTTTATAGATAGGAAAATTGTTTCATGCGGGTTGAACCACATGACTACATATACGGTCCAAAAAATGTAAAGCATCCATTTTTAAGATGTATGCAAGTAGGTGTTCCATCTATAAACAATGGAAACTAACGGTCCAAATGTTTTCTTATTAGAATTATTATTTCTAGTTTTTTAAATTTACTTATTTTTCCATATTCATGATATCCATGTTAGATATTACACTTCTTTAAAAATTAAATAAAAAAATCCATCTCAAAAATAAATTTATCAATAGGCCCATATTTCTACATATGCAAGCTTGTCCGTATAGAAACCGGGTCCTCGTAGATATGCTTGATAGACGTCATTTTTTGAAATTTTAAATTTCATGGTGAAGATAGGTATTCAAGTCTTCATAAGGTTTCTGCGTTAGAATCTGATAAAGTTTGGAGGCATACTGTACTTTGATTTTTTTAGGTGTATGCCATATATAAATTGTAGAAAAATTATTTTCTACTTTGTCATTTATAATTTATAGTATATTTTATATCTTTGATCGTAGATAATTTAAATTGATACTCATTCGTCCAATTATAATTTGAGCATATATGTCCTACAAAAGCATAGAGCATATCTATTTCCCAGGAATAAAGGCCTACTTGGGAGATTTTTTTAATAAAAAAATTTGGGATCAACGCAATAAATGAATATTTTCAAAAAATAACTATAATTATTAATTAAAAATAACGAGAGTGATTGTAATATTTTAGTCAATTATAATTATAAATTATATTATTATAAATATAATTATATAATAATAATAATATTATTAAAAAAATATATTCCACATTAATTTTCTTATTTCTGGAGATACTTTTGGTTGACATTATAAATGTGATCAATATGTGTACATAAAAAATAATAATTATACTTATAAATGATATTAAATATAGTTTTATTAGTGATAGATACAACAATTATGTCATAGAATTTTAACTCAATAACATCAATCTATTGTTTTGTGTTCTTCACACTAATCTATTTTAATAATATATGAATAACTATATAATATAAATTTATTTTTATAAGTAATAAATATTACTATAACTGAATTAATAATCATAATAATATTCTTTTTATGTTACTTTAATTTGATATATTAAAATTTTATGTGTTATTTAACATAATATATAAATAATTTATGTATTTCACTAATTTACGTCTATTCAATCAAATAGTAGCTAAGTCATTGTTGTTTGTTTAAGAAAAATATTTTCTCCCTCTTTCGCTATAAAAAACATTCTCTCTCTTTCGCTTTTCTCGTACAT
This sequence comes from Amborella trichopoda, assembly GCF_054954075.1. NCBI lineage: Eukaryota > Viridiplantae > Streptophyta > Magnoliopsida > Amborellales > Amborellaceae > Amborella > Amborella trichopoda. The sequence goes on along the minus strand of NC_142340.1, from coordinate 45,493,538 downwards.
TGGTGAAAAACTATATTATTTTTATTTTATTATGGAATTTAGTTTAGTTTTTGTTTCATTTTAAATTTTGTAAATTTATTTTTCTTATAAAATATAATTATAAAAACATTACATGCATGATATTTTAATAATACCTGGAATGTAGGTGCATTGTACTAGTCCCAAATAAAGCAATGAAAAATTGACCCTTAGGGACACTTTCGTCTTTCTAAAAATATGGGTTTTGTCAATTTGTCAGGGGTATTTAAGACCATTTCCCAGCCTTTATTTAGAGCCTGTTTAAGTGGAGTTAGATGGTTATCAGATCTGCTACATGACGTGGAAAAGTGACACGGTCAATCCTCACAACTTACACGTGTCTGTCTTCCCTCCCAAATTGACACGTGCCATTCCCTCTGAACACCTCTGAGAAAAGCAAAGGTATAAAAATGAAGTATTTGATTTCATTTGAGTTTGGGTCTTTCTCTTTATTTAGAGAGAGAGAAAAGGGGAAAAAGGGAAATATTTTCTTCTTTCACAGGTATGAATGAACTGTGAATTTTATGTGCTTGAATTTTTATGTTTCAGTTTCTTAGTGTTTGTTTCTGTATATTATGAGTCATTATTGCTGTTGAGTTGTTTTATTGATCTGGTTTTTATTTGTGTGGTGAGATATCAAGTTGAAGTGGATGCATTGGTTAAGTAGAATATTTTTCTTTGAATTTCCTTTTCTGAAATCCTTTTTCCTCCCATTTTTACTCTTTGTTACTACCAAATGTTAGTAAGGAGCGGTAATGTTCATTTTTAGATCACTTGTGAGGGATTTTTATTCGATATTGAAGCCCCTTGTTTTTCTTCTAGTTTCGAATTTTATTTCTCTTGATTTTTACCTAAATTTGTTGATTTTTTAGTAGTACTATATTTTGTGTTAATTGTTACATAAATTTGTTTAGGTTTAGTTGGTCTGGTTCCTTGTGTTTTGTTTATGTATTTAATCTATTTGGTTTGATTGTGTTTCGAAAATGATGATTTTCTTGTATAACACAGTTAAAAGAAAGCATATTTCTTATTATTATTGTTATTATTTATACTCTTTTATATATATATTACCGAAAATTGATCTTTGTTTAGCATTTTCTTGTTTGATTGTCTTTATCTATGTGCATGTGTGTGTTTTTTTTTTTCTTTGTTTTTGGGTTAGATTTGAATGAGGAACAAATTGTAAGGTTTGAACCCTGAAAACCATCGTACAAATCAGATTTGGCACCGCTGGAGAAGATTCAAAGGCCATGTTGAGATGTTCTACAAATTGTTATGGGCTTTTTTAGTGAGATCTTTTGTTTTATTCTAATTTTGACATGGTTTTTTGCGAGATTGTGATTTATGCCCATATACCAGTTAATCGTGGATGTTGCCAAATTTTGAACAAAATGAGTTTTTATTTATTTATTATAATTTAGTGCTCTATTTATTTGTGTTGTTTGCCATTTAACCTAAGTATATTTTATTTATTAAATATATAAATTTGATTTATTGTGTGAATCAGAAAAAAAAAATAAAAAATCATTTGGCTTGAGTGATTGTGGTCGAGTAATTTGAATAATGACAATAGTATTTTCTAATTGTCGTGGTTTTATACCAAGTGGTCATAGATCTCTAGACACTGTCAAATTTTAAACACCTTTTTAAAATCGTAAGTAACAAAATGAGTTTTTTTTTTATTTACTGTAGTTTTGTACTATATTTTTTTTGTGTTGTGTGTCATTTAACTTAATTATATTTTATTTAATAAATTTATAAATTTAATTATACTATATATTAAGCAAGGGGAAAGGTTTCTATGCTTCCCCTACAACATAGAAGTTCTATCCTCTCCCTACCATCCAGCCGTTCAATTTTGATCAAGAGAGCCACTCATCGTTTGATCTTAGATCCGACGTTTCAAAGTATTTTATTTTTAATTTTGTTAATACAAAATTTCTGAATTTGAAATTTGGTACGTACCATCTTCTCATTGGGGTGCACCTATAAAAAATATTAACAATAATTTTTTGATAAAAATTAATGACCAAAATACCCCTTGAAATTTTCAGGGGTATTTTTGGTCATTTTATTTTTATTTGAAAATAATTTTTTTTTAATATTTTTTGTTAGTGCGAGTTTGATAGATGAATGGACGTCCAAATTTTGGTGTCAAAATAGTTTATAGAAAAAAAATTAAAGATAAAATAGTGTAGAGACATGACATTGTGATTGAGAGATTCTTAGCCCTCCATTCAGAATGGACGATTGGATAAGGGCAGGATGGAACTTCTATGCCGTAGGGGGAAGCATAGAAAGCTTGCACCCTTAAGCAAGAAGGCAACCTGCGGTATTTTTTTTGATACATGTCCCTCTCTCTTTCTTCTCCTTTCTCTCATCTCCCACTCGAGGCCCTCTCTCTCTCTCTTTCTTTCCACACACCTCTCTCTTTTTGTCTCTAAGCTTTCTTACAATATCTACCTTCTTTCCCTTTTAAAGTCTATCTTTGTATTTTCTATCTTAATTTTGCTTTATTCTAATTTTGATTTTGTTTTTTATATGTTGTGATTTATGCCAATATACCAGTTAATCTAGATCTCTGGACGCTGTCAAATTTTGAAAACCCTTTTAAAATTGTAGGTAACAAAATGAGTTTTTTTTTTTTTTTATTGTAGTTTGGTGCTATATTTATTTGTGTCGTTTGCCATTTAGCCTAATTATGTTTCATTTATTAAATAAGTAAATTTGATTTATTATGTGAATAAAAAATACAAAAGAAATATCATTTAGCTTGAGCAATTGTGGTTGAGTAATTTGAATAATGACAATAGTATGTTTTAATTGGTTTGGTTTTATACTAATTAGTAAGAGATCTGTGGATGTTGTCAAATTTTAAACATATTTTTAAAATGTTAAGTAACAAAACGAGTTTATTTATTTGTTTATTGTGGTTTGGTACTATATTTTTTTGTGTTGTTTGCTATTTAACCTCATTATATTTTATTTAATAAACTTATAAAATTAATTTATTGTGTGATTCAGAAATAAAGAAAAATATCATTTGATTTGAATAATTGTGATTGATTAATTTCAATAATGATAATAATACTTTCAAATTGTTGTATTTATTTTCATAACTATAGTATTGTATACAATTAATAATTAATTATAATAATATAATGACATTTACATAAATAATATATTAGCATAGTTCATTATTAATAACAAATTATATATAATATATTATAATGAAAACTTATATTCATAATAATTAACATGATTATATGATATTAATATGCATAAATTTTAAGTTATTGAAGATTATAATATTTTCTATTTATTTAAAAAATTATTATTATATATTATAATTTCATTAAAGGAGACTACGATAGTTATGTTGTATTATTAATAAATTATAATGGCATGAATTTATTGATATTAAATAAGTTTTTTTCTACTTTATATCAATTAATAATATTTGTCAATAAAAATTAACATGGTGATGATTAATAAATTTGATTATATTAATTATAATTCATAACTGTTATAATATTTGTAACAAACACTAAGCATAATTATTAATTAAAAATAGCAGGAGTATGATTGTAATATTTTACTAAATATTAAACCTATTACAACAATAATTATAATTATAGATTGTATTATTAGAAATGTAATTATGCAATAATAATAATATATAAATTAATAATATTTGTCAATAATAATTAACATGGTGATGATTAATCAATTTGATTTTATTAATTATAATTCATAACTATTATAATATTCATAACAAAAAATAAGTATAATTATTAATTAAAAATGGCAACAATGATTGTAATATATTATTAAATATTATACTTATTACACATATTTTTATAATTATAGATTATATTCTGATAAATATAATTATATATTAATAATAAGATTATTATAAAAATATATTCCACATTAATTTTTTTATTTCCTGAGATACTTTTGGTCGACTTTATAAATGTGATTTGTATGTGTACATGAATAATAATAGCCTTGCTCTAGACAATCAAATTAGAGCTCACCTTCAAATAGTGTCGAGAAATGCGGTTTCAATACTAAAAATCTTTGTGATAGCCTTAAAATTAATTTTAATATTTAATTATAAAAATTCAAAGCTTAACAAATAGTATAGATCGAGCAGATCCATGAAAACTTTAAAACCTTAAAAATAGGCGGTCCAAAAATACGTTACAAGATGCACCATTTCTAAAACTTCAAATCCATTTTTTTCTCATGTCCATGCATCTTGATGTTGAGATGATCAACTTGAGGCTATTTAGGCATCAAAACAATCTCTTCTAGAGAAATTTTTGAGGTGGGCTCTAATTTGATTGTTTAGATCCTCGGCTCTACATAAACTTTTTCTATAATAATTATACTTTGATAATTGGAAAATATATAATAATTCATTTGGTCTAATGATATTAAATATAGTTTTATTAGTCATAGATACAACTATTATGTTATAGAATTTTAATTAAATAATATTAATCTATTGTTTTGGGTTTTTCATATTAATCTATTTTAATAATTTATGAATAAATATATAATATAAATTTATTTTTATAAGTAAGAAATATTACTGTAATTGAATTAACAATAATAATAATAATATGTCTATGTTACTTAATTTGATATATCAAAATTTTATGTGTTATTTAACATAATACATAAATAATTTTTTCATTTCGCTAAATTTATGTCTATTCAATCAAATAGTATTTGGTGTTTGTTTAAGAAAAGTATTTTATCTCTCTTTCGTTATAAAAAATATTTCATCTCTCTTTCGCTTTTTTCCTACATAGGTGAGAAACTATTATTTTTATTTAAGTGTGGAATTCACTTTAAGTTTTATTTCATTTTAGATTTTATAAATTTATTTTTGATAAATATAATTAAAAAAATTACATGCATAACATTTTAATAACACCGGAACACAGGTGCACTCTACTAGTACCAAATAAAGCTATGAAGAATTGGCCACTTTCATTTTTTTCTAAAAATATGGGTTTTGTTAATTTGTCAGGGGTATTTGAGATCATTTCCCAGCCTATATTTAGAACCTGTTTAAACAGAGTTAGCAAGTTATCAGATCTCCCTGATGATGTGGACACGCGACACGGTGTCTCCTCACAACTTACATGTGTCTTCCCTCTGAAACTGTCACGTGCCATTGCCTCTGTTTTAGTTTGGGTCTTTCTCTTCAGTTATAGAGAGAGAAGAAGAAGAGAGAGAGAGGGATTTTCTTCTTTCACTGGTATGAATGAAGTGTGAATTTTGTGTGCTTGAATTTTTATGTGATACTTCCATGTCAAGCCTGAAATTTCAGTTTCTCAGTGTTTGTTGCTGTATGTTATGAGCCATTATTATGAGTTATTATTGTTGTTGAGTTGTTTTATTCATCTGGTGTTTATTTGTGTGGTGGGATATCATGTTGAAGTGGATGCATTGGTTAGGTCCAATATTTTTTCTTTGAATTTCTTTTATAAAATCATTTTTCCTCCCATTTTTACTCTTTATTACTACCAAATGTTAGTGAGTGGTGGTAATGTTGATTTGTACATCACTTGTGAGGGATTTTTATTCAATATTGAGTCCCCTTTTTTTTTTTTTTTTTTTTTTTGTAGTTTTGAATTTTATTTCTCTTGATTTTTACATAAATTTGTTGAGTTTTCAGCAGTGATCAAGGTTTAATTGGTTTGGTTGCTTGTTGTGTTTTGTTTATGTATTTAATCTATTTGGATTGGTTGTATTTCCAAAATAATTATTTTCTTACATCTCACTGTAATATGAAGGCTTCCTTATTATTATTATTGTTATTATTTATACTCTCTCTCTCCCTATATATATATATATATATATATATATATAGTTGTGAATGGTGGATTTATTAATTCTGATATCTATTTTAAAAAAAAAAGTTGTTTTTTTTGGAACAATTTTGTAAATATTAATATAAGACAACATATCATTATCTTCTACATAAGGGGTAAAATTGAAATTTTAACTAAAGAACAAAGAAACTTTATAAATAAAGTTCCAAGGCACTAACTTCCAAAATACTATTGTCCTCTTGTAAAAATTGTAAATTTGCCATTGCTTAATGGTAAATTTACCTATTTAAATAAATTTTTAATAAAAAATAATAATTGTTTTGATAAATACACCCATCACAACCTTTTCTAACTTGAACGTTTGTATTTTGAGGGGTTGTTAACTCTAGACAAACCCATATATATATATATATATATATATATATATATATATATATATATATATATATATATATATATATATATATATATATATATATATATATATATATATATATATATATGCTGAGCAAGAACGAGGAGTTCCACGATTAGTCATTAACTATAAACCCCTCAATAAAATCTTACAATGGATTAGATATCCCATTCCAAATAAAAAAGACTTACTCGATAGACTTTTACATGTTGTAATCTTCTCTAAATTCGATTTAAAATCTGGCTTTTGGTAAATCCAAATAAAAGAAGAAGATAAATATAAAACTGCATTTAATGTCCCTTTTGGACAATATGAATGGAACGTTATGCCTTTTGGTCTTAAAAATGCTCCACTCGCTGACCGCTACAGTAAACGTCAATAGCTCAGATTGAATCTTGGTCGATCTGACGGTCACGTCCTCATTTCGTGTTTGAATTTTAATTTTTTTTTCTTCTACAAATCCAAATCACTAGAAATTTAGACATATGTTTTTCTCATCAAGGCATACCTAATAAAAATATAAAAAAATTAATTCGTGAAAAAAAATTGATCAAAATACCTCGAAACATTTCGAATGTATTTTGGTTAATTTATTTCATGTAAAATATTCTTTTGATATTTTTCGTAGATTCACCTATTTTTGAAGAACACACGCCTAAAATTTCAAGTGATTTAGATTTGTAGAAAAAAATTAAAATTCAAATACTACCGGACATCCGTGGTCGTGCTGTGGGTGTTTACTACATGATCATATATATATATATATATATGGAAGATACTACAAAATGCCTATATGCGAAAATAAACAGTGTTTTCGTGTACCCTCATCAATATCCAAACTTCATCGCACAGTCACAATTGTTCGGTGGTGTTTCAATTTTTTTTTTTTTTACTAATCGGAATGATATGAAAATTGGATTGCGTGTATATTTTTGTGAGGCGCACCTAATAAAAATATGAAAAATTAATTCGTAAAATATAAATCGACCAAAATACCTCTGTAAATTTCGGAGGTATTTTGATCAATTTATATTTTCTTATTTTTTTAGGTGCGCCTCACTAAGATGTATGCACGTTCCAAATTTCAAATAATTTGGATCTGTTGAAAATAAAAATGAAAAATGAAACACTATCAGACATCTGTGACCGTGCGATGAAGTTTGGACGATAATGAGGGTAGGCGAAAATGAACAATGAAATCACTGTTCATTTTCGCCTATAGACGTTGGGAAGAGGTTTTATATATATATATATATATATATATATATATATATATATATATAGTTGTGTGTGTGTTGTGTATTGTACGTCTCTTTTCTTGACGGTATGACACAAATTTCATAATTTGAACGTTTTGTACCTCTCTTTTCTTGACAGTTTGACACGAATTTCATAATTTGAACGCCGCATAACCCAAAAGAATTTCCCTTAATATGCATATATTGAAATTTTTCGTGTTTCGCTATTTTGTTTTTAGCATATAGACACTCTCGTTTGCTTTATTATTTTTCAAGATCTCATCATAAATGCAGTATGCATGATTTGAAGAAAAGGGTTTTTCTTGATTTATCATTTTGATCCAATTTTTATCTCACCCACCTCTCTCGTGTTGTTTCTAAGATCCCTTTAGATTATCTCCCTATCGATTGTTTTCTAATGTTTTGGATAATTATTTTAAACCTTGGACTCTGTTCGGGAGACACAATAGTCCCGAGCCCAAGTCCCAATATTTTTTTTATTTCGAAACGGTAGTCTGTGATGTCTGAGTAACTTGGTTGAGTATGAGACTAATTTGCCAAGTTTTAGATTGATTTTCATGTTTTGAATTGATCGAAGCCTCCTTTTAATTCAACATTTCTTTGTATAATAGTATCTTGTCTTTCCAAGAGAAACAATTGAAATCACACCTATATTAAGAACATAAATATGAACCTCCCAGCGCTTGGATCCTATTTCTTGTCATGACAGGCCATGGATTTTCAACTGCTAAGAAAAGTTAGCTTTTTAACTGCTAAGAAAAGTTAGCTAGTCAGAACTTCTCAATCCGTCAAGAAAGGATAAGATCAAGGGCTAGAACGATATTTCTTCATTCTCAGTGTAGGGATGTGAGGATAATTCTCGGCTAATATAATTTTGTATTTTTTTTTTACCTAAAATAGATCTTTGTTTATCATTTTCTTGTTTGATTGTCCTTATTTATGTGCATATGTCTGCATGTGTGTTTTCCTTTCTTTGTTTTTGGGGTGAGGTTTGAATGCGGAACAAATTGAAGGTTCAAACCCTGAAAACTCTCGTACAAACCAGATGTGGCACCTCTAGAGAAGATTCAAAGGCCGTGGGACACCTTTAATTGTATTTTATGTCATGTGGAGCGGCTTGTTGAGATGCTCTATAAATGGTTAATGGGAGTTTTTAGTGAGATCTTTAATAGTTTTCTTTCTATAGTTTTTTCCATTTTACTGATTTGGGTTTCTTGTTGTATGAAGCCATGTTCGACATAGTTTCTCTCGATGAATTCTAGTTGCTTGCAAGAATATATCGATTTCAAATCATCGAATGCGTGATGAAAGAGTTGGCCTCATTCTCATTTTGGAATCTCTAGAGCCTATTTTGTTTGGGAGCTTACATTAGCTCTGGTTTTTGGCCATATATGAGCAAATAAACTTCACAAGTGTTCAATGGAGTACAATGATGGGAAACTTTCAGAAGAGCATCGTGAATTGTTCAGGTCTGCAACTGAGAGTGTGGATCCAACATCTGTTTCTCCATTAGAGGTCATCACATCACCGAGAACACCAAGGACCCCAAGATCACCTGTCAAACATGGATCCAACAAAGGTAGTCCAATAAAGCATGAGCGGCACTCGCATACTGGAAGAGATGGTCGACCAAAAAAAGGTATAACTTCTCGTTTTTGTTTTGATCAGACTATGTCCTTATTTTTTATACATGATTGTTTGATTCACTTGCTTTCTTATGTTTCTTGTCTAGATAAAGTAATCTATGGTGGCCAAGCCTGGCTATGGACATGCCCATGAGTTATTTGGTTATGTTTTATGTGAAAAATGTGTTTTATGTGAAAAAAGTGTTTTAAGAGTTCCATAGATGTAATTCTTCTTTTTAGGCAGGCGTGCGCTTACTTCATGGCTTTAATGAATTTCTTCTTGAAATTAATGGATGTTTTGAAATGTGAAAACTTATTTGGTGGAGTCCAGTCACTATTTTTGAGTTATAGCTTGCAGAGCCGACTCAGGACCTGTGTGATCGGCTAGGACCGGATCTTGGTCAGGCTCGAGCCAGTAACTTGGAACTCGTCGCACCCTTTTTTGGCCCTCCTTTGTCAATTTTTCGTTGAGTTGACCAACTCTTGTTCAGACTTGGGGTCGGGATTCCATGAAGTCCCTAGTGGAGTCTGGTTTCCTAAACACTGAGTTATATATTACGTGATTTAATACTGTTTTAATGTTAAAATTATCGTGTGTTTCCAAGTTTATAGGATTACTAAGCTGATAACAAGTTAGGAAACATCTATCTATAACCACCACATACAAGTAAACTTAATACAAGTTGATTTCTATTAAATAAAGGAAAATCAAGATGCTTGGGCGAATTCAGGAAAAAATTAAAATGCCCACTAGCACCTGCACTGCTGTAGTCCAACAAAGAAAGATCTCCCTGGAAGATTGAAGAAATTCGTTATTACATTTGATGATTTCAAACTGTTTATTTTAGGCATATACAACCATCTTCCACTTGTCCCTGCAACTATGCACATTTTACATTGATACATAATTCATGTGATGTTGTGTTTACAAAAATGCATCTTTTAGATTTACAGAGAACTTAAAAAAAAAAGAAAGAAAGAAAGAAAAAGTATATCACTAGGAGGGTTTTCAGTCCTATGACCCTAATAGTTTGGAGATCTCAACCCGGCGCTTTGATTTGCAAGTTAAAGTCCTTTGTTACCTATCAAAAAGGGAAATCGGTTACAATTACCGACGAAGTCCCAGCCCATATCTGGATTTTCATTTGTTCTTGTATTAGTAACTGTAACTCATAATCAGAGATCATAGACTATTGGTTATGTTGAAATTTTGTTAATTTTCCATGACTCTACAACCGTCTTTCATCCTCGGAGAGATGATCGAAAAGGAAACGAAACTTGGGCCAAAGAGATTTGGAAAAACCAGAACTCCAGTGCAAACAACTCTCCAATGGCTCTTTCCTATTCTCATTCCCCTCAGAAGGAGCTATTCTCGCCCTGAGAACCACTCGCAACTTTTGGTTTCGAGGGACCTCAGTTCATTTGTCCAGGTTGACCGCTAACTTGGGGGCCTTTGACCGGCAAAAGGTTTGGCTCACGGTCTCCTTTGAGCCAAACCTCTATCCCTCTACACGCTTGGTGCCTTGACACCTTCAAGGCCATTGGTAACTCTTGTGGGTTCTTTGCGGTTGTTCATTAGAAGTCCATGAAAAATCTGCCTCTAGGCACTCTACTGCTCATCGTTGACATGCTTGAACCGAATCACAATCCTCCATTCCGTTGCTGGAATTCGCGTGAGCTTACTTCCAGGTCCTCCTTTCCTGGCCTTCTGGCTCACCGCCCGCTCTTAGGTTCATCGCTTCGGGAAACAATTCAAGACTGTCAACTACTCCCATTAATCAGGAGCAGTGGAAGCATGTTGTCAAGAGAAGGCCAAGACGCGTACAGAGCCGATGAAACAATCGCCACCCCCTCCCAAAGGCTACCCACCTGCGCGCCACCCAGGTCTGCCTCCTCCACCCCACCACCCCCTCCCACACTACCATCTCGCACCATCCAAGGAGTCTCGCACTGTCCAAGGAGATGTAGTGCCGATTCCTAGAGACACTCGACACCTGTCCCCCTCCCACACCTACTACCACCACCTGTCAACATACTTCGTCCTTCTATCTCTCCTTCTCCCCTTCCCCCAATACTCTTCAGGACAATTCCCTTCTCCCTGTACTTCAATGCACCATCCCACCCTCGCTCTCTGCCCATGCCACCAGTCCTCGTGTCTTCTCAACACAAGCCACACCTACATACACAGCCCAGGCTCGACATTCCCACTTCATCATGCATTTCCCCTGGCCTACCTCGGAGGTTACCCCACCGCAACAGCCACCCAACTTGCTTGATCTTTTCCTCTCATCTTGTTTTGCTGGACCCGGCCTTCGGCTCCATCATCATCTTTGCTCATAGATTTCCTGGAAGAAGTAGAAGCATCACCTGAAGGTGACACAACACCATCTCCTTCCCCATAGAAGGTGGACACTACACTGGCGGACATAGAGGGTATCCTGGTTGCTAATTTAATCTCAGCCCCCCAGGTTATTATAAGCTACACTGCAGATCCCCTCAATGATGACCCTATTATCATCTCTGTCCCCATCCCTGCTGGCCTGCCTCCGCCCAACTTTATCCTCCTCTCTCCACCACCTCCTCTTTCACAGAATGCAACCTCACCCTTTATCCTCTTGGGATCTCCTTTTCTCACCCCTGCTTTTCCCCTACCCCCTTTTCTCACCACCCCAGTAAGCCCCTCTTCATTTCTTCACCCTACTGATGCCATTGACACCATTTGTCCCCCCTTTCTGCCACTCCTACCTTCGATGCCATTGACACCATTTGTCCCCCTTTCTGCCACTCCTACCTTCGCTCCTTCACCACCTGCCGCATTGTTTATCCCTGGGAATACCCCTCCTCCAGCAGGCCCTTGCCCCAACCCTACTTTCTCTCCCTCTCTTGCATCCCCATCAACTCCCGACCTTCACATACCCACACTCAACCCACCCCGGTCTAGTTTGGTTGAAAAAGGAACAACCCTTATCCTCCCTCATATATACTGGCAGATTCATCAAGGCTGAAATTGCTTGTGGTATTTTACAGGTTGTCTTCTATGGGGCTGCCGGGTTTACCTTCTCTTGCAACTGTCTCGGCTTCATCTTCTCACTCTCTTCTCCTGGGCTGTCGGGTTTACCTTCTCTTGCGATCGTCTCGGCTTCATCTTCTCACTCTCTTCTCCTGTTTGTCGACACAATAGGGGACCCTATCTCGCCATCGTCAGTGAACTCAGACTACGTCAACGGCATTCTGGACGTCATGAAAGTAATGGCCTTCCCCCATTCAGGACAAGATGCCCAATTCCATGAACACTTCTTGGCTGGTGTTCAGTCGCGTTTTTTGGGTAAGCAAGAAAGGAAGCCGAGAACTCACTCTCGTGGTCTTGGCCAGGACCAGAAAAAGTAGATGCCCAATTCCATGAATACTTCTTGGCTGGTGTTCAGTCGCGTTTTTTGGGTAAGCAAGAAAGGAAGCCGAGAACTTGGCAGTGAGAGATCCATGTTTCAAACAAACAGGCCCACAATTTTGGCCCTCACTGAAACTAAGTCACCCCATCCTACCCTATTCCAAGTTAGGCAGGTATGGGGACGCCAACCTTGTCAGTGGTCTCTTTACTTGCGGAAGGGGCATCGGGTGGCATTTGGGTCGTCTGGGACCCCACTGCTCATTCCCTAACCTCCTCTCACATTGCGAGTGTTTCGGTGACCTTACTTTTGTTAAGGATATCCGATGGCTTGCTTTGGAAGTTCATAGCCATTTACGAGCCCAATCAAGACACTCTAAGGCACCGTCTTTGGGATGAGCTCAACATCGCTACCTCCCTCCCACACCCCATTTGGTGCTTAGGAGGGGACCTCAATGTCACAAGATGGTCCTTCGAGAGGAATTCTTCCTCTACGATCACTCCAGCTATGTCGGCCTTCTCAAACTTCGTTAGCCTTAACAACCTCCTTGACCTACCCACTGAAGGATAACAATATACGTGGTCCAACCACTCCACCACCCCATCCCTCTCTAGACTCGACAGGTTTTTGGTCTCTATAAACTAGGACTCCTCCTTCCACGGGACCCACTCTTTAGCCTTACCCAAGCCCACCTCCAATCATTGTCCCCTCCTCCTGGACACCAACCTTGCTTAGAGAGGTGCAAAACCTTTTAGGTTCGAACTTGTTTGGTTGGAAGAACCCACTGTAGCCTCGCTATTCCCTGTCTAGTGGCAAGATTTGTCAGCCTTGGTCCAAGGCTAGGCTGGTTTCAGAATTTAATGCAAACTTCAACTGCTCAAGACTTGCCTCAAATCTTGGAGTACAAGCTTCCCGAGGTTCCTCGGCCCCCTTAAAAGAGCCACCCTTGAAGCCATCCATGCTCTCGACATCACTGAGGAATCCAGGAACTTACCAGAATCATAATTCCTTCATAGAATCGAACTAACAACTCTTTACCAATCCCAACTGAAGCAAGAAGAAATATTCTGGCATCAACGATCCAGAATAAAATGGTTGAATGTTGGGGACCTCAACACAGGCTTCTTCTAGGGAACAGCCAACTGCAGGTGCAAAGATAACACCATCTCGCACCTATTAGTGGAAGATCACCTTATAGACCAACCACTTGATGTCGAGCACTACATCCTAGTCTACTTCAAAAACCTCTTCTCCACTCCGGCAGGGCCCAGAACTCCCATGGGGGATCTATCTTTTTTGGTCTTACGACCTGAAAAAGCCTCCTGCCCCGAAAGACCATTTTTCGAGCATGAATCTTGTTTGCCCAGTTAGACTCTGACAGAGCTCTAGTGACTGACGGATACCCCATTGCCCTATTCACACAATTTTGGGAAGTCTTCCGACATGATTTTCTAGCCATGTTCGAAGAATTCTTTTCCAGGGGAGTTATCCATCGAGCGCTGAATGCCACTTTTATAACTCTCATTCCCAAGGTTGAACGAGCAACCCACCTCAAAGACTTCCGACCTATTAGTCTGGTCAATTCTACTTATAAAGTCGTAGCCAAGGCTTTATGCTCCCTGACTTAAGTCGTATCCTTGGTAATCCCCCCCCCCCCCCCCCTCAAAGTGCATTAATTAAAGATCATCAAATCCTTGATGATGCTTTGGTGGCTCATGAATGCATTTATTCTAGACACCTTAATAGGGAACCCATAATTTTCGTAAAGCTTGATTGGAAGAAAGCTTACGATCACGTGGATTGGGACATCCTTGAAGAAACCCAATCTAGAATGGGATTCGGTTCGAGATGGAGATCTTGGATGAAGGCCTGCTACTCTCATCCACACTTCTCCATTCTCGTCAATGGTTCCCCTAAGAGATTCTTTCCATCTACCAGTGGCCTTCGTCAAGGAGACCCCCTCTCCCCTTTTCTCTTTACAATCTTAGCCAAAGTTTTCAATCTATCTATCTCAAGAATGTATTTGGTTGGCCTATTATATAGGTTCAAAGTTGGTCACCAAGGGCTAACAGTCTCACATCTCCAATATGCGGATGACACCTTGGTTTTTTGCAATGCTGATTCAGAAGATGTGGGAAATCTATTATTGTTTCTTAGATGTTTTGAGTTTGTAACGGGATTCAAGGTTAATTTTGACAAAACCAAAATGCTGGGATTAATATCGATTAGATCTCCCTCAACTCTTTCGCTGACAGTTGGGGATGTGTGACAGATACTCTTTTGTAGCCTACCTCTCTGCTTGGGAAAGCCTAAAAAGAGACCTTGGTCTCACATAATCGACAAGGTAAACCGTAGGTTAGCCGGATGGAAAGGTCGATTCCTCTCTCTGGGAGGCAAACTGGCCCTCATTAAAGTCGCCCTTGCTAATATACCAGTTTACCCAATGTCCTTCTTCCACATGCCGGTAGTCGTTAGCGTAAGATTAGAACAATTGATGAGAAGGTTTTTTTGATATGGGAATGCCTCCTCCGACAAATTTCATCTTATATTCTGGGATATACTCTTCCTGTCCAAAAAATTGGGGGGATTAGGGAAATCCTGGGATAAACTCTTGTCTATCCAAAAAATTGGGGGGCTTAGGGATAAAAAATCTTAAGAAGCAAAATGTGGCACTCATAGGCAAAGGGAGCTAGCGCCTGGCCACCCAAAGGGACCAACTGTGGAACACTATCCTTCATCATAAATATCGAATACCCATCATATCGCGAGTCCTGACTTCAAGCCCAACCAGAGATCTTCTGGAATATGGCGATCCATTTGTGCTGCTCACCATCACTTCCAGTCTCGCATAAGGTTTTATCTCAGACAAGGGGAATCACATCCTCTTCTGGTAAGACCTTTAGCTTGGACACACTCCCCTCAAGGACATATTCGCAGACCTGTATTCTCTATCTTGTACACAATAGGCTATTGTTGAAGATGAGATGGTCCTAGTGGGGTCTTCAAGATCTTGGAACTGCGTGTTTCGAAGAGCTCTTAATGACTTGGAAGTTGAACTTCAGGCCATCAATCTTGCAAACAGTGGTGCAGACAGAATCATTTGGTCCTCCTCAGCCTCCGGGAGCTTCTCGGTACCCTCATTCTGTCGTAGTCTTTCACAAGTTTCAACTACTTCTACAACACCTTCCACTTCAATTTCTCAGGCTTGGGTCTCCATACCCCCCCCCCCAAAAAGTCTAGATTTTTATGTGGCTAGCACTCTATCAAAAAGTGCTAACAGTTAATCAAATATAGCGCAGGGGCATTCCACTCCCCAACCGATGTCTCTTGTGTATGGCTGCCGAAGAAACAAATGGCCACCTACTAAATTGTCCCTTTGCTCATAATCTCTGAGGGGGCATTCTCCAACTTTTTGACATTCAATGGGTCACACTTGAGCATGTCCCATCCATTCTATCATATGTTCAGCCCTTTCCTTGGCGTCTATCATATGTTCAGCCCTTTCCTTGGCTTTAACCTAGGTTTCTCCTTTGGAAATCCAGGGTGGCAGCTACCATTTGGGCTCTATTGATCGAGAGAAACAATAGAGTATTTAGGGGTGAATACTTCACGTGAAACAAAATTTTCACTAGGCTAAAATCCACAATTGTCTTTTGGGCAACAAACCAACACGGTTTTAAAGGAGTCACCACTATGGCTTTCTTTCAGGATTGGTTTGCAATCCTAAAACACAATTGCAAATGACCAGCTCATGCTTCTTGTTGGATTCCCCCATTGCCATACCATTCAAACTGAACTTCAATGGATGCTCCCTTGGGAATCCAGGTCCTTCGAAAGTGGGAGCCATAGTAAGAAACTATTTAGGTAACACAGTAGCTTCGTCTTCCAGTTACATCGGGCACACCAATTCGGTGGTAGCCGAGGCCCACGCCCTCTTGGAAGGACTAAAGCTACTTCAAACTCTAAGCCCACACGCAATTGTGATAGAGGGCGATTCACAAAATACTATTATGTGGGCCCAAAGAATACCCTCTTCACCTCCAACCTGGACCCAAGCACACATCTTTGATCACATTCATTACTTGTGTAGGGGTATGGACGTCTCATGGAAGCATACCTGGAGGGTAGGAAGCAGACGCCCTAGCTAAAGAAGCGGCTTTGCGAGAGGAATTTTAGCAATCTACGTGTTTGCCTAGCTGGGAATTTTGGACCACTTTCTTTTATTAGTTGCGGTTTGCACACTGTTACCATCTTCTAGAAGGATTTTGGCCTTCTTTTTTGGTTCTCTTTCCCTTGAGCACCCAACTCTGTGGTCTGCCTAGGTTTTTGTACTCTTCCTTTCACTCAATTTAAGGCTAACTTTCTAAACAAACTTTCAACATTATGTTTTATTGACGTTCCTTGTAAAGATTTATGAGAAATTTATCAAAACTCCCATAATAGATTAACTATTTAACATTTTAACCTTTTGCAACTATTCCATGTCATAATCATGTGGCTTTTGATGGTATTTTGAAATTAAATCAAAACACGTGCAAAATATAAATAGTTTGCATCTCATGGTTACTTTGATAATTTTCCAAACATTTACTGATAAAAGATCGAATTGATTAGTAGATACATGGTATTAAATGCAATGACATATTTTGCTTGCAGGTGGCTCAGGTGGTAAAGGCATATGGGGAGGTTTATTGGAGATTGATGATGATCATGTCCTCGATCGAAATGATCCAAACTATAATAGCAGTGAGGTAGTCACGAAAGCATTCATACCTCTCATTTGCTACTGCATTAATTCGTGTATGACACGCATAGTAGTTGGTAGACATTTTTAACTTCTAAGTACCTGTCCTGTCGATTTGTCTATTGCAAGCAAATGTTGCAGGTTAAAAGCAGGTTCATGTCTGTTCAATTTGTTTAAACTTCTTCACTTTAACAAAACCTTCCTTTTTTATTTCAGGAAAATAGCCAACCCAATGAGATTAAAAAACATTCCCCTGCTTTCGAAGAGTTCAGAGCAAAAACCAGACTGATTATTGAGGAATACTTCATCACTGATGATATTTCCTCGTCTGCCAATGAACTAAGAGACCTCGGCCTTCCATGCTATCACTACTATTTTGTCAAGAAGCTCGTCTCCATGGCTATGGATAGGCACAATAGAGAGAAGGAAATGGCAGCTCTCCTCTTATCCTCTCTCTATGTCGATGTTATTGAAGCACCCCAAGTTTATCGAGGCTTTGGAAAACTAGTCAAAGCCACTGATGACTTAGCAGTAGACATACCTGATGCTATAGATATCCTCGCTCTCTTCATTGCTCGAGCTGTTGTTGATGATATTCTCCCTCCTGCCTTCTTGAACAAACAAGTTACCACTCTCCCGAAAGACTCGAAAGGAATTCAAGTAATAAAGAGAGCGGAGAAGAACTACTTATCGGCCCCTCTTCATGCTGAAGTTATTGAAAGGAGGTGGGGAGGAAGCAAAAGCAAGACAGTAGAGGATGCCAAGTCTAAAATAAACGATCTTCTTGTTGAGTACATAGCAAGTGGTGATAAGGTAGAGGCATGTAGATGCATTAAAGACCTTAAAATGCCATTTTTCCATCATGAAATTGTTAAAAGGGCTTTAATCTTAGCGATGGAAAGGAGAACAGCAGAGTATGCTTTGCTAGATTTATTAAAGGAGGCCTCTGAAGAGGGAGTGATAAACTCTAGTCAAGTATTGAAAGGGTTTGAGCGGCTTATCGATACGGTAGATGACTTATCACTTGATATTCTTAGTGCAAGGGATATGCTTCAATTACTTATTTCCAAGGCAGCCTCAGAGGGGTGGCTCTGTGCATCTTTGCTGAAGTCTCTCTCTCCTCGACCAAATGGGTTTCTCGAAGAAGGCGATGCAAGGGCCTTCAAGTCAAAGGCAAACTTGATAATTCAAGAGTATTTCTTGTCAGGAGATGTGGCCGAAGTGGCTGAGAGGCTCGAATCCGAGAACCTCCTCTCCCCTTGCTTTAAGGTCATATTTGTAAAGAGGTTGATTTCACTGGCAATGGATAGAAAGAATAGAGAAAAGGAGATGGCCTCAGTATTATTATCTTCGCTAAATTTTCCTTCAGACGATGTGGTAAATGGCTTTGTCAATCTGATTGAGGCGGCCGAGGACACCTCATTGGACATCCCAATTGTGGTCGAGGATTTGGCACTATTTTTAGCGAGAGCAATGGTAGACGAGGCCATAGCTCCGCTAAATTTAGAGGAGATTGAGTCACAAGTGAAGCCCAACTCGATTGGGTCTAAAGTTATTCGAATGACTCGAGCCATGCTTGGGGCGCGGCTCTCAGGTGAGAGAATATTAAGGTGTTGGGGTGGAGATGGTAGTGGAAGCAATGGTCGAGATATAGAAGAAGTCAAGGGGAAAATTGGGAAACTACTCGAGGAATATGATTCGGGAGGAGGCGTAGGCGAGGCTTGTCGATGCATAAGAGAAGTAGGTATGCCATTTTTTCACCACGAAGTGGTGAAAAAGTCGTTGGTTATGGCAATGGAGAGGAAGAGTGAGAGACCATTGAGGTTGCTTGAAGAGTGCTTTGCAGTGGGGTTGATATCGAGTTATCAGATGGCGAAGGGGTTTGCAAGAGTGGCTGAGGGCCTTGAGGATTTGGCATTGGATGTGCCCGATGTGGGCCATGAGTTTGCGAGTTGCGTAGAGAGGGCCAAGGCTGCCGGGTGGTTGAACTAGTCATTTGGGGTCGACCGTGACGACCCCAATGGGCCTTGTGTCCCAGCATAGAGAGAGCAGAGCATGTTGCTGTGCCTATGCAGCAACAGGCTTTGCTCATGGGAGTTCATGACCAATTTCATGGATATGGTTCTTATTAGGTCTCTTATCTTTTGCACTTTTTCTCTTTTTCTCCTCCTTGGGCCTTAGTTCTTTTCTATTTTTATTTATTTATTTTAACCACGAGGAGAAAACAATCTCAAGGGTGATGACACTGATGAGCAATGTACTATTTATATCCACTTGGGCCAAAGTTTGGTGCTGTTCTTATGATTAATTGCTCCCTAGATGTTAAATGGTGGAGTATTTTTGTTGTTTTTGGTGTATTTTATTGGGATTAATTTCAATACTCTTGTATTGAGAGAGTACATGGGCCGAAAGCAGTTTAACTGGCCTAATTGGTACACTACCGACTGATTCAACTGTCCTAACCGGACAAATTCCGGAGGGTCAAAAAATTGTTAAAAAAATAAAAAGATGTAAAAAAATTCTAATAAAATATAAAAACATATAAAAAATGATTAAAACAAAACACATTCAAATGAAATTGAAAATTAATGAAAAAAATAGATTTTAAAAATGAATATTAATGATCAAAATATTTACCATAATATAAAATATATTAAAAAATATATTACAAATCAAATTCTTTATTTTTTTTAAGCTCAACTTCTTTTAGAGAGCTCAAATTCTTTTAGAGCTGTTGTGTGTATGAGAGAGAACCACGGTAATGATGAGGTAGAGAGAGCAATGTTTAAAAAAACTATCTAATGCTTGCCTAGGCGGCCTGAACCAAAAATCTGCCAACCTAAATTGGCACGGGCGGAGTACATGGGCGGGCGCTACACGTGCGCCCGCCCGCCCACTCTGCGGGCCTAGAGAGCAGCTGCATTAGACTGAAGACCTCATCAATTTTGAAATCATATCAGGCAAATAAGTGAGGCCAATAGCAATTGATGTGAATAACCAGGGGGTAAAATATCTTACCAGTTAGGCTAATCACTCGTGATAGAGATTAAGGCTTTCACTTGTGAGCTAAGAAAAGCACATGCATTGCATTGGCCTCATAGCATATTTTCGTGAGAAAACGGTCTTAACAGAAGGCTTTTCAGATTGCCCGCTTTTGCTGCTTCGTGAATTTTTTTAGCACTCATGATCTCAGAATTATGATCGACCAAACTGTTACCTTTCTCACCATAGCTTCATCATCTGGGCTGAAGGTTTTGGAATATTTCATTAGAATTTGGGGTATTCTGATGAAGCATTTAGGGTTTTGGGGGGGCCTTTGTGATCACTGGTTAAAGACATGGTTGAGGAGAATGGCAGTAAGAAAATTAACCCAAGTGAAAAAGTAGTCTTTGCAACGAGACCCAAACCCTGCCTCGAGAAAAAAAAATTGCAAAACAAACGCTCTCGTACACCAAGTCAAATAAAACCTCAAGAAAAAAATTGCAAATTTGTTTTTTTCCATTTCTAAAAAATTGTCTCTTTACAAAAACAACCCTAATTTCCAAACTTCAATAAAAAGCAGGTTTCTTATTGAAAACTAGAATACTAAGAAGCTTGAGTTATCTTCAAAAATTAGGGTGTTTGAAATAGAAAACAACTGACCCATTTGAATCTTCAAAAATTAGGGTGTGGGTGTTTGAAATAGAAAACAACTGACCCAATAGAATATAAAGATATTCAGATCAGAACTCTGAAATTTAAGAAGAAGAATATGATGATTTTTGAGAAATTCGTACCTTTTCTGTTTCAAATAGGAACGGTGAGAGAGAAATGCGAGTATAGCTGGCAGAAAATTTGGGGGTTTCCATGCTTTTCTTTCCCTCTATAACCGTTGAAAAGACATGACAGAGACGCGTCAGTTAGGGTTTTTCTTCTCTCCCCTTTCAGCCTTCTGGAGCAAGTCTTAGAAGCCCAATTTTAGGATGCAATATCAGCCTTTTCTCAGCACAAATTTCATTGATGTATATACTCATGCCAATGTTTTGAAATTCGGATGATCAGTCCCTACTTGAATTGATAGAAATCCCCAATATAGTCACATTTAACTGATTCATAGGCGTGAAAAATCCACATTAAATTGAAAAAAAAATTATCAAATTACTCATGAGTGACGAGGCATTTAAAACTTTTTATATATATATATATATATATATATGATTCAATTTGAAAATACCCATAAAAAAAAAATTGTATACTATATAAAGAAGTCATATCATTCTTAGGCATGGATGTATACTATATAACGAACTCATATCACTCTTAGGCATAGATGTGAAATCCTACTGATTAAAGTGAATAATAATAATTGGTAGATTTTATTTTGAACTTGTGCCCAGTGAATAACACATCTCATTATTCTGATTTTATATGGAAGGTTAATAATAATTATTACATCATGATGTTAGAAGTAAATGGTCTTATTGTATACATTTGTATTTATATATAAACTAATTACTTTTCATGTTGGTTCTTTGTGATAGAATTTTACTATAGCACGCTATAACCTCACAATAGTAAAATAGAAGCTAAAAAATTTATTTGATAGATTTCCACTATTGATCACTATCACCTCTCAATAGTCAAATAGTAAATAGAATGTAGAAAATTAAAAAAAAGGTTAAAAAAAGAAGAAAGAAAGAAAAAAAAGACAAAATATCATCATCAAAAGAACTTAAACTTTTCTTTAATTCGTCCCAAGCCCCTGGATAAAGGAGGTGGGTTGTGTTAAATATATAGCCAACTTAAAATTTTGTCAAAATGTTTTATGAATCCTGAAAAGAATCCGCAAAAGACATAACATACTTTGCGAGTTTATTGTATATTTAAATAAAAAGAGCACCAATGCTGGGTAGGATAAATAAAAAATAAAATATGAGGAATGAGCATCAATGCTGGGTAGGATAAAGAAAACTAAATATTTAGTTTGGAGTTGTAAGAATTAAGGACTGGTTAGATAAAGGAAAAACTATACTCCTGTGATGAAAATAGCTGGAAAAAGAATATGGAGTATAAAAAATCAACATTAACATGCACCTAAAAAATCTATCGTAAAAGGCTGTTTTGAAGTTGGAAAACCTTCTAATTGATTATCTCGACATCGAGATGTAGGAATATGAAAAAAAAACAAATCTTGAGTCTAAAAAATATTGCAACTTGCAACACATTATTTGATTTCTATTTTCAAGATTGATATATATTTATAAATATGCTTGATTTGAAACTTATGGAGTTTAAAATTTTATAATCAATAATAAAAATAGATTTTCATAGCATTCAACACAAAATTGCATCTCATGACAAAATATGGGTGTGCACCTTAATTTGATTATTTAAGGTTGCAACCATATGCAAACCACACCATTATATAATCCATGCAAAAAGAATACTTTTTCTTTGACAAAAAATAAATTCTATTAAACTTGATCCAGATGTATGCAACTCAAATGCAAATAAATGTAGCTCATATGCTTGAGTAAAGCCCAACCAAAGCAGTAGCAACATATTGAAATCCTAAGTTGTCAGTTGTATTTAAATACTGTTTCCCAAATAATATCTAAATGATAAGTGGAATAACAAATTTTTTGAGTATTAGACGGCTAAGGGTATCTAAATTTAGTGGAATAACAAGTTTTTTTAGTGTATTAGGCGGCTCAGAGTATGCATTTTCATACAGAAAGTCTAAATAAAATTTCTAGCACTTTAAGCATGGTAAATGGCACACCCCATGGTAATTGGCAAGCGATTGTGAACTTTTTGTACCGACTGCAAATCATCTTATTGCACACTTTCCATTAAGAATTACTATCTACTTAAGAATTTATTCATAAACCATAAAAACTTGCCAAATACATTTTTTTTGGTTGGTTCCAAATATTTAATGTGTACAGCCTGTTAGGATGATTGATAGTAAAGAATATAACAATGTATGATCATGAGAATGGGGCCAGGATTGTGGTCATGGTACCATCGTGCCCTACTTGAAGGTCATTGCTTCTTTTCTCACTGATGCATTAAAAAATTTGACTATTTCCAAAAACAGATAGGGCTTGTAAGCCCATTGGTCTACCCAAAAAAACATGTAATCCCCATTGATCTACCCAAAAAAATCTCACTAATGTATTAAAAAATCTAACTATTTCAAAAAATGGATAGGGGCATTTAATCCCCCATTGATCTACCAAAAATAAATTGTAATCCCCTGATTTACCCAAAAAAAAAAAAAAAAAGAGAAGTATGACCATGAAAGAAAATACATGGGTTAAAACATGCAATGCACGTTTGAGCTGTTTGTTCAAAATATAGGTTCGATGCATTTCTAAAGCTTTTTTTTTTCAAAATAAAAATTTAGAACAAATTTAAGACGTCTTCACTTTTACATATGTAAAGATGATATATCATCATAATATTTGAGGTCGGCTACATAAATCCTAATTAGTCATTTTGCTCTATTAAATATTATATTCTCAGTGATGCCAAAAGTCTCCATATCTCTTCGGATTACTTGTGAACAGATATGAAAATATGATATACTCAAACTTATCTTATTTACAATTCAGAACCAACACCCCTCTAATTCTAAAATCCAATAAAATAAAAGGGAATTATCGTATGGATACTATTTTTATTTTTATTTTTAAAAAAATGATCTAAAAAGGTGAACCGCATAAAATTCGAACAATTTTTTGGATAGTTAAATGAAGATGAGTTTCTATACTTATGGTAGAAAAAACTGGGGAAAATATCTCATTATCCTTTCTTTTTTACTTATATATCTCTAGAGACCCAATGATTGAAAATATTAAAGGTCTCCATCTTTTCTATCTTACAGTACACTGTACTCATTTTACCATGAATTTTTGACCCAAAAAAACACTAAAATGACACCCTCTCCTAAAAAATTTTCTTTTCCATTAACATTTTTATCTCTCTAAAAATATATTTCATTCCACCCCGTCTTCAAATCCCTCTTTAGGGGTGGCAATGGGTTGAGTCAGGTGTGGGTCCAGCCAGACTCGGACCCGAACCCGAAAAATGATATGGGACCTGGACCCGGACCCAGACCCAATCCAAAAAATAAGATATCCATATATTTAACTATATTTAAATATATGAGATCCAAAAAATATTACTGGACTTGGACCCGAATCCGATCGGACTTGACTTGGACCCATACCTAAATAGTGTTCGGATCCAAGATTTCGATATGGACCCAACCCGTTAGGTCAAACTCAGACCGGGTCTCGAGTCCCAAGTCAGGTTCAAGTCTATTGCCACCACTACGGTTGGGTCCAATTTTTAGACCCATGCCTCGACTCAGACCGGGTCTACCCCTCGGGTCCCAAGTCGGGTTCAGGTCTATTGCCACCACTACCTCTTATGATCTTATTTTTATCCCAATAAATACCGTTTCCCGCCCTTTCCTCTCCTTATGAACCCTCTCTTCTCTCTCTTCATTCTCGTCCTCCCTTCGTCAAAGAGAGATCGAAAATGCATAGCCAATCTAATGAGACTTGAGAAAACAATATTCCTGTAACATTCGACAATAAATAGGGAAAATTACTGTACCGAGGCTGGCTCGGCTGGGTAGCCTGTGTCGTGTGTACAACTCGAGACATTTTAAAAACAAAATCAAAAAATAAAAGAATGGTAAAAATAAAAATATGTTTTATAAAAAATTTTCACTTGATTCGGATGTATTGGCAAAGATTGATGTGTGTTTTTTTTTTTTTTCCCATAATCACATTTTATATTTTTTTCTTGAATTCTTTTTAAAATATCCCATAATATAAATTGGGATTTTCTTAAATCCATGTTTCTCTACTCTCTTTTTTTAACTTTATTTTAACTTTTTAAAGGTGAATTTAGGTCTGAACTTACTTTTAATACCTATTTCTTATTTTTCAATTTTTTTTTAAAATTCTACGTGTTCTCTTTTTTTTTCTTTTTTTTTTCCTGTGATCTCTTTTTTTTAAAACTAACTTAACTCCTTTTATCTTGCATATGGTCAGAGAAAATGCAATGCATAAAAAAAAATTGTGAAACTCATTTATCCAATGTAGCACTAATCACCCTGATCCAATGTAGCACTAATCACTTTCAACAACATTGAGCATATAATTCTAAACACAACTACAAACCAATAGGAAATAACATTGAACATCATACTTCAAAACACCACTATAAACTACCAATAAGAAATATGATTTATGAGTAACTAGCATCAAACTACCAATAAGATATATATGATTTATGAGTAATTAGCATTAAGTTACGTATGATCTGATTTTACCATTGCTTAAAAAGAGTTCTAAAAATAGTATTAAGTTGCATTGCATGTGATTTTTTACCCTCCTCTCAATGAGTAATTAGCATTAAATTACCTATGATCTAATTTTACCATCCCTAATTAGTTTAAAAAGAGTTCTAAAAATAGTATTAAGTTGCTTATCTTTTACCTCCTCTCAATTACTTTTAATTCTTTTAATAGAACCTTGTATGATACATTCCCCTTTTTTCTGTTTTTTTATTTTATTTTATTTATAATTTCCTATCTTTTTTAGGAAATTTCACTCCTCTTAACTAATTAAGGTTTGGTTTATTGTATTAAAGGGTATCGAAATTTCACTCCTCTAACTAATTAAGGTCTGGTTTATTGTATTGAAGGGTATCATGATGATTCGACATACGTATCATCATCAAAAGTGATAGTTCCACCTTTTACTTAGACTAGATCTTGGAAGGTCTAGTGATAGTTCTACCATATACTGCCTCAGCCAAAACACAAAAAAATTAAAAGTTCAAAAATTAGATAATTCACTACTAAATAAAAAAAAGGTAAAAGAAAAAAGAAGAAGCTAAAAGTAAAAAGAAAATAAGAAAGAAAAATAAATGGAAAAAAAATAGTAATATATCCATAATATAATTCTAATCAAATTATATTATTTGCAATTAAACACAAATCAATACCTTCTCATAAATCTCCTATAATCAGCCTACCCCAATGTCAAGTTGGAAGAAAATAATCCAAGTAGAAGGTAGCATTAGGAAAATAGCAAATGGTTATTTAAAAAATGAAAATAGCAAACGAAATACGGTTAAGCAAGCATAAGCATGTTAATATGAAGGAGACCCAATCACAATAAAAGCATCTACTCATGCATGTGTGATTTCCAATCACAAATCAAAGCATTGGGTTCATGCAACAAATTGTTCCTTGCATTTTGGGGGACGTATTTCTACATTTGCGTCCCCATGGGATAAAGCATTCATGTTAGAGTAATGATTTCATGTAACCATTGTTTAGTAATGTGATAGCATCAACCTATGCAACCATTGTTTAGTAACATGATAGCATCAACCTTTACATTTGCGTTCCATGGCATAAAGCATTCATTAATGATTTCATGTAACCATTGTTTAGTAATATGACAG
Organism: Amborella trichopoda; assembly: GCF_054954075.1. Classification (NCBI taxonomy): domain Eukaryota; kingdom Viridiplantae; phylum Streptophyta; class Magnoliopsida; order Amborellales; family Amborellaceae; genus Amborella; species Amborella trichopoda. The sequence continues at coordinate 45,466,768 of NC_142340.1, read as the reverse complement.
CAGCAACCTTAAAAAAAACCATCTTAGAATCATTTGTTTGATCCAAATTTTGAAATACACACTCTTTTCATTCTAATAAACAATTGCAAAAAATAATAATTGAAATCATAACCTAGAAAGTACTTTATTATCATTTGATAAACAATGTTGAACAAAAAAAAAATGATTTTGAATTTATAAAATTTAAGATATTGAAATTCACAAAATGAATGGTCTAGATACGTTTTTGAAGGGGACTCATTTTGACCATATCGAAAGTCCAAAATGAACTTTTTGTTTTTTGAGGATTGATTATTGAAATGAAGAGAGTGTGTATGTAAAATTTGGAATCATAGAAATACCACAAACATGGCTTTCTAGAAATGTCCTTACATTACAATCGTTGCATTAGATCATTGCTTTTAGATATATATATATTCATCTTTTTTCTTTCCTTAAGAGTTCACGGTGTACAGTGAACGAACAGAGTGAGGTCAAACGTACTTCGTTAGCAACAACGGGAAGGAACTGGTGCTAGTCTAGCTAGTAAAATAGCTTCTAACATATCCCTGTGTGGAAACAAAATATATAGTAAATCTTACTGAGCAGCAATAATGAATAGTAATATAGGTAGAATGAAAACCATCAATTTTTATCATAGTTCAAAATACATAGCACTATATGAATTTTTATATCTTTTCTAAATATCGGATCATAATGAAATTTTAAACTTGTATACTAAAAAATAAGGTGCACAATTAAAAAATATATAAAAATTATTTTTCAAAATATAAAATGGCCAAAATATCTTTGAAAAATGACAGGGATAATTTGATCATTTTAAAATATTGAAAATAATTTTTTTAATTTTTATATGATGTGCAAAAGTGATAGGTATATACACCCAAAATTTCATTGTAATCAAATTTTTTTTAAAAAAATTAAAATTCATATAGTGATATGCATTCTAAACCACATAAATCTTGGATCTATACCCAGATCCAAATAGGGTATGAAATCCAAGGATTCAGGTAAATTGTCAACCCTAGCCAAGGAGATCAAACAACCAGATTCACTAAAATTGAGAATGCTCATGGTTGCAAGAAGTCGAAATACTAATGGCAGTAAAAAATGAAAATCCTAGAAGACACTTTTTTTTTTTTTAGAGTAAAGTACTAAAGTCTTCAATATCTCAAGGCAACAACATAAGCTTCTAATGGCAAGGCAAGAATATTTTAGATAAAATAAAAGGCTTTGGGTTGCCTTACGATGCCAAATAGCCAATGAGCATGGTTAAAGCCTATAGCATGGAAACCTCACCATGAAGAGGTTTGGATTGATCATGTTCCATCATTGCTCATGAAAGTAAATAGAAAGAAAAGAAGCATTAGAATATGCATGATACTGTTTTTTGAGGCCAAAATACGCAAAACAAGGCCGAGTCAGGAAATCAGGGATTCATGAAAAACAATACAAAGTTACAAGGCAAAAGAACATAAGTTTGAGAAATAATAAGCCATGAATTTCATGTAAGCATATGAACAACATAGCATACGACATCAAGTGGGTGAAAGATTCAGATTCCCACGCACATTAACAAAATAGATTTTGATTTTACCAAGGTTTAAACGTTCAGATCAATGACCCGGATCACCCATCTTGAAAACTGGTCCAATTCGGTGGAACAATAATCCGCCTAAGTGAACCGGCCAATAATAATTAAAAAAATTGAAAAATTTTAAAAATAAAAGTGGGGTAGAGGGAACCGGCTGGTTCCTAATATTCAACAAGAAATGGATTGGCCCCTCCGGTTCCCGATTAGGATTGGCCAGTTATGATCCGGATCACCATTTTTTAAACCCTGTATTTTACATTAGGAATAGGTAGAATTTTGTCAACAGCCACAAAACAACAAACCGTCAGCAAATGAATCGTAAGGCAAAGGGTCAAAAGTAGAGCCTGCGATCCTTATGTACTCGGTGAGGGTGGGGTATACCTCTCGGGGAGAGACGGGTGAAGTTGTTACAAGGTAGCCGTAGGGGAACCAGTGGTTGGATTGAATCCTCTCCCTGACCGAAGCGAGAACTGCTATCATACAGTCTGCTAAATAATTCAAGTGTGCTCCTTGCGGAATCTCGCTTTACGCTTAACACAACCCAGGATAAGCTTCCATCCAGTCACGCTTAGAGAGCAACATGATCAATGGGGCAGATTATAGAAAACCATTTGGAATGAAGAACCCCTAAAATATGCTTATGAATGAAGAGAAGATTGCTGTATCAATAGAGCAGATTATATAAAACCGTTTGGAATGAAGAACCCCTAAAATATTCCTATGAGTGAAGAGAAGATTGCTGTGTGTCGCTGCTTTCTGAAGAAAACTAATCATAAGACCTTCACACAAATAAAACATTCCTTTTGGATGGCCTCTTGGCTGAGTGGTTCAGGCATAAAGGGTAAGAACTATAGTCCAAGTTTTAAATCCAAAACTACACCAAAATTAAAAGAATTAAACAGAAAGTGTAGAATCACTGAATAAAGAAAAGACCATTCAATCATTCACATTGATCATCATTTCCCAGAAATATGGTAAATTCGTTAGTGTCGTCCATTATACACAACAATAAATAAAAATTTAGCTCCACAAAAGCTATAACATCCAAATCAAGAAGCATCTCGAGTAGGCCATTGTTCTTTATCAAGCAAACAGGATCTAGGTAAACATGCCATATTAATAACTGAAAGTAAAGCCACTAATTTCCTGAGATATAAAGTAACCGGTATAATGTTTGTTCTGTCACCAAAAATACTTGGAATTCAAAACCAAACTCACCAAATTTAAAACACTCAAAGATAATGAAAAGAGAACAAGACCAGATTGATTATGCTATTTTGACAAATGGAACAAGATAACTCATTACAATCAAGAAAACTAAAGGAGAAACAAAAGACAATAGAACGTAAAATAATACATCTGAAAAAGATTAGCTCGATTTTGCGAGTAATATTAGACTATCATTTTTGCAAGTTGGAGAGGGAGAGAGAGAGATGGGGTAAGCTACATTAGAGACTGTGAGAGAAGAAATCGATGGGTAGCAGCTACATTGGAAAGAGAGAGAACCTCATCAATTAAAAAATCTTATCAGGCCAATAAGAGAGAGGCCCAACCTCATCAATTAAAAAATCTTATCAGGCAAATAAGAGAGAGGCCCACAGGGTAAAATATCACCCCAGTTAGGCTAACAGACTTGGCTAATATCCACTGCAAATAAGGCTAACAAGTTTCTCTTCATCCTCATGTATCACATTTAAAAATCTACTCAATCATCAGAAAGAGAGAGATAAAATTACAGAGCGGCGTCTAAAAGCTTACCTGCTCAGAATTTTATAGAGCGAGTGAGTATGATCAAAACAGAATCCAAACCCAAAACCTCAATACAAAATCACTTTCTCTATCTTGGGTTAGAACCTTAATTCATCATGATTCGCACCTCAAACTCTCCAGCAAATTCGAGACTGAGCATGACACATTGCCTTCAGATACTAAAGGCATTACCGTCTCCTGTATCGATCTCAATTCTTCATGAAACACCGTATCCAAAACCAAATATGAGTAATGCTCATCCAAAACCACCCCCAAAACCTTAATAATTGATTCAAGGGAAGGAACCCATTTGCAAGCTTCGAACTCTGAACCAGATTCTGGAGACCATGGCACAAGACCTGGAAATCTCGAATATTTTTTTACCCATTTGCGAGTGTACCTTATCAATCTGTATAACTGCACAGATTGCAGTTTTGATATAGCATACGATAGAACAAGGCCTTCGAGAGAAGGGGAAAAGAGAAAATGAAGGCAAGTTTCAAATGCAGAGAACCCGTCATAGGCCATGGCAAGAAGTAAAGCTGCATCGTCTTGAACTGAATTGGTATTGTGGGTTTTGAGAAAAGAATCAGAGGTTTTATGGTCTTGAACTGAATTGGCATTGTGGATTTTGAGATAAAAATCAGAGGTTTTATGGGGAAGTGATTGGGCTGCTTTATCAATGGCCCAGAGGGCCTGGTTTTCCCAATTCTTTCTAACACTGTTGATGCTCAAATCATGGTCATTTTTGGGGGATAAAAAGTAGTTCAAGATCATGGCAATCTCCGAATGCCCCAAGTCTGGTGTGTGCCTGATAATTTGGCAAAGGAGGTCACCTCTCTCGGCATCAACGAGCTTTCGAACCAAATTGTAATGAGATATACCTCTAATAAACCCTAGAAAAATAATAGCTTCCATCAATTCCCAATGTTCTAATCGAACACAACATTCTGAGATTAAGGCTTTCACTTGTGAGCTAAGAAAAGGGCATGCATTCCTCAGCATTATAAGAGTTTTCTCATCTCCTGGTTGAATATCACTGACCTTACAACAGATTTTCGTGATTTTCGTGAGAAAACGGTCTAATGACTTGGTGAACATCTTTATGTCGAATAGAAGGCTTTTCAGATTGCGCTTTTGCTGCTTCGTGAATTTTTTTTCAGCACTCATGATCTCAGAATTATGATCATTGATTGACCAACCTGTTACCTTTCTCACCATAGGTTCATCATCTGAATCTGGATTTTCAGGCTTAAGGTTTTGGAATATTTCACTAGAATTTAGAGTTATGGGGTATTCTGATGAAGTATTTAGTATTTTGGGGTGGTCTTCTGCTGCCTTCGTGATCACTTGGAGTAAAGACATTGTTGAAGAAAAGGGCAGTAGGAAAAAATATCCTAAATATCCTGTAACAAGCACCCAAACCCTAATTTAGAGTAGTGCAAATATCCTCTACGACAAACACCCAAACCCTAATTTAGTGTTAGAGAAAACACTCTGTAAAATAAAACCTCGAGAAAAAAATTGCAAATTTGTTTTTTTCCATTTTGCATCTTTCTCTACTAAAAGAACCTTAATTTCCAAACTTTAAGGCCTATTTGATAACTGGAAGCAACTTCATAAACTGTAAAATTAGAAGTTCCTGAAGAACTATGAACTTAAGAAGTTCCTAGTTTCTGTGTTTGATAACCTCCCGGGGAAGTTAAAAAGTTCCTAGTCGGGAAGTTAAAAAAGTTAAAAAAGTTCCTGGTTTCTGTGTTTGATAACTTAGGAAGTTAAGAAGTTCCTGGTTTCTGTGTTGGATAACCTCCTGAGAAGTTAAAGAAGAACTGTATTGGATTAGATGGATTAGAGAAAGACTGGTTTTCATCCCATTGGGGAGAGTTACATTTTTCATATGTCCACCACGATAAAAATTCCTATTGGTTTCCAAACCGGACTATTGTCCTTACCAAAAGAAATGTCCTTACCAAAAGGAATGGTTTTTTCATATGTCCACCGCGATAAAAATGAATATTGGTTTCCAAACCGGCCTATAGTCCTTACCAAAAGAAATGGTATAGAAGCCAGGGTACAGTCCTTACCAAAACAAATGGTATAGAAGCCAAGCCAAAAGAAATGGTATAGAAACCACGGTATGGTTTAGAGGCCAAGTTTGTAAGTTTGTGAATATATGAATTCCTCTGCCCAGTTCTTGTGCCACTTCTATAAGTTTGGCCTGAAATTGTACACAAAATAGCGATAATATAATTATTAGATATGCAAAATGGTAAGTGAATGTGCAAAAGTGAAAGCAATGCAATTGACCAGTTCATCATGCGTGCAATTGCACAAAAATCAGCATACAAATGAACAATATAAGAGCCAACACCCCATTGCAGAATTCAACCACAAGTACCATTCTTCCAACATGAAGAGGGTACAAACCATCTCAAGAAAATGGAGAAAGAATCGAAGATCATACTGTTACATATACATATACATGGGCTCCAAATTTGAAATCGAAGTTCATACTGTTACATATACATGGGCTCCAAATCGAAGATCATACTGTTACATATACATAATGACTTATATTGTAAGCTGCAGACAACAATAAATAGGTTTAACATTAAAAGAAATTAATGGAAAAAAAAAAACACCAGATGCAAGAATGTAATGGAACAATAGTATAATAAATTTACTATCAAACCCTATGAACTATAAAATGTAGGTAAATAACCTCAGAAAATCTAAAATCCAAAAAGATATCACAAATTAGATGGTTTAAGTGACCTATATGCATCAAAACAAAAAAGTTAGGTGATCAAGAAAAAGGCTTCAGGGCATCAATTTTTGGCCCCCGAGATGCATGCGATGACTATAGCCTTTCTTCTCTGAAAATGAGCTTTTCACAGACTAGATTCCACTGAAAAAAATTCAATTCCAATGTCATGGAACTTGATAGATGTGAATGTGATTAGTCTAAATAAGCTTTAAAATGGATATCAATTGTTTTGCTTTGTTTTAGTTATAGGCAGGCCAAAACCGTCATATAGTAGCCATGTTTTGGAACAAATTCCCCTGAATCAATCGGGCCATATCATAGTTGAAGAAATCGCATTTCTGACTTTCTTGTGTACAGAACATCTGTTTAAATGACAATTGAACTTAAATTTCAGTAAATAAACCCTGAAATGATTTAGTATAAAGATACACAGAAGGAATCCAAACATAAAAAAACCCTTTTCTTCTTTAAATGAGCAGTTTCATCAAAATTAAGAACAAAAATTGAAAGGAGCTAGGTTCTCCTTCCATGAAGGTATTTTCTCACCCATTTTTTAGCAACAAAACAAACAAAAAATCCAAGTATTGGAAGAAAATGAGGCCTGGCAAGGAAAATTACACAGTGAAACAATCAAATTAGTTCAAAAACATGCAATGAACTATAACCAAAAATTTCAAAGCAACATGAGAAGCAAGATGATCAACTCACATAAAAATAAGAAATTACCAAAGCAGGAAAGCAATCACCTTGCCACCAAAGGGCATAAAACCTAAAGAGCCCTAAAATGCCAAAGACAAAATTCCAGGTCAGCACTCTATACTGCAGAACGTGCATGGAAAGTGCTGAAATCCATCAAAAAAACACAATTGAGAAACCAGAATTTCTAGGGCAAAAAGTAAGGCAGAGGGATAAAACAAAAAACAAAAACCAAAAACAGAACCAGCAAAAAAAGAGAAAGCGAGAGAGTTCTTCCACTGATCTTAACAGAGGAAACATAAAAAAAAAATCTAAGTCACTGGAGCAAGCTTCTTCTGGCACAAGCGGTGTGAGCAAATGGAAACCATGAGAGAGAAAGAGAGATTTTAGAGAGAAAGGAGCAAGCGCATTTAATGGGTTAATGGGGGCATGAGAGAGAAAGAGAGATTTTAAAGAGAGAGGAGCGTGGGCATTTAATGGGGGGAAGCGTTACTTTGTATCGCTGGGTTTCTCAGCGGTGAAGATGGGAAGCTGCGAAGAGAGGGCTGCTCAGCTCAGCGGCGACGAAGAGAAAAGAGGCTAGGGTTATCGAAGGGGAGGAAGTTACGGACTTCCTATTTTAGTTTCCAACTTTTTTTTTACAAAAGGGCGTAGGAAGATCAACAGTAAACTAAAGTTTTTATTTGGACTTCTCAATTTTTATTGAACTGAAAGTTGAGAAGTTCTCACCTTCCAGAAGCCATTTTATATTATCAAACACGTAGCGAGCAGGTTTCTAACCAGAAGCCACTTCCTATTATCAAACACGCCCTAATAAAGAACACTTCCTATTATCAAACACGCCTTAATAGAGAAAACTTCCTATTATCAAACACACCCTAATAGAGAACACTTCTTATTATCAAACACACCCAGGTTTCGTACTGAAAACTTGAAAACTAATCCTCCCTGATAAGAAACAGGTTTTGAAAACTAGAATACTAATCACTAGAATACTGAAAGATGAAGCATGAGTAAGTGGAATACTAATCCTCCCTAATAGGGGGTTTTGAAAGAAAACTTGGAAACTAGAATACTTTCGATAAGGGGTTTTGAAGGAAAACTTGAAAACCAGAATACTTTCGATAGAAAGAGAAGAGACCAACAACTGACCCAATAGAATATACAGCTATTCAGATCAAAACTCAAATTTATGAAGAAGAATAGGATGATTTTTGAGAAATTCGTACCTTCTTTCTGGATCTAGTCAAAACCCTAATTTCTCAGTCTCTGTTAAGGCCTGTGAAGCTGGTGGTGGTATTGGACTCCGTTGCTGTCCTTTTTAGGTCTGAGTTCGACAACAACATAGCTGATCTACCTCGAAGTTTTTCTCTCTTCTTCAAGATCGCTTCAAACCTCAAGGCTTTAACGTCAAGGCTTTTGCGTCGAAATTAGAGGGAAAAAGGTTTCCCCTGCTCTGTGCTTAGCTTGGGCTAACTGCGTCAGCTGTAGGGTGTTTCCCTGCTCTGGCTTAGCTTTCTAGGGTGTTTCCCCTGCTATGGGCTTAGCTTGGGCTAACTGCATCAATTCTAGGGTTTTTCTCTTAAGGAATGAGGAGTAGCAGAGATTACGAAGTAACAAAAAGTGAGGTTATGATCTTTTGAAGGCGAAAAAACAGGTGTGGTTTCTATAATGTTGCAACCTTAAACAATCCAATTAAGGCGCACCTCTAAATTTTACAGACTTAGTATTATTTCAAAATCTATTTTCATATCTAATTATAAAATTTTAAATTTTAAAAATGGTTAAAATCAAATAGTTCTATAAACATATGAAAATCTTGAAAATAGACGGTATAGATAATATGCTACAAAATGCACTATTTCTAAGACTTCAAATCTTTTTCTTTTTTCATATTCATACATTTTGTTGTCGATAAGATCAATTACATGGTTTTTCCATATTAAAACAACCTTTTCAAATGGATTTTTAAGTTGCATCTATAATTCTACATTTTAAAGTTGCAACCTTATATAATCTTTTTCCAAAAAAAAAAAAAAACCTAGTTCGATTTACTCAACCGTGGTAAGTTGAAAAAAAGAAATCAATGTGGCCCGTATGTAATTTTTCCAAAATTATATTAAAGAAAAAATGTTTTATTTAGTTAGTTGAATCGATTAAAACTAGCCATTTCAATTTACGAAAAACCGATCAAATATGTATTTAGAGCAGTTTCTTGATCAAATATTTATTTGGAGTAGTTTCTTTACCAAATCTAGTTTCCACCTTGGACCTAATTGGTCAAGACAGTAGTTGAAGGTCCAACTAGTTAGACCACCAACTCGGTCATGTCTTAATAAGTATGCTAAAAAAGATGAAACAAAAAAATTTATATAGAATTGACTTGATATTATTAAAGTAAGGTGGACATCAAAAATCCTATAGAAGAGTGTTTCGGTATTGGAGAACTCTGTGATTCATATTGTGAGATGTACAAGCATGAAGAAAAACATTCCAAAAGTTAAAAAAATGGTGCATCTTGTGACAAGTTATTTAAAACTGAACTTCGATAGATGTTCCCTCGGGGATCCAGATCCTACGGGAGTGGGAGTCATAGTAAGAGACTATTTAGGCAACTTCCAATTACATTGGCCACACCAATTCGGTGGTAGCCGAGGGCCATGCCCTCTTGGAAGGACTAAAGCCACTTCAAAGCCGAGGGCCACGTCCTCTTGGAAGGACAAAAGCCACTTCAAACTCTCAGCCCATACGCAATTGTGATAGAGGGCGACTCACATAATACTATTATGTGGGCCCAAAGAATACCCTCTTTACCTTCACCCTGGATCAAACGCATATCTTTGAGCACATTCATTACCTGTGCAAGGATATGGACGTCTCATGGAATTTTACCTGGAGCGAGGGCAACAAGGAAGCAGACGACCTAGCTAAAGAAGCGGCTTTACGAGAGAAATTTTAGCAATCTACATTTTCCCTAGCTAGGAATTTTGGAGTACTTTCTTTTATTAGTTACTGTTTGCACACTGTAACCTTCTTCTAGAAGGATTTTGGTCTTCTTTTTTGGTTCTCTTTCCCTAGAGCACCCAACTCTGTGGTCTCTCTAGGTTTTTGTACTCTTCCTTTCACTCAATTTAAGGTTAAGATTATCAAAAAAACTTTCAATATTATTTTTTGTTCACCTTCCTTGTAAAGATTTATGGGAAATTTATCAAAACTCCCATAAGAGATTAACTATTTAGCATTTTAACCTTTGGCACCTATTCCATGTCTGGCTTTTGATGTGTATTTTGAAATTAAATCAAAATATATGCACAAAATATAAATAGTTTGCATGTGTATTTTGAAATTAAATCAAAACATATGCGCAAAACATAAATAGTTTGTATCTCATAGTTATTTTGATAATTTTCCAAATAAAAGATAGGATTTGATTAGTAGACACATGGTATTAAGTGCAATGACATATTTTGCTTACAGGTGGCTCAGGTGGTAAAGGCATATGGGGAGGTTTATTGGAGATTGATGATGATCATGTCCTCGATCGAAATGATCCAAACTATGATAGCAGTGAGGTAGTCACGAAAGCATTCATACCTCTCATTTGCTACTGCATTAATTCGTGTATGATAGGCATAGTAGTTGGTAGACATTTTTAACTTCTAAGCTCCTATCCTGTTGATTTGTCTATTGCAAGACAATGTAGCATGGTAAAAGCAGGTTTATGTCAGTTCAATTTGTTTAAACTTCTTCACTTCAATAAAACCTTTCCTTTTTTATTTCAGAAAAATAGCCAACCCAATGGGATTAAAAAACATTCCCCTAGTTCAGAGCAAAAACCAGACTGATTATTGACCAATACTTCCTCACTGATGATATTTCCTCATCAGCCAATGAATTAAGAGACCTCGGCCTTCCATGCTATCGCTACTATTTTCTCAAGAAGCTTGTCTCGATGGCTATGGATAGACACGATAGAGAGAAGGAAATGGCAGCTCTCCTCTTATCCTCTCTCAATGCCGATGTTAATGAAGCACCCCAAGTTTATCGAGGCTTTGGAAAACTAGTGGAAGCCACTGATCACTTATCAATAGACATACCTGATGCTATAAATATCCTCACTCTCTTCATTGCTGGATCGGTTGTTGATGATATTCTCCCTCCTGCCTTCATGAACAAACAAGTTACCATTCTCCCGGAAGACTCGAAAGGAATTCAAGTGATAAAGAGAGCCGAGAAGAACTACTTATCGGCCCCTCTTCATGCTGAAGTTATTGAAAGGAGGTGGGGAGGAAGCAAAAACAGGAACAGTAGAGGATGCTAAGTCCAAAATAATCGATCTTCTTGTTGAGTACATAGCAAGTGGTGGTAAGGTTGTAGATGCATTAAAGACCTTAAAATGCCATTTTTCCATCATGAAATTGCTAATTCTAGTCAAGTTTTGAAAGGGTTGGAGCGGCTTATCGATATGGTAGACGACTTATTACTTTGATATCCGAACATGCTTCAATTACTTATTTACAAGGCAGCCTCAGAGGGGTGGCTCTTTGCATCTTTGCTCAAGGATCTCTCCTCGACCAAATATTTTGGGTGGCTCTTTGCATCTTTGCTCAAATCTCTTTCCTCGACCAAATGGGTTTTTTGAAGAAGGAGATGCATGGGCCTTCAAGTAAAAGGCAAACTTGATAATTCAAGAGTATTTCTTGTTAGAAGACGTTGCTGAAGTGACTCAGAGGCTAACCTCCTCTCCCCTTGCTTTAACGCCATCTTTCTAAAGAGGTTGATTTCACTGGCAAAACCCCTCAAGTATATTTCATATCCCGCTAGAGCAAGTCTCGAAATTTGTATATACTCATGCCGAAATTCGAATATATATACTTATGCCGAAATTTGGATTGGTGGCTAGATCAGTCACTACGTGAATTGATTGAGATTCCCAATCTAGTCACATTTAACTAATTCATAGGTGTGAAAATCGGGCCAAAAAAATTGAAAGAAAATTTATCAAATTACTCAAGAGTGATGAACCATTTAAAGCTAGGGAAAATATCTCATGGACCCCATTTTCAACTTGCATTTCTTCTTGAACCCAAATTTTCAAACCCTATCTTCTAACCTCTCAAATAATTTATCTATTTTTATCTCAACTTTAACCCAAACAAATTAAAAAAGACATATTTTTTTAACTCTCTTTCTTCTCACGGGTTTCACACTATTTCCTCATGTTTTTCTCTCTCTAGATTGTCCAGGAGCTCACCGGAAACCTTGCATTGTGGCGACAATCTTCATCAAAAACCTCTCTCTAGGTAGGCTAAAAACCCAATCGGTAATGGTGGCTGTTGCAGGTTGCTCTGTTGTTTCTTCGAGGACCAACACTGTGGAAAATCAATTGTTTCATGGATTGAGATCTCAGATGAAGGGATTCAACCTCTCATCCTCAGCTATAGCAATAACAAGAACCTCGCCTTCATCTTTAAAAGAAGCTTCCGTGGTTCATGGTACTGATAGGCCTGAGGTGAAGAAGGTATTGACGGAAGGTGATGCTAGATCTTCGCTAGTTTTGGAGGATGAAGTGATGAGGCCTCTGAATTTTCAAGATTATTTGGAAAGATACAGGGACTTCACAAAAAATGGTGATGACCCCCCTCACTGGTTGACTCCATTAGAGTGTGTCGCAGTTGGGGACTAGTCGTTTACTTGTGGCAGTAGCTGCTGGCATCGAATCTTTCATAAAGGCAAGGTCGGATAATGGTTTGGGGGAGAGGGTACGCTGGGAGATAAGACATACCCGCTTTATTAGCCAGAGAGGCTTTTTCGGATCCACGGGGTACTGAAGCTGGAATGGATCGAGATGGGTATATAATATTCAACAAAACTCCACTATCCCTACTGGAAAGAAAGTGGGATGGCGCCGAACTGCTTCTTCATGAGCAGGGCCATTTCTGGGGACTCGAACAGAACCACCCACCGACAATGCAAGCTATTCCTCACTACCGGCCTACAGCAGCTTCCTCATTAGCGGTAAGGGAAGGTGAGGCTGGCGATCCATGAGCTAGTCGCATGGCTCCCTTCAAATCCCGATCAAAATTCCTGCCAAATGGTGGCTGGCCAAAAAGATTCAGTCTATGAAACCCTAAATCGGAAATTTGTGGGTTCTCCCTGTAAATCCCGATCAAGATTCTGGCCAAAATGGTGGCCGGCCAAAAAGATTCAGTCTGTGAAACCCTAAACCAAAAATTTGTGGGTTCTCCCTGTAAATTCCGATCAAGATTTCTGCCAAAATGGTGGTTGTCCAAAAATATTGAAATTTGTGGGTTCTCCTTGCAAATCCTGGTCAAGATTCCGGCCAAAATGGTTGCCAGCCAAAAAGATTGAAATTTATGGGTTCTCCTTGCAAATTTCGGTCAAGATTTCGGCCAAATGGTGGCCGGCCAAAAATGGTTTATAGCGAGCAGGTGAGGGGGGAGATAGAGAGAGAGAGGGGTTTGGGAGGTTGATGGGAGAAAGAGAAAGGGATCACGTTAAGAGAGAGAGGGGTTTAGAAATCAAGTCTTTTTTAGGTTTGTTTGGGATAAAAAAATTAATAAAAAATGAATAAAATATGATCAAGGAGTCAGGAAATATAATAGTGTGACTTCTATGTAGTAAGATAGGTTTTGCAACTTTAGGTCAATGGAAAAATAAAGTTGAAAATGGAGTTTATGGAGATATGTTCCCTTAAAGCTATATATATATATATATATATATCTTTTGATTCAATTTCAAAATACCTCACTCTTAGGCATAAATGTGAAATTCTACCAATTAAAGTGAATAACAATAGGGAAAGGTTTTTATGCTTTCCCTACAACATAGAAGTTCTATCCCCCGCCTATCATCCAGCGGTCCAATTTTGATCATGAGAGCCACTCACCGTTTGATCTTAGATCCGATGTTTCATAGTATTTTATTTTTAATTTTTTTTATACAAATTGGATGATTATGAAATTTGGTACGTGCCATTTTCTCATTGGGGCGCACCTATAAAAAATATTAAAAATGATTTTTCAATAAAATATAATAACCAAAATACCCCTTGAATCTTTTAGGTGTATTTTGGTCATTTTATTTTATTGAAAATATTTTTTTATATTTTTCACTAGTGCGAGTTTAATAGAAGAATGGACGTCCAAAATTTGGTGTCAAAATAGTTTATAGAAAAAAAAATTAAAAATAAAATAGTGTAAAGACTGGCATTGTGATTGGGACAATCTTAGCCCTCCATTTAGAATGGACGGTTGAATAAGGGGAGGATAGAACTACTATGCTTTAGGGGAGGCATAGAAAGCTTGCCCATAACAATATTCAAGAGATTTTATTTTCAAATATCGAAGGTTAATAAGAATTGTGACATCCTAGAAGTAAATGGTCTTATTGTATACATGTCTATTTGTATACAAACTATCACCTCTTAATAGTAAAACAGAAGGTAAAAATTTTATTTGAAAGATTTCCACCATTAATCACTATCACCTCTCAATAGTCAAATAGAATATAGAAAATTAAAAAGAAGTTTAAAAAAAAAAAGATAAAATATCATGATCATCATTAGAGGACCTTAAACTTTTTTTAATTCGTCCCAAGCCTCTGGATAAAAGAAGTGAGTTGTGTTAGATAGAAAGTGAAAGTAAAATTTTGTCAAACTGAATACTGAATAGAATCAGAAAAAGAGATATGCTATGCGAGGTTATTGTATATTTAAATAATAAACTAAAAAGAGATATACTATATGAGGTTATTGTATATTTAAATAACAAATTATGCAAAGCCGCTGAGTGAGAGTTCAATAGTTGAAAATTTCAGTTACAGTCAATGAGGGACAGTATTTGAGCATGTTATGCTCTATGAATCTTCATGCATTAGAAAGAATACGAGGAATACCACTGTATGAGAAGAATACGAGGAATTTGAGCATCATGCTGGGTAGGATAAAGAAAAATAAATATTTAGCTTGGAGTTGTAAGAATTAAAAAAAAACTATATTCCTGTGATGAAAATAGGAGGATCCACTGGAAAAAAAAATATGGTGTATAAAAAATCAACATTTCATTTTGGAGTGTAAAGTAAATTACATAAGGAAAAAATTATACGAGATTGCAACCTTAAAATATATAATTAACGTGTACCTAAAAAATCTATCGTAAAAGGCTGTTTTGAAGTTGGGAGACCCTCTAATTGATTATCTCGACATCGAGATGTATGAATATGAAAAAAAAATAGATCTTGAGTCTAAAAAATATTGCAACTTGCAACACATTATCCGACCTCTATTTTTAAGATTTACATATATTTATAAATATGCTTAATTTGAACTACTTATGGAGTTTAAATTTTTATAATCAACGATAAAAATAGAATTTCATAGCATTCTAAGATTTTTCAACACAAAAATTACATCTCATATAACAAAATATGGGTGCGCACCTTAATTTGATTGTTTAAGGTTGCAACCTTATGCAAACCGCACCATTATATAATCCAATGCAAATAGAATACTTTCTCTTTGACAAAAAAGAAATTCTATTGAAATAAAACAAATGTAGCTCATATGCTTGACTAAAGTCCAACCAAACCACAAAAGTAGCAACATATTGAAATCCTAACTTTTCAGTTGTATTTAAATACTGTTTCCCAAATAATATCTAAATTATAATGGGAATAAAAAGTTTTTTGAGTTAAGGGTATCTAAATTATAGGTGGAATACCAAGGTTTTTTAGTGTATTACGCTGCTAAGGGTATGCATTTTCCTACAAGAAAGTCTAAATAAAATTTTTACCACTTTAAATATGGTAAATGGAGGACCTATGTTTTCGCATAAATAGCTGAGCTGATTGTGAACTTTTTGTACCGACTCCAAAACATCTTATTGCATACTTTCCTATAAGTATTATTCTCTTATCAACCACTTTGGGTATTAGTAAAGCATAAAAACTTATCAAATACATTTTTTTGGGTGGTTCCAAATATTTAATGTCTACAGCCTGTTATGATGATTGATGGTAAAGAATATAACAATAATGTATGATCATGAGAATGGGGCCAGGGTCGTGGTCATAGTACCATCGTGCCCCAGTTAAAGGTGTCATTGCTTCCTTTCTCACTGCTTCATTCAAAATTTTGACTATTCCAAAAGTGTGTAGGGGCGTGTAAGCCCAACGGTCTACCCCAAAAAAATATGTAATCCCCACTGATTTACTCAAAAAAATTTCACTAATACGCTAAAAAATCTAATTACTTTAAAAAAATAGATAGGGGTGTTTAATCCCCCGCTGATCTACCAAAAATAAAATGTAATCCCCACTTAATTATCCAAAAAGAAGAACAAGAGAAGTATGATCATGAAAGAAATTACAAAAAAAAAAAAAAAAAAGAGAAGTGTGATATGAAAGAGAATAGGGTTAAAACATGTAATGCACGTTCAAAATATGGGTTGTTTGTTCAAACTTTGGGATTCGAGCCATTTCTCGATTAACTCAATTGGAAAGCTTTTTTTTTGAAATAAAAATTTGGAACAAATTTAAAACGCCTCTACTTTTACATATGTAAAGATGATATATCATCATTACTTTTTTCCAGTTAATTGGGGTTCGCAATACAATTTTAGTCCGTCATTCTGCTATATTAAAGGTCATATCTTCAGTGATGCCAAAAGTCCTCATATTTTTTCAGATTACTTCTGAAGAGATATGAAAATATGATATAACTCAAACTTATCTTATTTACAATTTAGAACCAACACCCCTCTTATTCTAAAATCCAATAAAAGAAAAGGGAATTTTGTACTTGAACAACGCAACAAAATAAATAATTTTAAAAAATTAATGAATTTTTTAAGGCCTAGATATGTTGTGCACCCGATAAAAAATAGCCAGAAATGGCAAACTGGATTTTCCCTTTCCATTTTCAACATTCGATAAAAAATAGCCACAAATGGCAAACTCGATTTTCCCTTTCCATTTTCAACATTTATTTTGACTGACATGTGCAAAATTTGGGGTCCATTAGGTCTGAAGTGACTCAAGCAATAGTATAAGCTTATTCATCACCACCATCTTCAGCTCATTGCTTTTACATGGTATAAGTTTATTGACTTGCATAATTTTCTTGCAAGTTATACCATGAGTGTATTCTCTTCCGGCTTTCTTATAAGCAAGTAAGTATGTTTTAACCAATGGTTTAAAAAGCGGATTGGTGACCCTGATCGGGCACTTCAAAAACTGATCCAAATCGGCGAATCGACGATTCGAATCGGGAATCGACTGAATCGGTCGGATTAAAGCTTCTAAAAAATCCGAAAAAATTATTAAAATTCATTATAAATGTTGTTTTTTAGGAATCCAATAAGAAATGCAGGTACTACATTATTAACTTGCAGTTTTTTCATCAATTTGTGAATATTGAGATGCTCTTTCCCTGTATAAACTTAAGTATTAAATTTGCATCACATAAAAAAAAAAATCATAGCATTATCATTGATAAAATTTATAATTATATATAGACTATAATAAAAAATAGACTAAATCAATGAAAGAATGGCCATTAAAATCTCGTTTTGGCAAAAAACCCTAATCCGCTAAAAAAACCCAAATTATTAATCCCTAACTAACTATAATCCAAAATTATTACGACCTAACTAATTATAATATTATATACTAAAATTATAATTATTAGTTTACATTTTATAATTATTTTATTAGATAAATAATAACAAATTAAAAATATTTTATAATATTATCTAATTTAAAATGTATTATTGACAACTGTAAGAAAAATAGTACATTACATGATTTATAATATAAAAATTAATAAATAAAATAAAAGATTTGGTTATCAATGTAAAAATTAATAAAATGCGTACAAATTTTGGAAATAACATTTCAATTTTTCAAAAATATATATTTTTAAGTTTCTTTAATAAATTTAGTGAAAGAGATTGTTAGTAGAAAGATGGAGATTTCAAATAGAATAAACTTTTTATTTTTTTATGCCTTTCATATTATTTACAAAAATAATTATACCACAACACCCAAGGGGGGATTCGACCTTGAGCGGTGAAGTGAAGAAGCAAGAGACATAACCACCACCCCACCTCACCACATGTGGTTATAATTTACTGATTAATAGAATATATTTACATTTCCTTTTCATTTAATGATGTTTGGGAATTATCCCACATCGAAAAATGACTATTCAACTTTGGTATATAAATACCTATGTAATATGAATTAAAGCATACGCATGAAAACATTGGAGCAACCTCACACGTGCGTGTGCGCACGTGTTGGTGCACACGTGTCTGTGCGTGTGGCACGTGTGGAAGTGCGACTCGTGTCACACGTACATACATGTGTGAGTGGTGTGTGTGGACACGTGTGGCACGTGTGGGAGTGTGTACGGCTTGTGTCACACGTACACACGTGTGAGTGGTGTATGTGGTAGTGACGCGTACACACGTGTGAAGGCTAGAACCGGGAGGGAACCGTTAGAACCGGGAGGAAACCGACGGTTCTACTCTAGAACCGAGCGGTTCCCGATTTTGTGCTGGAAACGGCACGGCCTGTGCCGATTCTCGAGTCGAACTGGACTCGCCCGATTCGACTCGACGATTTTTAAATCATTGGTTCTAACTAATTTTGTTAGAGAGCTACGGATAGGAAAATGGGTCGGATGGAGTCTGGATCCATAAATAAGTAATATGTATATATATATATATAATAAACCTTATAATAGCTGTACAACTACTTAGATTACTATTCATTATAGCTGCCCAACTATTGTTAGCTTTTTCCATATATATATATATATATATATATATATATATATATATATATATATATATATATATATATATATATATATATGGAAAAGTTTATATAAGGATACAACCTTATAATGTAGAACTACGGATGCACCTCAATTTTATCTACACCATCCATTTTCAAGATTTTCATGTTTATAGATCTACTTGATTTTAACCATATTTAAAATTTAAAATTTTATAATTAGATATAAAAATAGATTTTGAGATAATGCTAATAACATTTTACATCAAAATTATAAACCATGATAAAATTTGAAGGTGCACCTTACCTCTACAGTTACATATACATCCATATGCCAAATGCACCCATATATATATATATATATATATATATATATATATATATATATATATATATATATATATATATATATCCGATCCGAATTACTATTCGGATCCCAATTTTCGATCTTGATCCAAATCTTGGATCCATACCCAGATCCGAATAGGGTCTGAAATGAGCATCAGATCCAAATAGGGTAAATTCTCAGCCCTAGCCAAGGAGATCAAACAAACATATTCACTAAAAAAGAGAATTCTCATGGTTGCAGGAAGTCGAAATACTAATGGGACTAAAAATGAAAATGCTAAAAGACACTTTTTTTTTACGAATAAATATTAAAGACTTCAATATCTCAAGGCAACAACATAAGCTTCTAACGGCAAGGCAACGATATTTGAAATAAAATAAAAGGTTTTGGTATAAGCAGTGATTTTCCCATTTGAAATTTCAAAAACATAAACAAGATTAAAAGCACAATAGAGCAAAAATTATGAATCATCAAGAGGCACGAAGAGATGGGTTATCTTATGATGCTAAATACCCAATGAGCATGGTTAAAGCCTATATAGCATGGAAGCCTATGGATTGTCCAATGGCTCACCAGGCAGTGGTTCGGATTGATGATGTTCCATCATTGCTCATGAAAGTAAATAGAAAGAAAAGGAGCATTAGAATATGCATGATACACTGTTTTTTGGGGCCCAAATGCACAAAACATGGCAGAGTTAGGAAATCAATTAGGGATTCATGAAAAACAATCCAAAGTTCCAAGGCAAAAGAACAGAAGTTTGAGAAACAATATGCCTTGAATTTCATGTAAGCGTATGACATCAAGTGGGTGAAATATTCAGATTCCCATGCACATTAACAAATAGATTTTGATGTTACCAAGGTCTAAAAGATCAGATCAGTGACCTGGATGGCCCATCTTGAAAACTGGTCCGATTCGGTGGAACGGCAATCCAGCTAAGTGAACCGGCCAATAAAAATTTAAAAAATTTAAAAAAATTTAAAATAAAAGTGGGGCCAGTTCATAGAGGGAACCGGCTGGTTCCTGATATTCAACGGGAAATGGATTGGCCCCTCCGGTTCCCGAATCGGATTGGCCAGTTCTGATCCGGATCACCATTTTTTAAAACCCTGTATTTCACATTAGGAACAGGTAGAATTTTGTCAACAACAGCCACAAAACAACAAACCATCAGCTAATGCTACGCTTAGAGAGCACCATGATCAATGGAGCAGATTATAGAAAACCATTTGGAATGAAGAACCCCTAAAATATTCTTAGGAATGAGGAGAAGATTGCTGTATCA
Organism: Amborella trichopoda; assembly: GCF_054954075.1. Classification (NCBI taxonomy): domain Eukaryota; kingdom Viridiplantae; phylum Streptophyta; class Magnoliopsida; order Amborellales; family Amborellaceae; genus Amborella; species Amborella trichopoda. The sequence continues at coordinate 45,446,505 of NC_142340.1, read as the reverse complement.
ATAGAGCAGATTATAGAAACCCATTTGGAATGAAGAACCCCTAAAATATTCCTATGAATGGAGAGAAGATTGCTGTTCGTCACTGTTTTCTGAAGAAAACTAATCATAAGATCTACACACAAATAAAACATTACTTTTGGATGGCCTATTGGCTGAGTGGTTCAGGCATAAGGGGCAGGAACTATAGTCCAAGTTTTAAATCCAAAACTACACCCAAATTAAAAGAATCAAACAGAAATTGTACAATGACTGAATAAAGAAAAGACAATTCCATCATTCGGATTGATCATCATTTCTCAGAAATATGGTAAATGTTATTGTGGTCCATCATACACAACAATAAATACAAATTTAGCTTCACCAAAGCTATAACATCCAAATCAAGAAGCATCTCGAGTAGGCCATTGTTCTTTATTGAGCAAACAGGATCTAGGCAAACATGCCACATTAATAACTGAAAGTAGAGCCACTAATTTCGAGATATAAAGTAACTGGTATAATGTTGGTTCTGTCACCAAAAATACTTAGAATTCAAAACCAAACTCACCAAATTTAAACCACTCAAAGCTAATGGAAAGAGAACAAGGCCAGATTGATTATGCTATTTTGACAAATGGAACAAGATAACTCATTACAATCAAGAAAACAAAAGGAGAAACAAGATACAAGAGAACGTACCATAAAAATAATACATCTGAAAAAGATTAGCTCGATTTTGCGAACTGAAGTACAGGAGGGGCACTATTCTTCTTTTGACGTTAGGAACAAGATGAACTTATCTCAAAAAAGAAAACGAAAGGAAAAACAAGTATAAGAGAGCTTACCATGAAACTAATATAACTCTTGGGGATCTGAGTCATAAAAAAAGATGAAAGGGAAAAATCAAAGTAATTCTCAGAGAAAATTGCAGGTAATTAGTAGTGTCACAGAAAATATTGAAACAAAATGACCAAGGATAACACCATAAGAAAACATTGAAACACAGATAATTAACATTGATATTGGAATTTGATATCCGAGTTTAAAAGCTTGTCTTCTCTCTCTAAATGCACATCAAAACTGCTTCCTTTTGCTCCTGAAAATCTGATCTCTCTTCGAATACACATAAAGTAGAGCAGCAAAAGCCCCCAAACTCATAGAAGCTGAAGCCCAAGGAAAAGGCGGGTCTTGGAAACAAACCAAGATCCCCTCAAGCTCTTGCGATGCAAGGTAAATGATCGTGTGAATAGCATAAACATCATGATCACCAGACCTTACAAAATAAAGAGCAGTCTCAAAATCTAAATGGGACATCGCAGAAACAGCTCGGTCCATTTTATACCTCAAAAGGTTCCACCTTTGAGTAAATTCAACAAATCTCTTTGGTTTAAGCACCTCTTTATATCCACCATGACTTTCCAAAGACTCAAGAGCATCCATCAGACTAGTTATCGTATAATTCATCATTGTTAAAACTATATTTCTTTTTGCAGCATCCTTTTGCACAAAGGATAGAGAGTAGAGCCGTGAAAAAGGTCCAAATGGTGTTTGCCCCATGCTCCAAGTATAGTCCACCAGTGTATTGTTATGAAGAGGGCTCCATGACAAATGGGTAGGTGAAACTCCCCATAATGTTTGCAAAAGAGAACCCACAATTGGCCTTTCAAGCTCTCGGATTTGGGTTATAACATGGCGGCCGTTACAGCTGTAGTCAGTCACACTCTGGGAGCTTCTAGTCCTAACAGCTATGACCATGTCCTTGAAAGCAACAGCTTGGTGGAATCGATCGAGCAACAAAGTCCTATCGAGTTCGAGATCAAAAACATAAACAGGAAGAATCCTGCCCCCAAGCTCATCATCACTGATTCCAGCCAATTTCTTCAAATTTTGAGCGGATTCAGACAGTAACGAATGCAATCGCTTAGAATCCAAGTACTCGCTCACAATCAAAGTGTAATTATCAAACAAGAACCTCGAGGTATACGAATTCATGGACCTCAATATCGCATAATTACAAATCGGGCAATCTGGAAACTTCAATTCCGACCTCCTAAACTTCAGCTCTTGTTGCCCCAAAAGCGAACCACCATTTTTCACCTCATCCATGAAAGCACTCTCTATCGAATCCCAATCCAAGCCCCTCAAGTCCTTATCTCCTGACCCGTGAATATGAACAAACTGAACAATCAATGGGTTATCGAAAAAAGCAGGAATTCTCAGAGATGGGGCGAACAAAACCCTCGAAGCACTCCAAATCAATGAAGTCAAATCAGCTAAGAATCCGATATGAGACTTGGGCTTTCCATGTAAAGCAGTTAAAGGGTGGAATTCACCTCTAGGTAAAACCCCTTCTCCTGATATAGAAGGCCCATAATCAACAGGACCAGCAGCTAAGTCAACCCAAAGATACCTATCTTTACCAGTCCACAAACTACCTAAACACTTAGGAAAGGCAGGAGAAGGATCACCAGGAGTGTAAGAATAAGCATAAGTCTTCGACTGAGGTTTCAAATTGAGCAAATAAAGCGTATATTCATTGTTTTCTCTCGATTCATGGCCAATTATATCATCAATCACGGAGTAAGGAACAGGGTGAAGGCCGTAGAGCTTACCAGAAGTTGAAGCTTCGATGTGAGCTTTAATGGCTTCCTGCAACCGAGAAGCAATGCGAGAAGGAGCCCTAGAAACCTCGAGGTGAAACTCCCTGCTTATTATGAGGCGATGCAAAGGATCAGAGGAGAAGATGACAGGGAAATGGGGGTCAAAATGGAGTGAAGAGAAGAGAGATGTTAGGGTTTCAGAGGGATCCGCCCCACTGAAATCGCCGACAAGGATGGCTTTTACAGGGACTGTTAGGGTTAGGGAAGTGAGATGAGAGAGTAATTGGCGGTGAGTGTGGATAGAGGGGAGAGAAAGGGATTTGAGGAGAGAGGAGTGTAGAGAGAGAAAGGAGTCGTTTAGGGCTTGTGGGTCATGGCGGAGCTCGTCAGAGAGGAAGGAGTCGATCCCAAGGTGGGGAACAGAGGAAGAGGTGAGACGAGAGAGAAAGAGAGAGAGGAGAGAGAAGAAGAGGGGGAGATGACTTTTGGAGTACATATTTTAGAGAGAGAGAGAGAGAGAGAGGAGAGAGAGGTTTCAGAGTTTCAGTGGTGGCTTTGTGCTAAGTAGGCTCTCTGGTTCGATATTGTAGACTTAATCGGGATCGTGGAAAACTAATGCCACGTGCGATCTCTCTCTCTATATTTAAATGCCTCTCTCTCTCTAAATTTATATGTGGATGGTGAAGGTATAATGGATGCGGATTATTACACCATGCAGCAGACCGGATCGGCCATTGAGTCGGTGAGAGGTTCACTCCAATGGTTTAAAAAATCGATCGGTGGCTTAGATCCGTCACCTCAAAAACTCATCCGAATTGATGAATCGACGATTCGGATTGAGAATCGACCGAATCAATCCGATGAAGCTATAAAAATAAATATAAAAAAATTATTAAAATTTATTATAAATATTGTTTTTTAGAAATCCAATAAAAAAGCGGGATACTATATCATTAATTTTAATATTTTTCATCAATATGTGAATATTTAAATATTTTTTCTATGTATGAACTTATTTTAACCATTAAATTACATCAAACAAAATAAAAATCATAGAACTATCATGGATAAAGTATATAATCATACATGGACTACAGTAAAAGAATGATTTTTTATAAAAACATTTTAGTTTTGTTGACAAAAACCTTTTATTTTTTTACAAAAAATGTTTGTCGTATTACTTTTTTTTTTGTTTTTAGCAATAACCGTTTTTTTGACAAAAAAATACTTGTTGTATTTATAAGAACTTTTTTTTTTAGAATAACTTTTTATTACTCTTTATTTTTTTGACAGAAAAAGAAATTTGACAAGAAAAATAATTGATAAGAACCTTTCATTTTTTTATAAGAAAATTTTTATTTTATTGATAAGAAAAAAATTTGACAAAAAGAAAAATTGATAAAAAAAAACCTTCCATTTTTTTTATAAGAAAAAAATTTGACAAAAAGCGAAATTGATAAAAAAAAACCTTTCATTTTTTTCTTATGACAAAAATACTTGTTGTATTATTATTTTTTGTTAATAACTTTTTTTTTTGACAATAACTTTTTCTTACTTTTTTTTTTTGACAAAAAAATAAATTTGACAAGAAAAATAATTGATAAGAACCTTTTTTTTATAAGAAAATTTTTATTTTATTGATAAGAAAAAATTTGCCAAAATGTGAAATTAATAAAAAAACCTTTCATTTTTTTGATAATAAAAAAAATTGACAAAAAGCGAAATTGATAAAAAAAACCTTTCCTTTTTTTATAAGAAAAAAATTTGACCTAAAAAAAAAAAATTGACAAGACAATAGTTGATAAGAAAACCCCCTTTCGTCCAAGGAGAATGTAACCCACACCCTCAAGAAAAATAGTTGATAAGAGAACCCATTTTGTCCTCAAGAAAATAGTTGATAAGAGAACCCCCTTTCGTTCAAGGATAATGGAACCCAAGAAAAATAGTTGATAAGAGAACCCCCTAGTTGATAAGAGAACCCCTTTTCGTCCAAAGAGAATGGAACCCACACCCTCAAGAAAAACAGTTGATAAGAAAACCCCCTTTTGGCCTCAAGAAAAATAGTTGATAAGAGAACCCCCTTTCGTCTAAGGAGAATGGAACCCAAGAAAAATAGTTGATAAGAGAACCCCCTTAAAAATAGTTGATAAGAGAACCCCCTTTCGTCCTCAAGAAAAATAGTTGATAAGAGAACCCCCTTTGGTCCTCAAGAAAAAAAGTTGATAAGAGAACCCAAAATGGAACCCAAGAAAAATAGTTGATAAGAGAACTCGTTCGTCCAAGGAGAATGTACCCACACCCTCAAGAAAAATAGTTGATAAGAGAACCCTTCCAAGGAAAATACACAAAGAAAGTTATAACCAACAAGCCACATGTTACTTAGTAGTATTAAAAGCGCGAACAAAATATATAATATATTAATGTTTCAAGTTAATACCTTCACATTATCCCATATCAAAGAGGTAGAACGAAGTTGTAGTGAATAAATACCTCTTTGTAGTTAACAAGGATAACACGTACGAAGTGAGGAGAGTCACGTGACGTGGTGTGCGGACCTAAAGGTTAATGTACTTTTTAAAATTTACAAAATGCCCATTGAAGAATCGGTGGGCCATGACGTCATGAATCGAAATGTTTTTTACAAAAATGCCCATTGAAGAATCAGGAATCGACAAAAATGCCCATTGAAGAATTGGGAATCGGTGGGCCAAGACATCATGAATCGAAAATTTTTTTACAAAAATGCCCATTGAAGAATTGTGAAGAATCGGGAATCGGCGGGCCATGACGTGAATCGGGAGAATAATGACGTCACATGGCGATTTACGGCATGGAATCGTCGGTTCTTCTTTAGAACTGGGCGATTTTCGATATTTCACTAGAACCGGCTCGGGTCTGCCGGTTCTCGAGTCGAATCGAACGGAAGAATCATGACATCACATGGCGATTTACGGCATGGAATCGCCGATTCTAGATTTACAAAAGTGCCCATTGAAGAATCGTAGAAGAATCGAGAATCGACGGGCCATGACGTCATGAATCGAAGAAAATTTTACAAAAATGGCCATTGAAGAATCGGCTAGCCATGATGTCATGAATCAAAGAATCAAGAGAATCATGACATCACATGGCAATTTAAGCCATGGAATCGCCGGTTCTTCTCTAGAACCGGGCAATTTTCGATATTTCACCGGAACCAGCTCGGGTCTGCCGATTCTCGAGTCGAATCGGACGGGAGAATCATGACGTCACATGGCGATTTACAGCATGGAATCACCGATTCTTCTCTAGAACCGAGCAATTTTCGATAGTTCATTGGAACCGGCTCGGGTCTGCCGGTTCTTGAGTCGAATCGAACGAGTTCGATTGGACTCGCCAACTTTTGAATCACTGCCCTCACCTAACAAAAGTTCTAAACCTATGACCATTTTACCCCTTCCTCTCCTCTCTCTTCCTTTAAACAAAAGTTCTAAACATATCTTTTCCCCTTAGGGCCGATACTTGGAAATATATTGTTTGTGAAATATATTACGCTAGTTTGTGAAATATATTACTGGCGTAATAATTACTATATAATACATTACCTGTAAATGGATTGTTACTATTTGGGTAGTATTTAGATGCAACTCGAGAAATGCATTGTTATTGTTTGGCTATGTCTGAAAGACATATAAGAAATGGCCATTTTACCCCTTCCTCTCCTCCATCTTCCTTTTAACAAAAGTTCTAAACCTATCTTTTTCCCTTAGGGGCCGATACCTAGAAATATATTGTCTGTGAAATATATTATTGACGTAATACATTACTGCATAATACGTTACCTGTAAATGGATTGTTATTGTTTGAGTAGTATTTAGATGCAACTGGAGAAATACGTTGTTATTGTTTGGCTATGTCTGAAAGAAATATAGGAAATACATTACCAATATTTTACCAGCACGTGCCTATAAACTATCATTTCTTTCCTTTTTGTCACAAAATTCCACTAAAATGCACAATTATTATTTCTTTCTTTTTTGTCACAAAATTCCACTAAAATACTAAATTAAAATCATCATCACACCAAAGATTTCTAATAATAACATTATCACCCTTCCAAAAATATTTTCTAATAATAACTTGTACCATTTTACAGCCATGACATGTTTTAAGTGCCTTTGGCACTTATATGCAATCACATGTTTTCTAATATGACATTGGTTTCAACATGATAAATCATTGGAACAATGTGATTGGAATAACATGATTTTATTACGACAAGCCTTATTTTTATTTATTTTTTATAGAAGTCTTTCAAATGTCTCTCTACATAACTTCAAATAAACGACAAATTTATGATACTAAATTCAAAATTGGTAGGGTACGAGTTAAAAAATAGGAATAAATTTGATTAGTAAACTAAAAGGTTTGGTAATTGCAGTATAAAATTTTGAGGTATTGGAGGAGACTATGTCATTTCAATTGAGATTTTTGTAATCTCTTATAAGGATTATGTTGTGTGAAATTTTTTATTATAATTGTGTTGTGTAATTTATTATTGATTATTTATTTTTATTTTTATTATTTTTGTTTTTACATGACACTGATGTCTTCAGATGAGAGGACAAGCTTAAAAAGGGAGGGATCATATTATGTTGTGTGAAATTTTTTATTATGACTGTGCTATGCAATTTGTCGTTGATTAATGATTTTTATTTTTATTATTTTTGTTTTTATATGATAGTTGATGCCTTCATATAAGTGGACGAGCTTAAAAAGGGAGGAATCATCTAGTTATTATAAAGAGAGAGAGATTAGAAGAATTTTTTAATCAGGAATAGGGTAGACAAAAATGTACACCAGCTCTGAAGTGGGGCTCTCTCTTCCGGTAGTGCTCTCTCTCTCCACGATTTACCCCTCAAACAGGCCCTCTCAAACGAGGTGAATTTGTGGAGCTCAATTTTAGCCCTAAATCAGTCCATTGTATGAAATCTGAGAAATAAAATTGATCATGTGCATGTATTGAATATTTTAATCTGAGTTTTTAAATTGATCAAGGAGTATAAATTTAATCCATGTGTATCTGTCTCAATGTTGATTATCCACTTTGTTGAGATTATCTAAAAGAATAGAGATTGGTTTGAATGTGTATATTTAGTGCATGAATGTTTTTAATAGTTGTAAATTTTTATTTCAAACTGTTTTGTTTTGTATAAAAAATTGAATGTGGTATATTTAAGGTTTGAATGTTTTCATAGTTGTAAATTTTTGTTTGAAACTGTTTTCTTTTGTATAAAAAATTGAATGTGGTGTATTTAGGGCTTGAATGTTTTCGGTAGTTATAAATTTTTGTATGAAACTGTTTTCTTTTGTATAAAAAATTTAATGTAGTATATTTAGGGCTTGAATGTTATTGGTAGTTGTAAATTTTTGTTTGAAACTAGTTTATTTTCTATAAAAAATTTAATGTGGTATTTTTTTTAAATTAATTTACCTCTTCAATCTCCTCCAATGCCCCAACGTAATTTTTCCTCCAATACATCTCATTTAGTCATAAAGCATTCTAGGTTACTAGTCAAATTTCTCCAAACATTTTTTTGTTTTGAATTTGCCCATGGAAGTTTTTTGAAGAGGGATGATCGAAAGGCTTTAGCACAAGAAAATAAAACATAAAAAAATTGATGGCTTATCATAATAAAAAGTATGTTATTTCAAAGTGTTAACATCTTGAAAACACTTATCCCAAGTCAAGACACAAAGGCATACAAAAGGTGTGGCTAATTCTTATGCCTCATGCAATTATAAAGTTTAAGCTACATACTAATAGGGATAAAGATTGAGCTACATACTAATAGGGATTGTATGCTCAACCATGGCATAAAGCCAAAAAAGAAAAAAAAATGTTGGTAATGCATTTCCCATATTTTTCTGGACATAGCCAAACAGTAACAATGTATTTTTCATGTTGCATCTAAATACTACCCAAACAGTGACAATCCATTTGCAAGTAATGTATTACGCAGTAATGTATTACGCTAGTAATATATTTTACACATAATATATTTTCAGGTATCCAAACGGCACCAATATCAATGCGTATATACATTATGTATTAGTGTCCACACTAATATGGCAAATGTATCAACGTGCATCCAAACAGTGACAATCCATTTGCATATAATGTATAACGCAGTAATGTATTACGCCAGTAATATATTTCACAGACAATATATTTTCAGGTATCCAAATGGCCACAATATCAATGCGTATATACATTGTGTATTACTGTCCACCCTAATACGTATCAATGTGCACGTTGATATAAGGCTGATAATGGGTCAGATCCGGATCCAGATATGAACAGCATGGGATCCCGATTCAAATCCAACCGGATCCAAAATATTTGGATCTGGATTTGGATCCAAAAAGTAATGGGATCTGGATTCGGATCCATTCTTCTTCTTTTTTTTTTTGAGTAAATAGGATCCAAAAAATTATTTTATACATTATTTAATGGGTACAGTTTGTATAGAGCCTAGGTTCTAAACAATCAAATTAGAGCCTACTTTCAAATAGCGTCGAGAAATGTGGTTTCAATATTGGAAATCTTTGTTATAGCCTTAAAATAATTTCATATTTATTCTCTTATTGATAAAGTTTTAAGCTTAAAAAATAGTGTAGATCAACACATCTATGAAAACTTGAAAAATCTTGAAAATTAACAATCCAAAATGCCTTACAAAATACACTATTTTCAAAACTTGAAATCCATTTTTCTCATGTCCATGCATCTTGATGCGGAGATGATCAATTTGAAGCTATTTGGTCATCAAAACAACCTCTTCTAGTGAATTTTTTGAGGTAGGCTCAAATTTGATTGTTTAGATTCTCGGCTATTTCCAAAACTTGAAATCCATTTTTCTCATATCCATGCATCTTGATGCCGAGATGATCAATTTGAAGATATTTGGGCATCAAAACAACATCTTCTAGTGAAATATTTGAGGTAGGCTCAAATTTGATTGTTTAGATCCTCGGGTTTATATAAAATTTTCCTTTATTTAATATCTAATAAAGAATATATATAACAAAAAATAGTATATAACATATGGGCAAGCTTTCTATGCTTCCCCTACAACATAAAACTTATATATTTCCCTTTATCCAACCCTCAATTCTGAATGGAACGTTAAGATTGTCCCAATCACAATGTCACTTCTCTGCACGATTATATTTTTAATTTTTTTTCTATAAAATATGTTGACACCAAATTGTATATGTCCAATCCTCTATTAAACTTGCACTCGCAAAAAATATATAGAAAAAAAATTTCAATAAAATAAAATGACCAAAATACCCCTAAAAATTTCAAGGGGTATTTTGGTCATTATATTTTATAAAAAAAATTTAATATTTTTTGTAGGTGCGCCCTAATGCAAAGATGACACATACCAAATTTCATATTCATACAATTTCTATGATAAAAAATAAAAAATAAAATACTTTGAAACATCGGATCTAAGATCAAAACGGTCAGTGGCTCTCTGGATCAAAATGGACAGCTGGATGCTAGGGACAGCATAAATCTTCTATGCTGTAGAGGAAATATAAAAACTTTTTCCATAATATATATGTATTTATAAAATAATATAAAATATTTTAATAAATGGGTCAGATCAGATCCACCTATACCCAGATCCAATCCAAATTGCTGTTTGGATCTGGATCTGATCCTTCGAATCTCAATCTTGGATCCATACCTAGATCCGAATAGGATCTGAAATTCAGATTTCGAATCCAAACAGGGTAAATTCTCAGCCCTTTGCTGATATACCAATATACATCAGTGACATACAATGTGCGCACTGGTATTACCGGTTCGCAATATCATTGCATATATATAAACTATATATCAGTGTGCACATGATATATCATTCATATGGCAATGATACGCCGTGCACATATGTACTAATACAGATACGGTATCCATGCGCATGTAAACTGATATATTGTAGTATATCCTATAGATGTTACACAAATTATGACGTGATTACCTTTTTACTTGTTCTTTGTCTATCTCAGATGAATAATTACTATGCAACAAATGTTAAATGGTTGGGGATGTTTTTTTTGACATTTAAAGATTCTAGGAGGGAAATATTTACCAAACAATGGCCATAAAGCCATATAAACTACTAGGCCCTTTTGTACTAACTGTTTTTTTAAGGAAAAAGTTTACAAAAGGATGCAACCTTATAACGCAGAACTACAGATGCATCTCAAAGATCCATCGAAAAAAGTAGCTTTAATGTTAAAAACCTTTTGATTGATCATCTCGACATCGAGTTGTATGACCATGAAAAATAAAAATATTTTAAGTATCATAAATAGTGCATTTTACAACATATTATTTACACCGTCAATTTTCAAGATTTTTATATAACTATAGATCTACTTGATTTTAACCATTTTTTAAATATAAAATTTTATAATTAAATATAAAAATAGATGTTGAGATAATCCTGAGAACATTTTATATCAAAATTATATACCATGGTAAAATTTTAAGGTGCACCTTACCTCTATAGCTATGGATGCAGCCGTATGCCAACTGCACCTTTTTTTTAAATATAGAGCAATACCTCGTAAACTTGAGTAATAGGGGTTACTTTTTTGGAATTTTATTTAATTTATATCTGTTTTTTTGTATATAAGAGTTAGTTTTGAAAATTTTATTGATATATTAATTTCAGTACAGGAGATTTACTTCATGGCCTATTGAGATCCAGATTTGGATTCAAAAAGTATGCGTAAGATCTTAATCTAGATCTGGATCTGATCGGATTTAGAATATTCATATATGATTTTGGATCCAAAATGTATGCATGGGATCCGGATCCGATAGGCTCCAAATAAATTATTTTATATAATTTTATATCTATAAAATAATATATAACAAAAAAAATACTATCTAACACATGTATATATATTAGATCGGATCCAGATCAGATCTACCTATAACCAGATCCAATCCAAATTACTATTTGGATCCAAATTTTAGATTCAAATCTGACCTGTAATATCTAAACTTGGATTCACACCTAGATCCGGATAGAATCCGAAATTTGAGTTTTGCATCTAAACTAGGTAACTTCTCAACCTTACTAAAGAATTTGATAAATTTGGTGTAACAATAAGGAATATTCAAGATGGTAAAATGGCGAAGAGAGAAGATCTAAAATTCGAGTTTCGAATCTAAACCTGGTAAATTCTCAACCCTACTAAAGAGTCTGGTTAATTTGGTGCAATAATAAGGAATATTCAAAATGGTAAAATAGCTGAGAGAGAGATAAAGCGCGGGTGAGAGAGGGAGGGGGAGAGAGAGATGGCTTATTTCATGACAGATAAATAGTAACATGCCTCCTTTATATTTTAGGATTAGGTTCAAGACTAAGTAGTCACTATGGCAGGGTGTCATAACGTGAAATCTTGAGTTCCACTCCTATTATAAGTAGAAGACCCTTCCTACAAGATTACCTAAAAAATATTATCATCATCATATCTTTTTTCTAATTATTTGAGATTGGTTACATCAATCCTGATTTGCCATTCTGCTCTATCAAGGGTTATACGCTCAGTGAGGCCATAAGTTGCCATGTCTTTTCTCACGATTTCCTACTATGTCAGTTTGGGCCTACCTTTTTGTGATTTTTTTGCCTTTAGCTTAAACCAACTTGCACCTTGTAACAGATATTATATTGAGTCTATACATAGCTAGTCCACCAAAATCTGCTTTCTCTTATCTTATATATACTTTATATATAGATTTTACCTCCCAGCGTAGAGGGTAAAAGTGAAATACCCTCTCATGGCTACCTAGCCTTCCGTCGTCTTCGTAGATATTTGTTAGAGAAGTCAAGCCACATTGAGAGTGAGAGAAAAATTATATTTTATAGGGTACAAATTAATCGTTGTAGTCCACAAACAGTGTTCCCTGTTTCTCCTATAGATTCCTCAACCTTCTTTGTACCTCTTAAACTGCCTATATGGTATGTGGGGCCCTCTATTTTGGATGGTCAAGAAACCCTAATTTCCTTCATTGCCATAAAGAGACCACAAAGTGGGAACACTCCTCCACTATTATAGGGCTGGGTACACCCACGAGGTCCCTCACGCCATATTGGTGGTCCCTACCCCACATTGTGAGCTTCCAATTGGTACTCACGTGTGGCCAACCTCCTTATATTAAGGGGAAGAAACCTAAAAATAACAAAATACCTAATATTCTAACCGTTTCCAATATTTCTGAACTACCCTCCACTTTTTGCAAGAAAGAATGTCTTCTTGGTGGTTTTGAAGAGCCCACAGTAAAAGGATAAGGGAAATAAATACTTTTTAAAATCTGGCAATTTCTTATGTTCCCTTGGGTGGGAGTCTGTCAAGATAGAATTAGTTTTAGGATGGTATGGTTTGGGTTCCTCCACAAAACCCCATCTGATATATATATATATATATACTTTTTTTTAGCTTGTCTAATAATTGTTTGGAAAATTATAAGAAACATACTTTACTTTTTGTTTAATTGGAAAAAAAACTATCAACTTTTATAAACATCATCCACATCTTTTTTTTTCAATTTTGACATTGTTTGACCAAAATAGCCTTAATCGTATCGTACTGACCAGGCTATGAATTACGGTACTCAAGTACTGTAATGACCAAGCTTAGAATTATAGTACTTTAAGTATTGTAATGATCAGGCTAAATATTACGGTACTTTAAAGACCATAATGCTCAGATGTGGCAAATGAAGGAGAAAAAGTCCCAGTGAACATTATGGTACTTTAAAGACCGTAATGCTCAGATGTGGCAAATGAGGAGAAAAAGATCGAGTGAATATTATGATCTTTAAAGTACCGTAATGCTTAGCATGGTCATTACGGTACTTAAAGTACCGTAATATTTAAGCTGGTCATTATGGTACTTAAAGTACCGTAATGCGATACTGTTACGTTGAAAGCTATTTTGGTCAAAAAATATTAAAATTGAGAAAAAAGAGTGTAGACGAGGTTTGTGAAAGTTGATGATTTTTTTTTAATTAGATAAAAATTAAGGTATATTTATGATAATTTCCCTATTTTCTTAGGTACCCTTAAATCCCCACTATGAATCAGCCATGATAGAATTAGTCTTAGTATGGTATGGGTCTTAGTTCCCCCTCAAAATCCCCATCATATATATATATATATATAAAGCTTGTCTAATGTTTTTTTAGGTCCCCTTAAGTCCCCAACCCTTAACCTATTTTACTTATTTTTATTCTATGTTATCTATTTTTTTATATTGTTTGGATCAGTAATTTGGACCAATCTAGATCCAGTCAGATTCATTAATCTAACAGTTTGACACGGAGTTTTGGGTGAACGATCCGCCCCACTGAACTGAATGAAAAATAATCGAGGCTAAACTAGTTCTAAGATGGTAGGTATCTCGGTCCAATGCCCCCTAAAACCCCCTTATATATTCTTATGTATTTTTTTAAAGCATATCTAATGATTTTTCAACCCCCTTTCAATCCATACCCAAAAACCTCTATTTTAATTTTTATATTATTTTATTTATTTATTAATATTTTCTAAATCACCAGTGATGCAGGTGAACAATCTGCCTCACTAATCTGGATTTCAATCACTGCTTGGAACAAAGTGATGAATCATGTTCATTGACTATATGCACATCCACATCACTATTTGGGGATTGTTCAACCATGAGATGACATTGGCCCCTTCAACCACCACTCTGTTGTCTAACTGTGACAATTTTCGTATCCCAATCTTTAGAGCGATTAATTATGTTTCATTAGCAGTACATGAAGGTAGAGAATTATAAAAGGTCCATATAACTTTATTCAAGTGACCTCTAAACGACCTGCCATATACCGAACATGCTATTCCATTCCTCTTGCAGTGCCATCAAAATTAAGTTTTACCCATCCTTCTGCAGGTTTGTCCTTTTCTCTTGCAGTGCTATCAAAATTAAGTTTTACCCATCATTCTGTAGGTTTGTCTTTTCCTCTTGCAGTGCCATCAAAATTAAGCTTTACCCATCCTTCTGCAGGTTTGTCCTTTCCTCTTGCAGTGCCATCAAAATTAAGTTTTATCCATCCGTCTGCAGGTTTGATCTACTTAGATGATGTCCAAGCCGAAGTGCCTCGAATAAAAGCTAATATGTTCATATTATTCATTATATTATCCTCCCTGGATATCCCAAAAAAACCCTTTGAGACCTGAACCCAAGTCAACAAAAAGAAAAAAATATAAAATAATAATAATAAAACCTTTGTGACACAACTTTGAAATGCCCCTATTTCTCTCTTTTCCATATATGCCACGGCTACAATAACAACTCCCCGTAATCATATCCCTATTGTAGGGAAAGGATGACAGCTCCATTGTTCAAAGAAGTGGGCAACAGTTGGTAATTAGAAGGTAAAGTACATAATAGGACTATTTACTTTTAGTACAAGGTGGTTACAATAAATCTTGACCATTAGATGTGATATTCGATGGTTGTATTTATTCCAATGACCAAGCTTAAAGTTCAAAGTAAATTCTCTCAAACTTTTGGACACACCCACGCTATCAGATTTCATATCTTCAATTTTTTATTCTTATTGTTAATTTAAAATTTTCCATTTGTAGTTAGAATAAGGCCCAGATAGTGATAATGAATTTAAAATTTTCTATTAATTTTTTAAAAATACTTTTACAACATAGTAGAACTATTACTCGAAAAATTACAAAATATATAAAGTTCTATCATTGTGCTTGTTTTGGCCACACTTTTCTTGATCAGGGTATTAGTCTCAACATTAGGTTCTCTGTAAATATGTTGAAAAGTAGACTTTTCTTTGCTATTAACTCCATCATCTCATAAAGGTCCGAAGGCTCCTTTCACACAAAGTTTATAGTATTCAAAGGGGTAACATGAATAATACACATGTTTCAAAATTCTGAATCGGGCCTAACTCGGCAAGAGTCAAATATCAAACCCCTACGGTCTGACTTAGGCGAGTCCGAGTTGGTCTGGGCTTTAACAAAAAGTTGATTAAAATATTGGAAATCGAAAGGTTCATGCCATTCTAGGGTTTATGGCCCTGAATTGCCAGCCTTCTGATCCCGTCCAATTTGGGTAAATCTCAAGTCTAATAAGTAATTTAGTAAGAGAAAATATAGAATGAAACCGTTTGTTTACTTTTGGTACAAAGTGAGACATTAATCTTGACCATTGGATGTGAAATTGAGTGGCTGCAATTATTGTATTGACCAAGCTCAAACTTCAAAAGAAATTTTTTCGAACTTTGTGATACATCCAAGCTATCAAACTTCGCATCAAATGATTATAAGTAATTGTGACCACTTTGTATTAAAAGTAAATAGTCTCATTATATACAATTTTATTTTTTAAATATATATTTATGTATTTAAAAATTATATATATATATATGTGTGTGTGAGAGCATATATTTCGACCAATTCATTTAAATCTCAAGTATGACATGCAATTGTTTAAGCATACATCTTCTATGTGTTTGTGGATACATTTCAACTCTCTCTCTCTCTCCACGAATTATACATATTTGAATAAGGAAAATGTTTATATAAGGATGCAACTTTATAATGTAGAACTACGGATGCCCCTCAAAAATCCATCGGAAAAGTTAGTTTTAATGTTGAAAAATCTTTTGATTGATTATCTCGACATCGAGATGCATGACTATTAAAAATAAAAAGATTTAAGTCTCAGAAATAGTGCATTTTACAACATATTATCTACACCATCCATTTTCAAGATTTTCATATGTTTATCGATCTACTTTATTTTAAATATTTTTTAAATTGAAAATTTTATAATTAGATATAAAAGTAAATTTTGAGATAATCCTAATAACATTTTACATCAAAATTATATACCATGATAAAATTTGAAGGTGAACCTTACATCGACACCTATGGATGCATTCGAATGCCAACGGCACCCTTTACCCGAAGGAGTAAGTGGACATTATACTCCCGAGGGAATAGAATATCCTTTGGGGTATACAAAAACATTACTTTAGGTTAGACCTAAAGTAATGTTTTTGTATACCCCAAAGGATATTCTATTCCCTCGGGAGTATAATGTCCACTTACTCCTTCAGATAAAACCCCACCTAAGATTAGACCTAAAGTAATGTTTTTGTATACCCAAAGGATATTCTATTCCCTCGGGAGTATAATGTCCACTTACTCCTTCAGATAAAACCCCACCTAAGATCAGACCTAAAGTAATGTTTTTGTATACCCAAAGGATATTCTATTCCCTCGGGAGTATAATGTCCACTTACTCTTTCAGATAAAACCCCACCTAAGATTAGTTTTAGGACCCTACAATTTGGTGATATAATACCTTTAACACTACATTAGTCTTAATAAAAAAATTTCTAAATGCACCTTGTAAGCACTTGAAAAAAATAATATATCAAGATTGAATAGAAACCATCTTATTTTTAGAGGGTGAAATCTAAGTGTTAGAAAACTCAAATTTCAAATTTATTTTTTGAGAATACTCGTCTAGTGATTCTAAGGTGGTTACCAAAATTTCAGATTGAAAAAATCCTCCCAAATAGATCATCTGACCAAGGGAGTAGAAATAGACTATGCTCCCACGGAGCATAGTCTAGTCTAGGTGCTCTTCAAAATATCCTAACTTCTATCCACTCCCTCAAACATCCTTTCAATATATTTCACTTTTGGCCTGGACATAAAGTTTGAGTACAATAGGACATTTCATAGCCTTGAGTGAGCATTAAATAGCCCTTAGGCCTTGACACTTTTTAATGCAGGAAAATAGAGAAAATAGGGAGAAAAAAAAAAGTGAAAGGACTGAGAGGTACATCACTTTTGATGCAATAAAAAAAAAAAAGTGGGGGAGGGAGGGGGGAGGAAATAAAATCCTACCCTAATGATCATATTTACCATAAGATTAAACATCCTTGAGAATAAACAGCATATTGACATGACATGACATCCTTTTATTCTTGTTCCACAATGGATTGGAAGAATGTTATGCCAGGGGAAGCAAGAGGATAAGACAGCATAGAATGGAATCCTCTTTCTTTTGGCAAAAGGTAAAGCACAAAAAGGGTTTACATGTTGGAATTCAAATAAACCTAACCTTAGCTTTTCTACCTTTATTAGCATTGGGTTTATTTTTTTCTTTTTCTTTTGTTTTTTAGAACTAAATTGACAATTTCTTTTCAAATTATTAGTTTTTTCTTTTTTAATAATTTCTATTGATTAGGGATTACAGGGACCTTGTTCTTTTCATGGTATATGGTTTAAAGATTTGGACCTGACCTAAGATGCATGCCTTATCATGAGAACTGCCTTTTAAAGTCCAAAAGTTGAAGGGTATCAAGTTTGAAGGAATCCTAGAAAATCAACTCTCTCTCTCTCTCTCTCTCTCTCGCTTTATATATATATATATATATATATATATATATATATATATATATATATATATATATATATATATATATATGGGAAAGCTTTATATATTATTTTTCCAACAAAGAAGTTCTATCCTCTCTTTTATCCAACCGTCCATTTTTTAATGGAGGGTTAAGATTGCTCCAATCACAATGTCACGTCTCTACACTATTTTATTTTTAATTTTTTTAGTAATCTATTTTGACGCCAAATTTTGGACGTCCATTCCTCTATTAAACTCGCACTAATGAAAAATATAAAAAAAAATATTTTTCGATAAAATAAAATAATCAAAATACCCCTAAAAGTTTAAAGAAGTATTTTGGTCATTGTTTTTTATCAAAAAATATTGTTAACATTTTTTATAGGTGCATCCCAATGATAAGATGGCACATACCAAATTCATATTCAAAAAATTTGTATTAAAAAAACTAAAAATAAAATACTTTGAGACATCAAATCTAAAATCAAACGGCGAGTGGCTCTCTTGATAAAAAATGGACGGTTAGATGGTAGGGGAGGATAGAACTCCTATGTTGTAAGGGAACGGAAAAAGCTTTTCTCTCTCTCTCTCAATAAATATATATATATATGTGATATGATATGATGTGTTAGTATGTATGTGAGAAAAAGAGGACAAGACTGACAGGTGGAGTTTTAATGACCGAGTAATAAATTAACATTAGAAATAGAAAATGTTGGCGTAGGAAAGGTAAGTGTTGATATGTTTCATAATATTCTTTACACATTTCGTCATCAAGTGCCCTATGTCAAGTTTCTTTCATCATATATTTTTCCAAAGTTTTCTTTTGAGGTTGATAAGATGCTTTTTTAAGGCAATTTTTCTTTTGGGAGGAATCAATAACCCTCTTAAAAGAGGAAAAAAAAATCTTAAAAGTTAGATCCCATCAAGGTCATGTATTTATCAAGTTAGAAACAAAATAGGAGATAACACAAACCATATTATAAAAAATAAAGCATGAAACACACACTCTACATGAACACAAATATTTATTTGCTTCACTCCAAGAGAGTTATATCTACGAGCACAACAAACTGAAATCCACTATACCATTGAAAGTTACATCATAGATTTTCGGACATAGAATTATCTCTCTAACCTTCGACAAAACAAACCACTGTCCATGAACAGAATCTTGAGTGCAACCGAGACTTTCTTTCTCTAAAAAGGGAAAACCGACCAAAATCTTCATGAAAATCACTTCTCTACAAGAAACCAGCTTCTTACTCTGCAGGAGACACATCTATAGTGTTTATTTCTGTTGAAGCTATCTTTTCTCTAAGGGAAGGCATTGTCTCTCATGTACAGGAGGTCCCTACCTCTCTCTAGAAAAAGTCACATTTCCCATATGGTGACTCAAATAAGGCCTATATAATTTTTCATCTTTCATCACATATATATAAGGTTAGGAGTCCACACTTAATATGAAACTTTATATAGATTTTACATATATCTCAAGAACCGAGAGATATACTCAGGAGTCCTAATTTTATTAGATTTCTATTTCATCTAGGAAACTTATCAATATCATTCCCAATCCAAAATAATATGAGATTTCTTTATGGGGGTGATTTTGGATATCACCATATCCAACATTCTTGGGGTGTGGTTTGTATAAGGCTAATGCCCTAAAGTAACATATAACTTTGAATAGTATCGAAAGATATTGTTTTAGTATCTAAAATTTTTATGATGCTTAAAATTTTATTTTTATTTATAATTATAAATTTTAAAACCTCATAAATAATATAGATCAAGCATATCTATGAATAATTGAATATCTTGAAAATAGAATGTCTAGATGATGCATTATAAGATGCACAATTTCTAAGAGTCGAAATCTATCTTTTTTTTTTTTAACGTCCATGTATCTCAAGGTCAATATGATCATATTCGAGAGTTTTTTGGCATTAAAACAATTTCTTCTAGTGGAGTTTTGAGGCGCCGCACAACCTTATATGAACCTGTCCTTTTTCTTGTATCACTTTTTCATCCTTCATCACGGTGGGAAACACAATAATGACAGAAGAGCACATATATCATGCTCCATTGGGAGCATACTATCACTTGCTCCCTCGAGCATAACATTAACTTGGAAAGATTATCTTGATCCGAAATTTGTAAACTATCTAAAAACCACTAAATGATTATATTCAAATAAAAAATAATTGAATTTTGAATTTTTTAACACTTAGATCTCACAGGTTAAAAATTGGACGGTTTCTATTTAATCTATTGGTAATTTTGTTGTTAAGCCTATATAGAATCATCATCATGATCAGATCTTTTTTCTAATTATTTGGAGTTTGCTACATGAATTCTGGTTCACCATTTTGTTTTATCAAGGGCCATGCACTCAGTGATGCTGTAAGTCATCATTTCTTTCTTCATTTTCTCCAACCATGTCTTTTTGGGCTATCCTATACCATTTTTTAGCTTTCCATTTGAACTAATTCGTACATCCTAACGGATGTTATACTAGGTATGCGTTGTGCATAGTCAGCCCACCTAAGTCTATTTTCTTTCATCTTATCATTTATTGGAGCTACACCTAAGCCCGTAGATAGTACCGTTTGAAATTTTTTTTAGGGAAAATATCTTTGTACACCTTAATTTAGGCTTCATTTCTCAATGGACTCAAGGTTTTAAAACATATCTTGCAACATTAAGATCCTATGTATTAAATTTTCTAAGCCCCATGACCAATTTTGCCCCATCATTTTAGCCCAAACGAAAGTTCAAAATACAACATTTTTTCTATTCCTTTATAAACCTCCTCTCTCTCTTCTCGAGTTCATCTCCAAACATCTATCCTTTTTTTTCAATATTAAAAAAAATATTTTTTTTTTCAAAAAATATTTTTTCAATATTGAAAAAGAAAGGTTCGGGGAGAAACATGGGAAAAGAGAGAAGGGGGTTTAGAAAGGAACAAAAAAATAATGTCTTTTGAACTTTTCTTTAGGCTAAAATGATAGGGTGAAGTTCGTCTAGGGGGTTAGAAGATATAATTCACGGAATCTCTATGCTATATGATATGTTTTGAAACCTGGAGTCTGTTGAGAAATGAAACGTAAAAAGAATGTGTATGGAGATATTTATCCTTTTCCTATTGAGTATACCATAAGTTGGAGAGGTTACATCCTCAAATTTTGGGATCCTAAAAATATTCCTAGATTGAATTGTGCCCGAGGGAGTAAATGGACAGCTTGCTTCTTTAGGAGCATGAAATCTAATTTTTGTAGTGCCAAGGGATCTAATTTTTTCAACACACTAACATGATTTCTAGAGCTTCTATCATAATATGCATTTAGTCTACATCACTGGATTTCAAGTCATGAAGTTAATACCTCACATCACTGGATTTCAGGTCATGGCATGGAGTTACTACCCATATCATTTATTTTGACTTTATTTCATAAAGCTCATCAAAATACACATGATCATGTGTTGGAATAGTTAAAAATGGGCAAGATATTAAATAGTCAACAAACTAAGGTTATTGATAAAATTCTCAAGAAATTAAATATCAACCCTTGGAAATGGTACGGTACATCTTAGAAGTTTTTTTTGTAACAAGCATCAGATATGCAATATTTGTGGAACTCCTAATTTATGGATTTATAGCAAAGGTAGATTTGTAGTGATTTAAGATGTGTCTTGAATCCTATAATCAATGAAAACGAGGAGAATGTTTGATTATGCGGGCACACCAAAAATTTTGAGAATTTTATCCTCATTAAGTAAATGTTCCTACAAAATCTCCCAATTTTTGCATTTCATATTTATAATTTTGAAAGTCCATACACAATGAAATTCTTAACTTTGAACTTTGAAGGTCCGAAGTTGTCTCTGGATTCTAGACTCTAGAGAGCACTTCCGACCTTCAAGCTCTGATATTCATATTGAAAGGTCCCACTATTTTATCCCAGTTACTTATTTAATCTAGTCTTGGCGATTACACATCGTATGGAAGAATCACATGTTTCTCCATGGAAAAGCTTCACTAGGCGTTCGTTTAGGATTTGAGCGAGAGAGAGAGAGAGAGAGAGAGAGAGAGAGAGAGAGAGAGAGAGAGAGAGAGAGAGAGAGAGAGAGAGAGAGAGTTATCTTCACCTTCATTTTCGACCTTGAAAGTCCAAAGTGACAAAACCTCAAACCATAAATATCTAAATTCAGGTTAAATTAATTCTCATTGCTCCGGTCTAAAGTCATTGCCGCTTCAAAACGTTGAAAGTTTGAAATGGGGGGGACTTTTGAAAAAAAGAAAAAAAAAAAAAAAAAAGGAAAAACAATATGAACATAAAAAGAATGCAAAATAATTTTCCTAATAACAATAATTTAGAGGACATGACGGTAAATTTATCAAAAAAAAATTCAAGAGTTTAATAAGATAAGTGATGTCTAGCTCAGAATTTGAATTTTGATACGAGTATTACCTCGTGAAAAGGACTTTGGGCTCAAGAAAATGACTTGGGCCCAAGTCTTTTCATACTATGTCAAGAGTCTCCCACGTCAAACACATGCAACCACTTTTTTAAAACCAAAAGACCATGTTCATACTAATGATATGGATTAAGGAAGGGCTTTGGACTGAAAGAGGGAAAATGGGTTAAAAAAAATAAAAATAAAAATAAAAATAAAAATTAAGTGAGATGAAAAAGAAAAAGAATAAAAGGTAAGTGGTTTTGTGGGGCCTGCTTGTGGATTTCCAGAAACCGGCCCACAAATGCAATAGTATTACAACATAGCATCCAAGCTTCAAGGGGAAAACGTCTTAGTCATATACTTAGGGTTTATTTGGATGCATTCATTACTACCGATAATTTATTGTTTCAATAAAGTTAATCCAGAGAATATATATTAAATAGTATTATTTACTGTAAAGTTATTTGAAATAATTTATATGTAGTTTTGCATATAAGTTTATCTTTAAAAAAATTATTTTTATTTTATCCAAAATAATTATTTGAAAATGATATATTTTTAGTCAGAAATAACGAAAACTATAGGAAATCATCAAAAACTTAAATATTTAAATAATATTATATATAATACAAGATAGATAGCTAACATCTAATAAAAATAACATTATCCAAAGTATATTTATTTCATATAAGATGATCAATTCAAGACAAATTAATTTATTCAAATAGGCCTCAAACACACTAAACTGAAAAGGAAAAAAATATAATTTTTTTTTGATATAGGAAAATATGCTCGTGGGGGAGCAAATTTTACAATTGCTTCCTCTTGTAAAGTTCTAGCTAGGAGTATCCTTAGGACTCCAAATTTTGTGCAATTGGTGTTCAGAATTAAATCAATTGGTTGAGAATAGTTTACTCAACTACTCTCAAACTAAAGGACCGGATTTCTATGCGGCCAAGCCCGCATATGTAGAAATGCGGGCCTATTAATATATCTATTTTTGAGTTGGATTTTTAGACTTAATTTTTTAGGACATTTAATATCTAACATGGATATCATGAATATGAAAAAGCAAGTACATTTTAAAAACTAGCAATAATAATTCTAGTAAGAAAACATTTGAACTGTTAGTTTCCATTGTTTTTAGATAGAACACCTATTTGCATCCAGCTTTAAGATGGATGCTTTACACTTTTTGGATTGCATATGTAGTCATGCGGACAAAAAACAATATACCCATAGAATGAATGTAACGGAGATGAGGATGTTGAGATGGATGAGTAGCAATACAAGAAGGGATAGAATTCATAAAGAATCAATTTGAGAGAATTTAGGCGTTGCACTAATAGGCGATAAAATGAGAGAGAGTAGACTTAGTAGGGCCGGTCATGTATAGAGCCAACCAAGTACATTACCTCTTAAGAGGTACAAATTAGTTAAAGTGGAAAGACTGGAAAGGGCAAGGGGTAACCCAAAAAGACGTGGTTGGAAGTAGTCCGAAAATATATGGAGATTTATGGCCTTACTGAAAAATATGGCCTTTAATAGAACATAATGAAAAACCAAGATTCATGTAACTGACTCCAATTAATTGAAAAATAAAGTAAAATGATAATAATGATGACATGTAGTCATGCGGTCGAACCCCGTATGAAACAATTTTCCCAAACCTAAATTACATTTCAACGGCGACACCTCAAACAAGTTGGTTGGTTGTGAGGTTAGCCTTCAACCACCCTCTTGATGAAACTATACTCTTGATGGGAAAAGGTATCCAAATATTGCCTTATATAACATCTATAGATTTTACACTTGTGTGAATCTACGAGTATTCACTTCTTCAATCTAGCTACGAACCTTAAAGAAAAAGAATTAAAATACATTCATTATGTGTCTGAAAAACAGAATGTCAAAAGATTGAACATAGTCTGTCCAAAATTTGGAAGGTAAAATCCAAGTGTTCGACAGCTCAAAATTCAACTTTTCATAAAATAATCATCTTGTGATTCATAAGTGGTCCCAATTTCAAATTGAAATCTCCCTAGAAGCTCTTTCACCAAAGGAATTAATTATTGAGTGTGCTCCCTCGGGAGCACAGTATACGGCTTATCTAATTGACTTGGATCATGTGAAACTTTGCTATGGGAGGAGACTAGGGGCATGCTAGTGGTTTAAATAGTAATTAGTGCCACTTGGTGGGAAGTATTGTGTAATTACCACTGGCTATCCAAACATGAAGAAAAAAAAAAGAACATAGATTTTCAAAAGAAGAGAGAGATAGGGGGCTATTGTTGGAGACTGTGAGAGAGGTTTATTGGTTGTTTAAGGGAAGAGAGAGAAAGAGAGATGGCTCTTATTGAGGGGAGAGAGAGATGGGGGAGGGAGATGTCTCTTGTTGGAGGAGAGAGAAGTGAGAGATGTCTCCTTTTGGGTGGAGAGAGAAGGTGAGAGAGAGATAAAGAGAGAGTTTTAGAGAGAAGTTAGAGAGAGATAGAAATTTAGAGAGAGAGGCTAGAGAGAGATGTCTTGTTGGGTGTATCGCACGAGAGAGAGATATTTCCTTCGGGGTGGAGAGAGGAGAGAGAAAGAGAGAGAGGTGTCTTGTTGGGTGTATGGCACAAGAGAGAGAGATGTCTCCTTTTGGATGGAGAGAGGAGAGAAAAAGAGAGAGATTTAGAGAGAGAAGGTAGAGAGAGAGGGCTAGAGAGAGAGAGGTGTCTTGTTGGGTGTATGGCACAAGAGAGAGATGTCTCTTTTTGGGTGGAGAGAGGAGAGAAAAAGAGAGAGATTTAGAGAGAGAAGGTAGAGAGAGAGGGCTAGAGAGAGAGAGAGGTGTCTTGTTGGGTGTATGGCACAAGAGAGAGAGAGATGTCTCCTTTTGGGTGGAGAGAGGAGAGGAGAGGAAAAGAAAGAGATTTAGAGAGAGAAGGTAGAGAGAGAGAGGGCTAGAGAGAGAGAGGTGTCTTGTTGGGTGTATGGCATGCAACCCGCTTGTCAAACATGCTAGGCATTGTCATTTGTTGGAAGCATTAATATTGCTATAATAACGTGTCACCCTGCAAAACCAGTTCAAATATTTCCCAAACCGGCCATACAACTTCATTTTCAGGAACCAGTGGACAAAAGTGCCCCCCTCCAAAAAACACAAACCATGATAAAATAACGATTTCTTCCCTCTCCATAAAATAGGAGTACTATGGGGATTCCTTATTCTATTATATAAAAATAATATGAGCTTAGTTAGGAAAAATCATTATCTTGGCTCCTTAATATCATACTATAAAATGTAATAGAAATCCCATATTGTGTTATGATTAGAAAATGATAATTAATATAAAAAGTTCATTAGCTGGAAGCATGTCCATTTTAGGAGAATAGTTTAGCCAGTGGATTTTACAAATATAAGCAAAATGTTTATGATTTTTTTGGAGTAAAAGAGTAATAGGACCGATTTAAAAAACGATTGGTCGGCATGTAATTGCCTGATCCGATTCAAGAATCAGTCATCCCGCGTCGATTCTGTCAATATATAAGAGATCGTCTGGGTCTAGAAGAGAACCATCAATTTGCTACAGTTAAACAACGTTTGTACGAACATTAAAATATGATCCAAACTGTTGGAGCGAGTGTGTTTGTAGGACCCAGTGTTTTAAAACCCAGACCAAGATGATCAGGATCGCTGATTCGAGTTGGATGAGATCGCTTCTCTGCTGCCATAATCGGTCTGAGGAAAGTTTACATAATAATTTTCCAATTTGAAATAATTAAAAAGTTGAAAAATAAAAAATTGAAATGTGTGGGAAATGGGTTGATTCAACTGATCTGGATTGCATGATTCTTTGACAGACTCACCCACTTGGGCAAGCCTATCAAAATCAAACCAATTCACAATTTTGAATCAGGTAGGTCCCCATTAATTCTAATGAATCGCCGATTCGTAATCTAGACATCCCTAAAGTAAAATAAAAATTTAGTCTCCAAAAATAAATGGTGGAAAAGAGATTATGTTTACTTGGATCCAAGCCGTCCATTTGATGATCTGCGGATCTAGGTCTTTAACAATTCAATCTTTTTAGCTAAAAACTCAAAAATATTTCTAAGAGGTTAATGTGGGCATAAACCATAGTTTAGTAATTTCCTACCCATTTGAGTTGGGGTGGCAATGGGTTGGGTTTGGGTGGATCTAGACCCAACCTTTCGGGTTCAAAATTTTGACTTATACTAGGGACCGAGGCCAGGCCGACCCATTTGGTACCAGGTCTAGTCAGGTCCATTGCCACCCGTGCATTTTGAGGGCATTTGTTTCAAAATCTTCTACCAAAACATTGAGTGGAAGATTACTCATTTCCAGCCGAAATATTGGATGCATTTGCAACCCATTCCGGCCATTGAGGAGTGGGGACAGCCCAAGGTTTCAGAAAGCTATGAATTAATAACTAAATAATAGCAATTTAATAAACTCAAAAGTTATTGTTTTATAAGATAATATTATTTTTCAAATATTATATTTGCAAATGCTCACAATAACCTGTAGTGTGAAAAGCAAAGAATAAGACCATGCCCCATTTTACTATGGATTTTTGAATAGTATACTTACATAGATCTTAGAGAAAGGTAGATCTTAACCGTTTATTTTAATTGTCAAAAGATTTGATGCTTTCATGGGAGCATATTATCTGCTTGTTGCTTGGGTAAAATCCAATCCAAGAATGCTTTTAGGACCTCAAGTTTTGGGAATTAACCTCTTCATCCTGGCAACTAATATTAAAAAAAAAAAAGGAAAAAAAATAAATCTAATGTTGTATATGTCTGAAAAAAAAAAAAAATAAATAAATAAAATAAAATAAAATAAAAAAATTAAAAGATTTAATAAAGAATGTCCAATTTTTTGAGTGTGGGATCTATGTATTAAAGAACTAAAAATACAAATCAGAATAATTATCTGATGATTATTAAGTTGATCCGAATTTTAGATCGAAGAAACCATTCCATATAGCTCTTTTGCCCAAGGAAATAAGTCTACAATATGCTTCTACAAACGATATAAAAGAATATATAAGCCATAAACACTAGATAATGATCTTGTGATCGAGGATCTGGATGGTCAATATCATTTTGCTCTAGGAGTGAAGGTGAAGAAGACTTGCTCATTTTAATGCCGATGAGTTTGGCTCATTAGGCCATGGTTATCAAGACGGGATCGGACCAATCAGTCCAGGTGGTCAGACTGTTACTAGTCTTGGCCTGGTCTAAAGCAATAAACAAATTTGGTTGAAAATTGATAAAAAATTAATGTTTGACTAGTTTTGGCCTATATAAGTAGCTAAAACAAAGTTGGTCAAAACGTTTTACTAATTTTATATTTTAAATTATTATTATTTGTTTTAAAAAATCCAATTTAATAAGTGCGACTGGTACTTAGAACCGATTTTGACTCGACCATAACCCCCACATTAGACATTACGATCTCGATAACACTATATTAGATCATTGGCCCCATAAATAAGGGTCTCTTGTTAAGAAATTTAAAACACAAGTGGAGATAAATAGAAACTAATTTAAGATATTTTTTGGAAGAAAAAATAGAAAGGCCATGTCATGGTAAGCTTTTAAGATATTTCTAGGAACTTTGTATCATTCCAATTTGAGGGAGTTGCTCCATTGTTTCATCAATGACATTGCAAAAATTAACTTGTCAAAATTTACTTTGAAATTCATCATTATATCACGTCATGATGTGAAGTGACAACAAAATTGTCAATAATTTTCACCAATTAAATAACCATGGTCAAACTTTAAACTCCAAATTAAAATAATTGATGAATCCTAACATCACTTCAAATCATAACTTTATCTTATCCCATATTTACATATTCGATTTTCCTTATACCGTTTATTTGAGCCAAATCTGAAATATATACGACCCTTTTAACTTACATAAATTTTGATGATATGTACTCTTTTCCCCGAATTTTTACCTCAAAGTTTTGGAAATAAAATGGGTTTATAATCAATATTTTTTTATTTATCAGTATATTATTATTCCGGGACTTGCTAGTTATGGTTTGAAGCTGATTCACCAGGCAAATGATACCCAAAAGCATTGCTTCGGTTAAAAAAAAAAAATTTAATATAAGGATTGTATACAAGGAGGTCACAAATACCTCTAGCCATTCAATTTCAAATTTGGCTGCTTGAGTTGTCTCATGAAGCTCGAGAATTTTTTTTTTGAATTTTGAGATGACATACTGTAGAGGTAAGGTGCACCTTCAAATTTTATCACGGTATATAATTTTGATGTAAAATGTTTTTAGGATTATCTGAAAAAACTATTTTTATATCTAATTATAAAATTTAAATATGGTTAAAATCAAGTAAATCTATAAACATATGAAAAATTTGAAAATTAACGGTGTAGATAATTTGTTGTAAAATGCACTATTTCTGAGACTTAATTTTTTTTTTTTTTATGGTCAACCATCTTGATGTCGAGATGATCAACCAAAGGGTTTTTAATATTAAAACTACCTTTTCTAATAGATTTTTGAGGTGCATCCATAGCTCTACATTATATGCATCCTTTTCCCTTAAGTAAATGGTGTCTCTATATAATTTTTCTATAATATATTTTATCCTTATCTTTTCCTCTAATATAATTTTCCTCTAAATATAATTTAACAAACTTTTAAGTCATCAAATTTGAAGGACTTCAGTGGCATTAAAGTATTTAATGAGGTTATAACATTTTTCTTCCCCTAGTGAAAATAACTATTATACCCCACAGTTTTGCCCTAAATATCGAAGTTACATCTCACCAAAGCTGACGTAGCATTTACTTTTCATATGTGTGCCACGTGGACCACCTGTGGCGTGCCACTTGGGAGGCGTGAAGATAAATTTATGGCCACTGTTTGGATTAGATTATAAATGGACGGTTCAGATTTCACGTTAGAATTTTTTAAGTTTCAATAGTTTCGGCAGATGGTCCGTAGTTTCGACTGATTTCGTTTTCGTCTCCTTTGGTGAGAAGTTAGAACACTGTTTCGTCCGCACGCGCACGCCAAAATCTACCGAAATTTTTGTCCAAAGCATGTGGAAACGAAATATCTCAATTTACTAGGTCAAATTTTAAAGGGTGTGGTTTGTATAGGGCTGAGGTCCTAAACAATCAAAGTAAGACACACCTTCAAATAGTGCTGAAGTATATTGTTTCAGGAATCTTTATGATGGCCTAAAACTTTATTGTCATCACTAGTTGTCAAATTTAAAAATTAAAAAAATAGTGAGATCAAACAAAAGATTTATAAACACTTGAAAATTGACGGTCTAAATAATATGTTATAAGATGCATTATTGTCGGGACTTGAAATATATATATATCCATCTTGGTGCCAAGATGATTGAATTTTAGGGTTTTTCAACATTGAAAGAATCTCTTATAGTGAATTTTTGATCTGCTCCTTAATTTTATTGTTTAAGGCCTCACCCTTATATAAACTTATTTGCAATCCGTTGTACTTTTTTTAATCGGGAAGAAAGCTCTAAACTCTTAAAAGTCTAAAATCCTAAGTTTTTAATTAAGATTCAATAAAGCTACGAAGGGGACCAATTTGTTCCCCACTGTTTTAGTCAAAAGCATGTTTTAATTTTGACTTAATCAAGATTTGTTAGATTAATAAAGGGGACCAATTAATTAATCACCCCAAGTTGGTTTTTTCTTTTTTCTTTTGATCTCTTAAAATAAATAAATAGTTTAATTTAACTGTTTGTTAAATTACATTAAAAACAAAAAAGTAAAGCATCTATCAGAAATCTTGTTTGGAAAACATTGACCGTGGGAAATCCTTGAGATGTCTCTGAAATATATTTCCACTATCAATTATAAAATTTGTAGCTCAAACAGTAGTGGCGATCGTGAAGGTATGTGAGCACTTGAAAATAAATGGCTTAGATAATATGTTACAATATACTTTTAGGGCTTGACATCCATATTTTATTTCATATTGATTTGAAGGGTTTTTGAAACTAGAACTATACTTTTTCAGAAGTCTTAAAGCGAGGCCTTCTTATTTGATGTTTTGAGGGCTGATTGGTAACCTAAAACACAATGTTCGCAAAATTGAATTGGAACGGTTAGCCGGACATGTGCTCGGAAGCGGTGTAACCAGCCTAACCGGTAAATCGGCCGATTCTACCGCTCTAATCGGATAAGTCTCGAGCGGTCAAAAAAGTGTTGAAAAAAATAAAAAAGATACAAAAAAAAAATCTATTAAAATATAAAAAACATATAAAGAATGATTAAAACAAAACAAATTCAAATGAAATTGAAAATTAATGAAAAAATGGATTTTCACCGATAGATTTGTGCTTAGGGATATTTTTAATTTTTTTTGAAAAGGATGAAAAAATATAAAAATAAATATTAATGGTCAAAACAATTTTTAATCTTCACCATAATGTAAAAAATATTAAAAAAGGCATTACAAATCAAATTCCTGATTTTTAAGAATTTTTGTATATATTTTTTATTTTTTTAAATACAGATTGATCACCAAAACCGCCAAAAACCATAACCAGTAAGTGGCTGATTCCAATCTAAGTAAGTGGCTGATTCCAATCTAACTGGGTGGCTTAGCAGTTGGATCGCCTGGTTTTGCGAAAATACCTAAAACATCAACACTACATGAATTGTTGATTTGGGTGCGATTACTAAAACACCAAGTGTCAAACCACACCCCTTTTAACGAAAAATAAAAAAGTGTTTTAAAATGCAAAATCGAAAATCTAGTCCGTCTATTTTTTGCAAGGTACATTATTATTAGGACTCAAAATATATATATATTTATATGGAAAAAGTTTATACAAGGATGCAACCTTATAATGTAGAACTACAGTTGCACCTAAAAAATCCATCAGAAAATGTAGTTTTAATGTCGAAAAACCCTTTGATTGATTATCTCGACATCGATGTATGACCATAAAAAATAAAAAGATTTTAAGCCTCATAAATAGTACATTTTACAACATATTATCTACGCCGTACATTTATAGGTCTACTTGATTTTAACCATTTTTGAAATTTAAAAATTTATAATTAGATATAAAAATAAATTTTGAGATAATCTCAAGAATATTTTACATCAAAATTATATACCATGATAAAATTTGAAGGTGCACATTACCTCTACAGCTACGGATGCAGCCAGCTGCACTTTTTTTATATTCATACATCTCAATGTCGAAAGGATCGATTAAAGAGTTTTTTAATATTAAAATAACATTTAGATGGAATTTTCAGATACATTTTTATTTCTACATTTTAAAGTCGCTATCTTATATAAACTTTTCTCTTTTTTTGATATTTATTAATTATAATGTTTTTGAATGTTTTTTTTTGGATCCATGGTCAGTTCGACCTCATCTTTTTCTCTCTAAAATATCTAAAATCTGCTCTCACATTCTATTCTCTCTCTAAATCTACCCTCACTTTCTCTCTCTAACTTGCGTCATAGGAATCCAGCTCTTATCCTTTCTCTCTCCTCTCTCTCCCCTGTGGAATAAAAATCCGCCTGTCTCGAGGAGCCCACTGGAATGGGCTCTCGTCCGTGGCCCCTGGTTTTCTTCAACCCCCTTCCCACTCTCTCCTCACAAAACGAACAAAAATATTATTTATTAAACCCTTTATTTGCGCCCTTTTATACCTCTCCCCATCTCCTTCAACGCCCGTAGAACTCTCTCCAAAGAACCGCTCCTTAGATTCTCTCTTCCTTCCTCTCTGCAAATTTTCATCTTTTCCCTGTCTCTTTCTCAGCAAATTCCCATATTTTCTCCCCTCTGTTACAAAAATTTACATCTTTCGCCTTCTCAACACAAAACCCATCTCTAAAATTCTCATATACAGAGCAACCCACGTCTCAAATTCTCATCTTGAGAGAAAACCCATTTCTCAAATTCTCATATTTCCAGAGTTCTCTCTCTAGGTTTCCTGGCCACGCATCTTTCTCTCTAGATATATAGCTGCCTTTGTATAAATTTTTTTCACTCCCTTCCTGTCAAGATTCAATCATCTTTCAGTCTCCTATTTAGCTGTTTATTTGCCATTTCTGTTCTCTCTCTACTACCCCCATCTCTGTATTTTTCCATTGAATAGAGATTTTGTTCTCTCTCTCAATCTTCATTTCTTAACCATTTTTTGATTCAACCCATCTTCCAATTCCCAATTTTCACAGAGTTCTGTCACTATCTCCCTCTCTCTCTCTAGCCCTTCTCTCCCTATCTCTTTCATGGTGTTTGTATTCTGGAACTATTTGGATGAGGATAGAAATAGACAAGAGGGGCAATAGTTTTTGTGATTTCGGACCGGAGAAGAAGGCAAAGAAAACCCGTAGAAAGCACAAGAAAGCCATGCCAACTGCTGTTCAAAGGCTCTTTGAGATCTGCAATGATGTCTTTGCCGGTGCTGGGAGTGTTCCATCTCCTCCACAAGTTGAAAGGCTTCAATCAGTTTTAGGTACTCTCTTTCTCTCTCTAGATTTTGGTAGTCTGAAAAGAGCTTTAAGTGCCCCTAATTGTGGTGAAAAGCATAGATTTATGGGCGCATTTGAGCCGAATTCTGGTGGTTTCTGGT
Organism: Amborella trichopoda; assembly: GCF_054954075.1. Lineage (NCBI taxonomy): Eukaryota > Viridiplantae > Streptophyta > Magnoliopsida > Amborellales > Amborellaceae > Amborella > Amborella trichopoda. The sequence goes on along the minus strand of NC_142340.1, from coordinate 45,413,343 downwards.
GTTTGAGGATTTCAGTGAATGGGGCTTCGAGCTCATGTGTTTTTTTAATAGAGAGAGAATGTCCAGTAGTTATAGTTTCATAGGAGGTATTTCTATTCTACCACAATGCGAGTGAGATGTTCTAGAGAGAGAATTTCTATGATATCACCTCCCCATTTTAGAATTCTTTTAGTTAGAGAGAGAATTTCTATGTTTTTCAAGGTACCATATAAGATTTTACTGTTTCTAGAGAGAGAATTTTTGCACCATTCCTAGTACCCATTTCATAATTTGTGGTGATTTAATTAAAACTCCTTTTTATCCAATTCCCCATCTAGGAAACTTCAGTTTAATTAGAGATCTGTTTTGTAAATCAGCACTCTAGAGTTTGGTCTAACTCAGTGTAGGGGCTAAAGGTCTGTAATTTTTGTGGAAGTGTTATTTGCTTCCAACTTTAGATTTTGTGGGTGGAGAATTCAGGGTAATTGGCTCTGTTTGATATACGATCTCTTATGGAATAGGGGTTTCTCTCTTATGCCTCTGGTCTAAATTGCAAAATTATCTCTCTCTCTCTCTCTCTCTCTCTCTCTCTCTCTCTCTCTCTCTCTCTCTCTACCTGCCTACCTACCTACTTTTTTGAGGAACTTCCTTTCTTTTGACTTATTTTTCTGTTGCGTGGCATGTACACTGTCTTATAGGCCATTGCCATTCAAAGGGATTTGGCTTTCTCTGCCCATTCTGATTTGGCACCTGGACATATATGCATGTTTCTCATTCTAATTGATTGCAATGTGTTCTTATTAGTTCTCTATTCATTTTTTGTTTTTTTCCCCTCTCTCTCCCTACTTCTCTATATATCCATATTTTTTTTTAAGGGTGGGTTGTCTTGTTTCTGAGATTTATATTTTATAACTCTAGATTTTGATTTGTATTATACAACTCTAGATTTTGCATTTGTGCTTAGTCTTTAAATATTGAGATTGAAAAATAGAAAAACCATTTTTTGGAAAAATTTGTATCATTGTGCTTGTAGACATTGTTATATACTTGCAGGAAAATGGCTCAAGTTTCTGAGTGTTTAAAAATTGTCTTCTTAGAAGATGGCTCAGTTTTCTCACAGTGATAAAAAAAAAAAACTTGCCTTCCGAGGAAAATGGCTAAATTTTCTTAAAATGAATATATCTATCAACTACACACAATGTTTATAGTTGTCTTATATTTCTTTTTGTTCCAAGTTATAGTTGCTTGAAAATGAGATATTTACAAATTCATGAAAGCCTAATGTTTCATTGGTGTTTGTGAAAACCTTGATTCCTTCATCCAAGAAAACAATTTTTCAATTCTACTTAATTTTTTCAGTGGTTGGCCACAAAGACATGTACTACCTGTAAAACAGAAAGATCTATTGAGAAAAAAAAAAAATATAGTTTTTGGTGATTGTAGTTCTTTCTTTATTTTATTTTTATTTCATTGCAACAAAAGATAAAGGTGTCATAAAAAGGGGAATAGAGCAAAATATTTGGAGGACAATATTCACTCTTATTGTCATGTCTCATGTTAGCATTTGCATTCTCGTATGGATACATGATGTCCAAAATGCACAGACATGTTTATTGTAAGGATACATGAAATAATAAATCTAAAACTGCTCCTAGGTGGTTACTGAGTTTCATGGAAGCTTGAGATGCTCCCATACCACACATAACGTGTCCTTTTAATCTGTGGCATTCATATGGCTTATAAATAATACCCATCAGCCAATTTCTTGCATTTGTCAATGGTTTGGTCTTTTGAAAGATAAGGAGTCTATCAAGAAGATAAATGGATAAGAAATGGGATAAGGAGAAAGGGAGAAGATAGGTAGATGAACTCTTGGGGATCTAATAGAGTTTGTGTGCGTGTGCGTGTGCGTGTGCGTGTGCGTGTGCGTGTGCGTGTGTGCGTGTGCGTGTGCGAGAGAGAGAGAGAGAGAGAGAGAGAGAGAGAGAGAGAGGGCACAGCTTTACGCCACCAGATAACCTGTGGTTTAAATTGAAAATATGAACGGAAAATATAAAGAAAGTGCTTTCCATGGTGGACACTTTACAGGTATCTTAGATACTGACACTCATTCCCTTTGTGGTGAAGATAATATGAGTCAAGCTAGTCAAAAGTGCCAAATGGCCCCTGCAATGTGGGATATATCAGGCCTGGAATTTTAAAGGAGGAGATCATTAAAAAATGAAATATATTATAATGTTAATATGCTAATTATTTGTCTTAATAATAATAATAATAATTTCTTATAGTAATCATCGAGGAAAATATTATTACTAATATAGGACATTGTAATTGAGTACAAGTTTTTATTTTTTTATTAGTGTAATAAGGTACTGATAATAACTTTTTAAACGATAGCTGAACATAGATGATACCAAATATTATCCATTAAACAAAAAAATACAAATGAACTATATTTTCAATATGACTTGTTAATGGGATTTAACACTATACAAAACCAATAAGCTCATTTATAATAGGACAGATATTATAACTTGTATAATAATGACTATGTATAGTATAGTTTATTCTCCAAAAAAAATAAAGGACTGTATAGTACTTTAGTAACAGCATTAGTATGCCATGGTAAAATACATATAATATATTATATAACTGATAAGATATTGTTTGTATGCTACATAGTTTACAAAAACAAAAAGTTCAAAGAAACCCAAAACATGCCTTGAACAAGGTCTCACGAGGTATGAAACAGTAGAAGATTAAACTTAAGATATCTGATCTTGAGAGATCTTTCTTGCCCTAACTTGTAGTTGTGAATTTTTCATTATATTTATTACTCCTATAACTCTAGCCACATGCATGTGAAGTTCTCTAATATGACCCAACTATTCCATTTTTTTCCCTAATTTATCCTCATAATGTATAAATGTGCTTGTGTATATGCGCGCGCGTACACACACACATACTTGTAATATAGTGCCTTCGCTTCTGTTTGTTGGACCGTCTTTTCTTTTATTCTTCCTCACAAGAACTTATGATTGTTATCCATCTGTTTTTTTGTATATTCGTTGCAATGCTTAACCAACTGTATATTTGCTTCTGCATTTTTTTTGTTAAGGCTCTTAGTGAGGACTTCTTTCTGAGAATCAGTTCTTATTTGCAGATAGCATGAAACCATCGGATGTTGGTCTCAATGAGCTTATGCCATACTTTGAGGCAGAGAAAAATGAAGGCTACCCACCAATTACCTATCTTCACGTATATGAGTGTGATAACTTCTCAGTAAGTTAACTGTGCCCAAATTTATATTATCTTTCTTTGCTAAATCTGGATAAGTGGCAATATACAACTTTCTGGAATGTCCATTGTGAGATTTTTTAAGGTTATGATATATTGGTGCGTACAGTTTTGTCTCTCCATTCAAGTATACTCCATTTTGAAATACACTGTGTCTTTCTCAAAATGTAGGCCTCTAAGACGGTAGAATCTCTCTCTCACACATAAATGAAGAAACTACTCTTCTCTCCTATGTGACATGCACATGGGTGTCATCGTATTTTTTGTCTTTGACACACCAAGGACCCAGGCGAATGTATGACATTTTAGGAAAAGACACTTCTAAACATTTAATAGGTCCCACCCTTTTTAAACGGTGGGACAAGTTGTATCTGAAAAGCCAATTTTGAGATCGATATATGTGACACTTGTTTATCATATGCTGGCACACATATTTGTGTCTATGTAACATATAATCTCTCGATCTCTCACCGTTTTATCTTTCTTTGGCAGATTGGTATTTTCTGCTTGCCTCCCTCAGGTGTGATTCCTCTCCACAACCACCCCAACATGACAGTCTTCAGTAAGCTTCTCTTTGGTTCAATGCACATAAAGTCATTTGATTGGGCTCCTCCTCCCTTCGACGCCGGTGAGCCCATCATTTCCTCTCATTCCGAGTTCATCTAAAATTTGTGTTCATCTTTTGGTACTTGTCTCTGGGTATTTTCCAAAGTTAATTTTATCAAATTGATAGGTGATTCTAGCAATGTAGTTTCCTTTCAGTTTTACATTTTTTTTTAATAACAAAAAGAAAGAGAATAGAAAGGAATTTTTTTTCAAACACGTTTAATAAGACCTTTGGATTCCCTTTTTCTTTTTCTCCTTTTTTGCTTTTCCAGTTTATTGCTTGATATATTTATTTGAACTTTCAGATCACAGTAGAAAAATGGTTCCTATATTTTTGTTGTATTACCAAATAAGAAAAATAAAAATCCCTTATTTTGATTAGTAATATTTTATGGTTGCAATTTTTTAATTGGCAGTTTGGCCAGCAAAAGCCAAGGCAGAGACCACGAGTTCTGTTCGACTAGCAAAGGTGAAGGTGGACTCAGACTTTAATGCGCCATGTAAGACTTCCATTCTCTATCCGACTTCGGGTGGCAACATGCACACTTTCCATGCCCAAACGGCATGCGCTGTGCTCGATGTGTTTGGCCCACCTTATAATGACTCCAAGGGCCGGCATTGCACATATTTTCATGAATTTCCATATCCTAGTTTCTCAGGTAATCAAGGATCCAAGCATCTTCCTTTTATTTCCTTTTTTTCTTTTTTCTTTGTGCACAGAGAGGCATGTGAAATTTCTGTTTATGTGTATGGTATTAGAGTGCAGTCTGGAAAAGGATTGGGGTACACCACTTTATCTTCTTTAGCCTAGTGGATTGGAGCACTTGTCTCAATCCTTAATAATTTTGTTTTAGTCGAATGGTTGCCCATGGAGAAAGGTTTTCATTATATGCCGTAAAAATTGGTTTCATCGCAGACCTCGGATTTGTGTTTTTTTTTGGACAAAATTTTGTTTTGGACCTAGTGAAATTAAAGTACATTGGGGGCAATGTTTGGACCTGATATTTTTGAAATTGTGTTGAAACTCGCAGAGCTGCATCTTGAATGCTTATTAGTTTAAGTCTGCATTGTTGTTCAATTTCGATCATACACATTTCATTGAAGGGTCTGGTTTTGATGAATTTTCTGAGTAATCTATTCGCACGAGTCCTCCCTCTAAGATCCATCTTAGACATGGGCTTTGGATGCAATTTTTGGAGTATGATCTCTATCATGGGGATCATGAATACAAAAAATGAAATAAATATTGAAACTTAAGATGTGATATTTTTGGCAACTTTGTTTGGACTGTCAGTATTAAATTTTTTATAGGGTCCCATTTTTTGCAGTCCGGAAATATGTTGTTTATTGTGCAGGGGATGCATGAGTCATTAGACGCGTCAAATACTTTCCTGTCACCAAAAAATTCAAGAAAAAGGAGAGAAGTTTTGAAGCTAATTTTTTAGGAGTTAAGGACAATCTACATTTTTGGAGAAAATTAGAGTTTTCTTTATTGCTACTACTAGCTTATTCTCCTAATAAGCAAAGCACAATAACTATTATAAAAATTTGTCCTTACATTTCTGATTTCAGTGCTGATATTCCCCCTTTTGATCTTCTCTTTCTTTCCTATCTAAGGTGATGCAGTCTCAGTTCAAGAGAATGGCGGTGAGTACGCATGGTTGGAAGAGATCGAGAGGCCTGGCTCTTTAAAAGTTGTGGGTGCTGAGTACGAGGGCCCAAAAATTGTTGACACTCTATAAAAAAAACTGTACGATCAAACCCATTGCTCTCTTTGTTGTATTGCAATTTTAGTGGCGGTTTGTGCTACTGCTTCACCTTCTTCTTGACCGGAGCATTTCTCATGGCCATACAGCCCAGTCCTGTAAATACACAGAAAAAAAAAAGAACCAAAAGGAAGAAAAGAAGTAAATGCCTATTAACCATGAGGGGGTTTTTCCTTTTCTTTTATCTCTGTTCTTTTGGTCTTTTTGGACCAATTTCTCTTGAATTTGCCTCTAGAAACTAGAAACACTCTGTTTCTTTGCTCAGTTCATTAGTTCCATTTGATGTTTGGTTTGTACTATTTATCATATAATGGTTTGTTCACTGGACTTAAGCCCCCCATTTTGCTTATTGTTCTCTGTGGAAAACATTTTCCTTCATTATTTGTAGCTTTTTTTAGATAGATTTATACCAATGGCTCAAAAGTCGCCCGGCTGACTCAGGAATCGTTTGAGTTGGACTTGATACAGAGGTGGATTGGATACAAAGGCAAGCGATCTCAGGATGAAAACACCAATGAACACATACATCTCAACAGTTAAATGCACTAAATCAATTTCAAATTTTTGTATAATTTATTAATTGCCCATTTGAGAATCTAGTGGATGAGAGAGTGATTGAAATTTGGGGGTGGCATGCCCCTTAGATTGGAAGTCTCTCACTTTAAATTTGAAATGAAAATAAAGATCCTCTCTCCCTTAGCACATGGAATGCTCATGGAATTGAGGGTGTGGCATGTGTCCCTCACACGTCTAGGTACCTTGTCTATCCTTAACTGAATTTTTTTAAAATTAATTTCCCTAGCCTATTTAGGTTACAAAAAAAAATTATATAAAATGCTTACAATTATGAATAATCATTTTTTAACTTATTTTAATATTTTAAATTGGTATGGGTTGTCAGAAAAATCTTTCGAGTAAATTAGGTACCTTTAGGGTTTGATACTGAGGCATTCTAGTTAGCTTGCATTTTATCAAATCATCACAAGGACTACTTATTCAAAAAACATCAACGCAAGGACTCATAATCTTAAGTAGGAGCTAATGGAGCTAATGGTTGGGCCATCAAAGTCAATCAACAGATGACGGGGTTTTAGGATTTAATGGAGTATCGGGATTTAATGGATTTGAGGTGAACTTTAAAGGAAAAGCATCACAAAGCACGGGTGCGGTAGCTCCTCTCTCGAGCACATGCATATATTCTCAATGTGATAGATCAGATGGCTTCTTAAAAACGACTATCATATGCACATACGATATTTTGATAAATATTGAGATTTAGCTCTTGCCCTTAAGCCTACCCACACAGGAGCACACACATATATAGCGAAGAACCATTAACACATGCCATGGCAACACACATCCACGAGGCCACATGCTGACCTCGACAGAGGATAACATACAATCCTCTATGGTAACTATCGGGCTAATTGCTCCATGCCCTCATGGACAATGGGTTTTGTGAGACTTTTAGGTACCATTTTTGGGCCCCGGATTCTCGAGGCCCGACAAGTCACAAGGATCAAGTATGGTGTCAAAAAAGACCACATAAATCCAACATATAATTATTTCTATAATTAGTTTAAGTTTCAAAAAAGACCCCCCAAAAAAATTCCCTCTTGAATCACATGTGGTTTATTACTAAATATGACATTTGGTCTCATCTTGGGGTCTGTTTAGGAGATTTTCCAAAGCTATGAGCCTATAGAAGCTTCTACATAGGTAATTTCTTATTTTCACATGCTTTTTTGAACTCTTTGTATCCCTTTTAGCAGTAACCTTCTTCTTCTTTTTTTGAGATCCACTATGATGAACTACTCTTTTGGAAACTCCCTTTCTATATATGGATGTGTTTATCTTATGGGCTTTGTATAAGCTAATGGCATTGGTCTGTGCTGCATGTGTCTTTGCATAAGCTAATGGCATTGGTCTGCATGTGTGATTTTGTTAATTAAAATTTTTTTTTATGACTCTTTTTTTAGTTAAAGCAAAAATTTAAATTTCAGACACATAAAATAACAACATCAAACTTTCATCTAAAAAGATAAATAAGCACAAAATATAAAATACTTACGAGCAGTGATTTTATGCAACGGTTGTATCATAGTATAATGCAACTACACTTCTAGGAAACCATGTTTGTGGTATTTGTATGACTCAAAATTTTGAACACACATACTCTTCATCTCAATAATCACCAAAAAAACAGTTCAATTTGAACCCTAGATATGGCCAAAATAAGCCCCCTCCAAAAACGAATCTAGACCATTCATTTGGTTAATTTCAAGATCTTAGCCTTTATAAATTCAAAATCATTTTTTTGCTTTTTAACATTGTTCATCTAATAATAATAAAGCCATCCAATAAAATTGAAGATGAAAAAACTCCTTCTAAAGCCTATATCTAAGCATCTCACCAAAATGAACTGCCTACATTAATTGGGCTAAAAAAATACTTTTTAGACTATGTTTTCAAATTTTTCTTTTTTTTTATTGTTCATTAGAATGATAAGAGTGTATATTTCAAATTTTGGATCAAACAAATTGTCATACCATGCTTTTTTAATGTTATTACATCATATTACTATACAACCGTTGCACGAAATCATTGCAGAATACTTACCTTGGAACTTTGGATTCATACTACCCTGGGTCTTTTGTGGGCCTCTTAACCAACCCAAATTTAGATACTGGGAGGGGCCCAACACTCTCCTACAATGCTTCTGGAGTTATGGACTCTCAAAATGTACCATAATTTCTCTCAGAAAAGAGGCAATTTGGCACATATTGGCCCCCAATGTTTTATGCCTCGAGTGTAGGGTACATTTGCCTTTGTATTTCTTGTCAAAGTATATTTTGGGAATTTTACCTAACTAGGGTTAGGGCTTTGGGTGGAGTTTAACCAAGGTTAAGGATGGGGGTTCAGGGTTTCTCACTCTAAGGGAGAGGTTTTTCTTTCTCTAGAACTTTTAAGCTCTCAAACCTTACCAAACGATTTTGTCTCTCTAAAATGAGGTGAGGTAATTATGATTTTATATGGTGATTATTCTAAATATGGGTGGATTATTAACTTTAGGGCAGATAGGTGGGTGGATTATCAACTTTCATTCCTGTCCAAACCCAAAAGTGTAGTGAAACTAGGCTAAGAAAGGTAAAGATTTTAGCATATATCCCTAAAAAATGAGCGATCTATCTCCTCCAAATCCACCAGCATTGTGACACTGTCTTTTCGCGTTAAATTTCATCCAAAAACTCCAAGTTTTGGTGGAGCTTTTGGTCTTTTTGTGATGAACATTGAAATATTTTAGCTTTATGCATCTTTTTATACACAAATTCCCTTTATTTAGCAAGATTTATGATTTTTTTGTAATTTTAGTTGCAGATTTTTGTAGGCATCGGCCCTACGATTGTTTTGTACCAATAATCGATAAAAAAATTCATGTTTTGAATGAGTTATGAGCATTTAAAGAGGCAAAAATCATGATTTCAGCAATGTTTCAAGTTGGATGGCAATCATGCCAATTAATAAGGTCAAGCATATCAATTGGGGGATTCTTAAGATGAGAATGACCAAGATTTAGCTTAAGCAAGTTGCAGGTACTTGATTATGAGATAGCATTAGACATAATATGTGGGTTGATTATTGTAAAAAAAAACGAAAAGAAGATCCTTTATTGGATGTATTGATTTAGTCGGTAACTTTTATATTTTGTGCTTAGCTTGTGCATCTTAATTTAGAGTCATGTATCTTTATTTATTTTCTTCTTAAAATTCTTATAGAGCTAATTCCTTATAAGAAGGGCAGTAACATTAGATAAAAAAAATGCTCTCTCTCTCTCTCTTGTAATCTAAACATTGCGCATGTAGTTTACATGTCACTATAAGGTAAGTCATGTCAATAAATAAAAAAGAACGTGGAAATACATGTGTGCTTTTATTTATTTGTGGATAATCAGACAATTTAATATCTAAGCTAGTAGTGAAAAAGTTATTTTTAAAAAAGAGGTACACAATCCCATATGTAAAAGAATAAAACCTTTATGACCTAACGTAATATCATTAACCAACTCACAAATTAGCTTCTTCAGTTACAATAATCAGCCCATACATGTGAAGTGTTGTCTCATAATCGACTACCTGTATCACGTGGATTACTTACTGAAGTAAGATTTGGGATACTATTTTTCTTCAAAATCCTCTGGTCAATGTACTTGATCTTGATTTTCCTTGTCATGTTCCTTATAGAGCCAGTCATCACCTCCAGAATGTGTACGAATAAAAATATATAAGAAGCACATTACAATAACTAACTCGACTTGTTATTTAATTAGGCGTGCAGGTGGCCTTGAAAGCATAACTAAGTGCTTTAAGTACACCAAATATGGGCTCTATAACATTTCTTAGATAAAAATGTCTCCAATTGAATAAGGTGGTAATGGACTCCACAATATAGAGCAGTAAAATTTGGGGTGTTTTCATAACTTGCATCAATTAGGTAGTATTTACGTAGTTTATTTGAAAACATCTAAACGATCAATGACTTATTTACAAAAGTATTATTAATTTAGTCACGATTTAGAAGTACCTCGGGGAACATGGAAGCCATTTTGTCAAGCTGCTTGGAGAATTGTAGAATCATCAACAGAGCCCTCCCACACTGCATAGGTATACGTGAATAAAAGATTGAATGGACATGCTGCCATAATATTCTGGGAAAGAAGGCCTTTTCGATTGTGATATGGGGTTTGGTTCTTAGTATCGATTGTCACAGGGATGTAAGTTCCATCAATTGCTCCAATACAATCTTTCATAAGATACAATTTTGGTGAGATACTGATGATAATAAAATATAAATTTGGAAATCATGTTATATGAATTGTACCTTGAAGAAAGGGAAGTAAATATCACTATATCGGATCTAGAGGAGTATTTGTTGATGAGAGGCAATTTAACGAGGTGCTAATGTATAAATAGCTTTAAGAATACTTCCAAAATACCAACTAATTGTTGGACTAGAGTGTTGGAATCATTCTTGTATTATGCGATTAGCTATGGTGAATAGAAACATTCCCACTTGTTCCTCAACACTAATATACTTAGAATCTTGGGTGAGACTTTCCCTTACAAAGATTTAATACCTTGGAGACCAAATTTAATACCTTGGAGACCAAAGGTTTGTGTAAATTTCCAATTTTAAATACAAATTTCTTAATAAATATATTTTTTGAGAATTTTACTTCCATTTACCAATATTTTAGAACTTTTAAAAATTATAATTTTCAGAGTGTCTTGAATCTGGATTTAAATGCTTTTAAAATTTTTCTTAAGGACCTGTAACATGTAAAAATTAGAATGATTCAATTTTTTGCAGACATGTATTCAAATTCTATGATGATCGTTCTTTGGTTGAATTTTATGTACGTAATCATAACCATTTCTTTATTTTTCAGATCGTGATTATGTCTTCTTTAATATTGTTATCAATTATCTTAATTTTGTTGGATAATTTGGTTTCTTAAGTCTTACTAGTATATAGAAGATGATACATAAATAAATTTTTTTTGAAAGATAAGAAAAAGTTGATATTTATAAAATAAGCGGGAGACCATTGCTGATTTATAGACCCGCAGGACCACAGCTACGAAACAGCATATCTTCGAAACCTCGAAAACTAGGATATCTGCGAAACCCATGTAACCTCATTCCAAATCTGCCAAAACTAGGGTTTCCCCTCCACGCTTCCTCTCTGCGAAAGCTAGGGTTTCCCCTTCACGCTTCCTCTCTGCGAAAAGCTAGGGTTTCCCCTACACAACAAGGGTTTCCCCTTCACGCTTCCTCTCTTTACACAACTAGTGTTTACCTTCACGCTTCCTTTCTCAGTTTTTCTCCCTACGAAAATTAGGGTTTCCCCTACACGCTTCCTCTCTCTGTCATTCTTCCTGCGAAAACTAGGGTTACTCCTATACGCTTCCATGGCATCTCTCTCTGTCATTCTTCCTGCGAAAACTAGGGTTTCTCCTACACGCTTCCATGGCATCTGCAGTGAAGATGCACTGAACAAACTCGAGTACTTGTCCATGGTACAGAAAGTGTGCTCCGAATTAGAAGACAGAAAGTGTGCTCTGAATTAGAAGTACATATAGGACTGTGGGAGAACACTCTAGTGGAATTTATAGTTGATTTGGGTGGAAAAAGTCAAAATTTTGTTGAAATCTGTGACAATGGTGGTGCAATGTTGCCTCATTACTCTCTTCAAGCTCTTATTCTTACGATTCATGACATTTTTCCGTTCAAAGAAACCCTATTATATATTGCAACGAAAATGGTTGGTTTATATTTTATTATATAAATAATAGTAAATTTAAAATATTTTATAATATTATTTAATTTAAAATGTATTATTGACAAATATAAAAAAAATAATACATTACAAGATTTATAATGTAAATAAATAAATAAAATATTTGATTATCAATATATAAATTATTCGAATGGGCATCAATTTTTAAAATAACATTTCAAATTTCTAAAAATATAATTTTTTAGAATTCTAGAATAAATTTAATGGAAGAGATTGTTCGAGACATAGAAATATTTCAAATGTATATGAATTATATCTTAAAATTAATATTCTTAAATTTATGTTAAAGCTTATCATATTATAAAAACAAAAATTATAATTATATCAGTTATTCCTAGTTTGTATTAAAAAATATTTGTTGTATTAAGAAATATCTTTTATTTTTTTGACAATAAATACTTGTTATATTTCTTTTTACGAGAAAATATGATATTTGTTGTATTACTTTTTTTTTTTTGTCAAGAAAAAAAAGAAGATGTTATATAGTTTTTTTTTTTTTTTTTTTTGTATTACTTTTTTTTTATTTTATTTCTTTTATCATATTATTTTCTATTATTTTCTTTATTTTGGTTTTTTTTTAAGACAAAAGTAAAAACCTATCTTTTTTTTCTTTTTTTTTTTATGAATATAAATTTTAGTTTTTTTTTTAAGACAAATGTAAAAACCTATCTTCTTCTTTTTTTTATGATATTTTTTTTTATGATATTATTATCTTTCTTTCTTTTTTCTTTTTCTTCTTTTTTTTTTTTAATAAAGATAAATTTTTAGCTTTTTTTTTTTAAAACAAAAATAAAAACCTATCCTCTTTTTTTTTTATGAGATTATTTTTTTTAATAACAAAAAGTGAATTTTGCACAATAACGTCATTAGGATTCGTTTTTTATGATCATTTTTTATGATATTATTTTTTTTCGTTTCTTATGATCGTTTTTTATGATATTATTTTTTTTTAATGACAAAAAGTGAATTCTGCACAATAACATCCTTGGGATTCGAATGTAAAACGTCATGTATAAGAACTGCTAACCACGGTAGCCCCTCACGCGCTGCTGAAGAGTTTTGTACAATAATTATCTATATTGTATGAATTTTCAATATAATATGGCTTAACGCAAGTCCCACATCGAAGAATTGGAGAAATTGTAAAAGGTATAAATACCTTTATAAAAGCCTTAACGCTAGCGTAATGGAGAGAAATGGTACACCAATTATGATATTTTGAAAAAAATTACGGGGTGTCTGATTCTTGTGTCGACTCGGGGTTTTGCAGAAGAAGTCCGTTGTGACTAGCCGATTTTTAAAACCCTTAATTGAATGAACACCTCGTGTCGACTCGGGGTTTTGCAGAAGAAGTCTGTTGTGACTAGCCGATTTTTAAAATGCTGAATTGAATGATTTTCAGGGTTTCTACATGGTTTTGCAGAAGAAGTCCGTTGTGACTAGCCGATTTTTAAAACCTTGAATTGAATGATTTTCAATGTAAAAAAACCCTGAATTGAATGATTTTGAGTGTAAAGTGGGACTGGTTTATGTTTGTCAAATTGCTAATAAAAGGGTTGTTAATGCCAAATATCTTAGCTTTTTTCAAATAAAGTGTTTCAAAACTAACTATTTCTTATTTTTTGCTGGACCATATGAGTTTTGTGGTCTTTAGGGACCACCCTTCTTTTAAACTCACTTTTGCATTTTGTTTTTAACATGAGGCGATTGTTCTACCACCTTCGTCGCAAATTTGCATCCCCCATTTATCGATTTTTGACACCTTCCCATGAGATGTTACGTTTGTTTACCTCTCTCCTCTTTCCTACTCTCTCACTGGAGAATAGGGAGCTTCTTGTTGATTACATAAAGAAGTTAAAAATTCTGGGTTAAAAATAGATTTATTCCCGTTAACAGGAAGCCTGACAATGACCTCTCTCTCAGTTCATAGTTCTATCTCTCACTAATTTTGACAGAACCATGCGGTTTCTCTGATGTGTGGCTTTGTTGTCATCTAACTAAAACAAAAAGGTAGGGGTTCAATGCTGATATGTGATGAAGATTTATTATCAATAAAAACTCACTTGTCCCCCCACTAATTGTTTGCATATTAGTTTACACTCCATACATATCTCTTAGAAAGTCCATGTAGTGTCCGGATGCTCCTTTCTTTTCTAACACCTATCAAATCAAATCTCTAGATACTATGTCATTTCTCTATTATCAATAAAATCCATATGGAGGTTTTTCCTCTTTGCTCTAAACTTCTCAATCAATTGTGTAAATAGAAGAAAATAGTCTCGGTTGTTGACCTCCTTGACATAAAAATGAATTAGTGTTTTGACACATTCATTTTATGCCTTAATCGCTGTTCAATCACTCTCTTCTACTGCTTCATAATATGACTCATAAAATTGATCCTTCGGTAGTTCACATAATTCTGTATGTTTCTTTTGTTTTTATAAATAGGTACTAAAGTACTTTTCCTCCTTTGTTTGACATTTTCTTTGTTTTCAACATCTTATTAAATAGCTTGATCAGCCAGTCAATATCGTATACTACCAAAGCTCTATCAAAATATCATTTGGTCTTAAAGCCTTTCATATCTTCATCATTTTCAAAGCTTCTATTACTCCCAATATATTAATCTTACAGATGCATCATGACCTCCACCCTTATTTACGTCAACAATTCCTTCTACAACTATATTCCCATTGTATTCGTAATTTAATAATTTTTTATGAACACAATATATATATATAACTTAAAAGGTGTGACCTAACACAAGCTAGGTTTATAGACCAAGATTGGGCAGGTCTAAGCCCAACACCCATTCCAACATATGAGGGCTTAAATGGCACCCAATCAGGCCTAGATCCTGTGAGGCGTACAAAAAATTCTTGGCCTTTTGGGATGTACTCTAAGCTATTCAACTTGACTTGATAGCTAGCTAGGATTAGTTGTTACCTCCTTATTCTAAAATTAAAAATAAATGGTCCAATAGTATACAATGGCTAAACATAATTATAAACCTATTTGTAGTAACATCCCAATACCATGTCAACACGTTCCCAATACTGTCAATACTTAAATACATGCCGATACATAAGGATACTATAATGAACAAAAAAGGCCACGAAAAACTCAGTCTTAAGGATCAAAGCAGGAGCTCAACAAACTGCAACTCCAACACTTTATCTTAAATGTAAGGCGAATAATTATTGGGCATATATAAAAAAATATATATATAAAGTTGCAACCTTATCTATATATTTAAAGCAAACCTAAAAATCCAGTAAAAAATATTGCTTTCAAGTGGGAAAATTTTCCAATTGTTAATCTCAATCTCAAAATGTATGGTAAAAAGAAAAAAAAAGACTTTCAAATACTAAAAATAGTTCTTATAACAAATTATTTGGACCGCCTATTTTCAAGTTTTTGCAGTGTCTATAAATCTGCTCAATACCTTCTTTTAAATCTTAGACTCTATAATTAAGGTTGACCATAGATTTTCAAACCATCATGAGGCTTCCAACAACAAAACTACATCTTCTGAAAAATTTTAGAGGTGAGTTATACATATAATTTTAGAGGTGAGTTATACATATATCGTATAAAGTGGGTACCTTATACAAACCTCAACCGATGTAAAAATCATATTATTTTATTCAAAATATTGCATGCCCGGAGGCGTCTAGCCATATTAGTATTTTGTGCTGAAGTACTAGACACTTAAAAACACGTGTTAGTCACGACATTTGTGCAAGTGCACATGGAACGCCAGTGATCAATAAGGATAAACACTAAGAAAGATTATTTCTACTGTCTCGAGCATAAATATTAAAAATTCTTTATTGGCGCTTTATTGCTGGACCTCCGTTGCAGCCAAAGCTTTAAAACATTTCTACAACCTAGGGAGAGCCATAGCAGAATTATTTCACTAGACTAAAATCATAAAAAGTGCCCATTATTTCATTGCTAAATCTTCACGTGTATGCTCTTCTGTGTCATTCTCAAGTTGAGGGTGGCACCTGCCATTGTTGAGGCAATGGACCAATGTCATATATAATCTCTCTATGGCAAGACCATACCAGCTTTATAGCATCTGGTGTTCCTATCCCTGCACCTCTTGGGTCACCTGCTGGTCCAAACCTGTGACAAAAAGAAGCATTTTCTTTAAACTTCCATATCTTCTTACATACAAAAGAAACCCTATTAAAACCACTCTCTCTCTAATCTCTCTTTCTCCATATTTTAATTCAAAATAAGTTTTAAAACTATAGGACAGAACTGTGTAATAATTTATCCTAAGATATAACAACAGTAACAAAGATATCATTTTAAGAGATACTATGGCTCGAGTTACCAGTGATTTTGTGGGGCACCAGTAGTGCGTGCTCGAATCCCAGCATATGTTGTCCCATTCACAGATCTCCCCAAAACTTCCTGAACTCAATAATTGAGACTAAACATCACAAACACAGACACTGGCTCGACAAAAGCATTAGAGAGAGGGAGTGAATAACAGAGATTTATTTTTCATGTCAAGAGACAAAGCAAGGCTTAAATTTTGCATCTCAGACAAGTTTGAATTTGGGCTATTTTTGCTAAAAATTTCGTCCTATGCAAACGTCTTCTTTAACTTTGAGCCTGAGAACAGCATAGTTGCCAATAATAATTGGAAGCATGCCCAAGATAAGTCATTTCTCAATAAAGAAAAATCCACCAGAAATGGTAGCCGGCTTGTGCACACCAGCCAAGGGAGGAAATGAACTTGGATCAAAATCTCTGGTTGGTTGTTACAAACCGCAGTAATAATAGAAAGTTTGCTAGTTTCAAGGGTAGGAATCAAACTTGGACGAGTGTTGCAATCGCCAACAACTAACCCATTCAAGCCCAAGCCCAATTCCTACATTAACAATAGAAACTTCACCCAAACAAAAATGATATACATTGAGAATAAAAGTAAAATTGGTTTCTAAAGGGCACTTACTTGAAGAAAGATGGGGTCGTTGGAAACCACAGCTGCAGTCAAATGTGCATGCATTCTCTCACATGCATCTAAGACCATGGGGAGCTGATCATGTTTATATTCCGTCAAAATCTGACAAACACAAAGAAAAACATCTATTAAATAAATTAGCAGAGATTTTCTACTAAAAATAAATATTATTCAGAATCAGATGACCAACATTATGAACAAGATCCTCCAACAATATCATTGGAATAAACTCTCCATTTCAGAGTGATAATTAACATGATTCTTATCAAAAGTAAAGAAAACAATAGTAATCGCATTCACACAATGGCAACAAATGCCAGTGGCGATCAGATTAATATATCACCATCACCACCACTATCACTATTATTAGTTTATGACCATTACTACTATGGAAGTTGTTATTCCCCGAACAGAAAACCAACATGGGGGTTATGATTGTTCAGGCATTTATATCATCCAACTAAAAGTATTCAAGCATTTTGGGAGAACTAGAAAACATTAGACTTCAGGTATGCATAGGTTACCATCTTCATTTTTTCATTCTGAATTGAAACTTTTTTTTTTTTTTTGAATTTTCATTCTTAATTGGAACTTATTGCATTGTAAATTAACACAGTCAGGAACAAAAGGGAGAACTATGGGTCCCCAAGACATGAATCGTGTCAAGATACCAATAACCATCCCGATCTTGATTGGACAATTTGGCAGTGAACCACAACAATGTCACACGTTAATTGCAGCCTGACAAGAACATCTAGCACTAATATGTGATGTTGTTGTCAGCCCAATGTCAGCCATCAGGATCAAGAGCATATGGCTAGTGGTCCCCAGGCACAAAAACAAACAATGTGTTCATGGGGACGCATAGAAAAGTTTCTGCAAACAAAATAGTTTTCAAGTTTCATATTTTTCTTTTTGATCCACTTCGGTTTCATATATCTGATTGTCACAGAGTATTGCAGATCCTCTATTGAGGCATGTCTTGTTATGTCAGTCCCACTCTCCAGCACCTTCAATCAATGCATTGGATGGTGATGTCCCCATTGGATTGAATACTCAGTGCCTTTGATAGTAGCATACATTTTTCTTTTGAAAACACATCTGTCAGTAGTATTCATTTCCTTTCTAGCAATTGGAAATGTTTTTTATTCAAGTGCATATATGGATACTATGACTTGAAATCTCAATAGAAAATATAGTTGGGATGGGAGATCCAGCAAGAACCTCAACTCTTTACCTGAAATGGACCAAAAATTTCTGTGGTTGCAAGCTCAAAGTTCTTGTCTTTCAGAATTTCTTCAAGTGGTATAAAAACAGCAGTTGGTTTTATGGCTCCATAAATTTTTGGAATATTATGGTTTTCTAAAGGCTCTCCCCCAAACAGCAGCTTTGAACCTGGAATTTCAAGCAACTTGTTCATATGTGCAAGCATGCTTTCAGTGGTTACCTGCAAGCCCAGATGGAACAACATAAGCAAGTTTGCAGTCACCAAAAATCAATAAACAAGAAAGAATCAATTGTTTTCAATAACATAAACTCATATATCACAAAAGGTAAAGAAGAAAGATATGTGAAAAAAAACCTCCATGATGAAAAAAAACCTCCTGAAATTCATCCCCAAAATTAAAAAAAAAAGGCCTTATCCTGTGGCGACACTAGTTCTGAAGAATAACGAAGCATGGAGCTCCTTTCAAACAACATTTTACAAAAAATGAAGTATATTGCCACAATATAAATCAAAAAGAAATTATAGTAGAACCACTGCGTAAAGTATTAGGTCTGTCTCACACCTTGAGTTTCACATTCATGGATCTCAATTTACCTTCATGATTTCTGGCATCTACAAACATGTTTTAACTGCTAGGTGTTTTCCTCTAACATCGTGTGTCAGAATTCTGTTTTGAACTTTTAAGGTCTGTTATGTGTGTTGTGTATGCATGGTATGTGAGTGTTCAAGGCATTCAACAAAGTTACAAAAACTAACATTATGTCTCAAACAGAATGAATTGATACGACTTTGTGAGTTTCATTCCTTCAAAATATGCGTAAAACGAAAGAAAGTCGCATATCTCACATAACACATGTGCATATTAGTTATTAATTTATCAATAGATTCTACAAAACATATAACGTACTTGACATAGACAGTAAGCTATCATGTGAACGAAGGATGTAATTTGTATATGCATCCAGTGTTTTAAAATGCGGGATGCGGCCCTGATGCAGTGGGGGGCCAATAATGCTGCGATGCGGCCTGGATGCGGGTGCATCGCGATGATGAGGTCAATAAATGTAAAAAAATTCTAAAAAATCTAAAAAAATAAGTTAATGCATAGAAAAAAAATATGAAGGTGATATATGTGATAGTAGGTATTTTAGTTTAATGATTAACTTCAAAACTATTAGCTGTCGGAGATTCTGTATCCAGTTATCCACTATCCCCTGAGAGAAACTAGAAATTTGAAATCAGCTTCATAAAGCATTCAACAATCAACAACCATCAACACAAACTTCCACCACAAGCACAACTATAATTAAACACAACCATCAACAACCATAAGTACAACCATAAGCACAAAATAATGATATTACAAAATACAAATCAAAAGTCAAGCTTAAGAAGAGTTAATAGTTAATAAATAATAACTTAATACAATCATCCATTTTGAGAGTCAGTTTTGAATTTGAACTTCATTTTTTCAAATATCAATAAGACAAATCATCTTGAGAGTCATCATGCATCATCAATATCATCCTCGATGGCCTTCATGTATTCTTCTTCATCGGTCTCCTCTGAGTCGGCTTCCTCCTCGACCTCTGAAGCTAATGTGCGAGTGCGACTAGACCCAGCAGCTCCTCTACTGCTTTGTGCTCTAGTGTTAAGTCGATCTTCTTCATTAGCCCCTGTTGCTAGCTCGACATCAAGCCATGTAAGATCCTCACCCTCAAACACACGCTCTTGTCTTGGATCCATGGTCCACTCACTTATGGAATCACCATCAGCTTCATATAATTGAATAGGGTTGAGCTTCGTGCGATTTTCATACCTCTCCCTAAGCCGCTCGTTATACCTCACATAAACCAAATCATTCAACTTTTTATGCTCCAACCTATTTCTTTTTTTTGTATGGAGCTGTGGTAGAAATTTGAAATCAGATAAATTAGATTTTAGATTAGAAAATTGAAATTCAAGAAATAAGGATTAAGGAATAAGGAGTAAAGGACTTACATGCTCAAATGCACTCCAATTGCGCTCACAACCAGATGAGCTACATGTGAGATTCAACACTTGAATAGCGAGACATTGTAGATTTAGTGTCTCGCTTCCATATAATGCCCACCATGCAGCTGTATAATATTTTAGAATTTAGAATATAGTTAAAAATTAAGGGTATAAATAAACAATAGAACTATACATAAAGTAAGAGACAAGTAAAGATTATTTTTGGGCTTTTGGCCTTTACCTGGATCTGTAGTGTCCCTATTTCGAGTGGCAATATCTCTCCCAAAGTTTCCCAAGGCTAACTTGAACTTAATCAATTCATGGTTCTGGATCTCAGCCAGGATATCTTTGTCTAGCACCAACCTCTCCAGCACATCTAAGAACCCACCATTTATTACACGATCTAACTCAATGGATGGGTGCTTGTAATGAAGAGATGGGTTTAGAAAATAACCGGCTGAATGGAGGTGCCTGTGAAGCTGGATATCCCATCTCCTATCAATAATTTCAAGTATAGCCTTGCGCATATTTTCATCATCCTTTAAAACATCTTTTATTTCAATTCTTGCCCTAGTCATTGCCTCATGTATGTAGCCCATGGTGGGCTTCGCATCACCATCAACCAGTCAAAGCATTCTCACTAAAAGGCAAGCCACCTCCAATGCAATAATTATTTGACTCCAAAAAGATGTATTCAGAATAACTTTTTCAGCCTTTCTCCCATCCTTATGCTTTGACTATTTGCTTTGACTCCATTGCTCTGAAGCAAACATGGTCCTCAAGACACTTTTTTGCTTGGCTAGGCTTCGAAGAGTGAGAAATGACGTGGCAAATCTAGTGATACCCAGTTTCACTAATTCTCTCTTCTTTGTAAAAGA
Organism: Amborella trichopoda; assembly: GCF_054954075.1. Classification (NCBI taxonomy): domain Eukaryota; kingdom Viridiplantae; phylum Streptophyta; class Magnoliopsida; order Amborellales; family Amborellaceae; genus Amborella; species Amborella trichopoda. The sequence continues at coordinate 45,392,256 of NC_142340.1, read as the reverse complement.
CCTCATCATGCTTAGGACTATGGTGTGATTGTAAATAAAGTCAACAACAAACATAGCTCTTGAAATCACCCCACTAAATAAAGATGTTATACCTATTTCTTTAAGCATAAGATTAACACAGTGAGCTACACAAAAAGTCCAAAACATATGCTTCCTTTTCAAAGTCAAGATATGCCCAGCTGCAGCATAGTTGGCACCATTGTCAGTGATAATTTGTACCACACTTTCTCCCCAACAAAATCGACAATCTCATCCATCAAGCCAGATAAGTATGTACCATCATGTGACTTGTCTGATGCATCAATAGACTTAAAAAAAAAAGTACCTGTTGGGCAGTTAACCAAAAAATTAATGAATGCCCTTGATTTCCCATCGAACCAACCATCACACATAATAGTGGCCCCATATTTCTCCCACCCTTCTCCCTGAGAAATCAAAATTTTATTCACATCAAATACAACATCCTTCAACAAGAGCTCTCTAACCTCATGTAGTGAAGGAGGAATAAGTCCTGGGCCATATTGCCCAATTGCCTGGACCATACACGCAAAACTATCCAAAGTTATAGTATTAAAAGGAATGTCGGCCATGTAAATCCACTTTGCAATCCACTTACATACCGACTTCCTTTGTTCTTTCTTATATTTATTGTCAATTCTGGTTTGTTTTGTTTTTTTCTTTCTCTTTTGAACCACAATTTCAAGGCTAGGGGTGAAAAAAGAATCCATTGGCCCCATAGAGAGAGGTGTTCTTCTCTGAGCACTACCACCAATATTTATAACCCTCTCTCTTGAGGTTGGAGTATGAGTACCCCTTTGCCTCATAGCAACTTCAGACACATCATCATCATCATCATCATCATCATCATCATCATCAACATCATCAAATAATTGCATATCATCAAGTAATTCCTTTCTTTTCTTTTTTTTTTTCTCTTTATCTTTTTTCAATCTATCCAAATATTCTCTAATCTCCTTTTTTATATCATTTGTAGCTTGTGGGCATGCTCTTACATTCCCAGAAATTCCGGCTAAATACTCTTTTTGTCAAAAAATACCACCCATATAAGTATTTCCACAGAGCAAGCATATCACACAATTTCTATCTTTCGGATTTTTTAGTTTAGCATATTTCTAAGCCGAATCCTTGTTACTAGAAGATTAGGAAGAAGACATTGCCCCAAAAATAAGTATAACAATATTATTGTACAAGAAGGAATAAAAAGTCACCGACTCTATGAAGTAGTGCTCGATTTCTTCACGGCCTCTGAAATCCCCAATTTCTTATCACAAATTCACCTTAACAACCCCAAATCAACAATCAAATGCATCAAATGAACATCCAAGTATCAAACAACCGCCAAATCTAAGATTTTGATGAAAAAAAACTTTTCGTCAAAACTATTTTTTTCCTTCGATTTGATGCAAAAAAAGCCACAAAAGTCTCTGGAAATCTTCGTTTAGGGGGTATAATAACCCCCCAAACAGTTTCCCTAAACTTTGGAACTACAAAAAGACCATTTTGCCCCTCCCCGAGGTGCAAAATTGAAAAAAAATTCTGTGGTAACAGATGCGGCGTGATGCGGTCTGATGCGGTGCGATGCAGGATGCGGCCATGATGCAGCGCATATGCGGCCGCATCTGTCAAAAGCGAATATGCGCCAGTTCGCGATGCGGATGCGAGCGCATCCCGCATGATGCGGCCGCATTTTAAAACAATGTATGCATCACATCAATCTTAGAAATATAGGGCCTCTTTGGATGACGTAGAGGTAGCAAATAAGCGCAACGTCATACGTGCAGCTCCTTCTATTTGGTGTTTGGTGCTGGTCGATAGCTACAGAGAATTGGCCCCAAGTGCGTATAGGCAATGTTTGTGAAACTTCAAGAACTCATTTTGCCTTCAGAGCCAATCAGGGGGCTTGGATAGGGTTGATAGGCAACTTATTCACCTCACCCAAATCTATGCAACAGAGACACATGCCTCCAACATTTTTGGCACGTGCCAACACACCAAGGTCATGACATCCATGTCTATCATTTTAAAAATTTAGACAAAGTTTAAAAAATGCTGGGCAGTCCCTAGGCACCCTGGGGGGTTCTCGGCTGACCAGCGCCTAGGCGACCGCCCAGAACGTCAAGTACCCAGAGGTTTGAAATATACACATACATGCATATATGTCCGATCCAAACACAAGTATATGCCTCTATATGTGTTTTTTTTTTTTTGAAACTGTTAACATTTTTATATGCCTCTATATGTATATGCTTATACATTAATATGTATTCCAACCAACTAACTTTTTTATACAAGTATATGTGCATGAATGTTGACACATTCATATTACTGAAAAATTTGCTGCTTTAAATAACTAAAACACTGAAAAACAAAACAGTAAATAGTGTATCAGTGATTTAGTGTCCATGCACCATACTTCGTAGTCCATACTTCATAGTCATACTCATAGACTCCAAAATGACCAACACAAAATGATGTTGTACAGAAGATGCCATACAAATGAAAAGAAAGAGAAGATCTTTAATTATTCAATATTTTGGATGTTCTATCCTCAATTTTTCAGTTGTCTAACAGGCTCAAAATCACCCCAAAAGTCTTCTATTTTCTAAGAACCGCATTTGAACCTTAAAATTGAATGCAATAAGATATGGTATGGTTTTGGATGGATTCTATGAACTTCAAATTTTCTCGTTTTCAAACACTTGTAAAATCCATCAGTTTTGGGTGTTTCTAAGGCATAGGAAGACTTTTTATTTTTATTTTTTTTACTTTGAGGGTTTAGAATATCCCCTTTCATAAGTCAAAATGACCCAAAATGGACCCCCAAAAAAATGCCATTTTTACGTAGGTTTCTGGGCACCCACCTAGGAACTTTCGACCAGGAAGGCCCGCCCAGGCCTAGGCAATGTGGTCTTTGGCCTCTTGGGTGCCTAGGCCTAGGCCGGCCCTTTTTTCAAACAATGGATTCACTTTTTTTTAACCTCTCTTGTTGAAATGTCAATGTGAAAGTATTTTATGTCACATGAAAACCTATTTTTCCCCTTCTCTAAATGATGTATGGCGGTCTCATGCCTAAAAGGCTTTGAAGTTGGCATTTCTGACATACTTATCCATGCTAGACACCAACACACATCAATTTTTTTAACATAGATCCCAACTAACTCTCGTAAATACACATATGTACTTCATGGTACATACATCTAAATGATTAATGCATCCAAGATGCCACCATTAGAAATGTAACGGAAGGATGAAGGGAGGTGGGGAGCTGTGTGGGGGGGGGGGGGGGGGGGGGCATATGTGCAAACATGTATACAATGGGAAACTTATATCCTTAGATCAAGCAATGTTAATATTCAAGTGTGTACAATTCAAACTTCGGACATGTCTCAAAAATCCATTATGCATTGTTCTTTCACAGGCTGGGATACATCATATGAAGTTTATGAACCTCTCTAGACAGGGAAAAAAAAAAAGGAAGAAAAATGGTGTTGGACTTGCCCCAAGTTTTTCTCTACAAGGGCCCAAAAACAAGTTCTGAAACATTGGATTAGGTTGGCTGACTTGACTCACAACTGAGTACAAAAATGGCAAGTAAATTGCATTAAATGGCACAATATCATCTCAACCATAGTAAACTTTTAAGGAAAAATATTATGCTAGACAATGATCAAGAAAACGAATAAAAGCAAACTTACAGTTAGAACAGGGCCAATGGTTAAGTCTTCTAGTTTCCTTCTCTCAGCAAGGAGTGTCAAATTAGAAACAAGCCCACTTGAAATCCAGTTCTGCATTAAGACTTGAGGCTATCATATTAACGGCATTGTTGATAATAACATGAAATGCACACCCTATGAACACATAATGGAAGAAAAAATAAAGAACAACAAAATAAAGAGTGATGTACATGGACTTCCAACAAGATTTTCTTCCTTTTGAACATATATATAATTGTCTGAAGTATGAATGTCAATTATTCTCCAGTTGGGGGTGAAATTAGACAAGATTAAGTTTGCAAGGTGGTGGGTGTTCAGAAACCAGGCCCTTATTTCATTTTAGGACAACATCTTATCATTCCACACGCAAATTTTAACAATGGTCATCAAGCCATGTCATCATCATCGTCTGAGCCTTTTTCCAACTAATTGGGGTTGGCTACGCACACATTCTGCTCTATCAAGGGCCATGCACTTAGTGAGGTCATAAGTCCCCATATATTTTTTCACTACTTCCAACCATATCCTTTTCGGCCTACCCCTTACCCTTTTTTAGCCTTCCACTTGACCTAGCTCGTACCTTCTAACAACAGCTATATTGGGTCTCCGCTGCACATGGCCAACCCACTTAAGTCTACTTTTTCTCATCGTATCTCCAATTGGTGCCAAATCTAAATTTTCTCGAATGTATTCATTTCGAATTCTATCCCTTCTTGTCTTGCCACTCATCCATCTCAACATCTTCATCTCAGCTACATTCATTCTATGAGTATGTTGTTTCTTGACTGCCGAACATTCCGCCCTGTAAAGCAAAGATGGTCTCCCAGTTGTCCTATAGAACTTGCCCTTCAGCTTCACTGATATGTGGCGATCACATAAAACTCCAGTTGCATATCTCCACTATGCCCACCCAACTCTAATTCTATGTGCGACATCTTCCTCAATCTCTCCATTTTCTTGGATTATCGACCCAATATATTGAAAGCACGCTCTTTTTGGTATTTCTTGGCCGTCAAGTTAAGCGCTTCCTCGCCTCTACTCCTATTATTACTAAACTTGCATTCCATATACTCGATCTTAGTTCGACTAATTTTAAAAACCTTTAGATTCTAGAGCATCCCTCCAAAATTCTAACTTTGTGTTGATGCCATTTCGAGTCTCATCGATCAAAACTATTCGCCTGCGAATAACATAATCATGGTACCTCATCTTGCAAGTGCCTAGTTAAGTCCATAACCTAGACAAAGAGGTATGGGCACAATGCTGACCCTTGATGTAGACCAATTGTCATTAAAACTCACTCGTCTCTCCACTAGTTGTTTGTACACTAGTTTGCGCTCCCTTGTACATATCCCTCAGCAAGTCGATGTATTGTCTGGAGACTCATTTCTTTTCCAACACCCACCAAATCAAATCTCTAGGTACTCTATCATAAGCATTTTTTAGATCAATAAAAACAATGTGGAGTTTTTTCCCCTTAACCCTAAACTTCTCAATCAGTTGGCTAATTAGGAAAATAACCTCAATTGTTAACTTCCTTGGCATAAAAACAAATTGGTTTTCTGATTCACTCATTTCATGCCTTAGTCATTGCTCAATCACCCCCTCCCACAGCTTCATAGTGTGGCTCATAAGTTTAAACCCTCAATAGTTCACACATTCTATGTCTCCTTTGTTCTTGTAATTAGGTACCACAGTACTTTACCTCCATTCATTTGCTATTTTCTTTTTGCTCAACACCTTGTTGAACAACTTGGTCAACCAGTCAATGTCAATCTCCCCATGCACTTCCAAACCTCTATTTAGATATCATCTGGTCAACGGTTCATTTATGTCAACGGTTCCTTCTCTTGCTATGTTCCCATTGTGTTCGTCATTTAATAATTTTTTAAAATAAACTCTCCAACTTTCGCTAACCTTTTCATCCTTCAACTAGACCCTTTGATCCTCACCCTTAATGCATTGAATATAGCTCGGTTCCCTACATTTTTTCTCCATCATTTTTGCCAATTTGAAGACGTCTTTTTCACCTTTTCTTGTTCCCAGATTACTGCATAAATTATCATATGCCTTAAGTTAGGTCTTACTATTTGTTTAGCGTTTTTCTTAGCAGTTTTATATTCTTCTAAGTTTTGATCCTAATACCTTGCCAAATTTTATAACATGATCTTTTTCTTTTGCCACTTTCTTAATACAGACAACTATCTCCCACATAACTTTGACCTCATGTTCAGAGTTTCATTTTCTTTCTTTAACTAATTTATCCCTAAGTAAGTCTATCTTCTCATTTTTAAAATTCCGCCACCTAATTCTTGGACACCTATTAATTACACCCCTTCTCTTCTATGTCTTTATGCAGACATCCATAACTACAAGACTATGCAACATATACCACATGATAATCATTTGACAGGAAAATGGGCCAGGTGTAAATCAATACCTAACATATTTCATGGATGATGTCTCTTTGTACGTGACATTTCCTGTGCATAGCTTTATATATAACTAATAGCAATAAAAATATGAAATCAAATGAAGTGGCTCACCTCATGCATAAAAAGAATAGATTGTGCAGAGCACTTCTGGCCACTGCATGCATATGCATCTTGATCACAAACCCAAGCAACATAATCAACCTATAATTGACATTTCAAAAACAAGAAAGTAAGCATTGGAAATTTTGATATTTACTAGTAAACAAGTATACATACAATAACTATAGTTGAGAAGGATGAGTGGCAACTGGCAAGAAAAGAAAAGATAGAATTCGGAATGAATACATCCGAGAGAACTTAGGGTTGGCTCCAATAGGCAACAACATGAAGGAAAGTATACTTAAGTGGGCTAGTCATGTGCATCGCAACCTAGAACAACACCAATTAGGAGGCGTGATTTACTTCAAGTGGAAGGCCCTAAAAGAACAAGAGGAAGGTAGAGCGAGAAGAAGGAAGTAGTGAGAAGAAATATGATATCGTACAGTATAACTAAGGGTATGGCCCGTGATAGAGCGGAATGGCAAAATAGAATTCATGTAGCCGACTCCAAATAATTTTGATAAGAATTGGATGATGATGATGATGATGATGACCAGTAAACAAGTATACACACACCTAAGAAATGATAAAAAACTAAATAGGAAAAAACCAACATCTATAAAGATCAATTGCATTGTTATCTGTCCAAAAAAGATCAAGAAAGTAGTATGAGAAAAAAAATGCTATGACAAAAACCTCTTGAACGTCAGGACCAAGGATTTTCCAATCAAAACCTGCATCTTCCAGTTTGATGCGTCCTTTTAGGTCACCAGCCAACTTTTCTGCAACACGAGAGCTTCCAGTAAATAGTGTCATTCGTGGTTTTGCCTGAGCAAATGGCAGAACAGACAAAACACTAAGTAGGCAATAAAAATTTTAACATTTCTCGACCAAAATCTTCTTAATTAGGACTATACAATGGTAAAACAACTCAATTAGTATTACTTTATGATGAAATACAAGACTACGAATAATAAAGAGAACAGCTATTTGCAACAACATTTTTTGTATCTGCACCCATGTTTTTGCTATTCCACCCAAAATAAAACATAGGTGGGAGTGGGAATATCAGAACACAGGTTGGATAGAATTTCCACTCATGTCAATAGGTGTAGATGGCAAAAAGCAAGCATAAATAGCAATAGCCAAAATAAATTTCAGCCAAAAAAGAAGGCATCAATCAGCTTGGGCCAAATATCTGCAAAAGAACAATGCAGATCAAAGACCATATTTGTGAGGCAATTTGGCATAACAAACTTGCATTCTGAAGAATATATTATCACTTAAATCCACTCATAGGATTCTGTCCAGACAGTACAATAATATTTTTCAACAGAAATGAAGGCTTCTTTTGACCTGTGCCAGAGATCTCTAGGAGCAGATGAGAATCAACATTATAATTCCCCTTAAATGAAAAGTGCACATAGCCCAGTCCCGGTGGCCGTAGAATGTATCCAAGTGGGTGGTCAATGATGTCTAGAAAGCCAACCTATTTCTCTAACATGTAAACATTTGCCAAAATAAGTTAAAGAATTTAAGAGTTCAAATTCTCAGAATGCATACAGGGAGTGCTACGGCATCAAGATGTGATGGAATGCTGTATTTTTTAGTGCAGTTTACAGCATTTAGAGGAAACAATCACAGAATGAGTGACGCATCCCAAAATACAGGTTATAGTGATGGTCTGGTGGCAACATAAATTCCATAATTTGCTTAGATAAGGATGGAGGAATGGGTGTAAATGGGAATAGTGTGGGATGATGGGATGTGAATGGGAGTAAGGGCAAGAAGGTTATTAGCAGACTCTGTGGGTCACAGATCCATCTTTAAAATGAAAGAATTTGAAGTTTTAAACTTCTTAGAAGTTGTGCTGTTAGCAGCAATGGAGTGGACAGCAGGGAAACTTGGGAAAATATCCAAGCTTATCGGGGCAAGGTTTAAGGGGAAAATAAAATAAAATAAAACAAGTAGAGCACAACGTACATGCAAAATCACAATCTTTTTAGTTGGGGAAAAAACACAAAAAGGATATTACTCTACAAGTACAAATATCAAACTTGTATGATACTAGTCTATTTTTTTTTATAATCCACCACAGGACTTAAATGTGAAGAGTGTCTACAAAGACATTCTAAAGGGCATCCAACCTCCAATAAGATTCTGTTCATGGTATTCCCATCAGAGTTGATGAAGTCCACATCCTCCATATTCAAACCACATTGGTGAAGGAGGCGAAGCATTTGCTCCATCACAATGCTTACCTACAATAAGTACACTTGAGCCAAATAAGTATTGAAAAACCAAAAAATATTAGTGACTACTAACAAATGTTAAATTAGACAAGTCAAATGTTTTTTAAGGAAGCAATGCAGAAGTAGATGCTCCGTTACAGGAACTAAAAGGATAGATTTCTGAACTGGGTGGCAACATACATGGATCTCACAGTCCAATATTAAAAAAGTTGCCACCAGTTGTTGGAATGATAACCTACGCACGGTAAGTCAGTAATATTACATTTTGGAGGAAAATTCTCATGAGGACAGATTGCTGGCTTAGCCCAAGAATTCTTGAGCCTATTCGTTTAACTTTGAGCTGACTTCCATGATAACTGATTTTAATTCATGCACCTCCCAAAGTTTCCTCCAGGCATGAAGGGAGGTGAACGGGAGGGACCAGTTTGTCTTAGGGAGAGTTTGACAAGAGTCTATTAGGATATGAAAGATAGTTCCACCAGAAAAAACAGATTTCTATATGACAAATGATCCATCATCCATGAATTGCTTTATCTCTACTAGTAATATTATTACCACTAAATATGATTAAAAAAAAAAAAAAAGGGTCACAGGTGAAAGGGTTTGGATAAAGTATGTTGCGTTTTTTCTTTTTTTTGAGCAAATGAAAGATAAGTTTTTCTGATAGGGAGAGTTCCTTTTTGTCAAAAAAGATACGCATTGATGGATAAGAAGGGAGAAACATAAGATATTCTGAAATGGGGAGTCTCTGTATCAAATTGAATTTAGATGAGACATTAGAGAGAGTAGACTTTGGAATGAATGCATCCGAAGGAAATTAGGGGTAGCTCCAACATGCAATAAGCTGAGGAAACTAGACTTGGGTGGTCTGGCTTGGCCATGTGTAGAGTCGACCTAGAACAACACCGGTTAGTAGGAGTGCTTTGGTTCAAGAGAAAAGCACTAAAAGGACAAGGGAAAGGCCCAAAAGATATGGCTGGAAGTAGCGAGAAGAGACATGACTTATAATATGACTTAGAGTATAACCCTTGATAGAGCGAAATCCCATAACAGGATTCTTGTAGCTGACCCCAAATAGTTGGGATAAGCCTCGAATGATGATGATGATGATGATGATAACGAACAGAGAGACTATAGGAATTGATAGATATTGAATTAGACTAAGATCTAACACCACCCTAAACCCTCTATATGTAAGGTCTCCACAACAAGTACCCTAACCTAAAGTCTTTGTCTCCGTAGGGTTCTATTCTAGTTGAATGCCACATGTCCACCCCTTAACGGTGGGAATATATACATTAGGAAAGAAAAGTAAGGATATGACTTTCAAATTGTTCACTCCCTCTCCTTTTCCCTCCAAAAACTCCGCCAATCAATATTTCCTAAAACCACTCTCTTAGAATCTCTAATTTGTTATTGAAAGCTCTTGTTAATAATCCGAAGATATCTCTCTTTCAAAAGATTCACAAACGAATTCATTCCTAAAAACGAATTCCTTCAAAATCCGTTATTTGTTATCTAAAGTTAAAGATACAGTTCCTAAAGGACTCATATCTCCTCCCTTGGAAGATCTTATGTTTGTTATCAAAATCTAATGTTTAATAAAAATAACGAGAGAGAAGAAATAAAAGCCAAAGATTTATTATATTATGTTTCTAGATAATTATTGTCGATGAATAAATTTAACTATGAAATAAAAATTAGACCAAAATTGAAAAGCTATGGACCTCAAAACTCAATAAAATAAAATAATAATATTAAGTTTTTGTTCAAAGAAAATACTTCAAAAATAACATGAGCTACAACTATTTTATAAGAAATTTATCACACCCGCCTAAAAGGTGAAGTATTTAACATTTCCCCCAATTTCTTTCTATAGTTCAAAAAAGCCCACACTAGGGCGTTCCCTGTAAGCAACACGTCTTATAGTCTAACTGAGGATATGACCCTTGATAGAGCTGAATGACAGAACATGATTCGTGTAGCCTATCACAAATAGTTGGAATAAGGCTCGGATGATGATGATGAGTTCAAAAAAGCCCACAAAATTGTTTATAATTCCAAAAACCCATTAAAAAAAACATCATCACATGCCAATAATTGTGGGAGGAGCACTTTCAACTTTTGCCCCTTCATCAAAACAATCCGATATGACTTTTCTCTATGAGAGGTAAATGGTCTCCTTATTATGATTAGTGAAGCATATTTCTTAAAAACACTATTAAAAAAAATTTCACATGCGAGCAAAAGAAATATGTTTATTATAAAACTCATGATATTTTTGTGGGAGTGTTTGTCACTTTGGTTCACTATTGATTCGTTGTAAACTTATTTCTCTCAAAAGAAAATATCTTAATAATATGCAAGTGTTGCTTGTAAATCAATTTTCTTTGTTACGAGCTACATCTTCTCTCCTACCACCAAACATAAACATACACACACTACATCTCTCTCTACACCAAAAAACCATCTCTCAATATTTTTCTCTCCATGTGTAGCTCTCCCTATCTCTCCTCTCCCACTCATAGATCAATTCTCTCTCTCTTGCAAGCCGCATCTTCACCCTCACAACCACACCTGCAAACAAAATGACATTTAATCGCTCTACCCAGCACATCTTCACCTTCATAACCACACCTACCTGCATGCACATATGAAATCACATACACACTCCCCCTTTCTCTAGCTAACCTGCACCATTCTCACATATCTCGATCTCTCTCTACCCTGCAGATCTTCACCCTCACAACCATGTCGACACACACATAAAAACACATATAGACGCTCTCTCCATCCCTACCAAGCCAGCACAAGTGCAGTGCCTCAATGTCGTTTTTTCACTCTTGCTCTCTCTCTCTCTCCTGCCCCTTCTTTCACTAGACGGCTCTCTCTTTATTGCCCCTTCTCTCACCCAACTGCTCCCTCTACCCCTTCTTTCACTTGACGGCTCTCTCTTTACTGCCCCTTCTCTCACCCAACTGCTCGCTCTCTGAACCCCTCGATCCACTCCCTCTCCTTAGTCTAATCCTCTCCAAAAACCGATATCGCCCTTCCAAATTCCCACTCCCTATTTCTACAATCCCCCCAAAATTACTTCATCACCAATTTCTATCTATCCACTACTCTATAACCCATCCCCGCCTCAAGTTCATTTGACATGCCCACCAAATCCTCACACCTCATTCTCTCTCTCATTCACGCACTTTCTCGCTCTTATGCTACAAACTCATATGATTTTAATTTGATTGATCAATGGAAAGTTCCTCATTTTGTTTTCAATTTCTTGCCCCGAAACCCATTTATAAAATTTTTGAGCTTTATTTGAGCCCATCTTCCTGGTTCTTCAGCTCCTGACCTTTTGTTTGATTCTTTATTGCTCTCAGTTCAAGGAATCACACCAGGCTCTTGAGGCCTTTTCGGCTCTTTCTCTCACTAGGGTATGCACCTTGTCTCAAAACCTGTAATTTTTGGTTGATTGGTATGGGCATTGCATGGTTTTGATGGAGAAAAAATGGTAAGTGTCCCTCCAACAACATTGGGGAATTGATGATACATTTTTTGTGGGCTTTTTGAAGCTATATAGGAAAAGGGGTAAAATGTTGAATACTTTATCTTATAGGTGGGGTTTTATAAATTTCCCTTTTTTTTATTTCTAAAGAATTCCCCAGGATGAAATATTAACTAAGGAATCCCTTATTTCATTTCTCAAGAATTGATGAAATATTAACTAAGGAAACTAAAAAATATTTGGAAGATGAGAATTAAAACTCAATTTAATAATTAAATAAAAATTTAATAAACTAAAGAAATTAGAAGTACTTCAGAATATAAGAAATAAAAATAAACATGGGAAATCAAATAAACATTAGATAGAATATTAAAATGCTGTAGAAGTAATAGTTAATCATTTATAAAATACACAAAAAAAAGAAAAAATAATATATTAATTTTATAGAAATTAAAATCTTAAGTTATTTTTCAAGCAATTGTTGGAGCATCAACATACATACCATTTGATAGTTTTAACTTCCAAAATCTAAGTTCAATAGTTAATAACATGTTAAACTATATCTCCGATGCCAACCTTGCTGTCAACTTTGAGAATGGGCTTGTTCCCCATGTAGAGTGCACCCATTAGCTGCAGCAGAGGAATCTCCAGTGGGAAATTGAAGGGTGTGATAATTGCCACCTGTAAGAAATACAGGATTAAATATCTTGGAGTTTCTCTAACATAACTAACATGGAGCACAAAGAGAATTCAAAATAAGACATCGTAATAAGATTACATTCAATAAAATATTGAGAACTGCATATATCATAACAAGATGTACACAGTCAGTAAATAACTGAAATAAAGAAGCACAACATTTAATAGAGGTTCAACGCCACTTTTTTTTCTTTTCTTTTTATTGAAACTGAAATTCAACGCCACTTACAAACAAAGGCATTGATGTTCTTTCTTTGCAATTAGGGATTACTTTCCTCAAAGGTACAAATATAAGCAATTTACACCATTTAGGGCTCCAAATTGGCAAATTCGTCCAAAGAAAATGAAAAAAATTGTAGGCTGAGGATAGCAAGACACTAACAACTTGGTGTAGCCTCCCTAATCTTTTATATAATGTCCTACATCCAACATTCCCTAGTAACCTAAAATCTTTACAATGATGACCGTTCAAGGAACTCCAGTCTTCTTGAACATTGATTAATAGCACTAAGGAAGTCTCCCTTCATCACCAAAGAATCGGAAAGCAATATTCTTGAACCTAGATTGGCCTATCCAATTCGAATTGAAAAATAGGCCAAATTAGATGGTCATCTTTTCTTATTTTTCTAAAAAATGGAATTTTAGCTAAGAGTAAACAATGGAAAGAAAAACAAAATTACATTAAAAAGATACGGAATTGCTTAAATTGATCAAATATAATAGCTGCTGACTCATAGGCACCTAACAGACCCCGCCGAATTCTGGGTCCAAGGTGCCAGGAGGATCCATGCAGGCATCATGGGGACACTTGATTTCCCACGCATTAAAAAATATCAAAAATAAGAAAAAATCATAAATAAAAAATACTAAAAAAAGACAAACCCATGATTTTTATTGCCAAGAGGACAAACATCCCTAGTCATGCCAGGACAAAATGACCCAATGATGGTGCCAAAAACCATAAAATAGAAGCAAACTTTGACCAATTCCCTCTCTCTCCGCAACCAGATTCAACCCTTGGTCATTCTGAAAGCTATCAAGATGAATTCCCACAACATCGTAAGCATTGGCAGCAAAATTTATGCATCTCCATGCCACAAATAAAAAAGAAACAGCAATGACTTCAGAATTTTGGATCGGATCTAAACAAATACCCTCTTCATATGGAATTTGCTAAATAAAAGCAAATCCAACTCTTGAAGACTCAATTTTTTAATAAATTATGCATCAAAGCTTTAAGAAGGAGCAATCAGGGCCCATGCACAGATAAGGGACTTACAGGACCATAGGGCCAACGAAAGCCATGACTTTGTTGTCCAAGATGATTCCCTGGCACTCCAAATGAACTTCCAAGGAAACGGACCTGTATAACAAACACAGCAACAAGTGACAAAGAATTGATGTGAAAGAGCATAAGTCCCTCGGTTCGCTAAGGTGAAAAGCACAAAGTGAGTCCATGTAAAGGTAAAACCCAATGCAAATTCTATGCAACAATGCATTCTAAAACAACTACCTTTTGAGGCTAAATATGACTATCAGGACATGAAAGGGATTGGTAGGGGCAAGGTACTGAATGTTACAAAAAGTTTCTATTTAGTTATAGAATAAGTTTCTCTTTAGTTATAGAATATAACATGTTGTTGATAAAGGACCAAGAGATCTAAACGATGAATACGCCAACAAACACTCACCTATAACAGACAGATTGAGTAATTTATTTACGAAAAATAAGACTGGAAACTAGAACAAGTAACATGTGAAAACCCCAGGATTCTAAGGTATAGAACTAATTAAGAACATTTCTTATGGTTCACAGAGCAATGAACTATCATATTTAGTAATGATGAGAGAGGACTCCACCCCCGCCCCCAAAAAAGAAATCTCTCTCTCTTCACCAAAAGATCATTTCAGAACTTAAAGCTCAGAACTGAACTCTGGACCAAAAATATAAGAAGGTCCAAACTGGTTTGTTTACGAAAATGTTGGTTCGGAACTTGAAGGTCCACAACATACTCGATAAAAAAAGAAACACCAGGTTCGGAACTTCGAGTTCTGAACCGAAAGCATTTTGAGAAAAGCGGGAGACATGAGCATAAAATATGTAAAATGGGGGATATTTTTTAAATACCACAAGAAAAGGGTATATTTACATTAATTTCCCTTATAGCTATAAACGGCAAGATCTGCAAAATCAAGGAACGCACTATCCTATCCCAGCTCTTCTTGGGGAGTACTGAGAATCAATGCTCGTACCTGAAGGTCCTAGTAATCAGGTTTCAGAACTGTATGCAGGAAGAGAACATACAGAAGCAAACAATAGCATTTTTACATTAAAAAAGATTAAGCACAAATACAAAATGAAGCAAAAATACATGTTTCCATTAACAATACCTGAAAAAGAGTAAGTGATGTACCTGGTCACCAGAGAAGTTCTCCAAAAATTTCTGTGAGACCTGGACCTCAGCCAGGGCTTGCTTATAACTCTTTGGAGAAACCCTTTGTATCAGCCTTGCAAAGAAATGTGAAACCTAAGTGACGAATCCATATTTATCATAAGCAAATTGTCAAAAAATATATTACCTAATAATAGCAAGACACATTAGAGGTCCATAAAATATTGAAAAAACATTTATCTAAATACCTACTGGAGATGGACCACTTAACATTCTACCTATGACTTTTGATTTATTTTCAAAATACCCATCAAAATACACATGATTGTATCTTGGAATAGTTGCAAATAGGTAAAATGTTAAATAGTTCAACTTTAATGGGTATTTTGATAAATTCACCTAAAATATTAAAGGTAACGACTCGCTGATCAATATTAGAAGCAATATCAAAAAATGAAACATAAATCTAAATGTTATACCTCAGGTTGAGCCAGAAAAGATGCAGCCTTCGCAGTTATGTCCCCAAATAAAACATATCTACAAGAAATACATCTAATAAGTTCCCACTTGATAATTTAAGTTTGCATGCTTAAATTGTCAAAAAAGTGGTACTGAAAACTTCTTTTTCCCCGCTACGTTTGGGTGCTGAAAACTGCTTATTAAAAGGTGATCACTAAGTGACATTCTATATCCAATTATTAACAGCAGAAAGTCAGAAATGGTGATCTTTCCGTTTCAAATTTATCCTGCAGACTCAAGGAACAAGTTGACAACCCCTTCACATTGAATTATAATAAGTGGAGTGACACAATAGGCAAAAGGGAAACTGGGGTTGCTGAGATATTGTTGCATGCATAGAGATCAACCTAAAGTCATGGCAGAGGAAGATGGCTCCAAAGTCAGACAAATACAAAGAAGTTTCCTCTAAACTTCTATTGTATAATATTCTCTGAGATTTCTTGATTGTGACTGCATTATAAAAAGCACTAAATTGCACTTCCATTTTCATGATTTCAAATATTCCAGCATCCGACAGCATATAATATTTCAGGCTCATTACACTTTAATGATACCCAATCAAGCAAAGGTCTGAATAATCCAATCGGTATATGTGTGAGTATATGTATTTGTAGATAGAACTATAGATAGATAAACAGCTAACAGCAAAAAAAGAGAAAGAAAACATAAAAACCTCTCTTGCGATCTAAGTGGATTGTGAAGACCATATTTAGGGCACTTAGACAAGCTCTCCACATAGGGCTGCATCAAATAAACATATCAATATGTAGGAAATATTCAATGCATAAGGTACAACCAGAAGTAGAAGAAAGTGACAAAGAAGAAAGAAAGGAAGGAAACATACTTTGAAGTCCGACCAAAACTATACAAGTAAAAACATTGAGCCTAGTGTCTCAGAAAAAGGTAGATAAAGTTACTCACATTTATTTCAGTCTGAAGTACATTAGCAACTTTAATGAATGGTTCACCATTCAAGGGATCCAAGATTGTGCTCCAATTAGACACTCCTTTCCAACTACCCTGCACTAAACAACATCACAGTTCCATGTTTGACAATGCGGCGACTTTAGAAGAAAGCCCAAAGGAACTTTTACAAATGGAACTTTCAAAAATTGAATTTACATTTCTGAGTTTTATAACTTTGCGTTTCTAAACATTCACACCAAGTTCTTCTTCTCATCACAGCCAGGGATCAATATACTAGATATTGCATTGTTTTAAAACAATATTCTCAATCAGCACAGAATGTGTTTTATGAATTCACAGAAATTTATGTCCATACTAGTCTGAATGTAACTGATCATATCTTTTATACTTGATATTTATGTTCATGCTAGAGGATCACTCAATGCATGAGTTCTTCATATTTGAACTTTTCTAGATTACATTAGGTGTATTTACAACCATGCAAAAAGTTGTCAACTTGCCATGAAATCTATATCAAATATAACCATATGAAAGCCTTAAGAAGATTTTCATGGGACAGTCCTTTATTTCAAGCCCAACCATAGTTATAGGAATCTTCCACCCCAGGTGGCGATTCCACTTCAAAATCTCGCTTCATCGCTCCGGACAAGGAATTTTCATGGAATCTCATTTCTGTAATTTAGGACTCTCGTTCCCCCACCATTTAGGAATCTTGATCGTGAGTTATTTGGCATCCAGATTCCACAGCATCAAATCCCAGGGTTCATAGTTGCACCGAACCATGATCAACATGAGATCAAAGTTTCCATAACACAAAATTGAGATTCAAATGCAAAAGTCTAGGGTTATTAAGTTATTGACAAAGTACCACATTATTCTCTATTGCAGGTAAATATCGAGCGGCAAGCCCGCTTCTACATGGAAAACCGAAAATAGATGCCTTATTTTAAAAAATTTATTATTGATTAATCAATTAACTGCACTTAAATCAACAAAGAAGTGGCACGTCTAGAAACTCTAGTTATCCCTCAATTCTAATATTTAGGAACCCTGGTTAAGGGCACTCAAGGATCTTGATTCCAAACCATGATTAAGGGCACTCAATACATCGATTCAAGTACCAGGTAAACCCTTGTTTAAGGTAGTAGAAGGTCTCGATTCCAATACTAGGGAACACAGAATAAGGGCACTCAATACATTAATTCCAATACGAAGGGATTCATGGTTAAGGATACTCCAGATAATTGTGAGGTCCCAAATGGTTGGAAGCACAATTCCCAAAAGGTTGGGATTTCAATCCAAAAAAGGGTTGGGTTCTTGATTCTTAAAATACACGGACAATGCTTCCTACCATAAGAATCTTGTAGCCTCTCGGATTTCTTCGCTTCCGATTCCTAAATTGCTCTCGCAGGTGCTCCAACTTCCAACAACTATGAGCCCAGCCCAACTATGGAGTACCATAAAACTCAAATAAACTACAGAATCATGCTTTGATAAGGCCACTATGTAGCCAGATTGTCTGTATCTCATATCTTTTAGGGGAAGTCTAGTCTAATGGACTTTTGGAAACCTTAGCCCATGGGAATCATCACTACCCGATTAAAACAAGGGGCACAGAGGACAATGGGACCAATCTCGATCAATCTCCCGTTTTGTATGAGTCACACTCTTGCTGCATAACTATCCATAATGTAATTGGACAATGGTGACCCAAACAGACCATGTTTTTTCACAGCCAATTCAAATATTGTATAATGGCTCACTACTTAAGCTTCGTATCCTGAACTTTAAAATGGGCACACTATTGGAGAAGGTAGTCTGACCTAAAATGGAATTAGAAGAAAACAGGGAAGAGAAGAGATGGAATGAAAGCCTCTGACTACTTGTTTTCACAATTGTAGATTGGATGAGTTAAAAGTAGGAAGATACAACTACCAAAAGAATATAATTTAATTCTTACGCCAAGAAAGAACTTGAAGTGGGAAAAAGAAAAAAAAAAGATTTAAAAGCGAATAATTTTCTAAAATACTTAGCCTTATAAGAAACTCAAAATACAAACAAAGCATAAAACATGAGTTATCAAATTCCTTACCTAAGTTGTATACTTCTGCAGGTCTGGAGCCTGAAATTTCTTCAACAGCTATATCAGAAAAAGATAGGGAATGGGAAGCCCTGACGTAAAATCAACATACAAAAATAAATAAAACAAATTGAGTGAGTTGAGGAAAATACAAAGCTAACAAAGAAAGACAAGGGCTATATGAAATTTTCTGGTGGATTAAGGAAAATTCAGCACAAAAGAAGGTAGATCAGGTTTTTACCACAATTTGGTTGGTATTTTTAACTCATAAGGGAATCCATCAGCCTAACTAAATAATTTTCACATATTAATGCTTCAAATAGCAAGTACTCTTTCAAACCAAGCAAGTACTCTTTCAAACCATACACTAATATCCCCCCCCCCCCCCCTCTCTCTCTCTCTCTCTCTCTCTCAAGAGTACAACACTTTTGATGCCAAATAATCCCAAAAAAAAAAAAAAAGGTAAAGCCCAATCCCTTATTCCATTAATCATGATATCATTGAATACTACTACTCAAATAATGTGCAGATGTAACGAAAACCAGGATTATCCATATTCAATTCAAACATCAAAATGAAAACACATCAGCATTTGATTATCAGACTGAACACAACAATGGTTAAAAATAAAAATAAACACTCATTTTTTGACAAATTGACAAATGACATGAACACTATCACTGCAACAGATGAATCATACCAGTAATACACCATTAACCTTAAAACTGAACCATCAACAACTATCATCACACAAAAAAACGTGATCGGGAAAATTCGAAAGTTCAAATGCAATAAAGCTCATAATTCATCAGGCTAAAGATAAATTCAAAGCAACAACATGGAAATGATTAATCCATAAACAAAATGAATGGATTTCACACTGACCTCCCATGATTAAACGAATAATAAGCTGTTTGCCTTGAAACATTCCTCAAGCTTCGACAAATGTTATATCGATACATACTCAGTCGCGACTACAGACAGAAGAGAAAGCTTAGAGAGAGAAACAGTTTATGTGAAGAGATCGAACTTAGATAAAAGGTAAGAGAAAGAGAGAGAAAGGAGAGAGAGTAATAGGTAAAATGAATATCGAGAAGAGAGAAACAGGTAGTGAGAGAGTATGGATGAAAGAGAAAAGAGATGATAGAGTGAGAGATGGAAACAGAGTATAGATAAATAGGTAGGATAGAGATAGAGAGAGAGACAGACCGTCTAGGTAAAGTGAAGATGGAGGAGAGAGAGAGTATAGATAACAGAGAAGTAATGGAGATAGATAATATTAAATGACAGAGGAGAGAGAGTAAAAGCAACAAGACTGAGGAGAGAGTAAAAGCAAATAGATCGAGGAGAGAGAGCAGGTGGAGATAAACACACTAAAAAGGGAGAGAGAAATGATGAGAGAGAAATAATGATATCAAATTACAGGAGAAAGATAAGAGCGAGAGAGGGGATAACAGAGCGCAAACAGAACGCCTACGTGAAAGAGGAGAGAGAGAGAAGAGAGAAATAAGAGAGAGAGAGAGAGAAGAGATACAGTGAGGGGTTCAAATGAAAGGACAGATCAAGTTTCAGAGCGTGGTTTTTGGTGCGGAGCCAAAAGTGCGAGGCAATGACACGTCAGCATCTGTTTGCTTCCCAAGGATGGGTTTTAAATTTCCGGGAATTACGTCTTCCGCCAAAATTACGTTTCGGCGCCACCATAAATAGTTGCGGACACGGCACCCGAGATTTCGTAACGTTTCGCCAATTTCAGCTCATCATGCGGGAACATGAAGGCACTTAATATCGCTCACTTAATATCGGTCATTCAATTGTTTCATATTTCTAAAAGGAAAAGTATATAAATTTACTTTTTGTACAAAAACATCGCAATTACTCTTCTCCCTTGGATTTTACTGTGAGTGTCGGTAAAATTGTCATTGCCTTAAAATCTTAAAAAAAAAATTCGTTGCACTTTGTGACTAGCCCAAGCCGTTTAATTTATTTATGATTAATATTTACAAATCTAGATTAGTGGACAAGTTCTATAGGATCGTCGTAAGCTAATGTTTTATGTGAGAATTTGTGAGACCAACTTTGTTTTTATGGGACGGAATGTTGGACGGTCAAAAAATAACATACTTATAGAATGAGTATCGCGAGATGTGGATGTTAAGATGTACGAGTAGCAATCCAAGAAGGGACAAAATTCAAAATGAATATATCCAATAAAATTTAGGCTTGGCATCAATAGGCCATAAAATGAAAAAAAGTAGATTTAGGTCCATTGGTCATGTACAGTACAAACCCAGTACGGCATTTATCAGGAGGTGCAAGTTAGTTCAAGTGAAATGCTTAAATAATAGGTTCAAAATGACGTGATTAGAAATAGTAAGAAAAATATATGGGGACTCGTGGCCTCAATGAAAATATGACCCTTAATAGAACATAATGACGAACCAAGATTCGTGCAACCGCCTCCAATTAGTTGGAAAAAAAACTTTGATGATGTTTATGAAAACCCAAATCAGTGGGCAAATTGTTCATCACATATATATCACCAATCGTTGGATTGGCAATCTGGATCGGTTCGAATAGAAGATTCAAAAATACTAAAAATAAATAAAAAAAATAAAATAAGGTTTTATGGGGTGATGATTTAAGGGGACATAAGAAAAGATTAGACAAACTTAAAAAAATATAAAAATATAACAAATATAGGATTTAGGTGAATTAACACATACATTCCCAAAACCACCAAGTCCCATCCCAAAATTGAATAGATGAAAATCGTAGGATGGTTTGGGCAATGTTGTTAAATTTGCTTCACTTCGGCCAAAGAGGCCGAAGCCTTTGATTTTTTACTTTGAACCAAATTGAAATAAATAAAAAATCAACTGCTTCGGCTGGATTCGGCCTGCTTCGGGTTGATTCGGCCAAAAAATGATGCTTCGGCCGAAGAGAATCAGGGGCAAATATGATAATATGTAATATTTATGGTGGCATTAAAAAAGTTGCTAGTTAATAAACATTATATTGCATGTTCTTTCCAATGGTAAAAATTATGTTTTCTCTCTCTCTCAAAAGTCAAAATCCTCATTTTTTTTTCGTCTATTTAGAAAAAAAAAAACTTTTAGCTTTCATAAATCTCGTCCATACTATTGCTTTTCAATTTTGGGCGTTCTGTGGCCAAAATAACATTCACAATAGTTGTATTACTGCAAAGAACAATTACGGTACTTTTTAAATACTGTAATGAATACCGAATGTTATATGGTTCTTAAAATACCGTGAGAAATATTTAATTTCTCTCTCATTTTATTAACCAAATGCGCTCAAATTTATCCTAACATTGTAGTGATATACAAAAGCCCCAACACTCTTTCTAAATCAAAACAAAATTCCCCAAATTTCAAAATTTTCCCTCCTTTTTCTTGCCTTCTACTCAAAAATTGTTTTTTATTCTATATTTTTTATTTCAATATTGTTGTATACCACTTTTAGATCAAATAAATTAAATATAGTTTTGAATAACTATTTTTATTTTTAGGCATTTTTTTGCCATTTTCTATGTTATCTATCGTTCTATTTTTTTAATCCGAGTCAGTCAGACCGATTTGCCTAGTCCACTGGGTTGACTCAAAATGGCTGGTACTTAATAGGGTACCAGAGCGGGGTTTTAGAACATGCAAAATGATTTGATAGGGCTGCAACCCTATCAAAATAAATAAAGCATACAAAATTGCAATTCAAGCATTGGAAAACTTTTACATCAATCATCTTGGCTTGATGGTTATGGTTGTGAAATATTTCAGGATTTCCAGCTCTAAAAATAGTATGTCATCATCATCATAGCATTTTTCCAATTAATTGGGGTCAACTACATAAATCCTAGTCCGCCATTTTACTGCCCTCAGTGAAGTCATAAGTCTTCGAATTTTTTCAGATTACCTTCAACCAAATCCTTTTGGGACTACCCCTTGCTCTAAAAATAGTGTAAATAGCAAATTATCTAGATTGTCCATTTCACCCTAAAAATAAGTATTCACATATTTGTAAGATATGTACCATTTTTTTAATTTCAAAATTTATTGTCGATGTTGAAAATTGATTTAAGAGCAATCATGGAGATTTATGTTGCCAAAAGTGCTTTCCAAATGAGGATTTGACGTGAGCCTTTACTTTATTTTCAAAAAGTCTAGACCTTATAGAAACGTTATCCAAAAAACCGAGCCTAAAATATGTCCCATATATAAGGAAAATGTTTATATAAGGTGACCAGTTTATACTATAGAAGTAAGGTACACTTAAAAAATCCATTAGAAAAGAGTTTTATGAAGTTAGAAAACCTTCCAATTGCTTATATCAACCTTGAGATGTATGGATATAAAGAAAATAAAAAAATTTCAAGTCCTAAAAGTAGTATATCTTGTAACAAATTATCTGGGCCGTCTTTTTCCAAGATCAAATTTTTATAGATCTACTTGATTTGCATGATCTGCATTGTTATTTAAATCTTAAATGTCATAACTCGGGCTGAACATAGATTTTAACGCCATCACACGCTTTCTGATACCAAAACTACATCTTCAAGCAAAATTTATGGGGGTGCCTGTCTTGTATAGCATAAGGTGGGCACCTCATATAAACCTCACCCATTATAATTTTTGTTCTTACTTGCACACATAATAATTTTTCTGTTTGAAGATTTATCAATGACCAAACAACAATATCAAAAACAACCATCATTTTTGTTAAGGTGCAATTAATGTGTAGTATTATTGCCTGCTCGCTGACAACTATCTAAGAAAAAACATACCACGATAGCTTTTGAGTTTTAAATAGAATGCTTGTAGATCTTGGAATGATAAACCTCATCCGTCCATTGTGAACATTGGAAGGTTGGGGATCTACAAACATATTATTTGAAACTAATGCTACCATAGTACCAAAGACCCATGGGAAAATTTCCAGGAAAATCCACTCAGTTCAGTTGTCACGCTATTTATCCAACTGTACTTCAGATGGATGTGGATGGAATTTGAAACCGACTCATACAATGGTGGTCCGGACTTCTGTACTCCTGGTTATTGAAGGCCACCTCATCATTCTTGACAATGTCCAAATAATTGGAATAATTGGACCACTGATGGATAAGGGTTTTTTTTTTTTTTCCTGGTAAAAGGGCTAGTAATAAATCATACAAACAAAATTTGTTTATGTAATAAAACTCTTGACCACCCCTAGTCAAATTTAGAAAAATGGAGAGATTGAGGAAATTGTCGCACATAGAATTAGAGTTAGATGGACGAAGTAGTGATGTGCAAATGGAGTTTTATGTGATCGCCACATACTAATAAAGCTGAAGAGGAAGGTTTATAGGATATATTTGAGACCAGCTTTGCTTTATAGAACAGAATGTTGAGCAATCAATAAACAACATGCCCATAGGATGAGAATAGTTGTAAAAATGAGAGAAAACAGACTTAGGTGGGTTGAACATATGCAGCACAAACCCAGTATAACACATGTTAGAAGATTGAAGTTAGCTCAAGTGGAAGGCTAAAAAAAAGCAAGGGATAACCTGAAATGATATAATTGGAAGTAGTAAGAAAATATATGGCGACTCATAGCATCACTAAGGGTATGATCCTCGATATAGCAGAATGACATACCAAGTTCGTATAGCCGACCCCAAATAGGTGGGAAAAGGTTCCAATGATGATGATGACCACCCCTAGTCATGAGAAGTGAAATCAAGCGATTAACGTGTAACATTGTTCGTGATCGAAGTCCATAAAGAACTTTCTTTGACTTCGTCCAGGGAAATGACAGTTTTAGTTGTTAGATTTTACATCCAATGCCCTGAGGTGCTTGTGATGTTTGTCTATAAATAATAATGGTCTCATTTTACGTAATCCCCTAAGTGCAATCATAAGAAAAAAGCATTTGTGTTTGGTATTAAAAAAAAAGGGGAAAATATCCTATTATCTTGTATTTTTAACTTTTATATCTCATCAGACTCAATAATTGAAAATATTACTTGTAAGTAAAAGGACTTTATTTTTCTAAAACTCCATCGCTCTCTCACATCATCGTCTCTCTCTCTCTTTCTAAAATACAAACTCGATCTCTCTCTCTCACACACATCATCATCTCTCTCAAAACTCCATCTCTCTCCTTAAAACTCAAACTCTATCTCTCTCTCTCTCTAAAACTCCATATCTCTCACTCTAAAATTCTATCTTTGTCTTACATATAAGAAGGTGTGCTCGTGTTCGAGCTCAAGTTAAACCCCTTAGCTGGTAAACTTACCGAGAAGTGAAGAGAGAGATGGGGTCTTAGAGAGAGAGATAGAGTTTGAATATGGTGTCATTTTAGTGTTTGTTTGGGTCAAAAATTTATGGTCAAAAGGGTTCAGGGGGTTGTATGATAGAAAAGATAGAGACATTTTGCTTACAATAAAAAAAAATTAATTCGTGGGTCTCACGAGATATGGAAGTTAAAACTAGGGGATAAGGAGATATTTTCCCAAAAAAACAATATTAGAATGATCTTTTTGTCGTTAGCTGTGAAATTGGGTAGCTTAATGATACCACCGATTGCACTTGAAGTCAAATGAGGAAATATCTATAAACTATGTATGTAGAAATAACACACCTCAACCATCCAATTTTACATCTATTGACTTAAGGTTTTGTGATCCTTGTTAATGAAAAAGTACATTTCATTGTTTGAAAATATGAAAGATAGGAAAAGCAGCAAAACTTTCAATTATATCTTATAAAATAGAGAGCAATTCGATGTTATTTTTGTGTGTTCTCATCTCATGAATACACAGGTTTTTTTCACAAGGTTACATAGGAATGGAACTTAAGACATTAAGTTATGAAAATCCAATTGCTACCACCTTGATCCAAGCTTGATATCTATTGAGTTTTCCTCTTGCCAAGTTGCCCATATTACAGTACAGGGACCCTCCACATGTTACCAATGAACTTCCTAAAAATTTTAAATTAGTATTTATATAAAAAACCAAGAACAATAGCTGAGGGGAAATTGTTCCTTACTACATATATAGTTTCCTTAGGAGTAGTTTTCCAAATTACAACGTGAAATCTCAAGCTCTCAAGTTTACAAGTATTGTGAGTATGGCTAAAAAATATACTACTATAACAAATAAGTCATTAATGTGCACATTAATTACTGTAGCTTATCATGTGCATATATACAATTTATAGGCATTTGGAGACATCTGGTCGTTTGATTTAAACATCAAATTGTTGGTTTTGATCAGACTGCAAGGAGTGATCAGACAAGATTATCATTTATTCGTTGGGGCTTAACAAACATAGTTAGAGCCCCATTTTAATATTATTGTCAACTCACTTCTAGTTGTCAGATCAAGATAAGATGATTACGAGTCTCCGAACATGTATAATTCAAATCATGTGTATGGAGAGAACTAAAAAACTTCCATACATGTAAAACAATCTATAGTTACTTAAGACTATTAGTTCCATACCTCTTTTGGGCATCCACTCTTATCTTAAATTCACACATGTAAAAGATATAAAAATAATATTCTTAATAAAATAAAATGACAAATATACTCTTAAAATCTTCAGGGATATTTTGGTTATTTTATTTTATTGAAATTTTTTTTTTAATATTTTCTTAGGTGCGGCCCATTGAGATGATGGCACTTACCAAAATTTATATTCATATAATTTGTAGAAAAAACACTTAAAAATAAAATACTATAAGGTGTTGGATCTAGCTTAAATGGTCTGTGGCTCACTTGATCAAAATTGGACGGTTAGATGAAGGGAACTATATATCTTCCATACAATAGGAGAAGTATATAAACTTTTCCCTATTGTATATGTGCCTAAAAATTAATATCCTAGGATTGAGCAAAAGATGTTTAAGGACAATCTGATCTATAAGAGTACAAAAATTCCAAATCCAAGTTTTTCTTTCTAGAAATAATCATTTGGTATTTCAAATAATCTGTCACACCCCAAGAATTTACAATACTGGTATTCTTGAGATTTGACAGTCAAAACATATATACATCTCTTGATAGGACAAATTTACAATGGCAAATTCTTACAAAGTAGCAAAAGAAAGTTTAAGCACAACAACAATATCTTCCAGAGTTGATCCTGACGAACATTCAAAATGAAACCGCAGTTATCCTGAAAAAAAAAAATTATTTACCATAATTTGATGAGTTTGGCTACTCAGTAAGTGCTCATAATCCTAAAAATAATCACGGTTGAAAGATATCAATATTTTCAAAAAGGAGATCTATTAACAGAAATGCATTAACAGTTTCACTTTAAAAAATGCATAATTAAGTATAATCCAAATAATTAAATGCAAATAACATTTTAACGGCAATGCATAATTCAAAGGATTTCACAAATTACCCTACTGGCGTCCCAAGTAGGTCACCTATATACCTCATCAGCGTCCTGGTGGGTCCACTTAATCCCTATTGGCGTCCTAGGTAGGTTCACTTAATCCTTGCAGGTCTTATAACTCACCGGCATACCCGATGAGTCCACTTAATCCTTACCGGCGTACTGGATAGGTCCACTTATACCTCACATGCTAACTGGATGAGTCCACTTACATACTTAAAGTATTTATAAATCTCTTTAAACGTTCGAAAGTAGCAATATCATGTACTCAACATATCACTAAAATTATTAATATGAATTTCACTGAAACCATTAATAATAGTCACTTTCAATAACATTTCAAAAAATAACCAGTCAAATATTTTGGGCTCAAATTTAGAAAGGTAGCAGTTCGTAAGGACATTCTAACATAATTGCCAATCTAGTATGTATAAAAAAACTCTTATAGAAATCCAAGAATACGGAATTATCACAATTTATGGGATGTCAATTCGCAAATAAACATTTCACAGACAATGTTATAATCAAATGCAAAAATATCATTTTTCAAATAATAAGGCAGTCATTTGCACATGAATTTTATAATGTCTAAATATTCAAAAACAGTATAAAGAAATCTCACAGTTTTAGTAAAAGCAGAAATATCACATTTATTTCTAATAATTTTACAATATCTAAAATTTTCTAACAATAGACAAGATAAATAAATAAATTTATTTCTAAGAATTTACAGCATTTAAAATTTATAACATAGATAAAATATCACACTTTTATTAAAAGATTATTTTTCAAAATAACGAGGTCGCTTGTACATAAAATTTATCGCGCCTAAAATTCATAATAATAAGCAAAAGTAATTATTTCATTTTATTTTTAAAAAGAACGGATTATTTTTCAAGATAATGAAGTCACTTACCTAAAATATTTGAGAGGGAGCTTCCGATAAAAATTCGGCCAGAGATAGAAAGAGCTCACTGCGTTTCGACTAGAGAAAGAAATATCTCAAAAGTTTTTCTATGATGGGAGTCCTCACCTTTCCTATTTAAATTCGTAAGACATATTATTATATTATCTTATTAAGCTCCACCTCATACATGAGGTGTGACAATACTATTAAACGTGAAATCTTTAAAGCCCACGTCAACTAAAGGACGTGGTAAAGGAAAGGAAAAGTTAACAAAAGTGGTGTTGGTCCCTAAGGACTATAATACTTATATGAATCATCACACTATAAAGAATTATTTATTTATTTGTTTATTTTTTTGAAAGTTTAAGATTATTACATTCTTCCCCCCTTAAAGAAATTTAGTCCTCTAAATTTGTGTACCTGATTACTGAAAAAGATAGGGATATTTTTCTCTGATATCGTCTTCTCGTTCCCAAGTCGACTCCTCTCTTGAATGGTACTGCTATAATATACGGACCAAAAGAATCTCCTTGTTGCGCAACACTTGTACCCTTTTATCCAGTATCAAAATTGGCTGCTCAATGAAGGATAGGTCATTCTTGATCGGTAAATATTCATATTTCAATACATGGGATGGGTCGGGCTGATATTTTCGTAGTGGTGATATATGGAAGACATTATGGACGTTTGCCAATTTGGGTGGTAAGGCAAGTCTATAAGCGACACCTCTCATTCTTTCCAAGATGTCAAATGGTCCGATGTAACGTGAGCTCAGCTTTCCTTTCTTGCTGAATCTCATGATGCCTTTTATTGGAGAGATCTTTAGAAAACCTCGATCACCTTCATCAAATTCAAGATCTCTCCGTCAGTTATCGACGTAACTCTTTTGCCGACTCTGAGCTATCTTGAGCCTTTCTCGAATTAATGCTATCTTATCTGTGGTTACCTGGACAATTTTTGGCCCCAAAAGCTTTCTTTCACCAATCTCGTCCCAACAGATGGATGACCTGCATTTCCTTCCATATAGGGCTTCATATGGTGCCATCTGAATACTGGCTTGGAAGCTATTATTATAAGCAAACTCAATCAGGGGTAAATGGTCATCTCAGCTTCCTGTAAAGTCAATGACACAGGCCCTCAGCATATCTTCCAAGGTTTGGATGGTCCTTTCCGATTGTCCATCAGTTTGGGGGTGAAAGGCAGTGCTAAAGGTGAGTCTCGTCCCCATGGCTGACTGTACCCTAGCCCGAAATTTAGAAGTAAACAGAGTATCTCTGTCCGATACAATACTGACTTGAACTCCATGCAACCGCACTATTTCCTTAATGTACAACTGGGCCAGTCGATCCAAAGTGTACGTCGTGCGAATCGACAGAAAATAGGCAGCTTTGGTCAGCCCGTCCACAATGACCCAAATGCTATCATGTCTTGAATTTGTTCTAGGCAAGCTAGAGAATATATCCATAGAGAAGTGCTCCCACTTCCACTCTGACACGGGTAAAGGCTGCAACAACCCAACGAGCCTTTGATGCTCAGCTTTTACTTACTGGCATGTTAGGCATTTAGACACAAATAATGCTACCTCTTTTTTCATATTATTCCACCAAAAGATTTTCTTCAGGTCCTGAAACATTTTAATACTTTCGGGATGTATCGTATAACGAGAGTTATGTGCTTCTTCCAAGATAGCTTTCTTCACACTCTCATCATTCGAGACACAAACCCAACCCTTGAATCTTAGCAAATCCTCACTACATATAGAGAATTCTCCTCTCTTTCTCAGCTTCACCTCTTCTACAATTGTTATAAGCTGAGGGTCTTTCTGTTGTGCCGATCGAATCTGTTGGATTAATTGGGGTTCTGCCTTAATGTTGGCAATCATACTTACCACACTATTAATGGACGGAGTCAGATGCCAATCCACTATTTCCTCTAACAATCTTATTTCTTGGATCATTAGATGAGCTAAGACTCCCGTAGATTTTCTACTTAAGGCGTCGGCTACAACGTTAGCTTTTCCTGAATGATAATGGATTGTACAATCATAATCTTTTAAGAAATCCATCCATCTTATCTGCCACATATTTAAATCTTTCTGAGAGAAGAGGTATTTCAAGCTCTTATGATCCGTATATATTTCGAATTGCTCACCATATAGATATTGCCTCCACATTTTCAAAGTGAATACTATTGCAGCCAGCTCCAAGTCATGAATTGGATATTTTTTCTCATATTCTTTCAATTGTCTGGATGCTTATGCCACTACTTTCCATATTGCATTAATACACAGCCCAAGTCTTTATGTGAAGCATCACTATAAATCACAAATCCCCCACTCCCTTTAGGAATAGTTAAAATAGGTGCTGAAGTTAATCGAACTTTTAGTTCTTGAAAACTCTCCTCACATTCACTTGTCCACTCAAATTTGACATTTTTCTATGTCAATCGAGTCAATGGGGTTGCAATTCAAGAAAATTCTTCTACAAATTTTCTGTAATATCCTGCCAATCCCAAAAAGCTTCGAACT
Organism: Amborella trichopoda; assembly: GCF_054954075.1. Lineage (NCBI taxonomy): Eukaryota > Viridiplantae > Streptophyta > Magnoliopsida > Amborellales > Amborellaceae > Amborella > Amborella trichopoda. The sequence continues at coordinate 45,361,768 of NC_142340.1, read as the reverse complement.
TCAGTCACATTACTTAGTTGTTTCCAATTAACAATGGCTTCAACCTTTGAAGGATCAACTAATAGACCTTCATTTGATATGACATGTCTTAAAAATGTCACTTGTTCAAGCCAAAATTCACATTTACTAAGTTTGGCATACAATTTCTTTTCTCTTAATATTTGTAATATTTTTTTTCTCTTAATATTTGTAATACCATTCATACATGTTGCTCATGTTCCTTCTGATTCTTGGAATAAATTAAAATGTCATCGATGAATATCACAATAAATTTATCCAAAAAGGGCTTAAAGACCTGATTCATCAAATCCATACATGCAGCTCATGCATTGGTTAATCCAAAGGCACGACTAAAAATTCATAATGGCCATACCTTGTTCTGAAAGCTGTTTTCGAAACATCTTCACTTTTAATCTTAAGCTGATGGTATCCAGATCTAAGATCAATTTTTTAAAACACTTGTGATCCTTATAATTGATCACATAAATCATCAATTCTAGGTAATTGATACTTATTTTTTACTGTCACTTAGTTTAACTATCTATAATCGATACACAATCTCATGGTCCCGTCTTTCTTTTTAACAAACAATACCGGAGCACCTCAAGGTGACACATTGGGTCTAATAAAACCTTTATCTAATAATTCTTCTAATTGTTGTTTAAGTTCTGCAGGTGCCATTCTGTAAGGTGCCTTAGAAATTGGGGCTATCCCTAGCAATAATTCAATAGAGAATTTAATTTCCCTGTCAGGCGGTAATCCTGGCAATTCTTCAGGGAAAACGTCGGGAAATTCTCGAATAACCGGAGTGGTATCCAAATTTATCTCTTCCTTCATATATTCTTTGATATAGGCAAGAAAACCTTGACACCCTTTTCGAATGAGGCAATTAGCTCGAATACAGATATTAAATATGATGGGGAGTCTTCTTTGATACCATAGAAGTAAAATACTGGTTGATTCGGAATACGAAAAGTAACCATTTTCTTGTAGCAATCAATACTTGCATGGTATGCAGAAAGCCAATCTATGCCTAAGATTACATCAAAATCTTGAATTTCTAGGAGTATTAAATCAACCAACACATCATCTTCTTCTATCTTCATTATACAGGATTTGTACACTATATTGGTGTCACTTAAATTTCCCATCGATATGGCTACCTTTAGAATGTATTCTAATTGTTCTGGTTCTACCTTTAAGTGGCATGCAAAGTGTGGTTATACAAATGAATGAGTAGATCTAAGATCAATCAAAACATGAGCTACTTTTTGGAAGATAATAAGAATACCTTGGATCACTGGTTTTGAAGCCTAGGCGTCATGCTGGGTGATCGCAAATACTCTTCCCTTCATCTGAGGCTTTTGAGCTATCTCTCCCTGCTTTGGAAGCTGTTGCATCTGTAAGCTAGGACATTCTCTAATCTGGTGCCCCAATTTTCCACATTTAAAATAGGCTCCAGTATTCCAATAACAAGGGCTCGATCCATAGTTTTTCTCACAATTTTACATGATTCTATTGAGCTTTGAAGTGGCAAAGGCCTTGGCTTCTTGTTTTCCCTTTCAAACTGTTGTCGATTAGATGGTGTGGGTCTAACCTGACTTTTTCTGATTTTTTCATTTTTTGGTAATCTTCGAAATCTTTTTCGACAATTTAGGCTCGATCCACTATTTCAGCATAAGTTCTCAAATTTAAGATTGATATTATGCTTTTAATAGCTGGTCTGAGACCCCTTTCAAAAAATTTCACCTTTCTTGCCTCATTGTTAATCATATGTGGTGCAAACCTGGCCAATTCAGTGAACTTGGCCTCGTACTGTGCTATTGTACGATTTCTTTGAATTAATTCCAGAAATTTCATTTCTTTTTTATCTCGAATAAAATCTGGGAAATACTTTTCATTAAATGCCTCTAGAAATACCTCTCAAGTCAAGAGTTTATTTTATTTGACCAATACTCTTTTTGCTATTCGCCACCAATGTTGTGCTTCTCCTTCTAACATAAAAACTGCCATAGCCACCTTTTTATCATCAGGACATTCCATTACCTCGAAGATTTTCTTCATTTGCATAATCCATCCCTCGGCTTCCAGTGGGTTTACAACACCCTTAAATGAAGGTGGGTTCAATTTATCAAATTATTCTCCCATCATTCCCCGTAACTGACTGCCTGGGTGAATTGTTGTTTTCCATCTGATGTTGCATTAGAGCAACCATATTTTCCAAAGCTTTGTGAATTCCTTCCATATTAGCTTCAGTTATTCTGGATCTTGACTTTGCGCCGGTCTGTACACGCAATTAATGTGATTTTAAGTACATTCTTTTTAAATTTCCTAATAATCTTAAACCTATTGCTCTGATACCATATTTGTCACACCCCAAGAATTTACAATATTGAAATTCCTGAGATGTGACAGTCAAAACATATATATATATCTCTTGATAGGACAAATTTACAATGGCGAATTCTTACAAAGTAGCAAAAGAAAGTTTAAGCACAACAACAATATCTTCCAGAGTTGATCCTGACGAACATTCAAAATGAAACCACAGTTATCCTGAAAAAAAAAATGTTTACCATAATTTGATGAGTTTGGCTACTCAGTAAGTGATCATCATAATCCTAAAAATAATCATGGTTGAAAGATATCAATATTTTAAAAAATGAGATTTATTAATAGAAATGCATTAACAGTTTCACTTTAAAAAATGCATAATTAAGTATAATCTGAATAATTGAAATGCAAATAATATTTTAACGGCAGTGCATAATTCAAAGGATTTTACAAATTACCCTACTGGCGTCCCAAGTAGGTCACATATATATCTCATCAGCGTCCTAATGGGTCCACTTAATCTCTATCGGCGTCTCAGATAAGTCCACTTAATCCCTGCAGGGTCACTTATACCTCATTGGCGTACCGGATGAGTCCACTTAATCCCTACCAGCATACCGGATAGGCCCACTTATACCTCACCAGCTAACCGGATGAGTCCACTTGCATACTTAAAGTATTTCTAAATCTGTTTAAACTTTCGAAAGCAGCAATATCATGTACTCAACATATCACTGAAATTATTAATATGAATTTCACTGAAACCATTAATAACAGTCACTTTCAATAACATTTCAAAAATAACCAATCAAATGTTTTGGGCTCCAATTTAGGAAGGTAGCAGTTCGTAAGGACATTCTAGCATAATTGCCAATCTAGTATGTATAGAAAAACTCTTATAAAAATCCACGAATACGGAATTATCACAATTTATGGGATGTCAATTCGCAAATAAACATTTAACAGACAATGCTATAATCAAATGCAAAAATATCAGTTTTCAAATAATAAGGCAGTCATTTGCACATGAATTTTACAATATCTAAATATTCAAAAACAGTATAAAAAAATCTCACAATTTTAGTAAAAGCAGAAATATCACATTTATTTCTAATAATTTTACAATATCTAAAATTTTCTAATAATAGACAAGAAAAATAAATAAATTTATTTCTAAGAATTTACAGCATTTAAAATTTATAACATAGATAAGATATCATACTTTTATTAAAAGATTATTTTTCAAAGTAACGAGGTCGCTTGCGCATAATATTTATCGTGCCTAAAATTCTTGATAATAAGCAGAAGTAATTATTTCATTTTATTTTTAAAAAGAACGGATTATTTTTCAAGATAATGAAGTCACTTACCTAAAATATTTGAGAGGGAGCTTCCGATAAAAATTTGGCTAACGAGAGAAAGAGCTCACTGCGTTTCAACTAGAGAGAGAATGATCTCAAAAATTTTTCTAAAGTGGGAGTCATCACCTTTCCTATTTAAACTCGTAAGACATATTATTATATTATCTTATAAAGCTTCACCTTATATACGTCAACAAGAAAAGTTAACAAAAGTGGTGATGGTCTTTAAGGATCATAATACTTATATGAATCATCACACTATAAATAATTATTTATTTATTTATTTTTTTGAAGGTTTAGGATTATTACATAATCACATGGTATTTCTAGTGCGGATCTCAAATTTTATTTCTTAAATAGGGTTTTTGGCCCAAGAGTAAGTGTATAATGTGTTCCTACAGGACTATGTTACGTCGCCCTACATTTGAAATGAAAAAAGATCCCATAGTTGCAACATTCCACAATGGAAGCATTGACATCTACGAAGGAATGTCATGTTTTCTTTCCTTTTCTAAGCATATTTCTCCTGCCTTAATTGTTATTCACCCGATACAAACTTTTGTGAAAAAGGAAAGTCAAGGGTCTGCATCCTTCCAAAGGTTCATATTAAATAAGACCACAACCAAAAATCTAGTTCTAATGTAATTTTTTATTTATTTTGTTTTATTATTATGTTTATCTCAAATTTTTACTTATTTTGTTTTATTATTATGTTTATCTCAAATTTAGGGTGTAAATTAAATTTTATAAGGGAACTAAATAAAAAATAGAAATATAATTTTTTAAATAAAAATTTTCAAAAATATCCTAAATGTATTTTGGTCAATATTTTTGTTGAAAATGTTTTTTATTATCATTATTTGGGTCCTCTTACGAAAATCAATCTACACCCCAAAATTTATATATATAATTTAAAAAAAATAAAAAAAATAAAATTGTTTTATAGCCCTTAGATGAGTGTAAGTTCGATCTAAAACTATAGAAGGGTGCATGTACACCTTTGAAGTGCCCACATGCTTTGATGTTATACCATTCCTTATGAAAGTATTGAATAGATGATTTAAGGAATTGGCAGAGTATTTTTTTCAATTAAGGGTGACAATAAACCACGCTTGAGTCGGGACAAGGCTGGCAGTCTTGTCCCTGCCAGGGGGTAGACCACGTCACAGGGGTCCTGTCCCGTGCTCGACCCTACTCTTGGCCTAGGTTACATAGCTTAGCCCTTTAATAGGGTAGGACTAGGCTAGGCTAGGACCCCAGGCTTGGTCTAGTTACCGACCTAAATTTCAGGTAAAAACCCAAGTAACTAAGCTAACTAAGCCTTTGGTTTGGTACCGAAGTGTTTTTCCTTTCTTAGGCCTAAAAAAGGGCCTCCTTTCACTAAGCCATTCTTACCATGCTTTATTAAGTAACTAAGCTAACTTAGCCTTTTTTAGGCCTTTGAGGCCTGAGCCAAATTTAATGGCGGGAGCCTTTGTTGGTTTAGACCAAACTACCTGGCCCATTGTCACCCCTACTTTCAAATCATCGTATAACACACATACACAAAAAAAAAAAAAAAATGAAGAAGAAGAAAGGATTTTGAATATCTATGAACATCCTATAATCTACATTAATGTGAAGACATTATTTTTTCTAGATGATACATGGTGGTGTGTATGTTTTTCTTTCTCTTTTTTTCTTTTTTTCTTTTTTCTTTTCTCTAAGGTGTTAAGATGTTACATTCCCCTAAAAATTCTCCTAAATCAGGATTTTTGCAAGGGAGCTGTGAGATATGATCACGCAAGAGCATACAGTTTTTGCCTTTTTTGACAAAGTAAAACAAAGCAAGGTATCAACCGGCAAGCATGCTACGCCGTACACGTCTTGTCGTGGACAAAAGTAAACGCCCTGGCCTACTACGTTATATAAGAAGGACTTCAAACTCTACCTAACATGCAGATCGTTTCCGAAACAAAACTTAAAAGAAAAAGTTTGTATAGAGCCGAGCCTCTAAACAATCAAATTATAGCATACCTCAAAAATTTTACTACAAGAGGTTGTTTTGATGTCTAAATATCCTCAAATTGATCATCTCGACATCAAGATGCATGGACATGAGAAAAAAAGATAGATTTTAAGTTTGGTAAATAGTGTATCTTGTAACGCATTCTTGGACCGTCAATTTTCAATGCTTTCAAGTTTTCATTGATCTAATCAATGTACAGTATTTTTATGCTTTAAATCTTATAATTAAAGATGAAAATATATTTTAAGGTTATCACAAAGATTTTCAGTATTGAAACTATATTTCTTGATACTATTTGAAGATGCGTTTTACTTTGATTATTTAGATCCTCAGCTCTATACAAACCACACCCAAACTTAAAAAATGGGTCAACGAAAGATCCAAAGTTTTATCAAGTTTATAATATACCATACACACTACTACTTGTTTTTGTACAAAGAGGTCAAAATCATTGATGTAAAACCAGGCGGCTCAAAGTATGCTATTGGCCAGGCTTAAAGTCTTCGAAGACAAAAAATTTCGAGCTTTGTGACAAAACCCGTCTTCAAAGACAAAAAATTTCGAGCTCTGTGACAAAACCCAAACCCTCAAATTTTAGGACAGCTAAGAATAATTCTGACCTAGAAAGTTCTTGTTCTGCACAATCCAATTCATAATTTAACTCCTCCTAGGAGCACGGCTTCAAGGAAGTATTATATCACACTCTTATCTATTGGCAACAAATATTATTTTCCCTTGGGAGTATACTGTCTATTTATTCCACGGGGCAAAAGCCCACCTAAGATTAGTTTTATGAGCCTAAATTTTGGGTACATAACCTCTTTAACACATAGGTTAACTTAAGTAAAAAAATCCTATTCGTATAGTCTAAACACTTGGAAAAAAATAATGTCTCAAGATTGAATAGAAACTGTCTAATTTCCAGAGGTTGAGATCCAAATTTCAAAATTACTTTTTCAAAAATAATCATATATGATTCTAAAGTGATTACCAAAATTTCAAATAGAAAAAATCCTCTCAATTAGGTCATAAAATCTCAAAAGTCATTTAATATAATTGAATTTTTTCATAGACATCTGTCCCGGTCTATGCAAGATGTTATAAATTTGGAGAATGACTTCTACTTTTAATTTTCAGGTGTTAAGACATCCGTTAAGAAAAATAGGTTTGAAACTGAGAAACTTCAAGGAAACAGAGATACCGTTGTGATGGGGTTCATAGAATCTCAAGAGTCATTTAATATAATTGAAAATTTTTATAAACATCTGACCTGGTCTTCTTCTCTCTGTCTCTCTAGAACTGTAGGGGCACACACACAGAGATCATAAACCTGCCCATGCCAAGCATCCATGCACACACACTAATCTGTGTATTGTGTGAATCGATATGAGAGAGAGGGAGAGAGGGATTCATGCAAATGAAAGAGAGAGAAGGATCAACGCACATGTGTGCATGTGTGAAAGAGAGGGATGCGTAGGTGAGAGAGAGAGTGAGGGAGGGGGAGGGATGCATGCATGTGTATGTGAAAGAGAAAGGGGTGCATGTGTGTGTGTGTGAGGATGAGAAGGATTCATGTATGTGTGTGTATGCACGTGAGAGAGAGGATGCATGTGTGTGTGTGCGCGTGAGTGGAAGAGAGATAGAGAGGGGAGGGAAGGGAGGAGGGTGGGGAGGGAGAGCGATGCATGCATGTGTGTGAGGGGGAAGAGAGAGAGAGGGATGCATGTGTGTGTGTGAGAGAGAGATGCATGTGTATGTGTGTGTGCGTGGAAGAGAGATAAAGAGGGACGGAAGGGAGGAGTCATGCTTGTGTGTGTGATGGGAGGAGAGAGAAAGAGAGATGCAGGTAGAGAGAGAGAGAGGCATACATGAGAGAGGCAGATAGAGAGAGAAAGAGAGATTCACATTTCTTGCAATCCATAAGGAAGATGTCCAACCCCATAGGCATCATAGCACACCATCACCAAAACCATGGTCCCCCTCCCATGCATTGACTTGAAATCTTCCATGCCTTCACCACTCATCTCTCTCTCAAACATAACATATTAACAACCATGCTCTATTTAGTATTTACTTGTTGACAACCATCAACCACTCCCCAAAATAGAGAAAATGTCATATAAAATACATTTTTAAACTAGAGGAAATGTTATATAAAAATAATTCTTTTAATTAAAAAAACTTCTAAATTGTGGCATATACGTCATGTTATAAAATTAAAAGCAAGAAAATAAGTAAGAAAAATAACAATAAAATAAAGCATTAATCCACATATGCACGTTAAATACATAGAAGTCTTGTATGTCAACTCGTATTTTTTTTCTTGATATTTAATAATTAAAAACGAAGCCAAAAAAAGGTCAAATGTCATTGGTTCTCTACAAATCATTCCATGAAAAGAACGCAAATCTTAGTTGAGATGGTTAAGAGAAGATTAAATAACATGCCAACCACATCTTTGATTTGTTTCTCTACAAATCATCCCTTGAATACGAACAAGTTGCCTATATTCTATTGGCATCTTACATATGAGAGCGAGAGAGAGAGAGAGAGAGCAAAAAAAAAAAAAAAAGATGATAATCTACATGAACTAGGTACTAGAGAGAGAGAGAGAGAGAGTTTAACAACTTATACATAGAAGAGAGAGAGAGAGCAAAAAAAATAGAAAAGATATAACATAAATGAACTATGTACTAGAGAGAGAGATTAACAAGTTACATATGTGAGAGAGAGAAAATAAAAATAGAAAAGATGATAACCTAAATGAATTACGTACTAGAGAGAGAGAGATTAACAAGTTGCATTAGAGAGAGCAAATAAAAATAGAAAAGATGAAAACCTAGAGAGAGAGAGAGATTAACAAGTTACATATGTTAGAGAGAGAAAATAAAAACAGAAAAGATGATAACCTAAATGAATTACGTACTAGAGAGAGAGAGATTAACAAGTTGCATTAGAGAGAGCAAATAAAAATAGAAAAGATGAAAACCTAGAGAGAGAGAGATTAACAAGTTACATATGTGAGAGAGAGAAAATAAAAATAGACAAGATGATAACCTAAATGAATTACGTACTAGAGAGAGAGAGATTAACAAGTTGCATTAGAGAGAGCAAATAAAAATAGAAAAGATGAAAACCTAGAGAGAGAGAGAGATTAACCAGTTACATATGTGAGAGAGAGAGAATAAAAACAGAAAAGTTGATAACCTAAATGAATTACGTACTAGAGAGAGAGAGATTAACAAGTTGCATTAGAGAGAGCAAATAAAAATAGAAAAGATGAAAACCTAGAGAGAGAGAGATTAACAAGTTACATATGTGAGAGAGAGAAAATAAAAATAGACAAGATGATAACCTAAATGAATTACGTACTAGAGAGAGAGAGATTAACAAGTTGCATTAGAGAGAGCAAATAAAAATAGAAAAGATGAAAACCTAGAGAGAGAGAGATTAACCAGTTACATATGTGAGAGAGAGAAATAAAAACAGAAAAGTTGATAACCTAAATGAATTACGTACTAGAGAGAGAGAGATTAACAAGTTGCATTAGAGAGAGCAAATAAAAATAGAAAAGATGATAATCCAGAGAGAGAGAGAGATTAATAAGTTACATTAGAGAGAGAGTTAAAAAAAAGAAAAGATGATAACCTAAATGAACTATGTACTAGAGAGAGAGAAAAAAAAAGAAAAGAAAAGATGATAACCTAAATGAACTATGTAAGAGAGAGAGAAAGAGAGAGACAGAGAGCAGATAATATAAAACCTATGAATACCTAAATGAACTATGCACTAAATGATTTGTTTACCTCGTTTATAGTGAGTTTAAGCTCACAATCCCTAGGTATATCCAAAATGAACCAGGGGTGACTAAAACAACTCTATGCTTAAGAGTAATAAAAGGTTGATGTATAGGTCAATGCTTCAACATTTTTTTATGGAAAATAATACACTTCCCAAGGTCTATCTTAATCACAATATTGTCTTTATTTATTTATTTATTTTAATTTTTGGTTATTATTTTTTTGGGAGAGGCATATGACAGATGGCCAAGAAATAGACATGTCTTCCACCATGCCTTGTGTCCATGTAGTTCATCCTTCGGCAGTGAAAAAAGGGTATGACAGTAATTTGGAAAAGGGTCAAATTTGTTTTGTTCTTTTTTAATTTATTTTAATAGTTTTCTTTCTTTCTTTCTCTCAAAGCCAGTAATGAGGTCAGGTCTTTTCCTTGTGAGGTATTTTTCCTTCTTTTTTTTTTTTGGCAAAGAGGATGTCAAAGTCATTTCTTGACAATTGGGCATTTTTAAATATTAAGAAATCCATTTTGAGGGACTGATATTATTGGAAAAATCAATTGTTTAGAACTTAGGGAGATTCTTTATTGTTAGTGTAAAGGATTTTTTCTCTTGATCAAGCTAGAATATTGAAACCTAGATTATCTTATTGTCACTAATGTAACATCAACACATGTATTTAAGGCATCTTTTGTTCGTATTAACACACAAAGACAAAACACTTGCTTCTGGTACTTTACAAATCCATGCACTCTTTCTGAACATATTTTCTTGAAATTTCACTATAAAAATATTTAGTGTCACCTAAAATTCCACCGCCTCCTTTTTTTTGAAAAAGGGTGAGGCTGGTATAAGGTGCACACCTTATACTGTACAAGAAAGGCACAACTCTAAATTTTGTTGGAAGATATAGTTTTAAAATCGAAAACTTTGTGATGGTTTGAAAATCCATGTCCAACCTTAATTATGAAATTTAAAATTTCAAAAATAGTATAGATTAAGGAAAGTTATAAACACTTGAAAATCACGAAACTAGACGATCTAGATAACTTGTTACAAGATGTAGTATTTTTAATACTTGAAATTAGTATTTTTCTTTATATCATACATATCGAGGTGGAAATGATTAATAGGAAGGTTTGCAAACTTTACAACAATCTTTTCTGTTGATTTTTTGAAGTGCACCTTACTTTTATAGTATAAGGTTGCTAACTTTTTCCTTTTCTAAATGGTACATTGACGTGTCATATCTAGAAAGTCAATTTAGAACTTGGTATTTTTTACACTCGTATCTATGTCTAACATTAACACATGTATATATATCTATGTGACATAGATTACTACCATTGCAATATTTTTATTACTGTTTACGTGCAATAGTTATAACAATCCCAATGATAATAAGAAAAAGAAAAATTTATTGAGATGAACAATTTAACATTTGACCCATATCTTTTGACTAATGACTAACAAGTTGTAAAAAAGTAAAATATCAAATAGTTGATAAATTTGGTGTATTTTGATAAAATTTATGAGAATAATAACAACCCCTGCAATAATTCAACCTTTATGCCTATGAAGGCATGAAGCGATGAGCGATAATTAAAAGTGGAAATTATACCATATGTGAAATGTGTATATTACAATGGTGCATTGATGGAAGGTAAGGGTTATCTCCACCGTCCATCAATGACGAAAGTTTGATGAGGGTGATGTGCCGGTAATATACTCTCCACGTGCAACAATAGTATATTCTCCCATTAATGAAGACAAAAATTTACTTAATTTGTCAACCTTGCACTACAAAAAACACCGGAAATGGTGCTTCTGAAGCAAGAAAATCTTCCAATTAATCATCATGATCTCGAGATGTATGGATAAGAAGAAAAATAATTTTTAGTCTTAAAAAGTGTACATCTTGTAATACTTATATGAACTATCAATTTTCAAGATTTTCAAATATTAATAAACTGAAAATTTATTTATTCTTGAGAAATTAACAAATTGAACAGAGAGCATCCAATATTTGAATGGTCAACTTTAAGTGTTTAAGCAACTGATCTATTTTTTTTAATACTAATGTAATGAATTTAAAGTCGATCCCAAAAGTTCAAAGTATATAGGAACTCAAAATTCAATATTTTACTATAAAAATAATCATCAAAATAATAATCTTGGAATTATAAATGGTACCAAAATTTATGGAGCAAATACTCTTTAAGTAGCTCTTTTGGCTAAGAGAGTGTGCCGTGGTTCCCATGGGACAAAACTAACACGTAAAGTCAGATGGTTGGGGGTATGTCATTTCTCTACATAAAGTCAGGGGGAAATTTTTTTAAGCTCAATTATCACTAAGTTCATATCTGATGGTTAGAGGTAATTGTAACATTTTATCAAAACTATTTGGTACTAATGGTAGAGGTGATTGTGACATTTTATCAAAAGTATTTGGTACTGTTACGTACTTTCTAGTAAAAATCCTTTATATTTCCTTAAAAAAAATAAATTACCCAAATAACATTTGATAGGCATCTTGATAAAGAGCATATCACATAGGAGCATATTGTATACCAACATGTTCAGGCGAAAGAGCGATTTAGAAGGATCCACTTTAGAATTATCATATGAGTATTTTATTAAATAAATAAAATTGAGCTCCTAAAACTTTGGCCTAATTGTCCAAAAATTGGACAATGTGTACTAAATATGAGGAAGTTATTTTCTACATGCACACACATAGAGAGGGTGCCCATCCTTTTTTAGCGGTGGTCGCTAAATTGAGGTTATATTCCAAAATCTGGAATCCTAAAAATGTAAAATGTTCCTTGTTAGGTTTTTGCCTGAGGGAATGAATGGCCTATATTCTCCGGGATCAATTAATCTTTGTGGATTTGATAATGTAGAATATAATATAAGGGATTGTTTACAAAGACACTATTTATCTTTTGTACATAGAGGTCACGATCATTTTTGTCTCTTAAATTTCAAAATGGGTAGTTGTAAGAGTGTCATTAAATAGACATAAAGTTCCAAAAAAAAATTTCGGACTTCATTCAATGAATCTTTTTGGATTTAGTAATGTAGAATATAATATAAGGGATTTTTTACAAAGAGACCATTTATCTTTTGTACATGGAGGTCACGATCGTTTTTGTCTCTTAAATTTCAAAATGGGTAGATATAATAGTGTCATTGAATAGACATAAAGTTCCAAAAAAAAAATTCTCGAACTTCATGACTTACCCCAAACCATCGAATTTAATAACTAATGAGTTGAAATGATTGTGACCTCCATGTACATATAAATGGTCTCTTTAAAAGCCATATCGATAATTAAAAGCCATATCAAGTAAGTGATGGTGTCATATAAATGGATTCAAATTTCATAAGGCCTAGGCTTTATAAAAGTAAAATCCTCATTTGAAAAGCACTTTGGGCATCATAATTCTCCATGATGGCTCTAAAATCAATTTCCAATACGGACAATGAAATGTGAAGCTAAAAAAATGCTAAAGATTTTGCGGAAAATAGACACTCTAGAAAATGTATTATAATGTACACTATTTTTAGCATTTGAGATTTTTTTTTTTTCTTTTCATAACCGTAATGGTCAAGGCCAAGATGATCGACTTGAAGGTTTTCCGACACCAAAATTGTAATTTTAGGTAAGTTTTGAGGTGAAGCGCTATTTTTTTTGATAGGGCTGCAGCCCTATCCAAATATTTTCCTATAAATATTAGATGAAACAAGATCAACTCATGTTGAAAAGTATCAACAGTCTCCAACAAAATCCTTGGTTTGTTGGTACTAGTAAATGATGCCTTTAGGCATATATTTTTTTATTTTATTTTCATTTGTATTTTATGATGCCTTAAGACTAATTTGAGACAAAGTCTTAAATAGTACTTTTAAAATTCGTATAAAACTTAAAAAGTCCAACCCAGAGCAAATATATATGTCCATTTGTGATGACGACTACAATGATACAAATACTAATAATTTAACAAGAATTATTAGTAATAAAAAATAAAAATTTGGATAAATAAACTTGGTTCCAACCCATCTGATGGTTTTGATTCTAAGTAACTTTTGTAAATTATCACCATGATTTTAGGAGAGAGTTCCTTAAAAACTAGACATAATATTATTTATTTTTAGTGCAATGTCACAATGAACTTTAACTGGAAGATGTGAAATCAAACAGTCAGAAAAGTCCGATTTTTTAGAGTTTAAAAAAATTCTTTTGACTTTTTGACCATCCTAGCGGTCAGATTTCTAATCAATGGCTAAAACCAATTGTGACCTTCTTGTACTAAAAATAAAAGTTTTATAGTATGTATTACTTTGTTTTATTGATAATAATTTTATATTATATTTGGATGTAAGTTTTTAGGGGTGTAGTTTCTATAAGGTTGCAACTTTAAACAATCCAATTAAAGCGCACCTCCAAATTTTATCATAATATGTAATTTTGGTGTAAAAAAGGGGTGTAGTTTCTATAAGGTTGCAACCTTAAACAATCCAATTAAGGCATACCTCCAAATTTTATCATAAAATGTAACTTTGGGGTAAAATTTTTTAGGATTATCTAAAAATATATTTTCATATCTAATTATAAAATTTCAACTCCAAAAATGGTTAAAATCAAGAAGATTTATAACATGTAAAAATCTTGAAAATGGACGGTCTTGATAATGTGTTGCAAGATGCACTATTTTTGAGACATTTTTTTTTTCTATATTCATACATCTCAATGTCGAAATGATCAATCAGTTAAGTTTTTAACATTACAACAAACTTTTACGACGTATTTTTTGGGTGCATCTTTAATTCCACATTTTAAAGTTGCAACCTTATATAAATTTTTTCGTTTGAAGAACAAGCACTAACCCTTTCATCAAACAAAAGAAAAATATAACAAATGGGCCACAAGTCCAAATATCCCTTTTAGCTAAAAAGAATAAAAATAAGTTAGAGCCTCTCAAATTCACCAACTCTTGAGAAACATCACCATCTCGATCATCATTGACACTAACTTCAATATTTTTTAGAAATATATTGTTACTATCATCAATATTTAAGATTCATTACAAATTTATTTACCATAGAAAATCTTACTTCTTCTTCTCATTACTTCTATTGTTATTGTTCTATATTATAATTGGTTTGGACTTTTATAGCTGTTTACAAGGAGTGAGAAGGGAGGCATTATTTTAATTATTAATATTATTTTTTATTTATAAATTATAATTGGAGACTTGGCATGTCAAATTGGACAATTTGGTTGAAATGTGATGGGCAAGTGGATCCTTTGAAAGTGGGTTTGACAAAATAGTTGAAAGGCATGCCTTGCACATGCATCTTACTCTTTTTATCAACTCCTTTTTGCAGACTCATTGACCCTTTCAATTTATTGTTTTTTCATAAACCAAGGTGAAAGTGGAGCCCCTACAATTTTATACATGTTTAACGAATTCATCAGCACCAAGGACGAAAAAATTCCTCCAAGCCAAGGTGGCCCTTCTATTTATATACAAGAGCGCCCTTCTATTTTCCACCCAAGATAGGAACAAAATGGAGAAGAAACATAATGTAAGCAACTAGTGTGCAATTATTCTAAGAGCTCAAAAAATATTGGCAAGAGACTCTCTCTCTCTCTCTAAAAAAATATGGGTAGGAGACTCTCTCTCTTCCCCCTTTCTCTCTCTCTCTCTAAAAAAATATGGGTAGGAGACTCTCTCTCTTCCCCCTTTCTCTCTCTCTCTCCCCTCTCTCTCTCAGAAAATATGGGCATGGGTCTCTCTCTCTAAAAAATATGGGTGGGAGACTCTCTCTCTCCTCCTCTCTGTCTCTCTCTCTCCACATAAGATGGGAATCCAAGAGCTAAGAAAAGTCCAAGCAATCTAACGTACGGCAGCTGATGAAAGAAATGTCATAGTCTCTCATTGGACACCACGACCCTATATGTCTAAGATTCAATTTATCCATTGGTCAACATACCCTATCCACCATTATTCCAATTTCCTATTTCATTTACTTCTTTTATTTTTTCTCTTTCTTTCTTACTATTGCCATAAATACTTTTTAATATTCCATAAATTTTAGTTGAGGTGGTAATTATGCAGAGTCGACCTGCGATCGAACAAGCCAACCCAACATTAGTCTAAGTTTGGTCCCGTATTTAGACCTGGCGGTCAGGTCCTGATCCAAACGACTAGGACCCAACCTAGGTTTGGGTTCATCTTGGACCTTGTCAGTCAAGTCAGATCCGGTTGAATCTCGGTCCATCTAGTACGCCAAGCTGGTCCCCAACCCGGCCCATTAACGCCCCTATTTTCGAGCCATATTCAACGTCTTTTAGAGGCAAGTCAAATTCAATAAAATCAATTAACATGCAAAATGCCCAAATGTTACGTATAAAAAATATTAAAAAAAAAGATAGAAAGAAAAGGGTATTTTATGAAATTAGTGGAAAATTTAGGGGTAAATTAGAAGTTGGTTGAGCAGTGGTATGAAAGCGTCATAACCCGTGACCAGCCGGCGAAATTCAACACCTTCAAAAACCCTAGGAAATACGATTCAAAGTTGCACATGCGATTAGACGAGCGATTGGCAAGTTGGAGCCGTCGATCACGTATATCAAGGGTTGATGGAAAGAGCAAACAAGGGGGTAAGGTTAACGGCATCTGACCACCGACTTGTAAAAAAACGTACAAGTACAGGAAATGCCAATACCTTTTAAACAAATACCAAATTGACCACACGCATGAAAATAATTGTCTTGAGAACCATTGTTTTTGGTACATCATCAATTAATTATCAATTAATTGGAATCGGCTATATAAGTTCTGGTCACAAATACCTATAGTTGTCTAGTGTAAAATCAAAAGGTTTTATATTTATTAATTTCCCCTTAAATTATTTTTGCAAAACTTTTCGAACTATGAATGAGGTCAATAATTAAAGTCGCCCATGTTCACATTTGATGGCCAAGTTAACTGTGATTTTTTGTATCGAAGATAAATGGTATTATTTGAGAACTTTCCGTCAACATGAACAAATAGTGGGAGGCTTTTCATTATTTCATATTATCAAAAACAAGGGAATAATAATATCAAGTGAAAGGATCTTGTACAGGATATAAATCTCCACAGGCAATAGCCTATTATGGTCTGAGATTGTTTTGTAGCTCTGTTTGGTAGACAATGATAGATTTTTACAAATTTACAATTGATCTCCACCATCTATGAGAGGCCATCAAGGGTAGGATATGGGTACCAGTTCTCAAACGATATTTTTTCTATTATTATTTATTGTTTTTTAGGTCAAGTACATGAATGATCCATCTCCACCATCTATTGTTGAGATGAGCATTGTAGATGATCTTATAAATTATACACAGTTATCATTGTATACACGCATTAGTATGTATACTATACTTTTTTCGTATGGGCGTATACTGTAGTACCATTTTTAGGCCAAGTTGGTTATGAATGGTTTTGTGTCTAATTATATATGATGAGAACAACATATAATTGTCTCGGGCAAACTTTCTATACTTCCCCTACTGTATAGAACTTATATACTTTCCTGTATCCAACCATCCATTCTACATGGACAGTTGAGATGGTCTCAATCACAATGTTACATCTCTATTTTATTTTATTTTAAATTTTTCTACATAATATTTTGACACCAAATTTTGGACGTCCACCTCTCTCCTAACATCATATGATTGAAGGAGTTGTTTTCATCAAATATCAATATAAATAGGTATTATAGTATACTTCTCCTTTTCTTATGATTAACCCCTATGGGAGGGGGCATATTTGAAATTTGAGATCCACTTGATGGTTAGGGTGTTGACCATTGTAGCATGACATCTTAGGCTCAAATCCCATTGTTAAACTACTAAACCAAAAACAAAGGGCACTACTAAATTACTAGCTAGGGTCATTTTTGTAAACTTATACCACAATAATAATATTCATCCATTACCATGGGTTTAGGGTTACTAATTTTGATTGTTTAAAAAAAAAAAAAATTTCCACTTCTTTTTTTGAACTTTTTTATTCCATTTAATTTATGGTTAAAAGAAAATTTCAATTAAAAGAAAATTTCAATGGGGTGGTGGGGGCCGCAGAGTGCGGCTTGAATAGCTCATGGGTTGCATATGGAGACGATGGTAACTGTGTCATATAAGACTTTGAATTCTATATTCTCTCTCTCTATTTCTCTCTCTCTCTCCTCTCTCTCTCTCTCATATGCAAGGGCAGCTGTGTCATATAAGACTTTGAATTCTTATATTCTTCTCTCTCTCTCTTCTTTGTCTTCTCTCTCTCTTCATTTATTTTTTATTTTTGTTGAGTAAGAAACTCATGGTTGACGTTGTATTATTATTGCCATTGGTCTTATCATAGTTTTCTAAGGCTTTGAATTTTGGTTTTGGGAGAGTCAGCAATGGGAGCTGGGTCTATAAGAGGAGGATATATGGGAGATAGGAGAAGAGTTGGAAGTTGAAAAGCAAGAAAAAGCTTTGGTTTTTTTTTGAAGTCTCTCTTTCATTTTTCCACCTTTGAGAGAGAGAGAGGACCTGGTCATGGATGTGTTGAAGAGGTCCTTTCATAGAGGAACAGAGGATGTTGAGGATGAGAAAGGTGTGGGGCTTCATGGCGATGGAGATCTTACAGATTTCAAGGTGAGATAATTCTTCTTCTATCTTTTAGAAGAAACTTTTCTTGTGAATTCCTTAGTACTGTCTGATTTACTCAAATAGAAAGAGAGAAAACAAAAAAGAGAAGGAAATTTTATTAATATTGCTGTGAAGAGAGAGAGAAAAATTTAAAACTACAATGCTTCAATGGCTCAACCTTCCTCCCATTTATGAATTCAGTTAATATGTTTCCAACTCAGTGCATCTTCTCCTTTTTATTTATTTTTTATCTCTAAATTTTGAAATTTCTTCTTTCGATTATGAGTAGGTCTCATCTAAGAGTGAAAAAATGGGTATCGGGCGAAGCGATTCGAAGCCAACGTCACCAAATCAGACAGATTCAAGCAACCAGGTAATATTTCTTAGATATCCTCACATAGATGTGATATAAAAATAGCCAGATATACTGATATTTTTACTAATGAAAAAAACATGCTTTTTACTGAAAAAAAGAAGAAGAGTTATACACGTTTAAGTTTTAGATTTTCATATCAAGATATTAATCAAATGAATAAATTTGTATGTTTTCAAGCTACCCACAATTTTTTTTTTGTTCCCCCATATACTATATTTCTCTATTTTTCATAAACCATGAACAAAGATTTTCTGCATCTAAAACCTATTATCCTTATTTTAGATCTTGGGTATTTGTTTTCTGTGAAATTATGTTCTAGTTCATCTGATATTGAACGTTGGATTATAATACTCTCTCGTTCTCATCAATGGAAAACTGTTCCTCTAGGCCATCTTCTTCCGATCAATACTCAAATATAATAAGAAAGAGTAATGATCCTATGAGACTCTCCCACACCTATGTGTGTAGGACCCCAAAAGATCACCATTAACTTTGGCACAGATCCCTAAAAAATTCAAGTATCACACCGATGTGATAACTTTTCTAAAAATCTGTGCCAAATTTAATGGTGATCCTTTGAAGTCCTACACACATGGGTGTGGGAGGGTCTCATAGGATCATTAGTCAATAAGTAATGAAATGGGTTTTATCAAATGAAAATTTAGATTTTTTTTTTTAATATAAATTTTCTTTAAGGACAAAGTGCCAAAGTCAATCTACCTAATATCAAGGATACAAATAGTTTTTAACATAATTTCTATATTTTGCATTTCTATCTGTTGCATGCATATAAAATTTAGGTTTTTAATAGTAGATCTTTGAGAACATAGGTTATTCAAGATAAATATTAGTAAACTAATGATTAACAAAGATTATCCCCACCTACCAAAAAGTAATAAAGTTTCGTCTGATTCTTCTATAATTAGGAATCAAGATTGATAATTTTAGGAAATTGCTTGAAAATTTCGATTTTGAAAATTACTTGAAAATTTTGATTTAGAAAATTATTCACAATTTTCAAAATCAAAATCCTTTGCATAAAGTACTCTCTCTCTCTCTCTCTCTATATATATATATATATATATATGGCCAAAAGCCTAAAGAGAACCATTCTCTACCTAAGAACCACAACTACTCACCAGCTTTATAGAGAGAGAGAGGGGCCAAGATTCACGAGCATATCAATATTCCATGAACTCAAATGAAACTTGAGAGAGAGAGAGATAGAGAGAGAGACCATGGATTCACGAGCATGATCAATATTAGACGAATTCAATGAACGAGAGAGAGAGAGAGAGAGCCTTGGACTCACGAGCATGATCAATATTCAACTAATTCAATGAAACTCAAATGAGTTTAAAGAACCGTATCAATACTTCATTTTTATTTTTCTTTTTCCATTCAAGAACTCCAGAAATGTAGTTCATTATCTCTTTCCTCTCCTTGTTGATCTATAGGAGGACCAGATCATATCTGCGAAAGCCGAGATGGGAGAAGTGAGAGAAGAAAATGAGCGATTAAAGACGATCTTAGCACAAATCGCTAAGGATTATCAGTCACTGCAAATGCACTTCTTCGACATAGTTCACCAAGAACAAATCATGATAAAGCCTGAATCCGAGGTTTCAAACCACAAAACCGAAGAACCCGAGTTGGTTTCTCTCTCTCTAGGAACTACAAATTCATCCACAATTCACAAAAAGGAAGAAAAAACAAGCAATTTTGAGAAAGGAAAAGAAGAAGAAGAGGATCGACAAGTAGATGAAGGCCTTAGTCTAGGCTTAGACTGTCGATTCAATCAACCGCACCGAAATCCGATAGAAATTTCAGCAAAAGTTGAAATTCCGGAGAGGGAAAGCCCTGAAAATATCTCAGAAGAGTCCAAGGAAGAGGAAATCAACACTGAAGCTTGGCATCCAAATACGCTTCTCAAGACTTCAAGGGGACCTGAAGATGAGATTTCTCAACAAGCCCATGTGAAGAAAGCTAGGGTTTCGGTTAGAGCAAGATGTGATGCCCCAACGGTTAGTTAAATTTCAAATTTTGCTTCCTTCTGTCATTGTTACTTTGTATATGTATGAGCATGGGCGCATGTGGCATGTGGCGTGGGCATGCATGGATGCATGCATGCATTTCTTTTATGTGCATGTGCATGGGCATGCTTGCTTGCATTTCTTTTATGTGCATGAGTGCATATATGCATGTGCATGTGGGTTTTTTATTTTATTTTTAGGGAATGCATGCTACGTGATTATTTATTTTGTAATAAATAGGTCACATCCAGCTATAGCCATCAAATATAAAATTAGGTGGTTGGGTTGTGTGCGTAATTTTTTTGGACTTTGTGTGTAGCAGTTACATCGCAATCACCCAATTTCATATCTGACAGTTACGCGTAATTGTGACTAGTTTTATTGTACACAACGAGTATAAAATCCCTTGTTTTTATGTGTACGTATGGTAATTATGTAAATATTGATTCATTTTCCCGAAGGAAAAGTATACAATGACACCATTTATCTTTGATATAAGATGGTCACAATTAATCTCGACCATTAAATGCGATATTGGGTGGTTGCATTTATTCAATTAACCAAGCTCAAAGTTTAATAGAAGTTTTCTCGAACTTTGTGCACATCCAAGCTACTAGATTTCATATCATATGGCTATACGTTATTGTGACATCTTTGTACCAAAGGTAAATGATCTCATTGTATACAATCCCACATTCACACATGTTTATGCATTTGTGGCTGTATTCTTGTATGTAAGCATTCACGTGTGTATGTATCTTAGGAAGGAAAATATACAATAAGATTATTTACTTTTGGTATAAAAATGTTACAGTGGAGGATGAAGATGTGAAATCTGACCATTGAGGTGTATGTTTGTTGCATTTAAAATTTGAAGAAATTAACATCACTTAGTCTGGAAAAATGACACACCCAGCCATCCAATTTTACTGCTTGCAACCTCTTTCCATGAAAATTAACTGTCTCATTATATACGATCCTTATTATGAATCTCATATTTGATATAATGTTCAAGCCACCAACTTTTTCATTTTTTATATTTTGTTTATCACTATTAATTGTATTAGAAAATATTTGGATGGTAATTTGATTATTTGAGTTATTTTATACAACTTATTTGTTTTTTTGTCTGTTCTTTATTTGCAGATGAATGATGGATGTCAATGGAGAAAATATGGACAGAAGATTGCCAAGGGCAATCCATGTCCTCGAGCTTATTATCGATGCACAGTTGCACCAGCTTGCCCAGTAAGAAAACAGGTAAATTTTTTTAATTTTCACTTTAATCCATTTTCATATATGTTAGTTTAATTTTAAGTTTACAAAAGTGTTTTTTACAAAATTTACAATGCCCATGCATCTCAGCACCTCTCTCTCTAACACGTGATAATTCTTCCTCTCCCTCCCTCCCTCCACTCCCCACACCCTCCACTCCCCACAATTGGGCAATTTACGTACGGATACGAAAATTATGCAGAAAATCACTCAAGCCATGTTTTTATTTTTAAAAAACTTGCTCTTTGGTACTCGGACCGCTTTTTAATTTTTACTTTTATTTTTATCTTTTTCGCTAGTAGCATAGTGCCCTAGTGCGAGGCGCAATACACAGTCCGGCAGCATGAGGTTTGCATCCTCGGACCTCCTTATTTCTCAGCAAAGAAATGAGCTAATGTAGTCCGAGGATGCCAATCTTGGACAGCTTTGGAGAGCACCATAGAAGGCGATACAACACTGGACTGACTGGGCACTGCCCCAAACATTAGGGCACAACCCTATTATAAAAAAATCTCAAAAAAGAAAAATTAAAATGCAGTCCAAAGATATAAAAAACCTCAAGTTGATCGAAAACCTGAAGAAGCACATGAAACCATGAACCTATCACTAATCTTCTACCTCTCTCATAATTTTCAGGTCCAAAGGTACGCGGAAGACATGTCCATCCTCATCACCACCTACGAAGGAACACACAACCACCCTCTCCCCATCTCTGCCACCGCCATGGCCTCCACCACCTCTGCCGCCGCCTCCATGCTCAACTCCGGCCCCTTGGCCACGCGCCCCTCCTCCTCAGCTGCCCTCCAAAGCCTAGCTTTCAACCTCACTGACCCTAGCTCAAGAGCTAACCCTAACAAACCCTTCTTCTTCCCAACCCCAACTATCTCTTCCACCCCTTCTTACCCCACTATCACTCTAGACCTAACTCAACCTCCCTCTAGGCACTTTTTCTCTCCTCCCTCTAACTTGCACCAAAATCAAAGGTACCCCACAAATTCTTTCTCTACCCTAAACTTCTCATCAGAGCAAAGCAACATAATGACCCCAAATCCATGGCCAAATAGCTCTTACTTCAATAGTGCCTCACAATCCCAATTCTATAACAAGGGCCACCATATGGTGCCATCAACCTTCGTGAGGACGCCACAAGACCACTTCTACCCTTCACTTTTACAAAAACCCAGTTCGGTCCCCTCGACGTCATCCTCCTTGCCTCTCACTGACTCGATAGCGGCTGCGACCAAGGCGATTACGTCCGATCCAAACTTTAGGTCCGCCTTGGCAGCCGCTATCACATCAATAGTGAGTGGTGGACATGGGCCTCCTCAAGGTGGCGGCGACATACTATCGTTTTCGCAGAAGGCGGGGGTAGAGGGACCGATACAAGCCATACCGTACCATGGGTCCGGAACCGTTGGTGCATGCGGCTCGAGCTTTATGAGCCAGCCCTCGGGCTCAGGCTCCGGCTCGGGCTCACAAGCGGGTGGGCTCACTTTTCTCTCGCAATCGATGCCTTTCGGTTCTTCGAAGAGTGCTTCAGCTTCACCAGTGGTCAATAGAGATCATATAAGTTGATTGAGACTGTTTATTAAGGGCAATGTTTGTTTAGTTCATGTGTAGTTGTGGTGGTGGTGGTTATGTAAAGTGTATATGAGAGAGAGGGAGAGTCTTTAGGAATGTGAGATGACCTTTATGTTCTTAATTTAAGTATTTAGAGGTATGTTTCATTTTTTTTTTGCAGAAATGTAATTAAGTTGAATTGCATATTATGGGAGCAGCCATTTTATGGAGCAAGAATTGTTAGGAAAATAAAAAAGAATAAGCCTGATAAACAAAAACTGTGGAGAGAAGCCTACAAACACATTCTCCTTGAAATCAACACAAAGCATAAAATAGCAGTAGTCAAAAGCTATATGCACTTCTTTTGTAATACTAACAACTCTAAAGTAGCCAAACTTGATGTCTAATTCACATAGGAACCAAATTATTTGTGAAACACTAAGAAACCTTCTAGTGGATAAAAATAGAAACACCAAGAACTCATGACTTACTCAAAATAGGAGATTTATTTCTCAACCTAGTCTGAACTTCATAAAAATTATAGAGTGATTTACGTTCGGACCCTAAATTTTTTTGGAAAAATTTAGGATAGAACCCTAATTCCTCATTATTTCATGGTAGACTCCCCTTCCGTTTTTTTATTGATTTTTTATCATAAAAATTAACCCCAATAAATCTTTTTATACCATTTCAACTCAAAAAAAATTTTAATGGGTGGAAAGGGGAAAAGAGGGTTAAAAAAGTTTTTGGTTTGAAATGATATAAAAAGATTTGTTGGGACTAATTTTTATAGTCAAAAGTCTATAAAAAAAAAAAGAGATAAGAGATGAGGGGGTACAGTGAAATCCTTGGTAGGGGTTTCTTTATACCGCTTGAAAGAAAAAAAGAAAGAGAGTCTACCATGAAATAATATGAAGAATTATGATTCTATACGAAAGTTTCCCAATTTTTTCTTCTAAAATACATAATGCTCCATTTATAGATGGAAATTACAAAGAAGATCGGTGAACCAGCCTTTTTTTTTCCAAACTTGCCCCTCAGTCTGACGATGGAATACTTGGTCCAAATTATATTTGATTTTACCTTTTTAGTTTTTTGGTTAGTATGGCAGTGCCCAAAGCTTTAGGACAGTGCCCTACTAACAAAAAAAACTAAAAAAATAAAATTAAAATTTAGACCGAGGATGTCCTCAGACCGGTGGCAATTTTCGAAAAAAAAAAGGTGAGTTGATCAACTTTCTTCGTAATTTTCACCTTTAAATAAAGCATTTCATATTTTAGGAAAATTTTTAGGGTCTCTATATAAATCACTCTAAATTCTAATCCTAAATTATTTTTGGCCTTGAGCCAATGTCCGAATACCAGGCGCTACAATATAGAATTGGAATCCTTTGCTCTTCGTCCACTTATAATAGGGATCTATAAATACCCGAGTTCTTTTTAAAAAGAAAAAAAATCAGTACATTACAAACTTACAAAGAGTAGGACAATAAACTCTTTCCCTGATCTTCCAGTTATGGCAAACCACATCTCAATGTTTGCTTGAAATTAGCATTCTTTAGATGCAATGTTTCAAAAAATGTTCATCCAGATCAGGGAATAACCCATCTGGATTGGAAGCGCTCATATCCATACGAAGGACTTTTGTATTGAGAGTCTGACTCAAATAATTGAAATGTATGAATTTTGGGGTCTTTTCCCTTTTGAGCCTAGTTTTTAATCAGATTTAAATCTATTTTATTTTTATTTAGATGGCTCTATGCAATATTTTCTGTTCTTAACTTTCATTTTTTTAGTTTTTTGTTTTGTTGGTTTTTTATTTTTTAATTTGTCGGATCATTGATCTGGATTGCCTGATTTGGCCCATCAAGATGGTGCAATGAAGGGCCAATCCACCTAGACGATTCTGGTTTTAAAACATATTAGTATTTTTTGTTTGAAAAATGCTTAAGTGTATTTTAAAACAACACTTAAGTTTTATTGTACTTCCTAAAATGCCTTTGTAGAGAGAGGAAGATGTGGGTTTGAGTCCCACATTGAAGAGGAGAGAGTTTATTGAGGTGTGTTTAAGAGCACACATTCCCATGTAATATATTCTAAGAACAAAAGAGAGAGAAGACACATGTGTGGAGCACGCATGCGTGTGCGTGTGTATATGTGGGCGCTTGATGGAGCACTTTGCAAAGAGCACTTCGCATGAGGTGCCCCTCGCCCGAGCACATTTGAGGGTCGGGCTCATGGCTCGTTATCCTTTTGTGAGCCTAGCTCATAGGGGGATCCAACGATCATCTAGTCGTTGATGCATGTGGGTCACCCAACAATCTTATAGCCGTTGATGAAATGGAGGCAAAAGTCGTTGATGCATGTGGGTCACCCAACAGTCTTATAGCCATTGATGAAATGGAGGCAAAAGGATGCAGCAACCATCAAGTGAGTTAAGGGGTTGCATATTTATTGTAGTGGTAGTTAAATGCACCACCAACAACTACAAGTGTGGAGCACACGGAGTGTACGTAGCACAGGTGCATATGCATGTGTGTGGCACTTTGCACTTTACATGGGGCGCTGCTCACTCAAGCACCTGTGTGGGTCGGACTCGTGGCTCATTATCCTTTTGTAAACTCGGCTCATAAGGGGATCCAATGTCCATCTAGCTGTTAATGCATGTGGGTCACCCGACAGTCTTATAGCCGTTAATGAAATTGAGGCAAAAAAAGGCTGTAAAAGCAGTCATCAAGTGAGTTAATGGCTATTGGTGGTGCATGTAACCACAACTACAATAAATATGCAGTCACCTTGTGACTCTATATTAATGGGTCCATACAAAGGGACTATTTTTTACAACCTTTGCATATTTCTAAATAGATCATTCTCTGCAATTCCAGCATGCAAATAAGTGGGCTAAATTCTCTCTCTACTCAATTTTGTCTCTTTCTCTCTCTAAACTATAAAGACTCTGGTGTCTCATATGTGGTTTCCAAGCTCGAGTGCATAGAGCTTAAAAACATTGTAAAAGATCTTTCTATTTTCCTATATCCCTAGGACGAATTGCCCTTCTTATGCACATCAAATACTCTATCGAAGATGGAAAAATATCGTCTTGAGATAGCGCTCTTGTGTGCCCAAAAATTAGAAGAGTTCGAGATCCTATTTTTGAAATTATACCATTTTCTGCCTCCAATTCACCCAACCAATCTCCAACAATTCAAGACGATATTTTACAGGTGAAAGAAAAAAGATTGTCATGATTTCTTTGAAGGTCATGAATTATGATTTTACTCGACTCGAATGCTTCAACGGGCCGAATTTCAAGATATTGCAATGCAATAGTCCAGTAACAAAAGATTTATTATCTCTATTTTTCTAGACTTTAATTAGGCCAATTCAATTAGACTGCGGTATTTCTTTGGATGAATATTTCCTAGTAGGATATATAATTCATAAGTTACCCCCATCTTAGAAAGAGTATCAAACGAAGATGAAACACAAGAAAGTTGATCTTGATTTGGTTCAACTTCAATTATCTCTTCGAATTGAGGAAGATAATAGACAGTGTGAAAAGAAAGATGAACCAATTAATTTTCACTCTAAGGCAAACCTTGTAGAGCAAATAGCAAGTGCTCTTTATAACAAGAAGCATTTCTTTTCTAAGGTCCATAATGAAAATTATTAGGACCAAAAGTCTAATGCCTACAAAAATGGCGTATTTGATGGCAAATGATACTCATATGATGGGGATGATTAAAGTTTGATCATGTTAATGAAATCAAGAGCTCTATGTGTATATTGTTACATTGGTTAAATTATGATTGATTTCTAATTGTGATGAATTAACTAAAGAAAAATGTGAAGTATGTGTACAAACTAAAATAACTAGAAAATCATTTCCTTCAATTGAAAGACAAAGTGAATTGCTAGGACTTATACATAGTGATGTATGTGATGTTCTAACTAGAAGTAGTAAAAGATAATTTATTACTTTTATTGATGATTTTTCTAGGATTTTTTATGTTTATTTGCTTAGATATAAAGATGAGGCTTTTGAAAATTAAAAAATTTCAAAGTAGAAGTTGAAAATCAACTTAATAAGAAAATCAAATTTATTAGAAGTGATAGAGGAGAAGAATATTTATCAAATGGCTTTAATGAATTTTATGAATATAATGGCATTATTCATCAAGTAACTACTCCGCACACCCCTCAACAAAATGGACCAACGGAAAGAAATGCAATTCTTCTTTTTTACCGTTAAATTTGTAGGGTAAAGCTTTATTATCTGTATGCTTTATTTTGAATAGAATTCCATATAAAAAGTGTGATAAAACCCCCTTTTGAGCTTTGGTTTGATAGAAAACCTTCTTTGAATTTTTTCAAAGTTTGGGGTTGTCTTGCATATGTTAGACTTCCATATCCTAAAAGAAATAAATTGGATCCTAGAACCTCTAAATTTGTTTTCGTGGAATATTACTCATAATAGTGAAGCTTAGAGATTTTTGGATCTAAATTCTAACACAATTTTGGAATCTAGAGATGCTGAATTTTTTGAAAATCTCACCTGCAAAAGTGAAGTTAATGAATTAAGTAGCATGCAAAATGAAAATAATCATGAAATGTACAAAATAATGATGATGAAATAATAGAACCAAGAAGAAAAAAGAGAATTAGAGGAGATCCATCTTATAACTTTGGATTTGATTTTTATATTTATCTTGTTGAGATTAATCAAAATAAAAATTTGAATTATTTACCTATAGTCTCAAATGTGGAGGAAGATCCTACATCTCTATATGAAGCTTTGACATCTCAAGATGCAATTTTTTAGAGAGAAGCTATAAATAA
Source organism: Amborella trichopoda (assembly GCF_054954075.1). NCBI lineage: Eukaryota > Viridiplantae > Streptophyta > Magnoliopsida > Amborellales > Amborellaceae > Amborella > Amborella trichopoda. Next base: position 45,333,498 of record NC_142340.1, on the reverse strand, counting down.
TGAAATGGATTCTATAATAGCTAATAAAACTTGAAAATTAGTAGATCTTCCACCAAGTTCTAAACCCATTTGTTGTAAAGGATTTTTTTTTTTACAAAATGCATTCTAATGGTTCTATTAATAAATATAAAGCAATACTAGTTGCTAAATGTTTTAAACAAAAAGAATGCATTTATTATTTTGACACATATGCACCTGTGATAAGAATTGCTACCATTAGATTGCTCTTAGAAATAACCTCTTTCAATCATCTAGTCATACATCAAATGGATGTAAAAACTGTTTTCTTAAATGGTGACTTAGATGAAATATATTTGGAACAACCCGAAGGGTTGTAATGCAAGGTCATGAGAATAAATTTTTTTTAAACTGGTTAAATCTCTTTATGGACTGAAACAAGCACTTAACAACTGTCATAAGAAATTTGACAATGTGTTGATATCAAATGGTTTTAAGAGAAATGAGACTGATAAATATGTATATAGTAAGAAAATGAATTCTTTATGTATTCTAATTTATTTATATGCAGTTGACATGCTTATCTTTGGCTCTAGTCTAGAAATTGTGAAGGAAACTAAAAGATTCCTGACATCTAAATTTGATATGAAGAGCTTAGGAGAGACTGATGTGATACTTGGTATCAAAATAGTGAGAAAAAAAAAAAAAAATCTTGACTCAATCTCATTACATTGAGAAAATGCTTAATAAATTTGAGCATACTGATAGTAAGCCAGTCTCTACCCCTATAGATCATCATATTAAATAAAATAATAATACTGAGAGATGTATATCTCAACTTGAATATACTAGGGTAATTGATAGTATGATGTATGCGGTAATTAGCACGAAGCCTAACATTACATATGCAGTTGGCAAACTTAATAGATATACAAATTGCCTAAGGAAAGAGCGTTGGGATGCTTTATCTTGAGTATTAAGATATTTGAAATGAACTATCAATTATGACAATACGTGGGTTATCCCGGAGTGTTAAAAGGATATAGTGATACTTATTGGAATAATGAAATCCAAGAATCACTATCAACATTCGGATGAATATTTACATTAGCGGGTGGTACAATATCATGGAAGTCAAATAAACAAACATGTATTTAACGCTCTACTATGAAGTATAAAATTATTGCTTTAGACTCTACAAGCAAAGATGCCGAATGGCTAAAGAATTTGTTATATGACATTCTCATATGGCCAAAATCAATACTTGCAATAACAATATATAGTGATAATCACGCTACTATTGTGAGAGCTTGTAATGATCTATACAATGAAAAATCTACACATATTACAAGAAGGCATAACTCTATTAAAATGTTAAATGGGAATGAGTGATTAGTATAGAATATGTAAGAGCAAAGCAAAATTTGGCCGATCCTTTGACTAAAGACCTTGCAAGGGATGACATTAGTAAGATGTTAATACAAATAGGGCTAGAGTCCATCGAGTAATCATCTACGGTGAGAACCCAACTTAGTCTTTTGTAACCTAAAAATTCTAGGTTCAATGTGGTAAAAACAAACTATACGTATGGTTAGTTTGGTTGCTAGACGACAAATATAAAAAACACTCATTCATAAAAAATCTATACGGTGGATAAGTCTAGTGATAACCTGTATGCTAGTAAGATGAGCTATGCTCTTAATGTTATCTATAGACTATATAAGTCAAAGTGTTTTATATACAAGGGCACTCTTGATAGACACACCTATATAAGTGTGGAAGTGATGCCGCTTCCTATGAGATGGACTTGTTTCTAGAGCACTTATGAAATCGGGATATAAGCACAAGGCCCAAAACGTGTTGGCAGTTAAAAAGACATCTGAGTTGAATATTGTTTATGAGTTATACTATCGATCTGTTTGATAAGCAACCTGATTCAAAGCTATATACAACCCTAGTACTTGATGGATTTTGTAGTGTACACTCTAAGTGAAAGTTCAAATCGAAAGATATTTTCATGGTATGTTAATAATATGTTTCTTATGTTTTGTTTTGTTATTTTGAAATAATTGATAAAATTATTTGTATTTTTTGTTTGAAAAATGCTTAAGTGTATTTCAAAACAACACTTTGATTTTATTGTACTTTCCTAAAATGCCTTTGTAGAGAGAGGAATATGTGGGCTTGAGTCCCACATTGAAGAGGAGAGAGTTTGTTAAGGTGTATTTAAGAGTACGCATTCTCATGCAATATACTCTAAGTAAAAAGAAGAGAAAAGACGTATGTGCGGGGCATGCGAAACGTGTAATGTGCACACGCATGTGCGTATGCGTATGCGTGTGCGAAGGCATGAGCGCAAGGGCACTTGATGACGCACTTTGCACTTCGCATTAGCGCATGAGACGTCCCTCGCACATGTGTGGGTCGGTCTCGTTGCTCGTTATCCTTTTGTGAGCCCGGCTCATAGGAGATCCAAAAGGAGGCTGTAGCAGCAGCCATCAAGTGAGTTAAGGGGTTGCATGTAACTTATTGTTGTTGGTGGTGCATGTAACCACCACTACAGTAAATATGCAGCCACCTTGTGACTCTATGTTAAGGGGTCCTTTTTTCATACTAAGATACCCTTTTTTACAAACTTTGCATCTCTCTCAATAGATCATTCTCTACAATTCCAGCAAGAAAACCAGTGGGCTAAAGTCTCTCTCTCTACTTGATTTTGTCTCTTTCTCTCTCTAAACTATAAAGACTCCGGTGTCTCATGTTTGGGTTCCAAACTCAAGTGCATAGAGCTTAGGAACATTGTAAAAGATCTCATTATTTTTCTATATCCCAAGGATGAATTTTCCTTTTTATGCACATCAAATACTCTATTGAAGGGTGGCAAATATCATCTTAAGATAGCGGTATTGCGTGCCCAAAAACAAAAAACAGTTCGGGATCCTATTTTTGAAAATGTACCATTTTCTGCCCCCAATTCACCCAACCAATCTCCAACAAAACAGACATTAAATGTAAATGTCTAAAGAAAGAATAAAAATTTCAGAACAAATCAAAATCACCCTTTGTAGACTTTTCTTTTGTATAAGGAATAAGTTTATATGAGGGCGGAGCCATTAACAATCAAATTAAGGCACACTTCAAAAATTCCACTAGAGGAGTTTGTTTTGATGCCAAAAAATCCTCAAATTGATCATCTCGACTTCAAGATGCATGGATATGAGAAAAAATAGATTTCGAGTATTGGAAATAGTGCATCTTATAATGTATTTTCGAACTATCAATTTTCAAGATTTTTAAGTGTTTATGGATCTACTCAATCTACACTATTTTTTAAGCTTTAAATTTAATAATAAGAGATGCAAATAAATTTTCAGGCCATTGCAAAGATTTCCAGTATTGTAACAACATCTTTCGATACTATTTGAAGGTGCGCCTTACTTTAAATGTTTAGGGCCTCGGCCTTATACAAACCACACCCCTATCTGAATAGCTTAATCTCTTTGTGAATCACTCTGCAATATGGTCCTCTATTTGAAAATCCAGGTTTTCTCTTTTGGACTTTAAATTTCAAAACAATGAGAACACTTACATGGTAGTTAAGAGAGAGTGCGGCCTTTCTGTCCAGCTACCAAGAGATTTGTCGTAATTGTCAGAATAAATGACGCATTGACTATTGTTTGTGATTTCCCATTTAGTACAGTTTGTATTATTTGACAAAAGTCCCTCGGGGGACTTTCGACTATGGGTTAGGACAAAGTCCCCTATTTTGACCACATTTAAATGTGATTAATCGTATTTTTTTTGCTCAAATTAAATATGATGTTTATTACTTTTTATAACGGGTATGGTTTGTATAGAACCCACGGTCTAAACAATCAAAGTAAAGCACACGAGAAATGTGGTTTCAATACTAAAAATCTTTGTGATAGCCTTAAAATATATTTTCATCACTAATTAAAAAATTTAAAGCTTAAAAAAATGTGTAGTTCGAGAAGATCTATGAAAAGTTGAAAATCTTGAAAATTGAAGGTCCAAAAATGCATTACAAGATGCACTACTTTCAAAACTTGAAATCCATTTTTTTCACATGTGCATGCATCTTGAAGTCGAGATGTTCAATTTGAAGATATTTGGGCATCAAAACAACCTCTTCTAGTGAAATTTTTGAGGTGTACCCTAATTTGATTGTTTAGATTCTCGCACTTATATAACTTTTTCTTTTTAAAATTTGCATACATGCAGACAACATTATGTGACTTGACTTATGCGAGTTACTCAGGCTCACCCTATGTGCGAGGCCGAGTAGGAGTTAGTTCCAAGCCAACTTGCCCCACCCTTATTAAGGAGGAAAAAATATATATAAGAAAATAAGAAACTGTAAAAATTTTGGAAAACACCAAAAATATTACTTACAATCATTTTTTGGATGATTTTGATAGCTTTTAAGATGATATTCATAGGTTTTTTTCCTTTTTTAGAAAAACAAATTCAGAAATATTCAATATCTAAATTTTCAATAGCCATTTTTTTTAGCTTTTTTTTTATATATATTTTTAGAATTCTAATGCTTTCTACTACCTCTTTTATGCTATTTCTTATTTTTAATTATTTTTAAAAAATCTACTCTCTTGTTTTTGCCTTTTTCTGACTTGTGCTAGATTCGATAAAGTCTTGGATTTAGCCGAGTCACTTGGATCGGCCAAGGGCCGAGGCGAATTTCTGAACACTGCATGTGAATGTGTTCTGATAAATTTGGACTCAGCTTTATATAAAAAAAAGCCCATCATTATAAGTTTAAAGAAAAACCTCAATTTTTTGTCATAGTTGAGGTTTTTCCAAGCCTCTCGAATTTTGATCCAAAATGTTAGCTTGTTTGTTGTAATCATTTGAATCTTGATATGTGTTTTGACCTTCTTGATCATGTTTGGATTTATTTTTGAGCTTTTTGCTTTGAATATGTAAATTTTAAATGATAAATACATCTACTACTCAGACAATTGGATGTGGAGTATATAGTTTTCGCTACATCCTAAGCTCAATTTCTACCAAAGGTAGGGGCACTCTGCCCACTGAGTCATCCAAAAAAAAAAAAAATCAAAATAATTATGAGAGTTTAACTATTTACTATTCTACATATATAAATTGATTTAATTTCAAAATAATCATAAGAATACAAATGCTGATGAGTTGGAACAACGGCAAATATATAAAATGTTAAATAGCGTATCTCTAATGGGTATTCTAATAAATTTTCCTTTATAAATTTCATCGTATTCTATTTCTTCATATTTCTTCCCCCCTCTATTGTCTTGGTATTCTATTTTCAAGTTTGTTTTCTTTTTACCAGCATGTTCATCACACAAGCTGATTTGTTCTCATTTTTTAAATATTTTTGTCTGTAGACCCTAGATTTCAATCTTTCATTTCAAATGACTAGGATTAAAAGTCTTCTACCCATGGCTAATAATCCATTCAAATTTCGAATACCTTCTTTTAGCTTTTTTTTTACCATCTTATTTATTTTTGTCTTTGTTTTAAGGAAAAAGTTTATATGAAGATGCTACCTTATAATGTAGAACTACCGATGCGGTAGTTTTAATGTTGAAAAACCCTTTGATTGATCATCTCGACATCAAGATGTATGACTATGAAAAATAAAAACATTTTAAGTTTAAAAAATAGTGTATTTTACAACATATTATCTACACCATCCATTTTCAAGATTTTCATATGTTTATAGATCTACTTGAAATTTAAAATTTTATAATTAAATATAAAAATAAATTTTGAGGTAATCTTAAGATCATTTTACATCAAAATTATATACCATGATAAAATTTGAAGGTGCACCTTACCCCTACACCTACGGATGCATCCGTATTCCAACTGCACCCTTGTTTTAATATTTCTTTCAATTCACTATGGTTTTTTTATTTTCTTTACCCTAATTTTATCATATTTTCTCATTTTATTGGATTTTGATTTGAAGCTACAAAAAAAAAAATTTGAAATTTAAGTTTTTGAGATAAGATCTCGGCCTTTCATAATCGAACGGTTTCTATTCAATCTTGAGACATTATCTCTTTTTAGTACGTAAAAGAGTTCAATTGGCATCACGAAAATTGGGTCCTAAAGTCATGCGTTTTACCAAGATAGTATATAAACAGTGTACTCCCGCAGGAGTATAAATCTTATTAAAAAATTATTTCCCTCCTGTACAGACCAGATGACACGTGGCACATTACATGGTTTACAAGTATGATATAGATGCATACACGTATGATCTGATATGCACACGTGGACCCATTCAAAGGTACAGAGGCCCTGCAGGTGTTCCAGTTTAGAGAGAGAGAGACAAACTGTGTATTTTAGAGAGAGAAAATAGAGAGAGGGGTTTTGATCTGTATCATTGAAGTGAGAGATTTGAGATTTTGATTTGCATCATCTGGGAAAAGCGCAGTGATGAATTTTAGTATGTACCCAAATTTGTTAAGAAAACTCAATTTCACAAATAGTTTTTGCTGAATGAATTTTTATTGTTGCAGTGTTACTTTTAATTGATTGATATGTGATTCTCTTCTAATTAATAACAGTATTCAATGAAGCAAATAAATGGAATCAAATAAAAAACTCTATGCATTTCTTCTTCTATAGACCAAGTGAATGTTGATTTTCCATTGTTTTAATAGAGAATATTTTCTTGTGTTTTTTAATGAATTATTGCTATTTTTTAAAACTGAAAAGCTTCAATTATGTTTCAGAGATTCAAATTGGGCAGTGTTCTTCTATCAAATGAGTCCAGTTTCATATGAAATGTTCCATGGATAATAGAAGCTATCATTATTGTGTCCATTATTGTGATGTATTCTTACTAGTTCAAATGCTGAATGATGATGATGGCATTGGATTTAGGGGTGTAAATGGCACCTAACCCGGATCTGGACCCGGACCAGCCAGGGTCCAGGGTAGACCAGGACCCAACCTGTCCATGTCAAGTGGAACTGGACCCGACCTGCCGGGTTGGGTTAGGTGGACCTCTGGTTCGACGCAACCTGATTATCGCCCCTATCTTACACCATTATTATTTAAACACTTCTGTTTTGAGTTTTATTTTATGCAGTAGATACTGATCAAGATCCAGCTCAAGAGAGTTCATATGAAATGTTACATTGCTAATAGAAGTGACAATAATTTTGTCTATTACTATGACAATGGCATTATTAGTTTTTCTTAGTTTTATGCCTACTGGCATTTTATCACTATTATTCTACTAAAATACTTCGGAAAAAGTTTATATAAGGGTGAGGCCCTAAACCATCAAATTAAGGCGCATCTCAAATGTTCACTGAAAGAGGTTGTTTCAATGCTAGAAAACCTTTAATTTGATCATCTCGACCTTAAGTTGAATGGACATAAGAAAAAATAGATTTAAAGTCTCGAAAATAGTGCATCTTGTAATTATCTAGACCGTCAATTTTCAAGATTTTCAAGTGTTCATAGATCTGCTCGATCTACACTATTTTTTAATCTTTAAATTTTATAACTAGAGATGAAAATGAATTTTTACTCCATTGATATTGAATATATTTCGACACTATTTAAGGGTGCGCCTTATTTTGATTGTTTAGGGCCTCAGCCTTATACATACTGCACCTGGTTTTGTTTTGTACAGTAGATATGGCAGATCTAGATCCAGCCCATGAGAGTTTGACATTGATTTTTCTATCATTTTTCTTATTTTTTTGCCTTCTTTAACCATTGTTACATTACTAAAAGATTGTTGGGTTTTTGTCTTGTACAGTAGATATGGCCGATCAAGATCAGGCTCAAGAGACTTCAAGCTCTCCCAATTTTGATGCTTACTTTGAGACCATCCAGTCAAGGAAAAAATTACCTCATGAATTACAAGAATCATTGACAAGTGCTTTTGCGAATATTCCTGTTTCATCTTTTCCTTTAGTCCCTGGTGGAAAAGGCAAGTTTATGCTTGTTTCTTGAATATTTTATTGAGCGTTTTTTTTTTTAATACTGAATAGATGTTCACTATTTAATTACATGATATTGAGATACTGAATGCGAAAATGTATTGGGTATATCATCTTCCTTTCTTTGGTTGCTGGTATTCTTCAATGAAAATAATCGCAAACCAAAGCTAATTCCAAGAGCGATACAACTTCACTTCTTCATCATCATCATTTGAGTTTAATATCAACTATTTGGAACTTCACTTCGATGTTATCATCATCCGAGTCTTATATCAAGTATTTGGGGTGGGTTATACAAATCCTATTCCGTCATTCCATTCTATCTGGGGCCATTCCCTCGTTAGACCATAAGTCACTTTATCTCTTCTTCGTACTTCTATTCGTGCCCTTAGGGCCTTCCCCTTGCCCTCTTCGAGCCTTCCTCTTGTACCAAATCGCCCCTAACTAGTACTATTCTAGCTTGGCGTTGCATATGGCAAGCCTGCCTAAGTCTACTTTCCCTTGTCTTATCACCATGGTAGAGTTAACTTTAGAATTTCACTTAATTTTTTTTAATATAAATTTGATGTGAAATATGGTGTCTTATGATGAGGGGAAAATGATGAAAGAATACATTGTTACTAATGAATTTATATATTTGTATTTTGTTCACTACAAATAAACACTAGCTTCATTGGTACTCTCAAAATCCAAGTCAAAGTACTTCAAATGCGTGAGTATGTTTTATTAGAAGTTAACCCATCTAGTGGATAGAAAAATATCTTCAAGATTTGCATGGAATTATATACGAAATCAAAAGGAATTCTAGGAAGAGTATTCCGTATTTGTAGGGAGAGGATTCCGTGTGCTGCTTCAATTTTCATTTCGAAATCATTTTCTAGTGATAAGGTGGATCACAATACAGTAATTCTTTTGAAATAGCCTTGAATGAAACTGATGATTTTCATGATTTGGGCTTTGGATTGATTGATTAAGATGTTAACGCTGCAACACTATGTCCTAAGTTCAAATCCAATGATGAATTAACCAAAATAAAAAAGTATACATGATTTTTTTTTTTGTCAACGCCCATGCTATACAAGCAACACATTGTTTATTAGAGAAAAATAAAATCTCTTGGTTTCCTGGCTAAATGTACTTCTTCAATCTTCTCCAGTCATTGAAATCCCAGCCCACACATCAATTGCCGACACGGTTCGGATCCTCTCCGAACACAATATAATGTCAGCTCCTGTAACAAACCCTGACGCCTCAACAACCATCGATTGGAGAGAGCGATACCTCGGTATCATCGACTACTCCTCAATAGTTTTGTGGGTATTGGAAAATGCAGAGCTCGCCGCTATTGCTTTATCCGCTTCATCAGCAACAGTGGCCGGAATGGGAGTAGGAGCAGTTGGGGCACTCGGGGCTTTGGCATTGGGGGCAACGGGCCCTGCTGCGGTGGCAGGGCTCACTGTTGCCGCTGTCGGTGCAGCCATGGCCGGCGGCATGGCGGCAGAGAAGGGTATGGGGAAGGACGCTGCAACAGCTGCTGATCACATGGGTGATGACTTTTATAAAGTCATATTGCAAGAAGAACCATTCAAATCGACCACGGTGAATGAATTCAAAATTTAGAATTCTGTTATCCATATGTTGTTTCATTTGGGCTCATATTCTGCATCTTATGGATTATGTTTGGCCATTGCTTTCTGCATGTTAATGTTTAAAATATGTGTCTTATGGATTTGCATATTATATAGGGAAAGTATGTGATATTTGATATGGTCATGGTGACTATGTCATCAAGGTCCAATCAATGGGTGCAATGGTGATGGTGGGAGAGTCGGCCGTGTATGACTGAGTTAGTGACATGGCTGGCGTAACCTCCGTTCCCTCCTTTACTCCAAACTACTACTTATGGTGGTGATGACCCCTGTGAGCATATTGTTACCATGATCATCATATGGGTTACACGTGCACATGCATGAGTAGAAAGGGACAAACTACTCAAACATATAACAGATGAATAAAATTGTGTCCAAAATTACTAAAGGGCCTCTTATTGACTACATGTGTGCGAAGTGTGAAATACTTAGAGCTCTACAATTGCTTTTGTCGACCATAGGCGAGGAGTTTCAACTCTAAAATGGATCAATGAATGATCAGGGCTGTACAACCTTTTAAACTGAACATGACAACCTTTTTAAGTTATATGCTTATGCTCCGTCTCCTCTAAAAGCAAGGTTAACTGCTTGTCAGAGTAAATTCAAGAAGACGTTTGTTAAATTAATAAATGCTTTTTTAATTGTACGTATGAGGCTGTGAGCATCTTCTCATATAATTACTAGTAATCATGTAAAGTTCCTTTATTTCTTTCCCACGAAATGGCTTTTCGAGAGGTTCATATGAGATTTTGCAACTTTTTACAATGTTATCGATCATCTTATTCAGTTCGCTATTGAGTTTTTGCTTGGCTATTCATTTACTCCTCTTACTATTTCAGGTGAAATCCATTATCAAGTCATTCAGATGGGCTCCCTTCCTTCCTGTTGCTATGGATAGTTCCATGTTGACAGTGTTATTATTGCTTTCAAAGTACAGATTGAGAAATGTTCCCGTAATTGAGACAGGAAATCCTTTCATTAAGAACTTTATAACTCAATCAGCAGTGATACATGGTCTACGGGGATGTAAAGGAAGAGATTGGTTCGATTGCATTGCAGTCAAGCCTATTTCAGATATGGGACTTCCTTTTATGTCTGAAAATGAGGTGCTAGATAGTATCCCTCATTAAAATATATGTTCTTGGTGCTCATATATTGAGATAAATAATAGCTCATGCATTTTATAAATCTCATCTGATCTTCAAACATTCGTACATAGTGATTATCCAAAAAATATAATGCTTCACTGGCAGTTTGATTTTAGACCAAGTTTGCCTTCACTAAATATTCAAATTCACAATGGATCTTCTGATCCATTTCACTCAGTTTAGAAAATTGAACCCTGTCTAAATAACTGTTCTATAAAATTTGAAGTAGCTAACTTGAACTAGGCTAACTAGAATATATGTTACTAGGAAGGTTTACATAGTTTGCTGTCAAGCTATAGTTTGCTGTCAAGATATAATGATCTTTTAGCTATTTTAGCATGTAGGGGTAGCAATGGACCCGAACCCGACCTGGGTCCGGTTCCAAAACTTGGATCTAGCGGGTCAGGTCCGGGTCCAAATATTGGACCTGAGCACTATTCGGGTCTGGGTCCACCTGGACCTAAGCCGAATAGTGTTATTATGAAAATAATATTTAATATATAATATTTTTAAAATATTTAATTAATTTTTAAATGGATATAACTATATATTTTTAGTTATAATGTTTAAATAATTAGCATAATATTTATATATATAAATATATATATTATTATTATATATTTTTTGGTTCAGGTCCAATCCTGTCCGGCCAGATCCAAGTCTGGGTCCAGTCAAGTCCGCTCGGGTCTAGGTCCGGGTCCAGGTCCAATAACTTCGGGTCCAGTCAGGTCTGCCGGCAGACCTGACATGTTGCCACCCCTATAATAGCATGGTTCTACAAGCTCTATCTTTCCCTGTAGAAAGGATTTCTATTTTGCAAATTTTTAGCACTGAGTTGCACACTAAATTTTATAGGTGATCTGCATCAAGAAGGATGAGCTTGTTCTAGCAGCTTTCAAGCATATGAAGGAGAATCGCATTGGTGGCGTCCCTGTTATAGAAGGTTCTAGCAAAAAGATCATTGGGAACATAAGCATAAGAGATGTGAGATTCTTGCTGTTGAATCATGGGCTATTCTACGATTTCAGGTATGGCAACCCAATCTTAGGTGCAACTAGCCAACATGCTTATCACTAAGAGCGGGTTTGACATGTGGAAGAAGGGGCTACCGGAGTCCTCTCTTCCACAATTCATGGAACAGGCGGCTTCTATGCTTTAGCATGGAAGCGAGCACCTTCTCAAGATGAAAACTTGTTATATGGCAACATATTTTTATCCTGGATTCTTTGCTTTTGTGAGCCCATGTCTCAATATGAAAACTAGTTTTTTTAAAAATAGCTCAGCTAAAACTTGGTACAATCTGAGGTTAGGAGCCCCCACCCACATTGCCTACCCCAAAAAAGGGTATGACTTTGACTGGAATGCAATAACAATTCAAAGAAAAAGAAGGAATTTTAGCGACATGTTGTTTTTGTGGAATTTTGCAGGCAATTGACAGTGATGGACTTCATGAACACCATAGTTTCCATTGCAACGACCCTCGATGGATCTCATAAGACAGTGATGATACCCCCGGTTACATGTAAGGCCAACACAAGTCTTGGGCAAGTGATAGAAACCTTGGCAGCCATGTCTTTTGATAGGGTCTATGTTGTCAATGATTACTATGACGTAGTTGGGGTGGTCACTCTCAGAGATGTGATCTCATGCTTTATCTTCGAGCCTCCGAACCACTTTGATGACTACTTCGGCTTTGCAGTTAAGGAAATGTTGAACCAGTGAAACAAGATCAAATAAATGTCTACAGGAAAGAACTGGTGGCTAGATTACTAAGATGCAGAGTTTTGAGTAGAAGATAATTCAATTTCAACTTCTATATGTATGCACTATTCCTTTTTTATTGAGTTTTGGGTGGCTAAGGAATGCTTCCACAATTTGGAAGGAATTCTTACCCCAATGCGATATGTTGTTTGTTATATGTATAAACTCTGTTCTATTAAGTTTTGCTGTGAATTCCTGATGAAATTATGATAAACCATGGCATTTTGTTCTCTTTCCGGTAATGTCTCTATTTTATGGAGTTGGGTTATCTTGTTATCACTTCAAGAGAGGAAAATCAACCTAATTCTTCCACTTTCAAAAAGTGTTCAAAACACTGCCCAATTGCCTCATAGATTAAAATGCTATGAGTATACGTTTGAGAAAATTAGGCGTAGCCTCAATAGGTGATAAGATGAGAGAGAGTAGGCTGGTCATGTATCTTCCTGTTAGGAGGTACAAGTTTGTCAAAGTGAAAAGCTAAAAAAAGATACAGGGTAGGTTCAAAAAGTCAGTTGGAAGTAGTGAGAAAAGATATGGAAGTTTATGATTTCATTGAAGGTATGGCCATAAATAGAACAAAATGGTGTATCAAAATTCATGTAGTTGAATTTAAGTAGTTGGAAAAAAGCTTCGACGATGATGATTATTAAAATGCTACAAATTAGAGAGAAAAAAAGGTTTTGACGATGATAATTAAAATGCTAGAGAAAAATAAAAGCAAAAAACTTTATCGGAGAAATAAATAAAGGAAAACTTTTATCCAACCAAGCTACAAAAAAACTGTGATGAAGTATTAACAATTTTACTTACCCAAAAAAAAAAAAATATTAACAATTCAAACCTATCCAACTGCGACCAGGGACTTTCTTAAGTCCTCTCTCTCTCATCATCTCCCTCGCATTCTCTGCACTCCCCCACCTCCCCAAATTCGCATATATATTTGACAAAACAACAACCGGCGCGGGGTTCTCAGGCTCCAATTCGAACAAAATATCAGCCATTTCTTCTCCTATTTCAACATTACAATGAAGACTGCATGCCCCAAGAAGAGAAGCAAACATGGAGTTCAAAGGCTTCATAGGCATGCCTCTTATGAGCTCTCGAGCCTCCACGAGCCTGCCTGCTCGTCCAAGAAGATCAGCCATGCAAGCATAGTGATCGATGGTCAGATCCTCATGGTACTCTCTCCTCACCTCCTCGAAGAATCTCCACCCTTGATCCACCACACCCGCATGGTTAAACACTGAAAGAACACTGGTTATTGTAGCTGAATTTGGTTTTATATCATCCTCTATCATCTGATTATAGATGTTTAGGGCCATATCTAATTGTCCATTCTTGCCATAACCACCAATCATAGCATTGTAAGGGGCTGGATCGTGGGCCCATTGGGCCTCATTGAAGGCCCGTTGCGCCCGGTCCATGGACCCGCATTTGGAGTACATATCAACAAGGGCAGTTAAGAGGAAGTGATCTGAGTCTAAACCAGACCTCACTGTATAGCCATGGATCTCTCTGCCATGGCTAAGGTTTGAGAGAGAAGAACATGCTTGTAAGAGGCTTGTGATTGATTTTAAGCATGGTTTCACTCCTTTCGCTAGCATCTCTCTAAAGAGGTCCAGGGCCTCTTGGCCTAGCTTTTGTCGAGAGAACCCGCCGATGAGAACGAGCCAAGTCGACGAGTCCAGCCTTATTCCTTGTGTTTTCATGAGAGAGAAAGTGTCCATTGCTTCTTCATGATGGCCATTGAGTATTAGCCCTGATATCAGTGAATTCCATGTGACTGTGTTTCTCTCACTCATTGTATTGAACACTGCTTGAGCCTGGTTTATGAACCCACATTTAGAATACATGTCTATGAGTGCTGTCCCAGTTAGGACACTGTTACCACCTTCAAATTTTAGAGAGAGAGAATGAATTTCTCTCCCATATTGCAGAGCCAACGCTCCTGCACAGGCCGATAGAACAGTCATGAATGTCACTGAATTGGGTTTCTCTCGCATCTCTCGAAACAATTTGATCACTCTATCAAAATCCCCATTTTGCAGGTACGTGGCTATCATTGCATTGTAACAAACGACATTCCTTTCTCTCTCTAGAATCAATCCAAACACTTTTTCCGCCGAGCCCAAATCACTGTTTGTAGCATACATTGTTAGAGTAGCAGTAGATACAAAAATGTCATAATTCAAGCCAGATTTTAGAGAGAAGCCATGAATAAGCTTTCCATGAAGCTTAGAACAAGCAGGTAAAAGACCAGCTACACTAACTGAATTGGGTCTGATCCCTTCGATTAAAGCTTGTCGAAAAATGGCAATCGAATGTTCTAACAGGCCATTGCGAGAAAACCCGGAAATTGCAGCATTGAAAGAGGGAAGATTTCTTTCTTCAATTTCATCAAGCAAATGGACTGCATCATCTGTGTTGTTTAATCTCATGTACATATCAGTGAGTGCAGTATGAGTGTGGGGATGAGAGAGAAAGCCAATTTTGGCAATGTGGGCATGCAGGGTTTGGCCTAGAGAGAGAGAGGAGAGCTGGCTGCAGGCTTTGAGGAGAAATGGGAATATGTGGGTGAGAGTACAAGGGGGGAGAGAGTCCTTGGTGTGGTTGTAGAGAGAGAGGGCCTCTGTGTAGGAGCCATTGGAAACCAGGTTCCTTAAGGTGTTGTGAGTGGGGGTGAGAGGAAGAGAGAGAAAGAGAGGCTTGGTCATGTGGACATATGCAGTGTTTGGCTAGAGAGAGAGAGAGAGAGAGAGAGAGAGAGAGAGGCTTATTTGATTTAGGCCACTGAATCATTCATTTTGACTGGTGGTGAAAAGAGAGAGAGAGAGAGAGTTTGGATCTCAAAAGAACAAGAAAAATGAGAGTTTGTTATTTTGAATATACTGTTGTAAAAAAAAAATTTAGAAAAAGAGAAAAATATAATTTTTAAAAAATATATAAAAATAAATAAATATAATATCTCATTACACATTCAAATTTTTTTTTTGCTATAGAATAGACATATAATATATCAAATATGTTTAGCATATCACCAATTCAAGCCAGAAATCGAAACGGTCTTCCGCGATTCTTGACCGAGATCAGTGATTCCGAATTCGAATCACGAATGTTTCAATGATTTCTTTTATGTGCATTTCCATTTATTGCTGGCCTACCTCTTCTAGCTCTTTGATGCAATTGTTTGGCATTTGTGGATCTTGTTTTAAAAAAAAATGGGCCTTTTAACATTTTATTTTATTTTTTCTCATTTGACAATATCAGCAAGAGACATGAATCTCAACCATATAGTTGGTGATGGCCAACCATTCTTGAAAGAAATTAATTTTTTCCAAAGTAATTCAAGATTAAAGTTTTAGGGTAAACTGATCAAAACATTGATAATTGGATTTGAGCAAAAAAAGGAAAAAAAAAAGAGTAGTTTTCATTTTTTTAAAAAAAAAATTTTCCCTGCATCTTGGGCAGAAATATAGATTACTTAGATTACATTTCAACAACAGAGTCTTCTTGGATCAAATTCATGAGGTAAAAAGGCCATATCAATCCATGGTCTACAACCTAAATTTTGGAATTTTCACACCAAGCTTTGATTTATGAGCTTGGC
Organism: Amborella trichopoda; assembly: GCF_054954075.1. Lineage (NCBI taxonomy): Eukaryota > Viridiplantae > Streptophyta > Magnoliopsida > Amborellales > Amborellaceae > Amborella > Amborella trichopoda. The sequence continues at coordinate 45,317,390 of NC_142340.1, read as the reverse complement.
TCATTTGATATTCCTTTTTAAGGCTTGTACAATTACCAATACTAAAACTTCTTCCCATATTTACCAATGCATCTTTATGAGAATTAATTATAACAGTGTAAATTATTGTCCAGAGAAACTTATTTCCTTCCATCTGCCATTTCTTTAAATACTTTTTTATTTATTTTTTATTTTTTTATTTTTTTATGAACTAAGTATGGCCAGGCTCGGGTGCTGCTCAAGCCCAGTAATATGGGCGAGTCCAAGAACTTGCCCGAATAGTGTACAAGGCCAAAACAAATCCTAAAAACTCAGAATATTCATTGAGACTAATGTAAAAAAAGTGTAAAAATCAAACTAAATTAAAAACAACATAAAAAACCCCAAATAAACTAGGAAAATACATATAACAAAGAAATTGCAGCATTTTTTTTATGAACTAAGTATGGCCAGGCTCGGGCGCTGCTCAAGCCCGATAGTTCGGGCGAGTCCACGAACTTGCCCGAATAGTGTACAAGGTGAAAACAAAAACTAAAAATTCAAAATATTCACTAAAAATAACGTAAAAAAAGAGTAAAAATCAAACTAAACTAAAAACAACATAAAAACTCCAAATAAACTATAAATATATATATAACAAAGAAATTGCAGATTTGAAAGAAGTTCTTTGATTTCATCAAGCAAGTGGGGTGCGTTACAGGATGAGAGAGAAAGCAGTAGAAAAAGGATTGAAAGAAGTTCTTTGATTTCATCAAACAAGTGGGATGCATTACAGGATAAGAAAGAGAAAAGTAGAAAAAGGATTGAACGAAGATCTTTGATTTCATCAAGAGAAAGCTGTTGAAAAAGGATTGAAAGTAGTTCTTTGATTTCATCAAACAAGTGGGGTGCATTATAGGATGAGAGAGAGAAAGTGTAGAAAATTTGCAGGATGAGAGAGATAGAAGTGCATTACAGGTTGAGAGAGAGAGAGAGAAAGTGTAAAAGTGCATTACAGGATGAGAGAGAGAAAGTGTAAAAGTGAATTACAGGATGAGAGAGAAAAAGTACAGGATGAGAGACAGAAAGTGTAGAAACCAGCGTTTAAAAAATTGCCGAGTCGAACCGTCCGGTTCTACTCGGAATTCACGAAAAAGGTACCGTATCGGTTCAAAAACCGGGATTCGTCCGGTTCTAGAGAGAACCGGACGATTCTGCACAGTGACTCGCCGATTCACTATACGGAATCGGCGAGTCCGTGAAGAACACGGGTTGCACAGTGTTCTGCACGGATTTTTTCAAATTTGTCATTTTTTTATCATTTTTTTTGTTTTTTTCGGCATGAGATCTGTTTTTCAGGCTGTAAACAGCTTTATTCAGATTTTTCAAGGATTAAATGGTGGAAAAATTGGTTGTTTTTGGATCAAGAAAAATTCGGGGTTTAGGGTTTCCGCCATTTCTAAAATTTCATGCCAAATAGGGTATGAATCTTTCAAAATTTGTAGGCATATTGATCTTAAAGCTGTGAATCAAAAGCTTTTGTTACTAATTTGTGATAATCGTTGAGAAAAACAGAGTTTTTTGGAGATTGAAGGCTTCGGTTCACAAAAACAGGTAAGAACTTTTGGTTTTTTTTTGTTTTCCGCCATTTGATTTATTTCACGGCATATTTTGAACCAAATGAGTTCAATAATTAGGGTTTTTAATCTTTATTGTGTCTAGTATGATTTAGAATTTTCAATTTTACGTAATCTGATCAATTACAGCAAGAAATTTGATATGAACAGTGAGATGCCTGCGGAACCAAATTCCGCTGTTTTTTTTTTTTTTTTTCCGCCTTTTGATTTTGTTTTCATGATATATTTGAAATAATGTGTTAAAAATTTAGGTTTTTGATTCCTTATATTGTTGTTTATCAGAAAATATAGTCAATTGGATGTAATTTATTCACTTGGAGGTGAATTTTTGAGTTAAAATCGCTTATGTAAAACGACTCTGTGAAGAACAAATTTTTTTTTTTTTTTTTTTTTTTTTTTTTGTGTAGCCCATGATAGAATTTTTTGTAATCTATGATCGAATTTTTTGTAATCCATGATCAAAATGTTTGTTTTTTTTTCTTGTAATCCATGATCGAATTTTATTTTTTATTTTTTATTTTTGTAACCCATGATAGAATTTTTTGTAATCCATGATCGAATGTTTTGTAATCCATGATCGAAATGTTTGTTTTTTTTTGTAATCCATGATCGAATTTTTTGTTTTTTGTTTTTTATGTAACCCATGATAGAGTTTTTTGTAATCAATGATTGAATTTTTTGTTATCCATGATGTAATTGTTTTTTTCTTTTTTTGTAATCCACGATCGAATTTTTTGTTTTTTTTTTTTGTAATGCATGATCGAATTTTATGTAATCCATGAACGAATTTTTTGTAATCCATGATAGAATTTTCTGTAATCCATGATCGACTTTTTTGTAATCCATGATCGAATTTTATGTAATCCATGATCGAATTTTTTGTAATCCATGATAGAATTTTCTGTAATCCAGGATCGACTTTTTTGTAATCCATTATCGAAATGTTTGTTTTTTTTACTTGTAATCCATGATCGAATTTTTTGTGTTTTTTTTTTTTTTGTAACCCATGATTGAATTTTTTGTAATATGATCGAATTGTTTTTTTCTGTTCTTGTAATCCACGATCGAATTTTTTGTTTTTTTATGTTTTTTTTTTTTTTTGTAATCCATGATCGAATTTTATGTAATCCATGAGCGAATTTTTTTTAATCCATGATCGAATTTTTTGTAATCCATGATCGAATTTTTAGAAAATTTATGATTTTTTTTTTTTAATCCATGATCGAACTTTTTGAAAATTTGTTAATTTGTTTTTTTAATCTATGATCGAATTTTTTGAAAATTTGCTGTACTTTTTTTTTTTATTTCTTTTTATCCATGATCGAATTTTTTGAAAAATGATGATTTTTCGAAAAGATGTGAAAATCGTGATAAAGTTTTGATTATCATGATGTATTAAACATTTAAACCCAATTTTTAATTTTTATTGTTTGAGTTTGCTGTAAATTTTTTTTTTTTTTTTCCATGATCGAATTTTTTGAAAAATGATGATTTTCCGAAAAGATGTGAAAATCGTGACAAGGTTTTAATTATCATGAGGTATTAAACCATATTTTAAATTTTTATTGTTAAAGTTTTTGTTGAAAAAATTGTATGTTGATGGATTATTTATGCAAAAAAATGCATGTTATTATATTTTCAATACAAAACTTTATTTTTTTTATCTGTTGTTCATGGATTTTTTAGTTGGAATGACTGATGTTAGCCGGCTCTTTGAAGAATTGTTTTTATTATTAATTTTTTAATGCAAAAAATGTATGTTCTTGATAAGTGAGTTGTAGCCATGTTTGGAGCTTGCATTTTGTATTATTCTAAATGTTTGTAATTGATATGTACGAAAATATTATTGTCCTTTTGCAATAACAAATAACAACGAATATGACTACATGAACTACCGCAACATATTATCATTACATATAGTGATTATTTTTCTTTTTGAACTGTCAGGTTAATTTAAACTTTTTACATCTTAATTTATATCGTATATTACTAATTTTATGCTTTATTGTAGTCTATGTATGTTGATATACTTATTCCATGATAATTCTATGTTTATCCTTTTGTGTGATGTAAATTAAATGTTGAATGGCGGTTCATGCAGGAGAAGAACATATCAATATTCGCATATTCATTCAAAAACATGAAAATTCTTAATGGAGTACCCTCATTTTTTATTGAATTCCTAAAAAACAATATTTATAATGAATTTTAATAATTTTTTCGGATTTTTTTGAAGCTTTATTCTGACCGATTCACCCGATTTCGATCCGGATCACCGATTCGCCGATCCGGATCGCCGATTCGCCGATCTGGATCGGTTTTCGAAAAGCTCGATCCGGGTCACGGATCCGGTTTTTAAACCATTGGTAGAAACATTACAGGATGAGAGAGAAAATGTAGAAAAGATAGTGTACGAAAAAGATATGAGAAAGAAAGTGTAGAAAAATTATAGGATGAGAGAGAAAATGTAGAAAAATAAAGTGTAGAAAAAAATATATATGAGAAAGAAAGTGTAGAAAAAAATATATATGAGAAAGAAAATGTAGAAAAATATATATATGAGAAAGAAAGTGTAGAAAAAATACAGAAAAAGTAGAAAGAGAAAGTAAAAAAAATAAAAAAACCAGCTTTTTTCGTATCAGAGCCAGGTTTCGATCCCGGAACCAGTGGGTTTTGTAAAAAAATTACAGGATGAGAGAGAGAAAATGTAGAAAAATAAAGTGTAGAAAAAAATATATATGAGAAAGAAAGTGTTGAAAAAAATATATGTGAGAAAGAAAGTGTCGAAAAAAATATATATGAGAAAAAAAGTGTAGAAAAAATACTAGAAAGAGAAAGTAGAAAAAATAAAAAAACACTCGATCTTGGGACCCGAGGGTTATGAGCCCACCACGCTACCGCGGCTCCACTCGGATTTTAGTTATGAAACTATTACATCTTATTAATATCTAATATTTATTTTGAACACTACTACAGATGTATCAGCTCTATTCTTACTGTTGCAAGCACAATAGCTCTTTAGAAGGGCTTTTCGATCCCAAATTTTTGGAATCCACTTGTGAACCGCCAGATCAGTATTTCTTAATATAAATAAATAGAAAAGAGACGTTGCGTTTCCAAAATTTTAGATCTGAGCATCGAGAAATTGGACAATCCGATCTGATCATCAAGAAATTGGACCGTCACTCTTCAATCTTAGGACTTGTGATAGAGTGCATAATTTTTTTGGTAGTGTTTTCTATATTTTTATTTTTTAAAGGTTTGTTACTAGATTGAGGTTGTACACCCTCTCATTTTGGGTTCCTAAAGACTAGGTACAATTTTTCTCGAGGGACTAAATGGATGATATGCTCTTAAACGATTTTCATATATGATCATCTTTATTCGGCCCCAAGATTATTTTAAAAACATTACCACATTACATGTTTGTTGTGCTTTTGGTATCTTGTTTGTGTTGAAAAATAAATAAAACTATTTGACAATAGCCAAATTAAACAAAACAAAAAAAAAAGAAAAATTATTTTTCCTCTATTTATTAATATTTTTGAGCTTGAGTTTCTTAATTCTCAGTCCCCATGAGAGAAGTTGTTCCTTCTTGCACCACAATATCACAAATCCCCCTCTAGAATGAACTCATGCCCCAATTTCCTATCCATAATAGTACGCAAACCAAAAAAAAAGGCAGAGAGTTCAGCGAAGTTAGCCGTCCTAACATCAGGAGGACCTGCATAAAAAAGAACCACATTTCCATCTCAATCTCGAATCACTCCTCCAAAGCCAAATACACCCGGGTTGCCTATCGAGCTGTCATCGAAAATTAATTTATATACCCCCTATGGCGGTGGCAACCATCTCCCTTTAAGCCTACATTTGGTGAAATTCAAGTGGAATATATCACCTAAAATTCTTCTAACATCTAATTCAATGATATCCAGTCCCCCCGGAGTAATGGAAAGAAAAGACCAAATACAATGCAGAATTCTATCCAAGACCTTTTCACAAGACAAAGTCACCCCTTTGAAGACTCTCTTATTCCTTTCTTTCCAAAATTCCCAAAAAATGACTCCTCTAACAATTTGCCAAGTAATAGCCCCCAGCTTCGGAAGTAGAACCAAGAGGCCCTCTATTATCCCCACTACTGTGAGGGGCATTACCAATGCAACTCCCAACTTCCCGAAAAACCATCTCCAAATATGACTAGCAAATGTACAATGTAGGAATAGATAGTTACCTAACTCCCCATCTGCCTTACACAAGAGGCAAATATTTTGTAAAATCATTTCACGCTTAATGAGATTATCAATAGTAAGCACTCAATCTTGGGCCATCAACCACAAAAATCCTTGAACCTTCAAAGGAAGAGGCCATTTCGAAATCCTAGCAATAATAGGCATAGATCATCTTACCTTATCGTGGAGGAGCAAATAATACATGGATTTAATCGAAAAAAATGTTATTCTTATCCGCCACCTCATCATTTGCATTCAAAGGAATATAAACATCTTTCAGCATCTTAAGAAGCTCAAAAAGTTGAGAGAAGAGCAAATAAGGAATTCTATTATATGGAAGATCTATATTCCATACTATTTGGTCACCTCGGCGAGCATAATTGGCTAAGATAGATGCATCTTGATTAACCACTATTTGAAACATCAATGGGAAAATTAATTTCAGTGGAGAATCCCCTACCCATTTGTGATGTGAAAATGAGATATTACTTCCAATGCCTAGACACCATCTATTATCTATATGGATGAGTCATTTACACAACTGAATAGCCTCCCAATAAACTGACATACTTGAGGTTCCTCTCATTTTCCCTTGCCATGTGTCGAATTTATTAACATTATACTTTGAAATGAGCACCTGATACCAGAGATGGTTTTTGAGAGTTAGACTCCTTCACCACCATTTGCAGAGCAGAGCATAATTAACCAACTTGATCTTTCTGATGCCAATGCCTCCTTCCTCCTTTGGTGTGCAGACCCTATCCCATCACAGAAGGTGAAACTTTTTCTTATCTACGGAAGATCCCCAAAAGAAGTTCCTCATCATAGACTAAATCTTTTTTGTCACCGAAGTAGGGATCTGAAGAATAGACATTAGGTAGATTCACAGATGCACCTCAAAATTCACAGATGCACCTTAAAAATCTATCGGAAATGTTGTTTGAATGTTGAAAAAACCCACTAATCAATCATCTCGGCATTGAGATGTATGAATATGAAAAAAAAAGTTTTTGAGTCCTAGAAATAGCGCATCTTGCAACACATTATCTAGACCATCTACTTTCAAGATTTTCATATATTTATAGATCTACTTGAGTTTAGCCATTTTTAAAATTTAAAATTTTCTCATTAGGTATGAAAATAAAATTTAAGATAATTCTAATAACCTTTTACAACAAAATTACATGTTATGATAAAATTTTAAGGTGCGTCTTAATTGGATTATTTAAGGTTGCAACCTTATAGAAACCACACCTTTAAATAAATTATAACAATATATTTTAGTTATAATATTTAAATAAGGAAATGGTTATATAAGTGCAAGACTCTAAGCAATCAAATTAGGATATACCTCAAAAAGTTCACTAGAAGAAGTTGTTTTGATGCCCTAATATCCTCAAATTGATCATCCCGTCCTCTATGGATATAAAAAAAAAAAAAGATTTCAAGTTTTGGAAATAATGCATCTTGTAATGCATTTTTGGACCGTCAATTTGCAAGATTTTCATAGATCTGCTCGATTTGCACTTTTTTGAAACTTTAAATTTTATATTTAGAGATGAAAATATCTTTTAAGGCTATCACAAAGATTTCCAGTATAGAAACCGCATTTATTGACATTATTTGAAGGTGCACTTTACTTTGATTGTTTAGAACCGCGGTTTATATAAATCGCACCCAATAAATAAGGGTGTTGTTTGTATGAGGCCAATGCTTTAAACAATCAAAATATGGCACACCTTTAAATAGTATTTGAAAACTTATTTTCATCTCTATTAATAAAAATTTAAAATAGTATAGATCAAGTAGATCTATGAACACTTGAAAATCTTGAAAATTTGAGGGTTTAAATAACACATGCACTATTTTCAAAACTTGAAAACTTTTATTTATCATGTTCATATATCTTGAGGTTGAGATGATTGAATTGAGGGTTTTTCAGCTTTGAAACAACAATTTTTTTTAAAGATTTTTTGAAATGCGTCTTAATTTGATTGTTTAGAGCCTCACACTTATATAAATGTATATTTTTAACATACAAAAAACAATTTATAACATAATATTTAAGAGTATAGATTTTATGAGACCCGCCCATACCCATATGTGCAGGACCTCAAAAGATCTATTAAATTTGGTATAGATCTCTATAAAGTTATAACATGAGATATCGGGCTTGACTTTTCTACATACATATCGGTGCCAAATTTAATGGTCATCTACCAAATTTAATGGTGATATGCGTCCTACACAAATCGGTGTGATCCGACCGATCCAACCCGTTATTTTCCTAAGTTCCATTCCATTTCCTCAAAGCAAGTTCAATTCTATTTCCTCTTAAGCATCCTCTCCCCTAGTGCGCAGGCCTGAGAAAAACCCTCTTCGATCAATTAACTCCTCTAATAGTAAGCCCTCTAGGCTTTAACGATACACAACCCAAAATGCATAGAGCTCTTTATATACACAAACCCATGTTCAGTCCTGGCTGATCTCTCTCAAGGTTCTCTAATGGCTTCCTTTCGTCCAGCTTTAAGGACCCTTAGACCAAAGTTGCTGGTTTTACTTTCTGGGTCCTCTGTATTTGGCCCCATATTTCATGATTTTGGAGGAAATTCGAAGTTGGGTGGTCGTATTTCAAACCATTTTTATTGCTCTCAATCTCGCCATTCTAGCAGAGAGACCGTTATAGATTTGAGCCAGTTCCCGCCTGAAAGAATCAGGAACTTCTCGATCATTGCTCATGTCGATCATGGGAAATCGACTCTGGCCGATAGGCTTTTGGAGCTCACTGGAACCATCAAGAAAGGGCTTGGTCAGCCGCAATACCTCGATAAGTTGCAGGTCAGGTGTTTAAGCTTAAAACCCAACTTTTCTTTGGTATTCTCAAGGTATTCTTTCATGGGTTTTGTAGACTTTAGCAGAAGATGGTGAATTGTTTTGATGTTGTTTTATGTTTTAATTAATGTGTGGAATTTTTAGTTTTTACTATACTTCTAGGTTCATTACTTCACTCATTTGTTCATTCTTTTTCCTTTTTTGGGGTGTTAAGTCTGTTTTCTGGTGCTGTGTTCCTTTCTTTTCATCCACACCTTAATATTTTTAAATGTTTAATACATTTATTAATAGGTGAATATTCACAGATCACAATGTAGTGAGTGTTTGTTGTTATTGCAAGCTCTTCGATATCTTCTGCAACTTGTGGGTTTCTTTTCAATATTTGTAATGATTTTTGAGCAATTATTACCACATACTGAAAACGAAATCATAAGCATTCCATTTTTAATGTTGCAAAAAATTCATAATTGGAACCTCACACCCGTTACAGATTGTGGCTTCTATCTTTTTCCTTAGGGTGTAGTCCATTTGGTGGAGCTTCTCCTGCTTTAAATAAATTTTTGGGTTTAAAGTCATTCTTGAGGTATCTGAGTACGTTTACTCTTGTGTATAACCGTGAAGAATTACAAATTAAGTGCTCATTTGGCTCCCCATCACAACTTTAACCCATATTGTAAAGGAGAAAAAGCAAGTCTCTTGATCCGTGTTGATGCATAGGCACCCTGTGACATCTCCCAATTTTCACTTCTATAAAGGTGCATCCTTGTCAAGCTTTCGGGGACTAGAAATGCTATTTCCAAAAAACAGTCTTTCTAATGAACCCGAAATGAAAATAAACTAGAAAATTTTAATCATGGAAAAAATAGTTTTTCTAATGAGCCCTACCACTAAAATTCGTACGTTCCATGAGGAGTGCTGCAAAAGGCCAATTAATTTGAGTTTTTATCCAAACTCATGAAAAAATAAGAGCAGTTCTCAAAACCAGTGAATAAAAACAAGTTTTGAGTTGGAAAAATTCGTCTACATCAACTTGACTAGTTCATTGCCGAGTTTTACAAACGAAAAAACTCAGGATGTGTGTTCTTTATTTACAAGTTTCTACTTCAATTTGACACATAAGTCTCTGCCAATGTTGTAGAATTGTGGTTTAACTCAAGTAACGAGCTAGGTTGTTTCCCCCTATAACAATTTGTTTTTAAAAGTTTCCATGTAAAACTTTGACAAACTTGCCATGTTTTTCCATGTTAAGTTCTTGACTTGGCACGAAGACTCAGTTTGTCATCATCGTCAAATCCTTTTTTCCAACTAATTGGGGTCGGCTACATAGACCTTGGTCTGTCATTCAACTCTATTAAGGGTCATACCCTCATAAGTCCTCGTATATTTTCTCACTAGTAGATTCAGTTTGTATAGTGACCGAATCAGTCACCGGGGTGGTGTTTTTGAAACACTTTTGAAAACCCATTCCCATGGTTGAAGTTCATCATGATAGAAGACAATTTGGAAACAATAATTCCAGACTCGGTTAACACCAGTTTGGCTCAAGTTCAATGGTTGGAGCTCAATTGCAAAGTCCAAATTTTCAATGCACATTTTATCCTAAACTAGGTTTTCGAGTTCTAGACAAGTTAAAAGAAACAGTTACAGCAATGGTCATCATGTCGGACATTTCGCTTGCTAAGAAGAATACATAAAATTGGATTAGTTAACTGATCTGTGTGCACAGCAAGGTGGTTTGTCACCATCAAACAACTTGGCCATGCATGCTGGTTAGTGTGCATGGAAAAACCACTTTTTCGAACTTTGGAGTTTGGATAAAGAAAGACTATTTGCAATCGACCACACTGTCTTGTTACCTGACATTTCGACACTCACAGGCTTGAATCATCGATTATAAACACTCGAAATATTGAAATTTAATTTGAAATACTGGAATCCTATCTGGGCACATTGAATAGATCCTCAATATATATAATAAGAAACATGGTATGCTCCAAATTTATCAGGTTGGCTGTCAATTTTTATTTTCCGGACATTACACCTTCAGGTGGATATTGGTTTAAACTGCTGTATGTATATATATATATATATGAGCAATGATCCAATGCAACGGTTGTATCATAGTATAATGCAACGACACTTCTAGAAAACCATGTTTGTGGTATATGTATGGCCTCAAATTTTGCACACACACTCTCTTCATCTCAATAATCAATCCCCCCAAAAAAAAAAATATTTAATTTGAAGCCTAGATATGGTCAAAATGAGTCCCCTCCAAAAATGAATCCAGACCATTCATTTTGTGAATTTCAAGATCTTAGCCTTTATAAACTCAAAATCATTTTTTTCTTTTTTAACATTTTTCATCTAATGATAATAAAGCCATCCAAAAAAATTGGAAATGAAAAAATTCTTCTAAGGCCTAGATCTAAGCATCTTACCAAAATGAACGGTTTATATTAATTGGGCTAAAAAAATACTTGCAAAGTTGTGTTTTCAATTTTTTCTTTTTTTGTGATTGTTCATTAGAATGAAAAGAGTGTATATTTCAAAATTTGGATCAAACAAATAGCCATAAGAGGGTTTTTTAAGGTTATTGCATCATATTACTATACAACGGTTGCATGAAATCATTGCTCTATATATATATATATATATTGAAGATACTACAAAACGGCTATAGGTGAAAATGAACAGTGATTTCGCCTACCCTCATGACCATCCAAACTTCATTGCACGGTCACAGTTGTCCGGTAGTGTTTCAATTTGCATTTTTTTTTACTAATCGGAATGATCTGAAATTTGGAGTGTTTGTACATCTTAGTGAGATGCACCTAATAAAAATATGAAAAAAATAATTCATAAATATAAATTGACCAAAATACCCCCTAAATTTTTGGGGGTATTTTGGTCAATTTATATTTTACGAATTATTATTTTTTCATATTTTATTAGGTGCGCTTCACTAAGATGTACGTATGCTCCAAATTTCAAATAATTTAGATTTGTAGAAAAAAAATGAAAATTGAAACATTATCGAACAACTGTGACCATCCGATGAAGTTTGGAGGGTAATGAGGGTAGGCGAAATCACTGTTCATTTTCACCTATAGGCGTTGGGAAGAGTTTTCCTATATATATATATATATATATACACACACACACATACATATTCAAGATCTCATTTCGCCCTTGTTGCTGGGTGTTTTAGGAAGAGAAATTTGATTTGCATGTTGTTATATTTGTGCCTTCTCATGATCTCACAAGTGCTAACATGGTTGCTTTATCACATTAGTCCTTAACAACCTCTATCTTTATTATAACATTTTAATACATAGCAGACCTGAAAGCGAAAATTATGAAATCCAGTCCTTTATAAATTTCGTCTTTTGCCACTCATTTTAAAGATTACATCCTCATAAATGATATTTTATTGCTTTAGCCATTGTGGACTGATTAGCTTTTCTTTCCATCTCCAGGTGGAGAGAGAAAGAGGGATCACAGTTAAAGCCCAAACAGCTACCATGTTTCACAGGCATAACCTCGATTCAGATAAACCTTCTCTATCAGAAGCACCCAATTTCTTACTTAACCTAATTGATACACCAGGCCATGTGGATTTCAGCTATGAAGTGTCAAGGTCCCTTGCAGCTTGCCAAGGTGCACTTTTGGTAGTGGATGCAGCTCAAGGGGTCCAAGCCCAAACCGTTGCCAACTTTTACCTTGCTTTTGAGTCCAACCTCACTATAGTCCCTGTTATAAACAAGATTGATCAGCCAACTGCTGATCCAGATCGTGTAAAAGCTCAATTGAAATCCTTGTTCGATCTTGACCCAAAAGATGCTCTTCTAACCAGTGCCAAGACTGGTCAAGGCCTTGAACAGGTTCTCCCTGCTGTTATAGAGCGAATACCTTCCCCTCCTGGAATTACAGACTCCCCCCTACGAATGCTTTTGTTGGATTCTTACTATGATGAATATAAAGGAGTGATTTGCCATGTTGCAGTAGTTGATGGTGCTCTTCGTAAGGGGGATAAGATTGCATCAGCTGCTACTTCCCAGGTCTTTGAATCTCTCTCTCTCTCTCTCTCTCTCTCTCTCTCTCTCTCTCTCTCTCTCTCTTCTAGTGCCTGGAGCACCTGTATAAATCACCTGGTCGCTCCAGAAAGTTAGAATCTCAGAACAGTTCTTAGGGATTGGTCTTTTCTTTAAATGACTATTTTTTCTGTAGTTAGAGGTACTGCAGTAGCATCTTCATATGTGGAATAAACTAGGGTTGGAATAGTCATTTCAAAAGAACTTGATTGGTCCAGGTTGAAAGTCCAAGTTTCTGGTGCCTCTGCATGAATAATGGAAATATTTTAGGCAATGTTTTCCCCTTTTTTAAATTTGTTTGTATGACATTTTGTAGCCCAACCCATTGTGAATCAAATAATTATATACAACAAGCTCATAATCGTATCTACAGGTTTATGAAGTTCTGGATGTTGGTATTATGCATCCTGAACTTAAGGCCACTGGTGTGCTCTTCACTGGGCAAGTGGGTTATGTTGTTACTGGCATGCGCTCAACCAGGGAGGCACGTGTAGGGGATACACTGTATCATGCCAAGAGTGTCGTTCAGTCTCTTCCTGGTAATAATGTCTATGTTCACCTTTTCGCCATTTTACTTTAGCAAGTAAAACGAATATAGGAAAATTATGGATACCTCCCCCCAAAATGAACTTTGTAGACATTCTATCCCCCAATACTTTTAGTATCACACTCATAACCCAGTAAGTGGCTTTTCTTGCTTTTACCCCGAATCAAAAAGTCAATGTTTTAAAGACTAAACTACCCTTCCCAATTCTTACCCTATCCATTGAATCTCTCTCTCTCTACTCGCCCTCTTTCTCCATCTACCCGCCCTCTCTCCACCTGCCCTCTCTCGTTCTCTCTCCCTACCGATCCTCTCTCTCTACCTGCCTTCCCTCGCTCTCTACCTGCCTCCCCTCTCTCTCCGCCCAATATCAGTCTCGCTCTACCCAATATTACTCTCTCTCTCTCCGCCCAATATTCGTCTCTCTCACTCTCTCGTGTTGAAAAAATGCGGTCCGGCACAAAAGTGCGACGGACCAGCCTTTGGCTTCTGGAAATCCATAAGCCTCATGACCGGTCAGGCATACACTAGTCACGAGGCTTTTGGATTTCTAGAGGCCGGTCTAGCACACTTTTGTGCCGGACCGCATTTTTTCAACACGAGAGAGATAGGGTGGGTGGCGAGAGAAAAGAAAGAGAGGGCGGGTAGAGAGAGAGAGAGATTTAATGGGTAGGGTGAGGGAGGGGAAGGATAGTTTAGTCATTAAAATTTGACTTTTGAACCGAGGGGGGGGGGGGGGGGGGGGGGGGGGGGGGAGGGGTTAAAAGCAAGAAAAAACAGTAATTAAGGGATAGATTTTTTTTAAAAATGTAAAAACAGTAAGAAGCGTTGTCCAAATTCAAGCAACTGAGCTGAGAGTATCAATTCATTTGCAGCTAATATCGTTTTACTTTAACTTATCGTATAAGAAAAGTATAATATGAGACCATTTATCTTTGGTACAAGGGGGTCCCAATTAATCTTAATCATTAGATGTGAAATTAGTTGGTTGCATTTATTCCAATGCCCTAGCTCAAACTTCAACAGAAATTCTCTCGAATTTTGTGGCGCATCCAAGCTATCTGATTTCACATTGGATGATTGTAAGTAATTGTGACCTCTTTTGTATCAAAGGTAAATGGTCTTATTGTATACAATCCCTATCATATAAGTCATTTGTGCTATATGATTTGGGTTTTTTAAATTATGTAGTCAACCTTCCATCATGTTAGTCATTATGCTTCTGTAACCATCTATATTTTAGTATCACAATGTCTTATATACGACCTTGGAAATGGTTACCTTCTAAAATTCTTTGAAAAATTAAGGACCAACCAAAACTGAGGCTGCACAATTGTAATCAGAAGATGAACGTGTGCAAACACATTTGACATTCTTTCAATTTTGTATTTTTACTGTAACATTATCTTTTGCCACTGCATTTTGGTCCAAAGATACTGCTAAATATTAGAGCAACCATTTTTATGGTTTCTATGTTTATTGTCATGGTAGAATAGGTACACATATCATAGTGAGTGCTTGCTTTCATTTTATCATTGTCCTGTCCCATGTGAATTATATCTTACAGGTTTTAAGCCGGCAAAGCATATGGTGTTTGCTGGGATCTATCCTGCCGATGGTTCTGATTTTGATGCCCTGAACCATGCTATTGAGAGATTAACATGCAATGACGCGAGTGTTTCTGTTGCTAAGGAGAGCAGCACAGCACTTGGCCTAGGCTTCCGGTATTGTTTGATCTTTGTTAATGTTGGACCATTTATAGGAAGAAATGGTTTCAGAAGCTTGCTAGTCTTCTGTCTTCATGGTGCATGAGAATCGGAAAGTATCCTATCTGACAATGGGAAACCATATTCATTGGGTCGTCAGCACCCAATGAAATGAGCCTTGGACAGAAAGTGAGGGGGTCATGTCCTGTTCTGGTGCTCTCTCCCCCATCCTCTCTCCATCATCGTCCATCTTTGCTAAGACAGTGGGACCCCTTGGCCCCAATGGATGTTCTGTGGTTTCCCATAGTCCATTTGATTATTGGTATCCTATTTTCTGTAAGAACTAAAAAATGGTTCTGGTTTATTTGGCACGAACCTGTTCCTTGAGGAATAAGGATTACTAATATTTATTGTTTACACAGGTGTGGCTTCTTAGGATTACTTCACATGGATGTCTTTCATCAGAGGCTAGACCAAGTATGCTTTAGTACTTCTCGGGCTCTTCTCTTTGAGAAAAAGTAAATAATCATTGTCTAGAGCACTTCATTCCAACAAACTGGAATCGGAAGAACTTAAGGCCTTATTTCTTATAAGTGATGATTCGTTGAAAACAGGAAATGATAAGATCTGAGACAAAAAAAGGTTAAGAGATTGATGGTTTCTATGCCATGTTATTCTCTGAAGTCCTTACAATGATTGTAAATAACAGGGTTTCTTCTTTGTAGAACTTGAAATTTTGAAATATAACTATGACCTTTTTGTAGTGAACATGAGAAAATGACTACTAGTATCTAGGAAAATTTGGCAGACCATAATGACAAGAGCAACTTTGGTGTCATTTACTGTTCATCTTTTAAACCTCCTTTTAGTGTATTACCATTACTTTTGGGTTGGAGGGTGGGGTTTGTTCTTTAATTTTCCTAGGTCATGTAGGAAAATTCAAAGAAACCACTAAAATTAGTAAGAAAACGTGCCAAAACAAAAGCAAAATTTGGATAAATCCTAAGGTTTCCTCCTCACCCCAAGCTAGGATTTTAAAAGCCTAAGCTTTTCTTTCTTTTTCAATTATGAAAATCACATGGAATGACCCCTCAAGGCCCTATCGTCTCATATATATTATAATTTAATATTCAAAGATATTAAATGTCCATACAATAATTACAATGACTCAAAAAGTGCTAACATAAACAAAAAATTTGTATAACAAATTTACCCCTGTGAACTGTAACCTGTGAACAGTGCCAATGAATGGTACCTATGAACAATGTTCATGAATACTAACTAGTAAATAATAAATAAAAATAGAAAAAGAAAAACCCTTGAATCCCTAAAAAAATCTAAAAACCCGAAATATGAAATCTAAAAGTAAGATTAATATATACATCTTTTAAAATTGAATAAAAACTAAAAATAAGAATAGTTTTGTCTTGCATCGTTCTCCCTTGATTGGAGAAAACTAGTCGTCGAGTTTTGAATTTAGCATCAAAACCAAGGAATTGATACAAACTTATCAAATTCGGTTATCCTTGAAATTGCTTTGAAAATTGAATAAGAATCTTCAAACGCAATTTTTCGGTATTTGGAGGCTTTCTCGACATCTATTTCATTACTTGCTAAAACCAGAGCCACAATTTGTGGTTTGAGTCGACCACACTTCCACTGTGCTATTCTGATTGCAATGCCCTAAATCTCTTGAATACTCCACCTTGTTGATATCCTTGAGATCTTCAAAGGCTATGATTTTGATCAGTCCCCCTATGGCCTTCTCTCCATATTCTTCATGAGAAGGATCCTCTTTCGAAACATCTGTATCTATATCTTGATCCTTATCATAGATCAGATCTCGTAAGAGATCTTGTTGTTCATTTGCATAAATATTAAAGATTGATGGCAAATTCCAATCTACAACCTGCTGATATTTTTACAACCTATGTCAAAATAAAAAAATGTCATCCTTCAAATTGAAAACCCTGGAGTGATGTTCCCCACATTTAGATCTTCTATTGTTTTCCTCTTGACTCGACTCTTCATGTGGAGTACAGAGGTAAAAAGGGCTGTGTTGTGCTTGACATCTTCTTGGGCAGGAAGATCACTGTCTTGCCCATGAATGATGCTGGCAAATTGCTGCACCAGCTGCTGAGTTGACCTTTTAAGTTCCTCAATTTCTTCATCTCTCGGACCACGAAGTGGGTCTACAAAAAAAAATCTCCCCTCCCATGGCCCCTTCTCGCCTCCATGGGTTCACCAAAATCACAAACCCTAAGCAAAGGATCAACAAAAAAACTGCTGAAATGAACAAGATCTAGGTTGATTTGGCAAAACTTGAGCCAAAATCAGCAAACCCTAAACCCAGTTGTAACTTCTAGGCTTCGTTGTTGAAGAAAACTATAACTCTAATACCAAATTGATGTAGGGAAATTTAAAGATAGCAGTAAAATCATCAAGAAAACATGCCAAACACAAGCAAAATTTGGAAAAACCCTAAGGTTTCCTCCCCACCCTAAGTTAACGGCTCTAAATGCCTAAGCTTTTCTTTCTTTTTCAATTTTGAAAATCACGTGGAATGACCCCTCAAGGCCTTACCACCTCTTTTATATTATAATTTAATATTCAAAGATATTAAATGTCCTTACAATAATTAAAATGACCCAAATATCCTAACTTAAACACAAAATTCTTAATGACAAATTTACTCCTATGAACAGTAAGTAACACATGAATAGTAACTATGAACAATAGATGTGAATAGTAACTAGTGAATAGAAAATAAAAATACAAAAAGAAAACCCCTATAATCCCTAAAAAAGCTTAAAAACCCTAAAAGTAAAACCTAAAACTAAGATCAAAATATACATCCTTTATAGTTGAATAAAAATTAAAAATAAAATTAATTTTGTTATGCATCACGAGGTTGATTATGTTTTATCGAACTTATGAAGGTGGTTTGAATTGTCCATAAGCTGGGAAATGTGTGTCCAAAAGCTTTCAATTTCAAGTGCTTTCCTTTCAGCAATTCATGTTGGGAACCTGATATTTTATACACCTTACAGGAGTATGGAGCCCGGGTTATTTCTACTACCCCAACAGTGCCTTATATTTTTGAATATTCAGATGGAAGGTATGTCCATATACATATGCAACTTAAGCATGATGCTTTATAACACCTTGCTTACCAATTTAAAAAAATTTACTGTTTGATATAGGACGTGCAGTTACTCACATTTAAGCTTTGTTTCTCTGATTAGATACATCTTTTCTACCAATTATAAAATAAATAATGTCTTGTTTAGCAAAGAAGATGTGCAGAACCCTGCTGCATTGTCTTCAAATTCTGGAAAACGTATAGTGGCATGTTGGGAGCCATCAGTAATTGCTACGATCATTATCCCTAGTGAGTAAGCTCTGATTCCTTGTTTCATTTCTCTTCTTTCTTCATGCCTTCTTAAATTTACTTGGCTTGTCCAAACTATGTTTCATTTCAATGGTCTTTTGTTTTCATTCTCTTTTCTTTGTTTCATTCTATATGTTCCATTTGTGCTTGGAACTTTGTCTCTGCAGGTTGGCATTTGGCACATTAACCTCCATGTTGTATATGTGGGATTTCACTTGATAAGATACTTTGTACACCGCAATATTAATTCTCATATTACATCTTAATATTATGTACCTTTAGATATGTAGGGCCTGTTATTACCCTTTGCTCAGAAAGGAGAGGAGAACTACTGGAGTACTCATTTATCGATAGGTGAACCTTCTCTAGAAACTCTCTTCTTCTTCTTACTCTCTCTCTCTCTGTGTGTGCATGCGTGATTATTTTGGTTTTCTGGGGGAGTTGTCAAAATTGAATTATTCTTTGGGATGGAACTATTGATGAATTATATTTTGTCATTGGTATTCTTCATGCAGTCAACGAGCCTTCATGAAATATCGGTTGCCACTGAGGGAGATTGTTGTGGATTTCTATAATGAGTTGAAGAGCATAACATCCGGTTATGCCTCATTTGACTACGAGGATGGAGAGTAAGTTTGGAGTTCTCTAACTGTAATGTTTGTGTTGGAACATTTGTCATACTTAAAAAAGGGGTTTGTATACTAGAAGACCCTTTACTTTTGTTTCAAGGAGGTCATAATCACCTTTAGCCATTTGATGTGAAATCCGACAGCTTAAAATTTACCATTTGAAAAATTGTATTTTGGACTTTTTGCTATTAAATGACACACCCCAGCCACTAGATATCACATCTAATGGTCTTTACTGATTGATACTTCCTTATACCAAAAGTTAATAGCTTATTGTATACATTTTCTGTCTTGCTTATCTTTGGTATGACGAATATTTGGCATTTGAGTTCATGTGGCTCACATTGTGCAGAATATAAAATTATCCTTTAGCAGCCTCACCAAAAGTTGTTTCTTTTTTCTCGAATATTATTTCATGATTTTGTTGAAACAGGTATCAAGTTTCAGATCTAGTGAAGCTTGACATACTTCTTAATGGTCAAGCAGTTGATGCTATGGCCACCATTGTTCATAAACTGAAGGCACAAAGAATTGGTCGGGAACTGGTGGATAAGCTTAAGAAGTTCATTGATAGGTCTTTTACTACAATAACCTCAAGATACACCTCGATGCATGCAAGTTTATTCATTATCGTTGCCTCTCTCTCTCTCTTTCACACTCACACACACACATACACTCATACGCACACACACACACACTCATACACACACATACACACGCGTGTGCACGCACACACAAACAAACAAACTACTGGGCTCAACATTCAGTCTAGTGAATGCAAGTTGTTTGAATATCATTGCTCTCTCTCTCTCTCTCTCTCTCTCTCTCTCTCTCTCTCTCTATACTAGGCCCAGCACGCATGAATGCAAGTTATCACGGTGTTGTTATTCCTCTCCCCCTCTCTCTCTCTACTAGGCCAGCATGCATGAATGCAAGTTATCCCAGTGTTGTTATTCCTCTCTCTCTCTCTCTCTCTCTCTCTCTCTCTCTCTCTCTCTATACATTTATGCGCACCTTAGCACACATATGATGCCCTCTCAGTCTCGGCCTTTATACATTTGTGTAAAGATATGGACATTGCTGTGGCATCACTTTTGTGCTTTCTGATATGTTTTTGAAGTATCAGACATGGCTATTGCACCCATTTTTAAAAATGCACATGCTTGTGCAGGTTTGCAACACTTCCCCTTTGTTATTGTGATCATGCTAAAACATGTCTAATGAAATTTACAGGCAAATGTTTGAAATAACCATCCAGGCAGCTATTGGATCGAAGGTCATTGCAAGGGAAACGTAAGACATACTTCATTTTGCTCTTTAATGTTAATTTGGAGAAAATCGATGACAATTTAGAGATATGCATAGAATAAATCTGATTTTCCCCCTTTTTTAGGCTTTCGGCTATGAGGAAGAACGTGCTCGCGAAATGCTATGGAGGCGATGTTACGAGAAAAAGGAAGCTTTTGGAAAAACAAAAGGAGGGAAAGAAGCGAATGAAGCGAGTAGGTTCGGTTGACATTCCACAGGAGGCATTTCATGAACTGCTCAAAGTCTCTTGAATTGGTAACCCCAATATTGTGCTGTAATAATTGGAAAAAATTATGTGCTTTTCTTTGTGAGAACAATAGCTTAAATTTTTTTATTTTCTTTTCTAATAATAGTCAGGAATTTTGTTAATTATTGTAAAAGAAAAATGGGTACTTGGTATCTAATGAAAAATTTTGGATTTTAAGTGGGCTTTTTATGCATAATGACAGTGTATATAGCCTCTTCTTAAAAAATGTATATTTGAGGTGTATAGACTCAGTTTGTTTGTGTCAGAGAGAGAGAGAGAGAGAGATTTCTTCAGGCTTGAGAAACTTTTCCATTGTATATTGTGTTGCTGGTAATTTCTTCAAAATAAATCGGAGTGTGGCAAAAAGTGAATTGGTGGGGGAAATTACAGAATTTGGTGGGGAAGATATATAGTGGGGAGATTCATTGATGAAATTTTATATTTAGGAGATGGGAAAATATTCTATAAGCCAAAGGGTTCATATATACAATACAACTGGAGCTTGAAAACACAGTCAGGAGGGCTTTCATGGGCTAAAATTTTGATTCCAAATAATCTAAAAAAATAAAATTTGAGTTCTTGGAGGCTTAGATACATTGTGATGGCTTGTCATTATAAAAAATGGCATATTCATCTGTAATTATTATTATTAGTTTTTTACAAGGAGACTATTTATTTTTAATACAAGGCAGTCATAATCACTTTTATCAAGTATCTATTTGTCTAGAGTCAAAGTTCAAAGTAAAAATTTTTGAGTCTCGTGGCACACCCTAAGGTGCTCAATTTAACATCTATTAACTATGAGTAACTATGATTTATTTGTAACAAAAATAAATGGTTTTGAAATATATTAATTCCTTTAAATATGGATGAAGTTTATGTAGGGCTTAGGATTTAAGAAAACAAAATAAAGCCTCACCTCAAATCCTCATGCGAATAGCACTTTGGGCATTGGAAATTTTATGATGGTTCTAAAATCAATTTCTAACACCAACAATAAAATTTGAATCTAAAAAAAATAGTATATATCTTGCAGATCTGTGAACGCCTTTTTTAGGGTGAAATGGACGATCTAGATGATTTATTGCAATAATTTGTAGAACTTTTTTTAGGGTGAAATGGATGGTCCAGATGATTTATTGCAATATACACTATTTATAGAACTTGAAATTCTAATTTTTTTTTTCACAACCACAACGTAATTTTTGAAAAGTTTTGAGGTGAGGCTTTACTTATTTTGATAGGGCTGATCAAACCGTTTTCCTTTTTGGGGTCCAATGGATCCCTACTTTCCAACACCAATACAGTATGGGAAGATATTTTGTAGGCAGTTGCATGAATTTGAAGTAATCAATAAAAGCCAACAAAACATGTCAAATCGCTTAACAAAACCATGTGAAATAGCGTAGCCAATGAAACAACTCAACTGATTTTTATGTCGTATTGCATACTCTGATGAGCATGTTATACACTTGCTCTCTTGGGCGAAAGAGCTACTAATGATGCGAAATTTTGGAATTTACTTTAAAATGGCTAATGAGTGTTTTCAAATAAAAAGAAAATTTGAATATTGAGTTTTTGAACACTTAGATTTGATTGTCACAAAATTAGATTTTTTAAAGCTTTTTTTTTTACATGTATATGTAAAATGTGTAAGATTTGTATTGGGTTGGTCATGCTGTGTATATAAGCTTCAAAACCCGATGGGTTGATTTTTGGTAAATAAAAAGTGAGAATAAACAAACAACAAGCACGAAAGACAAAGTTGAAAAATAATATAAAAGGATTACTAGAATTTTATGTGGTTCGCCCCCAAAGGGCTATATCTATGGGCATGACAAACTGAATCCATTATACTGATGAGAGTACATAATAGGTTTTGGGGTACAAAGGTATCGTACTAACTACAATAATATGAAGTCGAACAACCCTTGGAACTACTCTTTATTTTCTTTACTCCTAGCTACCATTACGGAGCACACCAAATCGATATGCGAGAGTAATAAGAAACGACCGTCTTCATTCAAAATGTTCATGAGAACTGCGTCTTTATAAGAAACAACCATTTATCTCTATACGAGGCATAGACAAATTGTTTATCTCACTAGAAGCTCATTTCTCTCTCTAGAAGCTACTTCAGATGCTCCTTCTTTGTATAGGAGGCCCTTGCCTGTCTCTAGAGAAGTCCACCTTTCCCCTAAGGCGATGGTGCAAAATGCTTCACTCTCTTATTTTATCTTATATAAGATTATCAATCATATAACAAATAGAAATCATTATCATATTAGGGAATATTTTTATTTTCTATGTAATTTAGCTTCTTAGAAACAAGAGATTTCACATCCTACAAAAATAGAAATCTCAATAAATATGAAAACTCATCGATATCAATCCCAATAATATAGGATTTTTTTTGGGAGGTGTTTTTTTATATCACCATATCCAACAGGTCACTAAGTTGAAGGGTTTGCATCTCCAGAATTAATAAATGGAAAATAAGCTTATGCGAGTTACATTTTATTGGGAATAAATGTACTGCATCCTGATTTCTATGGCCTTGAGATGAACTGAGGCCAAAGGTCCACTTAGGCAACTTTGAAATAGCACTTCCACTAGGCCATAGGGGTCGCAACGCGTCGGGCTGGGTCTTAATCCAGCACGAAAATGTATTATGGGACCTGAACCTAGACCCGATTGGACTTGAAGTCACAGGACTCGGACTGGAAAATATAATGTGGGAACCAAATCCAGATCCCGATTGGATCTGATCGGACCCGATTCAAAAATTAAAATATATGTCTTTAAATGTGGAAAAATTTTATATAAGATTGCAACCTTAAAATGTATAATTAAATATGTGCCTCAAAAAACCATCGGCAAAAGTTGTTTTAATATTAAAAAACCCTCTAATTAAGCATCTTGACATTGATATGTATGAATATGAAAAAAAGAAAAGAAAAAAGAATTTGCGTCCTAAAAATAAGTACATCTTGCAACACTTTATCCAGACCATCCATTTTCAAGATTTTAATATGTTTATAGATTTACTTGATTTTAACCATTTTTTTTAGTTTAAAATTTATAATTAGATATGGAAATAGATTTTGAGATAATATATTATGATAAACTTTGGAGGTGCGTCTTAATGGATTTAAGGTTTCAACCTTATCGAAACCACACCTTTTAAATATATTTAACTATTTTTCATATATTAGGATACAAAAATATATGTGGACCCCGAACCTAGAAATAGTTTTGGGTCCAAGATTTGGACCTAGACCCAACCTAACGGGTCCAAATTTTAGACCTATACTTGGACTTGGGTTGAGTCTACACTTCGAGGTCCCGGGGTTGGGTCCGGGTCCATTGCCAACCCTTAGCGCCTAGATGCTTTGGGCCAGGTTGAGCAGTCTCGGCCACCAGGCTAGGCTTAGGCCATGGCTTGCCTGTTGCTAGTCCCTCTAGAAAGTGTTTAAAGTAGTATTATTTTTGCTCACCACTATTATGGATGGGCTCATATGCCCTTAACATGGAAGGTTGTGTTGGAATTCTCACATCACCCTAGCCATCTGAAAACGATTGTAGAAACGGGTCGGGTTGGGTCAAACCGGAACTGGACCCGACCCAAAAATTAAAATATCTATGTATTTCATATATTGGGACTAAAAAAATATTATCGGACCCAGACCTATAGTGTTCAAATCCAAGATTTGAACTTGGACCCGATCCGTTGGATTCAATTTTTGAACCTATTCTTGAACCCAAATCAAGTCTACCCCTCGGGTCCCGGGTC
This sequence comes from Amborella trichopoda, assembly GCF_054954075.1. NCBI lineage: Eukaryota > Viridiplantae > Streptophyta > Magnoliopsida > Amborellales > Amborellaceae > Amborella > Amborella trichopoda. The sequence goes on along the minus strand of NC_142340.1, from coordinate 45,293,022 downwards.
GGTGTGGGTCCATTGCCACCCTTAATCCTCAGCTCAAAAATAAAAAAATATTGTCATCTTCGAGTGGATTGTGGAGTTCCCTACACAAAACTATTATTGCAGCTTATTGGGATGGGAAAAATAGTTTTTTTAAAAATTATTATTATTAACATTAAATAGGTTTTTAAAGTCTGGTAGTGCTGGCATGGGTCTCCATCATCACAAGTAAAAAACATGAGATCCACCCTAGAACTCCAAAACTCAAGTTTAATTTTATTTTTTTTTATAGATTGAGGGTTCAAAAACTATTTTTAATGTGCAAGTCTAAAAAAAAAAAAGACTAATTGAGATCCACTGAAATGGATAGTCTAGATTGTATAGAGATAACATTACGTTAGAACATTTTTAAAGCTTCAAATCCATTTATTTTTTCATGATCTTAATCATGAATATCAAGATTTCTAAGTCATTAAGAATTGAAATATGGAGATATGAGGGAGTGTACAAATGTTTGATTAAAGCCCCCACACCTTGTCAATTACTTTCCCTTTAAAGTTCTGCATCAATCCCTGAGAAGTGGAGTTTCATGTGGGGAAAAATTTACCGGCTAATGGTCCTATACCAGATTCTTATTTCTTGACTGAAATAAGAATTGCATGCGTAATGATTTACATGCGATCCAAACGAGCCCTTAATGTGTGCATGCGAACGCCTTGTGTATCCATGCATGTTTTCTTTGGATGAGTGTATAGTGATTTAAGTTCTTAGGAACCCAAATTCTTTTCCCTTTTCTATAAATTCTATCTGGTGATTTTAAAGTGGATTTCAAAATTCAAGTTGAGTACATTTGGCATAATTTTGCGGGGCATAGTGTATGCCTCCTTCTCGGAGTATAAAAACAATTGAGGAGGACTCTTTGATCTAAAATTTTGGGATCCACTTTAGAAGTTTCAGATGATTAATTTTAAAGAAATAAATTTTGAATTTTGAATTTTTAAACACTTAGATATAACTACCCTAAACTGGGACGGTTTTTGTTTAATTTAATAAGGTTATTGCATTCAGGCATATACATAGTGTGTTTGAACCTTTTTTTTTTTTCTTTTTTTTTTTTATGCTTGGTTGATAAGATATATCTCCAAAATTTGTGGTCCCACAAGTACTCCTAGCTCTTGTTTTACTTTGCGGAGTTAAGGGAGGAAATGCTCCCATAAGACCCGGAAATCTTCTAAATTTTCATATTGAGAAAAGGAAAAAATTTATGTAAAGTTGCAACTTTACATGTAGAATTAGAGATTCACCTCAAAAATCTATCGGAAAAGATTGTTTTAATGTTGAAAAACTCTCTAGTCGATCATCTTGACAACGATATGTATGAGTATAGATAAAAAAAAAGATTTAGTCCCAAAAATAGTACATCTTGCAATGCATCATCTAGACTGTCCATTTGCAAAATTTTCATATGTTTATAGATCTTAATTTGAAGCATTTTTGGACTTTAAAATTTTATAATTAGATATGTAAATAGATTTTGAGATAATCTTAATAATTCTTTACATCAAAATTAGATGTTATGATAAAATTTGGAGATACGCCTTAATTAGATTATTTAAGGTTGCAACCTTATAGAAACCACACCCTTGAGAAAATCCTCCTAAATATGTTTTTTGACATATGAGATTGCATGAACAATTATTTAGTTGATTAGTTATAAAGCACCAAAGGTGTTGTGGTCATCGGGTTATGAGTTTATGACCATCCATCAGAGATCTTTGACGGTGGTGGTGTGAGAATAGTCTGCAAGCTGTGGAAAAATAGAATGTTCACCTGCTTCAAATAATCACCGTTCAAAAATAAATGATTCAACGGTGTTGACCCTGTATAGCCATCTTATTCACCATATCATATGGTGCACAACATATATTTCCCAATTAGTGTTTTTAAAACCCACATATTTGGGTCCGGAATTTTCAATCGAGATTGAGAATCAACGGGATATAGCCCAATTTTTCAAAAATAACGTTTTTTATTTTTTTTATTTTTTTATTTTTTTTTAAGTTTATCTAATATTTTTTTAAAATCTTTTTAAATCCTCCTATAGACCTTTATTTTAATTTAAATTTTAATTTTTTTAGATCAACGATCCGATCCAACGATCTGAGTTTTGAAACACTTCCGAATGCAGAGATGCAATCGCCTTTAATGAAAGTTTGTCGGTGTCGCTTATGGTTTTTCAGACGTCGCATAAAACCATGGGCTAAAAGGAAAAGGAAGGAACAAACTTCTCCTTTTTTTTCTTACCATTTTTTATTTTTTCCGAGTCTTTAAAGGATGAGGTATCTATAAGGCCTAAGCTTTATAAAAATGATATAAAGCCTCGCTTCACACGCTTTCGAAGATGGAAATCTTTTCCTTTTTTTTTGACAAATGTTATGGAATTTTATTGATCAAGAAAAAATTATAACATCATTAAGTAAATAAATCATCCGAAATCAAAAGAGACCGCAAATTTACTCATTTCTTTGCACAAAAAGTCAATCACTTCATTAGCCTCCCTGTAGACATATCTTTATGTTATGCGGAGACCATTCTCAATCTCCATCAAAACTAGCCATGCCAATCTAAGGCTCCACAGAGACCTTGAAATGTTATTGCACCAATTGGTCACACTCAAAGAGCCCCATTCTATAATGCAAAGCTGCAATAAACTCCTCTACTTAAGAATTTTAAGCCATTGTAATGTTGTTAGGATTTCTGCTTCATTTGCCGTCGTTTCACCTCAAGGTCTCGTATGGCACAATATAACTACACCTCTAGAATCTCTCACAACCCCTCCCATCCTAACTGGATCGGGATTTCCCAATTAGCTATCATCAAAATTCATTTTCAAACTACCCTCTCCCGAGGCTTCCCATGGCCCTTTAGGTTTCATTTTGATAACTCTATACATTTCGGCAATGGAAATCTTTGTAATAGCTCTAAAATCAATTTCCATCGACGACAATAAAATTTGAAACTAATGAAATGGTACAGATCTTGAGAACCTGTGAACACTTATTTAATTTGAAACTAATCAAATGGTACAGATCTTGCGAATACGTGAACATTTATTTTTAAAGCAAAATAGACGGTTGATATAATTTGTTACAATATACACTATTTTTAGAGCTGAAAATCCTAATATTATCCACAACAATAATGTTCAAGTCGAGATGATCGATGTAAAAGTTTTCTACTACTTGACTTGCAATTTTCAATCAGTTATGAAGCGAGGATTTCTTTAAGAAAAAGTATACAATGAGACTACGTATTTTTGATACAAGGTGATCACAATTAATCTTGACTATTGGATGTGAAATTAAATGGCAGCATTTATTCCATTGTCCAAGCCCAATCTTTAAAAGAAAATTTCTCGAATTTCGTAACACATCCAAGCTATCATATTTTACATCGGATGGTTATAAGTAATTGTGATATCTTTACATTAAAGGTAAATGGTCTCCTTATATACAATCTCTTTACTTATTTTGATAAGGATGTAGTAGCCCTATCAAACTATTTTCCGTCTTTAAACTACATAAATTTCTGTTTGTGGTCATGACACATCTTGATCATTAATTGTAGACATCGGACAGTTTTGAAATGTCAACGTACTATTTGAGACTCAACTGGAAACATGGCAAGTTTTTGTTTTCATTAATAATTATTTTAAACTCAATTGGAAAATTGTTTCATGCGAGCTACCCGACATTTATACATAATGCAGTCCAGAAGTGTAAATCATCCTTCCATAAAAATAAAAAAAAAGTTAACGAATCAAAAATCCATCTCAAAAATTAAATCCTTTAAAAAAAAAAAAAAGGTATTACATTAAAAATTAAGCAAAAAAGTCCATCTCAAACATAGATTTTTAAGAGGCGCCGCCTTTCTACATGTGCGGGCTTGGCCCGCATTCTAACCGCTTCCAAAAGTTTTTTATATACGTATTTTCTACGTCAGTATTTGATAGAAGAGAAACGAGAACAATAGAAATAGAGGCGGCCGACCAAAACACGCCTCCCTCTTTCTCTCTCTAGATTCTTGTAATCTCTCTCTCTCTCTCTAGCTTCTCATATGCTCTTCTCTTTCTCTCTCTAGACTTTCATAATCTATCTCTCTCTAGCTTCTCATATAGTCTCCTCTTTCTCTCTCATAATCTCTCTTTCTCTCTGTAGATTCTGATTCTCTTCCTCTCTTGCTGTAGATTCTTTCGAAATCTTCTCTCTCTCTCTCTCTCTCTCTACTTTTCCTGCTTTTATCACACGCTTCTTCTGCTGCCCTTGAACTGCATCACAAGCATTTTTATTAGGGTTTTGACGGGGAGAGAGGAGAGCAAATTGATTTGTTGGAAGCTCGCTGTGGAGGTAAAAATACATCAGAAACTCTAACTCACGGCTTTGATTTTGTTGCGGAGAATCGAAATTTGTATGATTGCAGAGAATCGTAATTTGTATGTGATTGTAATTGTAGTGATCCATAAAGCCCTAGTTGTTTTGTGATATGTTGGTTACATGATGGATTTTTGGATGTGGTGGTAACTGTCGGGATTCCTTAAAGCCCTAATTTTGTTGTAGTATGCTTGTTCTGTCATTGATTTTTGCGGCAAACCTATTGATAGTCGTTTTTGTGCATCTTCTATTTAGCTGGAGATGACACAATGAAAGCATAATTGATGAAGAGTATTTTCTCTGTTAAACCATGGAAACCCTAATATTTAATGAATCTATTTTTTATTAATTTGTAGTATTAAATAAATTGGAAATCTGAACTCTTGCTTCATATTGTTGAGGATTTGGTTGGTCCTTTGGTCGTAGTGGTAAATGAATTGTGAATTTGAACTCTTTCTCATATGTTGAGTCCTTGGTTCTGGTACAGTGAAGTTAGTTGCAATTCTATTCCTTAATGCATCAGGAAGTCTTTATGTTACTGTGTATTTTTCTTTATGGAAGAGAGACCCTTGGAAACCCTAACTAGTTCTGCATAAGAAACTCTTCATTTTTGCAGAATCTATGGGCTTTCTTGGATCTTGATCATTAATGGAAATGTTGGTTAAACTGTAATTCTTACTGCATTGGTTGTGAAACTCTTGATATGGTAGAAAAAATCTCTGTAGTTTTTGATTCATTATATGAATCTATCTCATTTTTAGTTTGTCTCATGAACCCATCAGTGTTTGCCACTCGTATGTTCAGAATCTATTTGCATAAAAATCAGTAATATTCTTAGTTGCTTGTTGTTTGTACAATTCACGAGTGTTCTGTTCTGTCCTGTCACCATTGTAACTATTGGAAACCCTGTTTATATTGTTTTATCTGTTGAATTTTTGCTCTATGACCTTAATTATCTGCATTAACTGCAGAAAGTATTTCTCTCATACTTGCTGGAGTTCTTTAAATCCTGAATTCCTACTGCTCTGCTAATTGAATATTTGGTGCAGCACTGAAAACTTTAGGAAGGAAACACTAAGTTTTTCTGCTTCTGCTTAGTGTGTTGTGCTGTACTATTGATAACCTTTGCAAATCTTGATTCGTTCGGTGTCTGGTGAATACAAGCAAGCAAAGCCTTAGGAAATCTACTAAAAAAATAAAAAGCCCTAGGAAACCCAGATTGTTATGTTGCAGCATACCTTCCAAGAGTTTAGACCTTTTAAAAACTAGCTCTTTGTGAATTTATTGCCAACTGAGTAAATAACCTTCAGACCTCGGGAGATTTACTTATTTTTATGGTGCTTGGACCTGGTGTGAATGATTACACTTCACTGTGAAAGGTTATAATGTGGGACTGTGGGTCCAATAGTTGAGTGTGTTTTTGGGTGTTTGGAAGTCACTATTGTTAATTATTTTATTTTATTTTTATTAACCAATTATCAATAGAGTAAAGAAAAGTGAAAAACATAAGATGCTTTGGTTTGGTTTATATGGAGAGGATTTGATTTATGTTCTTTGAATTGGTTCTATGCAGTATTGTCTTCTCTAAAGTCATATGTTTTTGGTTTGAAACAGGTTCCCAAGTAAAAATAATGTCGACCCCTGCACGAAAGAGATTGATGAGGGATTTCAAAAGGTTGCAGCAAGACCCTCCTGCTGGTATTAGCGGTGCACCTCAAGACAACAATATTATGCTTTGGAATGCTGTTATATTTGGGTAAGTCTATTGTGGTTTCGTGCAATTGTTTATTCGTTCCTTTTTATTGTTTTCTACGGTAAAATTCTTGGGAGGCTTATAGTTCTGAAACAGATTTTTTGGCTCTGGCTTTTGAATTGCAGTCCAGATGATACACCATGGGATGGAGGTGAGTCTATCTTTAATGTGGTGTACTTGGTTAATTTGGTTGTAGAATTACAGATAGAAATTGGTTGTGAATTTGTGCACTCTATTTTTCTATTCTTGCTATAAATTTGCGCACTCTGTTGCTTTCGGCTTGCAGTAAACAGCTTGTATGCAAATAGGAATGTATGTAATAGGTGATATGGCTTTCCTTATTTATTTTTCTTATATCTCAGCATTCATCTTTTGAATATCTGAGATGCTTTACAGCCATTTCAATGATTTTAACCAATGCAAGGGTCCACTGAGATTCTAATAAGTTCTCTGTTCAGTGAACTATGGATCTTAATCTAGGAAGCCCACATGCTGGCCCTTAAATTTTAAAATTGAGTTTTCATACTATTTTTATTTATTGAGATCAGCCAGTTTGCATGCACTTTGAAGCGGAATTAGATTGCATAGTACTTTGAGTGGAGATTGTTTGGCAAACTATCTCTGAGGTGGACAGTTAATATTACAGTTAAGTTTTTGGTTTGTTTTACCTTTTCAGTTGCAGGTTGCATTAACCTGCAACAGCTACTTTAAGCACTCGTTTTCAGGGACTTCTTATAATGATGCTCCTCATTGTAATTTGAGTTCTATATTGTTGGTATCAAAATGAATAATTTATTAAGTTGTTACGGTTTACTTTTAAGTTGCATGAGTTTAACTGTCTTGATAAAGGTATTAAATTGAGATTCAATCAAAAAATGGCAACCCATATGTTGGGTGCTTTGTAACAGTAATAACAAAATGAGGGGCATATACATGGCCTTCAATAAAAAAATGTCATTACGTTAAAGATATTTGTACAGTCTCACATTTTGTCAGTTGCTTTATTCCGCATTGATTTTCTATTTTTGTTGAAGAAGAAACAAACACTGAAGCTTTAAAGAATTTAAGACCTTGACGCTCCCTATTTTTCTATCTGTCTTAACATGGTAGGTGCACTATATTAATGGACATACAGAACTGCAGGCAGACCCATGAGTGCTTTGTTATTGCTTCTACTATATTTTTAATTTAATTACGTTTCTTCATTGATTTTCTTCAGGTACGTTCAAGCTGACACTTCAGTTTACAGAGGATTATCCCAACAAGCCTCCAACGGTTCGTTTTGTATCCAGAATGTTTCATCCAAACAGTAAGTTGAAATATTATATTCTGATTTCATCCTAGCGGTTGATATTGATTATCTTGTTCATGTCCTGGCAAATGTGTGTGACAAATCTGGTTATAACAAAGGGACCAACTCATATTTGAGTGAATACATTAGATTATATGTTTGTATATTTCTCCGGTTCCTGAACTTCAACCAGATCATAAATGTCATAGTATCACAACTTCTGAATTATCATTATAGGGAGTCTGGTTCTTTTAGATATTATGGGGAAACATGGTATGCACATATTTTTGAAAGTCATGGTTACGTTCTTTTAAATCTGGAAATGTGCTCCTTAAAGTCTCTGAATCCTTAGTTGACTTCATGCACTTCATGCATTGGGTACATGAATGGAAAGCATGCAACCCAGTTACCTACCTATTGGTTTGAGCTCTCTTTCTTTCTGTTCTTATTGGCCATCCATGTTTGTTCAGTGTCAGCTCTGCAATTTTTTATGATTCTCAGAATGAGTTTTCTTCTGATAAAAAGCGTACTAAGCTCTTATTATTATGGTATGGATATTATCAGTTTATGCAGATGGAAGTATCTGTCTGGACATATTGCAAAACCAGTGGAGTCCAATCTATGATGTTGCGGCCATACTGACATCAATCCAGGTATGGATATACAATATATACATGGGTTTTCTCATTTTCCTTCCCAGTTTGCTAGTTTGGAAGTTCCATTGCTTGAGTTTTGTCAGAAGTAGCATGGACATTTTGGTGGAGTCCTATGTTTCCAAGTTTAGTGAATGTTCAAGTTTGAAAAAAAAAGGATCAGTTCATCGATGGTCCGCAAGTATGATGGTTCTAATGATGATCCTGCACGCCACAAGTTTTATATAGACTTGTCTCATTTTTAGAGAAAAAGATATAAGAGGTCTCTAGTAGGGTTATACCAACCTCCAAAAACAACATATCTCTACTATGAAGCATTTATACTATTAGCTTAAACTGGCAATAACTTGTCTGATTCTCTTCTGTTCTTTTATTTCTTTCTAAGCGTGTATATGGATGATAGGTTAGTGCTTCCTGCATGTCGATGGTTTGGTAATTCGGTCCCTTAGGCTGCAGGCTAGTGGTAGACATCCAGTTTTCTTTTAGGGAGGTCGAGGGTTCAGAATCTTGGAGATTGTCCCCGAAAACCACGTCAACCTCTTTTAAACTTATAGTTTGGTAAATTAATAAGAATGAGTTAAGTTGTTATCTGCAGTAGTATGGGTGGTTTGCCATGGTAAGGGGTTGTTTTTGGGCTTGAAAGAGTGAATTCTGATAATTGATCCCTTTGATGAGTGAAAGGTGATGCACTCAGGTTTTGAACATTTTGATTTCTAGAAAATGGTCAAGAGTTGGCTTTTGTGTTTACTTATTATTGGATACCTCTTCTGCCCTTGTCTTGGAAACTAAAGGGGGTTTGGGAGTTATTCATGGAATATTGATCAGAATAAACTCCCAAATGCAAACGGTTTGGGTGGTGATCAGGGTTATGGAAGTCACTTAGGTTGGGTAGTAGTCATTTGTAGTTGTGAGTGCGTATGAAGGCATGCTAGCAATTTCTTTTGAGATGATAGTGATGTTGTGTCTTTGAGTCACATGAGGGGCAGTTTGAGCAAGATGTGTATCCCTTTTCAAGATGAGGTGAGCAGCTTTGTGGCAGACTGTTAGGGGTTCTCTAGTGGGACATGTGGTAAAACTTTGAGTCCTTTGGAGGCTTTCAAGAGAATATATAATTTAGTAAACAAAAAAAAAAAAAGAGAAAAAGATGTACAGGGAGCTCTCATAATGGCTAGAAAAATTTTCTATTGGGTATCTCAATAGATCACTGGTGTTTCGACTTTTAACTCAAATCACTAGATGACAGAGTTGGTTATATTTAGGTATTTCATGCTAGGTAAAATGGTTTATACATTTGTCCAACTCCTTTCCTTGGGATCTGCCAAAGGCTTTTTTAATAGTTCTAGACCCTAGAGAATTAAGGTAGGGTGATCCCATTCTCCTTGACTGTTCAATATCATGGAAGATGCTTTTCCCATGTGTCAAGAAGGTCACTCCAATCTGTTTTAATAGATAATTTTATTTTTCCACCAGATGCTGCATCTCTATTTTGTTCATGATTTCCTCTTTTTCTTTTTTTTTTTCTTAATTAATGATAACTTGATTATTTCATCAGTTATTTTGATGCATTAATGGTGCATGCAAATAATCTTAAGGGTCACTCCTAAATGCTATGAGTTTGTATTGGCCAAGAGATCAACTTAGCAAGGCTTTAATGGTGGGAATGGATGTAGATTGAAAATACTCATGAGGTTTATTCATTGGCTCCTGCTGAAAGCCTCCATCCTTGCATGAAAAGACCAATTCATTTCAGTAGGTTGATGCATCAGTTTTATCAAAACCACCTTGGCTAGCATCTGCCTATCATCATCATCCGAGCCTTATCCCAACTACTCGAGGTCGGCTACACGAATCATGTTTTGTCAGTCTATTCTATCAAGGACCATACCTTTAGTCAGACCGTAAGTAACTATATATTTTTCTCACTACCTCCATCCATGTTCTTTTGAGCCTTCCCCTTGTGACTTTAGAGCCTTCCACTTGAACCAAATCACCTCTCTTAACTAGTGATATTTTAGGTCAACACTGCACATGAACATACCACCCAAGTCTATTTTTTCTTATCGTTGTGATGTTTATCTGGGGTATTCTATGAGAGAGTGCTCCTATTTAATACAGGTAGATCTTAATTCTTAAAAATACGTAGGAGATATTTATGGGTTGGAGCAGGATCAGTGAAGACCCTGAAGAGATTATTCTCCATTAGAAATCTCCTAGGAATCACTTAGGGAACAGTAGGCAAGGGAAGAGACCACAAACCAGATACTTGGAAATATGTTGGAGAGTTGGATTCGAGGATATCTGTGTTTTTGTTGAAGGAGGTTGAGGAGGCTGTTCTATTATAAAATACATTTGAATATTGCTGGCATTTCTCCCTTCGATTGTAATAGTTAAATAGGTTGGAGTAGGATGTTGTAGACTTATCTTTGTTTGAGATTGCCGGCAAAGACAATAGAGGAGTTATCTGCATTTGTAAGAGTTATCAAGGCTTAACACTTGGCTGGTAAACTTGTTGCGAGGAAGTCTGTTGTGGTTCTATAGAAAATGGCATTTCTTTTAAATTAGGAGCTTTTTATGTTTGGCCGATGGGGTTTTCAGTTTCTGTGGAAGAGAGCACGCTTCCCACCTATAAATAGGATCACTTCTTGTAGTGTTAAATGGAGACAGGGTGGAGGTGTTTGGTTTTTGTTTTTGTGTGGGGGGTGGTGTTGGGGGGGTGGGCGTGGGTAAAATGGCCACTGTTCTGAGGAGGAAGTCAGGCAAAGGAAATTTTCCCATTTTCTATGATGAATCTCCGAAGAAGAAAAGGGAATGAAGTTCTTAAGTTGATTTCTTTAATAAAGTTTGACAAAGCGTAGCAAGGAGTCCTGCTTGTAATGCATAATGGTATGGACATGATGTTTACATGCTTCTCTGTTTTTCTTATTATATAACAAGTATTATTTGTCAGATTTTCTCTGCCAATATATTCTCTCATTGCCTACCATGGGACATAACCCATCCTAAGTTTTAGTGAAGTATTCCCTACATTAGAAGTTGGAAAACTTAAAACCTCACTCTAAGCATATGGAGTTTGCCATTTTGACAGAAAACAGGTCGTCAGTGTTTTGTCCCAAATGCCCTGATAAAGTCTTAGTGCCTTTAGGCACCTGTTCCCTCTCTCTCTCCTCTCTTTCACACGCACAGAAATAGACAAACTTCCCTTCTCTCTCTCTTTCTCCTCCATCTATTGCAATGGGTATGATGAATGCGAGTCTCTCTCACACAGTCACACACGCGTCACACACACAAGGAGATAAATAAACCTACCCACCTGCCGACACACACGCACACCACACACATGTACACAAAGGTATAAAGAAACCTACCCACCCAACGATACACGTGCGCGCACACATTGACAATTTCACATTAAGCAATAGGTTTCATTCATCACATTCTTTTGAGGATTTGAAAACATCTACTGTTTATGTTGCTTCTCTATTCAAATATGGTAATTTGTCTTCAATATCACTTGGGAGATCTCCTCCATATGCAGCTCCTTATATACACTTATTCTCATTCTATGCAGTCGTTACTCTGTGATCCAAATCCTAATTCGCCAGCTAACTCGGAAGCCGCTCGGATGTTCAGCGAGAACAAGCGTGAATACAACCGTAGGGTTCGTGAAATCGTCGAGCAAAGCTGGAACGCTGATTAGTAACTCGCTTAGTTGCACATCATGGTAGTTTAGGGCTTTGCTTGCAAGTAATATTTTGGAGTCAAATCTGCATTTAGCGTTTTCAAACTTCCGACTATAAATTTTAATTCGGACCATGAACGATTCCTTCTGCGTGCTTCTTTTGATCCTTGGGCTTCTTACCTGCAATATCTGCTTGAAAATGCGCTTAAATTTGGTTCCAATTGCTCTTGATTTCTTCTGTAAAAAGGAAATTCTCTCTACCAGCTTGAGTGTAAACTCTCTTAGCCCTGCCAGCTTGAATATAAATCTCTCTCTCTCTCTCTCTCTCTCTCTCTCTCTCTCTCTCTCTCTCTTATTTGTGCAGTGGTTTATTGGGTCTTCTATGTTAGTTTAATTTCTTAGTTAACCTTGTATAGAAATAATTGTTTTTAGGAAAAAGTATACAAAGAAATTATTTATTTTTTATACAAGGTTACAATTACTCGTATCAATGAAATTTCAAATCGGATGATTGTATGTCATTGACCAGACTCAGTTCCGTAAAAAAAATTTCAAACCTTGCGACACACTCTAAGCCATCCAGGTTGACGAGAATGGTTAGTAGCAATTGTGACCTCTTTGTAACCATCCAGTTTGACGGTAATGGCTAGTAGCAATTGTGACCTTTTTGTAATAAAGATATATGGTGTGATAATATACAACCCATTGTTTTTATGTAGATGTTTTTGTGGAGATGAAATAATTGTTCCTGATGGGTTGTTCACAGGCCCTTGGGTATCACCATGTCATTTGGTAAAATGGCAGTACCGGATCAGTCTTGATCAAGAAAGAAAATATGGGTAACGAATATGGAAAAGTGTGAAATAAGACCAATTACTTTTGAAACAAGGGTCACAATCAGTTTTGTTCATCTGATTTTAAAATCCGTTGGTTATAAAAGCGTTATTGATTAGACTTAAAGTTAAAAATAAATCCAATTTGACATCATGGTCAGTAGTGATTGTAATTTTCTGATAACAAAGATAAATGGTCTCATATGTCATCCCAACCAAATTTGAGGTCAAGACAAATATTAAGTCACCAAATTTGATATATCATCCCAACCAAATTTGAGGTCAAGACAAATATCCAGTCACCAAATTTGAGGTCATGACAAATATTAAGTCAAAAAATTTGAGGTCAAGACAAATATTAAGTCTAAAAGATTTTATGCTTCCTATGGTGCATATGGAGATTCACTCCCTTTAGGTAAAACCCTCTTTGGGAGCATTCTTAGGGTCCTAAAACATAAACCTAAATTTTTGTGATGTAACCTCCTCAACTCTTTTACTTTTTTTTTTTTAATGTACAGACCAACGAACTTTATTGGAATTAAAAATTGGTTCAATATTTTGAAAATTTTACATGGAGCTGTTTCTTTTTCGTTCCAGTTTCGTAACTTGTCCGATGGGTGCAAACATCGGGTTGTTCCCTCTTTCTTCTTTTTTTTTCTAAATTTTTTTTTGTTAAACTTTAGGAATGTTCAATAGCCTTGGTATTAGTCTGATGTCTTTAATATCGGATTGTCCTAAAATTAAGGATTTTTACAAGTATGGAGCAGTCACTGTCCATTGATAGCTAATTTAGAGAGAGAGAAAAAAACAAAAACAAAAAAACTACAAAAGCTGATGTTGTAAACATCGGTTCGACCTCTTCTACGAGCATCAGACTGGCAGCTAAAAAATAGAAGAAGAAGCAAGTGGTCATGTGCTTGAAACATTAGATCAAACCTTTATGCTTTAGGAACACAAAAGGGTTTGGTCCGATGATGTGAACACTAGACCGCTCCATCCCCAATCTACTTAGGAGGAGTTTTTCGATCTTATATTTTTTGAACCACCTAAGAATCACAAGATAATTATTTTCAATAGAAAAACATTTCAATTTTGAGTTTCTAACGCATAGATCTCACTTTTTGAAAATTAGACGGTTTCTATTTAATCTTGAGACATTATTTTTTTTGAGTGCTTAGGATGTGCAATTAAGAAAAAAATTAGTTAGGTTAATCTATGTGTTAAAAAAAAATTATATTCGCAAAATCTGTCTTAAAATTATTCCTTGGGGGGAATTTACTTGAGGGAGTAAATGGTCAGTACTCTCCCGAGGAAGTAGAGTATCTTTTAGCTATTTATTTATGTGTTTTACCGCAAATAAGTACCGACTCTATTAGTTCAGTGCAACCATACATAGTCTTCTTAGTCGCTAAAGGAAAATGCAGTAACAAGATATGCCATCAAAATCTATTTACAGCTAAGTAGCTATGACAGCACTCTTTTTAGCGGGCATATCAGCTTCTTGATTGGATTCTTATTGAATATGGTAAGGGTGGAAGATGCTTAAACATAACGTTCTACCAGTGTTGTCAAATTCGCTTACTGCGGTGAAAGATGTCGAAGCTTTCGGATTTTAAGTTCAAACCGAAGCAAAGCAAAGCCTAGTGTTGTCGTTTCAGTTATATTCGGGCCGTTTCAACTGCTTCAGTCAAATTCGGGTATGCTTTAGTTCGATTCAACCGAACCGTCGGCCTCTTCGGCCAAAGCAAATAACTTATCTATATAAAAGCTCATTTTTGTTTTTTTAAAATTTTTTCATTATTTTTATATTATATATATATATATATATATATATATATATATATAAATAACTAATTTATTTATATTAAATTTTAAAAGAAATCTGTAGTCTTCCTCGAATAGGCAGAAGCATTGAATTGATTCATTTTTCTCACCACCAAACCAAAAAAAACTTCGAAGCGTATCTGACAACATTGGTTCTACCTTCTATTACCACCGTTAACATATCAATATAGAAAAAAAATAGAGTCATGAGGGGTCCATCCATACGATTAGTTGATTTTTTTTTGTTGAAACTTGAAAGGCACCCCCACAATAAAGGACATGAGAAGCAATCAACTATAGAACCGGTCAATTCTGCGAGAATTACTCTAGAATCGCCCGGTTTTTATGTTTTTTTAAGTTTTTTCTTTAGGAAAAACTATGTGCAATAAGTAAACAAATGCGGAAGTACCCCGCATGATCCATATTTTTTTAAAATTTTACACCTAGGTAATTTTTTATTTTTCAGTTTTACCCCTGATTTGATATTGGCAATATTGGTCCACCTTTGTTTTTTTTTTTTTTCTTGTTAGCAATCTTATGAGCTTTAATGTTTAGAAAAAAAATCTTAGGAGCCTTATATATTTTTAGAGCAATAAACTCCTTGCTTGGAGAGAATTCTAGAACCGTAACCCTATAACCAGGAAACCTGGATAAACCCGTGTCAATTCTCTACAATTGGCAAATCGTAATTTTTTTCAATCTTTTAAAACCCTGGGCAAAACCCTTAGGATGAACATGCCCTAAACATTCTTCAAGAAAAGAAAAAAGATTGACGTAAACAACCTGGGATCTGATATAGACACCAACTCTAGATCTTTGGGTGTACCTAGTCAACCTAAGTAGGTAAGTTTTCTTTCTTTTCTTTTATTTAATTTTAAGTTAAAATAAATTTGAATTTAGTTTAATTTTAGTTTTAGAGGTTTTGTTATGGTTATGCCAGCGGTTCTCAGATAATGGTGATCTTTCGAGATTTAGATTATTTTTTATCATAATTCGATGGACCTTATATAAATTTGGGGAGATTTTATCTGAGATCTCTTCATAGTTGTATTGTAAACACACAACAAAATATAAACACACATCAAAATAAAGGTGATCAATAGTTAGAATAGTTGAAAAAAGTCTTTCTTTTTGGTTAGCCCAACCATAAGAATCTAAAATCAATTGGGAACCACTCAAGCCCAAGCAAGATTCTTACAAAAGGTCTTTATTAGCCCCCCGTTTGTCCATAATAATTTGATACCACCCTAATTTAAATTTACTTGGTAAGCGTGTTCTCCAAACAACATGATAAATGTAAATGTCATTTCCAACGCCATAAGGATCTGGGTGAACTTTCTATGCGTACTCATATGTACATAATGACATCATGACCATATACACCTTGAGGAATATGGCAGGATTAATATCGTCATGATAACATCATGACCATATATATCATAAATGTCAAGTGAAATGGTTTAAACTTTGGACGGTGATAAAGGCAAATGGAATGTAAATATAAATTGATGACATGCTCAGTGGGATCCAATCCCCCTATCTGCCATTGCAATCCATTGATGGCACATTGATAACCTCATGCCATGTTGAAGTCATACCATATGGATACATCATAATGAACCCCTTTCAAAAATTGGTTTTTTTTTTTTTTTTTGGGGGAGCGGATGGGGGTAGTTCAATGGTGGGAATCAAACTTAGGATATGGTGTCCCAATTGTATTATTATCATTAA
This sequence comes from Amborella trichopoda, assembly GCF_054954075.1. Taxonomy (NCBI): domain Eukaryota; kingdom Viridiplantae; phylum Streptophyta; class Magnoliopsida; order Amborellales; family Amborellaceae; genus Amborella; species Amborella trichopoda. The sequence continues at coordinate 45,276,852 of NC_142340.1, read as the reverse complement.
AGTTTTTTTTTTAAGTAATTGAGATCGGTTACATGAATCCCAGTCCATTTTGCTCTATCAAATGTCATATCTTTAGTGAGGTCATAAGTTTTCATATCTTTTCTTACTACATGCAATCGTATCATAATATATTTTCCTCGTTTCTCTTGAATGGTATATCTTAGTATACTTTTTTTTTTTGGCTTTTACTAAGGGAAAAAAAGGGATTATATATTATAGAGGTGGCAATTGGGGCTTGTGGACCCGAGACTCGATAGATAGATTGAACCCTAGATCCAAGGGTTGGACCCGAAGGATTGGGTCCGGATCCAATAGTCTAGACCTGATTTGGGTCCAACTCCGGCTCCAGGTAGTCCATCTCTTTGTTTTTCAGTTAGATATACATTTTTTATAAAATGTAAAAATTTTGAGGCTGGATCTGGGTCCCCTATAATCAACTCAGATCCGAGTCCAGGTTCGGTGCCCTAGTATACTTTTGGGACAGGTTCCGGGTCAGACCAGGCTTGTCGGTTTTCTTTGGGCTGGGCCGATCCATTGCCACCCCTATTGTATGCAAAAAAAGATTATTGCCTTTCATACATAAAGGCACATACATCCTAATTAATTTTATGTAAATTTGGATGTCCGTGGCAGATATACTGAGACTTCGAATGCTGTGTATGGTACATCCCCTCATCACATCTCATCGTTAGAGGTAATGTGTACTTTCTCATAAAATAATGTCAATTGCATGGTCAAATTATCTTATAAAATCATTAAAAGTGTCAAATCAGCTTATTTAATATTAATATTTGTTTTAGGTTTAAATTTACTCAAGTGCCACATCAAAAATTATAGTAAAAACAACTAAATTTGCCTTTGTTAAGGATTGGGGAACCTTGAAAGAGAGTAGGACAGTTTGGTAACTTAATCCGAATTGAGTAGCCTAAAAAACGACAAAAATATCTTTACTTTTTAGAGTTACAAAATATGAATTAGGGCTTACAATGAAAAAAATGAGTTCTATTTTGCTACATCTGAACAATTAAGGGTATTTTTATTATTTAATAATTAGTACTAACCCTAGACAATTGGGTTTATCTTTGTCATTTGGTTTGGGCCACTTAAGTGGCCCTAGAATACTAAAACACCCCTAATTTTAAATTTTGATGTTATCAAACCATCCTAAATTGCCAAATTGGAATCACCATTCAGACTCAAGTCACTCGCGACAGGGTTGGAAGGCAATTTAAGATTTTTGAAAACCGAAGTAACATGAACGAATTGCCGCACTAAAAAAAGTGAATGGTTTTTAGCAATGTTTTAAAAAACGGCGAGCCAACATAGAACCACTCAACCATCTCGAAACTTGTGGATTGAGGGTCTAGGCCTAAAGATGACCAGAACTCACCTAGATTCCACCAGTTTTTTATTTTATCTTTGTTGTTTTTTTGGTGGGTTGGAGGAGACAGTGAGAAGATTCTCCACCTTGGCCACAAAGTCACTTGGCTTTTTTCCACCTTGGTCATAAAGTAACTTGACTTTGATGAATCTATGCTGCACCTTGGCGTTAAAAATCACTTCAAATACAATATCAAGAAGCAAAGCTTGTGAAACCTCAATATCCTCTACTAGATGCCTTAGTTGCTACACTGCAAATAGTCATCCATTCCTATCTAGGATCTACCTTTTCAGGATGCTGCAATGACAAATCAATGCCCTAGGATTGCATACAAACCATTAATTTTTGGACAGTTCTTAGTGTGATGTCCATTTCCATGTCAAGAAGAAATCAATTTTTGTGCGCGAGTTCATTTTTGGATAGTCGGATCTAAGTGAGAAACCGTTTTTCGAATCTGTTTCCTAGCGATTACTTTTTTGGTAGTTCAGCAGTAAAAAATGAACTTGACACATAAAATGTTAATCTCAACTGCTAACCACTAGAGCCCCCGCCCAATTCCTCATTTCCCGGCGACAAACATAAAAAATATTCAATAAGCATTCACAATCCTATTTCTTTTTCGGAAAGCACTCATCTAGTATTTTTAAGTGGATCTCAGAATTTCATATTAAGAAAATACTTCTAAGTAGGTCAATTTGCATCAGAGAGCAAATGTAAATTTCGCTTGGGGAGCATGGCACACTTGCTCGTAGATTTTTGGATAACAGTCACTTCAGACCAAAATTTTCCTAGTAGAATTTCATCATCTTATGAAAACAAAATTAAAAGAAAATATAAAACACATATTATTAAATTTATTCCCGGAAATGTGGCCCTAGCTGTAATTTTTCTTCTTTTTCAAATTAAAAATAGTAAAAAATCACCTGTAAATCACATTTTTAATAAATATGACTGCATTGATAATCCAATTTGATCACCTTCATACATTGTAACCAAACATCATAAATACATGGAATTATATTCAACATTGCCTGCTAATTCTTCACCTGAAACTCCCCACTAACCTGAGTATTCCAACTTTTCATTGGAAACTCTCCACTAACTTGAGCACTCAAATTTTTCATCGAAAACTCGCCGCTTACTTGAGCGCTTCCTGACCATCCATCCTGAACTTGAGCTGCATACTGTAAATTCCAAATGACATCATCGACTGAAGGTCGGCAAGAAATGTCTTTCGACAAACATTTCAAAGTGATGCCAATGGCTGTCTTTAAGGATTCAGTGGCACATGCATAACGGATAGATGGGTCGGCCACTCTTCTTAGAGCCCCGGGCTCCGCTGTGAAGCTTGCTTGTAGCTTTGGAACATGAGAATGTAACCATGAGAGAGAGAGAGAGAGAGAGAGAGAGAAAAGAAGAAGAAGAAGAAGAAGATGATGATGATGATGATGACTTGTATGGAGCTCCCATAACAAAATGAACTATTTTTGTAGAATCTACAGAACATGACAAAATGAACTGTTCATGTAGAATCAGAGAGAGAGAGAGAGAGAGAGAGAGAGAGAGAGAGAGAGAGAGAAACTCCGAAAATTACGTTAAAAAAAAAAAAAAAAAAGTGTACAACCCCTGAAATCAACTAGTTTTGAGAAATTTGCAAGATGCTATTTGTTATCATTGTCAATGAGTGCTTACCTTTAGTTGTTTTAGTCTCCATATAATGAACTTGCACACATAGAATGCTTGTACGATGAGACAAACAAACACACACATACATCAAGGAATCATGTGTGTTTTTTAGGAAAAGTTGCACTTGTTTACAGTTATTACCTGAATATAAAACTTGTGTTGTGGCAATATACATCTTTCCTATTCAAATTAATTAACACAAACTTCTTGAAGGTAAGACTTAGTAGCAACCATCAAGCAGTCTAATAATCTAAATTCCATCATGTTACTTTCATCATCATTTTAGGCTTTCCCCAATTAATTGCAGTCGGCTACATGAATCTTGGTTCTCCATTTTGCTCTATTAAAGGCCATATCCATCATGTTACTTTGTAAGGATGTAATTATTGAAATGAAATAAGAAATCAAATACCTGATTTCTCAACTTCTCCAATTCGCTCGGAGATATGATGGGTTTCCCCACAATAATCTCAGCTAGAATTTGGCCTAAGTTGTAAACATCTTCTTTATCCCCATCATTGGCCCTGCAAATATTGCACAGACTAAGAAACAAAGTGAATACACTACTCTTTACCATGAATATCAGTTGGTGTCAGTGTTTAAAATGACAGACTCAGGCCCCAACTTGCCAAGGTCTCGAGCCGAGGCCCCCTGGCCAGACTTGGGCGAGTCAGATTCAGACTGGGGAATTTTTAAAAAGAAACATTTAAAAATATGACAAAACAGGAAGGTGATTCCATTGTTTTTTGGGCCGAAATTGCCTGGCTCCCAAGCATTTCCAATTCAGGCAAGTCCTGAATTCGACTGCCTATTTTCTAAAAACTGGTGTGTGATATGTTGCAAATTGTGAAAAAGGCACAATAACTGAAGATCTTTCAAAAAGGATATGGTTCATATATTGCAGTCTTGAGGACTATGCAACATCAAAAACTTTCCTAAATTTAGTGACCTGAAAAATGCTTAGTGGTCATTGATTTAATGCAGATATATATATTTACATAGCTTTAAGGGTTAAGAAGGTGAAAAGCAGTAGCTACTCAAACTGACCTCCCTTATATTTAATATAGCTTGTTGGAAGCATTACAAATTCTAACTCAATGATTACCTGTACTTTTATTTTATCCATGTATCTTGTTGCATTTACATAACTTCATTGTGACAGTAAATAATTTCTTATCAACCTAAGCTTTTAATTCCTCCTACACATTCCATTATTTACACAATAAATTAGCATTTTTCTCTATGATATCTTTCTCTTTTACTTTTTTTTTTCTTTTTTTTTTTTGCGAATTGTTTAGAAATGATGCTCATGATTTATATCACAAAGAAAGATTTACCTGCCAACATCCATTGACTCCTTTTGTCCCTTGAAAGAACTTTCTGAACCCACCTGCAAAATAAGAAATAAAAAATCGAATTAACGTGCAGGTGCATGATTCATAAAGGAAGTGTCATCAGTAAAGACAAGATGAATTTTTCCATATGGAATAGTACAATAGAAAAGAGAGATCTACCTTGGCCACCATAATTTCTTCTATAATTGGCAAATTATAGCTACACAATTTTGTCATCGTATTTTGATCTAATAGAATATCTTCAATTTTCAGGTTGTTTCTATAAATGCCGGGTGTAATTCCTGTATTCAAAAATTGAAGGCCCCTGGCAACACCAATTGCAGCAGCTATCCTTTGTGGCCACTTTAATGTATCCGCTTCTCTCCGCTCTATAAAAAATTGTTTTATTAAAGTTCTATTCAACCCTAAGGAGAACCAAATGGAAAACATGAAACAAAAAAGAAAGAAACAGGGAAATTAACTTCTTGTAGTACTTAGGGAACTATAGAACTTATTGGTACTGTCCAATTTGTTTCTCGCAAAGAAGGAAACTATAGCTACTAAAGACTTGGTTGGGTATGATTGCTACCAAAAGGAAATTGACTATTATCTAAGTTTACCTGAGATATGGCTCCTTAGAGTTCCATTGTAAACATATTCAAAGACTAGAAAAACCCCACTCACGCCTGGAGAATCCTGATAATACATAAAACAGTGTCCAAGAATGCTGATCAGGTGACGATGCCTGAGATTTGAAATCAGTTCCACCCTCTGCATTATGGACTGAGGACTTTGTCGCTGCTTTAGTTTCAAACATTTCACGAGAACCATGGAGCCATCATGCAGCATTCCTCTGTAGAGCTGGAATAGAAAAAGTAGTAAAGATGTTGAGCCAAGAAAACTTACAATTCCAAGAACTCTTTAACAAGAAGGAAATTGTCCAAAGCATATACATCACCCATCAGTATGAGTAAGATCACTCAATTTAAAGACCCGAATGGGAAAAGTCATGTATAAGCTCTATCAAAAAACACATTCCCCCAGGAAGATTCAATACATCGTCTCTTTTTTTATTTATTTTGAAGGTTCATTAAGGTAAATAATGTGCTACAAAAAATACTTGTAATTGCAGCAAAATATTTGATAAAGAAAAGATGCTACCACATGAATAGATTCAGATTGCCCAATTAATCTACGTCAGTAACACCCCAAAAATTTTGCATGGCATACCTGACCCTGGGACCCTTCTCCAATTAAATTTGAAGAGTCAAAGTTATCTGTTGCATCTTCAATCTCTTCCAAAGAAAATTTGCGAAAAGGCGGAAGGCCAATTGTTCCCAACCTCACCATCTGCGGCATGGACCCTGATTGTAACAATTACATCAAAGTGTTAATATTTTAGACTAGAACAAGCAGCCTTGAGTAAGGCTAAGTATTAGCTCAGGTTAGGGTTTAATATGGCCACCATAACAAGTACTAGACAGGCACCCCTGACAATTTAATATGCTGGAGAGAGAGAGAGAGAGAGAGAGAGAGAGAGAGAGAGAGACTAAAAGTGCACAAATAGAATTCCAGGACAGGATAAATACAATACTAGTAGGATTTGGAGTTGGGTTTGATTGGTTATGGTGTTGATGGTTGCAACACCATGTCCTGAGTTCGAATTCTACTGCTGAACTACCCACAAATAAATTTAAAAAGTCAAAATAACAATACTAAGAAAACAAATTAAGTACAAATGAAATAAGATTAAGCTCTGAAACAATTCTGTTCAAATATGAAGAAAGGGAGTTAAACGTGTTGCTATCAGTTAAAGAGCTCAATTTAAAAAATTTGAAAGAAAATTTGAAAGAGCTCAATTTGAAAATTGCTAAATGGAGTGATAACCTTACTTGAATTCGGTGTCAGTCTTGGCGAAAGACTCATTGAAGAATTCACAGCCTCAGTCTTCTGAGATACCAGATTTTCTCCCTTGTTTACCCCCATTCTTCTTAAAATCAACAATACTGAAAGAATAAGCATCACCAGTCCTCCAACTATTCCTCCAAGTATGCTCAATATGAGAGCCAAATTGCTCTTTGATTCCTTCTTTTGCACATGGGGCATAATGGCAGCCAAGGCTTCATTTTGGCAAAAAGAATATGGATGTTGATGCTGGTCACTGTTCACTAAGCAATTTCCACCATATAAAGAAACCATGTTTGTCAATTTGGCTTCAAGGCAAGAAGGCAATTTCCCAGTCAAAAGATTATCAGAGATGTCCAAATACTCAAGGGCTTTGTTGCAAGATAGGTTTTGGACAAGGGAACCTGTCAATTTATTCCCAGCTAAATTAAGATATTGAATCGAAGTCAGGGAAAACAGTGACACCAGAATTGGCCCAACAAGCTTATTGAAAGATAAGTCTAGCCTTTTTAACTGAGCATAGGACCCAAGCTCTGAGGGAATGTTAGCGCTAAAGGTGTTATTTCTCAAGGCAAGAGTGACAATATTCTTCCCAAGAGAAGGAAACTGAGGCCCGAGATTATTTTCTCCCAAGTCCAATACTTCAAGTTTAGATAAACCACCAAGATAAGGCACATTGCCTGATAAACTATTTCTCGATAGATTTAACAACCTGAGGCCCTTTGAGGTCCCTAAAGAAGAAGGAATCAACCCATGAATCGAATTGTCACTCAAACTCAGGACAGATAAGTTCGAAGGCAAATTTACCCAGTTGGGGAAAATATCATTGAGTATGTTATCATCGAGGATCAGAGTCTGAAGGTTTGGGATTGATGAAATTTCCTGAGGTATACCCCCATATAGAAAATTTGAGCTCATGTTGAGTACTTGAAGGTTTGAAAGGCGATCAATTTTTCCGGGTATTTCTCCCCATAAACCCAAAGACACCAAGGAGAGAGCCTGCAGATCCGAGAACTTAGAAAGAGTGGTGAAAAGGGAATCCATGGAGAAACCCGATGACAATGACTGATTTGAAGAGGCAAATTTAAGGTTTCCTTTTGAGAGGAGAGTTGGTGATCCTTTGTCTCCAACAATATGCAATTCAGTTACTCGACTATTTGAGCAAATAACAGTAAGATTCGAAGTGGGTGGAATGTTGCAAAAGTATGTCCATCTGTTCCAATTGTTCAAGGCCAATGGGTACTCTAGGATTCGCTTAATTCGAAGAAGTGATTGAATATAAGAAGTTTGCAACTGACCATTGGATGGAGGAACAAGAAAGACAACAAGAAAAATGGAAATTTGGAAGAGTATGGGAATGTACAAATGGTGCTTATCTTTTGCCATATTTGAAGACACAGTCTCAAGATGAAGAAATCACCTGAACATTACTCGATGGGAAAAGAGGAAATACTAATTTTTTTGCCTTTTCTGGAAATCTTTTCGCATAGTGAAAGAAATTTTTATTTGCTTTATTCTAGAGATCACATATATAGGAAAAAGTTGTGAAAAATGGACAGATCCGCATCTTAAGGCATAAAGTGGAAAAGAAAGTAGCTAAATAAGTATGAAAAGTGTTCTCATATTCATAGATGCCTACATGAAACCAACAAAATGGAACTTGAAACAAGCTAAATCACAATAACCAGTACCTTCTTCTGCAACTCTAAGGAAGCTTTGCTTAATATAGGAATAAAGATCTCAACAAGAGGGCAGTCAATTGGAGCATATACAAGCAGTAAAATGCATAAATTCCACTTAAATTCAGCATTTTTTTTCGCACACAAAAAAAAAAAAGATCTTCAACTCAAAAAAACAAAACGGAAGCCAAAAAGTCCTCGTTTTAGCCAAGTGAAAGCAAACAAGCTTGATAATGCTTAACTTCCACTTTCTCAGTTATATCTCTCTGATTTTGAGCTTGAAAAAAAAAATAACAGCAAATATTTATATAACAAGCAGTGTTTCACTAAGTTGTTCAGTAATGAAAGATCTTCACTTCTAAAACAAGCTGAAAAATCTACTAAACAATGGAAAGTCGTCACTATTACAGGGAGCTAAAGCAAGGTGGAAACTCTGAAAAACAATGGAAGATCTTCCCTTTACAGCAAGCAAAGAAGAAGCTGAAAAACTCTGCTAACTATGCAAAGAAAACACCATACGATCAGTCATGGGATTACAGTGGCTTTCAGTTAAAAATGGATAGGTTTCCTTGAAAGATCATGGAAGAAGCTAGATCAAGCTGAACAATGAAGGATCAGTACTTTCTTTCCTCCATTTCTTCAAAAACATGGAGAGGACTCTCCTCAGATCACAAAATGGAGGCCAAAACAAGCTGAACGGTGACTACAGAGGAGAACACACTGGAGATAACAGTTCTTGTGGGTACCATAAATGTTGCTAAAAATGGCAAAAAAACTCCATTTAAGGTCACATAAGAAGCTATATAAGGCAGAAGAAGACATAACCAGTGCCTAATTTTCTGCCATTTCTGAGAAAACTAGTACTAAACAATGGAACATTTCCCTAAAAAATGGTGAAATTCATGGAAAGAGAAGATGAAAGATTTGTCCCAAGAGCTCAAGAAAACCAAAAGGTTATAAAAATAGACCTTTTAAACTCTGAAAAACATAACTATTTTTTTGCTCTGAATGAGTGGATCCATGAGTGTGTAAAAAGAAAGATTTTGCAGGAGTTTTGGATAAATGCCACTATTTCTTTCATAAATTTTCAATACTAGCCATTACTTATTATTAATTCATTTAAATATGAAGTAGATAGTAAAATAAGGAAAAGTTCTATGGCTTGAGTAACGTATACTTGGAGAATGGAGACCAGTCATCGACTGTTAATCCTCAGAAATGAACGGTTGATATTAGATGTTGAGGCGCTTTTAAATTCGTTAATGGAAGAATATCGGCTCATCATCACTGTTCATTGATGGTGACAGACCGTTGAACGCATTATGTGCACAATATGCTGGCCCAAAATGCCTCGTTGTGGGGCCTCATGCGAAAGCGGTATATTTTTATTTTTATTTTTTTTATTTTAAAGTTTTTTTGTAGAAAAAAGAGCGAGATAACAAAAAAACACTATTTATCTTCCCTACAAATTGGTCACAATTCTTTATAACCGTTTGATGTGAAATTTGATAGGTGGGATGTGTTATAAAGTTCGATAAAATTTCTTTTGAAGTTCAAGCTTGGTCAATGGAATAATTGTAGCTACTCAATTTCACATCCAATGGTCAAGATTAATGTGACCGCCTTATATAAAGGTAAAATTGTCTTATTATATACTTTTTTATTTTTTTTAAAGTGAATGGAAAGGAAAAATTTTATATAAAACCGAGGCTCTAAACAATCAAATTAGAGCCCACTGCAAAAAGTTCACTAAAAAAAGTTGTTTTGATATCCAAATATCATCAAATTGATCATCTCGACATCAAGATGCATGAACATTATAAAAAATGGATTTCAAGTTTTGAAAATAGTACATCACGTAACATATTTTTGGACTTTCAATTTTCAAGATTTTCAAGTTTTCATAGATCTGCTTAATCTACGCTAATTTTGAAACTTTAAATTTTATACTTGAAAATAAAAATATATATTTTAAGACTATCACAAAGATTTTCAGTATTGAAACCATATTTCTCGACACTATTTGAAGGTGGGCTTCACTTTGATTGTTTAGAGCCTCGGCTCTATACAAACCACACCCACGGTACAAAGCAAAATAGTTTGATAGGGATGCAGCCATATATCAAAATAAGTAAATCTTCCCGTCATAACTCATTGAAAATTGCAAGTCAAGTATTAGAAAGCCTTTACATTGATTGTGTTGACTTGAACATTATGGTTGTGGAAAAAAATTAGGATTTTAAATTCTAAAGATAGTGTATATTGCAATAAATTATCTAGGCTATCATTTTTTTTAAAAAAATAAGTGTTCAAGGTTTGCTCCATTGTTTGAGTATAAATTTTTATGAGGAATGAGGTGAAGCTTTATTTTATTTTCATAAAGCCGAGGCCATGTAGAAACCTCATCCATTACCTCAAAGGTTCGCCAGACTTGAAGAATCCCAGGATACATGGTCATAGAATGTGAAGAAAGAATAACAAAAGAAAACTGAAAGTAATACATGCCGAATGAAACATATTGGGTTTAGGTTCGGCAATGGGCCATGTCGTCTAACCCGACCCTAAAAAACTAAACACTGGGCCACAAGATGTGCCCGACGGCCTGGACATGGCCGTACCACCAAAGCTTGGGGGTCAAAACAGGTTGGTCTTGACATGGAGGATGGCCTAATCAGGCTAGAGGCACCCTTTTCTGTTATTTTCTTTCATTTTTTTTCAAAATATATTTGTCGTGGCTAGGTTAAGGATAGACAAAAGTCCTCTTCGACCCGATGTGAGCCCAGCAATGCTCTGGCTAGCGACTAGCCCTACAGGGACTAGGGCCATGCAAGGGCCAAGGCTGAGCTTCTATAGACCGGTCCAGCCCTAACTAGGTATGTTATTAAAACATACAAGAAAGATAATGACTCCATCAGGCCATGCCCTAGTTGAATCCGGATCTAACCCTTGTTGAACCGGACCCGATTGAGCTCAATCTCAATCAAGTAAACCCAACCAAATTACCACCTTAATTAGTAACTAATACAAAATCTGAGTATATGTAATTTAGATGGTGTACCTTTTTAAGCTTTCTTTTAACGACCAAGTCACCATCGGATTTTTGTTGTTAAAACTGTGTTTGGAAAAGAACAACACTACGATGTGACCTATTGGTAACTAACTTGGTGTGATCTTATGAGCCTATGGAGCATAGAAGTCTTGATGCCCTTGCACATCACTGCCGTCCGATCTACGCAAGGTCTAGTCTGGATGATTATGTGGGGCTTTGGCAAATATTAGAGTTTATATTTTCTATAAAATTTTTAGAAATAAATAATAATTAGGACTCTTTTTTTTTTTTGGAAACATATCTAAAATTTTTGAAATCTACATATTTAATTTATGTGATGGTTCATATCTTTAAAAAATATACGTTATAATTTTATTACAATTATGATGCTCGAAGGCATTAAGACACTATTGATGTCGTGAGACTCATTAATATTGATAGAGAGTGTCACAACACCAGTTCATTATATATCAATAAGTGTGACGATACTATTAGTGTCACGATATTGTATTGATATTAGTGAATATCAAGGCACTAACAATGTCGTGATAATTATAATGGCACTAATAGTGTTGTGATGTCTTTTGGCCATCAAGGGGCCCTTCGAACATCATGGTTTTAATAGAACCGTTATTTTTAGGGAAAAAATATAAACCATGTGTATGGGTATGAACATAGATTTCAAAAAAATTGAATATGTTTCAAATTTTTTGAAAAAATAAATATTTTGATAATTATCCCAGTAAGTTTTTTTTTTATTCACGAGTATCACTACAAGGAAAAGTGTTTAGTGCCCTGACTCACAAACGTCCATCTTTAAGGTGAACTTCACAACTAAAGATTCATTTCCAATGGATAGGAAAAAAATTTAAAAAGTATTTTAAAATTTTATTTTTATATTCATGATCATGGATTTCTACAAGTTTGAATCCAAGATCTATAAAAAATGGGTGTTAGAGAGAGCCCGCACAAGAATAGTATGAGCCTTGGGACTCATAAAAACAGGGCCCATCACTACAATGCCATCTTTTCATTACTTTGTCATTTTAAAAGTTAGTTTTTGCTTGTATTAATGCTTTTTATTATCACTGTGGCTCCTCCAAGCAAATTCTAATGTTTGTGCTGAAAAGATGGTGATGGACACAAAAATGGCAATAATTTTGCTTGGAATTATGCCTTTGGGAATTGGGATGCCGTTTTTTCCACTTGGAAGTAAAGCAACAAGACAAATTTGATGAATCTACTTTATTATAAAATTCCCTAAATAAAGTTGACACAAAAGCCAAAGATTGAGTCTTTTATGTGGGTTGTTTAGAGGGCATATGGTGCTCCCGTGGGAGCACACAATACATTTATACCCTCAATCAAAAGGGTTGCGTAGGAGGATTTTTCAATATGAAATTTGAGATCCATTTTGGAAAAGGCGGATGAGTATTTCATAGAAAGAAGAATTGTATTGTGTTATTAAATACTTAGATCTACCCATCTAAAAATTTGTTCATTCTCGAGGCTACTTTTTCAGAGCACATATATAATCGGTTTTTCATTTTATGTTTTTAATTTTAAGAGTTTTTCAACATACTCGTACTCATGCCCATGTAGTTGAGCCCAAATAATTGGGATAAGACTCAGATGATGATGATGATGATTTTAAGATGATGATTTTAAAATTTTTTGAATCACATATTCAATTGATCCATATTTACCGATTCACCGATGACTCCAACAACGATTTCGAGTTTTAAAGCATTCATCCAAATTATAGCGTCCGCACATGCCAAATTTAGAGTCATAACGAATGAATAGTCTTCCCTTTGAAAGTAAGAGTTGGGGGGATCCCTAGATTGAGAATCCAAAGTTAAAATATTAAAATTCCAATAAAAAAGGCTCAATGCATGTGTCTGACGCATAGGGTACACTAAGATTCAAAACCGAAGACTATAGTATGTTAATGTTACTGCATTTGTACAATATCCTTGAGTCAAGCTCCCAAACCCCCATAAAAAGTATTAAATATTTTGCAAACCTATATCAAAAGCCTAAACGATCATTCTCATTGATATAATCATGAAATTATAAGCAGCACCGACAGCATGAAAATACAAAAAGAAGAATTAAAAATATGAAATATTTTAGGACTTCAAATTACACCAAGGGACCTATTTGAAATAAGATTTTAAATATTTAGTACTTTTAGCCTTGCATTGATCTAGTCTTGGAACTTAATTAAGAGTTAGAAAGCTCAATAAATGCTAATAAATGCCAATAGGACAAATGACTAAAATTATTATCTCGCATAACTATACCACAGTGTCATTTATCTCAAGTACGGAAGTCATTATCACTGCTAGTCATCAAATATGAGAGGTGCAACGTGTTATTTCTCTGCACAAAATCTGATGAATTTTTTTTATTAGTTTACCAGACCAATTAGTTGCACAAATTCAATCCTCAAATTTTTTATCTAATGATTAAGAGTGACAGTGGTCATTTTTTTTCCAAATATGAATGGTTTTATTGTAGACTAAGATATCCCATCCAATAGAGAAGTAATAAATTATATCCAAGGGAAAAACCTTGTACCCAAGTTTTTTGACTTTATGCCACTTACAAAGCAGAGAAATGACACCCCTCCAATGGCCTAATTTCACACCTAATGGTTATGAGTGGTTGTGCCTTCTTTGCAACAACAAAGATGAATTGTGTACTTTTCCTTTACCTTGGTGATGGTATATTCTACATAGAATTACATTAATATACCTCTAAATTATTTTTATTGAAATCTTTTACGTTCATACTTCTTTTTTCATAAATTTTATATTTTTTGAAATTGCCCCTATTCAGATCTTGAAGTTCGAGATCTTTTCTACTTATCATCTTATTTCAGATCTACAAGATTTGAAGTTGATCCAAGTATCAACTTTGGACCTTGAAGGTTCAACGTAGATACAATATAAGAAAAAAATAAAAATTTTCAAAGAAAGAAAGAAAGTATGATCATAAAATAAACCTTTTTTTCTTTGATAATTTAAGGAAAAGTTCACAAATAGACCATTTATTTTGATACAAGGAGATCACAATCAATAATACTTATCATATTTTAAATTGGGTTGTTGTAAGTGTGTCAGTGACTACACTCAAAGTTTCAAACAAAATTCGTAAACTTTTTAAAACACTCCAAGCCATCCAATCTGGCAACTAATAAATATAAGTGATTGTAACCTTCTTGTAACAATAGTAAATTGTCTCGTATATAACATAAGTTAGCATGAACTTACCTATTCTTAAATTTGCCCTATTGCATTTGACATCGTTATTTGGAAAGAAAGGAATCCAATAATTGTAGACCCTACCATATTAAATCTTTAGGGCAACAAGTTGGTGGTTCTATTGGAAAGCACAAGGCTATGATACCAAGAGTTTAGCACCCATCATGTAAGTGGCCCATTCAATCAAATCCAAAGGATCTGAAAAGACAATCCTCTCTATTATATTAGGTTGCTGGGATCAAATGTCAAACTCTATATGGACCCCCATGCTGTTGATAAACTATGATTTTTTGCCACCTCAAATTACCTAAATATCCATGTAAAAAATATAATTTCAGCCTTAAATAAACATCATAATGGGTTTTGACAAATGAAAGGTAACACAACCCAAAACTCTCATCCATCCCACAAATTCGTGTATGATTGTCGAATCCCTAATTCAGATAAATCCAAATAGGCAATCCAAAAAAATCTTTAAAAAGAAAATAAATTATTTTAAAATAGCCATTATTTATTTTTATTTACTTTGGGTTGGTGTTCATTTTTGCGTGTGGCGGTTCTTGATTCGGATTGATGGGTTTTAAAACATTGCATAAATATTTGGTTATGCCTTTTTGCAATTTGCATCAACATGCTCCTTCAGGTAAAAACTTACTTATGGGAATTATTTGACACCATGAGTTGCTTATTTGCGTTATTCATTTAGACTTTTCACTTGAACCAAATCATAAATCCTAACTGGTGCAGTGTTAAGTTTACATTGCATATAGCCAACCCACCTATGTCTACTTTCCCTCTTCTTCTACATGGAACTTAAAAATCCCATTTTCAATTGGAAAAGGGAACAATAATCCACATAATTATAGTGAGTGAAGGAAAAAGTTTATATAAGGTTCCAACCTTATTCGTAGAAATAATGTTGCAGTAATCTACACCGTCCATTTTATATAGAAAGTGTAGATTAAACAATATCTTAAATAACGTGTCATGTATTAACATCTTAAAAGATACATCAAATCTACATCGTCCCAATAAAAATGGACGGTATAGAGCATCACAACCTTATTTTTGTAAATAAGGTTGCAACCTTATACAAACTACACCTTATAGTGAGTGTGATAAGATGTCAATTAAAATATGACAATTAGGATGTTATGCAAAGACCCAATAAGATAACTCTAAATAGTTGGGATAAGGTTTCAATGATGATGCTAATGCAAAGAACTCAGAGGGCAGGTGTTTTAAGAGAAAGGGACATCTATAAATTTATTATTTCCTAAGGAAAAAAGATGGTCTTAAAAGGTTGTTGGCAAAGAAACAACGCGCAAGAGGAGTTGGAAAAATTAGATCCACATTATGTTACACAAACACACATATCTGAAACACAAATATCAATAAAAGGATGAAGTTTCTATAAAGCCTAGGTTTTATAAAAACAAAATAAAGCCTCACCTCAAATCCTCATCTGAAAACACTTTTGGTAACATAAATCTCCATGATGGCTCTAAAATTAATTCAATGCTGGCAATAAAATTTGAAAAAAATAATATACAGATCTTGTTGATATATAAACACTTATGTTTAGGGAAAATTTGATAGTTTAGATACTTTGTCACAATATACGCTCTTTTTAGAGCTTGAAATCCTAATTTTTCTTCACAGCCATAATGTTCAAGTAGAGTTGATCGATGTAAAGGTTTTCCAATGCTTTAATTATAATTTTCGTTGAGTTATGAGGTGAAGCTTCACTTATTTTGATAGAGCTGCAGCCCTATCTTCCTTAATAAAATTGGTATGTCATATACAACGTGTTCGGACACTATTGAAAGCGGGGAAAAGTCCTTTTTTTTTTTTTTGTTGGGTGGGGGAGAGGGTGCGCGGAGGTATGTGTGGTTTGACATTAAGTACTTTTTTTTCTTTTACAAATGTTACTGAATTTATTAATAATTGATGATTACATCAAGGACTTACAAAATTTGAGACTAAAAAAGACTGCAAAGACACTCAACTCTTGGCAATATCATTCGCTCAATAATTTACCTCTCTATACACATGACAGAAAGAGATACTCAATGACTCTGCCAAGTCTATGATTTGGCTCTGAACTAATTTTAACTCCCACGACACCCTTTGCTCCTTGTTACACCACTTGACATTCAAAAAGTCTCAATTCCCCACTGAATTACCAAAAAACAAAGAACATTCAAAGAGTGTCCTTCCACCATCACGCGAACACAAAAGTTCATTTATTTGAAAGGCTTCAAACCCTAAAAGAGAGCCAATAATCATACACAAATTTCAAGTGGCAATACCAATAGGGTCAGCGTAGGCAAATACCGTGTACATTCAAATCTCTCATCACCCTTCCTATACCAGTCTCCTCTAGATTACCCATAGAGCTCCCATCAAAGTTTAGTTTAAACCCTCCCATCAAAGGTGGCACCCAAATACTCATTAGTCTACATTTAACAATACCCATATGGAATAAATTAGCCAAAGTTAAAATAAAATCCACTTCCGAAACTCCCCACCCTCTTTCGTGAGAGACCCCCCACACTACAAAGTATGCTTGACAATATAAAGGACCATATCAATAAAACATGCCCATTAAAAGTTCGTCTATTCCTCTCTTTCAACATCTCCCACGTAACTGCTCCTCTCACAATCTTCCAAAGCGCATTCCCCACTTTTGGTAGATTTCCACATTAAGTAATTTTATAGTGAGATTTCAGGAAGGATAAGAATAAGTGTCTAGGTTATTAAAGATCATGTGTGTTTAGTGAGTCGATACATGCAAAAAAAATATGGACACATTTGTCCATGCTACCGAAGATTAGCCCTTCAAAGTTTTCCTCAAAAGGCCTAGGCTCGACACCTTGTTGACACGAGAGGTGTAAATTTTGAGTGTTGGGATTGCTATACCCAAGTTTTTGCTCTGCATCCATGCACATGTATGGATTTTCTAAAAATTTTGAGATAGTTTATATTTCTAAAATTTCAAGATAATTTTTCTTTCTAAAACTTGAAATTTGATATAGTTTCTCTCTCAAAAATATTGAGATAGTTTCTCTCTCAACAAATACATCTATATCTAAAACTTAAAAAATTGAGATAGTTTCTCTTTCTAGATATTATTTGAAATAGTTTATCTATTTAAAAATGGGTTTTGTTAGGCCACATCACTTGGTGGTGTAGAACTTTAAAGTACTCAACATTTTTGGACAGTAAAATACTTTTGAATTATAATACCAAAATTTTCAAATAGGGGTATTTTTGGTCATTTAAAGGTGTACAATGGATATTTATATAAAAATATTGCCATTCTATTTGTATTTAAAAACAATTAATACATCTTGTGGGTGATGTCACACACTGTGATGTCATTGTTAATAAATGTTTTTGTTTTTATTAAATAATTTTAGTTTATCTTGACTATTTACTTAAAATACCCCTAAACAAAAAGTTATTGTATTATAGGATAAAAGTATCTAAATGTCTAAAAATGTTGAGCACTTCAAAGGTCTAATGTTGAGGATAAACTATCTTAAATATATGAAGGTAGTTTTGTCTTAAAAATATTACTTTCTTACTTAAAAATGGATATAAAAATAATAGAATTAAAGTTAATGGTATAATTTGAAAAAGTGCAATTTGTATAATGCCAATGCTCTAAACAATCAAAGTAAAGCACACCGTCAAATATGGGCAATCTTTCTATGCTTCCCCTACAGCATAGGAGTTCTATCCTCCTTTTTATCCAACAGTCTATTGTGAATGGAGGGCTAAGATTGCCCCAATCACAATGTCATGTCTCTACACCATTTTATTTTTAGCTTTTTTGTATAAACTATTTTGACACCAAATTTTGGACATCCATTCCTCTATTAAATTCGCACTAGTGAAAAATATTAAAAAAATATTTTCAATAAAATAAAATAACAAAAATACTCCTGAAAGTTGCAAGAGGTATTTTGGTCATTATATTTTATCGAAAAATTATTTTTAATATTGTTTATAGTTGCGCCCCAATGATTTGATCGTATATACCAAATTTTAGATTCATACAATTTGTATAAAAAAAACTAAAAATAAAATACTTTGAGACATCAGATCTAAGATCAAACGATGAGTGACTCTCTTGATCAAAATTGGACGGCTAGATGGTAGGGGTGGGATAGAACTTCTATGCTGTAGGGGAAGCATAGAAACCTTTCCCGTCAAATAATGCCAAGAAATGTGATTTCAATACCGGAAATCATTATGATAGCTTTAAAAAATATTTTCATCTCTAATTATAAAATTTAAAGTTTAAAAAAAAGTATAAATCAAGCAGGTCTATGAAAACTTGAAAATTAACAGTAAAAAATTACATTACAAGGTGCATCATTTTCGAAAACTTAAAAGCCATTTTTTTGTCATGTCCATGCATCTTGAGGTTGAGATGATCTATTTGGGCATCAAAACAACCTCTTTTAGTAAAATTTTTGAGGTACGCAATAATTTGATAGTTTAAAGCCTCAGACTTGTATGAACTTTTCCCAATTTCAAAAGCCCTCAAAGTTGGAACGAGTAGAAAGTGTAATTAAGGGGCATCTATAATTTTCCCAAAAATACATATTTCTAACGTTTGGGTAGTGGTAAATAACAACTAGACCACTGAGAAATCAGTTTCCACGGGAGAAAGCCGAAAAAAATTAGGAAAAGACTTCACATCCTTCCTCTCTCTCTCTCTCTCAATGTACCCAAATCTCTCTTTGAAAACCCCTAATCTCCCACTTCAAAACTCCCAAAAATTAAACATAAAATAAAAATCTCCCGAATTTCTCCAAACAAAACCCGGGTACTCTAATCCCTCGAAGGAACCGTCTCTCAAAGCCCTAATCTTCAAGATTGAAGAATGTTGAGCTCGATATTGAAGCAATTTGAGTTTTATTAAACCAGATAGCATCCAATCAAACTAAATCCTCAAGCATCAGGTACACTTTTGATTTTCTTTCTTGCAGTGATTTTTGTAGGGATTTTCTAGTGTATTTTCTATTATGTGGTTTTTTTTAATAGCTTTTGAGCAATTAGTGGCTTTTTTTTTTTTTATGGAAAATTTCTGTATCTCTATGCATCTCTGTAATAACTCGAAAAAAAATGTGAGAGGAATGCTTAATAAAGAGAATTATCTTTTCTTTTGATAAGAATAAGAATCTCCATGTAAATATTTTATTTGTCTTTTAACTTAGGAATTTGTCCCTCTCTCCCCTTTGAGCAAACTTGCTCGTTCTGTACTTCAATTTTGAGTGTAGTCTGAGCACCCAATATGTGGGCTGCCGTTGGTAGATGTATCTTCGTGTAAATATTTTTATTATCCAAAAGTTAACATTCTCCTCAAAAAATAATAATAATTAAGAATCTCCTGTTATCACTGCTTCCGTGGTCTTCAAGTGCAAGGATGATGAATATTTGAAATGTAAAATGTGATTTTCTGAGTAGTTAAAAATAATTTTACTTCTCTTTGTTCTTTGAAATTGAGAGGTAGAAATAAAGTTAACCTGTTTCAAAAAAAAAATATATATATATTGAAAGGGAGAATGAAAAGGATTGAAATGGAGCACCTCTTTATCTTGGCGCAAAAGGTATATTTTTTTCACTAGGTTGCTGAATTAATAACTGGCGGCTCTGCATTCTATCACTTGCAGGACTAATTTCATGTGAAATCACCAAGGTTCACAAGCTCCGCTCTGACTCAGGACTCTGGGCCTACCTCAGCTGAGTAACTTGGGTGAGTCCGAGTAGAGCACGGGCCGAAAAAGGTAAAAGCAAATTCAAAAAACTCGTTAGAAAAAAAAATAAAATAGAAACAATAAAACTAAACCTAGAACCGCATAAAAAGTCCATCTTGCTCCCCTCTGACTCAGGACTCTGGGCCTACCTCAACCGAGTAACTCAGGTGAGTCCAAGTAGAGCACGGGCCAAAAAAGGTAAAAGCGAATTCAAAAAACTTGTTAAAACTAAAAAAACTAGAAACAGTAAAACTAAACCTAGAACCCCATAAAAAGTCCAACCAAGATGGAAGAAAAATATAAAATGTGGATATAGAAAAAATTGATTTATAGCTCGAGACATTTCAGAAACAATCCAGAAAAAGAGAAGAGTATAGGGCATATGACAAGAAATACTCACACATCATCATAAAAAGCCATCCAAATTACATACAAAATATTTAGACGTTGTTTTAACAATTTAATATAATTTTTATTTTATTTTTTTTAATTGCCCCGACTTTCGGCAAGGGGCTGAGTACCAGTAACTCGGCCTAGTTTGCAAGTTTTCTATCACTGGAAATCACTGAGGCTAATGATTATGAAAATGATAGCTTCTATGATTTAGTCTGAAATTGATCACTAGGACGGTGCTATGTTGGCTACAAACTTCTTTTTTCCCTCTGTAGATCGTCGTCAATCCTTATTTCAAGATTTTCTTAGCTTCTGAATTGCTGAACTACTTCTTAATGCTGCATGTATGCTGAATCCTCAGAACATGTCTTCTTCTTGCAAGCTAATTGTATTTGATTTTGAGTGGTGATTTTAGACTTTTTATTTATTTATTTATGTTGTGCTTTAGCAAGGAAAAAAGAAAAAAATATCATATTTGTTTAAAATGGTTTAGGTATGCATAGCTAGAGGATCACCTACTTTTCTGAAACAAGGGCTTTACTCTGGGGCTTATATAAAATTGCTTGAGGGAAGAGGGTTCTGAAGTAACACGTTACTCATGAAAAAAATGAGTATCTTCCTTACATGCACATGGGAACTGAAACTGTAAACTTGTGCCGTCATGGATTATTTTCTGTACATTTATGTGATTATGTTTGTGGTTGCAAATTGTTAATGGTTTAACAAAAGTTCATGCCCCTGGAAATGCAGTTTTTTTAGACCATTTTTGCTTTTTCTTTATCTGTGACCACAAATTTCCATTGCCTTAAATGAGATGAATGATGTGGGAGCTTTTGCTGACTTATATGCTTACGGGTGTTTTTTCTTACTTTCTCTTTGCTTTGAATCATGATGTATAGTTTTTAGTAAATTTCTCCATCAACCTGGGCCTCTGCTCTTCTAAAAAGGATACAAGCTCCTCCATCAACCTGGGCCTCTGCTCTTCTAAAAAGGATAGAAGCTCCTCCATCAACCTGGGCCTCTGCTCTTCTAAAAAGGATACAAGCTCCTCCATCAACCTGGGCCTCTGCTCTTCTAAAAAGGATACAAGCTCCTGATTTTTCACCTCTATGTCAGCCCAACTCTGTTTGTCATCTATTTATGTTAGGTATGTCACTAAGTTTATATTCATGCTTTTTTTCATTGAAAGCAGAGAAATATTAGAGGAACTACTATTAAAAGTAGAATCTTCCTATTGTAAATCATCCTTATCATTTACACATTCTTATGTGAGAAATGCATGACCGTAATGTGAGTGCATTCTCTGATATTAAAAGGAAAAAGGTGTAGGCAATAATAACATTGTTTTTGCTTCAATAGATGCAAGGGCTAGATTATTGCTTTGCACATTGGCTTTGTTGCTCTTTTTCTTTGGAGTGTGTGAGTGTGCGTCTCTGCATGTTTGTCTCTCTTCTTAATAAAGCAGGCTCCCCTTTTGTAGTTAACGTTTTTCCATTTCTTAGCATCTACCAAACCTCTGATTTTTCATGAGACCATGCTTTCTTTGGATGGTCCTCTCACCCTGTGGTAGATGTCTCAAACATATATTACAATGTCTTTGATGGAAATCGCAACATTTGTTGCAGCTCTAACCAAGATTCATTTTGGGCAGATGCCAATTGTTATAGGAGAGGTACAACCCCATTAAGCCTGGAGTCCCACTTATGGATATCTGTCTTTTCAGTCTTTATGATGAAGAACAAAAGAGTAAAATGCCTGTCAAGTTTGAGAAGCATTGGGGTGTTTTTTCTTTCAATGGAGAGGCTAGGTTTTCCTACAACCTCGGTTTGGGTTGTAAAACCCTGAGAAATGCAGATGATGTTCTGTACTGGCCTTCTTGATGGTGTGTGGCTGACCCCATAGGGATTTGGCCTTGGCTTTAGACCACATGGAGCTAGCTTGTAGTGTTGCTGATTATACACCACTTTGTTACATCGGAATTCTTGTTGCTTAATTGAGGTATCTGGGAATAATTCTTAAATTTTCAATGGTTATTATCGAGTGATGAAACATGATGCTTGTAGCTGTGAGTTCGATGGGTTGGGAATGATTACTTTTCTAGATCCAAGCATTGGGGATTGCAGGTTTGCGGTTGGGATTAGTGATTTTCCGGTGTATGACTTTAGGATTCTGTGGATTGGATAGATAATTTCATTGGAAATTGTGTTTTAGGGTTTTGGGATGATCTCTAATTTGGGAATCATGGTTTAAAAAATCAGCGAGTCGGCATAGAATCGCCTCGGGAATCGGTCATCCAGTGCTGATTCTCGCTTAAAATAGAAAATCGGGCACGCTTAAAGGCGAATTGGCAATTTGTAGCAGTAACTCGACGAGTTGCAACAGTGACACGGGTGAGTCGACCCAATAACATGCCTTGCTACAGCAAAACCCCATGATTTCACAGAAAAAGCCATTTTTCCACCGAAAAAACTGTAAAAATCCAGCTTTTTTTTTTTTATCAATAGTGGAGGGGAATAATTTTTTAAGTCCATAAAACATTGATTAGGCTTGGATTGAACACAAGAAAACAAATTTCCGTGAAATATTTGACTGAAATTTGGGGATTTTTTGGCGCATTAGGGTTTTCCGCCAAAACTCGATTTCTGTGGTTGTTCTTCGTCAATTTGATCTTTTTTTTGGTTGAATGATCGTGGTAGTACATGCTTTCATCAAAATTAGTTACCATGATTTGTTATCTTTTATTTTAATTTTAAGATTTTTGTTTAGCCTGTGTTCTTCCCCTTTTCAGCCAAAAAATCGTAAAAAATCGTCAAAATTCGTCTTTTTTGTTGAATAATGAAGGAGAATCACTTTTTAGGTCCATAAAACATCGATTGGGATTGGATTGAACCCCAAAAAATGCCAGATTGTGAATTTCTTGACTGAAATTTGGGGTTTTTTTGAGCCGATTAGGATTTTACACCAAAACTCGATTTCTGTGGCTGTTCTTCATCAATTTGATCCGTTTTTTTGCTGAATGATGGTGGCAGCACAGGCTTTCATCAAAATCAGATGCCATGATTTATTGTTTTATATTTTAATTTTACGATTTTTTTTAGCCCGTGTTCTACCCCTTTCTCAGCAAAAAATCATCAAAATTCGTATTTTTTTTTATGAATAATGTACGAGAATCACTTTTTAGGTCCATAAAACATCGATTGGTGTTGGATTTTGATGATTTTTTGATGGATCTAAAAGAGTGATTCCCTTCCATTATTCATCAAAAAAAGACGAATTTTGATATTGTTTGATGAAAAAGGGGAAGAAAATAGGTTCAAAAAAATCGTAAAATTAAAATATAATACAACAAACATGGTACCTGATTTTGATGAAAGCCTGTACTGCCACGATGATTCAGCAAAAAAACGGATCAAATTGATGAAGAATAGCCACATAAATCGTGGCGTAAAACCCTAATCGGCTAAAAAAAACCCAAATTTCAGTCAAGAATTTTACAATTTGGCATATTTTGGGGTTCAATCCAACCTTAACCGATGTTTTATGGACCTAAAAAGTGATTCTCCTCCATTATTCATCAAAAAACAACGAATTTTTTGATGAAAAAGGGGAAGAACACGGGCTAAAAAAAAAATTCATAAAATTTAAATATAAAACAACAAATCATGGTACATGCTTTGATGAAAGCATATACTACCACAATCATTCAGCAAAAACAAGGGATCAATTGATGAAGAACTACGACAGAAATAGAGTTTTGGCAGAAAACCCTAATTTGCTAAAAAATCCCCAAATTTCAATCAAATATTTCACGAAAATTTGTTTTCTTGGGTGTGATCCAAGCCCAACCGATGTTTTATGAACTTAAAAAATTATTCCCCTCAGTTATTGATAAAAACAAGTTGGATTTTTATAGCTTTTTCGGTGGAAAAATAGCTTTTTCTGTGAAAGCCTATGAAATCACGGGGTTTTACTATATAGCAGTGCATGTTATCGGGTCGATTCACCCATGTCACTGTAGCAACTCACCTAGCTATTGGTACGAATCGTCGGTTCGCCTCTAAACACTGCCAATTTTTTGTTTTAAGCTAGAATCGGCCCGGGATGACCGATTCCCGGGTTGACCCGGGCAATTCTGTGCCGACTCGCCGATGTTTTACACCCTGAATAATACAGATTGAGTAGATCTATAAACACTTGAAAATCTTGAAAATAAATGATGTAGATAACTTGTTACAAGATGCATTATTTTTAGGACTTGAAATTCTTTTTTTCTTTATATTTGTATTTTTCAATTGGAGGTTTTTCCTACACCAGAATACTCTCTTCAAGAGTAGTTTTGTGGTGCATCTTACTTCAATAGTATAAGGTTGACACCATATATAAACGTTTTATGCTATATAATAAACATATATCACCTAAAATATTATCATAAGTCATCTAAAATATTATGTCTTTCTGAGCAACAATAGCTGCCTCCAAGCCATCGTTGTGACCTGTAAGGCATTTCTTTAACTTGTTACCTTATTAATGCTCAAGTCTGTCTTTCTTTGATAAATGCTTTGAACTAGGCACTGTTTTATTTGATTCTTCTCTTCTCAGATCATTATTTGAGTATTCATTTTGTGTTATTCATATTTTCTGTCAGAGTTGCTTCCTGCAAGTTTAGTTCGTGATCTGTGTTTGTTAACCCCTTTCTCTTCACCATTATCAAATGCAGAGATTATTGAGTTTCAGGCTAAATGAGACAAATTTACTCTCAGAGCTGTAAGCAGATGATTAGGCAATTTTTACGTCTTCCTCTACAACAACACTTGGACTCTGGCAATTATGGGTTTTTAGCTCATAGGACCCTTTCTTCATCATCCTCCTCTTCTGCTTCTTCTTCTTCTGCTGCTTCACAAGTTAGGGATCTCACTCCTGAGGAGGACAGGATTTATAACATGGATTTCAAGACTGCCACCGAAATCCTCTTCCAAGAACCCGCCAGGAAGAAAAAATTTGGGTATGTCCTCTCTCTCTCTCTCTCTCTCTCTCTCTCACACACACACACACACACACACACACACACACACATGGATATTACGATGATATGCTTCTGCTCGAAACTTTTTTTTTTTTTTTTCAATACTGTTATTGTTTTCCTGGATTTTTTAGGGTCTACGGGGAACTCCAGGTGGGTTTTACTTTAAAAGTTTTACTTTTCTTGATTCCATAGAAAATGTTTACAGGGCTGCTTAGACATGGATTACCTGTCCTTCGATCATAATGCTTTTTGTACCTCCATTAACTGGCTAACATTTCCAAGGTAAGCAAAAATGTTTGCTGTTAATGGAGGGGCAATCAATAGCTAAGTTGCTACTTCAAAAAAAAAGAAGTAAATACATTTTGTAGCTTATCATGGTCATTATTCCTGAAAATTATGCTTACATCATTAGCATTACACCGGTATTATATTTACATAATTTCGAACAAACTTTCTTTTTCAGCATGAGATAAATGTTTTTTATAAGAATGCGTATGGCTATTGTTATTGGAAACTCCCCACTTTGGTGTGGATGAAAACTGGTGAGAGGGAAGGATAGAAGAGGTATCACCATTTAAAGCATGGGGGTTTGTGTTCTTATTAACAAACTGATAAGTGAATCTGAAATCCTATTACCCTTTGTTTTATTTGAAATCCATTGCAAAATTGATTGGTTTTACTTCAAAAACATCACACTCGTTAGGATATTGCTATGTTGGATATTGATCACCTCTTCGTAGTTGAAGTATGCCCGTACGAATGAAATTCTAATTTTGTGTTGTCAATTAATAAAGATGGAGAAGCTATATGAAGTGGATAGACATTTTGAATAACTCTTCAAGTGCAAGGCAAGGGCCTTGGTTTTGATCATAACTTATTCGACCATGGGTTTTCTATTTTGAATATCAGAAATACATATTCAGATCCTCTGGTTATCTTTTGTCACTGGTCAAGATTTGGCTTAATCACGAGTTGATTAGTTTATTTTGGTATATGATTGAATTAACTTAATCTGGTTAGGGACAATAGATCTCATGAGAAAATTTCTTTTTCATCTTTTATCAATAAATAAATTGGCACCTCGATATGGAAATTAATGCTGCAAATGCTTGTTTAATGTAGTTTTCTTTTATATTCATGTATGTGATCTTCACTTGTGACGAACTGTGGCACTCTTTCTCCACACTTAGAGGAGTTTTCATCCATTTACAAGTATCCTTTGGCAAAAGTATCCATCTTGTGTATGGTGCACCATGCACTGGTGGAGCATCCACTATCCATTTTTAATAGTTGTCATTCAGATGACATGCATGGATGGATGGGTTATCCGCTTATCCTTTCTCAACGTATTTTGTTTGCATTTATCATATTTCGAACATGAAATGTCCTGAACTTGATAATATGTGTAATATTAAGGATATCTTAGCAAAGAACAAACAATGGATTTGTTCATTATTCTGTAAGTTTTAGACATTTGAGGATGCCACCTTGTGGGGATGAAATTTTTGTTGATTATTGGTATTATGTGATGCAATGTTTTTTTTTTTTTTTGATAAGCTATATGATGTGATAATTTCTTTCTGAAATATTTGATGCTTTTGGTGCTCTACGTCAAAGCTTAGGGATTGGAACTTAGTTTGACTCTTGGATATCTCGTTTGAATTCCATGATTAACCTACCAAATGAAAGGAATAAGGAAGTTGGGTTTGATTGTACATCAAAGCCGTCATGGTTCATGGGGTTGAAGTTCCGTACTTGCTTCTTTTATGAAAACTGTCTCCTTTTAAAATCCAATTTTGACTTTACTAAGTCTTCGGCTTCAGGCCCTAAATTGAAGCGCAGCAAATCCATCCCCTCCTGACCCCCCCCAAAAAAAGTAGCACCCCTTATACACATAAAAGCAGCCATAAAATATACAAATTCAGAAAGCATAATCATAATTTTGTAAGGCATGCCTTCATTTAAAAAATTCTTACAAAATTACGGGGTTATATATCATCATCATCAACATCATCCAAGTCTTATCTTAATTATTTGGAGTCGGCTATATGAATCTTGTTCCTTCATTCTTTTCTATCAAGGGTATACCCTCGGTAAGACCAAAAGTCACCATATCTTTCTTCACTACTTCTATCCATGTCCTTTGGAGCCTTCCCCCTTCCCTTTTAGAGCCTTCCACTCGAACCAAATCGCACCTCCTAACCGGTGTTGTATTAGGTCTATGCTGCACATGGCCAGCCCAACTAAGTCTACTTTTCTTGAACTTGTCGCCTATTAAAGCCACACCGAAGTACCTTTGTATGTATTTATTCTGAAATCTATCTTTTGTTGTCGTGTCACTCATCCATCTCAACATCCTCATCTACACTCATCTTATAGATCTATTGTTTCTTGACTGCCCAACATTCCGTGTAATAAAGCATGGCTGGTCTTACAACCATCCTATAGAACTTCCCCTTCGATCTCAATGATATGCGGCGATCACATAAAACTTATGATGTTCATCTCCATTTCACTCACCAACTCTATTTTTATGTGCAACATCTTCCTCCTGGATATTGGAAACAATCTCATTTAGGAATTTCTTGATCATCAACTTAGCCACTTTCACGCTTCTACTCCTATTATTACTAAACTTGTATTTCATATATTGTCTTAGTTCGGTAAATTTTAAAGCCTTTAGATTCTAGAGCATCCCTCCAATGTTCTAACTTTGTGTTGATGCCGCCTTTAGTCTCATTGATCAAAACTAGTCTCATTGATCAAAACTATGTCATCCACGAACAACATGTACCACGGTATCTCATCTTGTAGGTGCCTGATTGACTCGTCCATAACCAAAACAAATACATATGGGATCAGCGCTGACCCCCGATGTAGTCCCATTGTCATTGAGAACTCACTTATCTCTCTCCTAGTTGTCTACACACTAGTTAGCGATCCCTCATGCATATCTTTTACTATATATATATATATATATATATATATATATATATATATATATAACCAAAGTGCTTTCCTTCGAAGCGAATCTGATAACATTGCTTGATAGTTGGTGCATGTTGGTCAAAAGGCTGAGAGAAATTGCTTTTGCAACTCCTGGTTTAACATCAATGTTATTTATCCTTGATATTGTTTTTTAAAAAAGTGCTTTTTATTGCAGGCTTGACTTTCATCTGGTACAACTGTTCTTTGCATGCATGCCTTCACTTGGTACTATACCAAACTCTTGATTTATTACTTCATAGGTCACATCTTGTTATTGGACCCTCACATTCATTTTAATTTTGTGGAATATGATAAATCAACAATATCTACTTGTATTTTTTATGTTGCATCTGAAATATCATGTCTCTTGCAACAGCTGTTTATTTGGTGGCACAGTATGCACGCTATGAGATTAGAAGGATGGAGGCGGTAATATACATTTTATATTTGCTTACATTTGCAGCACTTCTTTCGTGATTGATTTTGTAATCTCTTGTTTTACCTAAAAACTATGGTCAAAATTGGCTGACTGTGAGAGTATGTGTAATGACTAATGAGCAAGTAAATTGAATTGGAATTATGTTCTTACCTTCTGAAATTCCTTCTTCTGTATGATACATGTAAGTCCCAACTTGTGATCTCCTTTCCATTATTTGTAGACCTGTTTTTCTCTTTAGCTTTCAAATTTCATGACTGTTTGTTTGGGGATTCTCCATAATACTGTTTAAAATGAACCCACCGTAAGAGTTTTACCTTTGAGCTCATAGAAAACTATTCTGCAGTGCCTTTAAGACAAGGAACCAAATCCTCCATGTGAAATTGCAGGACATTCAAATGCTTCATTTGTTATGCAAATGGATTCCGATTACTCAACAAGTGGCCTCTTTTCTCATGAAGGATGGTCTTTTTTTTTGTGTTCACATTGGATACATGCATATGAATTTTCCTTTGCTAGTTCTTCTTAGTTGATGGGGGTTTGAAGGTAATTTTAGGTGTTCTTGGGGCTTTGGGCATGTTGACTCGCTGCCCGTTTTGCGGCCCACTTAAGTAAGCTGTTAGGTTATAGAGCAGTAAAGGTTTACTTGGAAGTTATTTCCTTAGGTGGGCTTAGTTAGTTTATGTAATTATAACCTGATGTTTAGGTTGTTAATGGTTTAAATGATATGACGGTCTTTCTGCCATTTCCTTGGTTATTGAAGATGATGTAAATTTTGTATATGAAGATTGCTGAATCAAATCTGTAAATGAAGAAACAAGTGAAAACTCATGAATGGTTTTTATTTATAACTTTCCATTGATTTTTCCCCTTCTTAGGGTTTTGTATGTAGAACGATGGCAGCTTTCCCTATATTACATGAGATGAAGATATTATCTACATGTGGGCCCTACTATTAGCGAGCTTACAAGATGCATAAATGAACGCGGAATTATGATTCTGAATATGTACGGTCTTCAACACTCCACCCGAAGTTGGAATATGGATCAAACATTCATAACTTGTGATTATTGTAATAAAACTATCTTCCTATTCCCTTTGAAAAATATCTGATACTCTTACCAGCAGTTGGAAAGGGAGGTTCCTTTCACCAGCAGGCAGGCTTACTCTTATCAAAGCCACTCTGGCAAACATCCCAATCTATCTGATGTCCTTATTCCGTATGCCAATAGCGGTTGCTCAAAGGATCGAGAAGCTCATTCGTAGATTCTTTTGGGCTGGGGATGCCACTACTCAAAAATTCCACTTATTGGCCTGGGATAAGCTATGTCAACTGAAAAGACTAGGTGGTTTGGGGATAAGAAATATCAGACACCAGAATGTCGCACTCCTTGGCAAATGGTGGTGGTGACTTTTAACCCTTAGGGGACAGCTGTGGGTTGACATATTGAGGTTTAAATACCGTATCCCTGCTACACCATGGCTACCGGAGCTGAGATCCTACCCCAGGGCTTCCGGGGTTTGGAAAACAATCACTTCTTCGTTTCACTGGTTCTCCAAAGGGATTAGGTTCCTAGCCAGAGAGGGAAATAAGATCCGTTTTTGGTTGGATCTATGGATAGGTCAGCAGACTCTCTAGACCAATACCTGGAACTCTTCTTCTTGGTGCGCCACCAAAAGGCCTCTGTAGCAGAAGAGATGAATTTCGAGGGTCTTTCAAGCTCTTGGAACCCTCTTTTTAGGAGAAATCTATCTGATCGTGAGATTACCTCATTCTTAGACCTCGCAAACACCCTATCTTCAAACTTTCTTCATCAGAGAAGGGAGAAAATTATATGGGCACCCGCTGCCTCAGGAGTTGTTTCTGTCTCTTCCTTCTACTCGTTCATTTCCGAACCACCTACCTTTCCTTTAAATCCCACTTCAATAGTGGCCCAGGCTTGGAACTCCTTTGCGCCCCCAAGATTAAAGCTTCATGTGGGTAGCGCTCTACTCTAAAGCGCTTACCGTAGATCATTTACAGCAAAGAGGATTCTCCCTTCCAAACAGATGTTCTATGTGTCTTAACGAAGAGGAGACAAACCGCCCACTTGTTCCTTTTCTCCCTGTTTGCATTTGAAGTTTGGGGGAAGATCTTATCTCTCTTTAGCATCCTGTGGGTTTTACCCAAAGAGGCCGCTTTTTGACATAGGGCTATCAAACCCTACCTGTGGCCCAAGGCTGGGATCATGTTATGGAAACAATGGTCGCAGTAACTGTATGGGCTCTTTGGATAGAACGCAATAATAGGATTTTTCGTGCGGAATTTGCAACTTCGACTGTGGTGTTCTCCAAGATCAAGTCCCGGCTTGTTTTTTTGGCCACAAACCACAAATACTTTCAAGGAGTTCCAACTACAGCTTGCTACCAGAATTGGAATGCCATACTGCAGCATTCCACAAGAAAACCTCCTAGAGCTTCGTATTGGCAACCTCCAGCCCCGGGCCAACTAAAGCTTAACTTCGATGGGTGCCTGTTAGGGAATCCTGGTCCCTCAGGAATAGGAGCTGTTCCGAGGGACCACGCAGGTACCATAGTAGCATCGGCCTCCAAGTTTGTAGGCCATTTGGACGCAATGGCGGCAGAAGCTACAGCGCTGCTAGAGGGCATAAGAATTATCCAACCCTTCATAAACTCGCCCTTTATAATCGAGGTTGACTCCAAGAATATCATTTCTTGGGCCAAAAATCCCTCTTCAATCCCTTGCCTAAACCATATCTTTGATGAAATATTCCACCTTTGCAGGGGTTTGACTGTCGTCTAGCACATGTGGAGGGAGGGAAACCACGTCGCAGACGCCATGACCAAAGCAGCGGCTCTCGGTGAATAAACTTGAGATCTTTTGGAATGGGCTTCTTTTTTCTGGTTGCGTTATCACAATGTAACCCTCTAAAAGAAGGCCTTTGTATTTCGCTTTCTTCTCTCTGTCTCTCTCTTCTCCCCCTATTGTATCTCAGCTATTCTAAGCTATTCGCCGGTGGATAGCCTCTCTCTCTCTCTCTCTCTCTCTCTCTCTCTCCCCTTGGTATCTCTGCTATCCGCCTGTGGATAGCTTCTCTGTCTCTCCCCTTGAACTCCTTTATAGTATATAACAGTTAACCTTATCAAAAAACAAAATATATCTGATACTCAATCCTAGCCTAGAAGATAGGTAGTTTTATTGTACTTTCCCCCGCTCTTTCTTTGATGCAAAGTTGCTGGACCTCTATGTGACCATTTACTATTCCTTTCTGCTGTTTCTTGCTTGGCTTCCGAATCTACTGCCATGCACTAACCTCATATTTCCCATGCTAACCATCAAACGTAATTTCATTCAAGAGTTCTTCATCCACACCCTTTTCCTTGTAGTGGATCACATGTCAAACTTTGACTAAACGCTTGGAATTGGCATCATCAGTGGTGTTTTACTTGTGTAGTCAACCAGATTCTTTACAATGAAATTATACTCGTCACTTATGGATCTTGTGTTAATATGTAAATCTGCATGGTCAGCATCCGAATAGGCTATTATATTTGATAAACTCTGAGAAAGAAATATCCTCTTTGGACAAGCATGAATATATCTTAGGATCCTTACAACTACATTTTTATTGGTTCTTTTTTCGCTTATGCATTAAGTAGCTTATTTTCCAACTGCATATGAGATGTACGTGCTGTTTAATATGAGATGGGTGAGACTATTAACTATTTGCCTGGTTTTTGTCACACCTGACAAATGTTGGATTTTTTTCTTTGTAAGCTTTTGATTTGTTGGGCATGACACCAGATCACGTTTCTTAGTGGGACAATGCGTATTTTATGTTTATATAAAAGTGCCTCTTTTCAACGTACTTCAGCTCCTAGAGAACATTCAAATTTCCTTCAATCCTGAATGACAAACGTTACATGCGAATGCGAAACATAGAACAATAGAGGGATGTATATATCAAGATAACACCAAAAAGATATACACCATACCTCGTACTTAACAGGAAATGGGAAAATGCCATATCTTAGGCTATCATTCCTTCTAACGAATGTCTACATAACTGCGAAGGGTCCCTTTGAGGATGTCCTAATTTGATTTAGGGAAACCAACAACCTGTTGCACCATTGAGTTGTTTCAACCCTCAGGATGCTTTCTTCAGCATGCAAACTAGCATTGTCTTTTGTTACTTTGGAAGGTCCATGTGGACTTCTTCACAAAAATCTCCATTGTTTCCATATAGAAAACGTTGGCCTTCCTTTTCTTGTCACTGCTGAAAGTTCAGATTGGATTGTAGCAATCTTAACAATTGGTGCAAAGGCTTTTAGAAAATCTATCTCACTTTCTTGATTCAAACCTTTGGCGACAAAACTTATTATCTGTCACTGGTGCTGTCCTGCTTAAATTCAACCTTGTACATTTAGTTGCAGTCAGCAGCTTGTTTCCCTTTGTTTAGTGGTACTGTAATCCCTAAGCTTGGACCAAAAACCACAATTCGGCGAGAAAAATGGAATAATGTTCATTAAGGTTCTAGGTCCCATACAAAAGTTAATATATGGCTTATAATAAACCCTTTGGCTTGTTTTCAATTAACCAAAAGTTCAACTGATATATATAGCATGAAGAAAATGACATACATACAGCATAAAGAAAATAAAAGTAGGCAAATTACAAATTGACCTTCCTACTATATCCTCAACACTCCCCTTAATGCATGTGTTTTAGTGCCACATTAGCAATTGTTCTTTGTGTTCCTACTCTCGGACATCAGTAATTGTTAATGTTAATGCATGCAAGACTTTATGCTATATTATCCTCCTACCTAGATTCTAGACTGACATGAGGCTAGAAGTAGAAGGGTCCAGTTGACTCTCAAGTGTTTTGGGGGGCTTTCTTTCTCTTATGGTATTGCTTCTTCAGGCACATCCCCTTGTTCCATTTTATCTTCACTAGTTTTAACAATGATTAGTAGTTTTGACCTTTTGTCAATTTCTAACGATGGATGGTAATAGTGTTTGAATATTTAACTCTTCTTAATGACCTGATCATTTAATGAGCTGAACAATGTTTCTTCCCAATTTCTGACTTCAAATGCGAATTTTCAATTTGATTTTTCCCCTTTTCTCTCTTTATGGTTATGAAAAGATAAAACATGTTAGCCCTCTACAATTTCTGGGTTTTGTTGATTGTTTCTGTTGGGGCTACAATTCATTGTCTCAGGAAGTTGAGCTAAAAAAGAAGCAAGAGGAAGAAAAAAAAGCAAAAGAAATGGAATCACAGGCAACCGAAAAGGATTCTGATTCAGAGCTGCTGCAAGTGAAGACTAGGTTAGAGGCCTTGGAAGAGACTGTCAAGGAAATTGTAGATGAAACTAGAAAAGCCTCGCATACCAACCAAGACATAGAGAGAGAAACTAGCAAACTTGCTCCCACGGATCCTAGTATCAAGGTAGATGAAACTATGAAATCCTCAAGTGCAAACCAAACCATTGAGAGAGAAACTAGCAAGCTTGTTCCCACTGATTCAGGTAGCAATAGTAGTGAAAGTAGTACTAAAAAGACACAAAGCTGAGTAGACAAAAACAGGGAGGAGGCGGGGAGACCAGATCCTTCAAGTAATGCGGTGCATGACCAAAAGAAACAGAGCGGCAACATAGAAAAAGGGGTGGCTTCTTCAGATTTGAAAAGATGATTCGGGAAATTATGCTTCTAATTTGGGGTAGAATGTTGGCCGTCTTCCCAGTTTTTTAGCATCCCAAATGGTATAGGTTGAAGTCTATATCAATTGAGTAAATTATTGGGCTCAAGTATTTTTATCTTTTGACACCATAAAAAGTGTACCAGAGAGAGGAAAATTAATAGTGAGAGAAAATGAAGACAGCTGGGAAGTGCTGAAGTATGTAGCTGAAGGCGACTACAAGTTTGATTGCACCAATGATGATACCCTGTGCAAACTCATTCCTCGTAAAGGAAAGTAGAGATTTCAAGCACGTTTGCAGCACATTTTCATACCCATGGCAAAAATATCTAATGTTTATCATGAAATTTTTTTCTACATAATTCAGAAGAGTCTATAGAAATCCATGAATGTTTATTCCTCAATTTCATTTGCATTATGCTACAACGGCTGGGTTCCTGATTTTAATTTGCTCTATCTTATACCCGTGGCAAAAATATCTAATGTTTATTCTGAAATATTTTTCTACATAATTCAGAGGAGTCTATGAAAATCCATGTATGTTATTTGCTCAATTTCATTTGCATTATGCAAAAATGGTTGGGTTCCCGATTTAAATTTGCTCTATCTCACTTGAGTTGTGCGCATTCACTGTGAGTCTTTCTGCTTTATTGTTTTTGGTACAAGTTCACTTCTGGTTACTTTATATGCGTGCACTTGTTTCCTGTTCAGTTCCTATGATGCTTCTTAAAGCTGTCACCCTGTATCTATGCCATTCTGATGTATTGTCTATGGAAGCACTGTTTAGGAGTATTATCAAGAAAAAAGATTAGTGGTTTGCAGAAATTTAATTAGGGGAAAGTATATTGTTCATCCATACTATAGTATATGAGACATCGACAACATCTTTCTCCTGATGAATGGTAGGAGATAGCTTGAGAATGGACTAGCACAAAATTATTCTCCAACAATCTATTGCTGCTGGTGGTTCCGGAATCGATGTCGTGTGTCATCCTTCCTCATATGACTGAAGCTGGCAGACACTGAACTGATCAGGTTGCCGGTTCGGTTGGAAGATGTTTTGGATGCATTTCAACTGACCCTTGGTAAACAGAGTCGCCTTAAAATTACTTGCTTGGCATTCTACTATAGAATGTCGAGCAAAAATACAGTCTACAATGCCAGACGAGAACACAATACATAACAGAGATTGTCTAGAATGAAATTATTTATCTTTGTTACAATGAGGTCACAATTGCTACTAGTTGTTATTAGATGTCAAAAGGGATGGATTGGGGTGTGTAAGTTCGAGAATTTTTTTTTAACTTTAAGCTTATTCAATGACACTCACAATCACCCGATTTGAATATGAATGACCAAGATCTCCTTGTATTAAAAGCAAATGGTCTCTTTATATAATTTTCCTCTATAATATTTCGCACTATATAGAGCATCTAAACAGCCAGTCTTGGAATCGTTTAATGCGAATCATACATCATTAACTGACGGTTTTTTATTTTAATGTTGTTGGTGTCCATGAATTTGACCATTTTGTTGCACAAAAAAATTCAATGGTTTTAAGACTTGATCTTGGAAAAAGACTTGATATTGGAAAATTGTCTACAGGCCACGCTACCACTACCACCCATGCGAGAGAAAATGATTTCCATTATTTATCTAAAGGACCCAGTTTCTACGTGGCCATGCTTGCATATGCAGAAATACGGACCTCTTATTTTTTAGATGGATTTTAAGACTTAATTTTTAAGAACTTATGAGATGGATTTTAAGACTTAATTTTTAAGAACTTATAATCTCTAACATGGAGATCATGAATATGAATAAATAAATAAATAAATTTTAAAAAATAAAAATAATAATTTTAGTAAGAAAACATTTGGATTGTTAGTTTCCATTGTTTTTAGATGGAACACCTACTTGCATCTATCTTTAAGATGGATGATTTACGCCTTTTAGATCGCATATGTAGAAATGTGGTCCAGCCCACATGAAACAATTTTCTTTATCTAAAAAAGGCAGCATACTGTAGGTCAAATGTAGTGGAAACACGGTCTCTCTCTATCTCTCATCGTTGATCATTTCATTTTATGGTCCTGCGACATGACCCACTTAGTCAACGGTCTTTTTCCATAGTCCATTTAAATATAGGACAAAAAGGACTTAAATGTCTTTAGAGTCGATCATCTACCACTGATGAGAGAGTAGGAAAAAGTTTACAAAGCTCGAAACCTTGACATATAGAATTAAAGTGCACCTCAAGAATCCCTCAAAAAATGTTTGTATTTTTGTTGGGTAAATCAAAAGACCAAAAAAAAAAAAAAAAAAAAGTAAGAAAGAAAGAAAAAAAAAAAAAAGGCAAAAAAAAAAAAAGAAAAAAAAAAAAAAAAGAGAGAAAGGTTGTTTTGATGTTGGAAAAACGTCTAATTGATCATCTCGACATAGATGTAGTATGGATTCGGAAAAAATAAAGATTTAAAGCTTTAAAAATAGTATATCTTGTAACACATTATCTAGGCCATCCATTTCCAAGATTTCCATATGTATATAAATCCGCTTGATTTGAATCATTTTTTAAATTAAAATTTTATAATTAAAAATAAAAATAGATTATGATGTCATCCTAAAAAATTTCGACACCAAAATTGCATCTTATGACAAAGTTTGGAGGTGCATCTTACTTTTGATTCTTTAAGATTGTAACCCTTTACAAA
Organism: Amborella trichopoda; assembly: GCF_054954075.1. NCBI lineage: Eukaryota > Viridiplantae > Streptophyta > Magnoliopsida > Amborellales > Amborellaceae > Amborella > Amborella trichopoda. The sequence goes on along the minus strand of NC_142340.1, from coordinate 45,239,526 downwards.
CCACATCGGAGAGAGTAAGCAAACGATTTTAATTCTCAAATTAGGAGAGAGTGAATGTCTTGGTTTCCATGTAGAAGCTCCACATACATCGGCTAAAGATTTCCATGAGAGAAGCAATTATTTTCATATGAACTTGCATAATCGTTTTCAACTCCATTATTTCATGTACCATTGTGGTATAACCAGGCAATATGAAGCAGGGAGTTTTGAGGACTTGTTAATAGATATATGCGGTGAGAAAGGCAGGGAAATATGATTCCTTTACGACCCATTGAAAAATATAAGGAAAAATCCTTACATTGTTTCTTTTTTTTTTTAGTTGTCTAGAGCCTTTATTTTCTAAATTAGTGTTAGACATGCATGGCCTTTTGCTTCATAGTTCATACAAGTGTTTGCAAACTCGGCTGATCCAACTCGGAACAGGTCGGTAAAACCGGAACCAAGCACTGGCTCATCCGGTTTTGGTGGTCTTCCCTAGTATTTTAAAAGAATATATAAAATTCCAAAAAATAAGAGATTTGTTTGTAATGTATTTTTAAAATATTTTTCTTTTTTATATAATTTTGGCAAAGATTGTGACTTGTTTCGGCCATGAATACTTATTTTTATATATTTCTATTGTTTATAGAAATTTTCAAAAAAACCTTTGGGCACAAATAGATTTTTTAACATTTATTTTTTTTGCTAATTTTCAACTACATTTGGATGTACGTTGTTTAATCATAATTTATATATACTTTTCATTATTATTATTTTATTTCTTTTTAAAAAAAAAACTTTTTGGACTTGGCCATGACCTGCCCGATTAGGCCAGTCGGAACCGGTCATTGCCCTGTTTTTGAAGGCTGGTTAGATTTTTTGAACACTGGTTCATACCATGGTTATAAAACTTGCTAACCATTTATTGAGCATGGCAAGTTCATCTAAAATCCATGGATTCTTAGAATTTAGCCGAAGAATGGCCAAATCCATAACATCCCAAAAGAATGGATAGATGGTGGGTGACTGTTGATGAAGAGATGCAAATTGCAGGCATTGATTTCACACGGATCGATCAAATAGTATGCAATTTTTATGAAGATTGTGATGTGGGCAGACATATACTTCCCCAAGTTGACTGTGTGTGTCTCTCACAAACTTGCTTGCACACTGCAAAGAGGGGAAAATCATATTCGCCATAAAGGTATTTTATCTCATCCATATGTTATACACCGACTGTTTACGAAAGAAATATGTGGCGTTTTAATCTCCATCGTCAGTAGCTGTAAATTGATGGTGATGGCTCTGTTGGGCGATAGTGTTACCCATGTTCTTTGCATTATTAACATGATAGATGGATTCTCCAATAGTAGGAAAGAATTGACATGATCCATTGGGGGTCTTTTTGACTGTAACATTTGTGGAGCATCCTGGTTTATGTGAATTTAAGTTGTCTACCACATAATAACAAACTAAATCCAAGCCTCGGAATACTGTAAGCTGTGGATGGAGAGAGAACAAATAAAATCCAAACTCCTGAATATTGTAAGCTGTGGGTGAAGAAGAAAGATGGGCTCATCTCCCTTGGCAAGAGGATTCGACAATATCATTGAATTGGGTAATAAAATTGATTTATTTCTTCTGAAAGCCCTTTCCAGACCTCGCCAAAGATATGATAGTTGCCAAAATATTAACCTAGATATACGTTGCTATTTTCAAATTTCGCAAAATGCAAATGACCATAACTTACACAATAGTACCTATTCGAACTCAAATAAAATATGAACACCATCTCAACCATGAATTTTTAACATCGAACAAATAGTATTTAGTTTGAAATCAAAATGGAACTTAACTAAAATCATTTGTATATCTAGTATGCCCTTCCCTTTAAACCTACTCATTTTTTATAATTATTTGGAGGCCCAAGAACTACCGTTCACGTGAACTAGCCATCCAGGAATCGGTCCTGATCAGCAAATGGCCAATCTAGAATGACAATCCCGCCAAAAGAATCAGCCAGTAGAAACTAAATAAAAGAAAGAAAAAAAAAAAGTGGTAACCAAATCGCGTGGTTCCTTGACAAAACCAGGCAATTCCCTGTTCCAATTAGATACAGGCCCAGTAACCACCTATTCGCAATCCAAATTGAGCAACTTCAATCCAGATCGCAAGTGTTTAAATCACTACTGAGAACCCATTCATCATATTGGTGAAGGTACAAGCTTCATAGAGCCATGAGTTCATAGTACTTTGCAAAGTCATACAAAAAACACCACAAAAAAATGCAGTTGAAGGGCATGAAACCGTGCAATGGTCAACCAAATATATCCTCCAGTTATGGCCCCAAAAAATGAAACAAATTTTTTACTTAGTCAACTCTTAAAATGGATAATCCAAAAAACATATTACAAGACAAACCATCTTTAGAGCATGAAATTTGTTTGGTTGATAGCAAAAGAACTGCAATTTCCAACAAGATTTAATTTGCAGCTTGAAACATGAAGCGGCGGGCATGGCCATGATATCAAGGGTATGACAAATATAAAACATGTTTGCACGCATGCTTTCCATAGGAGAACGTCGATAAAAACTATGCACAGCATAAATTTTACATTCAATTATTTTGGACATCAAATATCAGAATATTTGAAGCTCTATGCAATTTCTAACTATTATCATTTTCCCTCTAGAAAACCAAATAATCAAGGGAAGGATTGCATTTCCTGCAGTACACAGACATCACACCAAGCAGTTGCTTTTTTCTTTTATATGGCCGTCACACCAAGCAACTGCTTTAAAAAAACTGAAATTACAATCACCAAACAGTTGCATCTATAACGAAAAAGTCAAAAACACTTGGTTAAGACCCTCTCAACAAACAAAAGAATCATAAATATAGTCTCCCTTAGCATCACAATCTAATGGCAGAGAGAACAAATTATTCTATAAAAAGCAATGGTCTTAACAGTGAAATCCTTAACTGCCACTCCCAAAGCAAACACAATTCACACTTTCCACAAATTATGTATACTGGTATATCTGACAAAGCTTTTCTCTATGCTTGTACCGCAGTGAGGCTACTGTCTTCCATCTGCACAGAATCCTACAAAGAAGTAAAGCACATGGATGTTATTAATGGTGAGGAATAAAACACTCGAGGAAAGAAATGAAATTCACAAGATTTCACTCAAGAACAAGGGAAATAAAGAAAGCAAAAATAATTGACAAGCAAAAAAAATTACCGAAATTGACGAGCAAAAAAATGATTTACTGATATTGACAAGCAAAAAAAATTACTGCCATGGTGAAATAATGAAATACCCTGGGGCCGTTCTTCACTCTTTAACAAGGGTGTTAAAGGCCAAAAGAATAGGCTTCTAGGGGGGAAAAACAAACTTTTAAATCATGACTGAAAAACATCATATTAAGTATAGCAAATGGATGATCCAATGTTTCAAAACGCAATAGAAAAGCAAGCCAGGATGAAAAAAAAACATAAAGAAAACACACTTGCTAATAGCAAATCTGAGTTAACCATTCAAATTAAATAGCACACGAAAAGTAACAAGAAATAATGGAATGTTAATGGATAATAATATCACCAATAACTGGGCTGTTATTTAAGGACAAATATATCCAAATTCCAAAATGTTTAAAGTATATTGAAAAAGAAAATTATCAGAAAGTGGGTGCATACCAAGTTCTCTTTATCTTCCCCCTGAGGGACCAGACTCATCACAGGATCAGCTGAAGCTGCAGGAGAAAGAAAACAAGAAGCAATTAATACATGAATCAATTTGCCATCAAAACATAACATTAACAGTTAAAGAGAAGGGTATTTAGTCCAAGTTAGCACGTTGATAAATAACAAAAATCACATATGCAATAGTTCTAATAAAAAAAAGACAGAAAAACCATAGAGAAATAACAAAAACGTCATACTAAATTTGTAAGTAAACTGAATTATAGAGCTATCAGCTAAGAATGGCAAATATTAGATAAAGGTTGATCTTCATAGAAAATATCGTAGGAAACAGAAAAACGAGTAAAATATAAAAGGATTTGAAGGAAAATTACCCTTATCGACAGTCTCCTTCTTTGCCGAACCCTTGTTCTTATCTCTAGCCAGATCGCGTCGGGTAGTCCTCTGTGAAGTCTTCTGAGAATGAGTATCAGTTGAAGCTCTCAAATTTGCAGAGCTTCGAACAAATGAAGACCTGTTGCTTTTCACTGAAGCATTTCTCTTACCAATCGCATCTTTCTTTGCACTAGCAGATTCAGTAACTGAGTTATTTTCCATGGGCTCAATGTTTAGACTTTTGGGTTTCAAATTCCCATCAGTGATTGAGTGAGAATCATCTTCTTGAACAAGAGAACTTGTCTCGGAGCTAGGAGATTGCACCAAATTTTCAGAGACTTCATAGAGTTGAAGAACATCTTTGGTGAGTTCTCCAAGATCAGTGAGAAGGTTGTGTCTCTGGATGTACAGTTTCAGTTCATCTTGCATTCGATGCAGAGGCTGAAACAAAATCAGAGTGTCAATAAATGGGGACCGAAGATACTCGCCCATTAGAATAACAAAAAAATGTGACAATTTCCTTGAATTTGGCAGAAGTTGCTATAATCTGGCATTGTGGTCTACACAAGTAATTATGATGAATACAAAAATATTAAATTGCATAGGGAAAAACACAGTGGGGGAGAGAGACAGACCTCACAGCCAGCGTCAAGTGCAAGCTTGAAGAAACCCAACGAGATTGAATGTTTGGAAGCAGATTCAGATAGCTTGATTTGAGAAACCCAGTAAGAATGGGAGGATAACACATTGAATTTCTTTCTTGCAATAGACTTTGAGGCATCAGAGGCAGGGGTGTCGCCCTTTCCTTGATTGGTTGCTGTTTTCTTGGCCCGAGTTTCTGAAATTGGAGTTATTCCACCCCCCAATTTTGATAAAGGACTAGCAATGCTTTTTGAAGGAACAGAGAGCCTTCGAGGTGGTTTTGTGGTCTTTTCTTTGACTGAAAAGTCGAGCACGCTTACACTTTTGCTCACATTTGAGACGGGTTTCTCCCTGAATAAACATTGAAGGAAGAGCAGTTAACCTTTTGCTTTGAAGTAAATGACAACATATTGAGAGATTATTCTTTGCTTCCTATTTTTCACAAGATTTAACAAAAAAAAGGTTTGTGTTTTTAACTGGGTTTCAATTTTGATCAGGATAATGGAATCAATGGATACACATATCACAGGGGGAGAGAGAGAGAGAGAGAGAGAGAGAGCAAGTCCATATGGGGATAAGAACTGATTCTTGAAACCATGTCAAAATTTAATGGGCATAATCACGATTTTAATATGAAGTTTAGAAAATACAGGGATCACCTCTTAGTTGCAGATGATACTTTAATATCAGCCTGTGATTTATCCTCCTTTGCTTTACCAGCTGAACGCAGTGGATATCGCAATCTTGATTTCATAGATTGAGCTGTGATATCAAAACAAAAGGAACCAATCACTACGGCATTTCAGAGAAATAGAGATGGATAGATAGGTAATGAGAGAATGAGAGAGAGATTATTGACCAAAATAAAATAGAAACCCTGATGAGGAAAACAAAGTGTAAAGAAACAAAGAAATGAAAACTATGAAAAGAATTTCCGAAAAAGGAACAGAAGAAAAAGCAGATTAGAGCCAAAAATACACATTTATAATCAGAGAGAGAGGGGCGGGGGGATGGTGCATTTTACTGTATCCGCATCCCATCACAGTGGAGAGGGGAAAAATAGCAGGTCATCCTTTTTAATATACAAAAACCGATATAAAGAAAAAGGCAATATTTTTAGATGATGATACAGAATAAAAGAGAGATAGAAAGAGAGAAAGGAGGAGAATAGCAGATCCTCCTTTATTGATATACAATACCAAATATAAAGAAAAAAGCCCATTTTTTTAGATCATAATAGAGAGTAAGAAAGAGAGAGAGGAAGAAGCAGACGATCATCGTACAGCACAATACAAACTACGTAGGGAAGAGAGAGAGAGAGAGAGAGAGAGAGAGAGAGAGGAGTAAAAAATGGCTTCCAAATAATACCATGATCCACAATTACAGAGAGAGAGAGAGTAGGAGTCATCAAATAATCTTATGGAGACCACTTAAAAGAGGGAAACATAAGTTAACGGAAACAAGCATTCCATACTGCTCCATCATCATGACACACAACCACCAAAAGAGAGATATCAAAAGAGGCTTTTTTAGAGAGAAAAAGAGGCAGAGAGAGAGGTAGATGTAAACAGATAGAGAGAGAGAGAGATGAATAGATAAAGAGATAGAGAGAGAGAGAGAGAGGTGTTACCTGAACCAGAAGCTTGATCTTTGGTGGAATCCATGGCTTCTGCTGTGTTAATGAGAGAAAATTTTAGAGAGAGAATGAAGAATGGAGAATGAATAGAGAGAGAAGCAGTAAACAAAGGAGTTATAAATAGAAAGAAATCGCAGGTTTTAAGTCATAAAATAAACAGAAGTGAGCGGGAAATGCTTTTTTTCAAAATAAAGTCACAAAAGTATTACAAAAAAGAAAATAGAAAAAAAATTAATGAAATGAACGGCAAAGATTAACGGTCACAAAGCGAGGGTTCAACGTCTCCCGCGGCTGAGGCCCCACATCTGAAACCCTAAATCGTTTTCAAATTTCAAAACGGTCATTATGGGCCTACTAATACTAATCTTTGGGGTTAATTTCTTATATTTGAGGTTATGATACATTTAGGAAAAAATTTACAAGTTATCATAAATTTATAAAAAATTATGCTATGTCCATACTAAATATTTGGCCTATTTTTTGTATTTTACATTTGTATACCTTTATTTATTATTTTTGCCTTTTTTTAGACCATTACATACGGACAATATTTCAAACTTTTATTACCAATGAGTACATTTTCTCTCAGTAAATTACCATGACCATCCCCCTCTCCCCTTCAAGAGCCTTTTTCTTTACTTTTTTTTTTTTCACGACGTACCTGTCCAGCAATTACAAGAGGGAAATACACATTTTCTTAAAATATTTTTCATAACTATTTACTCTTGTAGGAGAATACTATGTATTTATTACCTCGGCCAAAATACATGCTACAGATACCTTTAGATCTTAAATTCTGGGCATATAAACTATACTACCGAAAGAATAATTTCAATAAAAATTATTCATAAATAAAATCTATGTACTAGAAAAAAATAATATCGGGAGATTGAATATATTTCAGAATGGCAAAATCTAAAATATTTTAAAAATAATCATCTCGTAATTGCTACATGATTCAAAAAAATTTAGAGTGAAAAAAGCAATGTAGCTAGGTGTTTTGACCGAGGAAGTAGATGCACAGTGTGTTCAGCGGGAGCACACTAGATGCAATGAATTAAAAACCATTTGAAAACATGTGTATTTCCCTCCTCTCCGGTGTATAATTGCCGGCAGTCGTCGGGAGAAAAAAAGGGCCTACCCCCACCAAGCCTGTCTTGGCTTGGCCCATGCCTTAAATTTTTAAGGCCCAGCAGCGCCACCCAACCCATTGCCACCCTTAGAACTTTGAAGTCGAGACTCTCAAGACTTTGACTTCAGATCTTTGAAATCTAAAGTCGAGAATGATATTGGCATTTGATACATTCAAAGTTTGGAATCAAAGCTTCTATGCCCTGACTTTGGGATCTAAAGTCATGCCTAACTTGATTTTGGACCTTAGCCATTTCGGATTTTCAAGATCCGTATGGACTTTCAAGATCCAGAGTAGGGACATTTTTTAGAATGTAAGATATAAAACATGGGGGGCATTTCCACAATAACAATTTTTGGGTGGGGGGGGGGGGGGGGGGGGGGGGGGGGACATGAGCTTAAATTCCTCATAAATTTATAAGGTTATGACCAAATTACTAATCCCTTTTGGGGCTTAGGACATGTTTTGCTCGTGAGAAAATATTTTTGCCAAGGAAATAAATTGTATTCTATGCTTGTGTTATAAGAAACAATTAGAAACCCCCCTCTATGAGGAACCCATTTATGATAAAAAAAAGCCATAATGTGAGAAAGCAGTTGCTCTAGATCCCAAAAGGATTTGCAGCTACAGTCATGGAAACCTTTCGTGGGACCAGATGGGGTACACCGCCGGACTCCAACATCTCTCGGTCTCCATCTTTCTCTCTCACTCTCATCCTACTCAATAACAGTGTGCTCTCTCACTGTTATTTTGGAAGACCGACATGAGGGATATTTTGGACTAAGGAGATTGGAGCCCCGATCGATCACCGTAAACACGTTTTGGTTTTGAAAAAATTTAATGATAAAGATCCAACTCGATAGATTTATTTTAAAAAATAATCTTTCAAATTCCAGAACAAGCTAGAGGAACAAAAAATTCTTATGCCGTCGTTCCACTTGGAGGGAGATCCGTATGTACCTTTTTGTACATGCCATATTGACAAAAGGATCCCGTAGCATCTTTCCACTTGGAGGGAGATACAGTATTAATGGTATGAAAGGGCAAATAGCATTTGGGTAGTATTTATTAGAACTTTGTATATCCATTTTGACCCCAAAAAATATGACGATCTCAATGCAACTCTTTTTTAAGTAAAACGATTGCCTATAAAGAGACTATTTTTTTTTATTACAATGAAGTTATAACTTTTTCCACTCATTAGATGTCAATTGGATAACTTGAAGTGAGTCATAAAGTTTAAGGATTTTTTTTGGAATTTTGCTTCTATTCAATGACATTCTTACAATCACTCATCTTGAAATTTAAAAGACAAAAATGATTGTCCTTGTATAAAAAGTAAATGATCTATTTATAGACCATCCCCTAAATTCAAATGAGGAAAATTTAACATTTTGGGCATATGGTGACTTTAGTGGACAGGTGGATGGAAAAGATATTGATCCAATGTTTTCTCAAGGATATCAACCTGCGACCACCATGAATTTCAATTTTTGTTATTTCAATGCCTTTATTTTTTTGGGTGTGTTTTGTATAGAGCCTAGGCTCTAAACAATCAAATTAGAACCTACCTTCAAATAGTGTTCAGAAATGTGATTTTAATATTGAAAATCTTTGTGATAGCTTTAAAATATATTTTTAAATTTATTTATACAGTTTAAAAAATTGACAATCCAAAAATGCTTTACAAAATACATTATTTCTAAAACTTGTAGCCCATTTTTTCTTATGTCTATACATCTTGATGTCGAGATGATCAATTTGAAGATATTTGGACATCAAAACAACTCTTTTATATAAACTTCTATATTTGAGGTAGGCTTAGATTTGATTGTTTAGAGCCTAAGCTCTATATAAACTTTACCCTACCATATACAAGTACCCAACATTCTATTATGGGTGCAGTTTGTATAGAGCCTAGGCTCTAAACAATGAAATTAGAGCCTACCTTCAAATAGTATCTAGAAATGTGGTGTCAGTACTGAAAAATACTTGTAATAACCTTAAAATTTATTTTTATCTTTATTTATAAAGTTTAAAGCTTAAAAAACAGTGTAGATCGATAGATCTATAAAAACTTGAAAATCTTAAAACTTAATGGTCCAAAAATACATTACAAAATACACTATTTCCAAAACTTAAAATCCATTTTTTTCTCATGTCCATGCATCTTGATTCGAGATAATCAATTTGAAGATATTTGGGCATCAAAACAACCTCTTATAGTGAAATTTTTAAAGTAGACTCAAATTTAATTCTTAAGAGCCTCGGCCCTATATAAACTTTTTCCTTCTATTATTTCTTAGTGAGAAAGATAAATTTGATGCAAGGTCACAATTTAATATTGAAATAGTGATATGTCAAATTAAGCTCTATATATATATATATATATATATATATATATATATATATATATATATATATATAAATCATTTCAATACCTATAGGTAAAAATAAATAGTGATTTCGCCTACTCTCATCACTATCCAAATTTCATCGTATGGTCACGATTATCCGATAGTGTTTTATTTTTTATTTATTTTTCTACAAATCATAATAACCTAAAATTTGGAGGGTAAGTACTTACTGAAGCACATCTAATAAAAATATAAAAAAAATTATCCGCAAAAAAACAATTAACCAAAATACCCCGAAACTTTTTTAAGGTATTTTGATCAATATTTTTCATATAAAATATTTTTAAATTTTTTTTGAAAATTCTCCTATTTTTTATGAATACACGCTTCAAATTTCAAGTCATTCCAATTTGTCGAAAAAAAATGAAAAATAAAACACTACCGAACAATCATGACCACGCGATGAACTTTGAACGGTGATGAAAATAAACGAAATCACTGTTCTCTTTTACCTATAGACATTGCATAGTCTTTTCCTATATATATATATATATATATATATATATATATATATATATATATATATATATATATATATATATGTATATACCTTTGAATCTTATATCCATATTTTATAAGATCTTATATAAGATTCAGATTCAAATCGAAAAAATCCTCCTCAGTAGTTACATAAGATCTTATATCCATGCCCCGTGCTTTCTAAGAGTATTTTTTCGATCTTATATCCAAAGCTTTCTAAGAGCTATACCAACCATTTATACTCCCCCATACACTACTTTTCCAAATTAGGAAGAAGCCCAAATTCGTCATGCAATGTGACTATCAAAGTTCTCCACATTTTTTGGTATGCAGTGACCTCATCTTTCCCAATCAACGCAGGGAATCTACCTTGTACAGTACATGCACTCACATCCAACCCCTCAAGGTTCACCAATGAGCCTAGCAAAACTAGCAGTTCTCTCATCATAGTATGTTTCAAGTGAAGAAATCTCAATTTAGTTAAATTTCTAATCGAATCAGGTGATTGTAATATGCTAGTAACAGCAACATCAAGCTCTACTAAAGATCTTAAGAAACCGAACTGCTCCAAAAGCTTGTTAAGCACCCAACAACTTGAATCGATAAGCTTTTGAAGAAGATGAAATCCTGAAACCTTGCTTGGCAGTTCATTGAGTATGTTGCATTCTTTTTTTTTCTTTTTGTTTTTTTAATAAGGTTAGGAGAATGATGCCTTGCAGTTCCTTGAGGATGTAGCATTCTTCAACATTCAGAAAAACCAAATTCCCCAGAAGGCCAGTGAATGAGTTAGGAATCATAACCAACTTGCATCAATCTCTGAGATTCAACTACTCCAAGTTCGGGTATGGAGAACAGTCGGAAATTCTCTTTAAGTTTGGGCAACAGCTGAGATCAAAACCTTCAAGTTCGAGAAAACCTGTTCAAAAAAAAATAGCTTGGTAAGGAAGATACAGCCGTGATGAGTTCCAATATGCAAAAAAAAAAAGAAAAGAAAAGAGATGATGTCAAATATATAAGTTACTATTTTTAAATTTCCTATTCCATTTTCACACCCCTTTAAGGTTGTCGCATGAGAAATCAAGGAAGCAAGCTTTGCATCCTACAACCATCTGTAAGGTATTGTAGGGGATATCCCCAACACTTTAGCCAGACTAATTCTGATGAAAGAGATTTGAATCTTCCATTAAAAAATGGATCACAACGCAAAGTAGTTTCAGGCGTCGAACCATACTTTCTGCTTTTATCAAAAAGTGGAATTGTTTTGGCCCAAAGGAGGTAGTCCCCGTTTATCAAAAAGTGGGAGATTGGGTTAGAATGCAAAGTTGGTATTGTTTTGGCGCCCAAAGGAAGATTAGGATAGAGATAGATTCAAAAACAGATTGTTGAGTTTTGAGGGTTCCTCTGAAAGTTCTAGCATTTCCCTCAAGCCACATGCTCCATAGCAGAGCCGGGACTAGCTCCATCGCAGAGCTGGGACAGATAGGTGCCATTTTTCCATTTTTTTAGAAGGGGGGAAGGGATTTAAATAGGTTAACGGGGGGACATGCCAGAGAATTTAAGGAGGGATGACCATAATCCTACAGTGACCTTGCAATGGATGAAGAGGTTGGGGATAGTTTCCTCTTCATGGAAACACAGAATGCAGCAGTTGGGGAAAGAAACACCTCTATGTTGAAGTTGGTCCAAGGTGAATGTTTTACCTTGGAGGAGAATCCAAGTGAAAGCTTGAACCTTATGGGGGATAAGAAGAGACCAAGTTTTGTTGAGGAGGGGTGAGGGTCCTGATTTGGGAGGAGGGAGTAATAAAAGGAGCAGACTGAGAAGGAGCCCGAACCGTTTGGGGACCATATTAGAGCATCTTGAAGGATAAGGGGGTTGAATATTTACCAAGGAAGAAACCCTCTCTCTGTGATAACTCTCAGTGGGCAGGTTTTTCTCTCTTGTACTAAACAATTCATTCGGACCCGCACATATTCTTACCTAACAATTTTTGATATTCTTGAGTGGGTTGGTCCCTCCCAAATGCGCACCAAAGAGTTTGAAGAGGTCAATCCCTCCCAAATACACACTAACTAAAGAGTTGAAGAGATTGGGTCAGTCCGTCCCAAATTTGCTTGAAGAGATTGGGTCGATCCTTCTCAAATGCACACCAACTGAAGAGAAGAGTGTTGAAGAGTTCACATTTTTTTCTTGTAGATAATTTCATTTTTATTGATTTTTTGACACAAAGGAAAATAGAAAATAAAGATAATACAGGTAGTCTAAAAAATCCTTCTTTGAACCTGAATCAAATCAAAGATCCTTCAATTGTTGAATTCAATTCTAATTCTAAATTAGAATTCTAAGGAATCAAAATCTCAGTTTCATAGAATATCTTAATTGTAATCGAATTAATACATAATCATCAATGAATTCATTTTTATTCTACACGTGATGAATCCGAGCAACAACCTATTCCATATATATATGGGCTGGAATTGACAAACAACCAATACCGATATTAGTGTTTATTACCGTCAAATAGAAATAGAAATGGGGTGTGGCCAAGCGGTAAGGCAACGGGCTTTGGTCCCGTTATTAGGAATGATTGGGTCGGTCCCTCCCAAATATGCACCAACTGGAGAGTTACTTCCTAGATGCGCTTGAAGAGAATACGTTGATCGGGTCTGTCCCCCAAATGCATACCCTGAGGAGTTGAAGAGTTTAATAGATTGGTTCGGTCCCTCCCAATTGCACACCGACTGAATAACATCAACTACTGAGAGTTGAAGTTGATGAGTTATAGATTGAATCAGTCCCTCCCAAATATGCACCAAGAGGTACTTCCTAGATGCGCTTAATATGCACCAAGAGGTACTTCCTAGAGAATACGCTTGAAGAGATTGGGTCGGTCCCTCCCAAATATGGGCTTGAACAGAATACTCTTGAAGAGATTGGGTCCGTCCCCCAAATGCATACCAACTGAAGAGTTGAAGAGTTAATAGATTGGTCTCAAATGCACACCGATTGAACACCACCAACTGAAGAGTTGAAGTTGAAGAACACAACCAACTGAAGAGTTGAAGTTGAAGAGTTAATGCCCACCAACTGAGGAGTTAAAGAGTTTAATAGATTGGGTCGGTCCCTCCCAAATGCACGCCGATTCAACAACACCAATTGAAGAGTTGAAATTGAAGAGTTCATGGCCATCAAATGAAGAGTTATAGTTGAAGTGGAAGAGTTCATGCCCACCAATTGAGGAGTTGAAGAGTTCAAGTTGCTTATTGTAAAAGCAAAACCTTATTGTACTCTTTATAACATTGATGTTTTTATCAACATCAATTATATTCAGATCTTCTTCATTAAATAGATCTTTAAGAAGTTGTTTCTGTTAAGAAGTTGCTTTTGCATGGTGACAAGTCCACCATATTTTCGAGAGGCTTCTTTAACATTTTCGAGAGGCTTCTTTAACATTAGCGAGGAAACAACAGGCAACAAAAATCAAATCTATTTAGTTGAAGAATATTCTTCCCGATACCGCCCATGCCATAGTTACCAATCATCCAAACATCATTAGCTAAGACTCTCATCACATCATCAATCCGAAAATCGAGCCCAATAGGGTGATTAGCGACACACCTTGGTTTTGTGTACGTCAACTTGTTTAAAACATGCCTAACAAGTTCCTGAACCAAATTTGCTTCATTCCTGTAGAAAATCAAATCCTCATAGGTAATTGAAAAAAACAAAAAACATGAAGAACTTTTTTTTATTAGTAAATGAGCAAAACATATGTGATGCATCAAAGAGAGTGATAACCATGATGTCAAACACAATGGCCTCGCTAGGAAGATCAATATATTTAAGCACAAGGAAATATTTCATGCTCGAAAAGACATTGAGGAGTAGATTAGCCCTCATTTTGTAGATATATAAGAATAATCCAAACAACAAATTAAAACAGCTTCGTCCAATCAATTCATGCACGTACCTAAGAATGGAATGCAAGGATAAAATAAAATAACTTGGAAACAAGTACATAGAAAACAACAATGGGCAAGAAAATCAAGAATTCACTACATAAATGGCCACTTCATGGGGCCTGCAACCTTAAAAGATAATTTGTGTAACTTGGAAGGGGCTACCTCCAACCGGGCGATCTAACCACTAACTGCCCGGTTAGATCAGAACCGGCCAGACCGGTTCCGGTTTTGGTGACCTACTGGTATTTAAAAAAAAAATCAAAGATATGTATATTAATTCCTAAAAATAAAAAATCTGATTTGTAATGTATTTTTTAATATTCTTTTGGCAAAGATTAAAATTTGTTTTGGTAATTAATACTCACTTTTATATTTTTCCCATTTTGTTCAGAAAATTTAAAAAATAACACAAATCGATTCTCTAAAATCCATTTTTTCTCTAATTTTACAGCCCGGGACTTATGCAGTTGAAGAGCCGATTTACCGGTTAGGCCGGTTAAACCGATTCCATGCCCATATCCGGTTAACCATTCCAGTTCGATTTTGCAAACACTGCTACCTCCTCAATAGAATCAATCTCAAATTCTTCTCTGCGCTACCCACTACCCAAGATTCCCTTTTCATAGTCATCAATCAAGACATAAAAAGGAAAAAGTTATCTTTTAATACAAAGTTAACGTTTCTCCAGAAAACAACATAAAACGGAAAACAAATATACTTGCGATTCTTCATATCCCAACCGGAAAGATCAGCAAATTGTTTCAAATCATCTCTCCACCTCTGCATCATATCCTCATCAAACGCATCATTTCTGCAATTCACAAAAGCTCCCTCAAAGGCCCCTATTGCGAAGCCTCCGCATCATAAAACACAGGAAAAATTGATCTTCTCCTTAGCGAACCCAGCAAAGACGAAAGCTCTCAGAACACAGAGGAGATATAGCGCGAGGAAAAGATAATCATAATCACATCATATTCTCCGACAATACTCTGCAACTCTTGTTCTTGTTGTTGTTGTGTTTGAAGATGGAGGAGATACCAGAACTATCCAGAGCTTGGTTGAGATGGGCTGTGAAGCTCTTTCCGGTGTTTACAGCACAGAAATTCAGGAAAAAATTGCCATATTAGAGTTTCACCTCTCCATCTGGGGAGGCAAGACAGAGATTTAACGTTGCTTTCCAGGCAAGGGCGAGAGTTTTAGGGTTTTTCTCCACATTTCCTATCTTTAAAGCTAAGCTCGGCGGGGGCGGGGGACGAAGGCTAAGATTCGAAGAAACCTGGAGTTTCCGGATAAGATAAAGCGCCCCTCACATCATCAAAGGCCACTAAACTCAGTGCTATAAAACTAATATTGCAAGATTCGCTTAGGCCGACACAACTAATGTTTGTCGGATTCGCTTTTGGAGTCGGTTCGTTAGAAAAAAGATAGGCGCTTTGACAACTTATTTTTTTAAAAAGTTTACGAAAGTTATAAAAAACAACATCACCCCAATCATTTTTTTTATTTTTAGTTTTTTGTACAATACTTCCAAGATAAAAAATTGTTATTTTTTTAACGGAAATGCCTTACCCGTATAAATCAAATCAATTCGCGTGTCCCAGGTAACGTATTGCCGAAGCATGTCTTTGCATTGTCGGAGCATGTCTTTGTATTGTCAATACACGTTCTCATGCCGGATCGTTGTAGCTAAAACCTGTATTGCCGGAGATGATATTCAGAAGGGCGGAGCGCTTGTTTATACTGTCGGAGTGCGATCCTCCATTGTCGGAGCGCTATGGCTCTAGAGACTTCATTGTCGAAGCGGAATGCCGGAGTGCCAAAGCGAGTTCTCATAATACCCGAGCGCCGCGGCTTAGGCCTGCATTGCCAGAGCACACATTCAGAATGCCAAAGCGCGTGTTTGCGCGTGTTTGTACTGCCGGAGTGCGTGTCAAAACAAGAGAGAAGGTCGTGTGAAAACAAACAAAGGTAGTTTAGTTTTATTTCATGCTACTTTTGAGTTGACATGTTATTGGCCATAAAAGGTTGTTTGGGGAAAAAGTGAGAGAAAAGAGTGGAGTGGGGTAAGTTGCATAGATAATTCACTTTATGGTGTTTTTTTTGTAATTTTTCCAAAACTAAATTAATATAGGGTGATGATTTCATTAAACCGTTATATATTATCAAAATGAGTCTCTTCCAACAATGAATCTAGACGATCTATTAATGAATTTTAAGATCTAGGCCGTTATGAATTCAAAATCATTTTTTTTCTTTTTTAATATTATCAATTTAATGATAATAAAGTTATTTCAAAAAATTTTAAGACCTAGATCTAAGCATCTAACCAAAATAAACGGCTTATGTTAATTGGGCTAAAAAAATACTTTCTAGTTTACGTTTTAAAATATTCTTTTTTGTGATTGTTAAATAGAATGAAAAGAGTATATATTTTAAATTTTGGATCAAACAAATGAAAATTGTTGCATTGTACTATGATGCAACCGTTGCATGAGATCACCACCCTTTAATATAAATAAATTGATTATTTATGTATAAAATATATGAAAATAGAAACAATAAAAAATATATATTAAAAAATAAAAATATACTTTTATATAAATGTTTCTCTGCTTTGGCCAAATCAATTTGAAGTAGAATGTCATCAAACCGGCAATACCAGGCTTCGCTACTCTTCTATCTAGGTCTAAAATCCAAAGGCTTCGACTGAAGCGAAGTGAATTTGACAACACTGGTTACACAACCTTTTTTTGTTTTTGTTTTTTTTTTTTTTTTGCCGTGACTATTTTCTAGCCATGTTGGAAAGAGCATAACCTCGCCATGTTGGAAAGAGCAGGACCTCGCCGACTCGGGCCGAGTGCTCAGCCCAGGACCTCGCCAAGTATTCTTCCTGATTGTCCGAATAACCCAAGTTGCTGCAAGTTCTAGCCAAGGTCAAAAAGTATTAAAAAATAAAATATGTTAAAAAGTTAAAAAAAAAAAAGAAAATATCTTGAAAATAAAAATAAAGAAAACAAACCTAAATGAAGTTACAAAATTAGAGATAAATGAATTTTAAACACTCAATTTGTGACTGACTGTATTTTAAAAATAATTTAAAATATAAAAAGAAATATTCATGGCCAAAATACTATGTATTCTTTGTCAAAAAGATAGAAAATATAAAAGTAGAAATTATTAATAAATTTCTTTTTCAAATTTTTAAAATTTTTATTTCTTTAAGATTCATGAGTTGGTCACGCAACTCGGGGATAATTGGCTCGCCAGGGTGGCGAACCCTAGTTACTCAGGAGTTTGGGCTCGCTCCGTTTGGGCTCGCCGGAGTGAATAAATACTGCTTTCTAGCATCTACCCCATGAAAGTAATGTTCGGGATAAATATGAATCTATTATATTCAAGATAGTTTATCTTTCTAAAAACATGAAATTTTAAAATTTTAATGAAAGAAACTATCTCAAATTTTTAGAGATAGAACCTATCTAAATTTTTCCAATTTTCTAAGAGAAATTATCTAAAATTTAAAAAAAGAAAAACTATCTCAAATTTCAAGTTTTGATAGATAAACTATTTTAAAAAATTTAGAGAAACTATATCAAATTTCAAATTTTGAGATAAACTCGTTAAAATTTTGAAAGTCTTATGAGAGAGTAAAGCGGTGGAAATGCATATGGGCTCATCTTAAAAAAATTATTTTCTTATGTGGATGAAAAAGTAAACAATATTGGAGTCGGTGGTGTAGCTAAAAAGTATTAGGGATGGGCTATGCCTCTATCCAATGAGGTATCTATAATTTCCTCCCTTTTTTTGTATTTTCTCTGTATTCTTTCGAGATGCCAAGCCACGAAGGAATTATCTATTCACTTGGGATCAAAAAGCAAATTTTTCTTAATAATGATTGTGGACCTTGAATATCTAAATTCATCTAGTGACTTAGGACCATGAAACTTTGAAGCCAAAACTTGGTCTTAACCACCTCCTTGATGTCATCCATTGACTTCAGATAATGAAGATCTGAACTTTAAAGCTAAAACTAATGTAACGAAACCGTAGCGAAAAAGCTCCGAGGCTAATAACTTTGGAATTCCTCCCCTACATAGTTGTTCTCAAATAGGCTTCAAAGGTTTTGAAGTAAAATGTCAAACGCCCAATTTACCCTCGAATAACTATTAAAAACACTTATAAAAAAGAGAACTTTAAGCTCATGTCCCTTTGAATTTCAATTATTAAATGAATCATTAGACAATTTGTTTTTTATATTCATCCATGCTTTCAAATCCAAAGTCGTAACTCATGTAATGACTCAAAAACTTAAAAATCCAAAACACATCTTTTCAAATAATGACTTCATATTAAAAAATAATACCCTAGCACCAAAAGATCATCATTATCAATAAGAACAAGAACGGCTATTTTTACAAAGTTTTATATTTGCTACTTATCTAACCCAATCCACTATCCTTGCCACCAAAGATGCGTCATCTAAATTATTCTTTAGTGATTACCATGGGTTGGTTCTGCATTTATTTACTTCCAAATTTGAAATCCAAAGAAATACTCTGATTTCAAACTTTATTTGGGATTGGCTTGCCCCATGCATTCATGGTCTTCCAATTTTTTTAATTTGGCTTTAGAAGAATTCTAGATTTTTTTTGGAGTATTTGGCTTCAAAATAATTATAGGACCTTAAGGCCCGAAGAAACACAAATTCTTTTGGGGAAATTTTTGTAAACATTTTTCAAATTTTATGGAATTTAGAAACTGTCCTTTATAGTTTATATTTTCATATTTAAAAGATTCATCTTTCACTATTTTAGAGAACATATTTTATTTTATTCTATATTTTTTTATATGCATCGGAACAACCTCAAATTTTGGATATCCAAATTTCTCACCATCATATACCCCTATACAAAAACAAGATAATAATTTGAAATAAATAAGAAAACTCTCTCTCTCTCTCTCTCTCTCTCTCTCTCATAGGACAAAGGCAAAAAGAAAAAAGGAAAGAAATTGAAATTTCAAAGTAAACATACAACAAAAGAATGAAGAAAGTAAGTTCACAATAAAAATTTTCTTGCACAATCCAATTTTTCTTGCACAACTCTCAGCAAGGATCTCTCTCTCTCTCTCTACCCCCTTAGGGTGTCAGGCTCGGAGTTCGCTCGAGCCCTTCTCCAACTCTGAAATCGGCCTTTTCCCCAGAGAGCTGAGCCCAAACGCTCGTGCCCTTGGCTGTGCTCCCATTCTCTTGCTCGAGCTCAGCCACAGTCTTGAGAATTTCAGACTGAAGAAATGGGAACTCATCTTTCATTTGCTCGAAAGCATCAGAGCACATCACGTCTGCAAATAAACGATTACATTTCAATCACCAAAAAACCAAATCGAAAACTCACACAAAGAATCAAAAATCATGTACTGGCCACTGAACTGAAGTGAATATTAGACCATGCCCACGCTATAAAACATACAAACCGGCCTCAATATGATAGAATAGAGAAAGTACAAAGTTTTTGTAGAGATGCGGCCTTAGATGGAGATGGTCAGGTCGACAGGTGCCACAACATGCTGTTCTCAACAGGTCTTGAGTGAACATTCCAAAAAAAAAACATAGTTTTTATAATTCCATTGATCTTTACTCAGAAAAAAGTGAAGAGCCTTAAGAATTTGAATACCGTCTTTTACAACACTTAAACTAGCATATAAAAATTTCACATACACACATTCCCGCGTGCAAAAAAATACACTAGCATGAACAGGTGTGCGTATACACTCAAAATTCTCATTGGATTCCTTGAAAGTTGATACCACATAGACTAGCTGTTTAATAGTTTAGTGCATGTAAAGCGGGAGTGAACTCATGAGATGGAAACAGTTTATTTTTGTTAAATAATTTAAACACTAAAGTTCCATATCATTGGGTCCCGTAAACAAAAGTCTTAGCAGTGAACAAAAGAAATGGCTGAAACAATACAAAAGAAGAATCGAAAGAGATCAATAGCCAACCAAGTATTGGCCATAAGGGAATATTTAGGAAGGGGGCTGGGTCATGGTGGTAGAGCCCCCAATACTCAATTGTTGTGGTTTCCAATCCTTCTAACACCACCCAGACACCTTCAAAAAACATAACTCCCTAATATATTTGAAAAAAGGGGTAGGCCTGTCTCCCCCACTGAATTACCCAAAAAAAAAAAGAAAAAAAAAAAAACGAGAGAGAAAACAGGGGACAGTAGAGACTGAAAACATATTGAATAATGACATGGCCAAAAAAAAATATCAAAAGGGTAAGGCAGACTAGAGAATGATACATTATGGATTAAAAAAAAAAGAAAAAAGTTTATATAAGGTCTCAACCTTACACTGTATGGGTAAGGTTCACCTAAAAAGCCCACTAGTGAGGGTTTGTTCCTATGTTGGAAAACCCTCAAATCAATCATCTCGACCTCGAGATTCATAGACATGAAGAAAAAAGGGATTTCTTGTCCTAAAAATAGTTCTTCTAACATATTATCTGAACCGTCTATTTTTAATATTTTCAAGTGTTCATAAATCTGTTTGAAGATCACCATTTTTGGAACTTTAAATTTCATAATTGCGGGCAACAATAATTTTTCATATCATCGCAAGGCTTTGCGGCACCCAAATTGCATTTTCGACATAGTTTTGAGGCACACCTTACTTCAATAGTATAAGGTTGACACCATATACAAACCTCTCCCAAAAAATAAAAGCACCATCAGAAATAAATAAACCATCATATAAATAAATAGAACAGACAGCATGCATACCAGCCAAATTCTCAGCTGCATACTTCAGGCACATAGCTTTCAATTCAGTGGCATGGTGACGTTCAGCCAAGGCAAGAGTGCTAGCAACTGTGGAAACTGATATGTCCTTGCACAATTTGGACTCACATAACCGCCTTAGTCTTTCCAATTCATACTTGTCAGCTGCCGCTAATAACTTTGCAGGTAACCTCTCAGCTACTGATGAAGACGACCCAAAAGAGGATGTGAACTCCTCCTCCTCCTCATCTACAAGAGTATCTTTGTATATGAAATGTATCATGGCCTGAGTTCAGTAAAAACAAGTGAGATACAAGGATATGAGACACCAAAGCCAATTCTTCAGAATAAGCCATCCTTTGAATTAAAACACACGTGACCAGTCCCCCCAGCCTTGCAACAATCAACATAAATTAAATAAGGAAATCTGGTTGGGCGCCCAATGTTTTTCATTAGTCTTTCTTTCTTTTTTTAATTTTTCCAACAACTAAAAATACGAGCTATGCTAGCCAGCACCCCTTGTGATTTGGCCACCCACCGAATAGTCGAAACTTGGGTGGACAGCCTAGCACCCTCAAATAAACTTGACGCAGTAAAAATGTTTTTAAGGACACCAATCCATACGCAGGTTTGCATACTGCACATACTTTGTTATTTTATAGGAGGATACATATGTATGTTTGCGTGTGTGTACGAACATAGTGAGAAGGGGTTGAAACTAACATTATGTCTGTATCGTATGAAGGGGTTAACAATCAAAACAAAAGAAAAAAGATAAAAATGTGAAAAAAAATAAAAAAACACTAAGGGGATCACCAAGACAAAGGTTGTCTCCACCAATGGCAAACCAGGAAGAAAACTTGAGGCAAAACCAAGTCGACAAAAACAAAACAAGAATCAGCTAGTCATGAACTACAGTTTGCCAGCACCACCCTGCTAAAAACTAACGAGGAAAAGAGCTAAAGCTTAATAGATGGCCCATACTTCTTGCTCTTTTTCTCAATAATTTCTTCGGTTGATTTGATAAATCAGATACACTAGTCGTCTCTCTCCCTCGCTTTATGTTGTTGTATGCATGTGTACAATTACGTCTCTACATACATGCATCAGCAAACAATGATGGAAGGAAAGAAGAGAAGTGCCACACTGGTTAGATTTCTCTCCATAATTTCTTATCATAAAACATAGTTGTGCGATAAAGGTGATACGTAAAGGGAATGGGTTGTCATTGCTCATGTTTTCATTCAACATGTTTTATCATATTATGCTTGCCCTATCCTCCTTGTTTTCATCAAAAAACCAGCCACACCAAATTACAGCATGCTATATACTTTATATAACATAGATGCATTACTTGAAGGGAACCTCACCTTGAAGACTTTCGGTTCCAAATCCGTCACAACAATTTCACCATTCGTTTCTTCAGACACATCGAAGAATTGAGCTTGGAAAACAGGGGATCGAGCAGCCAACACAATCTTGTGTGCAAGAACTTTCTCCCCAGACACATCAAAAACAGCATCTGAGTCCTCCAAAGTCTCTAAAAGTGCACCGAAGTATGCTCCCAAATCTGACTCAGGGACCTGGATGGAATATAATTGGAAAGAATCTGTAGCCGAAACCACAACTCCAACTGTACATTTTATTTTCAAGCAATCATCTTTTAGGTAATCCGACGTTTCAAGCAAACTGCGCCTGAAAAAACGCTTATAACCCCTTGTGAGGGCCAAAAAAAGTTGTCAGCAGAGGCATAGAAATTAGCTAAGCAGGTAACAGAGGAAGAATGCATTATTCAACAAGAGCAGATGAATGCATCATTAAAACATATTTCCAAGTATTTGCATTTCTATGGGGTTACTTTAACATACTATTATTTCATTTTCTTTTCTTTTCGTGGACAAAGCAGTCTCAGCTATGAAACCTAGTGGTGCTGAGGGAAGAACTTGCACAAATAGGTGGTAAGGAAGCATTGTTTCCATTTGCTAATAATACAAATTGGTATTCACAATATGGAATAATTTATCATTTAACCTCATCAAGGTCACAAGCAGACACATGCTGACCAAAGTCAATAGCTGCATGGGATAGACAACAAAAGCTAGAATGAAAACAAGAGGAATATTCATACGAGATAAATGGGAAAATAACACCTGCAACTTATACTTAAAACCATTTGAAATAAGAAAGTCCCACTAGTGCCATCAAAACTTATAGACTAAAAGTCCAAAGTACAACCTATGGTTGCCAAGCTAGGTGCAGTAACCGTGTTAAATATAATTTGAACTCAAAATACTCCGACCAAATCAAAAGATAAAGATAACAAGATTATAATAAGATCATCTGATCCAACTGCTAAAGGTACCAAGGTATATAATCAAGACAAGACAAGTATAGGAACATGGACTAAGAATACCACCAAGTCACTTCAAACAAGAGAGTGGCTGGTCTTGGTACATGTAAGCTTTTAATAGCCAAATCTTGTAGGCTAGTTGTACAGAACATTTAGAGCAAGATATCAAAAGATCTCGGTTTAAGACCAGACTTTCAGACTTATATTCCCATGGCCTTATAATCCTCTCCACATGATAAAGGGGAAGTATGGACGTAATTTGATATGACTCCCCGTATATACATAACGGTAGCCATGGCTCACCGGTTGCCACACACATGTTCATCAGCCATGATGACCTCCGGTCACTAAAATTGAGATATCTCCTAGTCTAGGAGTCCTCTCATAAAACTTCAGGGAGTAGGTTCCAGACTCAACGTTGTATCCACCGTTGGAAGGAAATACCCCATGGATCTTCCATAAAAAAAAGGATGAACTTGCAATAGCAGCCATAAAACTGTGTGAAAGATTTGACTGCCGGTATGAGATTTGTCCCAATTTATATGGAGTTTTCTCATTAAACTTTGTGGCAGTTTCCCTCATAAACCCCTCTACAAGAATATCAAAGGTTCAAGGTTTATAATCCCCTAAGATGAAAGCCATTGGGCCCACAATGGCTTCATTTGCTGTCAAAATCAAATACCGAAATGGGTTAGCTTTGACAATGCATATCTCCCACATCAGTGATCCACTTGAGATGAGACTTGGATTGTTGGATTCGTCTTTGAGTCCTCATAATCAAGTAAAGTGTCGGGACAAAAGGCTTCACCATCAAGAAGCAACATTAGTTGGAAGCCAAAGTTTTCATCTGCACTATAGTTTAACCACCGATGGTGGCAAAAAACCATCAACACCCTAGTTTTTCTCGCATGGACTCATCACAACTCAAGTTAGCTTTGATTTAATTAAAATTTTCATGACAATTTGCATTCATGTAGGACTTAACTAGGCACCTACAGAATGAGGTACCGTGGTGTATGTTGTTCACAAATGACAATGTTTTGATCGATGAGACCCGAAACAGCGTCAACCCAAAGCTAGAACTTTGGAGGGATGCTCTAGAATCTAAAGGTTTTAAAATTAGCCACGCTAAAACAAAGTATATGGAATGCAAGTTTAGAAATAATAGGAGTAGAGACGAGGAAGTAGTTAAGATTGATGGCCAGGAAATGTTGGATGGACAACAAACCATATACCCATAGAATGAGTGTAGCAAAGATGATGATGGTGAGATGGATGAGTTGCAAGACAAGAAGGGATAGAATTCGAAATGAATCAATTCAGAAAAATTTACGTGTGGCATCAATAGATGATAAGATGAGAGAGAGTAGACTTAGGTGGGTTGGCCATGTGTGGTACAGATCCAGTACAACACCTGTTAGGAGGTGCGAGTTAGTTCAAGTGGAAGGCCCAAAAAGGGTATGGGATAGGCTAAAAAGAACATGATTGAAAGTAGTGATAAAAGATATGGGGACTTGTGGCCTCACTGAAGGTATGGACCCTTAATAGAGCAAAATGGCGGTTAAGGATTTGTGTAGCCGACCCCGATTAATTAGGAAAAGGCTATCATGATAACGATGATAATGACAATTTGCGTTCATCTTGCCCCAGCTCTAAGATTGTTTTCTAGATCTCCAACTCCCAGAAAGTGCTTTTCATAGAAGCAGTCTAGGATTCGAACAGAGTTGTGAAGTTCAAGTTGGCAAACCTAGACCTAGGGTGGTTTTGAGAAGTGAATAACTTCTTGAAAAAGCTGAGCAATAGAACTATTAACTTGGACTGGTGACACAATGAAAACAAAGAACCAAAGACTGGAGAGAGATTCCAACCACAAAAAAATAACCTAAATCAATACACCATAAGTAGGAAACAAGAGAGAGAATAGTAAGCTATGCACACCTTCTCCAAGGAAAGAAAGCTTTTTCCTTTTTTCTTTTTTTCCGCTTTGGCTTGAAAATATTCCTAGTCTTCTTTTCCATCTTGAGGCACTTATCTTTCTTAATACATAAAATAAATAAGAAATAAATCAAAACCGTAACTTACCTAGTCCCCATGTAATTCCCAGTTAGCCCAAACAGTCCTAAATCTAATATGTTTCCCATCTCGCTCTCTCTTTCTCTCTCTCTCTCTAACTTATTCTTCCCTACTTTCTTGGACTTCACTTAACTTCCTTCTATCTCCCTACTTGTAAGCACCTCTTTCCTAAACCCGATTAAAAGAGGAAAATGCTATTATATAAATGGAAACCTAAAACTATTTAAATGACAACTTTGCCCCCTTGTTAATTGAATAATGACCTCCTCTCTACTAAATAATAAAAATAAATAAAATAAATAATAGAACTCCTAAACTCTAAAATTAAAATACAAAGGAAAGCCAAAGACTGCACTAGCTCTTGTATCAGACTCCCCTGACCCTAGTTGGAGAAAACCAATGCTCGAGTTTAAAGTGGATGAGTCCTACTTTAAACCCATGATCTTCTTCAATCCTAAAGGCCTAGTCACGATCTTTAATAAAATATTTCAACTTTCATCTTTAGATACAAAATCACTCAATAGGATATATCTTCATCATCAATCTTTTACCGGTGAAATAAGATATGTCTTCGTCATCAACCTCCATGCATTTCATATAATTCTTAATCACATTCTTGACATCATCTTCATATGTTGCATTTCTGCCTCCCCCCTTTGTACTTCCTCTTAGCTCAACTTCTCTCTTTCTTCCTCTAAAATCTCATGAGGCTCAAGCTTCTCTAGGTTCAAGCCAACCTCCTGTTTCTCCATCTCTCCATTGATGAGAAAAAGAAGTATCCTTGCTCCCTCAAGGCCAACTTCTTTCCTTCCATATTGTTCTTCATCAAACATAGGAACTTCATCAGAGATGGGGTTACATGTAACATCAAGGAACGATGATTCCAATTGGAAATCCAAACCAACTTGTTCTTCACCTTCAACCGGTTCTTTGTCAAAGATCGGACCACCCAAAAGACCATAGCGATCAAAGTGATCGAAAATGTTCTCATCGCACTATGAATCATCTCCCGACCCAACATCTAGTTCGCAAATGGATTAATCACATCGTTCTCGGGGCTAGATATGAAGCTCTTGCGCCATTTGATCTACTTGTCTAAGTAGATGACGAATCAGGTCAATATGGGATTGATTGTGCCTTCCTCCCCTTCCGCATCCTCAACCTGCTATGGTAGATCAATAAGCTTGCTTTGATACCACTATGACGCAACAAAAGAAAGAACAAAAGAGTGGAGAGAGGTATTCCAGCCACCAAAAAAAGTATGCTAAATTAACACACTACAAGCAGGAAAAAGAGAGAGAGAGAGAGAGAGAGAGAGAGAGAGAGAGAGAGAGAGAGAACAATAAGCTATGCACACCTTCTCCAAGTATAGCAAGTTTTTTTCTTCTTTTTTTTTCCCCTTTCAATTAAGGTGTGAAAATATTCTCAGCCTTCTTTTCCATTTTGAGGCCCATATTTTTTTTATACATTAAAAAATTAATTAAGAAATAAATCAAAATCCTAACTTACCTAATCCCCACGTTATTCCTAGTTAGCCCAAACATTTCTAAATCTAATATGTTCCCATTTCTCTCTCTCTCTCTCTCTCTCTCTCTCTCTCTCTCTCTCTCTCTCTCTCTCTCTCCACCAATCTAGGAAATATTTTCTCTCCAACAAATATATTCTCTACAAAATCCCCACTTTCTAGGACTCCACCTAACTGTCATCTCTCTCCCTACTTGTAAGCACCTCTTTCCCAAACCCCATTAAAGTAGGAAACTCTCCTATTTAAATGGAACCTAAAATTAATTTAAGTTGCGTTAAAAAAATTAGATGCGCCTGCCTAGGCGGTTTGGGGGCCTAGCCACCTGTGCGACCCGACACCAGCCTAGGCGGGGATCCAGAAGCAAGGTCAGCAAAACACGTAAGTACTCACAAAATATTTGAAATATCTCAAAATATTGGAAAAATTAAAAAAATATTCTAAGTATTTGGTTATGCTAGTGTATCAGGACTCGGCCTATGGGCGAGGCGAGTTTTGCCCGAGCACACTATATGCCATGCTTGTAGAGGTTATATATATATATATATATATATATATAGTGGTAGAAGGGAGTGTTGGTACAAGTAATGGCGGAGGTCATAAATACATTCGTAGGATTAGAATGTTGGAAGTGAAAGAAGCTTTGAAAAGGATGAAGCTAGGAAAGGCTTTAGGACCAGATGATATCCCGACAGAGGTTTAGAAGTGCATGGGGGAAATTGGCATTGACTGACTGACGAAGTTGTTCAACAAGGTGTTGAGAACGAAAAAAATGCCAGACAAATGGAAGAAAAGTATTGTGGTGCCTATTTACAAGAACAAAGGAGACATATAGTAATGTGCAAACTATCGAGGGATCAAGCTTATAAGTCATACTATAAAGCTCTGGGAAATAGCCATTGAGCAACGACTAAGGCATGAAATGAGTATATCTGAAAACCAATTTGGTTTTATGCCAGGAAAGTCAACAATGAAGACCATTTTCCTACTTAGGCAACTGATTGAGAAGTTTAAGGTGAAGGGAAAAGACCTCCACATGGGCTTTATTAATCTAGAAAAAGCTTATGAAAAAATACCTTGAGATTTGATTTGGAGGGTGTTGGAAAAGAAAGACATCTCTAGACACTACATCGACTTGATGAGAGATATGTACGATGGAGCAGTAACTAGTGTACAAACAACTAATGGAGAGACGAGTGAGTTTTCAGTGACAATAGGTCTATATCAAGGGTCAGCATTGACCCCGTACCTCTTCATCTTAATTATGGACAACTTAACCAAGCACTTACAGGATGAGGTACAGTGGTGCATGTTGTTCGCAGATGACATAGTTTTGATTGATGAGACACGAAATGGCGTCAACACAAAGTTAGAACTTTGGAGGGATGCTCCAAAATCCAAAGGTTTTTAAATTAATCGGACTAAGACAGAGAAAATGGAGTGCAAGTTTAGTAGTAATAAGAGTAAAGACGAAGAAGAAGTTAAGATTGATGACAATGAAGTACAAAAAAGATTGCACTTTCGATAACTTGGGTCGATAATCGAAGAAAATGATGAGATCGACGAAGATGCCGCACACAAAATTAGAGGTGGGTAGACGAAGTGGAGATGTGCAACTGGAATTTTCTGTGACCGCCGCATATACATGAGAATGAAGGGCAAGTTCTATAGGACAGCAGTGAGACCATATTTGCTCTATGGGGTAGAATGTTGAGCAAACAAAAAACAATATACCATAGAATTAGTGTAGCGGAGATGAGAATATTGAGATGGATGAGTGGCAAGACAAGAAGGGATAGAATTCAAATAAATCTATTCAAGATAATTTAAGCGTGGCACCAATAGGCAATAAAATGAGAGAGAATAGACTTACGTGGGCTGGCCATATGCGGCGCCAACCAAGCACAGCACCTGTTAGGAGGTGTGAATTAGTTCAAGTGGAAGGATTGACAAGGGCAAGAGGTAAGCTTAAAAGGACGTGGTTGGAAGTAGTCCGAAAAGATATGGGGACTTATGGCCTCACTGAGGATATGGCATTTAATAGAGCAAAATGGAGAATCAAGATTCATCTAGCAGACCCTAATTAATTGGTAAAGGGCTAAAATGATGATGATGATGATGATGATATATGTGTATATATATATATATATATATATATATATATATATATATATATATATATATATATATATATATACATATATATATATATATATATATACTAATTTGCCAATTTTAAGTCAAAGATGTATGATGGCACTCTGGGTAGCGTACATGCGTGTTTTCCATAACGATGGGAGTTCAATTCCCCCAATGAACATCACTCTCATTTTTAAAAAACCCCACGAAACAGTCTTTTTTTCTTTAAATACTTAAGAAACAAGGTTCCAGAAAAACAACCACGCAAATCGAACCCAGGACGTCTTTTAAAGGGGCATTCCAACATTAGCCAACGTAACCGGCATGCTTTTTTGTATCTTATGCAAAAGAGTGAGAGGTTGTATTATATATTAAACACATTTTGTTTTTATTTTTATTTATTTTTAACTTGGACTGGACTCGGGCGAGTCGGACTCACCCGAGCAACTCACCTCGGCCAAGACCAGAGTACCTTGGCCAAGTCGATTTTATTTATATTGGGTTATACAATCTAAATATTTACAAAACATCAATTTAATATGATGTTCATGCACTAAGCTTTTCAAACTGAATTCTATATTGGGCCAAACTGAGAAATATTCAAAATATATTTCAAGTTTTCGACTACAAACATGTAAAAATATCACAAAAGAAAAATAATAATAGAACATCAAATCATAACATATTATACAAAACAATTACCAAACCTCAATTCAAATATTGTAATGCACTAACCTTTTCAAAATGAAACTCATATTGGCCCACACCGGCGATCTATGGTCGCCAAAAGTCCTCTTATGAAACTAACCCAAGCTCCAAAAGTATCAGGAACTATATCTTTTGATTACGCAAGAAATCAAAAAATCTTGCAATTTTTTTCGATCTTGATAAAAATCTCAAAATCTAATTTTTTTTAGAGTTTTTCTCTCTACAATACACATAAGGGTCTTAAGGGGACTAGAATGCTCCCCAAAACCCTTTTCCCCCATTTAGGAGGGGAAACCCCAAAACATCCCTGGCCGAGGGCGGGCAATAGACCCTCAGCTAGCCTGAGTCGAGTGCAGCCTAGGCGGTTGCCTAAACACCCGATGCCTAGAAAACCCGCCTAGTGGGCATCTTGGCATGCAGCTGAATTTTTGAACAATGATGACAACTTTACCCCCTTGTTAACTAAATAATAACCTCCCCTCTACAAAATAATAAAAATAAACAAAATACAAAACTCTAAACTCAAAATCCAAAGGAAATCCAAAGACTGATCTAGCTCTAGCATCAGTTGGGTCACAAAATGTTCAAGTCCCATAAGTACATAAAGGATAGTCGTAGATCTTCTTCTACAATTGGCTACTTCAAGGAAGAAGGATGTATCCGGATCCCCTTCTTTGACCACTTAATTCCAGAATGTTGATACTAACATAACTCTCCCTATTTTGCCACCTTGCTTAACTCAACTTCAACCTTCACGAGACCTTTCTATGAGGGAAAGGGCTCTAAATTCCTCAGTCAGATCCAAATCTGAAATTACATGAAGAAGCGCCTCCTTAATTGCTCATAGACTGCTGAATAAGTGATAGCTCCATTGCTTGGTGTACCTTTTAACAAATGCAGTTTTTTGGGAGATTCTGAAGCCATCCCATCCTGCTACCAAGAAGGATGGGCACCACAGAGGAATCAGGATGAAGCTCTGGCTCTTCGAATCACATGAATTTGAACCGAAATGGTTTGGGCACTCGAGGGAACTGACTCCATGTCCAAAAAACCCAGGAGAGTAATTAAAAGTAGTCGAATTCTTGAATGAACCCTAGAGAGAAGATTTTCCCAATCCAGGGAAATGAGAAATTTATCTATCTTGGTGAGGATGAGTTTTGCAGCATGATTGGACCAGATAAATGAGAAGCCAACTAAGGGAAGGCCTACGAGGTCATGCTCGAAGATGAAATCAGAGAAACCCACACACACACACACGTGGACAAAAAAAAAACAAACACACACACACACAAAAAAAAGGAAAGGAAAATCTTTTAAAGCTCCATCCGGTGACTTTGAAGTTACCCCCTGTGCACCAAAGGCTAGGGGCCCTAGATTCCACTATATCTAATTATGCATGAAATATCTTATGCAAACGCTGACCGGTTTGGACCACAAAACACGGTAAACTTCCGCTCCAGAGTCCAAAATATGCCAAAATCATATGGTAATCAAGAAGGGCCCATCGTAGGTACATAATTTGGTCAAGGAGGAAGGGTCTCAGATTAACCATAGTCCAGCTGAGCACCCCTTAGGCTGGGTAGCTTCCCATTGGCCTGGAGTCCTGCCTCAAACCCGCTAGGACTTGGGCAAGGTTGGGGATCCAATCTTCATATCTAATAATGACAAAACACCCAGACAATGCCTTTGGGAAAGATTGAGGCATGTCGGCTTCTTATAGGGTCTCCTAGACCCCTGAAGTTCCAAATTAACACCCTCTTTTGGAGGGACGCTGGTGGAAGATGTGCCTAGGTGGCTCGTCTAGGGTGGAGGAGCTAGGATCAGAGGGCCCAATTGAGGCCTTTGATTTCTCGTAAGAAATGTTGCAAGAGGTTCTTGTGCTCTCAATGGCTCCTAATTATCCTTACCGTGTTCCTCTCAAAGGTGTCGCTTGGCTGGCATCCCTTTGTTTCCTTTGGTAATTTACCAAATCTGAGTTTACATGAAGATGTAAGCAAATGATGGTGCTCAGCCCTAGTTCTACAAAGAAAAGCTATCTACCTCAATTCCCAAACAGTGAAATTAACCTGCTTAGAAGTTGCGAGCAAAATTAACTTTGAAAGTATATGTCTGAAAAATAGTCTTCATGTTCTTTCCTATGATTCTATTTTTTCTATAGCATACTATTCAGAGTGGTCCATTTGTTTATATTAAAACAGCATACATGTAGGTGTAAACACAAAAACACAGAGAGAAAATAGAAATAAATGCTACTAAAAAAATGAAATGACACTAAAAGAGTAAACACAGGAGGATGTCCAAAGTGAAAAAGCATACAGTCTGCAACTTCTTTTATATTCTATAAGATAGTAAAAACGAAAAAGGAAATGGGTAAGAAAATAAAACAAGATCAAGATTCAAGAAACATCAAGAAGTCAAGCAAAATGAACGAAATTGTACTAAATAGCATAGCTTAGATTCTTTAGAACAAAACAGAATAAAAAACTATCCAAATAGAAAAATTCTAACCAAACGCCTGCCTCTCTCTCTCTCTCTCTCTCTCTCTCTCTCTCTCTCTCTCCAAGAAAGCATCACTTACCACATGCTCCCCCGATACTTGAGCGTGTACGGACCACTCTCAAGCGCCCTATCAAAGTGACTGTGCACCTTATCCTTCCCTTTCCCACTCTGATCAACGAGCTTCAGCTCAAAAAGAGCCCTCACATCAGTCCCCTCACTCGCCAAAGCCACAAAAACCGACACATACAGTGAATTATCCTCTGGGTTCTTACCATCAGGGTAAAAATACACGGCCCACCGGAACCCGCCTACAGTAAAACACTCGCTCGCTATGTATTTACCAATCCCCATTCCTTTAGCGAGAGAGTAGCCCTTGATGATGAAGCTATGGGAGCCATTGATGGTCTGTGTGATTGATAGGGAGCTTGATGGAGAGCCATTGATTGGGCTCGAATAGGCGATCTGGGCCGCTGGTAGTTGTTGACTATGCATTGGAGAGAGCCGCCTCTTCATCTCTGGTTTATTTGCATTTTCCTGACCTAGAAATGGTTGTGCCTTGCAAATGTTGGGGTTTCGTCGCGCCGATTGTTTGAGAATTAGGATTTTTCGTTCCTCAGATGAAGATGGAAAGAACCTGGAAATTTAGTGCCCCGTAAAATAACGCCCCCTCTAATTCACCGAGTGATTATGAAGTTTCGACGGATTCTGTCTTCTTCTTCTGGCTGGTGTATTGGGATTCTCTTCTCGTTTGGGAATCGGGGTTTTATTTGATGAGTTGCAATGGAGAAACTTGGAGGGAATTGGGGTTTGAAAGGTAAGAAGTTTCAGAGATTGGCCTTTTGACGGAAACTAGGGTTTCTCTTGCGAGACGCAGAGGGAATTCAGAAGTAATGAATAGGATTTTCAAAAAATTGGGGCTAGAGAGGTTGAGAGATGAAAGTTTCGGGGGTTTACAGAGATTTAGATAGAGCTTTTGAATAAAGTTTTGGGAGCTTCCTGGACTTTAGAGAGAGAGAGAGATTAACATTCAGGAGAGACAGGGATTCCTGGAATTTAGAGAGAGAAAGAGAGAGGAGATTAACATTCAGGAGAGACAGAGATTCCTGGATTTTAGAGAGAGAGAGAGGGGTTTCCTGGATTAGAGAGAGAATGGTACTTATATTTCGTGTGGATCGCCGCCGGTTATACATTACACGTGTAAGATTCGACACAAGGATGCACCTTACTGTAGGAAAATGAACGACTTTTTATTCTTTTGTAACTCTAAAATGATAGATTATTTGATCGCCCTTTGCTCGCATCTTGCTGTGAGACATTTCATTGAATTTTTAGAAATTTGAACATGAAGTCATTACTTGACAGAGAAGAAAGATAAAAAAACATTTGTGTAATTTAGTCATCAATAAAAATTGATATTTTTGGTCAAAAAATAAAAAAGATAAAAGAATACAATGAGATTATTTATTTTTAATATAAAGTAGTCACAATTAATCCAAGCTATCGGATTTTTATGATTATAAGTAATTATGACCTTTTTAAATTAAAAGTAAATGATCTCATTCTATACAATATAAAAAAAAAAAAAAAAGAGAGTGTTTTTCATTGGGATTTCGCCTTTGTGAGTCCGCTTACTCATGTGTACGTGTCCGTCCCCTCTATAATATATATATCAAACATAGATTCTTATGTAAATTTAAGGGATTCATGACCTAGGACAAGGTGATAGAGAATATGGAAAAAATAAAATTAATTGAAATTTAAATTATGCCCTTTTATGGGGACTTTTTCTTCTACCGTCTATAACATATTTTTATCCGAGCCATTTTACAACACGTCCATCTTTAAGATTTACGTTCATGGGTTAGTAGGCTCTTACGCTTACTGACTCAAAAAAAACTTATCCATTTCATTGAGATAGGGCATTTATGAGTCAGCATACTCATATATAAAAAGATGAATTTTTTATCTTTTTTTTTTTTTTTTTAGATTCACCATCTAAGCTAAAATGATCATGAATATTTTAAAATAAAATATATATAATTTTTTGGTACTTTTGCACATAATGGATGGTACACTTTACACAACACCCTTCTTTAAAAAGGATATTTGTGAGTTGACACTTGCAACACTTTGCCTTTATATTATTCTAAACATTTGTGAAGCAATATTAAGAGAGACAAAGAGCAAAATAGGAGAAAAAAAAGAAAAAGAAAAAAGGTGCGGTTAATATAAAAGCTTCAAACCAAAGCTAATATCAGGATTATCACTTTAAAAAAATTTATGTTTTCATGGGAGTACTCTCGCTTAAAAACACTTATTTAAACGTGTTTTCATTCTAAAATTTTGGGAACCATATGAAAATTAAATAGAGATTATATCTTTAAAATTTGAGATTTGAAAAATTACAGCTAATGTGGATTTTTATCGAGAGAGTAAATAAATAGTAGGCTCGAGATAGCAAAAAATCTTCACAATATTACGGTACTTAAATCACCATAATCCTACTTTAAAGTATTATGGTATTTTAATTACCGTAATACTGTATATTATTACAGTAATTAAAGTACCGTAATAGATATTTATGTTATTACGGTACTAGAAGTACCGTAATTCTATCTCTATTTACAACGGTATTTTAGTTACCATAATGGTCAAAATGCATTACAATAAAAAGATTACCGTAAAGGGTATTTTCGTTCAGAAAATGTCAAAAATTGAGAAAAATAGTGTGGGCGAGATTTTGAGAAGTTTAAGGTTTTTTTACGATTTTTAAAAAATTAAAGTATATTAACAATAATTTCCTTTATTTCTACAATGTAAGGTTGGCGCCTTAGATAAATTTTTTCCTTTACTAAAGCATTCTACAACATGCTTTCTCTATGTTATTCTATAGTTTATGACACTTGTGTCTATGGTTTTTAGGGTTTGCCAACACAGCATAAACATGGTTCATATATTTGATACCTTTGAAAACTTTAACATTTTGTCTCAAAGTTGTCTTCTTACATTCTCGTTGTAATTCTATTTCTAAAATCCTGCAATATTTTTTATGCTTGAAAATAACGATTTTGAGATTGATATTTCTAATGCTTTATCTCAATCTCACCTCGTAGCTTGCTCAAGCATATTTTGTTTATCCATTAACACTTAAAAGACATAGCTAAATGGTAATGAAAGATTTAAATAGTAATGAAAGATTTAAACATTAATCTTTTAAGTAATTATCAGAAAATCACGAACATGTCGAATCTATTTGCATTAGACTCTATAGAATATCAAAAGTTGTAACACTTAAAAAGTATTTTGTAGCATTTTCTTTAGCTGGTGCATCTGCCTCCATACCAGTTCTAAAACATCTTCATGTTTGACACTTCACTCCACATTATTAAGACTTTTAAAATTGGGACCTTTTTATACCTAAAGAAGTACCACATCCATGACCCTCTTTCTCTCAACTCTATGCCATAAACTACAAAAAAACGAGAGATCAGATATATACTTTAGGAAAATTGTTTGATAGGACTGCAGTCCTATCAAAATAAGCAAAGTCTCATTTTATAACTCATCGAAAATTTCAATTTAAGCATTGGAAAACCTTTACATCTATCAACTTGTCTTGAATATCATGGTCGTGAAAAAAAATTAGGATTTCAAGCTCTAAAAATAGTGTATATTATAATAATTTATCTAGACTGTCCATTTAACCCTGAAATAAGTGTTCATGAATCCATAAGATTTGTCGCATATTTTGAGTTTCGAATTTTATTGTCGGTGTTAGAAATTGATTTTAGATCCATCATAAATATTTTTGTTGCCGAAAGTGCCTTTCGTACAAGGATTGGAGATGAAGCTTTATTTTGCTTTCATTAAACTTATGCCTTATAGAAAGTATAATATTGTTTAACTTTGTATAAAATCGTTAACCACCCGGTCATCATTTGTGAAATTAGGCAATTGGGGGTGTATATATTGAGAGTGACACACTCCAACCATCTACTTTTACACCGATGTTGAATTCATGATTTTTTAATACATGCAATCACTCGTGTTGGAAAAGAAAGGAGTCGCCAGGCACTACATCGACTTGATGAGAGATATGTTCGATGGAGCACTAACTAGGGTACAAAAAACTAGTGTAGAGACAAATGAATTTTCAGTAATAATAGGTTTATATAAGGGTCAGTATTTAGCCCATACCTCGTTGTCTTAGTTATTGACAACTTAACTATGCACCTATATGACATATTTACCTTGTAATTGGCGCTTTTTCCATAAATTTCTTTTACAAAACTTCAAATTGAGTTTTTACAATAAATAATGATTTCTATATGACATCATGGTTTAGTTTTATATTAGAATTTTGGGAAAATTACATACATATCCATTATAGTTTCCGTTATTACGGGTCTACCAAATAGTTTATGTTATTACTAACGAAAATTAGGATTCTTCTTTTGAAAATTTCAAGAATCTATATTATTTTGACTTATTGTTGCAAAATTTATGGCATAAATTTACATCGTTTCTTAAAAGAAGTAACCTAATTTATAGTATATGAGGTATTTATTTGAAATCAAGTTATGGGTTCTCTATGAGATTTGGTTTTATCTTCTTTCTAATGGGCTTTCTTATGGAAAACATATAGAAAATACAATATTTCTTATTATTTTGTGCAATTTATGATAGAACCCTAATTTTGGTTCTCTCATAACTAGTAATAAACCTCCAAGATTTTGTTACTAGCATTTTAGTTTAATAAAAACAAAGTTAATATCATTTTCGATAGCTTTATCTGTTTCAATCTATTTATTTTATTTTTTGGTTATTGTGAATGAATTTTTGTTCATCTAGGGTTTCTATGATTCTTGTATAAATTTGTGTTGCAAATAGATTTCATAGAAACTTCTTTAAATAAATACAATAAAAATATGTTCTTCTTTACCTTCCTTTATAAAAGAAGACGAGCACTATAACGAAAGATTGAGGAGGTTAGTCAATTAGTTATAAAAAATCTTTTTAATTTGTAGAATTTGTGATAAAACCCTAATTTTCGTTCTCTCATATAACCAGTAATAAACCTTGGTGATTTTGTTATTAGAATGGTATTTGATAAAAACAGGGTTAATAAGCCTCTAAAAATTTGTTATTAGGATGGTATTTGATAAAAACAGAATTAACTGCTCTAATGACCTTCTCAACCCAAGTTTTATCCAATGGAGTGAATCACAGTTGCACCAATGTTATTTTTTGGGGAGAAATTGAACTGCCAACCGGCCTCCACAATAAATTAAGGGTGTGGTTCCATAAGGTTGTAACCTTAAACAATCCATTTAAGGCGCACTTTCAAATTTTATCATAACATATAATTTGTTTAAAATATTATTAGGATTATCTCAAAATCTATTTTCATATCTAATTAAACAAATTTTAACTCAAAAAATGATTAAAATCAAGTAGATCTATAAACATATAATTTTTTAAAAAATAGACAATCTAGATAATGTGTTGTAAAATGCACCATTTATGGTACTCAAAATCTTTGTTTTTTTCATATTCGTACATCTTGATGTCGAGATGATCAATTAGAGAGTTTTTAATATTAAAACAAACTTTTTTGATGGATTTTTAAGGTGATCCGTAGTTCGACATTTTAAGGTTGCAACTTTATATAAATTTTTTCATAAATGAAATCCCCAAATCATGATAAATTAATCAAATTTCAGTGAGATTGAGGCAATTAGAGGCACCACCTTTTCCACCCACAAATTTAGAAAGCCCTCTAAATGCCTCTCCATCTGTGACTCCAACTTTACATTCATTTGTTTCTTGGTCAAGTGTCAGCCCAAGTTGCACACAAGTCATTTATGTGGTAGGAACTTCAACAACTTTACTTTTACCCCAACAAAAACTCCGCAGCATCTTTTGAGCTCTCTCTCTTTCTATCTTTGTGTGACAATGGGCAGGTCATGATTTTTCTAATTTTTTATTTTTTATTTTTTATTTTTTAAAGTGCATGAGCTGGTCATAATTACAATTACAGCCCTATCTTTTCATAAAATGGACATTTTGGTTTGTTGGGGGTGGTAATTGGGTTAGGTCAAGAGGAACCAGGTCTTGGTAGAGGTCATGTTTTGGACTCGGCAGGTCGTGTTCAGGTCCGGTATGGTGGGTCGGTCGGGGAGGACTCAGATAGATATAAGATATATGTATTAAATAAAATATAAGATACTAAAATATTTATTTATTTTTGTTTATAAACTCGGGTCCGAATCATTGGGACCTCACCGATGCCCGGATTTGGGTGAAACCTAGTCAGGTCGGGGTCAATGTGGACCATCCTGACCCGTTGCCAATCACTTTCTTCGTTATCGTTCAAAGGTATATCTTTCATCACCCATCATTGGGACAAATGACCAAAAAGCCTTAAATTATTTTTTTCCTTTTTCTAAAGGGAAAAGTTTATATAGAGCCTAAGCTCTAAACAATCAAATTAGAGCCTACTTCAAAATTTTCATTAAAAGAGGTTATTTTGATGCCCAAATATCCTGGAATTGATCATCTCGACATCAAGATACATGGATTTGAGAAAAAAAATGGATTTCAAGTTATTCAAGTTTTCATAGATCTGCTTGATTTACACTATTTTCGAAGCTTTAAATTATATTATTAAATATGAAAATATATTTTAAAATTAGTCAAAATTTTCTATTATTGAAACTACATTTCTCAAAGTGGGCTCTAATTTGATTATTTAGAACCTCAACTCTGTATAAACCACACCCTTTTCTAAACTACCCAAAAAAAACCATGACATTTTTTCTCAATTGACCTATTTTCACTCGCCCTTACCACTTTTGCTTTCACTTATGTGACTTTTCTGCCCCAAAAACTACAAATCTGATGATCGCAATTAACAATCCTGGTCCATACTAGAATCCGAATCAGCATATATGTGGAGCATTGTGGCCCTAATAGGAGATATGTAAAACTAACCCAAGCTATAATTTTTTCTAAATGGAAATTTTTTATATATGGTTAGGCCCTAAACAAGCACCTAAAAAATTCATGAACGTTATAAAAAAAAAAAAACAAAAAAAAATCAAATATTGGAAATATTGCATCTTGTAATGCATTATTTAGACCGGCAAATTTCAATATTTTGTGTTCTTAGATCTATTTGATCTAGACTATTTTTTAAGCTTCAAATTTTATAATTAGAGATGAAAATATATTTTCTGGTCATCATAATTTTTTTTTATACTGAAACGATAACTTTTAACACTATTTGAAGATGCCTCACTTTGATTGTTTAGGGCCTCGGTTTTATACAAACCACACTCTTTCTAAATTCATTTGCATATTTTTTATTTTCCCATTGTAATTTAAACCTTTAATGTTGTTTATGATTCAGTTATTTTTTTATACCTCTGTATTTTTAGTATTATTGATTTTTTATAATTTGTGGACCATAATTTTTTATAATTTCTAGTATGAATTACAATGCTTGAACCATACTACTTTTTGAGCTATGGTTAGAAATGTCGATGAGCAGAGCACTGATTCTTGTAGGGTAGCAATATGTCGGGTCGGGTCTGACTCCGGGTTCTGTTGGACCCAAACCCGAGCTTGATAATATAATGTGGGACCTGGACCCGACCAAAAGATTAAAATATATATGCATATAAATATTCTCGAAAGTATTTTCACAAATTGGAAAATGTTAGACTTCGATCCGATCAAACCTGAATAGTGTTCGGATCCAAAATTTAGACATGGAACTGAACGGCTAGGCCCATACGTGAACCAAAGTCGGGACCGTGTCCATTGCGACCCCTAGATTTTGGTGATTTGGCTTGACCTCACTTTTTTTCATCAAAATTAAGGGCATTTTGGATATATAAGGGTATGTAAGTACTATTTTAATGCCTAGCCTTCTATATTATTTTATTGAGTTTTAAAATTTATATTTCTTTGGTGTCTATTGGCGTAACGGTCGCATAATAGCCTGCATGTTCGTAAAAGTTACTGTTTCGTGCGGTGGTTGGATTTACTTTCATTGTGAAAATATACCAAAATACCCTTTTTCATGAAATTACCAAAATACCCTCTCTTTTTTTTTGGGATATTGTTAAAAAAAAAGTTTATATAGGGCCGCAACCTTGAAATGTACAAATCAAGTGCAACTCACAAATCTATCGGAAAAGGTTGCTTTGATGTTAGAAAACCCTCTAATTGATCATCTCAACATTAGATGTTGGAGTATATGAAAAAATAAAGATTTTGAGTCTCAAAAATAGTACGTCTTGCAACTCATTACCTAGACCATCCATTTTCAAGATTTTTATGTATTTATAAATCTACTTGATTTGAACTATTTTTGGAGTTTAAAATCACATAATTAGATGTGAAAATCAATTATTAGGCCAACCTATAAATTTTTTACACCAAAATTTATGTCTTATGATAGCATTTGGACGTGCATATTATATTGGGTTTATGTGGCCTTTAAAGGCCTTATGAGTGATTGTAAAATGGAATGATATATTGGAACATGAACTTAGTGAGAGTGTGGTCCCTCGTGGACCATACTAAGCAAACGATGTTTGTTGATACCGAACTGTGCTCAACGATCTAGGCCAGTCGGTTGGGAAAAAACCATGTTATATGGGTATAAAGAACAAACCGATAAGGGTTCTAATGGGTTAACCCTTGATGAAGTCGGAGAATATGCTAGCCGAGTGACTATGTGACCCTTGTGTGTAATGGTGGCTTACAGAGACAGGGGCGAAAGCCTCTTCCTTGTGCGATCACGCGGCATGCATATCGATAGATCGTTCAAAAAAACCAGAAATCCACCTTTTTAGGGTGAAGTGTATGCATGTGCGAGAGATACCCCTATGCACCATAGGAGCTGTGGTCGCATCAGGTCTAGGTGACCTTGACTCGTCTTTAGGGGAGGACCTGAAATCTACAGACTGGGATTGCGATCCCTTTGCTCATCAGTTGGATTTTGGTGACCCGCTAATGGGCCCCTACTTGGACTGTAGGTCATAGGAAACATTGGGTCGGTTTGATAAAGCAAGTGTG
Source organism: Amborella trichopoda (assembly GCF_054954075.1). NCBI lineage: Eukaryota > Viridiplantae > Streptophyta > Magnoliopsida > Amborellales > Amborellaceae > Amborella > Amborella trichopoda. The sequence continues at coordinate 45,198,037 of NC_142340.1, read as the reverse complement.
GTCTGTAATCCACAATTGAAGGTGGAGTGCCCCGTGATTATTAATTCTCAAACCATATAGATCATTTTCCCATCAAATTAATTTAATTGTGTTTGTTTTATGATGAAAAATATTTTAGGATTGTTATGTGAATTTTTATGAACCCCTAGATATTTTATTTATAATTTTGGATTTATAAAATTAAACATATTGATTTTACAATAGTTTAAATATTCAAATAATATTCTAAAATCCTTTTATTAATTTTAAATATATAAAAATATCATGGAAGCCCATTGTGCACATGGGCCCACCATATTTATAGAAGGTGGGGCCCATGAGTGCCTCCCTTGGGTGGCACGCCCCACCCTTATTTTTTTCCCTTTTTTTGGTGATATGGCATGTGGCCATATGGTTGGAAGATATTGACTAAACATTGACTTCATATATATTTGAAATATTTTGTGAAAATATTTAGTAGACTTGTGCTATTTTATGATATGCTCAATATTTTGATTTAGATTTAATTTATTTAATTTCTATTGATGGGAAAATGGTTTAGGAAATGGGGGATAATGGTTCACGCATTTTCATGTTGATGTCCCATCTATGTAATTGATTGTTCAAATATCTCATCCCACAAGTCACCCAAGATCAATGGTTCAAATTCAATCTCATGCGAAGAGGCAAGTCAAGATAAACCCTACTATTATTTAAAGCCTATATAAAACGGATTGTCTCTACCCAAAAATCTCTACAAATTATCTCTTGTACCTAATTATCGTATTTCTCTCTCATATCCCACAAAGGGCCACACTCCATTTAGAATTTTTTTCTCTCTCTCTATTAAGAAAATCTTATCTTTAGGTTATGGAGTTATTCTCTCTCTTATCTCGCAATTATGGATTTATGGCTAAGGATTTTAGGGTTTAGCAAAAAGATATTTCATCTCTCTCAAACTAGGTTGCTAAGAGAATTCACCTAGGGTTTGAATTTATGATCAAAGGGGCTCATGTTCTATTAGTGTGGCTTGGCTTAAACTTGTTTTCCCAGTTGAGATTGAAGGTTGGTCATTGATCCCGCGCCATCGGATGGTGGTGACTCGGTGTCGGGTGTAATGAGCCTAGTTGAGGTAATTTTTGGCACTCTTTCTTTTGTTTATTGCAATATTATATTTTATTATCAAGCATAGTGCATAGTTGTTTCAATGACATCAAGTTGTTAAGATATTGGTTTTATTGTTATGTTGATTTTATTTTGAAATTTATCTTATTGTAATAAAGACTACCTATAAGTTATCTTTTGCCAAATGAAAGCGGTGAAGAAAAGAAAATAAAAAAATATTATATATATATATATTTCCCGGTAAAAGATCACGTAGGCCTTTCTTTCACTTTAGGTTGATTTTTTAAGATTGCAATCTTATACAAACTACACCCAGTGTTAAAATACCTCCTGTTATATTAATTAGAAGGAAAAAATTTATACTACAGAAGTAAGGTACACTTTGAAATTGAGTAGAAAATGTATTATGGAGTTGAAAGACCTTATAATTGATCACCATGACCTCAATATATATAGATATAATGAAAAAACATAATTTCAAGTCCAGAAAATAATGTATTTTGTAATAAGTTATTTGACAGTCGATTTTTAAGTGTTTATAGATCTGCTTTTTCTATATCATTTTTGCAATTTTAAATTTTATAACTAGGGTCAAGTATAAATTCTCAAGCCAATATAAGATTTTTGACACCGAAACTACCAGACGAAATTTAGAAGTGCGCCTTACTTCTACAATGCGATTGTATGTTATAAAGACCATTCACTTCGAGCATATACATATATGGTGCATTCGGATTTCCTTCTCTTTAGGTTGATGGTTAGGTTGAGAAAGTCGCATTACCAAAATTTGAGGCCTTAAATGCACTCCAAAATAGGGCTTTAGCCAACAAACTGAATATATAATACCAGGAGTATTTAATCTTTTGGCTTTGATTAGAGAATATTAAAAGAACCTGCTTTCTATGCGGTCAAGCATACATATGTAGAAATGCGGACCTATTAATAAATCTATTTTTGAGATGGATTTTAAGACTTAAGTTTCAAGAACCTATAATCTCTAACATGGAGAACCTGAATATGAATAGTTACATTTGTCTTGGGACCACTAACTTCTTTAATAATCAACCCAACAAGTGGGTGCCAAAATTTGGATGGCAAATAAAACCGGAGGGTGAATGATTGAAAATGTTAGTGGAATCTACCCTTTTAAAGAGGAAAAAGAGGAATGATTAGGAATTGAGACGTTTTATTCTTTTCTTCTACAATGTGAAGATTGAAGTTACCATTTTTTGTGTTTCTTAATACTGGGGTATGCTTATATTTGGGCTACTTCTAGGAGTTTGAAGCTTCAAATGAACTACCCTTTTTTATGCAAAAAAAAAAAAGGTTGGTTAAGTATAAAGTTTATACAACTTGTTAATCTATACTATTAAATTATGGTGCCCCTTAAAAACCCATCAAAATAAGATGGTTTGATGCTAGAAAATTATCCAATCAATCATTTCAACTTCATAATGTATGGATATGATAAAAGTCGGAAATTTTAAGCCCTAATAAGGGTGCATCTTGTTACATATCATCTAGATCATCGACTTTCAATAAATTCAAATATTTGTATATCTTATTGATTTATATCATTATTTGAGCTTTAAATTTCATAACTAAGAGTGGAAATAGATTGTCATTCTCGTAACGGGAAGTGGCTCTTTAGGCAGGATTTAGAGGGGTGCCTAACTTTGGCTATTTAAGGTTTGCATCCTATATAATTCACATTTGTTAGTTAAACTTAGCGTTTGAAAATCACGAAATTGGGAGCTGAAACGATTTCTCGTTGACCAATTTGGATCACCGATTTGGATCAAAAAATTAAGCCTATGCTGGCCACTCTCCAACAACTAGTATTTTAAAACATACAAAACAAGGATGGACCGATCTATAGATCATTGATCTGGGTCGGTCCAGATGGATTATCTAGTGTGAGAATTAGTCCCAATAAAATTAAATAATATTTCTAAATTTGACAAAAATTAAAATAAAAAACAATTAAAAACGGTGGGAACCAAGCGGTTCAACTGTTTGGATCGCAAAGTTCTATAACAGACTTTCCTGGTTAGTTTGGCCAATACATCAAACTTGGAATAATTCGAAGTTTTAACTAGGAAGTCGGTTGATCCCGTTGATTCTCAATCCAAATCGATGAATTTTGAAACACTACCAACATATAACCTTCATACCCAAGGAACCCTTTTACCTTTTAACTGGATTTCTTTTCCATTTGTTGGTTTACGTCACTTTGGAAGGTCCTCTTATGGTAAGCTCATTTGTTTGTTTAACCTAAAAATGTATGTCGAAATATATATGATAATGAGTTGGAATAGTTGAAAATAATTGACAACCTATGCATATTTTAATAAATGGGTGTGGTTTTATAAGGTTGTAACCTTAAACACTCCAAATTTTATCGTAAATATAATTTTAAAGTAAAAATTTATTAGGATGGCTTGGGAATCTATTGTCATCTCTAAATATAAAATCTTAAACTTTAAGGTTCAAATCAAGTAGATAGGTAAATATTTGAAAATTGACGATTTCGATTATTTGTTGCAAGATATACTATTTTTACAGTTCAATTTTTTTTTTCTTTTCAGCTCCGTACATATTGAGGTCTAGATGACCAATTAGAGGGTTTTCCAATATCAAAACAACTTAATATGATGGATTTTTGAGGTGCACCTTAATTATGCATTTTAAAATTACAACCTTATATAAGCTTTTTTTTCTTAATAATTTTTTTATTTTAGAATGAAATTATTCTCTATTGTTGCCCTTGAAATATTTAAATATTGCCTTTCCCTTCCTCTTCCCTCCGTCTCTCCGATCTCCATCACTTGAGGCCTGTTTCTTATCAGATCGAGTGTCAAATCGAGTTTTTTTTAAAGAAAACAAAACAGAAAAAAAGAAAAATAGGTGTAGTCCAAGTACCTGATCTAGGGTACCTTAAGAAAAAAATGAAGAACCGGCAAAAACTCAACCAAGGCGGTCGCACATGCATAAAAATTTCCCTTTAAATATTGGGCAAGCTTTCTATGCTCAGCATAAAACTTATATACTTAAGAATGCCCCAATCACAATGCTTTTTATGCTCAGCATAAAACTTATATACTTAAAAATGCCCCAATCACAATGTCGCATCCCACCGTCCATTATGAATGGAGGGCTAAGATTGCCCCAATCACAATGTCGCATCTCTATACTATTTTATTTTTTATTTTTTTCTATAAACTATTTTGACACCAAAATTTGGACGTCCAATCCTCTATTAAACTCTCAGTAGCAAAAAATACATAAAAATAAATTCCAATAAAAATAAATGACCAAAATACCTTTGAAAATTTTAAAGGGTATTTTGGTCATTATATTTTATCAAAATTTTTTTTTTAATATTTTTTATAGGTACGTTCCAATGAGAAGATGACACCTCCCAAATTTCATATTCATACAATTTGTATATAAAAAAAACTAAAAAATAAAATACTTTGAAATGTCAGATTTAAGATCAAACGATGAGTGACTCTCTTGATCAAAATTGAATGGCTGGGTGGTAGGGGAAGCATAGATCTTATATGATGTAAGGGAAATATAGAAACCTTTCTCCTTAAATATCAATGTAAGCCCAAAACCATTTTTGTTAAGAATAACCTAAAAGGGAAAAGTTTATATAAAGCCAAGGCTCTAAACAATCAAATTAAAACCTACCTCAAAAAATTCACTAAAAGACGTTTTGATGCTCAAATATCCCCAAATTCATCATCTTGACATCAAGATGCATAGACATGAGAAAAAAAATAGATTTCAATTTTTTTGAAATAGTGTATTTTGTAACACATTTTTTGACCGTCAATTTTATTGATTTTCAAGTTTTCATAGATATGTAGATCTAAACTATTTCTTAAGCTTTAAACTTTATAAATAAATATGAAAATATATTTTAAGTCTATCACAAAGATTTTCAGTATTCAAACCACATTTCTTGATACTATTTGAAGTTAGGCTCTAATTTGATTGTTTAGAACCGCACCCTAAACTAAAATAGGGAAATCACATTAGAAAGAACAACAAGACAAAAGTAATTATTGGATTGAAAAATGTTTTGAAGGGTGGGCTGTGTAATTTTTCTTTACACGACCATCAAAGTTCATATATTTAATGCAAAAACAAGAGAGGAAAAGATATGTAACAGTTGAAATTGGGTGGCAACACATGTGTTGAAAGTTGTGGACCCGAGGGACCACACCATATGAATTCCTAGGAGGCCAGCTAACCTAACCTTAGATAAAACGTCACACCACAAACAAACTTCACATCAAAATTCAAGTGTATCCACAGTCCATATAACTTCCACCGACAGCTACAGTATACTTTCCTCCCCCCTCTCTCTCTACTTTCTCTCTCTCTCTCCATTCCTCTCCCTCTTTCTCTTTCTACTTTTCTCTCTCTCTCTCTCTGAGTCCATAGGACTATAATGAACACATACCATTATAGTTTATTATCTGGCTGAAATGGATGCCTATTGTTTTTATTTAATGTAATGCCTGGATTTAGTATGCCTTTTGTGAGTTTAAAAATAACAAGTTATTTCTTCTTCCTCCATTGCAGCTAGCATGTTTTGCTTCTCTCTCTAAAAAAGAGAAGTGCAGTTACTGACCCACCCCACTTGGTTGTAAGGGATTTTAATGCCTTTGTGCTTTTGTCATGGAACTAGAGAGAGACAAAGAGGAGAGGGTTATGGACGACGTAACTAGACAATTACAAAATGAGGCACCGTAGTGTGTATTGTTTGTGAATGACAAGGTTTTAATTGATGAGACCCGAAACGGCGTTAATATAAAGTTAGAAGTATATACGAATGCTATAGAATTTAAAGGCTTTAAAATTAATAGAAGTTGATGTTTTAGCAAAGGGTGGTGCATTAAGATTTTTTTGTGGTTGCATCCTTTTCTTCATGAACCTCCTTATAATCGTTCGTAGGTGAATGAAATTCATAATAATTGATTTAAAAAAAAAGGTTTTAAAATTAGCTAGATTAAGACAAGGTTATATGAAATGCAAATTTAGTAACAATAGGAGTAGATACGAGTAGTTAAGATTTACGGTCAATAAATACAAAAAAAGTACACTCTCGATATTTTGAGTCGATAATCTAGGAAAATAGAGAGATTGAGGAAGATATTAGACATACACTTAGAGTTGGGTGGGCAAAGTGGGGATATGCAACAAGAGTTTTATGTGATTGCCGTATACTAATGAATCTGAAATAAAAGTTCTATAAGATTGTTGTGAGGTCAGCTTTGTTTTATGGGGCTTGATATTAGGCAATAAAAAAAACAACATACCCATATGATGAATATATTTGAAATGAGGATGTTAAGATGGATGAGTGATAAGATCATGACATATATAATTCGAAATGAATAAACTTAAGAGAACTTATGTGTGATTTCAATAGATGATAAGATGAAAGAAAATAGACTTAAATGGATTGACAATGTGCAACGCATGCTATGTACAACACTTATTTAAGAGGCATGAGTTAGTTCAAATGGAATGCTTAAAAAAACAATGGGTACGCACAAAATGACGTGGTTTGAAGTAGTGAAAAAATACATAGGGATTTATAGTCTCACTGAAGGTACGACCCTTGTTTGAGCATAACAGAATGATGGATCATGATTCATGTACCTGACCCCATATTGTTACAAAAAGGCTATAATGATGACGAAGATAAAGAGGGGAAGGCAATCTAGGTATTTTCTTTTATTTAGTATATCAATGGGGATTACGATCCTCTATCCGTTTATTGAAAGTGTCAATTTAGTATATCAATGCGGATTACGATCCCCTATCCGTTTATTGAAAGTGTAAAATTTTAATCAGACCAAATCTGTCACCAAAACGATTGACGATCCGATTTCAATAATACCAAGCCTAACTACTTTATTCTTTTAATTGATGAATTTTATTATGTAAAAAGAGAGAGAGAGAGAGATTTATTTGATTGATTAGGATGGCCAATTAGCCGTTCACAAAGAAAGACAAGAAAACCCATATTCCATGCCATAAAATCTTCCATAATGTGATCATATAACTACTTTATTAAATACACCATAAACTATCTTACCACACTTATCACTATATCACATGATCGCCTATTCGTTCCAAAACCTCATGACAAAACCGTCTTTAACCCAAAAAGGCAAGGTCAATTTCATCTTTCTACCTAAAAATTATGAACTTTTTTAATTTGAAAAAGGTTAGAACAAGGCTAAGGCTTCATAGAAACAAATAGCACTCATATTATGCTCCTTTCGGATCATTGTTTATTTTCTACTCCTTCGGTTGGAAAGACTCACTTGGGAGATTTTTGTAATATGAAAATTTGGAAATCATTTAAGAATTATAAGATGATTATCCAGTTTTTTATTTTTTTAAAAAATTCAGTTTTCTAACACTTGGATCTTATCATTAAAAAATTGGGATAGTCTCCATTCAATCTCGCGACATTATGTTTTCGAGTGTATAGAGGGTAAAATTGCGATAGAGTTTTTATTGAGGCTAAGTTATAGGTTAAAGGGTTATATCCACAAAATTTAGGGTCTAACAAATAATTTAAAGTGGGGTTTACTCCAGGGAGAATACACATTCTACTCCTGTTGAAGTGGGATATCTTTTGGCATAGGAAAAATTAAAGCCTCACCTTAAAACCCACCCAAAATTATAGTTTTGACATCAAAAAGCCTTCAAATCAATCATTCCCACGTTGATAATTATGGTTGAGAAAAAAAAAAAAAGGTAAGATTTCAAGCCTTGAAAACAATGTATACGTTAATGCATTATCTAGACTCTCCTTTTTAATGGCTAATGACTTTCACATAATATATATAAATCATAATAAGTGGTGAAAATATATTTTAGAGCCATCTTATATACTTCTCATGCTTGCAATGTTTTTCGGACAAGATTTAGATATAGGGTGTGGTTTATATAAGGTTGCAACCTTAAACTATCAAATTAAGGCGCACCTCCAAATTTCACGATAAATATAATTTTGGCGTAAAAACTTATTAGGATAGCTTGAGAATCTATTTTCATCTCTATATATAAAATTTTAAACTCCAAAAATAGTTAAAATCAAGTAGATCTACAAACACTTAAAAATATTAAAAATAGAAGGTCTAGATAGTTTGTTGCAAGATACACTATTTTTAAGACTCAATTTTGTTTTATTCTCATATTCACACATCTCGATGTGAGATGATCAATTAGAGAGTTTTCAACATCAAAATAACCTAATATGATGGTTTTTGAGGTACATCTTAATTTTATATTTTAATTTTCTTTCAATAAAGCTCAGGCCTTATTTTTTCTAATGCGGTTTGTATAGAGTCGAGGCTCTAAACAATAAAATTTCAATATCAGAAATATTTGTGATAGATTTAAAATATATTTTTATATTTAATTATAAATTTTAAAACTTTTAAAATAGTGTAGATAGAGTAGATTTATGAAAAATTAAAAATCTTGAAAATTGACGGTCCAAAAGTGCGTTACAAGATGCACTATTTCCAGAACTTGAAATCAATTTTTTTCTCATGTCCATGCATCTTGATGTCAAGATGATCAATTTGAGGATATTTGAGCATTGGAACAATATTTTCTAGTGAAAGTTTTGAGGTGGGCTCTAATTTGATTGTTTAAAGCCTCGGCTCTACACAAACTTTTTCCATAGAAAAAAAAATGCATCCCTTTAATATTAATAAAAGAAAAAAACGGCCATATTGAAACACGCGCAACATGGACAATAACGTCTCTCATTTAAATTTGAGGACATAAAGGATATTCTAAAATAAAGTAAAGGGTAAAACTGGTCATATTCCCAATAAAAATCTTATCTGGAGTAACCATTTTAAAGTAATAGTGAGTTCAGTTAAAAAAAAGGTACAGAGTTTTTGTGAGTTTTTTTTTTTTTTTTTTTTTTTTTACAGAGTTTCAGAGAACAAAAATGATGCCATGGTCCATTGCCCTAATTTTCGCATGCAATTTATTTCGCTTTCTTTCTAAGAACCCCAATTCTCTCCTGTAAAAACCCTTTTTTTCCCCCTTTTTTATCCATTTTTTTAATTTTCTGGGGTTTTTTTAGGTATCTATAGATCACAGAGAGTGTCACTCTCTGTGTTTCTTGTTCTTCGCATTCAGGCTGTTTAATGATAGAATTAGGGTTTCGGTCGAGCTCCTTTTAGTTGGTAAGTTTCTGATCTAGTCCAGGGTTCAGTGTTGAGTTGTGCTTTTTGTTTCTTCGGCTTATGATGCTCATTTTTGGTGAAGTCTCTGCTAATGGTGATAGAAATGGGTATATATTACCTGGTTTTGTATATCGAAGCTACATTTTGTGGGTTTCCTGTGTTTTTTGAAGTTTTGGTTAAATTCCGGCTTTTTTTTGTGGGTCTTTTCCCATTTTCAGACTGTTGTTTTATCACATTCGGAGTTTATGTTGACTTTAGTGTGTAGATCCTGACATATTTTGGATCATTTGAGTGATACGAGGACTTATTTGGTTGTTTAATGTAGTGATCACAAGGATTCTGTTGGGGTTTTTTGGGGCATTTTCACTTAATGGTAACTGTCTTAATGGATCGTGCTCTGGTTTGGATCTTATGATGGAGCTTTAGGGTTCACTTTTGGGTTATCTGAAGTATTTTTCTTTAGTTTTAACTGAATGTGGGGATTATTTACAGTGGATCTTGCACTGCTTTGGACCCTGAGATCCAAATTTTGATCTTTTTTTTTTGCCGTTTTAGTTTCTGGTTTCTGCTTGGGTATTGTTCAATTTTTTTAATGGAGTTATTTCATCGATAATTGATCATAGCGATTGGATCATAGACTAGAATCGGTGTTAAGAGTGAAATTAAGAATTTTTGCAAGCTGATATGGTGTGTATTATGCTTATTTTGAGTTTTTTACAGCGTATCTTTTGTACTTTTTACTATAACTTGCAGATCTTTTCCAGTTTGGGTTTTGAGAGGACATTTTATCGTTCTTCTCCAGATTTCTTGCATGGTTGCTCTGTTGCTTGTAAATGGGTTTCAGTGGAAATTTGTGTGTTGAATTATTATCATTATTATTAGTTGCATGGGGACGAATTATTATTTTTACTATCTGTTGAAGACGACAATATTAACAGCTCTTGCGCTGATTTTATTTTTTCTGAAAAAAATTAGCTATTCTTTACTTTCTAACTCTTGATGAATTTTAATGAGCTGGGAAATGGATGTAGAAGATTTGGGTTTGTGGCATGTATTATAGCATTTGATGAAGTGAATTCATGTTGTTTTATTGCAGGTTGTAAGGGGCTTTTTGTGATTTCTGGTTTGTTTTAGCACAATGGGTAAATCTCCGGCCAAATGGCTGAAAACAGTTCTTTTTGGCAAAAAATCCTCAAGATCTCAAGCTTCAAAAGGAGCTTTGGTAAGTTAATCATGGGCTTTGTGTGCCTATACATTTTGATGATTTTTGGTATGGTTTTTTTCTTTTCTTATGTCAAATCCTCTCATGCCCATGTGGATGTGTCCATTGCCTTGTGAAACCTCTTTTTATTGTTTTTCTCTTCATTTTCTTCTTGGTATTCAGATTTATGCATTTCTTCTCAACTTGCAGATTATGATGGAATCTTTGTGAACTGGAATAACATGATGGAACTTGACTTATAAAAGAATAACCCGATGGAATTCTCATTAACATTATTTCGTCGGATATCCTCAATTGACGTTGCATTCTATTTGATTGTTTATTATTTTGCAATCTGTTCAACTTGTAGATTATGCATTTGATTGGCTCTTTATTTGAATCTGCAATGTGGTGTGAGTGTCTTTGCTGGGTTTCTATATAAAGTCATAAACAGTGAGAAAGAGTGAATGGATTTCTATTGCATGTGAAAGGTAAAAACACCTGTCCATAGAAAGGGAGAAAGGAAAACTTGAACTTTATGGGCGTCTGACAAACAAACAGCATGTGGTTATGGAGTGTGCAAAAGCAATATCACCTAGTAATGGGGAGAAAAAAAGCCAAACACAACAGGGAGAAACTTACTTCTATCCACCAATGACATGGTGTATACCTTAGCTTTTGTATCATGCATGGTCCTCTCTCCATATTATTTTTCTTTTAGCATGGATAAAACAATACACTAACAATTCCTCTGTATCATGATGGTGTTCATCCTTCTCTCTTACCACATTTCTGATTAATCTTTCAATTGTCATGTGTAGAAAGGTGAGAAAGAGAGGTTGAGTACTGGAAAGGGTTCGTCCATTGATTTGGCAGCTAACTCACCCACGATATCAGAACCAATTCCTGTCATCACTGACAGAAATGGACAGAACCTGGAGCCGGAAAAGTTAAACTCGGGAGGTTCATGCAATGAAGGGATCTCACAGCCTTCGAACCAAACTATGGGAAGACCAGAAGAGAGTTTAGCTTCTGATGTGACTGGCAATTTGGATAAAACAAGGGAGGTAGAAGCTGCAATAAAGGCACAGGCCGCTTTTAGAGGCTACCTGGTACCTCACTCTTTGACAAACACAATGAATTTCTATCTGGACTGCTTGATTTCCTTCTGGCTGTGATCTGTATTTCAGGGATTTAGTAAATTCTAAAATATTAGTTGTTTTTTAAATACCTCATTCTGCAGATATCATGCTAATTTTCTGGCAATTTCAATGAAATAATCAAATAAATTAGAATCTTTAATCAACCAGAAAAAAGTGAATAATTGTCCTCAACACTTGCCGCTGACTGTTACTTGTAGTTTGAACTTGGTGTAAGTTTGTGGCCAGAAAAGGTGTAGGGGGGGGGGGGGGGGGGGGTTTGGGGTTTGTGAGATGAGGAGAGGGGAGGCAGGGAAGGTGGTGTGTGGTGGGGGAAGGGAGGGTATTCTGGTTTCTCAAACGTTTTTAGGAGATTTTCTCTTACTACTTGTAGATCTCTGTTTTTATCACCTAATGTTTTTATTTTTTTATTTTTTTTTAAATTATATTTGGTGGCTTGGGTTTTCTATTTCTTATATCTATGGCTAAAATACTTAGAAATTCTTTTTTGCAGGCTCGCCGAGCTTTTCGGGCTCTCAAGGGTATCATAAGGTTACAGGCACTTGCCCGTGGGCACATGGTGAGAAGACAAGCTGTTGCAACTTTGCTCTGCTTGCATGCAATTGTGAAGTTACAGGCCCTGTTTCGTGGGCGAAAGGTTAGGCTCGTTGGTCCTGGATCAAAAAAATACAGCAAGGCCACATCCTCGGTAATTTTGACGAACCAAACTATGTGCTTAGAATTCTATATAGTCATTTCAATACTTGATCTCTTTCCTGTTTTGTGTAAATTTTGTGTGTGCATGCGTGCATGTGGGGGGTGGCGCTTGAGTGTTATATTTCTATTTTTCCCTACGGAAATGAACTTGCTGTTCTTGGATATATTCTGTGTTGTACTTGGTACAGCCTGTTAGCAGTGGTTACTGGTTAGTAGGCGGTTGCACAAGAGTGCTTATTTTTTTTTTGTAGCAGTACAAATTATGATATTTTTCTTGATAATTAATGATTTACTTTTGGCTGATTCTGATACTGGAAAATTTAAGAAGCACATAAAATGGTCACTTGGAGCCTGTTTGGATGGAAAATTAAGTTTTATCAAAAGTATATTACTCTACTTAAAATTAGAATATTTTGTATATTATTATTTTGTTAGTTATAATGTTGACACCATTATATGCATAACATAAGGCAGCACAATGATAAAAACACCTTCCTGAAACTCTATTTTGAATTCCTTCACTGTCATCACTAACAGGCAACATATAGTTGGTTTACGACGAATACAATTATTTTAACCTTGACATATCTCTGATATTAGCACATCTAAACTTGTCCTTACCCTCCAATTATAGCTACAATTATTCTTTACTCTTTCAGTGAAAGGTTTGTATGATATTTTTGTGCATGTATGCGAGTTGTTTGATTTGCCTTCTCTTCGATGGTTTCTCTATTTTTTGTTTTAGGATGCTAAGAAGTTCAACACCTCTCTAAGGACCTCCGCTCAAACAGAGAAATTTCTAGCGAATGCCTTTGCTCATAAGGTAAGCTTGTTCAACTTATTTACGATCTATTATCATAATAATTACCAACTTCTACAAAAAGTTGGTAATTAACATTTTGTGTCAATCAAAGGTTGTCATTCTTGCCATAAGAGTTATTGATATAAACTGCAAGCATTGTTGTGATTGACTGGATGTTGGCCTCATCTTGATATTAGTTAAGAGTTAGCCTTGATATTAGTACCAATAAGGTTCATGTACTTTTGGAACTAGTTGTGTATGTGATGTAAATGAGGACTGGAAATCACAAGAAACAGAATCGAGCAAGTAAAGCAACCCTAAGTCCTTCTTGCTAGGGCTCAAAGGCCTCTCCTTGTTTCAATAGAAACTTAATACAGAATTGCAAATATCTCAAAAACTTAAGAAAACGTCTTATTGTAATCCAAAATTAGGACCTCTCATTCTCTTAGTTCTTGTATCAGCAATCCTGAAATTCCACAACAGTTCCACAACAGTTGTAAATTGAAATTGCCAAACTTCCCCGTTTAACTCTAGATTACCCAAAGATCCATTTATTAAGCTTTGGGTTGCAATTTGAGGTTCAAAACGATGAGATCAGTCAAAAAACTTGTGGATCTTGATGAGAGCTTCGAAGTAAGCCTAGAACGCACAAACCAACAGTTGGGTGAAAAATTTCACTCTTTGGACTACATTATTCTTCCCAATTGGAGAAATTTCTTCTTCAAGAAGTGGATATTAATGGCTCCCAAATCGAAAAGTTTGTGTTTTGTTCTTGCTTAATTGGACAACACTACTAGTTAACAAAGAAGGAGCATGAATGAGGTATTGGATTCAATTGCCGAACTTCAAACCTTGAGGACAAGTTTTCTCTAACCAGGGGAGAATGATGCAATCTTCTCCCAAGGTTCATAATTTTTCACCTGGATTGTTGTGTTCGAGGGCTTAGCTATGTCAATCTCTTTATGTTCTTTTTTATGCACATTGGCAGAACTCAAATTGCACCACAAAGTATAGTGACGAGAATTTTATGGCATTTTGGGTTGTTCGCTAAATTTGGGATTTCTGATTTTGTGTCGAGGCTTTTTTAGAATTTCAGAATTTACTATAAGGGATGTTTTTAAGGGTATAGATATGTTTTAGGTGAGATGTTCTCTTTATTTTTTGGGATGTTTGAAATTTGGTATTCAGTTTTTAAGGGATCAGAGAGAGGGCTGGAACCCGAACTAGGAGCTATGATAGAATTAGGCTTTCTTGTTTAAGGGTATGGATAGGTTTTAGGTGAGTTGTGCTCCTTATTTTTTGGGATGTTTGGAATTTGGTATTCAGTTTTTAAGGGATCATATAGAGAGGCCCAGAACCTGAACAAGGAGGATTGGTGGATTTGCTTTGCCTCGCGTTCTTTTGTCTTGATTTGGTTAGCACTGTGTCCTACATCACTATCCATTAAACAGGGATGAGAATGGATTAACCAGCTTGGCTTGAATAGGTAAGGGCCCAGGCCACATATCTATTTTGTGGGTTGAACTTGGGCTTGAATTCTCAGGCCTAGCTGTTCAGGCCAGTCATGCATGGTTCAGCTTGGACCCCCCTCTTTTTCTTTAATTTGGGGGCATTATAAAATACATTTAAAGCTTTCAATGGTTGGTTCATTGGTGTTTGAATCCGAGTACTGATGGCTAGCATGCGTGTACACTACACCCTAAGATTGAAGCCCCAATCCACTAGTTGTATACGATTTTATTCAAAATCATATAGTAGGCATAACATTTGATTCATATATGGATTACATGAACTACCAAAACATATATGAAAAGCTCTCTCTCTCTTACATATAAATCGAATATCTTTCTTACATAGAAAACACAATCTCTATCTCTCTCCTAACCCATAAACCGAGCTGCTCCTTGTCTTTCTCAAACCTAGCTAGCTAGGGAAGGATAGTAGAGGACATGAATAGGTACATGGCGGATATGGGTTTGGTGAAAGAAATGAGATGGGTGAGGCTATTCTAGATTTTGTTGTGGCCTATGACCTAGCAATAGCAAACACTTACTTTTAAAAATGAGATGAACATTCAATAACTTATAAAAGTGGATCATATAAAAGCCATATAGACTTCTTCCTAGTTAAGAAGGTAGATCAACCATCTTGTAAAGACCTTAAGGTTATCCTAGGAGAGTTTGACTACACAGTATAGGCTTGTGGTTTTGAACATCTCTACATAAAGAGATGGAAGAAAAGTGGTGAAATTAATAGGTGACCAAGAACTAGGTGGTGGAATAAATGGATTTCTTTAGGGATAAATTAGCTAAAGAAGAAAAATGGTACTTGAGGTCAATTTATGTGGAATGAGATGGCTGACTATAGTAAGAAAGTGGCAAAAGACATTTTAAGAGAAACTAGAGGGAAAAGAAATTCCAATACGGAAACATGGTGGAGTGATGAGGTTCAGAAGGTCATTAGCGAAAAGACGTTTTAAGAGAGTATTAAGAAAGTGGCAAAAGACAATATTAAGAAAGTGGCAAAAGACGTATTAAGAGAAACTAGAGGGAAAAGAAAGTGGCAAAAGACGTTTTAAGAGAAACTAGAGGGAAAAGTGGCAAAGGACGTTTTAAGAGTTCAGACTGTATTAAGAAAGTGGCAAAAGACGACTTAAGAGAAACTAAAGGGATAAGAGATTCCAATACGGAAACATGGTGGTGGAGTGATGATGTTTAGAAGGTCATTAGTAAAAAATGATCGTGTTATAAAACTTAGTAATGTGATAAAAATGATAAAAACTTTGAAGAATATAAAAATGCTAAGATAAACGAATAGTAAGGCTGGCTAAACTTAAGGCATATGATAATCATTACAGTAAACTGAGAACAAGAAAAAGGTTAAAAAGATGTCTTCAAATTGGCAAAATGAGAGAGAAAAAGTGTAGGGATCTAGACCATATTAAATGCGTTAAGAATGAGGATCAAAGGGTCTTGTTGAATGATGAAAGAGGTCAATAAAAGGTGGAGAGTTATTTTCAAAAAGTATTAATGGCAAACACTATGGGAATACAACAGTAGAAGGACCTTTTGATATAAATGAGGGCGGAGGTCATAAAAGCACTCGTAGAATTAGGATATCAGAAGTGAAAGATGCTTTGAAGAGGATGAAGATATGAAAGGCTTTAGGACTAGATGGTATCCTGATAGAAAATTGGAAGTGTATGGGGGAGAGCGACATTGACTGGTTGACCAAGCTGTTCAACAAGGTGTTGAGAACAAAGGAAATGTCAGACGAATGGAGGAAAAACATTGTATTACCTATTTACAAGAACAAAAGAGACATATAGATTGTGCGAACTATCTAGGGATCAAACTTATGAGCTATGAAACTGTGGGAGAGAGTTATTGAGCAGCGACTAAGACATGAAACAAGTGTATCAAAAAACTAATTCAGATTTATGGTAGGGAGGGAGGTCAACCACTGAGTTCCTACTTAGGCAACTGATTGAGAAGTTTAAGGCGAAGAGAACAGACCTCTACATGGTCTTTATTGATCCAGAAAAAGCTTATGATGGAGTACCTTAAGATTTAATTTAGTGGGTGCTGGAAAAGAAATGAGTCTCCAATTACTATATCGACTTGGTAAAAGATATATGTGAGGGAGCGCTAACTAGTGTGCAGACAACTATTGGAGAGATGAGTGAATTTTTAGTGAGAATAGGTCTACATCAGGGGTCAATGTTGAGCCTATACCTCTTTGTGTTAATTATGGACGAATTAACTAGACTCCTACTAGATGAGGTATCGTGGTGTATGTTCTTCGCGGACGACACAATTTTGATTGATGAGACCTGAAGCTGCATCAACATAAAGTTAGAACTTCAGAGGGATGCTCTAGAATCTAAAGTTTTTAAAATTAGCGTGACTAACTATTTAAAAAAAAAATTAGCCTGATTAAGATGAGTATATGATTAGTAAGAATAGGAGTAGAGATGAGGAAGTAGTTAAGATTGATGGCCAAGAAAATACAAAAAAGAGTGCGCTTTCGATATCTTGGGTTGATAATCCAAGAAATGGAGAGATTGAGGAAGATGTCGAACATAGAATTAGAGCTGGGAGGGCAAAGTGGAGATGTGCATTCAGAGTTTTATGTGATCACCGAGGGGAGTTCTACAGGACAACTGTGAGACCAGCTTTGCTTTATGGGGCGGAATGTTGAGTGGTCAAGAAACAAGATACCCACAGGATGAGTGTAGCTAAGATGAGGAAGTTGAGATGGATGAGCGGCAAGACAAAAAAGGATAGAATTTGAAATGAATATATTTCGGAGAACTTAAGTGTGACTCCAATAGGCGATAAGATGTGAAAAAGTAAACTTGGGTGGGCTTCCATATGCAGCGCAAACCCAGTACCACATCTGTTAGGAGGTGCGAGTTGGTTCAAGTGGAAGGCTCAAAAAGGGCAAGGGGGTAGGCCCAAAAGGATACGGTTGGAAGTAGTGAGAAAATATATGGGGACTTATGGCCTCACTAAGGGATGGCCCTAGGTAGAGCAGAATGGCGGACCAGGATTCATATAGCCAACTCCAAATAGTTGTAAAAAGGCTCTGATGATGATGATGTGTCAACATCTAACTCAGATACAAGTGTAAGAAATGTTAATACAAAATTGGCCTTTGAAATATGACACTTCTGTATGCCATTCAAGAAGTGGGGTTTGTGATTTTAGGTGATATTAAGTAGTATTATAGTGAGGTTTCAGAAAGAAAGGTTAAGAAGAAGTGTCTAGGTTTCGAAAGTATCAGACACTGGTGTGGTGTAATTGGTGTAACGACACATGCAAAAAACCATGGACACGCGTGTCTAAGTTTCTAAAGTATCAGACACTAGTGTTGTGTTATTGATATTATGTTGTGTTATTGATATTAAGTAGTATTATAGTGAGGTTTCAGAAAGAAAGGTTAAGAAGTGTTTAGGTTTCTAAAGTATTAGACATTGATGTTGTTATTGGTGTAACGACACTTGCAATAAACCATGGACACCCGTGTCCATGTTCTCAGGCTTTCCTTACAATCATCTGTTCTTTACATAAAGCAATCCTACCCTACTAGTCTCTCTCTCTCTCATTCATCCCCACCATCCGCCCCGCCCCCGCCCCCGCCCCCGCCCCCGCCCCCCGCCCCCGCCCCCGCCCCCGTTCCCCTAACCCAACCAATGAATAGCACTGGCAATGCATGGACCATTGCCAAATATTTGTGTTTGGATTGAGCGAGAAAGAAAACCTTGGGACTTAGAGTAGAGATAGTTACGATCTAATAAGATCTCTTTCTACTCAACTGTAAAAACTGTGGGCTTCTCTCTCTCTACGCTTCCTCATCATAGCATCTACTATTGTAATGAGAGAGCCTTAGTATGCGTGTGGGGGGGGGAGGGAGGGAGTTCATATGGATTATTATTTTTGATAGTTTGTATAATAAGCATCATCATCCAAGCCTTATCCCAATTGAGCTAGCTACATGAATCCTGTTCCTCTACTATAGGTTCAGGACTAATGATAAGATGTGGCAAAGTCTTACATAGGCTGCTTATCTAATGCAACCCACCTCCTTTCCCTAGGCTTGGGATGGGTTAAGGGAAAGTTTAAGATCCTCACCCTTATTAGACCATGATAGTTTATATATTATATGTAAATATATGCTTAGAGCATTATATATTATATATTTTATAGGCAAACCAATATACAACTAGTGAATTGGGGTTTGCATTGTTAGTTTGCAGTTTGCACATATGCTAGTTATCGGTACTCAAGTTCGAATTCCATCGATCCCACTTTTAAAAAATTTCAATGCATCTTATAATGCCCTCAAAACTTAAAAAAGAAAAAACTCAAGTCTAGAAAGGCCCTCACCTGGCCTAGAGTAGTAATTGGGCTGAATTGCCATTGTGAGGGCCCTTGAAGCCAAACTTGGCCCAGGCCAACCTTGTGCATTCCTCTTCCTAATAAGAATATTTTGAAAACTTTGGTGTGTGAAATTTGGAGTCATGATTGGAGCATCTTTGAAGATTATAAACCAATAAGAACATTATCGCATAAAATAAAATGCAAGGAAGGACAAGTAGAAGAAACTTAAATACAAAATGTTACTTCCTTTTTATGTGACAGACGAACTAACTTGAAAGGGCGCTGTAGGGAACAGCATTATTATGATTTTTTATTATTATATGATATAGCATTGAATTCAATATTTAAGAGATGTGGAGTGGTTCGTATTCTTCATTATCTGGTCTTTGGAGGACGGTTTGGTGGTATAAGACGGTGGTTTATGGCCCATATAATGTGGTGGTTGGGCTAGGTTTATGGGGAGACCTTTATGTAGGAGCTGATGGGAGTGTCTTTGCCGTGTGGGCAGGGATTTTAATTCTTAATATTAATCTGGTTTTCTCTTGAGAATTGTGGTAGTGGTTAGTTTTCCACAAGTATGGGTAACTTTAAATAACCATATGTTGGAAGGCATTTTTATTTGGTCTAATAACCTCATCTATTCAGATGAGCAAGCTGTTCTCTTTTTTTTAGGTGGTAAACTGATGTTCTACAAAGGTCCACATTAAGACTAGATGACTCTTGACCTCATTAACGTAATGGTAGGTATGGGCTGAGTGAAACCTAAACCATTTGAATTTGAGAACGTGGTTGGTAGATGCTCGGTGTTGTTGCTTCTTTATTTTATGTAATAAGCACATCGACTTGGTTTTATAATCTGACCAAGCTGGGCTTTTTTTTGTTTTAAATTATGTTGGTGGACTTGTGTTCTTATAAAGGCCGCATTGTGACCGTTGTTTGAGAACTCCCTTATCTTATTGGACATGATGCCACAGAGTTGGAAGATGGTAGGCGATGGTGGTGGCGAGTCCTACTAGGTGGAAGTCTAGGGCAGGGTATTGGCATGTCTGTTAGTTATTCTTACTCAGAATATTGAAAGCCTGGAATTGGGAGGTTTTTGGCGATCTCATTGGAAAGGACAACTGTTTTGCTAGATGAAGTAGTTGGACAAGATGTTAAGAGCAACTTTCCCATTGTACAAAGAGATATACCAGAGAGCCAAACTAAGGGAGTTTTGAACCTGTGTGGCTGGAGGAGAATTGGAGGCATAATTCATGATCAAGATGTCCAAAAGAAAGAAATAGGGATATTGGGTTTTGTAATCAAACGCATTGCAGGTGTAAACACATTCCCTTGTTAAAGAAGTGGAAAGTGGTGCTAGATGAGCTTGAAATGATAGACAATGTTATGATGGATTCGTTCAGGAAGTTGAATAAGCTAAATAGATTGTGTAAATGCCAAGACTCTTTACTGTGGTTGGAGAATATGATCCAAGAGCAAGAGATGTCTGGTAATGTGTTCGGTTAGGAGGTAATGGTTCTCATGGGTGTTGTGCTAAGTTGTGTTATAAGGGATGGCATAATTACAATTTTTAAGGAATTCTTTTATTGGACAAAGATCAATCAGGGGGTGAGTGCTACTTATACCTCTTTCGGTCATTGGTGCAAGCTGCTGAATACATTTGGGACTTATACAAAGCTAAAGATGAAACTAAAAGAAGCGAGGGAGGGAGAACACTTCATATACAGTTCATATCTCCTCTCTCCCCCATACCAACTTGCTGTACTACTGTTTTAATTGTTCACATGCTGGCTGGATGCAGTTGAGAACTTGTAATCCAATTTACTAAAAGTGGTTGTTTTGGGCAGTTGTGACTCAACAAATTTCGTGTATAGAACACTTTCTTGGTTAAATGATCCATTCTTAAGAATCCAATGCTTTGTTTTCTTTAGTAACATGCTCTTTTCTTTCCCACTTAAGTTCAATGCATACTTCTTTATTTTACGATCACATTTCATTGCACTTGTTAAATGTTTCTATTTTAGCATATATCATTGCATTATTATTATTTTTGTCATTGTTGCCCTTGTTACATTGATAATGTTCAAAAGCTAGTGAGTGTCTGTCGCACGAGATTGTGTAATGACTTGTGTACAAGTATCTGTTCATTATTTGTTTATTCAATGCATCTCTTATTGCTTGGCCTTGTTCCTTGCTATTAGCTTCTGGTGAGTTCAACCATTGCAGCACCTCTACGCATTCAATACAATGATGCCAATGCTGCATGGCTCTGGCTTGAACGCTGGAACACTATTCGCCTTCGGGAACCCCCTCTTAAACCAAAGAAGGCCAATGATGCAAAGCCTCAACCTCCCACCAATTCAGTGAGGACCAAGCGGGGTGTGCGAAGGATTACTTCAAGCCCCGATCCATCTCCAACCCATGTTGGTTCTGAGCCTGAGAAGCCAAAACGTACCTTAAGAAAAGTCACTACTCATTCAACAGAACCTGTATCAGAAACCTCCCCTCAAACCGAGCTTGAAAAGGTGAAGCGAAGCCTTCGAAAGGTCTCCAATTCAGTCCCTGAAGCTCCTCCTTCTTCTTTGGATTTGGTCGAGGCTGAACCTGAGAAGCCCAAGCGAGTCACTAGAAAAGCACCGATTCCAGCTCCTGACACGTCAGAAAATATGGAACCTGAACTTGAGAAGAAAACCATAACAACCACTCCTCCTCGTCAACTTGAAAAGAAAACCATAACGTCCAGTTCTCCTCCTCCTCTCCAAGTCGAAACCCAAGCTGCAAAACCGGCAGATGATATACCTGATTGTTTGCATGCAGAGCAACAAACAGTTGAATTGCTTGAAGTAGTACCCTCAGTTTTAGTGGAGAATGAGGCGCAAGCAGGGACGAATGGGGAAATGGGTGTCAAGGAAGAACAAGTAACTGTTGAGAATACAAAGACTAGTCGGAGGAGGGCCTCTCTTCCAGCTAAGGGAGAGTATGGAGAAAATGGTTTGCAAAGCAATAGCCCCAATGTTCCTAGTTATATGGCGGCCACTGAGTCGGCAAAGGCAAAGCTTCGTGGACTGAGTTCTCCAAGGTTTAGCACGGAGGGTGGAGAGAGAAATGGTGTAACCAGAAGGCATTCACTTCCTGCTGGTGCTGTCAATGGGAAAGTTAGTGCTCTGTCCCCAAGGACTCAGAGGCTTGTTCAAGCAAGTGGGAAAGGTGGAAGGGGCGACAGGTCTTTGCTCTCCTCTAGGGATGGAAATGGTGAGAGTTCTTGCCTAAATGGATAAAGTTTTTATTTTTTCTTTTGTTCTTAAGTTCTTATTAGATCCTAAGTCCTGCTTTTTTTTAGTTCTTGTTCTGTCTTAAATTGTAGCAGTATTTGTCTTCCTTTTTTTTTATATTAAGTTCTTAACAGTTGCTGTTGTTTGTGTTTGGTTCTTGTTCTATCTTAAATTGTTAGAACTTCTTTGTTTATGGTCTTTCTCTATCTTAATTAGGTACACCGTTTTTTTTCCCCTTTATTTTGGTTCTTGCTTTATGGAAACTAGTTGTCACCTGAACAGTACATGCTAAACAAGTATGAAAAATTAGTGCTAGGAAAAATGTCGTTGGAGTGGTAATTTGAAGGCATGAAAACATGAAACATAGAAAGATGAAACGAAACATTGTTCCATGGAATGGGTTTTCTGTTTTATTTTGGTTCTTGCTTTACCTTAACCAATCGCAGTTCATAATTCACGATGCTTTTAGATTTTGCTCTGTCTTAAGTACACAGCCCTCTTTGTCTTTGGATTTCAGTTGAGAACTCAGGCCGTGGTTATGTAGTGTTAAAAACAAAATAAGGATTTCGCTCGAGTACTCAGGCCGTGCTTATGTTGTGTTTAGAAACAAAATTTTGGGTTGTGGCCCCGTCTTCAGCAAGGGATTCAGCAGCAGTATTTCTTTCCCTCCATGCATGTCTGAAAGTGACCATCATCGTGCTAGTGATGTCAAAGATTTGATCATATGTGGGCTCTAGCTTCTAGGGATAGGGGGGCTTTAAAGATTTTCTGCGAGTCTTGTTCGACGGAGAGGGGAGACCTCCATTCAGGCTTTTAAAGCTTGAGGCCTTGGAGGAGGGCAGAAGCCAGTGTAGGAAATTGACTTGGCCCCATAACCCGGCCCTGGGCCAGACGAGTAACTCTAGCCGAGCCCAAGTAACTCGGCCCGAGTTGGGCATGTTCTAGCCAGGCCAAAAAATGGTTAAAAAATAAAAAATCTGAAAGAATATGAAAAATATGTTTAAAGTAAAATTATAGAAAACACATTTAAATGAGGTTAAAAAAGTAGTGAAACATGGAATTTTGAAAAAATCAAATTTTGACTGGGGGTATTTTATAAATAATCCAAAAAGAAGGGAAAATGTAAAATAAGTATTTATGGCCAAAATGCTTCCCAATCTTTGCCAAAATAATAGAAAACATAAAAAAAATATTACAAATAAATTTCTTTTTTTCTTGACGTTTTAGAATTTTCTTTGACCTTTTTTTTAAGATCCCGAGCTTGACTACCAAAATTGGGATACTTGCGCTCGCCACCCCTGGCGAACCCGAGTTACTCGGGCGAGTTTGGGTTGGCTTGGTCGAGTAGTCAAACATTGGCCTCCGCTATGGTGGAGTTCACAGTGCCACTGGAACTAGAGAAAGAGGTCTGCGCTTGACCATCTCTACACCTCCCAATGCCCGAAGGTCCCTGATGGCCTAAGGATCAACCATCAAAATTAAGTTTTTTATGGTTTAGATGAGAGAGGCTTCCAAAAGTTCGATCTTTTTTTTATTCTTGCTTTCTTTTTCCTTTTTTTTAAACTAGTTGCAGGCCCATGCTTTGCAAGCAATGGTAGGAACACAACTAAAAAATGGGAAAACTGTGTCTCAAACCAATCTAAATGTGTTTGGAGACCCACAGCTATAAGATTTTGATCGGATAGTTAGGAGTGATCCCTCAACAATGTCTTGGAGTAGCGCCAGTTGTTTTTGTCAAGCATGATTGATGTGTGACATTGTTGTTGGCTCTCTCTGAGCCGTCCAATGAAAATGTTGGACAGATTAGGATGGTTTCGTGTATCTAGATACATAAATTCTATGTGTGTGGATACACATAGAAAGCTTGCGCCTAAAGTATTGGTAAAAGGTAAAGCACTAAAAATATGATAATTAAATAACCAAGAAAAAGCGTAAATAAAGCCTACTATAAGAGTTCAACTTGCTTTTGGGTTTTGATTGATAATCTGTTTCGCTTTTGATCTCCTCTGTGATCAAGTACTTCTCTCCCGAACCAAAAATGTATGTAAATTTGTCCCTCTGCCTTCTAGGGGTACACTAATTCCCTATCTTGTCGCATTTATTTCCCCCAAAATCCTTTTCTTCTCCTTTCACTCACGAAACTATTTGTTTTCTGGTTTGTGCTTATAAACTTGTTGCGTTCTTTTTGTTTCTTTTATCAATCTTTAACATATACATATTTTGCATAAATGCAGAGAAGGTGTTGGTTCAAGCAGAGTGGAGAAGGTAATTTTATGGAAAATGACTTTCAGATGCAAGAAGCCAGATCTTCTCTTCACCATGGTAACAGTCACTAATTCGCTGCTGAGCTGTCTTATTTAAAGCTGTAAAATTCTCTTGTGAAAAACCTGAAATCTCAATAACAGTTTGTGTGGTGTGCATGTGATCTCATTTATATTTCTAGGGTTTGGGTTTTGTGATTATGGTGTATACTACAGTTAAGAGGCTTGTTTTGGTGGCGGTTTTGCATTGTCTTTGATTGTTTGCCTCCCCTTGTTTCTCACAATATTTCGCAGACTCTTGAGTGAATATCAGCTCGTGTTTCTTGTATTTGATCGTTTTCATCATTTGCTTAATCTTATGTCAATTGGATGCGCAAATGCCTCTCTTCCTCTCTTTACAGTAATTTGATTCCATTCTAGGCATTTTGCTTTCAAGGACTCTGGGCCTATGCTTTGTATTTTTGAGCATGCTCTGTGATGGCTATAACCTAAATCATTGGTAGTTCTTTATACTGCATTGGATGGTCTCCCTCAATGCTGTCTTATGCTTCCGTTTTAGCTTTGAACCTATGATACTGGGCCCATGGGGCATGCTCCATGGTGGTTAGCCCAAATCTTGAATGTCCTGTGTGCTGCATTGATGGGTGTTCTCTCTCTGAGCTACATTAGATGGGTCTTCTCTCTCTCTCTCTCTCTGTGGTTTGTTACACTTGTGTCTTCTGCATTTCAAGAGTAAAATGTTAATCAGGAAACCCTCTACACTGTGTAGCGCTAAATAGGTAAACTCTTTTAACTTTTGAGATAGCAAAAAGCTTACATAAAAAGTAAAAGTAACCTTGCCATCTTCTTTTCTTCAACTTTTTATTCATAACCTTTTCTCTAAACAGTGGCTGGGAGGTAAGAAGAGAAGTAGGTAGGAATGGGGGCAGAGATGGGTGCTGATGAGGCACAATACTTTTCCCTCTACACAGACAGCTTTGCTTTCACATCCAGCAAAAACATCTTTCTATAGTTGCTTTCATGCCAAGCAAGGATCTCTCTCTAATAATCCTCCCTTCAAACCTCTCTCTGGGGACCTTGCATTCAATTTCAAAGTTACGACAGCATTCTGGATGGTAATGTTAGGAAGGATGTCAGTACTAGTTCTTCGGCAAAAATCCCTTGCAGCACCTTGTGTTCAATTAAAAAGGATAAATGACTCTGCTTTTAAAACTGTAGATCTGAAGGCCCAGAGTTATAGTTAAGGTAGGAGCTATTGTCTAATAAAATTGATGGTGTTTTGGGCGTCGTCAACGCCATAGAAATTGGCAGCTTGATTCACAGAAAAAGGAAATTTCTCAAAATACCTGACAGATAATTTTACAATACTCATCAAAAGCTACATGATCATGATTTGGGGATAGTTGTTAATATATAAGATGTGAAATAGTGCATCTCTCGCAGGTCTTCTGATAAGTTTCCCACTAAAATTTCTATCAAATTGTTTAGAGGAACGAAAGGCATGACAAAATTATGAATTTCTAAATTTCCAATTTATTCCTCCGTCTAATTGGGTTATATATGAACTTGCTACGTAACACTGATTTGAATGATAATAAAATGGAGTTGCCATTGATACGAGTTTCGAGTGAGATAACAAACTTTCCTATGCCATTGATACGAGTTTCGAGTGAGATAACCAACTCTCCTATATATGTATATGTATGTGTTGATGTATGTATGTATATGTTGGTCTAAACTACAACACATGCTCGTCCAAGAGCTCACAGAGTTGCATGAAGAGGATAAAGGGACATTTTTATTTCAGGAAAGGATACCAATAGATCACTGGTGAATGTGCATCAACTTGAACAAATGGTTGATGATCGGATTCGACAACAAACCTTATTGAAGCCTGTTTCTCTCCAAGAGACAATTGTCGAAGACAAAGGTTTTCTTGAGGGCGGCAAGACTCAAAAAATCAGACGGAGTTGGCATTTCATCAGAGTGACCAGAAATTGCAATGTTCACAGAGTCATCTTGCTCTCAAAACACCTCAACCATAGGCTTTGAGGTCCTCTGGATTCGGTTCCTAGTAAATGGCAGCAAACCTAGGTCCTATGGGTACCTGCAATATGCATACCACCATGTCATCTTCATCTTGACTTGAGCCCTTATGATATGAAAGTATAAAGGAGTGTCTAAGAACCTTGGCTTAGACTTTGACTTGCCAAGATCTTGAGCTCGGGTCAGAGGCTGATTCGGCCAAGTGGACCACTTGACTAGGTTGAGTCTCAATTGAAAAAGACTAAGAATTTATGGAGAGTCAAGCTTGCTTGATTTTTAGGGTTAGTCATATAGACCCACCACCATATGGGTCCCGGTGACTCGGACAAGTAGGAGCCCATGTCAAACAAGTTTCTAATAACTGGTACAATGATTTAGTTGTTCAATCAACTACATTGATTCAGCATGGAAATAAAAATGATGAGAATGCTTTTACTTCTAGAGAGACTGTAAATACAATATGATCCATATGTGATCGTAAGAGCAGCAATCACCATTTGGCTAATCGCCATCGAATCGATGGAGGTGATAAGAGAGAGAGAGTGGCGATGTTCCATGCAGTTGATATGACATGTTTGGTGGGACCCACTCCTTTGATGGGAGCGTGATGATCTCGTGGTCATGTTGTTATTATGAACATATGGATCTTATTATTGTAAAAGTTTGTATAGAGCCGAGGCTCTAAACAATCAAATCATAGCCTACTTCAAATATTTCACTTGAAGAGGTTGTTTTTATGTCTGAATACCCTCAATTGATCATATTGACATCAAGACGCACGGACATAAGAAAAAAAAGGATTTCAAGTTTTGGAAATGGTGTATTTTGTAACGTATTTTGGATAGTCAAATTTCAAGTTTTCATAGATCTTTTGATCTACACTATTTTTTAGGATTTAAACTTTATAAATAAAGATAAAAATAGATTTTAAAGCTATCACAAAGATTTCTAATATTGACACCACATTTCTCGATATAATTAAAAGATATGCTCTAATTTGATTGTTTAGAGCCTAGGCTCTATACAAAAGGCACCCTCTTATTATATGGATGGAAAAGGAATATGGAAACGCATACTATTGCAGTCATAGCAGTAGTACATCTATAGTCATCACTGTAGTACAGGGTGACCATTTACCTTTTGGTACAAGGATGTCTTTAAGTTTAAGCATCTGTAAAATTTAAAGGGAAAAGTTTATATAGAGCTGAGGCTCTAAACAATCAAATTAAAGCCTATCTCGAAAATTTCATTAGAAGAGAAATGTCATAGTTAGAAGATCAAATAGAGCCTACCTCGAAAAACATACCGAGAAAAACAAAATAAAATCCATGAAAAAGGGTTCAATCTCCTGAACCTGGAACTCTTTATCTCACATGCAAAACCCCTCAATTTGCCCCAAAAGAAAAAACAGAAAGAGAGAGAAGTATCCAAAATAGAATTTTTTTATTCTCATTGGTTTCTCTTAAAAAAATAAAAATAACATTCCAAAGGAGTGTTTAAAAGATGGGACTGGTGGATGGAGCCAGTCACCTCCCAATCTTGTGTCTGATCAGCTGATGGACGAGCCATGGTATTTAGAAGAAGAGAAATAGGGCCAAAAAAAAAAGGAAAATTTGGGGGATGAAAAATGAAAGGTAAATGAAAGAGAATTCCTTTTTTTCATTTTTCATTTCATCAAATAGGAGCATGGATCCAAAAATTGTGGTTTAGATCTTATGGAGTATTTAAAATTGTCACCCTTGTGTTTTATTGGGAAAATAGATATGAAGTAAAGAAAAATTGAAGAAGGGAGCAATTGAAACAGTATGCTCCCCAGGGAGAAGGAAACCATTTCAAATAGAGAAAAGTGCAAAAATTTTCATGATATCAATAGGCTTATAAATTCGTCGAGCCAATTAAGCATGGGACTGCCGGTGTATAAACTGATTCCTGGTGCACTCACTTTCTCCAGAAAAGAGGCCACAAAACGCCCCTCTTGACCTCAAAAAAAAAGGCTGTAAAAGCCCCTCTTTTGGTCCTGTCCTTATATGAGATTCATTTTCCCCATATTTGAATCCCATTTTTAACCACATTTGATCAAAACTTACACAAATTGATCCCTCTTATACTACGAAAAATCGATTTTTTAGTTAAAAGTTGCTTTAATTTTGTTATCAAATTCTCTCCTTTTTTTGAGCCCCAAAACTAGATTTGCATTTCTTGCAATCTCTCAAGGGTGCAGTTTGCATACAAATGCATCCGTAGGTGTAGAGGTAAAGTGCACTTTCAATTTTTATCATGGTATATAATTTTGATGTAAAATGTTCTTAGGATTATCTCAAAATCTATTGTTATATCTAGTTATAAAATTTTAAATTTCAAAATTAAAATCAAGTAGATATATGAACATATGAAAATCTTAAAATGGACGGTGTAGATAATATGTTGTAAAATGCACCATTTCTGAGACTTAAAATCTTTCTATTTTTCTATATAGTCATACATCTCGATGTCGTGATGATCAATCAAATGGTTTTTCAACATTAAGACTACATTTTTCGATAGATTTTTGAGGGGCATCCGTAGTAGCTTATATAAACTTTTTCCATCTAGCAAAATCATGTGTAATTTGATTCCAAATTGCGTTGGATCCTTTAATATGCTCTATTGGTTAAAAAGGCAAAATAGAAGAATTTGAAAGTCTAAATTTCTAGGAGTTTCTAATTCCCTTTATCAAAATTTATTTATCTCATTGTTTCACTAAATATGTGCAAATTTGTTCCAATCTCTCCCAAAATATTCTTATCACAATGATAGACAATTCAGTCTACTCAAAACCCAAAATCTCTAGTGATATTTTATTAGTTCTTAGAAGGCAACTAATATTTATTGTGGATGAAATCATGTTCATGTGGGTGATATCATTTCTTAACACAAATAATTTACCAAAAAATTATAATACATCATTGATTAATTTGCCTTAATTATACTAAACAAGTTACCATATTATATAAAGGGATTGTATAATGAGACCATTTATCTTTGGTATAGGTAAGTCACAATTACTTATAGTCATCCGATATGTTATATAATAACTTGGGTGTGTCACAAAGTTTTTGAAATTTTATTTTGAACTTTGAGCTTGGTCAATTAAATAAATACAACCACCCAATTTCACACCCAATGGTGAAGATTAGTTGTGACCTCCTTGTACCAAAGGTAAATGGTATCATTCTATTCTATCCCTTATAGAAATACTCCTAAACAAAGAGTTATAGAGTAAGAATGCCAAGTATCAAAATAATATTTAGTAAATTTATAAAATACTCTATAAAATAGTGTGGAGTAAGAATGCCAAGTATCAAAAGAATATTTAGTAAATTTATAAAATACTCTATAAAATAGTGTATCCTAACAATCCTTTTAGTCTTACTCCATTTTGTAGAGTATTCCCTCAACCCCTCAATTTTTCTTATACTTCATGCTATTACTAGACAATATATTATCTTTTTTAAGGGTGCTTAAATAATCAACAATGGCATAGAATAACATCATTCGTATGAGATTTGACATCATGCAATGAGATGACATCACCTAGATGAAATATTAATTATTTCTTTTCCAAATACTAATAAAGTTCTATTGTATTCTCAAGAAATATTTGTTGGTCTCCTTAAATGATATCATTCACAACAAAATTATTTCACGGAGCAAGAGCAACAAGTCTCCAATATATATAGGGAAAACACTAATTTTATACTATAAAAGTAATATATGTATCAAAAACCTGGAAGGTTGTTTGACATTGGAAAAAACTTGCAAAGTGATCATCCTTTGGACATGGAAATAAAGATTTCACGTCCTAACAACACGCACCTTATAATAGTACATTATTTGGATTGTCTATTTTAAAATTTTGAAGTGTATATTTATCTAGCTTGATTTGCTTCATTTTTTGTTTTTAAAATTTCAGATTTACGGCGAAAAAAGACTTCCAGGTTATTTAAAAAAAAAATTCCGACACAAATACTGCATCTTTTGACAAAGTTTGAATGTCCACCTTACCTAAATCATTTAAATATGATATCTTAATTATTTAAACCACACGAATGGATATTTAATAAGTTAAATGAACACAACATTATTGGATGAGTGGCCTTACAAAATTCAATTGAATATGCCATTTTTCATAATTCATCTTATTCTTAGTGGTGAGTTCTAGGACCCCTTCATCTCACTTGAGTGGGTGCCTATCATGGTGTGCTCTTGTAGGACCTCTATTGTATATCTACTCCCTCGGTTAGGGAGAACTTATTTAACCTAAAAAATTGGGAACCGCTTAAGAAAAGCAAGATGACTATCTTAAAAAGAATAATTTTGATTTTGAGTTTTATTACGCTTAGATCTGCCCTCCAAAATCCAAAAATTTGTCGGTCTTTGTAAAATATTGAGATATTTTTTCTTTAAAGTGCATAGAGAGTTTTTACATTGAAGTGCATGGAGAGCTTAATATGAGGAATTATTTTATGAAGGTTAGTCTGTTGAACCAGTGTTTCAAAACTCGACAAGTTGAATCGGACTCACCAGGTTTGACTTGGGAACCGGCAAGGGCTTGCCGGTTCTAGCAATACACGGGGAATCGCTAGTGTCTAGAGAGAATCAGGCGATTCCCAACAATAAATTACCGATTCACAACAATGAAACACGGGTGAACAGTATTCATCACAGGAATCATCGATTTTTGTCATTTTTTGATTTTTTTTTGCTTTTTCAGCTTTGTAATCGAATCTTTCAACTTTTTCTTTAAGATTTTTAGCCTTTTCAATCGATAAGTTGTAGTTTAAATCAACAATTTTGATCACAAATCGGTGGATCTTTGAAGAACAAGGCGTCAGTGTTAGGGTTCCACCATTTCTCTGATTTCTCACAAAATTGGGTATTATTTTTTGTAAAATATGAGGGTTATTGATCTTAAGAGTGTTATTTAGAAGTTCTTATTTATAAATTGCGAGTATTTTGGTCCATTACATCTCAGATTTGGATTTAAAGCCACGGGTGCAGAAAAACAGGTAAGAACTGCGTTTCTTTTTTTTTTTTTTTTTTCTGCCATTCAATCCATTTTAGTCAATTGTTTGCAAATAATGTGTTAATATTATAAAGTGTTGATTCCTTATGATATTTTTTTATCATAACATATATTTTATTTGATGAAATTTATTCGATTTGAGGTGGATTTTCGAGTTGGAATGACTGATGTAAAGTGGGTATATGAAGAACTGCATTTTTTTTAAAAAAAAATTTTGATGATTGATTTATTCAAGAAATCGTGATTTTTTGAAAAATTGTGATCAGGTTTTGATTATCATGACGAATTAAACTGTATTTTTAATTTTTATTGCTAAATTTTTAATGCAAAAAAATGCATGTTGATAAATTATTGATGCAAAAAAATACATGTTGTTAAATTTTTAATGCAAAACTATATTTTTTAATTTTAATGCATGTACGTATATGATTGATAAAGATTTTCGATTATGAGTCACAGTTTTGTGAATAACAGTTAGATTTTTTTTTTTTTTTTTCGGCCAAACTACAAATATGAGACAATTAAAGTACTATTATGAATTATTTTAGAGGGTTTTTTAAGTTAATACTGTAATTCAATTAATTTTTGGTGTAATTTATCGGATTAAGCAATTTTTATTGCTCGATTTCGGATGAAGAGGAGTTGTGGCTGCGTTTTTTGAATTTTTTTTTGCTGATCGATTTTTTTGAAAAATCGTGATTTTCTAAAAAATTGTGACTATATTATTGTAATGGCTATATCATTGTAAATATTTTTTGTGCCAAATGTACTTGTAGTGGCATTATGGATGACTATATTATTGTAATGGCAGATAGAGACTATTTTTATCTATAATATTGCACAAATAAATTATTTTTGTCAGTAAGAACTAATATATTTTGCCAGTAGAAGTATTTTGCATTAACAACAAATATAACTTCATGAACTACCCCTACATATTATCATTACATATGGCGATTATTTTTCATGTTGAATTGTCAGGTTAATTTTTAACCATTTACATATTAAAACAGTTGAACCATGACAAGATCTAGGGAAGATGCTGCATGGCAACATAGGGTCAGACATGATCCCAACAAAAAAGATAAAATTATTTGTAATTACTACCAAAAAGTGATAAGTAATGGGGTACATAGGTTCAAACAACACTTGGCAAAGGTTAAGGGATATATTTCTACATGCAATAATGTCCCTAGTAATGTAAGAAAGTAGATGACGACATTTCTGAAGGCCATCAAAGGTAAAAGAATTGCAAAGCAGCTGATGGATGAGGAGATAGCTGATTTATATACGCCATCGAACGAGAATGATATAGAAGAACGATATAATAATGACTTGGAGATGGCCACAAGAATGAGTTTATAGAAAACATACTAAAGGGAAAGCGGATTTAGAATGCCTGGTGGTTATGACATGGGCATGCATGGTGGGCCTAGCTCAGAGATGCATGGTGGGCTCAGCTCAAAGATACATGGCGGGCCCAGCTCGAGCGTGCATGGTGGGCCTAGTTCGAGCATGTATGGCGGGCCCAGCTCGAATATGTATGGAGGGGTTGGTGACAATATGTATCAAGAGGAACCGAACATTGAATAAAGTGTTCTTAGCTTATCTAAGAGTGCCAATATTGCAGGTCATGGTTGTATAAACCCATTTCTCTCAAAACCTAAGTCACAACAGATGACCTTTAAAAGCATGGTGAAAGGTACGAGGAACATGTTGGGCAGATACGTTGATAAATGGTTTTACGATAAAGGGATCCCCTTTGATGCAGCCAATAGCCTATATTTCCTACCTATGGTCAATGCAATCCAGAGAGCCGGGCCCGGGGTAAAACCTTCGACTGCATATGAGCTAAGTGGGCCAATCTTGGATGAAGATGTGGAGGAAGTTATAAAGTTGATTAAAGAATATAAACAGAGTTGGCCAATAACAAACATTACTCTCATGAGTGATGGTTGGTTGAATAAAGTTAGCAAAAATGAGTTTTTTAACTTCTTGGCCTATTCCCTAAAAGGTCGTATCAGGGATAAAGAAGTATGCAAACTTCTTGGTACGACTATATGATCAGATAGTGGAGGAGGTGGGAGATAAGCATGTAGTCCAATTTATTACGGACAATGCGCGTGCATGTGTTTCTGCGGGCAGCAAATTGATGGATAAGATGAAGCATCTAGTATAGACCCCGTGTGCTGTACACAACATCAATCTTATGTTAGAGGAGATTCGTGATATCAAAATTGTGAAAGAGACTCTACAGGAAGCGAGGTTGGTGTCAAGATTTATATATAACCACTCTAAAATCTTATTTTTGTTCAAAGAACAGTCTAAGAAAAAGGAGATAATCAGGCATGTCATAACCCGCATTGCAACATATTACTTGGATGTAGACTTCATTCAGGAATTTGAAGGTGCATTAAAGATATTGTTTACCAGTGAAGAGTAGTTAAATGATCGCATCTTGAAGTCCAATATCGGGTTAAAAGTAGACGGCATTGTCTCAAATAAGAGGTTTTGGTCTCGATGTTCCAGTGTCGTAGAGGCCATTGTCCCTTTGGTCACGGTATTTAGAATGATGGATGCTGACAAGAAAGCTACCTTAGGCATCATTTACGAAGGTTTTGAGAGGGCCAAATCAGCTGTTGGGGAGAAGTATAGTTTTGCTAGTAAAGTGATCGAGATTATAGAAAGAAGGTGGAACACCAAATTTGGCCATCCAATTCATTATGCAGGCACATATATATTTATATCATTAGAATGTTTAATTCTAAATTATTTTTTTTATGAAATTTTAAATAAAATTTCTTTATATATGTATTTTCTAGGTCACTACTTCAACCCAAAATTTTTTTATTTAACACCTGAACATCCCCACAAGATTATAGAAGGGGTCAGAGACATTATTGTTAGGCTGGAGAGAAGCCATCGAAACCAGGTAGCAACAATACAAGAGGTAATATTTAATATTTGGGTAAGAACTTTATTAAGTTGTTATATTTGTGAGGAATAATGCATTGAAACGAAATATTTTGTTTTAGCTTACTATGTATAGGGATGCTATAGGATCCTTCGGAACTAGACTTGTCAAGAATTCTCGAACTAAGATGAATCCAGGTTAACCCCTAACTAATATTTTATTCATTCATATATTTAATATTATGAATTGTTCTTGCCCTTACACTGCTTTTTGCATTTTAATCCAACTGAATGGTGAGATATATATGGTAGTGATGCACCTCACCTAAAGAGGATAACATTCAAGGTGTTCTCCCATACATGTTCTACTACTGAGTGTGAGTGAAACTGAAGTATATTCTAATGGTTTCACACTATTAGGAGAAATCGACTCACTTCGGATAGGTTTCATAAACTAGTCTATGTTCATTACAACTTAAACCTCCGAGAGCGACAAATAAGAAGGAAGCTTGAAGATTATGGGCCGATAGACTTGAACATAATATTTATCATAGACATAGTAGAACAATGGGTAGTAGAGAAAAATGAGTCAGTGTTGCACAAGAGAGCGTTCTTGAGGCTATTGGTGAGGAAGATCTTGAATAAGGTGATGAGTAGCATGAGAGAGGAAACAACCAACCAAGATATTCACAATTCGTTAGAGATGTTGATGATATTGTACTTAATAAGGGAGAGTGAGAAGGGGGTCTAAGGGAAAATGAGAGAGATGATGATTATGAGGCCACCCAATCCCAGCCAAATTATTCACATATCGAGTTACAACAACAAGAGGGTAGGGATGGACACGACAGTGTAGGTGTGCATAAAGGATGGACAAGCTTCGGGGCTTTTGGATTAGGAGCACAACAAAACACTAACACTCAGGTGCCGCTAATTTGGATGATTCATTTTTATAATGAGTCAATGATTGTCACCGAATTCAATCAATAGCACCAGCGTGACCCAGACGAAGAACGACGTCGTTTATCATTTTATTTTTAGGTTGTATGTTACGAATTGTATGCTTTATTGTAGTCCATGTATGATGATATACTTAATCTATGATAGTTCTATACTTATCTTTTTGTATGATGTAAATTAAATGGTAAACAGTAGTTCATGCAGGGAAAGAACATATCGATATTCGCATATTCATGCAAAGAAATGAAAATTCTTAATGGAGTACTCTCATTTCTTATTGGATTCCTAAAAAACAACATTTATAATGAATTTTTCGGATTTTTTTTAAGACTTAATCTGACCGATTCTTGATCCGGATCGTCGATTCATCGATCTGGATGGGTTTTTGAGATGCTCGATCCGAATCACCGATCTGTTTTTTAAAACACTGGGTTAAACTGTTTTGCATATCTTACTTCCAAATTCCATCATAACTAAAAGAGAACATGAATAACATGTTATTGTGGGAGCATATAAAGTCTTTTAGCATGTCCATTATATTTTATCAAATTGTTGGACATGCATCAACTGAAATGCAAATATTGCGGGTACATGAAAATGCATTGTTACTCCTAAATTTTTTGAGAAATTGTTACTTCTAATTATATAAGGAATGACACAGTCATTATGAGTCCATGTAGAAATGAGTCACCTCTTAAAAATCTATTTTTAAGATAGATTTTGGACTTAATTTTTGAGAACATGTAATCTCTAAGGGACAAACTTTCTATGCTTCCCCTACAATATAAGACTTCTATACTTCTCCTTATCCAACCGTCCATTATGAATGGAGGGCTAAGATTGCCCCAATCACAATGTCACGTCTCTACACTAGTTTATTTTTAATTTTTTCTATAAACTATTTTGACACCAAAATTTGGATATCTAATCCTCTATTAAACTCGTATTAGCAAAAAATCTAAAAAATTATTTTCAATAAAATAAAATGATCAAAATACTTTTGAAAGTTTCAAGGGATATTTTGGTCATTATATGTTATTGAAAAATTATTTTTAATATTTTTTATAGGTGCGCCCCAATGAGAAGATGACACATACCAATTTCATATTCATACAATTTGTATAAAAAAACTAAAAATAAAATACTTTGAGATGTCGGATCTAAGATCAAATAGTGAATGACTCTCTTGATCAAAATTGGATGGCTAGATGATAGGAGAAGCATGGATCTTATATACTGTAGGGGATGTATAGAAACCTTTCCCATCTCTAACATGAAGATTATGAATATGAAAAAATAAATAAATTTTAAAAATTAAAAATAATAATTCTATTAAGAAAAAAAATTAGACCGTTTAGTTTCAAGTATTTTTAGATGGACCACCTATTTGTATCCATCATTAAGATGATATTTTATACTTTAGGACCACATATTGTAGAAATGCTAACCAGCCGGCATAAAACAATTTTCCACCATATAATTTGAACTTGAAAAAAAGTACAAATTGAATAGATCTATAAACAATAAAAATTTCAAAAATAGATTTTCTAGATAATGCATAAACAAAGTACATTCCTTTTATGGCCTGAAATTCTTTGTTTTATCGTATGCATACATCTCGATGGCGATGGGGAGAAGATCAATTTGTGGATTTCCTGAAATTGAAATGACCTTTGCCCATAGCTTTTTTAGATGCGCCTTACTTCAATAGTACGAGACTGACGCTATATATAAACTTTTTATGACAGGAGCGCCCTATAAATAGCCCTCTCTCGCTCTTGGAAGGATCTCAAAACGTTCTCTATCTCTCACATCTTGGCGAGCAATATAAGTGCCCCCCCTCCAATCACAAAACGAGACCCCTCTCTTTCTCTCTATAGAACGCGCCACACAACAGCAAGGGAGCCATCTCTCTCTATACGAGTTATCTATTAATCGATGATTCCATCTATTTGAATCAATGAATGGATGTTTTAATTGCGTTTCCCAGATCGAACCCTTGTTTCTTAGTTGATACGGGACAAATTCCACGGAATTGCTCGTTTTGAGCTCGTGATTGATGGTTTCCATGGCTTTCTCTGAATTCTAGGGTAATTTTTATGTGGAATTGATTTTTCTGATGATTTTATGCTTATTTTGTTGGTTGTTGGTTTCTTGGTAAGTTTCATTTTACGGTTTGCTTCTGGTTTTGCAATCTTTTAGTGGAGAATTATCCATTGGTTATTCATATTTGGTCATGTCATATTCAGGTGTTGGTTCTTGTTGTCCTGGTTTTGGAATATGGAGGAGGAGGAGGCAGGTAGAGTTTCACCTGAGTATAATGATGAAGGTTAGCCATCTTTCCTATAATCAATGTTCTGAAACTTGGCTCGGGCCTCAGACTTGGCCCTGGCCCTGGCCCGAGCTGAGGTACCTGGATGGGAACCAATGGACTTGATTGAGTATTGTACATTTCTTGCAAAGGCTAAAACGTTGAAAAAAAACCAAAAAACTTATTAAAAATGAAAATAATAGTAACAAACAAATTAAAACCGTAAAGAGCATTAGAAGTCTAAATGATGAAAAAGTACAAAAGTTGGAATTTGGAAATTTTTTTTGTAGCTGGAAATAATTCAGAAAATTCTAGAAAGGGAAAAATAGAGCAAATGATAAAAAGTTCAAAAGCATAATCAAAATCGTGAAAATTATATAGGAACATGTTTGTACTTTCTTTAGCAATCAAAATCATGAAAATTATACAAGAACATGTTTGTAAATTCATTTGCTAAAGAAATATATTTTTTTTATGAATTTATTTCTATGTTTTTAATTACCTAAACTATTATTTGGCTTGGCAAGGTGCTGAGTTCTAGTTACTTGGCTGAGTCTGGGTTGACTCGGCCATGTTTCTGAACCTTGCTTATGATAATTATTTGTGCGTGTGCATGCACAACACACATGTCTATTCGAGGCCCTGATCGAATACTTGGAGGTCATTTTCTTCTTCTTATATGTAGAGAGCATATGGGTTCGTCAATGAGAGATTGGGCTCGCAATCAAACCTTTAGGTCATCTTCTTCTTTTTCTTCTTCTTATGTAGAGAGAGAGTGAGAGAGAGAGAGAGAGAGGGGGGGCATATGGGTCCCATGCGTGTGTATTGGAAAAGCTCGAAACCTATTTTCTATACTAACTTCATTCCACATGCCAACTGCCTGATCTTGGTTGGATGGTCGAGAGTGTGATAGTCAACGGACTTCAGTTTTATTACAAATCCAATTGATTTGAAAATTTGAGTGTGTGAGCCTCATTTGAGCGCAACAAAAAATTTTTCAAAAAATAAAATACCAAAATAACCCTTCAATATTTCAAGGGTATTTACATCATTTTATTTTTTGAATTAATTTTTCTTAGTTTTTCAGGTATGTAAGGTTGATAAGTACATGTGCCCAAAATTTTATATTCATTTAATTTTTGGAAAAAAAATTAAAATTCTAATAGTAACATGCACTTCAATCATTCGGTCAAAGATCGAATGGCTGGAAGGTGGACGGAATAGATGTTACAAATAGGATTTTTTTCATAAGAATAGTTAAAAATCCAAAATTTTCATTGTGGCATAAATTAGTGAAATTGTGAAAAGATAAAAGAAGAAAATTATAATAAAACATGATAAAATATGATACGCATTGTAAATCAAAACTGTGGGCAACTAATGAGACCTTGTAGGGACTAGGGATTCAATGTGAAAATTTTATTCAAGTCTGTGACCAAAGAAAAGTTGTATCCTGAGGGGGAGCTTTATTTTACTAGAACCCATGCATAGGAAAGTTGTGTCTGATTCCCCTTGCTGTCCTAGTTGTAAATGGGGTTTAACTGTATATTCGTCCTAAAAATTCAAATCCTCTCTCTCACTTGTTCCCATTTTGCATTTTGGTTTGGGGGCAAAAATTTAGCAGTTTTGTGAGCGCCGCAATAGTTATTGGGAGCGGGAGTGGGAGCTTGGGATCGAACCATGGTTGAAGCGCCCCAACTTGGGACCGCTTGGAAGTGTTGTTCAAGAAGCATGCTTGGGAGCCGCTTGATATAGGTAGCATATGCATATTGGATTGTTTGGAGAACACCTCTGTGTGAGTGTGCGCGTGCGTGTGCGTGTGCGTGATCGTGCTTGTGTGTGTGTGTAACTTAAAGTTGTAAAAAATTGAGAAATATAATCCACTTTTCAGCATTATCTGCACATGCACATTGAAAATTCTGAAGTCTGAAAGTTCCAAAAAAGATAGAGAAATAGGAGTTGCTGAGGTCCCTAACTGGGCAACACAGGTTGATTGACTATAGTGAGAGTTGCCCGGTTCTGGACAACCCTGCTAATTCCCCTTTTGGGACTATTAGGGACTGGAAGCCCCCCCAAAGTCTGTGACAAATTGGGCAATTCAGAGCCGGTTTACCATATTTCAGCCACTTATGCAGATCATGACCATGAAACTGGAATACAAAATCATCTATAGGTGGTCGTTAACTAGAGAATTCACAAAAGCAAAAAACATAGCACAAAATCATAGATGCGGGTTTCAAAAGTTCAAAAGCGTTTAAAACTTCTCATATGATCAAGATCCCTTCAAACCATGATCGCATTGCAATTTCAGTGGGGTCATGATCCCCTTTCGAAGCAATCAAGATGCCTTCTAGTTAGGGATTGAGATCTTTATAAGAATGGGATTAAGTTCCCTTGATGAGAGGAGTGAGCTCTGCTCGGGCTCCGAATCACAGGAGCGAGATTGTAAGGGGATTTTCCACCCCTCAACCAAGCTCCCCGCATCTATGAAGCACAAGTCCAACCTTCAATCAATCCCCCATAGGCATATGTGAAAACAAACTTCTACTTTCAAGGTTATGAGCGAGAGCCTCAAGAGTGACTATTTAATCATTTGCCCACCATATATGCCAACCACAAGCGACATCTTATGGTAGTGACCTATGTCACTCTTAAACAGTCCTAGACGATGATTATGGTTCAAATGGCTGTTTGTTTCCCAGATTTGTCGGATGTCTACCATTTATTCCATGAGTTTTTGACCCACTTTAATGTGCTAGTCCATTGCAACACTTGGCAAGTAAGTTTGTAATGACTAAAAATGGATGTCCTCCCAAGACCACGTGGTCCTTTGGTTCTCTGCTGGTCTAGATGAAATGTGGTCATGTAATAAGTACCCTTCTAAAGAAATTCCTTGTAATCTCTCTCAAAGAATTGTAAAGTGTCTGTTGGTCGATCATTTGATTACAATTGCTCCCCCACCCCCGATGTTGCTACATGTTGCCTTTGGGATATGGGTGAAATTTCATAATCATTATCATCATCATCCAAGCTTTATCCTAATTATTTGGGGTTGACGACATGAATACTGTTCCTCCATTCTATAGGTTTAGGATTCATGATAAGATGTGGCAAAGTTTTACACTGGTTTCGTACCTAACGAACCCACCTTCTTTACCCAAGCTTGAGATAGGTGAAGGGAAACTTTAAGGTCCTCTCCCCTTATTAGACCGATGGATGAAATTTCATATCGTTTTTTATTCTTTGTGATCCAATGAAATTGCAAAATAAAGGGAAAATTACATATACCCCCCAATATGTAACTTTTAAAGCCTCAACTACTTTTTAGATTACTCACTAAACCCCAATATTGTTTTGTATAGCATTTACCCCCCTAGTAAAAAAGTGAGCTCAAATGAAGACCAAAATACCCTTTCTTTTTTGTAAGGTCCACACCCCTCTCTCTCTCTCTCTCTCTCTCTCTCTCTCTCCTAGTACCCACGCCCCTTTCTCTCACCCTAGTACCCACGTCACATTTTGACGCTCCTAGTCCCTACTATTTGTAACGCGGTCCAGCAGTTCTTAGTTCCGGCCCGACAATGTTTCTTCTGGATGCACTCTTCAGTCTGGAAATTTGGTAACGCGGTCCGGAAATTTGTTGTGTAATGAAGATGGTCTGGCGATTTAAATTGTGGTCCGGCATTGCTTGCGACCTGTTTGGCAATTCTAGATGCCGGACCGGCTTTGGGTCCGGCACGTTGGTGTGCCAGTTCAGTAGGTTTTCCTATTGGGTCATTACTGGTCCGGTAGGAATATGTGCTGGAGTGTCTTTGGTGATTCAGAGCCTGACGGAAATGTGAGGCCAACGTGTATGGAAAGGGGCCTTTTCGTCCTTACACCTATAACTTTTTGACTAGGGGGCGTCTTTGCTATAAAAGCTAGTTCTAGGGTAAACATTGTGATTCAAAAAGTAGTTGGGGGGAGGATGTATAGTAAGTTGAGTCAAGGGGGGTTTTAGTAATTTTCCCTAAAATAAAATAGATATTTTTTTTGATTTCCATCTACTTCTTACTTTTGATTTTGAGCTTCGACACTTTGTATCTCAAATGCAAAACATTACTAGATGGTCATGTGGTGTTTCATGTGATGTATTCTAGATATTTCTGTTGTTGGCAATGCTTGTCATCCAGTTGATTGCAAGAACTTCCCAGATTCTGTTCTCCTTTGGCTTAGAAGCTTTTAAGATTCATACTTTGCTTACTGGTACTTAATTCCTGTTCTGGTTGCTAGAGGACGAGGAAGATTATGAAGATGACGATAGCGGAAATCGGCTCCTTGGGTTCATGTTTGGAAATGTTGATGATTCTGGCGATCTTGACGTGGATTATCTTGATGAGGTAACTTTTATACGATTAGTAAAATTAATTTTGTTTAATAGATTTAGTCTTGTTTAGTAGATTTAGTTTTGTTTTAATATCCCCTGAGTGTCCCTTGTTAAATAAAATCTGATGTTAGCATTTCTTCTTTATCATGTTCTTCACATGTTTGTGATGTTGATTATATATTGAATTTGTTATATAGCCTTGCTTAAGTGATGCAGACTGCTTCTTAAAGTATTACTTTTTACCTGGATGTCCGTTCAGGGCGATTCAAAGCTTAAATTGAAAATCTCTTCAACATCTATGACACCTATCTCTATGGGTTTTCATAATTGAGACGTTTTGGGCTTCAAATTGTGGTTGAAAGCCTGCTGGAAAGAGCAGCGATGAATTTTACGTCCTTGGTGTGTTGGGTTTCTTTCGTTCCATGATTGAGCCTTTGAAACCCTAACGTAAGGAACCTCGTTTGGTCCACTAGAATATTGTGGATCCTTAGATTAGAAAGTGGTGTTTAGAAAATTTTAGTAAGTTGTTTCTTTCTTTGGTTTGCATGTTAGATTAGTTCTTAATTTTGTTTAAGAGTCTAGATAGAGTCTTTCCATGTTTTGTAAAAGTCTAGTTTCCTGAAACCATAAAGGAATTGGTAACTAATTTTAAAAGGACTTAGAAGTTTAGGAAATTTTGAAAGTAGAGATAGCTTGGCTAAGTGAAATATAAATATCATGTAGGCCTATGGAAAAATCAACCAAGTTGAATAATTAAATGTAGTTTCAATTATGGTGAGAGGTCACATTTAGAAGAGAGATTCCTCAAGTCTTTTTGTTGAGAGAATCATACTATGACTCTTGCCTAGGATCATAAGAGTCTACCCCTAAAGCTTAGCCACTTTACTTCTTTTGGTGGAGATATTCCCCAAAACTCTAGCTTGTGGTTTGAAGATTCTTCCTGTTTTTTTGGGCCTTTTCATCTTTTGCCTTTATGTGGCTCCTCCCCCGCCATATTCCCTCAACCAAATTCCTTATCCTGGACTCATCCTTCTGAGCTCTTGTGAGCTCCTGGGGGCTTTCTTTCTCTTCCTAGGTTACTGGTTGGGCAGGTTTTCGTCTTCAATGGAAACTGCAACTCTTAAAAATTTCGATCAAAATGTGGAGCCTCGCCCACCCTCTTAATTTTAGGGTCCAGAGAGCCTGTCTCCTTCAGTCCATTCAACATCGGGATGCTTTGGAAGAAACTAGATCCCTCGCTCTCGCTGAATTGGAATCTCGAGCCAAATCAAAGCTATACTATCTCTCGCTTCTGCATAAAGAAGAAATCCATTGGGCCTAAAGAGTTAAAGTGAACTGGCTCAAATTGGGAGATCAAAACAATGTTTATTTCCACAAGATAGCAAATTGTAGACGGAGAGAAAACTCCATCTCCCACATGAAAGTGGGAGATGCCATCCTATACCAGCCACCCCTCGTCGATCAAGCCATCATTGAATGCTTCTACCAACTTCTTTCTGGCACATCTGAAGAATGAACCACGATGGCCGATTTGTCTCTCAAGACCCTATCCCTCGAACCAGCTCTATGGTTGGAACACCCTTTCTGCGACTAGGAGATCGTCAAAGCCTTACAAGACCTCAGCCCAGACAGAGGCCCAGGCCTAGATGGGTACCCCCATTGCCCTATTCAAATATTTTTGTGCTTGGATATTCTAGCTTTCTTCTCTGAATTTCACTCTAGAGGGGTGATCAACAGAGCGATGAACGCCACTTTTATTGCCCTCTTCCCCAAGCTAGAGGGATCTGAAGAATTAAAAGACTTTAGGCCTATTAGTCTA
This sequence comes from Amborella trichopoda, assembly GCF_054954075.1. Classification (NCBI taxonomy): domain Eukaryota; kingdom Viridiplantae; phylum Streptophyta; class Magnoliopsida; order Amborellales; family Amborellaceae; genus Amborella; species Amborella trichopoda. The sequence goes on along the minus strand of NC_142340.1, from coordinate 45,153,942 downwards.
TTCAACAGCTCTTACAAATTGCTGTCCAAGGTCTTGGCCACCAGACTAAAAGAAGTTCTCAGTAAGAGAATCTCCCCCGCCCAAGGGGCATTTGTAGAAGATCGGCAAATTTTAGATAGGGCTTTCCATTCTCGGCACTCCTCAAAGAGGCCAGGGCTGGTCATTAAGCTCGGCTAGGAGAAAGCTTACATGTCGATTGGTCGCTCCTATGCAAAGTATGGAGTTTGGGCATCTTTGGAGGAAATGGATATACGCGTGCATCTCATCCCCTGACTTCTCAATCCTCATCCACGGTAGCCCTAAAGGTTACTTCGCTTCCTCTGGGGGGGCTCCACCAAGGAGATCCCCTCTCGCCCTTCTTATTTGCTATCGCGGCAGAAATATTCAGTTCTTCTAGGTTATACCAAGCTTGCCTCCTCAAGGGACTCCTATCTAGGCCCCATGGTCCACAAATCTCCCACCTTCAATACGTGGACAATACCCTTCTATTATGCGATCCTTCTATCCAGCAGGTCAACTTGTTGCTCATCTTCTTAAAATGTTTCGAGATGGCCACTGGCTTCAAGGTCAACCTCGCCGAGTCCAAGATGACTGTGGTATGCATGGGACCCCATTAAATCCACGTTTTAGCTGATAGATGGGGCTGCTCCATACAGCCGTTGCCTTCTTCTTACCTTGGTTTGCTGTTGTGCATTGGTAAGCCTCGCTTGTCTATGTGGAACCACATTATTGATAGTTTCGATTGCAGATTAGCGGGTTGGAAGGGGAGGTTTCTCTCACCATCCGCCATGCTCACCCTCATCAAGGCAACTCTATCAAATACCTCAGTGTATCAAATGTTCATTTTCCAAATCCCTGCCTCGGTCGCAGCCATATTGAACAAATTGATGCGAGGATTTTTTTGGTCAGGAGATGGAGGCCATAAATATCACCTCATCTTCTGGTCAGTTCTGTGCTCACCTCTTCCATGCCTAGAATGTGGTCGCCCTATTTCAGAAGACATATTCGTGACGGCGAGATCAATGAACTCCTTGCCCTGACTAAGACCCTACACCAGGTCTTCCTCCCAAACTCTGGAGTTGATAGAATCTTTTGGGCCCCTGAGGTCTCGGGATTCTTGTCAGTCTCGTTCTTCTCTCGTATCCTTTACAGCCAATCTCCCAGACATCTTCCCCTGGCCTTCAAAGCATGGAACACGTTTGTGCCCCGAAGATCCAAATTTTATGATGGATGGCTACTTTGGCAGAATTCGAACCATGGACCAAATCCAAAGGAGAGCGGTCCCACTGCCAAACCGTTGCGCCATCTGTAGGGGGGCTGAAGAATCAAACGACTATCTATTCATTCATTGCCGGATAACATGCGCAATTTGGAACCACCTTCTCCTATTGTTCAATTAGTCCTGGGCCACACCCCACTTTGTTGCACAGTTATTCCAAATATCCCTCTCCCTCCCTTGGCCAAAAGCAGGGAAAATTCTTTGGAAGGCTTTTATGGCTGCATCTTTCTGGGTCCTATGGTTGGAGCATAACAACAGAATCTTTCGAGGAGAGGAAACCTCTGTGCCTTTCCTAATTGAGAAAATCAAATCCTTATTATCCTTTTGGGCAAAAATTCACAATTTGTTCATGAGTTATACCTATTTGGACATCTTTCTAATTGGCACTCGTTGCTCAACTCAAGAATTCCGAAGATCCAAAGGCTTCTCTTTGGCGACCACCTTAGTTTGGTGCCTCCAAACTCGTTTTTGATGGTTGCTCCCTTGGCCAACCGGGCCCTTTTGGCATAGGGGCTTTAGATCCCATGATGGTTCCACTATTTTTTTCAGTATCTCGCCCTGTTGGAATTGCGGATTCCTCGATGGCTGAGTCTAGGGCCCTGTTGGAAGGCATTTGTCGCTTTAACCCCTCATGGTGTAATTTGCTGATTGTCGAGCGAGACTCGAGGAATGTTATTGCTTGGGCCTCTGGCAAGGATACCTATCCTTGGAGGCTTCAACGCATTTTTGATGAAATCTCTCACCTTTGCACAGGTCATCAAGTCACATGGCACCACATTTTCAGGGAGGGCAACACAGTGGCTGACGGTTTGGCCACGGAGAGAGCTTCATCTACCTCATTTTTTGCTGTCCCTCACTGCCCTTAATTCTGTTTCACTTCTCAAGCCGCATTGTCACGGCCTTGAGGTTTTCTTTTTCTCTTGATGTATGGCATTTTTGGGCCCTTAAGGGTTTCTGTAAAGCTCAACCACTTTCCTTCGTACTCCGTCATAGATATTAAAACCCATTCCCATGCCCCTAAACCTCATTTAAAAAACCCTAGCTCTAATAACATAGCAACCTCCTTCGCAAACCTCTTACCCATGCCCCTAAACCCACCAACCCTAAATCAGCCCGAATATCACCTCATTCCGTTCAAATCCATTAATTGCCCTTGGTGGGCCTTTACTTTTTCAGCGACTTTAACCCCCTTAACACCCTCTAAAATCTAAACATATCCCTCTCTGTTGTGCGACTTGTATCTGACCTTTCCCTATCAGTTTACTTTTAATTCTATCTTATACCTTAAATACTTCAATTCTATTCGAAGTAAGAGATCTTGATGCCTCCATTATTGACGTTTGGGATAGTCTTTTTTAAGCTCACCTCACTTGTTACACTCGTGTGGGACCAAGCCTCCTTGGTCCTATATCAGTTTCAGTATTAGAGCAAGTTGTTTTTTTGGAGCTTGCTTTGATTCCAGCTATGTCAACCCATATGGGTCAAACCTATGGCTCTTATCCCAATAAAATCCAAAGAGGAGCTTTTGTTACAATCAATGGACAGGATGTATGCCAAGATTGAGTTCTCAGTGCATTGGTTGAGAAAATCACCATTATAATCGGTAGCTAATCCTGATGGAAACAAGGATTACATTACGATGCAAAACGAGCATAAAGATGATTGTACTTATCCTCCTAAAGCTATGATTGGTTCCATCCACTTCCCTTGAGCTTAGTGAACTTCTAAAGTAATCAATACAAGCCCTCTAAATGCTGGACATGCCGACATGTTCATGGACTGGCAATGAAGATCATCTAAATTCGGACCAGCCACTTCTTGACAAAGAGTGCTCTTCAAATCCAGCCCCAGAACCAGTTGTTGACCTTGTTGATTCACTGACAAATTCACTATTTTCCTTTCCCAGGTTCACATTGTCTTTCATCATCAAGCCAATGTTTTAAACTTGGTAAATGATGCATTGTAATACAATGATAATCACTTAGAAGATTAAAGAATCATTTAGCCTATGACAGATGAAGTCCTTGTACTTCAACCCTTTCTCTCTACTTCAACCCTTTCTCTCTCTTTAGAAAGGTGAGCCCGAGAATTTCAGAAAAGGCCTGTTGTTTTTGGACATGGGTTAAGTATGAAGTGATTGGACCTCTTCATTGATGAAGGAAGTATCATCAACATTCGACCAAAAGCTTGTTGACAAGTTAAATTTAATGATTAAGAGGTCCCACAGCCATATAATGCCTTGGTGATTGTGAATGCACCACTATTCCTATTTCCACCTGATATATCTTGTAGAATTTTGGGATGACTGTTTCATATTCTGAAATGATTTGGTTTGATGTTCTTTCTATGATTGTCAACCATATTATATCGGAATGGCCATGGTTGTTGGATAATAAGGTCAAGCATGATGGCAAGGTCAACCTACTCTTTCAAAGTAAAAAAATAAAATCATTATTCAGAAACCTTTGAGAGAGACGGAGTCTCCCAAGGAGACAATGATGGGCAAGCCTGCCAAGCTTTTACTCTTAGGTCTCTTTTGGAAGAAAGTTAAGAGATCAGGGTTGTTAAATTGCTTCTTGGAAGAGATGTCAAGCCTGACCATCAACTGGATAAAGACGAGTATCTCCCAGAGGTTTAGAAGATCTTCTCAGACCTCAAATTTTGTCCCGGTTGAGCTCCCTAACAAGTTGCTATCTTGGAGAGTATAAAGCATGCCACAAGTCTCATCTACCCTTCTGAACATTCTTGTCTATCCCATGAGTTGCGCAGAACATTCAGAGCTTTGTTGGCAAGTTGAACAGTTGCTGGGCAAGGGACTTGTTCGTGCTTGTGACTCTCCTCACCCTTAAGAAATACGACACTTGATACATGTGTGCAGACAACAAGATTGGAGAAATGAGCTAATTTGAAAACTCAAGGATGAATGTTCTCCATTCAGGGGTGAATGATTCAGATCACTTCCCTAAGGCATAACGTCTGCCTGGATGACCATCCATGGTGATCCAAAGCTTAAGTCGAAGGTCGTTTTCATTTTGAGACCTATGACCCTTATCTCTATGGGTTTTTATGTAATTTGGATGTTTCTGGCTTCGAATTGTGGTTGAAACCTGTTGGAAGAATCAGTAATGTATTTTGCTTCCTTAGTGTGTTATATTCCTTTCATTCCATTATTGGTTCCTAGAATCACTGATGTAGGGGACCTAGTGAATCTTTTTTAAAGATCAGTCTTCTTTTTGGCATGTGGAGTGCATGATGAATGGAACTCTGGAGGTGTAGCAGACGTTTTGGGCATGATTGGTGTCTCTTTCGCTGGTCATGGTAGTGAAACGTGGCATCCCTTGTTAGGTGACAACAACTATATTCATTAGTTTTTTTGATGCATTCATATATGATCCTACTCGTTATGGAGGAATTGTGGATGATTATCCTACATAGAAAATTTAGAGGCAACTATTTTTCCCTCTATGGTATTTTATTGCTCCAATTTCAGGGTGGGTATGGAGCGATCAATCTGCTATTGTATACTGTCCCAGGAAAATAAGCTTCGGGATGTGTGGGGTATACCATGTGTTCTATCCCTCTATCAGGTTTGCCAGAGTATCTGTTGTCCACTAGTCAACTTTAAGATGGTCTAGTGTTCCATGTGCTTCATCTCTACCACCATATTTTTTATTTGATGCTGGGTTCTTTGTCTTCCATGTCTGAATTTTGTTTGTTCTTAGGGATAATGGGGCTATTTGAAGACAATATCAGCAATAAAGTTTCTCCTTGTCTGAGTCTGAGGCTCTATCTTAAGGGAGAACTAAACACTGTGTATGAGGAGATAACAAAATTAAAGAGGCATGGGCTCACTAAACAACTGTGCACTTTATCAGTTTTTACTTTCTTGCTCTTTGCCTGTTTCCTTCTGTGATTCAACTGGGGGAGTTTGTGTTGCAATGTATTACCTTGTTCAGGGGGAGTTTGTGTAACCGTGGATTACCTTCTTTACGAATCTATTGTGTTCCACCCTTTTCAAATCATGATCAGGCTTTACTTGCTGCCATCTTCCCCCTAAAGTGACCCTATGGAACTCCTTTTTTGATTCCATGATGAGAACAAAGTGACCCTATGGCACTCTTTTTTTGATTCCATGTGTTCCATGATGAGAACAATTTCTTTCTTCCTCATTCTTTGCCTTCTTTGTAATCTGTTTACCCTTACTGTTGGTTACTTTACTGCTCCTTTTCACCATCCTTGAGCACTAGTAGTGATGGATCTTCCTTAATAATTCTAACCACAGCCTGCTGTTCACCTGTTGCCACAAAGAATAGTTTGAATGACTTTGCCATCTTCTTGATGATACTGACGTCCTTCCCTATTTCTTCCCATACGAACCCTAGTCTTTACGAACCCTAGTCTTAACATTGCATGCCTTTTATCTGCTCCTCTACATGGCCCTACCTGCTCCTCTGCTTTGTGAACACTAGTGGTAACAGTGGTTGCCAGCTCTCTAGTCCTATCTATGACCCTCTGCTTCTTTGCTTTCTGAACCCATTTTGTCTTGAGATCTATGCATCTTCTGATACTTTCCGACTGTCAGGCAGTAATACCCTATAGCTTTCCTCCTCCCCTTTTTTGCCCTTGTTACACTTTTTAATTTTCTGTCAACATATTCTTTTGTATTATCCTTTATTCTGTGACCCCTGCCACTTCCATTACCTATCCACATGATCCTTGATTGAGATGTGATGACCATTTTTTAACACCCATGAATGGTGGTACGATCTTATTCCTAGGAAAGTTTCTCACGCCTTACCATGGAACCTCCCTATTCAATTTCTCCCTTAGTCCTGATTTGACTGTCAATGCTTATGCACTTCCCCCCTTGAAACTCTCCGTTGATGTTTACGAAAGATAGTAGCCTCTCTGCACATTTATCTCTGCCAGTTTTTTCAATGCTTCATCCCTTTTTACACTCTTCTCTTAACAGCTTCTTAGCCTCGGCTACATATGTGACTACTGTGCCTCCTCTTTCTCGAGAGTTCTCAGGTCTAATTCTCTCCTAAATATTTCCCTGGAGAACATGATATTCCACACTACACCTTCCTCTTGGGCTATCACATTCCTCAGTTATCACATGGAATTCATTAAACTATTGAGCTTTGTTGCCCCACTTCCCTTTTCCCCATGATGAGGGTCACTGTCCCTAGTAGCAGCTTCACTATGCTGTTATTGCAAGCTCCTTTTGATTTGAGGCAATCACTCCCTCATTTCCATCCCAATATATATTATGCATATTACTTTATTACAACCCCTCCTCCTTACTAACTACTGTTTGAGTCCTGTCTATATATCCTGTTCCTTTGAATCCTGTCTATATATCCTGTTCCTTCCCTTGGGTGCAGGATGCTTCTATGTGTATATTTCAAACTCTGTTTAATTACAATTTGTGGCTCATGGTTTTGATCAAATGATGCATTCATGAAGGCTTGAACTGATAGGGTCTGTGAGTAAATGGTTCTATATTTGCTGCTGGATCATCATCTTGCTTTACTTTTTCAAAAATTCAGTTTTTCTAGAATTGGAATAATATGCAGTTGTGTTTGACCTCCAGCAGTAACTTGTTTGTCCCCTTGAGGTCCACCATGGGACTCAATTGACCAGATATTATTGTGCGGATTTTGTGTGACCAGATATTATTGTGCTGATTTTGTCTTGATTGAATATTTGCTTTATGTGTTTAGATATGAACAGTGTCCTTGAATGCCTCATGGCTTAAGCCTCAATTTCCTGGGTTTTTTTTGTCTTGTCAATGATTTGTCTGCCTTTGGCTTTGATGGTCTTTAGTTGTTTCTCACTGTATCTGTTTATTGAGGTCATCTGAACTAGTGGTGGAATTATATTTTTGGTTTCAGGATGCAAAGGAACATTTATCTGCTTTGGCTGACAAGTTGGGATCGTCCCTCACAGAGATAGATGTATGCCCGATTTCCTGTAAATTTGTCTCTATCGTAATCATATATATTGAACTTTCCATAGCATGGAGCAGGAAACTGACTTGACACTGTATGAAATGTAAACTCTATTTTTTTAATTTCTATCTTCTTGTTGAAACTTCAATTGCTTACTTCATGTCAATGCCTTTTCAGTTGTCTGTAAGAAAGACGACAACACCTTCAGATGGCTTAGATCAAGGTTGGTTTTTGGACTTGCACTTGAATTTTTGCTGTTATAACGTGCTAGCTTCCTGTGCTACAACCATATTTGTGTTTGATACCATGTGTGGTTGTTAAATGTGGCCTCATTTTGCATCTTCGAATATCTATGGAATCTATAGGTTGTTTGGTGGACTCGATGCACAATTCCATGTGTGAGGACTATGATGATGTGCTTATACATGATGTGTGAAAGGTGTCAAGTGCAAAATATCTTCCATAGATGTGCATGGATAAATAACCAAAAATATCTTCCTTAAATAGCCCCTGTATTATTTGATGACTGTCTTAGTTTTTCGTAAAGATTTTGTTGCAATACCCTCTATATGATGAAGTTCTCTGTCCTGCTAAGATTGTCGATCCCTGAATGCATGGCCCTTCTCTGAATGGGAACATTTTATCTTAGTGATTTGGGCTAGAATGGAACTTGTTGGCAAAGGCAAGGCCTTTCTTATTTATCCAAAAAAATTCAATTTTCCTTATGGTCAAGGTCATATTGCATGGGGTAATGTCATAGTCCTCAATAGCTAACAAGTTACCCTTAACTTTTCCCAACATTTTCCATTCTACACCTGATAAATGACATAATGAGTGCCCCATAAAAAGGTTCTGCAATGATGGGTATGGGTAATGAGAGTCCAAACATGCTGAGTAACTTCTCCTTATAGGGTGTATTGTGATAGGGCACATTGGAAGCAATCTCATGTGCCAAAAATGATCAACGTACAATGAGGATTATAGGTGGAAGATTGACTAGGTGGAGGTTATATCTTCTTTAACTCTGGCGAAATTTTTTTGTCTTTGTAATAGTTGTAGCGCATATTTCTTGATTAAAAATGTATCTATTAGGGTCATACAATTTGATTTCTGTAGTTTATGGACGTAATCCATTTCTTTCATATCTGCAGATTATTATGAGAAAGCTGAAGATGCTGTTGATTATGAAGATATTGATGAGCAGTATGAAGGGCCTGAGATACAGGCCGCTTCTGAGGAAGATCTAGTGCTGCCAAAGAAGGAATACTTCTCAGCGAATGTTTCATTGTCATCTATTAGCGAAGAGGCTCCTATCTTTGGGGAGGAAAATTATGATGAGGATGATGTTCCTGATAAGGAATCCAATGTGGTCAATAATTGTCTCCAGATTCAAGCAAAATATGAGGTCCCAGAAGATATTTTGCAATCCAATGTGGGGGATACTTGCCCTCAAAACCAGAGTGATTTTGAGTTGGTGGAAAATATTTCGCAACCTGATACGGTGGATAATTGTCTTCAAAACCAAACTAATCTCGAGGTCGCAGAAAAGATTTTGCAACCCAATGGGTTGGATTATTGTCTTCACCAGACAAAACTTGAGGCAACAGAATATGTTTTGCAACCCATTGTTGTAGACAATTGTCTTGGAACACAGACTACTTTTGCAGCGACAGAAAATATTCTGCATTCCAGTGTGATGAACAGTTCTCTTCAAACCGAGACTAATTTTGAAACAGGAGAGAAAAATTTGCAAGTCCAGGCTGAATGCCCAACAGGTCATGCGTTATTGTGCTTTTAATGTTCCTTTGAATGTATTAAGGTGCTATTTCTATTGTCAAAATTTTGAATTGTATAATCAAAAGGATAATAAATTTTCTTTGGGACCATTTGCTTGAATGTTTTACTGATTGTGGTTTACGCTTTTCGAAGTACTTTTGGGTCAATGTTTCATATTAGTATTTGAATGCAATTTTTTTTTTTTAACTCACATTGAAAGCTTTCGGTTGAACGCACTTCGGATTAGTATGGACTATGAGTGGTTTAAGATTTGGATGAGTTACTTGTCTGAGACATTTTTGAGCTATTAGGAGTGATGCCATTAAGTTGGAGTTGCTTGAGGGACCATGTTATACAGGAGCTGCTACCTCCATGAGGGAAGTTATGTGGGATGTTCTTTTAAATTGGATACTGATTCGGGTGTCATTTATGGTTAAGTGACACGACATTTATGTGGTCTTATCACAGCTTCATTTTGCTTCCAGTGTCATGGTTTTCAATATAGACAAGCAAAATTTTTCAACCCTTATATTGAACTCATGGGTACCAATCCCCTTCTGCCTCTATGGTGTGCATGCCTGTGCCCCTCCACCTTCCATAAATGAATATTGGTAGATATGATCTGCCTTGCTTGCTGTGGCCAATAAGATAGCACAGGTTCCTTGGAGGCCCTTCTTAAGCGAGTTCCTTTGCAGTGGGGGGTATGATTCTCCTGCTGTTAGCAATGCTGCAAAACTACTCATTCATTGTTAAAAGTTGTGTGCTCTCTACATTTAGCCCTGTCAAAAGACATGCATTTTCGACATTAGTGCACCGAAGCACACAAACGTTTTACCTGTTGCCAACTATATTCTTTTAAGATCGAGGTTCCAATAAACCTAAGTAATGCCAATATGGCATGCATATAGAGAAGTGAAATTATATTTCACAATGGAGCAAATTGTGCAGTGGCTTCCTTGGCGAAACCATAGCTAGGGGGTTCTTCGTACGCATGTTTTGGGGATGTAACCTACTCAACCTAGTGAGCAACCCTTAAAAAATTCAAGCCACAGGGTTGTACACAGATTGTCCAGTTTTTGGTCTGTTAGATCTAGGTGTTCAAGATCTCACATTAATTTTTTTTTGCCCTTTTTAATTACTCATCTGGTGTTTGTAAAGTGGATCTCAAACTTTCAGATCAAGAAAATCGTCCCATGTGGGGTCTTAGCCTGAAGGGGCAACCGGGCAAGTTTAGAATTTGCTCCCACTAGAGAATAATATATGAGGGCTTATATATAACTTCTAAATATTTTACATTTTCTCGCATGTGTGGTTACCCTGTTATTGAAAATTCAGCTTTGTCAACCTTTCTATGAGTGACAGGCTCCAGTATTTTTGCTTTATGCAGATGAACATGCTCAGTCATTTGAGAAGCGAGAGAAATCACCTGATTATGATGTGCCTTTTCTTGAATCGGATGAATATTGTTATGATGCTGATGATTTTCTGGAGGTCGGTCATTATCTTAACTATACAGCAGTTCCAATTTTCCTTATTCCATACTTTGGTTTCCATGTAGTTACTTATATTACTTTTTTTTTGAAATGTGTAATTGCTTATATTACTAGAACTTGTTATTAATTGAGTCACTTGTAATTTGGACATTACTTGCACAACGGCTGTTCTTTGGTGCGAAAGAGATCTTCATATGATATACTCGATTCCTGATGTTGATTTTTTAATGAATGCATTGTTGGAGATTAGTATTATTTTTTTTGATGTTATAGTAAGATCCAAGGCAAAGAAGTGAACTGAATTGGTCTCAAACTAACTTTTGAACATGATAAGTTAGCTGAAGTATGAATGACATTTCACTTGGACACTTCGTTTGCGCATGCCATCTTTTATGCATAATGAAGTAACATTGGTGCTGGCCTTTTCCCTTTGTCTGGAAATGCGGAAACATCCTTTCCCTTATGCAGTGGTTTACTGCGATGCCCTGTATCCATTTGCTGTATTCGTTTATTCTTTGAAAGTTATGTTTTGTCGTGGACTTGGATCTGCTTATAATGGAGAATCTATATAGCTTTTGGTGACCGCTACAATTAATTTCATAAGAATCTATATAGCTTTTGATGACTGCTACACAATTTAATTTCATAACAATTTTCATCTTTGCAATCATTATTAAAAATGGTTAACTGTTGGTTACTTTTTCCCTGATAAAATGATTAAGTCTGCTTTTCTCTTATGTTATCTCATTGGTATACTATAAAATGTGGCAAGCCTCATTTTGTGCATCTATCCCTTAGCCGTGCAAGGTGGGTAGGTTCTACTTATGAATGGTAGCTCCAAGCTACCTGCAAAACCTTTGTACCTAGAATTTCTTTTTTTGCGTTTTTTTTTTTTTTCACCTCTTGCGGTTGGGATTATGTTTAAGTTGCTTTTTAGTTTATGAATTCCTTCAATTTGAGATTTTGGTTCTCTAACATTGTTTTGCTGTTTCTCTTTTACATCTGATCTGTTAGGTTGAGCCTGCAGCTTTGGATAACCAGGTCAATGATGATACCAAGGCTCCTTTGCCTATACTATGCAGAGAAGATGGGATGGTGGTCCTACGATTCTCTGAAATTTTTGGCAGAAATGAACCTTTTAAAAAGAACGAGAAGAGGCCCCCTCGCAGACACTCAATTCCTAAAGGTATGAGGCAATCTGATGTCCAGGAACCTGTAAGCATCTTTGTGATATTGTCCTTACAGAATTTTGTTTTCTTACTATATATGTATTATGGTGCATTTCTTACGTGACATCTGTTTCTGCTATGTCTAACCATGTCCTCGGTAACCTCCAATCCAAGGTTGGTGATATAAAGATTTAGCTATGTTAAGCTCATCCAAGCAAGTCTTATTAACAATGTGACAACATTAAATTTGTAAATTCTAAACGATTGATTGGAAATCGAAATTGTGTAATTTTCATTAGACATCTAGTGATATTTGATCTGTATTATGCAGTGAAATAAATCCCTATAACAAAAAAATTGATATGTTTTCCTATACTTGAATGGGCCTGATTCTCGATTATTTTGATGGCAAACTTCTGCGCGAACTGGGAAAACCATAACTCATCTAAGTCGATAAAAGTTTTGAATGATTACTATAAAATCACATGCAAATGTGAATAACCTAGTGATTCGACTTTATTTCTGGGCACCAATTTTGGAGCTTTAGGTTTCAGAAATTAGGGGTGGGAATAGATTTTCAAGCCATCGTGTGGTTTTCCTAATGAAACTGCATCTTCCAACAGGGTTTGTAGGTGGTGCCTTGCTTTTGATTATTTAAGGTTGATGCCTTGTATAAACTACATCCAATAGAAAAAAACCTTGATGTCCTCCTCAAAACGACCAAAGTACTGAAGGGTTCTCTTTCTATGCCAAATTGAGGTGTGTTTGAAGTGAATTTGATGGCACAAAAGGTCATGGCTACTCTCGAGCAAATTTCCAATTGCAAACTGGTAAAGGACCCAAAGGGCCAAAGGACTGAAGGATTTTTTTTGTGCCATTGAGGTGTGCTTGAAGCGATTTTGGTGATGGGGATCATGGCTATGCGCGAACCTATTGCTTGATTACGTCATATCAAGCAACTGGTGATTCACCCAAAACTATACAAACCCATTGGATGCCTCCTAGTTTTGGGCATCCACCTTAATCTAATTATGCAGTTCATTACATTTTTTTTGATGAACTATAGATAAAAGTCTGCTAACCTAGGTTGACTAGACTTGCGTGATTATCTGAAGAGCCTGAGGAGCTGTCATGTACAAACTAACCATTAGACACCCCTAAGTTGTTGGATTTGAATGTTCTCTATCATCCATTATACCTGGCATTATATCACTACATTATTAACTTTCATTGTTTTCATCAATTTATGAATATTGAGATGTTCTTTCCCTAAATTAACTTATTGTTGACCATTAAATTTATAGCACACAAAAGAAATCATAGAAGTATCATGGATTAAGTATATAATCATATATGGACTACAATAAAGAGTTGACTAAATCGATAAAAAATTGGCCACTAAAATCTCGAATTGGCGGAAAACTCTAATCCGCTAAAAAAACCCAAATTATTACAACCTAACTAACTATAATATTATATACCAACAATATTTTATAATTATTTTATTATATAAATAATAACAAATCCAAAATATTTTATAATATCATCTAATTTAAAATGTATTATTGACAACTGTAAGAAAAATAGTACACTACATGATTTATAATACAAAAATTAATAAATAAAATAAAAGATTTGGTTATCAATGTAGAAATTTTTAGAATGCGTATCAATTTTCTTTAATTTGTTAGGTTTCTAGAATAAATTAGTGGAAGAGATTGTTAGTATAAAGAGAGAGATTTCAAATGGCCTCATTGTATGAATCCTATCTTTAAATTAATATTACTAAATTTATGTTAAAGACCATCATGTTATAAAAATAAAAAATATAATTAGGCCATTTATTCCTAGATTGTATTAAGAATACCTTTTATTTTTTTGACAAGAAATACTTATTGTGTTATCTTTTATTTATTTATTTTTATAAGAAAAATATGATACTTGTTGATTATCTTCTTTTTTTTTTTGACAAAAGAAGAAGATGTACTACATTTTTTTTTGCTTGTATTACTTTTTATTTTTTTTTACAAGAAAAATAAAAATATGATGCTGCCAAAGTATATTTTATTTTTTTATGCCTTTTGTTTTATTATTTTGCAAGAAATACTTGTTATATTACTTTGTATTTTTTTTACAAGAAAAATAAAAAAATGTTGCATTATCTTTTTTATCTTTATCTTGAAAAACCTTTTATTTTATATTTTTTTATTTTTTTACAACAGTATTTTCTGCCTTTGTTTATTTTTTTGACAACAAATTGTATTTTTTTTACAAGAAAAATAAAAAAATGCTGTATTATTTTTTTTATCTTTATCTTGAAAAGCCTTTTATCTTATATTTTTTCTATTTTTTTACAACAGTATTTTCTGCCTTTGTTGATTTTTTTGACAACAAATTTTTTTTTGTTTTGTGCTAAGGGGTTCGAACTAAAAAAGTTTTTTGTTGTGTGCTAAGGCTAAGGGGTTCGAACTCAAAAATGTTTTTGTTGTGCGCTAAGGGGTTCGAACTCAAAAAATTTTTGGTTGTGCGCTAAGGGGTTCGAACCCTAGATGTCCACTGCAAAATCGAGGTTGTCAACCAATACGGCCGTGTCGCCTCATGTGATTTTATTTGATTCTATAATAATATATATTCAAACATCTTGCTTTAATGAATTTTTGTGGGAATTATCCTACATCGAAGGATGAGTGTTGCTTGGTTCTCTATAAAGTCCTTTGTAATAGATGCTCCATTGTGCGTGTAGAAAAACGAGGGGGAAGACATGTGAGGTGAGTTACCACGTGTTGCTCCCGTGAGGCGGCCAGTTGTGGCCACGTGTTGTTCTCGTGAGGCAGGCATGTGTAAAAAAAATATTTTTTCGGTGAGACTTGCGATTCACTATTGGGAATCGCCCGGTTCTCTTTGGATACTGGCGATTCCCGATTTTTTCGTGAACCGGCTCGTACCAGACGATTCCTAAGTTGAATCGGGCGAGTCCGGCTCGACTCGGCGAGTTTTCAAACACTGGTTAAAACTCATTATTAGTGTCTGTCTAACATAGCAAATGGTGAAAATGCACGAACAATGATGAGCATGGCCACATGTCCGATCTCCTCATACTCTATTCCTTTAATGAGCATTTGGCAAAGCTAATTTTTATGTGACTTACCCAATAGAAAAGGTCAATATTTATGTGAATAAGGGAGCCTTTTGAGCTGGTTTTCACCTTGCAAGTGGACCTACAACGAATGAGAGTTTTACCTTCTGGCCGAGAAACTGCCTCTTAGGATTCATTTGGTAACTTCTAGTAGTTCTTCATGCTTAGGTTTTCTTTGTTGCTTATAGGTGGCAGCTTCTTTGTAAGAAAATGGTGTCTTTGCATACTAAGATGTGCCATCATAGAAACATCACTTTTTTAAAGAAAAAAAGAATTGAAACCAAGCATAGAGGGAGTGATAAAGAGCAGTATCTGAACTAGATGGAAACGTAGTAGATATGTTATGTTCACATTAGTATCTCTTTAGGTGGAAATCTTCGGGGAATAACATCAGGCTTTTCATCCACTGAATTATCTGATCAGCTAGTGGAGTGTTTTACTGGTGATGTTGCATTAACTATCATCAGTAATAAATGTGGATTGAAAAACTGTGGAAAAAACCAATAATGATTGGTAAACGCTAGAAAAACCATCGTGGAAATGAGATGTCTTAAATGTTTACTTCTTGGTTCATAGAAGCATCATTCCTTTTGTTTAGCAATGTTCCTTTGAGAAATGCTCGTGTAACTTCCACAAGCAAATTCAATTGTTTATGACAAGGTAAAAGTACAAATGAAACATCCAACAGTTGAAGCCCCTCAAAATCAAGTTGTCCACTCATGAGGTATTATATCGTCTATGCACTTTAAATGCTCGCTTCCCTCTCTTCTCTTGGATATGGGTGAAATCACTTCTACATCAAATACTCTATGACCATATTTAGTTAGGAAACTTTTTTGCCATGTAACACGAACATATTTAATTAGGAAAATCTTCTGCCATGGTGAATATTCCAGGACATAGATGGTCTTCCATCTAAAACCTCATGAACTATGAACGTCCCTCTGGCTGGCCCATTCACATACTCAAAAAGGAGAGTGATAATGTGCATAGTGCTATTATTGCAAAAGTATGTGGGACCTAGTAACCGATCATATGGGAAGAAAATTTACGACATAGAAGGGGCAATGTTTGTCCTTCCTGACAAAATAACGTTGATGAGAGCATAACTTGTTAATGTGCCAGTTTACCACATTTCTCTTTGTTGAATCCCTGAGGGAGGGAGGGAGGGAGGGAGGGAGGCTATACTTGACACTGCTGCATGTGGCATTGGTAATAATGGGACGGATGATGGTATTTGATGGGATTGGGTGGAGTGCCAATGGGTACGGTAGGTCCCATATGTCGCCTGGGTTTGATAGGGCACTGTGTTGTCAGGAGATGAGTTTCATAGAGGTCATAAAAGGTATTACAGTTAAGGTTGGGAATGGGTTTCACACCAGGTTCTGGTTCAATTCATGGTATGGATATAATGGAGTCTCTGGAGTATATAATCTGGGGTCGTTGGTTTGGAGGAGCATAGTGGGAGGTCGAGATTCTTGAATTCGTTTTAGAGAAGCTTCATGTGGTGTATGTGTATGTGTCTGGACTAGATAGGTTAATCTGGTATCGGTTATCAAATATTAAGCTCTTGGTGAGATCCCCCACTGAAGTTGTGATGGGCAAGTTGCCTCTCGATTTAGTAATTCTAGTTATAATAATGACTGGCTTCTGCATGAGTGATGGCTTTTGTGCTGATTGTTTTGTTGGATAGTGACTCATCATGGGTTCTGGTTCCCCAATGTAAGCCTACTGTAGCCTGGCGGAAGAGATGGTGGATCATCTGTTCCATATTCTTTTGTTGGAATTAGTTGGAGTTTCTTCATTTTACGTGTTTGGATGTGTTCTTGGGTGGTATCACAGACGATGGTGTCCCTCCCTATGGATGGTACATTCTGGCTTCTGAGCAGATGATTCTTTGGAAGATATATCCCCAATATTTTACTGGGGAATTTCCAAGGGAAGGAATAGGTGCAGTGCATCATCATATAATGAACTTGGAACCGTTCATCCTGGCTGAGCAAATTAGATGGGACCTAGTGTTGTGGAAGACTGTTTTACCCTTTCATCAACATGGACAACATGGGACTTCCCATTCCTTTGACCTTTTGGGTCCATCTGAGTGGATTTGGTGAAATATCACTTTTGTCGGTTGGTTGAGTAACGTTTCAGATAAAAGCACAAATATTGCAACCTCTTGGGGACCAATTATAACTGATTTTGTATACTTTGCAATCACTTGGTAGGAGGGGCGTTTGTTTTCTGGTTTTCACTGTTTTGGTTTCTTCTTGTTGCTTTGCTGTATGCCTCTACATATTCTCTTATTTCTGTTTAATTTTTTTTAGGAGTGCAGCCTTTGCTTTCTGTCATGAAACTTTTCATGATATGCCTAATAGAATTCTGGAAGATCTTGTAGGGATGAAATCTGTCATTAATTGTAATCGGGAACTAGTGTCTGTTCAATTGCACGGTAGTGTTTTAGGCTTTATCTTTGGGTTGGCCAAAGCTGTTGTAACTTTGTATATTTAATGTTATACATTCTTGTTTACTATTAATGTGGGTTTAGACATTTTCAGCTTCTCTTTATCCAGTTGGCTACAGAGACTCTTAGCTGTGCTTTTGTTTTTTGGGATTTTGTTTTTATATATTGCTTAAATTTTTTGCAGATAGACATAATGTGCTAGATGCTGCTGATATTGCTGAAGAGGATGAGGAGGCTTTCCTGAAGGGCACTTACCAAGGACGATCTTTTGGTAAAGTGCACAACATAACTGAAGAAGATTCTGTGATGCTGAGGGATGTTGATGATGTGGACTTGGTGTCTGCCACTTCATCTTCCACTAGTGAGAGCAAACAGAAAGATTCATGTCATTGTGTTTGTGATGAACAAACTCTCGATATGGTTGAAGTTCAGTTTCCTGCACAGCTTTCACCCATGTGCTCCAATCTCTATCTGCAGCAATGGGAAGATGAAATTCTATGGGGATCATCTCCTCCCCCAAACCAGGTCTCCTTGAAAGATGCTATCTCAAGACTTGATGTTGAGCCTTGTGATAATGATGAATCAGAAGATGCTGAGCTTTGGAAAGGAGAGTTAGGAGAACTATATGAGAAGGAACATTCTCGTTTTCAGCAAGATAAGGATAAGAAAGACGAGATTTGTGCTATCTCAAGACTTGATACTGAGCCTTTTGATGGTAATGAATCGGATGATGGAGAACTTAGGAAAGGTGGCTTGAGGGGATTTCAGACAGAGCTGCATGAGAAGGATCATTCTCGACTTCATAGAGAAGAAGATGAGATTGATAATTCTCTTTTCCTGCAAAGGTTTCCTGTTATCGTCGAACCCTTTGATTCAAATAGCACTGTTGATCTAATGAACTTTCCTTGCTCAGAGAGGGATTTCCATCCTCAGATTCTTAGGTTAGAGTCTTCCAAAAAATGGGATGCTTTACAGTGTTCAGATCGACAGCGGCCGAATGGTACCGATGACGCCTGGAGAGGTGATATTATGAAGTTGTTGAGCAAACTTTCCTTGCAAAATAATGATTTGCTGGAAGGATCTTGGTTGGATAGAATCCTCTGGGAACCGAGTGATTCTGTCCCAAATTCAAAGCTCATTCTCAATCTTCAAGATGAGCAAATGTTGTTTGAAATTTTAGATAACAAGGAAAGTGAGAATCTTTATTCTCATGCTGGAGCCATGATAATCACACACTCTGTAAAGTCTAACTCAGGAGAAGTGTTTGAGGCTTCTGGGCAAGGAGCTTCATCTGTTAGTAAATTCAATCTATCCAATGACAAGTATTACTCCAACAGGAAAACCTCTCCGCAATCAAAATCCCATGCCAAAAAGCGTGCAGTTCATGGTGTCAAAGTCTTGCATTCTATACCGGCCCTTAAACTCCAGACAATGAAGCCTAAATTAAGCAAGTAAGATATATTGTTCACCTGTCTTGTCTTTTTGCACTTATATGCATGTGCATACATTTCAATTTGTACCTGCCAAGCCATTGTATAGTTGAGTTGGAGGGCATCTTGATTTAAGTTGTTTTTTTCTGTTCATACTGCGGCTCATATGTCCCTTTCTTTCTTTGGTCCCCTTCTCAGTGTGGAATGATTCTAATGGAGTGTCTCTGTACCTGTGATACAACTGACCGTCTATATGTGTAAAGTTTTTCGCTTTTTTAAAGAGATTGG
This sequence comes from Amborella trichopoda, assembly GCF_054954075.1. Classification (NCBI taxonomy): domain Eukaryota; kingdom Viridiplantae; phylum Streptophyta; class Magnoliopsida; order Amborellales; family Amborellaceae; genus Amborella; species Amborella trichopoda. Next base: position 45,134,956 of record NC_142340.1, on the reverse strand, counting down.
AGACGGGGTCCTGTCTCTTTATAACCAGTCCTGATGATTAATCTGCTCTATTAATGACAGATCCGTGGTTCCTACCATGGAGAGCTTTGTGTCTGCAAAACTAATTTTCTGTGAAGGATCAAGGTTCATGCCTTGTGAACCTCCTCTGAAGACAAAAAGCAAGAAATGCTGAAAGCATATTAGCTTCCTAAGTTTAATTTCCTTAGGATCAATTCAGCCCATCCTCATACCGGAATCCTGAACATGGGTATATGAACCTCACTAGCAGGGTAATTCATTGGGGTCACTAATCATTACTTACAGATAGATATGGTTTAGAGCAGCTCTTCGCTAAGGTTAGTTCTGAAAATTAAATGGAATTAAGTTGAAGATGTAGAGGGAGGTACAAAGTGCATCCATCTTTCCCATATTGATGTATTCGACGCCTGAACAATATTTTCTTTTTTCCTTCTTTGGGAAGAGGCCAGGGTATGATTCTGTACTTAGGAAGATCCTGCCAATGGCCAGAAGTTTGAGAAGTAAATGATATTATGATTCCCTTCCTACTTTTCATTTTATGATTTTCCTATGAGGGGCCATAACTTTTGGTCCTAATTTTATGATAATGGATTGAGCAGGCCCTTGCTCAATCCCAATATTATTATATACTATTAATTGATCTGATTTTTTGTATAGTGGAGCTTAGATGCCTCTCAGTCAAAACGATCCTAGTGATATGGGATCTCGCTCCCAGGTATCCTAGAATCTAGCTCTTTAACTTGTTGTATGTACGGATACCATCCTAATCCCAGGGAGCTTTCACCCTATGGCGGCTCGGTGTTCCCTGAACCGATCCCTCTTCCGAGCTCGCTTCCGCCTACAACAACTATGTGCAAAACTGCCTGCACCGACTTGCACCGACTAGTAATAGGACATATGTCTCATTAAGTTAAATAAAGAGAAAGATAAAAAAAAGACTTTTAACACTCTGGAATGCCATGTACGACCTTTACCCCAAACCCCCTCCCCCGCCTCTCTCTTCTTCCATCTCTTCTTCCCCCGCCTCCTTCAGGGCTTCTTTCTCTCAGGTAATTGCTTCGCGTAAGCCTAACTCTTCCCTCCCCCTGAACTCACCTCTGAAACCACTGGAGATCCCTCCTCTTGCAGTTAGGTCCCCTTTCATCCCCTTCTGTATCTCTGTCCCTAAGGTCGAAGTCGAGAAGACCGACCCCAAACTCCTTGCATCCCTCATAGGGAGCTTCCACTCTGCTCGTCGAGATGTAAGAGGTATTGAGAAGGCGGCGCAGAAACACTGGGGGGATCCTAATCTCAGTTGCAGGCACCTCTCCAACAGTGAATTCCTTCTCTCCTTTCCCTCCTCTTCTGACGCTAGCCTTGCGCTTCAGGGTTCTGCCCCCTTCACCTTCTTTGGTGCACGGTGTGCCCTGCGGGCCTGGTCACCTTTGGAAGGGTCCTTCAGAAAGCAGAGAGTGTGGCTTACCTTCTACAATATCCCTCTTCATCCCTGGTCCCATGAAACTTTCAAGAGCCTCACTGTTGGAAGCGGGTTTTTCGTTTCCACCCATTGAATTTCTATTGAATCTCTCCCTTTGGGATCGATTCGTGTCCTCATCGAAACGCTGGACCCCAGAACCATTCCCAACTTGCTGTGGTTAGACGTTGGCGACCTCTTCTACCCCATTTCGACCTCTTGGTCTTTTGCCTCTGCCCCTTCCCCTCATTTCCTCGCCAATAAGGTTCCGACTGCTCTTTCTGCTGCTCAACCAGACTCCTGGACTCGGGTGGAGAAGAAAGCTCGTCGGCGCAGCAGACGTCCTTGATCCCCATTTTTGGCGGTGGCTAAAGGCAGCCAACCCTCCTGTCGCCCTCCCCTCCTTCCTATCCCTCCCTCCCCTTCTAACCCTTAGCTCATTGCGTCGGACCCCCATGCTCCGCCGCCCTCTGATTCCTCCTCCTTCGGTCGCCGCCTCGACAAAGAGATCTCTCGTTCCGCCTCGAGTCGTTCCCCTAACCTGGGCCAGTCTTTCTCGAAATCCCCTCCCCCCTGCCCGCCCTCCCTCAGCGACCGCCTTCTGTACTCATTCCTTCGGCGAACGCGTGGCATGCTCCTGAGCCCGTCCCTGCTTTGCTGTCTCCTCCAACTGCCTCTCCAGTCCACGTGTCCCTCCCTCCGGCCGGCTGACAGGTCCTGCCACGCTTTAGATTGCACCGCCTTCCCCTGAGGTCCTTTGCCACTTGTCACCCTACCCCGTCTCCTCGTCTCCTCGTCTCCCCTCTTACCTACCCCTCTCTCTCCTCTCCCCTCAATGGCGACGTGGCTTCTGCCATCGCCTTTGATCACTCTCCCTATCAGGCTCTCAGCCTTGTTAAGCCCGACAAGGGCGACCCGAAGGACCGGCCTCTCTCTTCCTAGCTAGCTTCAGCCCCGAGCCCCCTTCCCTTATGAGGCCCGGTTTTTTCTTCCTGTCTTGTCGGCCCCTTCATTCGTACTCTCTTGCCCCCTTCCCACGTGGGAGCGTGGCTTCCCTCCTGGTGCCCCTTCGGATCCTTTAGGCGTGTCTCCCCAGGTTTTCGCCACATCGCCTCCTGCTCTAACATGTGTCCTGTCCTCGAAGAGTGCGGTCACGTCGATGCTGCCTTCCTTCGGTTGACCTCCCTTCATCCTATTGTCTTCACCCCACTGGGTAATGATGCGTCCTCCCCCCAGCGCATCCTCCCTTGTCTATCCTCCAGCCTCCCCTATGCTTCGGGGTACTGCCGGCGATGGCCTCGAGCTCCCCACCTCTGCCCCCTCTCCTCTTTGGAATGTCGCATGGCGCTCCCCGCATACCGGCGGCCCTCCTTCTCTCCTCTCCCCTCCCCTTTTTTCGGTTCCGTTCTCATTTTTACTGGCCCTTAATCGTCCCTCTCTCTCTGGCTCGTCACTCTCCCCTCTCTTTGCCTTTCTCCTTGCTTCGCTGAAGCCGTTCGGTCTTCCACCACCTGCTACCCTGGTCTCGATGGACCTTTTCCCCCCCTACCAGGACGTGGACCTCTCGCACCCCTCCCTCGATCCTAACCCTTCTCAGGGCCTTATCCCTAACATTGTTAGGGTCCATTGGGTTCATTCCCATCACCACTGCCTTGGACCCTTCTGCCTCTCCCACCATTTGGTCTCTATTTCCCACCTCCTTACCTACCTCCCCCCCCCCCCCCCCTCCCCCCCCCCCCTCCATTCTCACCTCCATTGACCCAAACTTCTCCCCGCTTTCCCTTTCCTATGGACTACCGCCACTCCTGGATCCCTCTCGCTATCTTCGCACCTCCTCTCTCTTCCTGGTTACGTCTCGCCTTCTTCCCCGTCCCTGTACCCCTCGTCCTCCACTCTGTCCCTCCCTCCTCCTCCTCCTGCTATCATTACCCCTTCTCCGCCTCGTAGTATGCTCCCCCCCCTCCCCTCGGACCTGTACCCCTCTTTCTCCCCACCTCCCCCTAGGAGGCTCTCCATGGAATTCCAGTGGAGCCCATCTCTCCCCCCTTGCCCAGGGACGTGGTTGGGGGGGTCGACAGGGAAGGACTCCCCTCTCCAGATGCTACTGTTTCAACGCCCATCTCTCCCCCCTTGATAGGCTCTGCTCATGAGGGGGTGGATGGTGATGCACCAGACCGTGACTTGGCAAGGATGCGAGAGATCTTCTGACTTCCAACATGATGGCCTGAAGGCTCGACGCATCGCTTCATGCTGGCCGATCCACAGAGTCGTTTGGAGGTGGGTTTCAAAGGGAAGAGGGAGCTTTTGAACCCCTTCTCTTCCTTATCTGTTCAGGGACCGACCTCTGCCGTGGTGCCCTATTTCTCTCCCCCTCTTTCTGCTCTAAGGTGTTCACCCAGAATCGCCTCTCTCCTCCACTCTTGTTCTTCTCCATGAAGATCATTTCTTAGAATATCAGAGGTTTGGGTCACCCGAACAAAAGGTCTGCCATCAAGGACCTGTCTTCCAAACACTGTCCCCTCATTCTTGCCCTTACTGAAACCAATTGTCCTGAACCATCGCTACTCCAAGTTCTCGTCAGATTTGGGTAGACGCCCTTGCCAGTGGGTGGCTCTACCGCTGTAGGGGCATCCTGGGAACCCTCTGACCACACGCTTGTTTCCTCCTTTGTGGCGGAATGTCTCTATTATGCTGTCAAGGCTTTCCGATGGCCTGTAATGGAAATTCATGGCTGTTTACGGCCCGTGCACTTCCACGATTAAACCGCTCCTCTGGTATGAACTCGACTATGTAGCGTCTCTCCCCCACCCTATTTGGTGCCTAGGTGGGGATTTTAACACTACTCGGTGGTCTTTTGAGCGTAATTCCAGCTCGTGTTTATCTCAGGGGATGGTGGACTCGTCAAACTTCATCTCCAAGAACGAGTTGCTTAACATCCCCCTCCAAGATAACAAGTTTACCTGGTCAAGCCATTCCTCTCAGCCCATCCTCTCTAAATTGGATAGGTTCCTGCTTTCTTTGCACTGGGAAGAGTTCTTCCCTGACTCTCATGCCCTAACTTTGCCTAAACCGACTTCTGATCATTGTCCCATCCTTCTGCCTACCTTGAGGTTAACAGAGGCCCTAAACCGTTTAGGTTCGAGCTGGCTTGGATGGAAGAACTGTCCCTTTCCACTTTGATACCTTCCTGGTGGACTTCTTTTTCGGCCCAGGTCAGTGGTGGAGCTGGCTTCAGACTCCAATTGAAACTTCAGTTACTCAAGGCCGCCCTTAAGTCCTGGAGTAAGACCGTCCTAGGAAATTATAACCTTATCAAGAATGACCTCCTAAAGAAAATTGAAGTTTTGGATTGCCTTGAAGAACACCGCCCTCTCTCTTCTCCTGAAGCTGACCTCAGAACCCAGTCCAAACTTGATTTCCTCTACACCCTGAAAAAGGAGGAGATCTATTGGTATCAGAGATCTAGGGTCAACTGGCTCAAAACTGGAGACCACGATAGCCGTTTCTTCCACAAGATTGCTAATTGTAGTAGGAGGGATAATTCTATCTCGTCCATCAAAGTTAATGACCGTCTCCTGGAATAGCCGGCTGAGATTGAAGCAACGATCATCTCTTACTTCCAGAATCTTTATACTGCTCCCTCCGGCCCTAAGCCTTCCATGGTCGACCTGGATTTCTTGTCTCTCTCTGATGAACATGCCTCGTGGTTAGAGCGCCCTTTCCTCGAAGAGGAAATTTTCATAGCTCTGGATAATCTTGTTAAAAACAAAGCCCCAGGGCTCGACGGTTTTCCGGTGGCCCTCTGCAAGTCCTTTTGGGAGACCTTTCAATCGGATTTTTTGAATTTCTTCACTGAGTTCTTTCAGCTAGGGATTCTTAACAAATCCATCAACGCTACGTTCATCACTCTGGTCCCTAAGGTTGAAGGGGCGGAGGAACTTAAGGATTTCCGTCCTATAAGTTTGCTCAACTCCTCCTATAAAATTCTATCAAAGGTCCTAGCCTCTCGGCTTCAACAGGTTCTACCCTCGGTCGTATCCCCCTTGCAGTAAGCCTTTATCAAAAATAGACAAATCCTTGATGGGGTTTTGATAGCAAACGAATGTATCCATTCTAGACACCTAGCCAAAGAACCGGGTCTCATTTTTAAGATCGACTGGGAGAAGGCCTATGACCATGTTGACTGGTCGGTTTTAGATGAGACTATGGCCCGTATGGGCTTTCGTGAACGCTGGCGAAAATGGATGAGGGGGTGTTTTTCCCACCCAACTTTCTCTATCCTCATCAATGGGTCTCCCAAAGGGTGCTTCTAGTCCTCTAGAGGCCTGCGGCAAGGGGATCCGTTGTCCCCCTTCCTTTTTGCGATCTCAGTCGAGGTTTTTAGTCGATCACTCGGCCGCCTTTATAGTGCTAACCTTCTCGCTGGTTTTGGCTCCTCTAGAAGAGGGCCCACTGTGTCGCATCTACAATATGCAGATGACACCTTGGTCTTCCTCGAGGCCTCCCCCTTGGAGGTGGAAATCTCAGAATTTACCTCAAGTGTTTCCAAAGGGCCACAGGATTCAAGGTAAACATGGCAAAATCTAAGATGTTGGGTGTTGCCCCCCTAACCTAATTAGAGACCTAATTCCGGGATGGGAATGCAAGGTGGAGGATCTACCCACTTCTTACTTGGGTGTACCCTTAGGACTGGGCAAACCCAAAAAGAACAATTGGTCCCACGTTTTAGACAAGGTTGACAAGAGGTTGGCTGGTTGGAAAGGGCGGTGCCTATCCCAAGCAGGTAGGACCACCCTTATCAAAGCTACTCTATCCAATGCACCGGTATATATGATGTCTCTTTTCCACCTTCCAGCCTTGGTGGCCAACCGATTGGATTAGCTTATGAAGAACTTTCTCTGGTTGGGTCACAAAAGCAAGTTCCATCTTATTTCTTGGGATAAGATTCTTTTACCCAAATATCAAGGGGGCCTGGGGATCAGAAGGTTGAGGAAGCACAACATCGCCCTCTTAGGGAAATGGTGGTGGCGTTTGGCCACCCAACCTGATTCTCTATGGGTGCAAGTTCTTCGGAATAAGTACTATGTCCTGGCCCTTTCGTGGATCCCAGACAACAAATCTTGGTCCAACGCTTCAGGGGTGTAGAGGTCTCTTACGGCTTCCCTTTCTTCGTTCAGGAAACACTTAAGACTCTGCCCTAGAGAGGGATCTAGAGTGAGGTTTTGGACAGATTTATGGGTAGGTGATACCCCCTTTATGGATTCTCATCCCTTACTGTTCTCTGTTGCGAGGAATAGAGAAGCAACTGTTGAGGACGAGTTCAGAATTGAAGGTGGAAGGAGACATTGGAACCCCTGTTTTAGAAGGAACCTTTCCGAGGATGAATCTCTTCAATTTCTCTCTCTCTCGTCCTTGCTCTCTCGTCCTTGCTCTTCAACACCTTCATCCCGATCTAGGGGAGGGACAAGTTGGTGTGGTCCCTTGCCCCCTCTGGGGATTTCAACATCACTTCCTTCTACAAAAGCCTCATCCAAACCCCTACTTCCCCCCCCAATTCTACTTTGACCCTTGCACTAGTTTGGAAGACCATTGCTCCCCCAAAGGTGCAAACCTTTAATTGGATTGCAAGATCAAACAGGGCACTCACAGTGGATCAACTTCAAAGGAAAGGTATCCCTATTCCCAATAGGTGTGCCATGTGTTTGAACCATGAGGAATCCAATAATCACATCTTCCTACACTGTAACATGGCCCATGAGATTTGGAGTCTACTCCTTCAACACTTTCGGGTGCTTTCGGTCTTACCCACGTCGTTAAAAGATCTGTTGGTGTTAAATTTGGCTGCGCATTGGCCGAAGGCAGGTAGAATCCTTTGGAAAGCTACTGTGGCAGCAACAATTTGGACCATTTGGAATGAAAGAAACAGCCGTATTTTTCGGGGAGAGTCCACCCTTGCCCCTCTGTTATTCTTGAAAGTTACCTCCTTGGTAACATTCTGGGCGGCTAATCACCCCTGGTTCAAAGACATTCCTAGGGACTCATTCTGCCGGAATTGGGAGCAGATTTTATTCCATAACCCGAAGAAAACCAAAGTTAATGTTGTTTGGACAGCTCCTCTCCAAGGAACTATCAAACTTAATTTTGACGGATGCTCTTTAGGCAATCCTGGGCACGCGGGGGTTGGAGGGGTCTTTAGAGACCACCTTCAAAATGTCCTCTTCTCTTTCTCTAAATACATTGGGGTCCATGATTCACAGTTCGCAAAATCTATGGCTCTCCTTAGAGGCATTCAAAGCTTCGATCGGTCTTGGGGACAGTTTCTCACATCGAGGGTGATGCCAAGAACATTATTTCTTGGGCTTCTAAGACAGCTCCTTCCCCGTGGTACCTCTTACCCATTATGATGAAATCGATTACCTCTGCAAGGATACGCCAATCTTATGGACGCATATCTCAAGGACGTCGAACGGGTTCGCCGATCTACTAGACAAGGACGGAGCCAGAGCCTACGCTGAAGATTAGTGTTGTTTTGGTCTTTTTGTGGAGCTCAAAGGGTTTGTGCTTTTTATTTGATTCTCTTCCTCCCCCCCTTTGTATCTTTTTTGTACACTTATACTTTACTTTGTAAGGGGAAATCTTATAACCTCATTTTGATTACGGTCTGTTGACCCATTTTTTACTAGGAGTCCAACTTTTTAGGCACCCTTGGATTGCCTTCTTCTCTTTGTATCTATCTCTCTTTTTCAATACAAATGTTAACAGTTATCAAAAAAAAAAAAAATCATTCCCCCTGAAACTAAAGTATATATGACTCCCATTTCCAACTTGGAACAAATTGTTTGAAACAGATTACATACAAGGGCTTTGGTGAAGATGTTTCCCAACTATCCTAAGATTTCACATATGGAGTAGACACCAGCTTACAAGTAACCTTTGCTCGAATAAAGTGACAATTTCCTTCAATATGTTTAGTTCTCTTGTGAAACACTGGATTGTTAGCAGTATAAGTTACAATACTATTGTCACAATACATCTTCATGGCGTTAGCAATAGTAGGCCTCATCTCCAATATCAGTGAGTGTTATACTCGCTCTTTTCTTCATCAAAAAAAAATATCAGTGTCTTCAACAACATTAGTTCACATGTAGTATATCCCATTGCTCGATATCAACATGTCCACTAGATATATCCGCACTATTTTGTTTGTTACTTCTCCACATAGCCACATTTCCACTAGTAAATGTATAATAACATGTGGTAGACCACTTGCCAAATGGAGAACCAGCATCTGAGTAACTCTCAATGGCTTAATGATTTTTTGACTTGTTAATTCGACCTCTACTTGGAGCTCCCTTCAAATACCTCAAAATTCTATGAATAGCATCCAGTGAGGAATCCATGGAGAGAGCATAAACTGACTCACTACACTTGCTACAAAAGCAATTTCAAGCCTAGTGATGGTCAAATACCAGTCTTCTATACGTTCTTAGATCCTCAGACAACTCCCTCTTATCTATCAATAATTTTGTATTTGAATCCATTAGGGTATCAACTGGTTTAGCACCGAACATTCTAGTCTCTGTCAACAAATCAATCATGTACTTTCTTTGAGACAAGTTAATGCCATGCTTTGATCTGGCTATTTCAATTCCTAGAAAATACCGATGGCCCAAATTCTGTCTGAATATATTGTTTTAGGTGCCTCTTCAAATGACTTATTCCTTCTTAATCATAACCTGTAATGACAATATTCTCAACATATACAATTGAGACAATTTCTTGAAGTCATATTTCCAAATAAACACCGAAAGATCTGCATGGTCACATGGAAATTTATATGCCACAACAGTTCCACTAAATTTTTAAAACCATGCGCATGGGGACTGTTTCAGACTGTAAGGAATGGAACTTGTGCCCTCACTTGTCTGAAACATTGCTCTACGACCAAAATCATTATGCATATACAATTAAAAGGGCACACACACATATAGAATGTGTTGGATACATTCTAAAAAAGTGATGATGTCATTAAACATGTATGGTAGATTGTCGATGACGTGTATGCGCATGTCGACATGAGCCTAAGTGCCGATACGTGTCAACACATGATACCAAACAGATTTCGGAGTGTCCATGTAACGCTGCCCCCCTCTCTCCCTCCCTGCTTCCAAGAATCTGAAGCATCACTATGAAAAATCTTCTTACCCTTCCATAACACAAGCGGAGCCTGTTTATCACCCACACAACCGTTGCAATGTGGGCAATGGACCTTAGAGATGCATCTGATGAGGATAGTCTTGGGCTGTTTTCACCTATCACATTAAGTACTCCGCAACTTTCAATTCAATTTTCTCATTAAATCCAATGTTTTCAATATCAAAATCAGGTATTAAAAAATCATCATCCATGACTTTGTCTCCCCTCTTTTTACTTCCAAAATTTTGTTCTAGATGTAGCAACCATGGAGACGTAAATCAAAAGAAACTTATAGGATTTTTAGAAAGAGATATTGATGGTATGATGAAAGATGAAGAGAGAATTTAGGTGGATCTATACTGGGGGGGGGACTTGTGACAATGAAAAGATCGTGTATGAGAGAGAGAGAGAGAGAGAGAGAGAGAGAGATGGACAATGCAAGGAGAGAAGGGGCCTTTTTGCCTAAGAGTTAGGCCACCTCTTTTATTCCTCATTCATATGAAAAGATCAAAATACCCATTTGTTTTAGCTTTCACATTAATTATGCAAGGGCTTTGAAAGTAAAAGAAAATGTTCCAGTGGTTCTAATATTAAGCTATGTTACTTTCGGGGTTGTTAACTATGAAAAATCCTTAGAACCGTTATATATACAGTTGTTAACTGTAGAAAATCTTATATATATATATTTATATATTTGTGTGTGTGTGTGTGCGCGTGCGTGTGTGTGTGCTAGGGGAAGGGTGATAATACATATATGCAAGATATATTATATAAATATAAAAAGAAAGTGGAAAGTTATAGGGAGAGAAGGAAAGAGAGTAGTGAGCCACCATCTGCTTCTCATTGTCTCTATCTCTATAACACTTGCTACTATATAATAGCTATATATTATAGTACATAATTGAGCTGTACATTATGGTGACATAGAAATACTATAATATTACAGTACCAGTAATATATCATAAATAATATTGTACTATTGTAGTTCTATAGTACTATTAAAGTACTACTGCTATATAATACTATATAATATACGATTCTAATTTCCCATAGTACTATGTAGTTCTATTACTACTATTTTTGTAGTGTGCTATAGTAATATATAGTACACAATTGCAGCAATATATTTTACTAATAAATTCCAGTAAGTTCTTTAGGATATTTTCCCCCGTGGAGGTAACACAATTGCTTGCCTAGTCATTAATATATATTATATTATACAGTACTGTTTATATTATATAGTACTGTATTACAGTGCTAATTGTGTATATGTACCATACTAATATCTATGATACTAATTTTTCGTACATCACTACAATTCAATGTATATTATATAGTACTATAAGTGTAAATAATACACAATATATAATATTGGTAGCTAAGATAATGTTAAATTCCTTTGTTTTTGTCCCAATGTGTTACCTTCCTATTTTTTTGCTGAATGATTCTATTTATCGAGATGCTGTGATACAGATAGTAGCCTATTCTATCAAAATTGTGAAAATATTTCTATTGCTTCATTACATATGATTGGATAGATTTCAAGCAATATATTATTTTCAGTCTGGACGAATCCATCAGGTGTTTCAAAATTTGGCATGATTTACGTATGACCTACTAAATCAGGGAGAAGTTTATATTTTAACTTGTATTCTTTAAGTCTATTTGTCCCTCTGGTTTATTGCTACTGCTAGTTTACCTGGTTTTGTACTCCTAGGTAGTTACATAAAGTGCTCTTGAATTCTTGTGGTCTTTTTGGGTTGGTGCAGTAAGGACATAGCTAATTTTCATAGACCCAAGGCTCTGTGGTACCCCCATGACAATGAAGTAGCTGCCAAGGAGCAGGGAAAGCTCTCTGCCCAAGGACCTATGAAAATTATACTGAAGAGCATGGGAGGAAAGGGGAGTAAGCTGCATGTGGATGCTGCTGAAACTGTAGCCTCTGTCAAAGGCAAGGCATCAAAAAAGCTAGGTTAGTCAGGCCTCCTTTACTTCAGTTCTAATGCATCAAGTATTGCTGGTTAGTATGGTGATTATTTCTGTTGGCTTTCATAATATCATTCGATAAGGCCTTTTTTAATTTGTTACTCTTGTTTATTCTAAAGATTGTAAGCAGTATAGCTTGGCATTATCACAACTTATGCCTTGTTAAATTTATACTTGGACCTCCCCTTATCTGCAGATTTTAAGTCATCTGAAAAGGTTAAAGTGTTCTATTCTGGAAAGGAGCTGGAAGATGATAAATCTCTTGCTCAGCAGAATGTTCGGCCAAATTCTGTGCTCCATCTCGTCCGCACTATGATACATTTATGGCCAAAGGCACAAAGACTCCCAGGAGAAGATAAACCTTTACGTCCTCCTGGGGCTTTTAAGAAGAAGTCAGAGCTTTCCGTGAAAGTTGGCCATGTCTTTTTAATGGAGTATGTTGCCTTCTAAGTAAATATTGTGTTATATCTCTTTATATAGAGCTACAGTGAATCGCTTACATTACATGTGGATGTACGTTCTGCCTCCTAATTTAAATATACTTGGACCACTATGTCTCATATTTGATGGATCGTTTTTTCACGGATGTTTAGTTGATGTTATCTATCAAAAGAAAAATACTGGATGATACCGCTCTTCCCTCTTATCTCTCTCTTTCTACACCCCTCCAAAATGTTTCTTTGTAGTTCCTTCAACTTTTACCTTTCCAGTAATGGTAGTTGACTGTTCTGTGCTTTAAGGTTTAATCTTGTTACTAATGGTTTATTTTGTGAATGTACTATTCCTGGCACTGTATCCATGTTACAGAGGAGAGTTATTATTATATAGTTGTGGGGATTTTTCCAAATAATACCTGAAAAACTGTACTATGTCATTTGAAGTTATGATTTTCTTACTGGATTACTAATCATGGGTAATTGGAGATTGACAATATCTGATGACTTTAAGATGAAAGGTTCTCCTTTTACAGTTTGTTTCAATGTTAACATGCTCAAGAAAAAAAAAACGACAATATGTGATGACTAAAAATTTTCTGATTTTGTCTAATATTCTAGTAACTTTATTTGGTGCTTTACTTAGTAACTCCATGATTTCTTTATCCTTTGGCATTTCAAGAATATAATGATGACTCATGGAATACTTTTTATGAAGCTGATCGAATTACCAGAATGTTAAATTTAGGATATTGATAGATATGCTGAAATTCTATATTAGGGAAAATTCTGTCTATGTGTAATTAGTGTAGTATTAGTATGTTCTTGTATGTGTGAGTTCATTTTTCATTCACTCATTTTTCTAATTTTTTGCGCACCTTTTAGGGATAAGGTATTTTGTATTAATGGTCATTTCTCATGATGGTGGCACCTGATTCCCCATGATTATAGTCCAGTTTGGCATATTTGATGTGCTTTTTATTTATGCTTCCTGCTTTCTGTTTGTGCTTCCCTGAAACATGTCTGAGACACTTGTTTCAATACTCTTTTATTGTGCATACAGGTACTGTGAGGAGAGACCCTTATTATTGGGAAATGTTGGGATGGGTGCACGTTTATGCACTTACTATCAGAAATCATCATCTGGTGACCAAACTGCCACTACGTTACGAAATGGAAATAATGCTCTGGGGAGCGTTCTCGCTCTTGAGCCAATGGATAAGTCCCCTTTTTTGGGAGATATTAAACCTAGTTGCAGCCAGCAATGCCTTGAAACAAATATGTTTCGGGCTCCAGTATTTCCACATAAGTTGTCTTCAACTGACTATTTGTTGGTTCGTTCAGCTAAAGGGAGGCTTTCACTTAGACGCATCGATAGACTGCATGTTGTTGGACAACAGGTTACTGCACTTCTCTATTACTAGCATTTGAGCTTCATACGTCAGGGAATGCCTACTCACACATAGACTTCTTCCTAACAAATATTTATCTTTGGTAGGAGTTGGCTGGCGTTGATGGTCTGGCCAACACTTGAATGAACTTGTTACTTGAACAGCTCTATATGATTTATAGATCTTATGTGTTTTCTTAATTGTTATGAATCAGAGAATTTAGTGTGTAATTGACATTGGTATATTCGGCTGACCTGGTTTGCATTTATTGCATCCACAGGACCGTTGTACATTTGGACTGAGAAATTGCCTAGTTAAGGGGATTTATTTGGCCTGAAAATTTTCAAAACATCTATGGTTCACCTTGGGACCAATTTCAAGCGGAAAAATCAATTTTTAGCTTCGAAACCTATAAATCTGATTGTCCGTCAGATGGACAGTCTGGAGTTAGTTAATCTTGGAGTAGGAAGTGATGTTGAATATCTTTTGAGCTTGAAATCATTTTGTTTAGATTGATCTTTGAGATGAACATAGATTATTAAGGAGTTCTGGGTCAACCAAATCATAGCAGTATGGTGTTTTTGCCGCAGACCAAATGTAATTGCATCCTGGAGGACTACCAATTTTTCTATCAAGCATTAGGCTGTCATAGTTTGCATTGAAGTTTAATGATAGTTTTCTATCCTCCGCCTCTTCTGATATGTCAGGATCTTAACCACTGCTATTAATTTCATACAAGATTTGGAATAATATGATTCACATGCATGACTTTGTACCATGTTCTACTGCCATAATGGTCGACATCCATTGTTGACTTGGATGTCAGTATTCTTTCTAAGTTTCTTTGGTGGAGTATTCAAAGTTTTTTGTTTCTATCTGATTTAGTTAAATGGTGAATATATATATATATATAGGAAAAAGCTCCTGTCAGCCCATGGAATGATGAAACAGTGTAAGCCCAACGTCCAAGATTGAATCTAGACCAATCCATTGATCATGGTTTAATTTGTAATTGAATTTTAATTTTTTTTCTAAAAATCCAAATCACTTAAAATTTGGAGCGTCTATTCTTCAAAAATATTGGAATCTAATAAAAATATCAAAAAAATAATTCGCATAAAATAAATTGACCAAAATACTTTTTAGGGGTATTTTGATCAATTCATTTTATGCGAATTAGTTTTTTAATGCTTTGATTAGGTGCGCCTTGATGGGAAGAGTTGATACTCTAAATTTCATGTTATTTGGATTTATATAAAAAATATTAAAATTATATTACCAAAATACAGTCCTGACCATCATATTGGCCCAGATTCAATCCGGGCCGTTGAGCTCATGCTATTCCATCAGCTCGTGTGCTGACCCTAGCATTTTCCATATATATCTATATATATATATATATATATATATATTATGATGAGTAACAATCATCATAAATCATTTCTTTATGGCCTTTTGCTAGTGCTCTCTTATTTTGATTCTCTAATTTGGTTTTGGCTCATGTTTATGGTTGTCTTGAAGCAATATGCGGCTATTTGATACACTTCTGATATCTTCTCCATGTTCATATGTGGTGTGATTTCCAAAGCATATGCTATTTGATGATATTGTTCATAATAGTGCTTCGGTTTGCGTGTTAGTATTATCACCTGTTTGACGCTCAACATATTATCACCTGAAATGTGTACTAAAAGTTAGTGGCTATGGTTCATTATAATGGATTGATTTTTGTCTGCAAATTCCCAAATAACACTGTGCAGGAACTTCAGTTGAAAGAGTTGTAAAATGGAAGATTTCTTTATTTTCGTTGCATGTTAGTGTGGAGTGATTTCATGCCATTGTATGACTATTTCAGGGTTTAGATAATTGATGGGTTATTGTAGTTAAAATAGTAAGTTTTAAGGTAAAATAAATGTGCCAAGTGTAACATTTTGTGTTGGTAATATTTTTTATGCTTTTTTTTCTTAGTGTTATATGATTCTTGGTTTGAAGTTGATCATGGAGGTTGCGTTTAGGTGTAACATGTGGATGAATAAACGCATAAATGAAAGACATTAAATACTGTAAATTGTTCTGGCTGTCTCTTCTATGACCTATCCCTGAAAATTGAGCGAATTGATAGTTTTGTGGGTTGCAAATCGACCAATTTAGTGGATGGGTCTTATAGGTTTGTGGCCTTTGTCCCCAAGTTCTAAAGAGGTAGACAGATTTAATTCTCCTAATTATTTAAGTTTTTGCAGTAGTTGATTTGAATTTTTTCTAGTGATTTTGTTGCCCAGGAACTACTAAATTGCAGGTTGAGATATTAAGAGGACTTGCCCTTTCAATATTTCAACACGTTGGCAGAGATAGGGGTCTAGTGGATGTTGGATTGGGTAGATTTTCCAAGGCTCGAATACTTCACATGGTTTCTCTTGTACTTGTTGATTAAAATAACACTTAGAAAAATTACGGGATATGCTTTCTGTTTTTCTTTGCACAAATCAGAAATGGCTCCTAGTTGTTTATAAAGAGTCAGTGTCTGTGAATTTCATTGTTTCATGGGGAATTCCCAGCTGTTTGTCCTACCCGAACAAAGAATTTTTCTTGTGACATTTCCCTTTGTTTACTTCCCTGGCCAGTCAACACAATTGGTTGTAAGGCTTTATTGCAGCTACTAGAAGCGTGAGGTTTGTTTCTGTCTTGCTCTGTAAGGACATTTTGTTGAGAAGTACTCTTGATGCTTTACAGGAGCCACACATGGAAGTCATTTCTCCAGGATCAAAAGGTCTCCAATCATATTTAGGAAACAGATTGTTGGTGTATTTGTACCGTGAATTTCGTGCCAATGAGAAGCCTGGGTTTCTCCCCTATGTACGAGCAGATGAACTTTCAGCACAGTTTCCTAATTTATCAGAACCCTTCCTCCGGAAACGGTTGAAGCACTGTGCGGATCTCCAGGTATTTATCCTCGCATGGGACACTGTCATAGGGATGGGTAATTGCCTTTTCATGTTCTAGCATCCATAGCTTGCTCTCTCACATGATGGTGTTTCTTATCACTTTTATGGAGTTTTTCTTTTTATTGTTTGTTAATTCGCTTTTCTTCGTAATTCATCCTGGTACAAGTTTTCATTCCTGTTATTTTACTTTTCATGTTGGTTTCATTGCTAATATTAAATAATTGTATGACAATATAGAGAGGACCAAATGGAGAAACATTGTGGATGATGAGACGTAATTTCCGGATACCTACGGAGGAAGAACTGCGAAGAATGATGACTCCGGAGAATGTAAGATTAGTAATAATGCTTCCATTTTTTTTACAAGCAGGTTTGTGATTAGATATGTTTGCTGGATTTGTTGAAGTGTGCTGTAAATGCTTCAGGAGATGGGCTCATGAGTTCAAGTGCCTTTTATCTTCTGTATGTTCATATTCGGTTCTAATTACCGTTTTACTTCATTTCAACAAGTAGGTGTCATTTCTTTTACTAATCATGAAGAAACAGGTTGACTAGTAGTTACTGCAACTATTGAAACAAACGCGTTGCCGGTTTATCTCTGAAAACAACTTTCTCCTTTTTGGTGCAAGCTTTTCTCATTTTTTAGACTTAAATTGAACACGGTTTTGCTTAGGTTTTTCCTTTCTTTTCCAGTTGAGTGCTTTCACTTGGGAGGTTACTTTGATGGTGATTTATTTATGTGTATAATTTGAACCATTGTTCGCTAAATCGCCCGATCTAACTGCTAACCGCCCAGTTAGATCGGAACCAGCCAGCGGTTGGTTCCGATTTTAGGCGGTTAGGGTGATCAATCGGTATTTTAAAAAAAAAAATCAAAAAAATATATATAAATTCTCAAAAATAAGGAATTTGATTTGTAATGCATTTTTAAATATTCTTTACATTATGGTAAAGATTAAAAATTCTTTTGGTCATTATTACTCACTTTTATGTTTTCACATCTTTTTTAGAAAATTTTAAAAATAGCCCTTGGAAAATATAAAATGGGTTGAAATCCATTTTTTTCATTAATTTTCAACTTCATTTGAATGTGTTTTATTTTTAATCATTCTTTATATGCTTTTCATATTTTAGTGATTTTTTTGTATTTTTTTATTTTTTTCAACACTTTTTTGACCGCTCGGGACTTGCCTGGTTAGAGCGGTTGAATCAGCCGGTTTACCGGTTAGGTCGGTTAAACCGCTTCCAAGCCCATGTCCGGTTAACCGTTCTGGTTCGATTTTGCAAACACTGATTCGAATAGAAGATTTGTTTCATGCTTGTTTTTTTTGATTGATGATGTGGAATTATTTAACAGTGCTGTCGTGGACCCTGGGATCTCCCATTTTGTACAGTTTTAATTTCCTCAGTTCAAGTGGGATCATTTTTGCTCTTTGAGTTGATAATAACTTTTTTCTCCAAAAGAAATACCTTTGTTAAAATTAATACTTCTACTTGGTGAGGCTCAGGAGATGCTGGAGTTGCCTTTGGGCCCATCCTCAAAGTTTGTGACTGGAGGTGTTGGAAAGGTTCCAAAAAAATATGGGCAGTCTAGGCTTAGGGCATGAAAAATGCTCCCCCTCCTCTCCTTCCTTTGGTGGGAGAGAGAGAGAATAGTTTTCTTAAACATGCCCCACATTTTTTGTTTTTATTTTATACTTTATGTACTAGCCTATATGCACAAAAAAAGGAATCAAGGATACAAAAAAGGCAAAAGAAGCTCGTTGGAAATAGCAGGGTCGATCTTCCTAAAGAAATTTCAATCAGTTCTAGTTCCAGAAATTTGTGATTCAGGCTAGGCAATTGAGCCAATACCATTTGGACTAAATTTACTCTCTTTCTGGCTGAGTTTTGGGCTTTGCTTTGTGCTGACTGCTAAGATGGTTTGTCTCTAGTCCAACCTGTTGACTGGCTGGTCTGGCATGGTCTAGACATTGATATCATGAAAATATTGCAGAGTAAGAAGCTCAGATATATACTGTGAATCTGTGGTAATGTTATCACTGGCAGCTTATTAATGTTGATTCCATATTCCATAATTTAAGGTGTCTGCAGTAAAAGTCGTGACAAATTTGGTAGAATAGCATATCTCAGATCTAGGTTATTGTTATTTGTATGTGATACTTGTAGGATGACAAAGTGTTTTATCACTTGAAGAATATAGATTGATCACTTAAGGTTCCTGCTTTTCTTTTAACTCGTAAAAAAAAAGAAAAGAAAAGAAAAGAAAAGAAAAACAACTCCTATCTCTGTGTGCGGCACATTCATCATCTTTCCTTTGCAGGAAATTCTACAAGTACAATGTTCTCATTGTTTTGCACAACTTTACCAAGTTTACAATAGCCTATCAAATAAAACTAAAATTTGTCATCCTTTAGAAGGCTACCTTCTTTCAATGGCATTGTTGTTATGAATAGTTGGGCCTGGATTGAAAGGTTCTGTAACTTTTCTCACTGTCATAGCTGGTCTTCCTTTATTTCTCAACATTGCCGTTTTAATGATCCTTCTACCTGTGTTCCTTATACTTCTTATTTCTGTCATTGATAAGTTTGACTATAGTTGTTTGATAAGTTGCATTTCTTTAGTTATTAGTTACATTCTGCATGGAAAATTTTATAGTGCATATTTCCTTGTCCGTGGTTCATTCTGTCTTACAGCTAAATTGTAACTCATAACTGTCACAATCTTGTATCTCATGCTTTTTGATAGTCATACTTCTTGGTTATTGTTGTACAAATGATACCTTTTTGTGTTGTGTAACGCCCCTTTGCTTTATTTTATTTCCCAAGAAAAATCGCCTTTTTGTAAATTCTCTTTTTTTTTGAGAATGTTCACTATATTTACTTGTTTGTAACTTTCTCCAGGTGTGTGCATATGAAAGCATGCAAGTTGGTCTGTACCGACTTAAACGCCTGGGTATTAGCAAACTCACACACCCTAATGGCCTCTCTTCGGCTATGAACCAACTTCCTGACGAAGCCATTGCTCTGGCTGCTGCTTCACATATAGAGAGGGAACTGCAAGTTACTTCATGGAATTTAAGCAGCAATTTCGTTTCATGTACAATGCAGGTAAGGTGGAGACTGCATTGCTTGCTATTGTCCTATGGTTAAGCATTATGAGACGTGGTTCTATAGTTCTCTCTTTGTTCTCTTTTTTTTCCTGAAAGGTTGGTCCTATAGTTAAATTTTTTGAGCACATATATGTTCATTGTGTAAAACTTTACCAACTCTTGTCATGAATCGTGAACCTATTAGCATAATTGCAGAACATAATTCATGTGACCCCAAATAGTTTGGATAGGGCATAGATGATGGTGATGATGATGATGATGATGAAGATGATATGTTCATTGTGTTTAATGATTTGGAAAATTTAATCAACTCCTGGCAAATAGGTTGTCTTTTGGGGTCTTTGTGTCCCAGAAATATTTGGTCCATGTGATCTAACTTTAGCTAAGAAAGGAACCTACTGAATGTATGTGTGATCCATCTGAGCTTACTTCTCTTATGTGTTGTCCATAATGAACACTCTAAAAATATGATAGTTTTATGGAACTAATATACAATAATAATGAGGCATGCTTGGTCTAACTGCTGAATGGGGTTTGATTAGTTTTGCCTGATTATTGTTGTTGTTGCTGCTGCTGCTGTTGTTGTTGTTGTTGTTGTTATTACTATTAGTATTGCTACTACTAGCTGTAGAATGCGCATTGCACATTTGAACCTTTGGCTTTTTTCATATGTAAAAAGGATACAGTGTTAAAAACTGATTGTCGATAAAAGAGATTCATGTTCATTTTGTTTTTTTCAAAGCAGTGTTACCTAGACACTTGTCCTAGGGGTTGGTGTCACATGTCGACACGCATAGACCCGAATTTGATATAGTAGCCATATGTATGTTATTTTTTTAAAATCTTAGTATGTATCTGCACTTTATATTATAGTGTTGCCTATTTTTTAACAAAAGCCACTGTAAATTGTTGGTGTTAGACTGTTCTCTTTTATCTCATAAGGCCACCATATCAAGTCCCAAGGATTACATTAGTGCCTTTCTGAAAAGCCTTTTAAGTCAAATCCCTAAAACATCACTCATCATATGTGTGCCCTTTTTTTTTTTCTTTTTTAAGTTTTAAAGCACAAGCAACATCAAGATTGAACCCTTGATGCATTGTGGATAAATGGTAAGATCCACTGTCAAGCAAAGCCAAAATAGATGCACATTAGTGGTAAATAGTTAATTTGAATTAATAGTTATTTGTTCGAGAAAAAACATCATCAGTATCATCATCCAAGCCTTATCTCAATTATTTGGGGTATGCTGTATGAATCATGTTCCTCCATTCAAGGGTCATACCCTCAATAAGACCAAAAGTTTCCATATCCTTTCTCACTACTTTTATCCATGTCCTTTTGGGCCTTCTTCTTTTCCTTTTTAGAGCCTACCACTTGAACCAAATCACAACTTCTAATCGGCGTTGTATTAGATCTACATTGCACATGGCTAGCCCATGTAAGTCTACTATCCCTCATCTTATCGCCTATTGAAGCCACACCTAAGTTATCTCTTATGTATTTATTTTGAATTCTATTCTTTCTTGTTTTTGCACTCATCCATCTCAATACTTAATAAAATAATGCCTTAATGGAAATGACTAACTTAATAAAAATTGGCTTAATGGAAACTTTTAAAGAATCATTTTAAAAATATAATGTAGAAACAATTACCTTTTTTGCCTTTCATACATAAAATAAATTTATAGTTTGAAGTTCGATATTTAGTATATTAATTTTATCTATTGTACATATAGTATGTGTGTGTGTGTGTGTGTTTTTGTGTAGACGTGTCGGGGCTGTCTTGGGTTTCTAGGCTCAAGTACTAGACTCTCAAGACACGTACTAGACATGATACCCGTGTCTGTATCCATGTACCTGTAACACTTATTCAAACTCCTGCATTGTATTAAAAATGCAACAAAGGTTTTTCATAAACTCTCTTAGCATGTGCTCTCCATGTACACTGAAGAAGTAGAAACACGTGAAACAGGGTTGGAAACCGCCCTGGAGATCACCCCCTGAAAGAAAATGGAGTTGGAGTACTGGACTATCCCTTCTTCCTGCTGTACTTTAATTCAAATTCCAGCAAAATGTGGCTAAATTAGCCTTACATAACATTTTATTTTTTTCTCTCGTAAAACCCTACGCAATTTGTAATACCAGCTATTAGGTTTAAACCCCATCTTTTTAGTCTATTAGTTTGTATTACCAGCTATTGGATAAACAAACGACAAAAGTCGTAAAATGATTCTACGACTTAGTGATTCCTAAAAAGACGAAATCAGTACTGCTTATTACAAATAAGCCTCCTGATTAGCTCCCTTTACTAGGATAGGCCAAAGAATTTTTGGGACTCATTTATGGGCCACTTTCTTCCTCTTCTACTGCTTTTTCTCTTTCTAATCTCATCAGCTACTGCTCCTACATCAAGCTCCATTTGGGATGCTCGCCATTTGCCCTAAATGCCATTTGCCCTAAATGTTGAGTTCTCCAAAACAATGGAGCAGGGTTAAGGGGAGAAAACCCTTTATAAAACAAAGCACAGGCTCGCTGAGATTTGTGGGGTTGGGGGAAGGGCAAATGACTTTTCACGTATCTCTCTCTCTCTCTTCACTACGCTGAGTTCCTAGCATTGTGAGTCTCTGTTTATATTAAAGTGGGGCTCTCTCTTTCTTTATTTTTCTCTCTCTTTAATCTCTGTTTATAAAAAGGAGTCTCTCTCTGGTAAGGGCTCATTGTCGTTGTGACTTACAAAATGGCCGTGGACAACAACATAGGAGTTTCAGGATTGGGAGAGGATTTTTTAATCTGAATTTGATTGCCAGAAAACCACTGCATCCCCTGAAAATCGAAGGTATCTATCACTCATTGACTCTTGGAAGGAATGATTAGATCCGATTGTTTCTTATTCTACACTATGCACTTAACAAAACCAACACTAATGAAGAAATTGGATTTTGGATGAGTTGGGTTCGAGTTATGATGATCCTTGTTTGAGTCTGGTTATGGGGGTTGGAATGTTCTCAGCTATGGCTTGATGAGAAGCCTTGGATATTGATCGTTTAATGGAAATCACTGGCAGATTCATGGAATCATTTGGAGGAAAGTGGTGCAAATTCAGTTTGCCTATTGAGGCCTGAAGATGGTTTGGGTTGAAGCTTTAACCCAACGGAAATTGGACCAGATTAAGCAGTGTTCCAAATAATAGTGGATTAGATTCAGGCTTTGTAATTGTTAAGAGAGGAAAAAAAAGGTCTGAGTTCTGTCACCTGTGGGTCAGAGTGCAGGACAATTGGAGAAATGCACCGGCATCTGCAATTGAGAATGTTTCAAGAAATGGGGTGGCGAGAGGAAAGGCCATGGTGGAATTATCCATTAATATTCCTTAAAGATTTCAGTTTCTAGGTTAGTCCATTGGTGTATCTCTGTAACTGGTGCTGTCATGGGGTTCATGGGAAAGGAGAGAGAGGATAGGGGGTTTCAGGGAGAGGGAGAGAATGGTGAAGGAGTTTCATGAAAGTCAAAGGCTGTATTTGATTCTTTAAAGTTTAAAGGATAAGTTTGAAAGTACAGAGTTTATCCAACCCAATTGCGGAACCTATGAATTCTGCTGTTGACCAATAAGTGTTGCACAAACCAACTCGTGCCTTATTATGTATAGAAGATAGAATTATTATTATTAGTATTAGTATTAGTCCTATTATTATTCCTTATTCAAAATATGAATATTGGAGACTTGCTGGACAATGGATTGCCAAAATTTAATTATTAATCATTCATGTCATGTATATTGCATAACACCATCATTTGTTTGATTTTTCTTTTGTTTGGGTGCTTATACTGTGGTCCCTAAAGACCAAGTTATACGTTGGTTCCACAGCCATCATGCCTGGATGCCGCAATTTTATGACCGGATTTTTTAATTAATTTTAATTGCCCTTGTGATCAATTTTTTTAAAAAAGAAAATGATTTTGAGCTCAAATTCCTCAGAATTAACTCCATCAAACTGTCAATGTAGATCCGTCTTGGAGGGACCATGCTTTGAGGCAGTTTTGAACCTCTGAATCGCCCCTTTTTTTAATTTTGCATTACATGATAGTGAGCTAAAGATGATTTGACAGATTTGATATCCAATAACTCCTCCCTAGTTACACGTGGGAGCAAATGTATAATTGGGTCCTGCACGACCACTTAATTTTTTCGCCTTGTTATCTGGGGTACTTAACGGGGGTCTAGTTCATTATAAGCTGCAGAAACACAGTAGTTAGCATAGGTATCACCATTATGGGTGATTTGATTTCATTACCTTACCCTTCATTTTTTTTTTTTTTTTTTTGAAATCAATGGTAATGATTATACATTGGTTTCAAATTTTCCCATGTATCTAGGGAGTTGTATAAAATGTCAGATTCAATGGCTAAATTAGGGTTTATAAGGCAGGCCTTTTGTTATGGAACTTTTTACCATCTTACTTGTTTTTCTCATAGTTATTTATTTATTTTACATTATCCCTTGCAATTGGTAATTTATCAGAAATAGCAAGCAAACTAATATTTGAGATGTTACTGAATTAAGAGTCAAAATTTTATATTGGCTGCCTACGTAACACAACCCAACCTTTTTACCTGGGCATGGGACGGGTTAAGGGAAAGTTTAAGGTCATCACCCTTCTTAGATCAGCAAGGGTCAATATTGAGCCCGTACCGCTTTGTCTTAGTTATGGACGACTTAACTAGGCACCTACAGGATGAGGTATTGTGGTGCATGTTGTTTGCATATGACATAGTTTTGATCGATGAAACCCGAAACAACGTCAACACAAAGTTAGAACTTTGTAGGGATGCTCTAGAATCCAAAGGTTTTAAAATTAGCCGGACTAAAACAGAGTATATGGAATGCAAGTTTAGTAATAATAGGAGTAGAGATGAGGACGTAGTTAAGATTGATATCTATGAAGTACAAAAAAGATTGCACTTTTGATATCTTGGGTCGATGATCTAAGAAAATGGAGATTTTGAGGAAGCTGTCACACACAGAATTAGAGCTGGGTGGACGCCGTGGAGATGTGCAACTTGAATTTTATGTAATCAGCGCATACCAATGAAGCTGAAAGGCAAGTTCTATAGGACAGCTGTGACACCAGCTTTGCATGGCAGAATGTTGGGTAGACAAAAAACAATATACCCATAGAATGAGTGTTGTGGAGATGAGGATGTTGAGATGGATGAGTAGAAAGACAAAAAAGGATAGATTCGAAATGAATCCATTCGGGAGAATTTAGGTGTGGCACCAATAGGCGATAAGATGAGAGAGAGTAGACTTAGGTGGGTTGGCCATGTGTGGCTCCGACCAAGCACAACACCTATTAGGAGGTGCGAGTTAGTTCAAGTAGAAGGACGGAAAAAGGCAAGGGGTAGGTCCAAAAAGATGTGGTTGGAAGTAGTCCGAAAAGATATGGGGACTTATAGCCTCAATTATGGCCTTTAATAGAGCAGAATGACGGATCAGGATTCGTGTAGCCAACCCCAATTAATTGGGAAGAGGCTATGGTGATGATGACTAAATTAACAATCGGATGAATGTTAGGTTTCTGACAAGAAAATTTTGTTCTTATTTATCATATTCATATATTTGATGGCCAATCTGTATTTTTAGGATAAAAATTGATTTTGCAACACTATAAAGAAAATATTGAATGGCAATAATTTGTCAATTGGTTTACATCTTACAAATAATTATACCACGATTTGTGTTGACGTAAAATGCCATATGAGGTGACTTCTTGGAAATTTAATTTGCTAGAATTAAAGACTCAAAGAAGATGGCAGAAACATGGTGTTACCTCTAAGTCATCATAGGGCTAACCGGATTAAGGTTTTTGTATATGGTCTCTATGTGTGCATTTGGATCATGTTCTTTCCGTTTAAGCCTGTAATCTACTAAATCTGACAAGGGGATACTGAAATGCCTCTCTCTATTTCTTGATTGAGTTGTTATGTCTCCTTGGTTGTATTTGAGCTTAGAGCCAAACCTCGTAAAGACATTTTATAGTGGCCGAATTTACCTTCAGGAAGCAATCAGGGATTATTCATTGCATTTGTGTTGGTGCTGTTTGAGAGTGTAAATTGGTGTTGTAGATGTTGTACATGAATATTTTAAGAATGGTTTTATTTAAATGTACTTGGCACCTTACTAGTCTTGTTTGTCATATCGTTTGCCCCTTGGTTCATTTGTTCACATACTTCTGTTGTACTTTCCTAATGACAAGAATTGTCTCTGAGACCTAGTAATTTATGCCCCAGTATTCATGAAATACAGATTTGGTGCTATTTGCACAATCAATGCATTTTGTGATCAGTACTAATTTGGATGTTCTTACTCCTCAATCATGACTCATTGATGTGTGAAGGTATGTGTGTGCTGTCAGGAGGCCTCTTTGGGTTTCACGAGGAGTCAAATCTACATTAGAGGATAGGTTCTAGGATTCTGATATGGCTGGAAATCTTTCTTTTAGTCGCCCAAAAGTTATTCAAGAGGAGTGTTTTCAGCCATAGATCAGTCTGAAAATAATTAAATTTCCTTGAAACTTCTACCATATCTGTGAGGTTCAATGTTTACTTGAGATTTCTTGCAAGCCTTTCTCATCAACCATTTTATTCACATTTTTGAAAATTGTCATTGATTTTGGTCCACATTGAGTCTCAGTTCTCACCTATTAATGATTGATCAGATACGTCAATTTTTGGTATTTTTGTTTTTGGGACTGTTCATGAATCAGAAATTTGATGCCCTTGCTTTACTTGAAAAGTTTTAGTTCCCAATTACAGTGTCTGGCTTGCAGGATGAACATATTGCAATTAAGATGAGGAGTACAGTTCAATTATTACTTGAGATTCCTTGTCTTAATGTTACAAAATGGGGGTGTCAAAATTTCTGACACCCCCATTATGTTTTCTGTGTTGTATTTTCTTCCACAGTGTGTATAGGGAAGTGAATGTTGTGATGGATGTACCAGCTAATGAATGTGCTCTTTATATTTTATTGGTGGAGGGTAGTTTCGGTCATTAAGATGCCTTGACTCTTGAGATCTATTTGAACAACTTCACATGAATTTTGTAATGTCTGATTTTTGTAAAATTGTTTCTTTATGATAAAGAAGGTTGACAAATGCCATGAGGTTATATCAGGGGAAGTTTTTTGAATATTCCCTTTGGATAGTTGGAATCATGAGGTTGTGTCAACTGAAACATTCCAGGGGGCTGGGGCGCATCTTTGGAGAATTGCTAAGTATTGCTTCCCAAGTGGAAATCTACACAAGGGAAAATCATTTTGGCTTTATATGAGCACCTCCTTGGGAATTGTTATTATTCATTTAAGTGTGGAATGGAAGTACACGTTTAAGTCATGAGCGTAACTAATATATGTCTTTGAACGATAAATTTTTTTCTTAACTCAATAAATCCGGACCAATCAAAAAGGAAACTTCTACCCTTGCACTTCGGCTTGGTGCAACTTCTCTTAAGATTTTTTAGCATAAGTTATTGATCAGAGGTGCCCCTAGTTATTAAGTAAAAAACGTGTAGCCTCTTTTCAAGCCATTTGAATAACTTCTCCAAGCTTTTCAAAGATAGAATATTTTTTTTAATAAATCAAAGAAAAAATGGTTCTCTTTGCTTTCTATTTATGGCAGATATTCTATTTTAAGATATTGATTGTTTAAAATTACTGGATGAAGATGATCGATTTAAGTTACTGATGATGCCTTGAAGCACTGCTTGTGATCTTTTTTTGTTTTTGGGTGTTTGCGATTTAGTTTTAGCCTTTTTGAGATCCGAAATGACTTCCCTATTGTTAGTTGTATGTCCCTTGGTCTTGGTCTTCTTTAGGTCTACTCCAAGATTTAGACAAAGTTTGTTTACCCTGATGACAGCCAGTGGTGCTGACTGTTATGATAACATTATAATCATGACAGCAGCTATTTTAAGATGAGGGCCAATGCTGCTACCATACTGAACGCTACGGGTGAAAATAACTTTTTTTTCTGACACTAATATATTATATTCGCATTGCCACTTCTCCTTCTTCATATATAGGTAATGTATTTCTCTATTGGTTTGCCTCATCAAAACATTTATTTATGTACCATCTTTGCCTCCAATCCTGGCAGCTATGCTCTACATATTATTTATGCTGCAGTTTGGCTTATCACATTGCTTGATATGCTTCTGTATCGAGTGGAAAGATGGTTATAATATCTTAAGGTAGGATGCTCTTATTGTTTTTCAATTGTGATGAAAATTTGGCATATTACTACATCCAAGCCCCCAACCTCAACCGCAAAATGGTAATGCTTAATAATAAAACTAAGGGCTATTTGAGTTGGTATTTGTTTGATTTGTGGGTCTTCTAAGTTGAATCTGTTTTTCTACTTTCTGGCCAATAAAGTCCTGCATAGTTACTTTCTGGAGTTATAATTTCCAGGATCGAGAAAATATTGAACGGTTAGAAATAACGGGTGTTGGAGATCCTTCTGGTAGAGGCTTAGGGTTCAGTTATGTTCGTGTTGCTCCTAAGGCGCCGATCTCCAGTAACGTAGTGAAGAAAAAGGTAACTGTTGCTCGAGGAGGCTCCACAGTCACTGGAACAGATGCTGACCTTCGTAGATTGAGCATGGAAGCAGCACGAGAGGTATGTCTTCATCTTTGACTTATGATATCGCCATGCATATTGCATGCAAAAATTTGTTGGTGGTGAAAATCCTAGAATGATTTTTAAAGATGTCTTAGGTACTATATCTTGTATATCAGGGCTGATAGACTTACTTGACGTGATTAGATTGTGTGCACCAACTTGAGGGAGACCTAAACGAGATTCAACATAATTTTTTAATAGTGGCTTAAATGGGATTTTTTTTTTTTGGTAAAGATGCAGTACATCGGAGACATTCCTGTCCTTAATTTCATGCCTTTTCCCTTTTTGGACTTGTTTAGATAACGCGAGTTTTAGTCCTTTTTATTGCTAATTTAGGGAATTTTAATTTATAAAAAAATAAGGGAATTTTAGTCCTTTATAAGTGCTTATGCCTCACTTAGATGTCTAACACGCTAAGGCAAGAAAAGGTATCCATGTGCAGCTTATCTTGTTTTAGAATTTAGATGCTTCTTTTCCTCTAGATTGAACTCACATCCAAGATTTGATTCATTTGATCTAAAGTTCATAGCGTAAAAAATTTTGTTGGTGTTAAAATTATCACCTTGAATACTTGAGAGAGAAAAACAAGTTGTGGCACGCATAGAAAGGGATGGAGAGGAAGCCAAAGAAGAGTGATGTGACCAATTCATTCATGAGCGAGGAGCTGCACTCAAAGATATTATTTATATTGTGACTAGCCCTAAATAATGGAGAGTTTGATAATGGCACAAATAAATTCAGAAATTACATAATTTTCTTTACAATGAACATGAACTACATATATCACACCTGACCAATATGACTAACACTTCCTCAAAATTTATACATCGTGTTTTAACATGACAACTTTGTCCTTCAAATACTGATGTCAGTCTTTGATAACCCTTTTGTAAATATGTCTCCTATTTGATCTTCTAGACCCACATGCGTTGTTTCAATTTCTTCACCTTCAATCCTTTCCTGCACAAAATGATAATCAATCTGAATATGTTTAGATCTATCATGAAATATTGGATTTTCTATCAAGGCTAAGGCACTCTTGTTATCACTAAACATTCTGGATCTTCGAGTTTTCATGCCCAATGTGGTCGTCATACTGCAGATCCATAACATCTTCGATACATCCTAATGCCCGACATTCAGCTTCAGTACTTGATCTGGCTACTATCTTCTGTTTTTTACTTCATGTTATCAAGTTTTTCCCTAGATAAACATAAAATCCAGAGATTGGTCTTCTTGAATGGGTCACTAGCCCAATCAGTGTCTGAATATCCCATTGTTGATTCAATTTCCAAATTCTTCACATCATTTTTATGTTAGACTATACTATGACTCACTGTTGCTTTAATGTATTTGATTATTCTCTTTAAGGCTTCCATATGAGATGAATTGGGCATATGCATAAATTGACCTACCTCATTCACTGCATAGGATATATCTGCTTGTGCTAGTGTGAGATATTGTAAAGCCTCTGCAGTACTCCTGTTCTTCACTTCTTCTCTTAGCAATTCTGCTTCATCCCTGCTTTAGCATTTTTTTCATGGCAACAGGTATTCCAGAAGGCCTACCAGTTCACGATATTAATTTTTCATAACAAATTTAAGGCATACTTCTGTTGAGATAGCTTAATTTATTAGCATCTCAATCTGCTTCTATCCCAAGGAAGTACCGTAGTTAAAATCTTTCATTTAGAATTTATTGTCAAGAAATGTCTTCACATTAGTAATCAACACATATGAACTAACTATAATTATAATATCATCTACATATAGAAACACAATTATAATGTCAGGTTCACTTCTTTGGATGAACAGGGACCGGTCAACTGTTCCTCTCTTAAATCCTCGCTCCTTTAATACATTTTGAAAACTTTGAAACCGTGTTCTTGATGCTTGCTTCAATCCATAAATGGAGCCATTCAATTTACGTACATACTCTCTTGATTCAATGTTCACTAAATCCCGGTGGTTGCTCCATGTAGGCCTCCTCTCTTAACTCCCCATGAAGAAATGTGTTTTTTACATTCAACTTGTAAAGTGGCCAATCATAAGCAAGCGTAATAATGAAATAATGCTTACTAACACAATCTTAACAACTGGACTGAAGGTTTCTTCATAGTTGAATCCTTGTTATTGATTAAATCCTTTAGCTACCAGCCTTGCTTTGAATATCGATGTATTTCGATCTGATTTCACCTTATATATCCATTTGCAACCTACCGCATTTTTATCTTCTGGTCTTCTAACAATCTCCCATGTATTATTGACGTGCATGACCTGGATTTCTTCTTGCATAGCTTTAATCCATCTCTTATCCTTTGTGGCCACTAAGTGTGTTGATAGTTCTCTAATCTTAAGGATCTCACTGAAGAATACTTGATATTCATGAGTGACACCTCCATAGCTTACCCATCTATCTATAGGATGTTTAATGTGAGTCAACCTCCTCAATGTAGCAGCCTCAGTATTTTCATCAACTGGAGTGCTTACCATGGTCTGATTTCATATGCTCTATGGCCTGGTTTGTGTGTTCATTTGCTGGACTTTTTTATGTGCTTGCTTGCTTCGCCACCTTGCTCTTCTTTTGTACACAATTGATGTGTCCCATTTTGTGTTGAGCCCCTACTTTGGCCTGTATGCTGGTCATCCTCGGAAAATAGCATAAAGTCTTCTCTGGATTACAAGGAGCAATATCTTCATCATCTCCACCTTTCTCAACATTGTCTTCAACAAATTTGTCCATCTGATGTTGACTAATGAAGAATGGTTGACCATCATTCTTGTGTTCCTCTCTTTCATTTGAACACGGACTTGCACCTACAGTATCGTTATTTGGAGGAGCAAATATTTTCAACTCATTAAATGTTACATGTCTAAAAATAAAATCAGCATATTGAAGATGAAAGATAACTGGACCCTGAAAGAACTTGGACACCTCTTGAATGATTATTGTCTTTCGGTAACTCCCTTTATCATTAAGCAAAAACTCCTCTACTATAGTGAAAAAAAGAGATGATAGGTGATCATGTTGCCAAATGGTCCTCGAAGCTTTAAAGTAGAAATTCTTTTCTTTCGCAGACAGTAACGTCTATAGCCTTTATAATCATCTGAATATCCCACTTACACATTTCTGCCTTAGGATCAAGTTTATTCCTTCGACTAGTATCGATATGGATATAACGCCAACATCCAAAACTCCCTCAAGCTAGAATTGTCAGGAGTTCTTCCCAGTAGTGTGATATGGAAATTTCCCATCCAATACATCAGTTGGAAGTCTATTTATCAAGAAGATGGATTTGTGGAAAGCTTTACTCCATAAAAATTCTAGAACTCCATTACAAAACATACGAGATAATCCAACTTCATTTACATGTCAATGTTTCCTTTCCACACTCCATTTTTCTATGGAGTATACGGACAGGAAATTTATTGCTCTGCCCCGATGTCCCTTAGGTAAATGAAATGAGTACTCTCGCCTCCATCACTAAGAAAGTACAAAAGTTTCTTACAGAAGTGATTTCAAACAAACAACTTGAAATTTCTAAATGTCTCAAACACATGAAATTTTTTATTAAGGAAGAAAATCCATATATCACGTAATAGAGGGAATTAGAAGGAGATGAGTTGGCGCTAGACCCCGTACATCAGAATGCACTAACTCAAGCAGAGACAAAGCTCTTTTATTAGTGTACACAAAAATCAACTTGACATGTTTACCCAGTTGACAACCATGACAAATAAGTTCACGAAGACGATCAATATCCAGATGAAATAGGCCCTTGTTTATACAACTTATTTAAAGATTCAATACTACAATGAACAATCTATAATGCCATACATTAGCATCCTTATTGACATGACAAGACAACCAGATTTTGGAACTTCTTTGACTCATCGTCGATTGTGTACCACACTCCGTGTCATGAACTGCTAGCGAATGTGATCCCCAATAGTTGGTCCTTAATAAAACACAATCGGGAGTAAATACAAAGAAGAAATGATTTTCTCTTGCTAGTTGTGACACAAAAATAAGTTTATGTTTGCAATTATGGATGAGGAAAACATTTTGAGATTCATAGGACCTTTAGAAGACTGAATTGTGACATCCCAACTTGTGTGTTATGCTGAGAGGACCCATCTCCAATTACAGTAGATCCACTACCTGAGTAAGGGACAAGCCAGGAGAACAAACATGAATTTCCTGTCAAGTAGTTGATTACTCCACTATCAACAATCCATGTAGCTTCAGATGGAGATGTAATGGCGAGATTCTCCATAGATGTATTCAACATAGCTAGTTGTTCTCCAATATTATGAACTCCACCTTCATTATTTACAACCTTATCAACAGGAATATTTATAGCAACATGCTGGTTGCTCCTATATTGTGGTCCTGGGTATCCATGGTATCTATTATAACAGTTAGCAGCCGAGTGATTATGCCTTCCATATATCTAACACGTTATACCACTATTCCCTTGACTGGAACTCCCATTATTATTATTGTTAGGTGGAGCTAGGATGCCATGCTCAACAGTATTTCCATAATATCCACCTCTACCATGATACCACATCCTTTCTCATTTCTTCATCTGCCTTTACCTCCACGAAAACCATTTCTAGGAGATGAATAATTGTTGTTGGTAAGCAAAACATCATAAGAATTGACACTTGATTGTTGTCCCGTCCTTTTATTAGGGAACATAGCTTCATACTGAAGAAGTAGAAGAAGTAATTCTGCAAAAGTGGGATACAGTGGTTTAGAGGTAACACTGGTGACAAAAGTCTCATATTAATCTCCAAGACCCTTCAAGGCAATGTAAATTTTGTCAGTATCACTAACATAATACTGAATCATAGCAAGCTAATCATATATTGTTAGGATTTTGGCTAGTTACTCAGATCGAGACTTATCTTCCTTTTTGCAATTCGAAGGTTCCTGGCTCAAGTGCATTAGACTAGCCTGGGACTGCTGAGCATATGGGTTTTGTAATTCTTTCCATGATTCTTTAGCAGTGTCTCTATCGACCACTTCTGCTATTATATCATCGAACAACGTATAATTAATCTACCCAATTAATTATTGATCCTTGACAAGCCAATCATGATATTCAGGTTACAACTTTTTCACACTTTTTCTTTTGCACTCACTTCCTCTTTGGTGATGAACTGTGGTGGTACCTTGCATGATCCATTATGTGACCTATCAATCATAGGCTTCTGATGAACGAAAGCATAACTCCTTTCCATACAATGCAATTGGAAGAAGAAAGTTCAATGATAACTTTTGGGAAAGGAATATTGATGAATCCTCCTGAACAGCCACCTGAACCTGACCCTTTAATGGATTGGGGAGACTAGAAGATTCCATGGTATTAAATGAGTAGAAGGTAATGGAAAGAAGGTTTTTCTTTTTATCCCTTCTTTTGTTAAAAAAAAAAGAAAAGGAAATTTACTGTTCAAATTTGAACAATAACTAGGGTTTACTATTTACATGAATATTAACTAGGGTACTGTTCACATGAATAGTACTAGGGTTTGGTATTTACGTGAACAGTGACTAGGGTTTATTATTCACTCCAAGGTAAAAATTTAGGAAAAGTGATTTTGAGAAAATAAGAGATTTAGAACTTGAAGAGATTTTGATGGCAGAGTAAAGAGATGTAGGAGAGATTTTGATACCTTTGGTCAAACGGTCACACTAGTGTTTGGACCTTGCTCGGATACCATGTTAAAAAATATCACCTTGAATACTTAATATTGAAAAGCAAGTTGTGGCACAGGTAGAGAGGGATAGAGAGGAAGCCAAATAATGATCTGACCCCAAATTTAATCATGACTAAGGGGCTGCACTCAACAATATTATTTATATCGTTTCTAACCCCTTATTAATTAAGGGTTAGATGAGGGTAAAAATCATCATCATCATCGTCAGTCATCATCGTTAGAGCCTTTTCTTAACTAATTGGGGTCAGCTGCATGAATCCTGGTCTGCCATTTTGCTCTATTAAGGGTTACCATCATTGAGGCCATAAGTCCTCATATCTTTTTTCACTACTTCCAACCATGTCCTTTTGGACCTGCCCCTTGCCCTTTTAGAGCCTTCCACTTAAACAAACTCACACCTCCTGATAGGTGATGTACTAGGTTTGCGCAACACATGGTCAGCCCACCTAAGTCTACTTTCTCTCATCTTATCGCTTATTGGTGTCATGCCTAAATTCTTTCAAATGCTCTCATAAATTGTCCTTTACAATGAACATGAACTACAAGTCCTCATATCTTTTTTCACTACTTCCAACCATGTCCTTTTGGACCTGCCCCTTGCCCTTTTAGAGCCTTCCACTTAAACAAACTCACACCTCCTGATAGGTGATGTACTAGGTTTGCACAATACATGGCCAGCCCACCTAAGCCTACTTTCTCTCATCTTATCACTTATTGGTGCCACGCCTAAATTCTCCCGAATGTACTCATACATTGTCCTTTACAATGAACATGAACTACAAGTATAATAATAATTTACAGCAATATACATAATTACCCATTTTCCCCAAACCAATATAACCAATACTCAGAGATTGTGATATTTGAATATTTAGTAGCATATTCTTCTACTAATTCATTGTAAAATTCATTGGGTGAGCAGGCATCGACTTCAATGCCGACAGTACGAGTGTTTTAATATTTTGGTGTTTAGTTTTAGCTACTACCACGAATATGTCATACAGTTTTGTTGAATCGAAGAAACATTGACTGGAATGCAAACATTACAGATGTCTGGGCCTAGCTCATGTTCACCTGTCAACCTCCATCTTCGTTTGGGCTTCCACTTTAGCACCAGCTGAGAATCAAGGCCCCATCACTTATCCTGATAAGCATTTTGAATATGGTCAATATCTTATGCATGTGGGGAACTGTAATGGATGTGGGAATCCATCATACACAACCATTTCTCCTTCATTAGATCTCCCACTATCTTGTGAACCGGCAAGTAAGGATAGCAAAATATTAACAAGTCTTGTATAATGTAGGGAATCTCGACTAACTCTTCTTTTTAACAGCTTTCTTCTAGTTAGAAGTCAACGGTTCTTATAACTATTTTCTATTACTGTAATTTGACAAGGGCTTGGTGCATTCTCATGCATAAATATTGAAATTATCAAATGGCATGATGCATAACTATGATCTCTGCTTTGCAAATAGTTTTCCTACTATCTTTTTTGGGAATCTTTATTATGTCAGAAGCCCATGTGTCATTGTCTGCATTATTCCTCTTATTGTCCTATCTATATTTTTAAAAGGTACCCAATTTCAGGTGCTACTTAAGTTCAAAGTTCCTGAAGAACAGATTGAAAAGATGACTAGGTGGCATCGTATTGCCATGGTCCGGAAACTTTCAAGTGAGCAAGCTGCATCTGGTGTCAAAGTAGATGCTGCTACCCTCAACAAGTTTGCACGGGGCCAACGCATGTCATTTCTTCAGCTTCAGCAGCAAACTCGAGAAAAATGTCAAGAAATTTGGGATCGTCAGGTGCAAAGCTTATCCCAAGTAGAGGGTGAGGAGCCTGAGAGTGACTCTGAAGCAAATAGTGACCTAGATTCATTTGCTGGGGACCTTGAAAATTTACTCGATGCTGAAGAATGTGAGGAGGGAGATACAGGGTCAAAAAAAAATAAATTTGAAAGTGTCAAGGGACTTGGAATGCGTCGACGTCCTTCCCAAGCTCATGCAGAGGAAGAAATAGAGGATGAAGCTGCTGAAGCTGCAGAACTTTGCAGGATGCTTATGGATGGTACGGCATTTTGGTCTTTCATGAACAAAGGAATAGCTTTTCTAACAAATAATTGGGTAGTGAACCTCCATATATATGATGGTTTAATTTCAATGTTAAGAAAGATTTTGTGGGAATCTACTTAGTGGACAGGATGTGAAATAGGAAGATGTCATTTTCATTGCCTGTGTGGATTATGAGTTTTCATCTTACCCAGGATATGCAATTGTTAACTACCAAGAACAAACGGATATATGGAATTCTTCTTTGCTCAAGTTTTTGTGCTCTTGGTCTATCTTATTGATATGAATCTTTATTTTTTGAAATGAAAGGGCATATAAATTTTTACAAAAATGCATAAAATTGCATTTTTGTTAAATTTGTTTACAATTGTCAATATATTATCATTTCCACTATTTTAACATTTATGCTAAAGCGTGTTCTATTGACTAGAAAATATAGTGTTACCATTGATAATATTACATTACATTATTGCTAGTCAATTCAGTAATATATTTGTAAGAACATTCAAAATTTTATTTTACAAAATTTGCCTAATGAACTTCTGGATCTAATTAAAATAGAATTATGTGACAAAGTCATCTGGCTTGAAAAAAGCTGGTGACCATTTCAGAAAGTCTCAAAAACATTTTGTATTTTAGAAGTTGGTACTGGAGCAAAACAAACTTGACTCATACAAGCCTTCTTTAACTGAGAAACTGGATCATTAAGCATCTCGCCAGCCATTACTTTCTTTGATTACATTTTACCCATTCGGTATTATTTCGGCATTGCATTGTATCTTCTTGATTTGATATAATGTGTTATATTCCTTGATTTGATATAATGCGTTATATGTAAATAATTATGTGGAGTATTTGCCAGATGATGAGGTGGGCTGGAGGAAAAAGAAGAAGACAAAAGTGGCTGGAAAGGATGAAACAGCCCTTGGAATAATGGACTCGACAGTAGGTTATGTTGCTGGAAATGGAGACCATTTCAAAAAAGCTAAGAAGGTTGTTAAACGCATCATTCGCACCCCTCAACCAGATGGCACATTTACCTCTAAGGAGGTTGTCATCAATGACCCAAAGGAGGTAAAAGTTACTGAGCCTACAAACGCTTCATCTTTATATAGTTTGTATGTATTCTAACATGCTCCCAAAATGTTTCATGTGATCTATGCTATGACTGGATTTCTTATCTATTAAGTAGGATGGCTGGATTAGATGATGAAGAGCGAAATTACGGAGAATATGTCTCATGAGAAGCTTTCACATTGTTTTGGGTACAGGTCGAGAAACTTCTTGCTAAAAAAATCCTTCCTGGGAAAGGAATCATGGGGAATGAAAAGAATGAGGGTGCTCGCACCATATTACCACCAAAAAAAAGTAAAATTATTGGCGATGGAGTCAAGGTACCATTTTAAAAATTTTGTAGCCTTATTTGACATTTACTTGCCAATGTAATCTGTGCGGTCTATGTTTTATTTTTTTCCTATGCTTATTACAGTAAGTTGAACTAATTATATTCTTTATTGTGTTTTATGTTCACATTTTTTTTGAAACTTTTTATGTTAACAATTTTGTTGTCAGCCTTGAGAAGTTTTAGTAATGGCCCAGGAGATGCCCAATCCCCTCTCTGAGTCGGTTTACTTGAGAATTGAAGACTCAAGCTGCAGCTTTCCTATTTGACAAAAAATAAAATTAGAATGTCCAGAAAAGTGAAAATGGGAAATACAAAAAATAATCAGAACTATCAGAACGTACTACACAGAATTCATAGTATTAAAATTATCAGGTTTGATCACGTGTCATGAGTTTTTCCAGGCATTTGTAACATATTGAAATGGTCCCTTGCAAAATGTTCAAACAATAGGTAAATATGGCTACAGTAAAATTTGAACACTATAATTAAAAATCTATTGCTAAAGAATAGCAAATGGAAACAATCACCAAACAGTACGAGTGGGGCTATCGTCCTGAATTCTACTTTAGAACTTAAGAACAATATACAAATCCATTGTTTTTTCATGGGATAGGCAAGCGATTTGTCTACCTGGGAACATCAGAATTGTTGTTATCGACTATTTCTCTAATTTTATTAAGTAAATGCATACAATGAGACTATTTACTTTTGATACAAGGAGGTCACAATCACCATTGACCGTCGGATTTGAAATCGAGTGGTTGAGAACATGTTACATCTAATAGCTTAAAATGATTGTGACCCCTTGTACCCAAAATAAAAGGTTTCATAGTATACAATCCCTATTCCTAAATGTAAGTTAATGTTGCCTGATATGGATTCTCACCCCTGCAGTTGACCTTCATGTTTTTCAAACTTCTATATACATTGAAAGCATCTATGTGCATGAATATAAAGTTTTGCTTACCAGACAAAAGAAAAGAAAAAGATTGTTAGTTTCTCCACCACTACCATCTACCAAATATGTCTTCGTACCTTAATAAACATTTCAAGATGTATAGTACCAACTGCTTGCCAGGCCAAGTTTGGTCACATGGGGAGGAGCATGTCTTAGATTGCTGATGTGCAAATCATTAAGTTAATTTGATGAGACTTTGTCCTTGTTGTTTGTTGTTCTAGGTTTTCAAGGAAAAGAAACAGAACGAGAAGCCAGTTAGGGAAAGCTTCGTCTGCGGAGCTTGTGGTGAGGTGCGTCACTTGTTCCTGATGCATCCATTACTTCTTAAAATTGGAGTGATTTCTGAAGTGAATATTGGCCATTGTTAAAACAGTTGGGACATATGAGAACCAATAAGAGATGCCCTATGTATAAAGAAGAGCAAGAAATCCACATCCAACAACCAGTGCCAGAGATCAAACCAAGGTTAGCTACTTCTTTCGATGCCCCAAACCCTTCTCCCCATCCGAAGCTTGCGATGAAGAAGAAGCCACCTAAAAGCTCGGTCACAATGGCACCTATACAGATTACACAGACTCAAATTCAACAGAGTGAGCCCAGAATTGGGGAGCAATTGAGTGTTATTTCTCCTGCAAAATCTCTACCTTTGAAGTTCAAATGTGTCTCTTCTTCTGATATGGCTATTGAGAAGAGCATACTGCTCTCTCAAATCTCTGATGCAGAAACAGGGAAAAAAGATCAAACTAAGATCAATAAGATAAAACTCCCCATCAAAATGAAACCCGATGACCTCCAACCTGACACACCAAAAACCTCGGCTTCAACACCAACCTCAGTTGCAGGAGACCAACGCCCCAAAAAGATTATCATCAAGCAGCCAAAGGTGCACCCAAATGGTGATACAATCAAAAGACTAGTTGACATCGCAAGGGAAGAGGACCTGAGAAAGACCCAGAGAATGGTTGAGGATTCGAGAATGGAGAAACAGAGACTAGAGAGCAAGCGGCTGGCAGCAGCAGCTAGAGAGAGGGTCAGGGAGGATTGGAGATTATGGGAAGAGGAAGAGAAGAGGAGGGCTTTAGAGAGGGCCAAGGAAGATGGGAGGAGGCAGAGGATGGAAGGGGAGAGGTTGAGAGCTGAAAAGCGATTGCAAGAAGAGCAACAGAGAGTTGCCGATCAGCTTAGGAGGTATAGTGAGACAAAGCATGTGGGCAGAATTGATGGGAGAGGAGATAGGCAGAAAGTGAAAAAGAAAAAGAAAAAGAAGAAAGAAAAGGTGAAAGATGAGTTTGGAGAGGATTACAGGGGAAAAAGGAATGATAGAAGGATACCAGAGAGGGACAGGGCAGCAAAGAGGCGCCCTGTGCTTGATGCTGGGCGCTACGCCTCAGAGCATGGCCCCCAAACGAAGCGTCGACGTGGAGGAGAGGTACATTTTAATGTTTTTTTATGCTTGTGGATATTTGGAAGGCTGTTTATGTCGTCCTTTGTTTCCACCATCAATTTTATCGGGGTTAAGAAAATTGATGTTAAGGGAATCATGAAATGTTATATGCTTCCTGTATTATGTTTTTCTTTTCCAGAGAAGTAACAAACTTCCTGAACTATGTTGGTCTTATCCTTTCTTTTTCCATGTTTCCCCTAACTAATTATTTTTGAATGGCAAACATGAGGGAATTATGAAAATTTTGAAAAAAAATTATATGTACTTTTTATAACATTTTATGTACAAAATATCATCTGTTTCAAAATGGACAAACTTGTACAATTCTTTGGATGAAAAATTGGGTGTTTAGTGGAGCTCTGCTTGCAATTTTCATTTTCAAACAAGGAATTCCTTGTTTTAGTTGTGAAAAAATTAAGAGATTGCTGAGAAAGAATTAATAATACCCCCAAAGAAAATGAAACTGAGGTGCATCTTACACACAACATCCATTTATATGCATGTGCTTATGTAAATACATACATATAGGCAAATTCTGATCTTGACTACAAATTTCCTGTGGCCATCGACCTCTAATATTGTATACTTTGGCAGGTTGTCTTGTCGAACATTTTAGAGGGCGTCGTGGAAAGACTTAGAGAGAGATACGACATCTCGTATCTCTTCTTGAAACCAGTGTCGAAGAAAGATGCACCAGATTACCTAGACATAATTGATAACCCAATGGATCTCTCTACTATTAGAGAGAAAGTGAGGAAAATGGAGTATAAGACCAGAGAGGACTTCAGGCATGATGTATGGCAAATAGCTTATAATGCACATAAATATAATGATGGCCGGAATCCCGGTATTCCTCCTCTCGCAGATCAGTTATTGGAAATATGCGATTATTTGTTAGACGACGAGGATGTGGCCTTGACCGAAGCTGAATCAGGGATTGAGTTGAGAGATCATTGATGACGAAAGAGAAAAATTATAGAGTTTTGTCTCTTTGCTCTGCCACCAAGTAGGTCGTCAGAGCGCCATTGGGCGGAAATGTAAATTACAGGCCTTGTATATGAATGTGTTTATTAATGAGTAGTTTGGGTGATAAATCCCATTGTTTACTTATATTTGTTTATAATCTTATTTTTCTTTTCCTTTCCCTTTGGTGCTTTAATAGCAATCATAGTCTCTCTTACTTCTTAGCAATTATTTAGAATGTAATCTGATTGAAAAACGCATCAGATTGGGGAAAAGAAGCTCATAAGAAAATGAGAGATGGAGGAAAAATTAAGTAAAAAATATTGCAAAACATAATATTTGTGCTTATGAAATCGTCAGGAAAATTTCTCAACAGAAAAAGCAGACAGAAAAAGGTCTTGCATTTTTAAGGGCTGAGACATTAGTAGAAAGTGAAAGCTATACGGAAGAACTAGCATTGAAAAATTTAAAGAACAAAAGAAAAATATACAATGAGATCATTTATTTGTACAAGGTAATCATCTAATAAAAAATATTTTTAAAATAAATTGTTCAAAATATCCACAAAAATTTTTCAAGGGTATTTTGATCAATTTATTTTTTGTAAATTATTTTTTTGATATTTTTTTGATATTTTTTTATTTTTTAAAAATACACGTTTAAAATTTCAAGTTATTTGGATTTATAAAAAAAAAAATTAAAATTAAAATATAAAATAAAGCCGTGACGGTTAAATCGATCCAGATTGAATCTGGACGGTTGGGCTTATATGTTCATATGAGTTAGTGAGTTAATCTCATCATTTTTAAAATATATATATATAATTTACAACTAAAAATATATAGTTATATTTATTTAAATATTTATTTAATTAATATAGTATATATTAAATATTATTTATATAATAATACTATTTGGGTCGGGTCCACATAGATCCAGATCCATCCCGCAAGGTCCAATTCTTGGACCGATACCAGGACCAGGGTCGAGTATTACTTGTTGGGTTCCGCGTTGGGTCTGGATTCATTGCCACCTTTACATATCTCAACTAGGAGATCAACCATATTACATAACTATTCCAATTCATGGTCAGCTGTTTTTTAATGGCACTTCCTAAAGTTATAGTAAAAGTAATAAATCAACATATTTTGATAAAAAAAATTGCCATGAAATTAAACCTTGGAGCCTCTCAAATGGAGATCGTTGACCTAACTGGGACTCTACTTCCCTCTTAACATTTAAGAAAAATACGAGAAGATGGAAGAAATGGCAAAATACTTTACACATAAGTTCCTAATTCCTTGCAGTAAAATGCTGAGCAACAATCAGGAAGAATGCCATGCTACAAGGGGTTCTTCTTGACAAGGGATTCTTCTAGGTTAAACCCAAATTCCATGTTCCATAATTGGCATAGTGTAAAATAGAGTACCTCGCATGCTACATATCTAAGCATGTATGCGGATGAAAATATATTTTACAAAAAAAACAGGTCATCGAATTAGTGACGGATTTGGTCTAGTCAAAATTGGTCCAATTATCAATAAAATTGATTGGACGGGATTCTAAAAAAAATAAAAGAAAATAGAAATAAAAAAAATAGAGGTAGTTAAAGAATATAAAATATAGAAATTTTTTTCAAAGTGCCCAAAAGAGATGAATATGTTAGAACCATCCCAACTCAAGACCATGTGTTGTTTTATGATTATTTTGAGATTAAATCAAAAGAGGGTAAAATGTTAAATTGTTAAACACTTGTGGGTAATTTGATAATATATTAAAACTTTTCCCATTATTTACCCATTTGAACTAGTATGAACCGGCTGATCTGATCAGCTAAAATCAGTCAGATATTGATTTTTTACTTGATTTTTAGTAAATCTAATTTTAGATAACCTAGAGGAAAAAATTTAAAAAACATCAAAACCAGTATTTTTTTTATTATTACAATTTCTCAATTATTATATGATGATTTCTTTAGAGAAATTATCGTAAATATACCTTAATTTAAGCTTAATTTGAAAAAAAAAAAAACCCAAACTTTTGTTTATCTCTTCTGTATCATTTTTCCTCATTTTCGGTTTTTTTTTTTTACCAAAATGACATTCACGGTAGTCGTATTACCGTAATACTTAGATAATTTTATATGGTACTTTTAGTACCGTAATACTGAGGGCATTTTATATGGTACTTTAAGTACCGTAAACTTACACTAACCATGATACGGCATTTTACGTATCGTAAACACTAACCCATTGTATATGGCACTTAAAATACCATAAACCTGTTTATGTTTGTCTCTTTCATCTTTAACTATTTTTATGTTTATCTATTTTCTCTCTCTCTCATTTTTTTTAATATTTATCTCTTCTTTCTCTCTCTAATTCTTTTTTATCTCTTATGTCTCTCTCTACAATCTCATCATTGTTTCCTTAGAGAGTAATCAAACACTGACTTCTGCTATGCAAAACAGAGGACATGATCTATCTAAGGAAACGATGATGAGATTGTAGAGAGATAAAGAAGAGAAAAAAGAATTAGAGAGATAAAGAAGAGATAAATATTAAAAGGAATTATAGAGAGAAAGAAGAGATAAACCTAAAAAGAATTAGTAATGAAATAGATAAACATATTGAGAAAAGGATTTACGGCATTTTAAGTGCCGTATAAGATGGGTTAGTTGTTATAGTACTTAAAATGTAGTATAATGGGTTTTAACTTTTACGGTACTTAAAGTACCGTAATTGGCTTCACGGTCATGACCAAAGTTTTACGATACTTAAAGTACTGTAATATTACTTGAAGTTACTATGGTATTTAAAATACCATATAAAATGATATGTATTATGGTAGTAAGAGTACCGTAAAGGTCATTTTGGTCCAAAAAAAGCCGAAAATAAGGAAAAGGGTATAAACGAAAGTTTAGAGCTTTATTCCAATTAAGCTTAAATCAAGGTATATTTATGATAATTTCTCATTTTTTTACTTTCCATATATAAAAATAAATAAGAATATCTAAAAATAGCATCTCTTATATATAGGGCACCAAAGGGATATTCAATGAATGGAATTGGGATATTGATGGATGCATTGGATCACATCGACCAAGATACCCATCTGCAATCCGAGCAGTTGGACCTGTTTGTCTAGTCGATGAAAAATTTGAAGAAAATTTAATTGGAATCATATAGGTGATGTGCATGGTCGAGTCAAAATCAATTTGATCACGAGTTGAATTGGTTGATCTGAATTTTAATAAATTAATAAGAATAACAATAATAATTTTAAAATATTAACATATTGCAAAAAAAAAATTCCAACTATATTTGGCCAGTTTAATCGGGCAAAAACCAGTTGATTTGCCTGGCCAAAATCCATTAATCATTGTGTTTGGCTACTTTTTAGCTAGATTAGATTGATATTGATAATTATGTTAATGACAACCGTGGCCACCATCAAGGTCCAATCTATAGCTGGATGGTGATGGTGAGAATGTAAAGGGTGCGGTTTGTATA
The DNA here is from genome assembly GCF_054954075.1 of Amborella trichopoda. Taxonomy (NCBI): domain Eukaryota; kingdom Viridiplantae; phylum Streptophyta; class Magnoliopsida; order Amborellales; family Amborellaceae; genus Amborella; species Amborella trichopoda. Next base: position 45,090,670 of record NC_142340.1, on the reverse strand, counting down.
GAGCCTGCGCTCTAAACAATCAAATTAGAACCTACTTTCAAATAGTGTCGAGAAATGTGATTTCAATATTGGAAATCTTTGTGACAGTCTTAAAATATATTTTTAGCTTTAATTATAAAGTTTAAAGCTTCAAATATAGTGTAGATTGACCGATCTATAAAAACTTGAAAATCTTGAAAATTGTCAGTCCAAAAATGCGTTACAAAATACACTATTTTGAAAACCTGAAATCCATTTTTTTCTCATGTCCATGCATCTTGATGTCTAGATATTCAATTTGATTGGGAATCAAAACAACATCTTCTAGTGAAATTTTTGAGGTAGGCTCAAATTTAATTGTTTAGAGTGACTCAATATAAACCTTTCTCATTCATTAATTGATAATTGGATATCATATAATGGGACCTACCTCCTCCAATACTATCCAACCCATTGATGGGGCGATGATGACTACAAGTCATGGAGGTTTCATGACCACGTGGATACTCTCAAATGGGCCTAAAACATATTAAAAAACTTAGCTTTCTCTTGTTATAAAAGAAAATATCATTCTACCTTACAAAATCACTAAAATATTAAATGATCTCAATTGGGACATTGTGAGTATTAAATTCTAAGTTTTATTTCAATCAGTTTTCATTGTCAAAAAAATAAGGTAAAGAATGAAGCAATTGCCAATTAAGAACCTTAAACAAGCAATTCCATTTCAATAATGTAGCCCACTTAAGTGACCTAGCCAAATGATGATAATACACTTGGTTGTAAAACTCCTAAATAACACTTACCTCTATTTTGTATTCTATACCCTTGTTCAATATTATTTAATATTGTACAACTAAAGTATTGTCATAGGCTTGGACCACTTAATTGGGCTAAATTACTAACATACTCCTTGTTAAGATTTGTAATGTTGAATGTAGACAATTTGATGTTCTTTACTATATTTTTTTGAAGAGGTACTTGATCGAGATGACACTTAAAATACTAGCACTTATATTATATAGGAGGAATTAACCAACATAAGCATATTTTACATTTAATTGATATTTCCCCTACTATGAAGTATGCTCTATAAATGTGATCTGCCTTTGCAAGTATATCTGCTCCAGCCTTTAAAGGATATCTGTTCCAACAAAAAACGATGGATTAGTTATCATTAGAGAATTCTATGCATGATTAAATGGCAATTTTTACGTCATTATTGGTCTAAAAGACGAGCATGCGTTGTCTATGATTTTGAGTGGTACACTTGAGCCTTTAACATAATCTTCGTTGCATGCTTCTTTCATGTTCATAGGCATTCTTTCCATGTGAATAACCTTTGTTTTTTGTGTGTTCATCGTGTAAAATCTCTTTAAATTCTTGGTTACATGTTTTTTATGATTTGTATTTGCAAATGGATACAAGAATACAAAATTTCTCTTTTTCATAAAAGAATACAAAAATGATAGGACATGGGGAGAGATTGAATAATAAAATCTTGAATTTTGTACAAGCCAAAGATGCAGCAAGAGATTGGGATCGCGCGATCCTTGCACGCTTATTATTCACTTTGTTATTCCCGTGCGCGATCATCGAGAGATCAGGATCGCTTCTTATTCCCTCACGCGATCACCTTACGTGATCATGAGATTAAGTGATGTAAAATAAAGTTTATAGCTTATATTTAAGGCATGATAAAACTTTTTTTTTTTCACTTTTGTTTTTTTTATTTATTAATAGATGAATATAGAAAGATATATGATCACACGAAAATACAGACAACGATATATGATCAGTAATGATAGGCTAAATCTCAATTCTAAAATAACTCTCAACTCTCAACTCTCTATCTCCATAACATAAAATAATAACTCTTCCTCTTTACCTCCTTAAAAATCTCTATGTGTGAAACTTAAAATAATTCAACTCTTACTCTTTACCTCCCTAAAAAAAATCTCTCTCTAAAACTTAAAATAATGCAACTCTTACTTTTTACCTCATTAAAAAAGCATCCCAAGATTACACATAGTCCAATTTTTTGCAGAAAGATTTAAATGTTAATAACTTAAAATATACATTTTATTCATTAAAAATAAATTATCTAATTATAATTAGATGGTTCTCAAAATTTCAAACCAACGGCAAAAAAAAAAAAAAAAAAAAAAAAAAAATCCCAAATAACTCTTTTAATTAGGGGAGTACTACTAAAACTATATGAAAAAATAATTTATAGAAAAATCGATCACAATACCTTGATTAGTGTGGCATAAAACACCTTCAAAATTTTGTTATCAATCCAATTAGGAGAAAAAACAAAAATTAAAATACTATATTAAATTGCTGCCATCAATTTTTCCTTATGATAATTACTTAAAGGTGCTTATGTACCCTACTAGCGTCCACATGGTATAGGCACCATACTATCCCTCCTGTTAAAGCGATAATAGTTCATTGAGTGTAGCCATTAAAGGTCTTATGAGTGAGTGTTTGTAATAAACATTTTGATATAGTGGAATATGAATTTAGTGGGAGTATGGTCCATCGTGGATCATACTAAGAAAACGATGTTTGTTAATACTGGATTGAGCTTTACAAGCTTGGCTAGTCGGTAGGGAAAAACCTATGTTACCTGGGCATGGAAAACTATCCGAGAAGGGTTCTAATAGGTCATCTTTAATGAGGTCGGAGTATATCTGGATGAGTGAGCCAAGAGACGGTGACCTTCGTGTGTGATGGTGGCCTTCAAAGACGGGGGCTAAAGCTTCATCTACAAGTCATCACACGGCAAAGTTTCATCCACTAGCCATCACACGGTAAGCATATATGATAGTCATTTCGGGAAAGCGAACCACCTTTCAGGGTGAAGCTTCTACATGTACGAAACCAAAGCCTCATCCACGAGGCATCACACGGCATGCATATATAATAGTCATTTCAAGAAAGAGAACCATCTTTCAAGATGAATTTTATGCATGTGTGCCATAGGAGTTGTGGTCACATCAAGTCTAGGTGATCTTGGTACGCCTCTAAGGGAGAACTTGAAATTCACAAACTGTGATTACGACCCCTTGGCTCTTTGGCTAGATTTTGGTGACCCACTAACGAGCCCCTACATGGATTGTGGTTCATGGGAAACACTGGATCAGTTTGATAAAGCAAATGTGAACCGTACTCTACAATTGAAGGTGGAGTGCCCAACATTTATTTATTTAATTCCTAGACCATATGAATCATTTATTCATCTAATGAATTTAATTATGTTTGTTTTAATGATATATGATTTTTAGAATTATTATTTGAATTTTTTCGATATCTGGATATTTTATTTATCAAATTTGGATTTATAAAAACAGATATATTAATTTTAGATTGATTTAAATATTCAAATTTGATTTTATAGATTTCTAAAAATTATATAATTAATTTTAATATTACATGGGAGACTCAATATATTAATGGGTCCACCATTGCATGTGGGTGGGGCCCATGAAGTACTACCTAGGGTGGCACACCCCACCCTAGTGAAACTTTCCTTGTGTTAGTTCAAGCTTTGGCTTGAAAAGAAAGCTTTGAAGTGTTTCGTCCCATCCTAGTAAAATTTTCTTTGTGATAGTTCAAGCTTTGGCTTGAAGAGAAAGTTTTGAAGTGTTTCGCCTCACGGTAGTAAAACTTTACTTGTGTTAGTTCAAGCTTTGGCTTGAAGAGAAAACTTTGAAGTGTTTTGGAAAGATTTTGCCTTGAGGATGCTTTTAAAGGATTTTTTGGAAAGCATGAAAAGGCTTGTGTATAATTTTGGTAAGCACTATATTATGAATGTAATTATTTTATTTAATTTCTATTGATGGAAAAATAGTTTAGAATACATTCCATGATGTTGATGACCTATCTATAGAAATGAGGACTCAAATATCTCATCCCATAAGTCACCAAGATCAATAGTTCATATTCAATCTCACAAGAAGAGACAAACCAAGAAAAACCCTAAGAAACTCTAATCTTGTTCAAGTACTATAAAAACAGATTGATCCCTATTCAAATCTCTACACCTTGTCTCTTACACATAATTCCCATCTCTCTCTCTCATCCCACAAAAAGGGCACACCCCACTTAAAATATATCTCTCTCTTAAGAAAATTCTTCTCTCTCTTAAGAAAGTTTATTTCTCTCTCAAAAGACGCAAAGGGCAGCGCCCCACTCTTTCATCTTTGATGTCACTCTCATGGTGGTTCTCTCAACTCTCTCATGATCTCTCATATCTAATTGGGGTTTTAGACTATAAGGTTGTGGCAGAAAAGGGAAGCATCTCTCTCAAACTAGGTTGATAAGGGGATTCACCTAATTGTTTAAGAATTGTGATAAATGAGCTCATTATTCCATTAGAGGATTTGGCTTAAACTTGCTTTTTCGATTGAAATTGAAGGTCGATCGTTGATCTCGCACTATCGGATGATGGTGACTCGATGTGGGGTGTAATAAGCCTGATTGAGGTAAACTTCGACACTTTCTTTTTGTTTCTTATTATATTTAACTCTACTATCTTTCTATTCCCAAGCATAAGAATTGTGGATATTTTCTTTGTTTAAGATAAAATTGGTTTGATGTATGTAATCTTTGCCATATGAAAAGAAAAAAAAAAAAGGTGAAAAGGAAGTAAAATAAAAAAATATATCCCCCGGCAAGATCACATTTAGTCTTTCTTTCATTGGTAACAGAGCTATTGATATTTGATATTATTAGTTGTTTTTTCTCTTAATTGAGTATAGATCAAGCATGTGAATGATATACAAGAAAGCTAATAACCTTTGTGGTTAAGTAATACACACAGTTAAGAATTATTGAAATATTCAAACATCGAAAAATGTAATGGGTATTTTGTACTATTTTGGAGTACTGATATGAAAAAGATAATAAGTTATTTTTCCATTTCATACTCAGTAATATTATGTATTTTTTAGAGTAGGATTTACCTGTAAAATTTCAGTGAGAGATCTTAAGGGAATTTAAAGTTATGGACTCATCATTGACGGGTGTCAATTCTGACCCTGCAAAATTCAAGAACTGTCTATTAAATTTCATAATTTATTCCACCAACCATATGATCTTATTTCTAGCTGAAATTTAACTGTAACTTATTAAATTGAGTCTACTTTCAAACAAAAATAGTTTATCAAGAAAGTCCTTGTATTTTGAAAGATATGGTCTATTTATTTAAGGGTGTGCAAGTGTTGTTTGATGCAACGAAAATTATTTTAATGACTTGGAAGTCATTATTTAATTTTTATTTTTAACATAATGTTTTATGGCCCACACTAAGTTTTTAAACTTACATTATGAGTCTAGTTTCTAATCAAATTTATTCGAGAAAGAAATATCTATAAAGAGAGAGAAATAAAAATTTTGGATTGAAAAGATGTCATCCTGAATTTTCTACAATTTAGTGTGTCCATCATTGAGATATGAATAATTAAATTTATCAAAGTCTATCTAACAGAATGATATGAGGCTTGTGAAAATATATGTGTTATCATTCTGTGTTACTTTCAAACAAAATTGGTTTGAAAGGAAAACACCAAGCGATGAGAGAGAAAAAACAATTTTACTAAATAGTGTTCATACTGGAATTCTGTACTATGATTTGTTTTGTTACGTAAATGTCACTTATTTATTTATCTGAAGAAAAGTATTATTTGGAATTCATACCATGATGTTATGATTTTATTTTGAGTCTAGTTTTCAACACAAAATATTTCAAGAAGAAAATCTTTGAGGATTGAGACAAACAATTTTTTATTGAGATGTGCTCAACCTGATTTTCTGCTGAGAAAATTACATTATGAGATAAATGTAACTAAAACGTGGACTCACTAAATGTTGTGATTTAGGGTTGGAATTGAGCATTATTTTATATTTGTTAGTCTATTTCAATACTCAAAAAGATTCAGAAATAAATTCTTTATGAGTTGATAGATATCATATTTTATTATGGGATACTCATGTTTTATTCTGTGGTAAATTAAAAGATGTGGCATGTTAAGGCACATATATAGATTCTTAATTATGGAAACCTTTTTAGGGCTCATTTAAAAAGGTTTTATAGTATGGTTTGTTATAGTAAAACTTCAAAGAGAATATACAAAGTTGACGAGTTATGACACTCTATATGAAGAGTGTTCGATCTTGGAATAACAGAAAGAAGAAGAAACATAATACCTATAAAAATATATTGGTTTTGTAAAAATAAAATGATACATAAAGAGACTTGATGGTAGCAAAGAAACACTAAAGATCAGTGAAAGAATCAAATTTTTTATATTTAAAATGATGAGATGAGGAAGAGTATTTCTTCACAATGTAAGACATGGAGAATCCAAAGTACCGAAGAGATGCACACTTCGTGACATATGAAATCGATGACCAACATATATTCTCCATCAGTTGCGTGCTCTTTCAAGATCACAAAAGTTTGTCAAACAAATAAAAGCAATGAATCAAGAAAAAATCCAGTTACCACACTACATGGTTTTTGATGTATGAAATCTATCTCACAATACATGATAAGGCATATAGGGAAAGATGATTCAATAACTTTTTATTTTATGGTTAATATGATTTTACTATATTTTGGCTAATTTTTTATGAATATGTATGGAGTGTATGGACATTATGTAATAGGTGCCAACAAATTTGAAAAGCCGATTTTTTAATATCTTGTGTTTTAGTACCTCCTTGTGCTATAGATGAACTACTTAAGATAGTGATACATATGGATGTACAATTTGATCAAGGGCTTTGAGCCCTAAAGATGAAACACAAGAGATGGGTGTGGCCCATTCAAATATGTAAAGCACAAAAGGAGTGTTCTAATGGAACTCGGTCTTAGTGATCATCCTCCCAAGAATGTTAAGTAATATGATGTGTTGCATGTGATGATAATCTCTTGATAAAATCTCCATATTTGCCAAAAGGAAGTCAAAATTTTGATAACCATTCTTTAGTCAGTCATGTTTTATTTTGGATAAAATTATAAGATGGTATTTATTATTTGTTTTTGTGGCCATGAACTTGACTCGGTAAGAAATTAAAAGTGAATGCGGTAAAATGATTTATGAAGGTTAAGCATGTATTTAAAATTCAAATGGATGATTTGATTACAACCTAAGTCTATGAGTGTGTTTTTGAGAAAACCACATACTCTTGCAAGGACTACTAAATCTTTATGGAAATTCATTCTAAACTATCATATCTAATTATTGCTTGTGATGTACATATATGTGGTCAATAGTTATTTTTTTATTAAAGAAAAAAACATTGTATCTTGAAAGTATTTATAAAATTGTGAAAAAAAACTATTATACACTGGCTTTTAAATACCCATATGCCTGAACTCATGTTTCTAGAACATTGAACCATAGGGAATGTTGTATAAATGTCATATTGCTAGATTTTCTTTAACATATGTTGTATTGATTAGATAACTTGATGACCCACTAATGAGCCCCTGCATGGATTGTGGGTCATGAAAAATACTGGGTCGGTTTGATAAGTAAGTGTAAACTGTAGCCTACAGTTGAAGGTGGAGTACCCCAGCGTTTATTTATTTAATTCATAGATCATATGGATCATTTTTCCATCTAATGAATTTAATTATATTTGTTTTAATTATATAAGATTTGTAGAATTATTATTTGAATTTTTCTAGATATCTGAATATTTTATTTATCAAATTTGGATTTATAAAAGTAGATATATTGATTTTAGATTGATTTAAATATTCAAATTTGATTTTATGGATTTCTAAATATCATATAATTAATTTTAATAATTTTAATATTGCATAGGATGCCTAATATGTTAATGGACCCATCATTGCATGTGGGTAGGGCCTATGAAGTACCACCTAGGGTGGCACGCCCTACCCTAATGAACTTTCCTTGTGTTAGTTCAAGCTTTGGCTTGAAGAGAAAGCTTTGAAGTGTTTTGGAAAGATTTTGCCTTGAGGAAGCTTTTAAAGGATTTTTGAAAAGCATGAAAAAACTTGTGCATAATTTTAGTAAGCACTATATTATAAATGGAATTATTTTATTTTATTTCTATTGATGGGAAAATGATTTAGAAATGAAAGATAAAGGTTATAACGCCTTCAATAAAGTTGATAGCACATCTATGGAATGGAGTGCTCAAATCTCTCACCCCATAAGTCACCCAAGATCAATGATTTATATTTAATCTCACAAGAAAAAGTAAACAAAAAAAAACCTTAAGAAACCCTATTCATGTTCAAACACTATAAAAAGGGATTGATCCCTACCAAATCTATATACCTTATATCTTACACCTATGTCTCATTTCTCTCTCACATCCAACAAAGGGGGCACGCCCCACTTCGAATATCTCTCTCTCTTAAAAAAGACTATCTCCCTTAAGAAAGCTTCTCACTCTCTCAAGAGACCCAAAGGGGCATGCCCCATTCTTTCATCTGTGATATCTCTCATGGTGGTTCTCTCAACTCTCTCATAATCTCTCATCGCTCATTGGGGTTATAGACTCTAGGATTGTAGTAAAAAAGAGAAATATCTCTCAAATTAGGTTGTTAAGGGGATTCACCCAAGGGTTTGAGATTTGTGATAAATGAGTTCATTATTCCATTAGAGGGTTTGGTATAAACTTGCTTTAAAAGTTGAGATTGAAGGTTCATCGTTAATCCCGTTTCATAGGATAGTGGTGATTCGGTGTGGGGTGTAATAAACCCGTTTGAAGTAATATCCGTTACTCTCTTTTTGTTTCTTGCCATATTTAATTATATTATTTTTATATTCCCAAAGAATTGTAGATATTTTATTTGTTTAAATAAAATTGGTTTAATGGTATCAAAGTTTTTAAAATTTAGATTTGTTAGTTTTATTTTCTTTGAACAATATATATGATCTTCGCCAAAAAAAAAAAAGATAAAAAAGATAAAAAATATATCTCCCAATAAGATCACAGTTAGTCTTCTTTCCAAAAACTACTATTATGCTTGCAGGTATCAGGTGCCTGTCGAGGAGGAGAGAGAAAGGCTTTGATGGTGTAGAGAGAGGGAGGGAGTGAAGGAGATTCTAGAGAGAGAGAAGGTGATGGTGAGAATTCTAGAGAGAGAAGGAGGGTATGGATTAATTTTCTATGGTTGGATTCTTTTGAACAATATTATGAACTTTTATTTATAGTTTTTTTAAAAAGCATGATTACATAGTTGGGATCAAAACATAAAAAATAAACAATGAATATAAAGAGACTCCATGTTCAGCCAAGTGATGCGCTAATCATTAGCTTCACAAGAAATAAGAGAGAGAAACTTGAAGCGCAGGATAAGAGCAAAGATCGATGATTTTCAACCAAAAAGTATGAAGAATGTAAGTGATCTTTTGCTCCAACAGACACCATTTAATGACATTAAAAAAATCTCCTTCAACATTAATAGTTCTCAAAATTACCAATTGACAACAAGGATTCAGGGGAGAGGGATACAGATCGAGAGTGTGAAAGAGAGGGTAGGTAGAGAGAGAAAGAGAAGGATAGGTAAAGAGAGATAAAGTGATAGAGAGGGCAAGTAGAGAGAGAGAAAGAGAGTGTTGTCATATGACTAAAAAACATAAGAATAATGAGAAGAAAAAGGTATTTTTGTAAAAATAATTCACTTTTTGACTGGGTAAATATAAAAAAAGATAGTGTTGGATAGAGGGTGTCATACAAAAAGTAACGAGAGATAGGATGTCTAGAAAGTTGATTGTGAGGGAATCTCTATAATTTTCTCTAGAATATTTTTCCTTCAAACATTTGGAAGAACAAAAGTCATGACAAATTATTAATGAATCGTCACCATCATCATAATATTTTTCTAATTAATTAGAGTCGGCTATACGAATCATGATTCGTTATTCTACTCTATTAAAGGTCATACTTTTAGTGAAGCCATAGGTCCCGTATCTTTTCTCACTATTCCAACCATGTTTTTTTTAGTCTACCATTTGTCCTCTTTGAACCTTCCACTTGAACAAACACAAATTATTAATGTATACATGTTGCTTAGTATTTATCTGAAATATAATACAATGAAATTACCTTTGACACTAGTTTTCAATAAGATAATGAATTGTCCTATGTATGGGCCAAAGTTACACCATACCACACCTAACAAATACCTCACAAAATTACACAAGGAATAAAAGAAGGCATTTTCTATGCCAGGGATGAGCACAATAGACCACAGGTCTAATACATGGTACAACCTAGGTGCATCAACCATCCATCTCAACAAAGAACCGCGGAGATTAACCGTATCTTCGTGAAAGTCCATCGCCTTGAAAAATGGTAAGACACACCTATGGTGTACATATGCCATACATCCATGATCTCTTGTATACTCTCCCTCCAATTTTCGTCTACATTCGATCGGTTTCGACAACGAACCCTACCGGAGCCGGTCTCGCTCCAAGAGATAATCGTCGAGATGAGGCGTTTCTTAAGGGCGCCGAGACTTGATAATCAGATAGAATTGGCATTTCATCAGAATGGCCAGAAATGCAGAGTGTTCCAGTGTCATCTTGCTCCCAAAAAACCTCCACCATAACACCCCTGGGGTTATCTGTGGACTCAGTGCTGGGGATCCCAACAAACCTAGCTCCAGTGGGTACCTGCAATATATCCACACCACCATGTCATCTTCATTGCAGTCACAATCATGAACTCTTCAATATGCAAGTACAAAACACTGTTAAGAAATCCGGGCTTGGTTTTGACTCATAGGGGTCCTGAGCCTGAGTCAGGATGTTTCAGCAGAGTCTCGAAAAAAGAGTACATAAAATTTGTCTCGTTAGGCAGACTTGCCTGGTCTCCAGGTTTCATCATCCTGACCGGGGACCTGTGCCCGAGTGACTCAAGCAAGTCTGAGCCCCAGTCAGGAATTTTTGGTACAATACTTGCTGCTTTTGCTTTTGGAGAACAAGGAAAAACTATAACATAATAACATGATTTATATGGCCAACATAGCAACAATGAACAACAGTTGGTTTATCACCTTGTAACTAATGAGTTGGCCGGTGATAAAGAGAGAGAGAAACAGTGGTGACATATAATTCAACTAATTGTTGAACTGCTTGGTGGGACCTACACTCTTCCAACCCCTCCAAACCATTGATGGGAAGATGAAAAATCTCATGGTCATGTTGTTAATTATGAGCAAATGGGTCGTGGGTCGTATTATATGAACCCATAAAGGACTGTCGAAAATCATTCTTTGGTCATCATTGTATGTGCATCTACAGTCACCACTGTCCGGTTTTCAGACAGTGGATGGAGATAGATTGGGTCCCACAAGACCTCTTGTGGATGCCTCTGTTCATTACCATCAAACCACTAATTGGATGGTGATCACCCTCATAAGCATAGATATCCTATGGTGATATTCTATGGTCATGAGGACTGTAGTATTATTTTTTTTTCCAAGTATACTTTGCCAACGCTAATGATGGGGCCATCAGATGTTGGTTTTCCTATTGCCCCATCGACAAAATATAGCATTTGGGCTAAGTTGCAGAAAATTGCTCTCACCTGAATGGAAGGTCTAGAGGGTAAAGTTAGCGTTGCAAAGTGCCTTTCACTGGTGGCATATTCCAACTCTGCTTTCTTTGCAATGTTCAAAAACACTTCCTCAAGGGTTGTGAGACCCAGATGAATGTCCGAAATCCCAAACTCCCTCTCTCTATCTTGAAGTTCAGCAAAGAAACCCTACAAGTTAATAAAACCCAATCAAAAAGAAAGAAAGAAAAAGAAACCAGTAATACAATAACTGGCTAATTGAGATAAAATCGAAGGAAGTGAAGGAACTTGAAACCATAGCATTTGAGCAAAGAGTAATTACAGTCAATAGCTCTTCTTTTTTATGAGGAATGACAAATGTCAAGTATGACTTGTTCTCTTCTTTTGGTAGCACATCCAAGCGCTGCAAATTCCAAACCCAAGTTAAAAGTCATCAATGGGTCATCTCTCAAACAAAGAGAATGCAAAACACAGTATCAAATATGCCCATGTGAACAAACAAATGAGAGCTCTGAAAATGAGTAGCGGTGAATAAAACTATAACATGAGTTCTTTAATGGGAGTCAAATGATTTAAATTCTCCAATGAATACCAACCACATAAAATACGAAGGGGCCTATATATATTACAGGGTCATATGGTGTCATAATTTCACAAGGAGTGAAAAATCCATGAGAATGATTAATGATGGAAAAAAACCAACAAAATTTTAATTGGCATGCATTAAATTAGACATATCAAGATGTATATATATGATTGTGTGCATAGATGCATGCATGTATGAATGGTAGTGTACATTTATGCTAAAATATACATATATATGCATGTAAGAGCTTACATCTTTGAAGAACTCCTTTACAAGCACACGCTGCCGCATGTTTAAAATATCGGACTCATTGTTGTTTGGAGTTTGCCTTGGGCTTCCTTCGTAGAAACTCACACTAGCGATATAACCTGTTCCAAAGCGTGACTTCAGCCTGATTGAGGTTCCAATGCAACGAAGCTTGCCTCTTGCCATGATAGCTATACGGTCGCCTAAAATGTCAGCTTCCTCCATTGAATGAGTCGTCAACACAATGGCTCTCCCTCTTTTGGCATCCTCAATGATGTCCCAAACATGCCTTCGGGTGATTGGGTCCATTCCTGTGGTCTGAAAGAATTCTTCACCAAGTTAGAGAAGTAGTGGAGTTCATGATCATTGGACCAAAGTCATACACAATGAAATACAAATTTTGCAAAGTTTTGCAAAGTTCTAGTGAAACAGGTTTAATAGATCACATTTATCTTAGCCATCATGACTGCTATCTCTGCCAAAATTGATTAATACTCTAAAACCTATGTTTTAGTTTGTTCATAAACTCTAAATCTAACTTGTAGTTATTTTCTAATCAAGCAAACTTTCCATGTACTGTAAAACCCATTTCAGTTTAGGGCTCATCAATAAGACAAAAGTCCCAACAGAAGAGTAGGAATCTTGAGGCAGCATTCATAGATATCACAAACCCATTCTTGCATAATCTATAAGATTAAATTATTCTAAAGGAATATTAGCATCTCCAACTCTCTATATACACACACACATGGTTCTCAGGTCATCAATATCACACTTAGAAATAACAAAAGCCACAAGCAACACACACATATCCTATTTAACACTCGTACCAAAACAATGGGATGTATTCCATAGCAAACTGCAATAAAATGGAGTGATAAGTTATAAATTCACTGCTTGGTGCTTGTAATCTTAGAGTTGCTGGAAAATCAGATGTCAGACAGAAGTTGAGAAATAATAACACTGAAAAAACAAAGTATTAAATGAAAGTTAAAAGGTTGACAAGTCTTGAAGTTTACATCAAGTCATTAGCTATGGTCCATGTTCTTAGAACATTACTTGCAATAAAGTAAGACCATAACTGAGAGCATAAAGAAAACCAAATGAAATCATCAGTGAACAAGAGCAATGCTTGAATTACAGCAACTACGTACCGGTTCATCTAAGATGACCAGTTTTGGATCACCTATAAGGGCTATCGCAACACTGAGTCGGCGTTTCATCCCCCCGCTATAGCTCCCAACTCTCATTGTGGCAGAACCTATGAGTTTTACATCTGATAATAACTTATGAGCAACCTGCATTGCCAGTTGGTATGCTTTATCAAGAACACGACCATTAAGAAGTTGAAAGAAAAAAGAAACAATGAACCAGTTTTAGACCATCAAGAATATACCTCTTTAATTGAAGCAGGAGGTAAGCCTTTAATGCTAGCAAAGAGATGCAGGTGTTCCTTTGCTGATAAGGAGTCCCATAGAATATCAAACTGCATAAAGCACAAAATATACGAAGGCATTCATTTTGTGAAAGGGCATTCACTAGTAGAGTCAAAACCAGAAATTGGGAAATAAAAGATTGCATATTATTTTACCTGAGGACACACTCCTATCATTCTCCGAATGCAAGACATCCCGACAAAGCTTCGGATGGAATATCCATAGATTAGTGCTGTTAAAATAACAATATATTAGGCATTTTCAAGGGCTTGTAACTCTACCCCTGTATGTTAGTTCTACCACGTAGAATGTACCCTGCTAGAAAAAGACTAAAAATTAGGAAACTTTTAAGGGAAGTATTGAGACAACCGGTGACAGTGACTGAAAACCCATGCAGAAGTTAATACTTGACATAATTACTCTAGAAAGTCCATTGTGATTCTGAATTACATAGAGCATCTCTAGGAGATAACATGGTTATCAGCAATATCATTCGATTCTAAATCATCATCAACTCTCCCTAATTCATAAATACCAATATGCAACAAAAAACCATGATGCCTAGAAGAGTATAAAGGCCCCAGTTTCCTGTGATTTTATTTATGTTTTCAAAGTGCTCAACATGGAAATGGCACTTAACTACCCTTCAATGATAGGCTAGAACCAAACACACATATGATTTTAACAAAACATGCCATTATATACAAAGTTACGAGCAAAAAGTTGAAGCTCTCTGATGCAAGACAATTATGAAGAAGAACTCTATTACCATCGCCACCAGTCACAGGTGTAATGCCCGTCAAACAGTTGATAGTGGTGGTTTTCCCTGCTCCATTGGGTCCAAGAAGGCAAAATAGTTGGTCTTTGGCAAAGTTCAACCATATTCCCTGATGATAGTATATAAAAGAAAAGGTGGAAATCAACATAATGCAATACAGCAATGCATACCTCTCAGTTCTTCACTAAGTTTGCCATAACAAATACAAGTTTTCCAGTCTATAGGATTATAGTATAATTTCACATTCATAATAATAAGTTTAGAGAAAACACACCTTCACAGCATGGTAAGGTGATGACCTCTCGCACTTGCAGCACCCAACCAACTTTGTTGTACCAGGATACGATTTTAGTAGACCATGAATATGAACAGCTGCATTTGGATCAAGATTACCATCAAAAACTTGTTGTTTAACAAGGCTTTCTT
The DNA here is from genome assembly GCF_054954075.1 of Amborella trichopoda. NCBI lineage: Eukaryota > Viridiplantae > Streptophyta > Magnoliopsida > Amborellales > Amborellaceae > Amborella > Amborella trichopoda. The sequence continues at coordinate 45,075,642 of NC_142340.1, read as the reverse complement.
CTGCAAGAACATCTTCATCGTCTGGTCCTTCATCGGTTAATGGTGGAATTGAACTTGTGCAACTACAAGGGCCACCACCTAAAAGCAAAGAGAAGCAAAATCAACCATAGTGATTACAAAATTCCAAGCAGCAATAAGAAATTGGGGAAAATATAAGCACAGTAGATGGAAGATGTGCATAGGTCATGAAGGTCATCCAGAAACTTGAAATATCAAGAAAATACTTAGACCTGTCAAATTTTTTAAAATGATCATTAGACATCAGTTATTCTACCTTTTCGTGCTTATTCATCCAGTGTTTTAAAGACCAAAATGGGATAAAACGGCACCCTTTCATAAATTTGACAGGTTCGAGTATTAACTTGATTTTTCAAATTCTTGGACCACCAGCAAGATCTTTGTGGTGTTCCAAGTGTCTCCACATATTTTTGAACAGTAAGTATGTCTTTGTAGATTTTAAGCATGTTACCTTCAACATTGCTCCCGCCTCTGCCAGTCCAGTATGAAGGGTGCAGGAAGTAAAAACATGATTTTCTAACACCATAGGAATTTGGGATGACATTGTCAAAATAGATGGCCAGAAACATCCACAAGAAGAAAGTCGACACAAGCCACCTATATATGCCATCCTGTAACAAACAGACAAATCTCAGTTTAGAACTAAACATTGAGAATAGGGCAAGCTCCCACAGTTATGATTTCCATAGATCTCGTTACTGGCTATTCCATTTAAATGGGTTATTGGAATATCACTTATTGCTCCTCAGGGAATATCAGAAGCAGAATGAAATATAAATCATGAAAGAGTAGAAGTTTAAACTACTAAACATACAATGGTTAACCCGCAACTGGAATCAGCCTCTGGGCACTTAGAGATATCCCCCAAGCTAATGCCCGGGTCTTCAGAGGTGGCAGTTGCAGATCCAAGGAGTTGAAGGGCTTGAGCTAGAAGATTGGGAGGAAATAGAGACCAGATCACCCGATATGTTCCTGAGTAATCACCTCCATAAGGGAATCCAAATTGTGTGACAAGCTGCATGAACAAATGTTACTTCTCAAATGCCGTAACTTCTAGCACCAGTGAAGCACCCACTGAATGTCGGATAGGATCAAAATGTTTCTAAATTCAGGTAACTATATTCTCAAGCCCATACCTGAGTTAAGAAGCCAATAATGAAGACTGAAAAACCAACAGTTGTAGCAGATGATGACTTGCTGATAAAAGTAGATAACATGAAGGCAAAACCAATCTGCATAGATCATTAAAAAAATAAAATATTTAGTTATTTTAATCAATGGAAAGATGGAAATAAGCAATTAGCAAGAACCAAATCATCCTATTGTTTGATATATAATCCTAGTGCATTGACTTCTATGTAAGACATGATTGTACTAAAAATATAAGGAGTAACATAGAAAACTAAACAAATTCTTACCATATTGAACTGAAACAGTAGGAATACGAGGAATACTACTATAAAACCATTGTGGAGGAAGAAGTCAAACTGAAAAATCATGCCAAAAAGCACTGAGAAAAGTGCTGAGATAAGTGTCAGAATAGTCTCCCAAATGAGCCAAGATAACCAATAGGCCGATTCATAGATACCCATGATAGACATTGCCTGCAAATATGCAACAAGTCACTAAGTAGGCTCCCAGGTGTACATCTTTCAAATGACACAAGCAACAGATTAAAAATATACTACCATTACACTAAAGATACAATGTACAAAGGTCAAACAAAAACAGGAAACTGCTGAGGAATTAATACCTAGGATACCATTTCCCTACCCCACACCGCCCCGCCCCACCCCAAAAAAAAAAAACAACCAAGTAATTGATACCTGGCGTAGCTTAAGCTCCTTTTCAGAAACCAAAGAACTGACTTGAAACACGAAACCAAACATTGCAACTGCAAGGAAAAATACTGGTCCAGTAGATGCAACAGCAGAGAAAGTTTCTATGGCAGGGTGCGCAAATTCCCTTAGTGAAACAATCCAGTTGAAATTTGAAACTGCACAAGTGGAGAAAGAGGATTTATGTAAGCAGGAAATGGTTACTTCTTATTGATGTAGAAGTCAGTTAATGTTTCCAGAAACTGTCATTGCAAACCACACAATGGACACATGGGCATGTCCTAACTAGACAAGGCCAAAGTGACCAAAACGCCGTAAAACACTTTACCCCAAAAACTTGAAATATATTATGACTATCCTCAGTGGATAAAAAAAGACAGATCCACAAGTATGGTTCTCATCACGTAAGATTAGTTGGGTGATGAAATGTTTCTTGAGCTCAATCATTAATAAAAGTTGCTTCCCAAGAATCCCATTATCAGTATAAGATGCATCTATGCATGATGTATGTGCTTTTACATGAGTGGCATCCTTGATATATTGACCGGATTCGAAACACCAATCTAGAAAGGCTACTCCTAGACACAATTCATATGGATGCTTGGGCAGATTAAATAGGATCATATCACAAAATAATGGGGGTATGAAATTACTCACGGTTTTAACCATGCAACGTAGATGCTCCCAACTGCTATATATGCACAAGCAAACCCAGGTAATAAATAATAAAGAGCCAAGGCTCTAAATAATCAAATTTGAGCCTATCTCAAAAAATTCACTAGAAGAGGTTGTTTTGATGCCTAAATATCATCAAATTGATCATCTCGACATCAAGATGCATGGACATGAGAAAAAAATGGATTTCAAGTTTTGAAAATAGTGTATTTGGTAATGCATTTTTGGACCGTTAATTTTAAGATTTTCAAGTTTTCATAGATCTGTTGATCTACACTATTTTTAGGCTTTAAACTTTATAAATAAACTTTATAATTTTAAGGCTATCACAAAGATTTCCAATATTGAAACCACATTTCTTGACACTATTTGAAGGTAGGCTCTAATTTGATTGTTTAGAGTCTAGGTTCTATACAAACAGCACCCTAAATAATATAGGTTAATATAGGTTTATATAATTTCAAAAATGCATGGCGACATTTTTCCAGGCAGACAAATCAAGAAAAATATATGGTGATAGCTATTGCCAAGTTAATGTTACATGATCACAAAAAACTTCATGGGTTCTTTTTTCTTTTCAGATTTCTAGGATAGTGAAATTTCCAAGTTTTTGGAATTTCAATTATATTCCATCCTACTTACTATTATATTTTATTGTATTTAAGTTCAAATGATTTTCAAATCTGTTGAATGCTGTAAAAACAATAAATAGATGACAACCATTAGGTTTTTCCCATTATTTCTAACAAAAGTAGGCGATGAAAGTGTAGGTTATCAAAAGTCTAAGAGATCTAAATTATGAAAAATTAAAATTTCCAAAATAATGTCATTCTCATACAAGTTCATACAATGCAAAATTAAAATCAAAGCATTACCTCCAATAAGAGATCTAGCAATCTCACGCTCAGCTGCAATCTGAAGTGGGATTTGAAACTTCAAAGTGGGATCTTCAAAATTCCCTCTCTTAGATACAGCAGTTGAATTGGTTTGGAGTCCATAGCTTATGACAGTGGAATTTCTCTCAATAAAATGTAAGGCTCCAGGGCACCTCATCGGATTATTCTCAAGCCAAGAATCAACTTCAGCTGGCACTCCAAATGACATTACCTGAGAATTCCATAGACATCAAAGATAAATATTTAGCTTGTGTGTCCAAGAAAAAGATGGGGAAAAAAAACAGAAAAGGAACTCCCAAAAAAGCATCCTTGAGATCAAAACAAAAAATATAAAAATTGAAATATAAAAACAAATAACAGTGAAAGCCAATTGAGTTACATGGCAAAAAAAATAAAAAATGGAAATACACAGCATATATATAACAGTAAAACCAGTTTAGTATATTTAACAGTTAATATTTTTCTAAAAAACACGGACTATCAGACTCTGGGGATCCGTAATATACCCAACAATGCCTTTGAAATCAGCTACTTTGCCATATTGCTCCACTTTACATGAGATGAAATTATGAATCTATGAGAACACACATATGCCTCCATGGTTTTTTTATGTTCAATTTTTGCTTGTGTTTTATGTGAGATTCCACCAAATTAAATTTATGAGACCGGGCATATTAGTACTCAATGTTCTCTGGTTTTCCCCAAAAGAAACCTCTAAAAAGCCAGGCAATTATTTTAGGTTTCTGCCCTTAACAGAAAAACATAAAAAGAATATTGCAATTCCAGCATAATTCAGAAATTAGTAGTTCCATCAATAATCAAATATCCAGTAAAACATGAATCAGAACATTAATCTACCAATATCCACCAGCAAGAAAGAATTCCAACCAACAAAAGCATGCAATAATAAATAATAAGCGGGAAAAAGAGCATAAACATATGGAAAGAAATAAATATTAAGACTTGATATTTCAGATTATGAAGAAAATGCAAATTTTGGGTTCCCAATTGAACATGAATTTCACAGAAAAATATAAGAAAATAAATAATTATATAAATTTTTGGTTCAATTCGTGTTAAAGTTAGTAGAGGTTGATGAAAATCCCACATGACATTATTCCAAGTTTGAAGATTTTTTGACCAAATTAGCTCCAAAGTTTGCAGAAATTGATGGAAATTGCAAGAAATCCCTCCAAAAATAGGCCAAAAATCGTTTAAACTGCCAAAATTTGGTCCAATGTTCATCATCTTTATCGGTGATATTAGAGCAAAACAACTCATTTCCTGTATGCACATCGAATATAACTGATGTTTTTAAATTAAATTAATTGAAATTTTAAAAACAAGGAAAAATGCACATTTGGAAATGAAATCAACCTCTCAGAATTATTTAATGTTGCACCCACCAAATTTAGCTGAAACTTCACAGATACAAGAACTAAACCAATGAAAAAACTTACCTTTTCAGATGAAATTGGCCTTCCTGGATTGTTAGCCATAATATTTTGAACAATTGAACGAACTCTCGTGCTCGAATTCCCGCTCCATAAAAAATCAAAGCATGGAGTCTTTGTGAAGAATTTATCCTCACATGGAGGAATTGCAGGTGCAGTTAGGGGTTTTGGATCCATAACATTTTCGAAGTAGGTGGTATGAGCGAAGCGAGCTTCAATGGCCTTTTGTATACAGAAGATGAGGAAGAGGAAGTAGAGAGAGGAAGAGAGTTGAAGAAAGGTTGCGAGCTTGTGGCGCCATGAAAGGAGGAAGTTCTTCTTGAGAAGAGCTCTGAATTGCTGGAGAAAGAGGGGGATACCTTTAATTAGGCTTTCTCCTGTTTCTTGACTCTCCATTGGTCAGGGAGAGAGCTGGACTCTCTCTATCTGAAATCTTATTTCCGGAGAAGGGAGAGAATTTCAGTCACAAATTTCCCCTTATTTCTTCTCTTTCCTCTCTCCTCTGAAAATGATCGTCAGAAGAGAGAGAAGTTAAATCTGTGATTGCTTGCTCCACTCTCTCTATCTCTAGATTTCACTGCCTGAGAAGAAAGAGAAGTTCAGTTACAAATTTGTATCTATTCTTCTCGTCTCTCTCTAGATTTATTAATCTCTATGAGGAATCAAACAAATTCAAATTCTCTCTCTCGCTCCAGACTTCTTACTTAGTGCTCGATAACAGATAGTCTCTCTCTCTCTCTCGGCTTCTTGATCTCCAATGAAAATGGAGAAATTCAATCTCTCTCTCTCTAAAAATGTCTTAATCCCTAGATGGAAATTCCTCTGAAACAAATTCTCCCCTCTCTCTCTCTCTCTAAAGATTTCTCTCTGAGAAGAGAGGGAAATTCATTTGAAGAGAGAGAGAGAGAGAGAGAAGTATTTATAGATGGTGGCCACTGGAGATGGCGGGCAATGGACATTCAGAAATTGACAAATCACGTTCAGACAGGTGTGTGAAATTTCGGCTTAAATTCCTATGTTGAATTGCGCCAATAAAATAGATAAATATTGTCCAACGACCTCCAAATTAAAAAATTTTAAAACATGGGCAAATAAATGAATTTTTGTTAAATGAATTCTTTATAGAGTAGTTAAGTGAATAAAATTAATTTAATCAACATCATTGCTTTTTTTTTCAAACTATTTGGATCCGCTACAAATCTTTGTCCGACATTCTACTCTATCAAAGCTATATCTTCAGTGAAGCTACAAGTCTTTATATTTTTCGTGGCTATTTCATGTCTTTTTTGGTCAATATCTTTTTTTTTTTAGCTTTTTATTTTAATTAACTTGCTCATCCTAATAAGTGTTGTATTAAGTATGCGCTATGCATACTCGGCTAACATGAATCTACTTTTATTTCATAACCTTATTTAATTATTTTGATAAGGAAAGGTATGCTAGTGCCTATAACAATTATTTTATCACACAGATAAATGGTCTCATAACATGCAATCTTTTTTGATAAAAATATCAAAATACAATTGTTTAAGTATTTTGAATAACACAAGATAGACTAGAATATCATTGTACCCCAATCCTGAATTCTAAATTTGGAACTAAAAATCCTCAAGAACAAGAGATTCTTTATGAAAATTTTGAAGTACTCAAAATTTTCATAACAACTAAAATCCAAAATAAAGGCATTCTAATAAAGTAGTTCCACCACTTAAGTGAGGTAATATTTAAATTAATTTATCTGAACACCCTAGTTGCTTTTTACTATTTTTGTATAAATAAATAAATTTTGGTAAATAATTTATTTGATGACCTCATTATGTTTTGAGAGTTTGTATCTTAGAGGACCATTTACCTTTCACTCAAGAAAGTCACAATTATTCATTGCTATTGCATGTCCAAATTGATGGCTTGAGAAGTGTCACCAAGTACAAAAAATGATTTATTGGTACTCTAAATCTAATCAATTCTACTAAGCCTTAAGGGCAAATTACTTTAGGAACATATTAAAATAAGGATTAGGCCTTATGAAAAAGAAGGAAAAGTAGTATCCTAAGTTCCACAAAAACTTACAGCTCTAGAGTCAGAAAACCCTAAATTAATCATCTCGACATTGATTATCATGCTTGTGAGAAAAAACAAGAATTTTAAATTGTAAAAATAATTTTTTTAATATCTTATCTACACCATCCATTTTTTAATGTCAATATATCCACAATATCTGTATTATTTTTTGAAATTCAAATTTAAAAAAATAAATCTTTGAATTGTTGTAGGGATTTCTACATCAAAACTACATTTTTCGACTAAGTTTTGAAATAAGACTTTATTCATCACGCCTAGGCCTTATATAAAATGCATCCATTAATTTGTTCATAAATCAATTTATTTTTACGTGATTTAATCATTTTATTGATTTTTTCTCATCAATAAAACATCTTAAGAGAACAAAATCCATTCAATGTCGTTGTTCCTGAAGGGCCCAAAACCGAAACTTAGCCGAAACTCTCTGAAATTTTCAAAACTAGGGGGTTTGAGTGGTGCGTTCCGCGTCCGTTGATGTCAGGCGATCTATACGAAATTTCGCAAAATTAGTTTGGAAAATTTTGGCAAGGATAGAAAGTAAGGCCCATATCCAATATGAATTAATTTGTAATTTTAGATTTCAATTTTTTTGCTATTAATTTATTGGGGGATGAGGTTTCTATAAGGCGTAGGTTTCATGAAAACAAAATAAAGCCTCACCTCAACTTCTCGAAAAGCACTTTCGGCAATGAAAATCACCATAATGGCTCTAAAGTCAATTTTCAAAACCGACAATGAAATTCCAACCATTTTCTTTTATTGGGACTCATATGAGTAACTCGGCCCTATTTATGGTTAAAAACACCTATTTTTTATTAAAAAACTAATTAAATGATCTAGGAATACATTTTGTATTATATATGTGATTTTTATTGGATATTTTCTATCAGCATACTCCATTTTTTATTTTTTGGATATTTTAAGATATAAATTAAATTTTTTTAATAGGCATTCTTTTATGTACATTGTTAGACTTTTGTGGACTTCTAATAAATTCTATTACTTATTTTAATTTATCAGATTTTTAATTATTTTTAAGAGATCTTCATTATTTTAAATTTTTTAGTTTTTTATTTTATGTCCTACTCATCCAAGTCGACTTAGACTCGGCAGAGTTACTTGGCTTGTTGGGCTAAGGTGGGTCCAAGGCCAGAGCCGAGTTTAAAAACCTCGATGGCAACTTCCCATTGATCAAGACAACCTCAAATAACAAATGGAAGAAAATACATCTCTCTCTCATCAATGAAAATATGGGAATTTACCATGAATCATCTCTCTCTCTCTAAAAAACAATGGAAATCTCTCTCTTTCTCTCTCTCTCTAAACCACTGATGATTTAGCCCAAGTACCCAACTTTTCCCTCTAAGACTATAACTCTAACCGAACCAAGTTTTGAAATCTATTCTATTCAATAAGGACTTTTTTTCTATGAGTCCATGTAGCAATGTGTCACTCTTAAAAATTTATTTTTGAGATGGGTTTTCGGATCCAATTTTTAAAGACATGTAATCTCTAACATGGAGATCATGAATACAAATAAATAAATAAAAATTTAAAAAATAAAAATAATGATTTTATGAAGAAAACATTTGGATCGTTAGTTTCAATTGTTTTTAGATGGACTATATATTTGTATCCATCTTTAAGATGATGCTTTATACCTCGGGACCAAAATGCAGTCCAACCTGTATGAAACAATTTCCATTCATTAATATGCACGTTCTTTTCCTACAAATCAGTACTCTTTATTACCTTGGATTTTGATTTTCACAAATCACAAGTCACGGTTTCTTACATTCAATACCGCCTCCAATTTTCAATTTTGGGTAGGGTTGGCAATGGGCCGGTCCTATGTTGGGCCAAGCTAGGGGCTGCACTAAAAAGGCCTTGGCTTTGGCCCATCCCTAGCTTATTAGGGCAGGACTGGGCTAAAATTTTTTTAAAAAAAACTAAAAAGAAAAACAAAGAAAAATGAGAGTTGGGCCAAGGCCTTGGCCTGACCCTATATTTTTAGAGTTGGGCTGGGCCACCAGGCCCATTGCCATCCTTAACTTGGGGAAAGCATGTTTGAAGAGCTTCCTTTTCTTTTCTTTTCTTTTTTTTTTTTTTTTTGTAAAGAGAACACAATAATCCAAAAAAGAGAGATACTAGAAAAATAGAGAGGGATAATAAAAGGGTTTGAATGAGCTTACTAATATGCAAGAGGCTAAGTTCAAAAATCGTATACTCAAATAAATTAAGCATGCTCTTGCGAGATCACACTTAGTCCATAAGCTAAAAGAACTTAGCAATATTTTATATATCTAACATTGCAGAATCTATTTCAGAAGCACATGGGATTATTATAAAAGAAAGTAGATTCTAAGTTTCTAAATACTTAGATTTGGCTGTCCAAAATTTGTTCAATCTCTCTTCATTTTTATGACATTATATTTTTCAAGCACGTATAAAATATATATGAATTAGTGTTTTAAAATTTTTCAATTTTCGATGCGGATGATAATCAATCAGGACCGAACTGGTTCTAAGATTATATAGGTCTCAACCTGGTTCTCCCCTAAAACCCCTCTTATATATATTGTTTCCTTATTTTAGCTTATGTGATGTTTTTTTAGGTTCACTATGTGACCCACCCTATAAACCCCTAATTAAATTTGTATTCGATTTCATTCTCTTTTTTAACATTTTTCTGGATTATCGTTTCAGACTAATTCAGAAAATCGTCGATCCAACATTATGACATGGATCTATGGATGAGCAATCCACTCCACCAATCGGGGTTTTGAACTATTGGTATAAATTTTTTTTCAAAGTTGGTCAGCCCCAAAAATTTAGGGATTTAAAATACTCCTAAATAGGCTCTAGGCAACATATGTACCCGCGGGAGCATGTAAACATGAGGTTACTGTTTAGACAAAGTAAAAAATTGAAAGGAAGACTTTTCAAGGAGATTGCAATCAACTCTTAGCATAAAAATGTTAACAAAAAACTGAAAGGGACATTGGCTTTTCAAAGTTGAATAGTTTAGTGAGTAGAAATCATTAGAAATAGAGTGCGTAGAAACTTCATGTGGGTCAAGTCGCACAAACAACAAAAAGATGAGACCATGAGAAGCTACTGTAAACACCAATGGAATAAATTATCAAAGAGGAAACCTAATCCCTATGGTGAAAAAATTTACTAAAATTTCCATCGGTTTAAGCTTTCAAGTTTCATGCTTTGGATAATAGAAAATTGTTTGGTGCGTTCAAGCCCGCACCTATTATTACTATGAGGGCTTGAAGATCTGCACCGTCCACCAAATCTGGGTCTTGTAAATAATAGTCTTCCAAAGAAAAAATAAAATAAAATAACAGTTCAAATATTTTATTAAAAAAAATACCATTTCTAGTTTTTAAATTTTATTTATTTTTATAGATTAATAATCTCCATATTAAACATTATATATTTCTTAAATATTAGGATCAAATTCCATTTTAAAAATAAATTATTAAGGGGCTCCCGTTTCAACGTGTGAGTGCATGGACTCATAGAAACCGTGTCCTTGAATAATTATTGATTATTGAATCCGGTTTTAAGTGCATACAATTGTCTCATGTCACGGCCCCCTTGTCATTTTTATTTGATATGGAGATCATTTTACTTTCTTTAAGCCCAAGAGATTATACGCTCCCTAGGGAGCATACTATACCGTAAAATGTTTAATGGAGTGTTTTTAGGACTTCGAAAAATTTTCAGCATATGACCTCCTCAATCTTGCTACCAATAGAGTTGGACTAAGTGGCCAGGACTGACCCCAAATAGGGTCTGGACCACAAAAAAGCCTGAGAACCGGTCTGTAATGGCCCCATGGTTGGGCTAGGCTGGTCTTGAGTTGGGGACATGACAGGGTTGGCCCGGTTTGGCCCAAATGGCCCTTCTATCTTGATTTTATTTTTTTCCTTTATTTGTCTTTGATTCCACTTGGCCTGGCTCGGGCTGGGCTGGCTTGATGGGGACTAGGGCTGGGCTAGGGCCAAGTAGCCTGGCCTAGGCTGGCCCTTTGCCAACCCTAATCTGCCTTAAGGAAAAAGAAATATTAAGATCAGATTGAGAATGATTGATTTTTGGACAATCAGATGTAGGTGTTTAGAACTCTCATATCTTCCCTTTATTTTGAAATGCCTGAGGAAATCAATGTCGATTTCTTTACTTTTTTATTTCAAAAATACTTCTATAATTTTTTTAAAGAAAAAGTTTATATATGGCTGCAGCCTTAAAATGTAGAGTTACAGATTCATTTCAAAAATCTATCGAAAAATGTTATTTTAAGGTTGAAAAACATTCCAACTGATAATCTCGACATCGAGATGTATGGATATGAAAAAAGAAGAAGAAGACTTTGAGTCCTAAAAATAATGTATCTTGCAACACATTATCTACTTGACTTTAACCATTTTTTTAGTTTAAAATTTTATAATTGGATATGAAAATAGATTTTCAAATAATCTTAATAATTTTTTATACCAAAATTATACGCCTTAATTGGATTGTTTAAGGTTGCAACCTTATAGAAACCACACCCTGTTTTTAAAGTGGATCTCAAATTTTCGATTAAAAGATTTTCTTGAGTAGGTCTGTGGGCCGAAAGAGTAAGTGTACATTTAGCTCCAGGGCGAGTACACACACTTATTTGTTTAACTATGGAAACGGAATGATATATTACTTATTATCCTAAACTTCTACAATTCAATAATATTAGATGGGTAAGAATTGTAAGGGAGTTGTGGTTTTCATTCCCACTTACAGCACCCTACCCACACTATAAAAAAAAGTTAAACTTAAAACTATTTGAAACAATAAAAAGTTTATGTAAAAGTTTATGTAAGTGTGAGGCTCTAAACAATCAAATTAGAAGGCGCTTAAAAATTTTCACTAGAAGAGATTGTTTTGATGCTCAAATATCCTCAAATTAATCATCTCGACTTCAAAATACATGGATATGAGAAACAAATGGATTTCAAATTTTAGAAACAGTCCATCTTGTAATGCATTTTTGGACCGTAAATTTTCATACATCTGCTTGATCTACATTATTTTTTAAGCTTTCAATTTTATAACTACGAATAAAAAGATATTTTAAGTCTACCACAAAGCTTTCCAATATTGAAACCATATTTCTCAACAAAACTTTTCAATATTGAAACTATATTTCTCAACACTATTTGAAAGTGCACTTTACTTTGATTGTTTAGAGCCTCCACTTTATACAAACAGCACCTTTTGGAAAAATGGGTTGGGCATGTCTTCTCCGGAATTACCCAAAAAAAACAAAATTGTTTCCTTGAACCTCAAACAAAGAAGTACAAGGACACGGTACCTTTACCATTCTTTTTTATGGACACGGTTTTTATGCGGCCAAAAATGCAGGTATGGCAATAAATATATTTTTTAAATATAATTTGATCATAATTTTCAGATAATATATAATATTTAACATGGAGCTCATGAATATGAAAAAATAAATAGATAATTAAGAATAATAGTTATATTTTAAACTTGTTATACCTTTGGACATCATATTATAGAAATGCTATTCAACCCTAATGAAACAATCTTTCTTTTTTTTATTACCCCCTCTCTCTTTAAAGGGCATACAAATGCATTTGTACAGGTAAGGTACACTTTCAAATTTAATCATGGCATATAACTTCGATGTAAAATGTTTTTAAGATTATCTCCAAATCTATTTTTATATCTAATTAAAAAAATTTATATTTCAAAAATAGTTAAAACATATGAAAATCTTGAAAATGGATTGTGTGGATAATATGTTGTAAAATGCATTATTTTTGAGATTTAAAATCTTTTTATTTTTCAAAGTCATACAACTCGATGTCGAGATGATCAATCAAAAAGTTTTTCAACATTAAAACTATTTATTCGGATGAATTTTTGAAGTGGATTTGCATCCTTATATAAACTTTTTCCCTCTCTAAAATCCTTTTCTTTCTCTCTCTAACGAACTAAACAAGTTCCTTGAGCTTCACGTAAAGAAATCCAAGGACATCAGACCTTTACCATACTTTTTTATTGCCTCTCTCTCTCCAATCCTTTTCAATTTTTTTTTCTCTCTCTCCAATCCTTTTCAATTTTTTTTTCTCTCTCTCTCTCTCAAACCCTTTTCTTTTTTTCTCTCTCTCTAACGGCTTAAATAATATTCGTTGTTTACATTCCTTCTTATATTCATCTTCTATTTCTTCCTCTAATCAACTTTGACATTTCAATGTTAAGTCTACGAGTCCCTAAAATTAAAATCAATTTGAATGAGTATGTGGTTGATGCATCTTACAATTCTCATAAAATTTATTTGTAACTTGCCTCTTTAAATTATTGAGTGCCTATTCTATGCTCCCTGTGGAGCAAACTGTCCATTTGCCTCCTCATGTAAAAAGTGTACATGACAAGATTTTTTGGATTTGATTTTTGGGATCCATCTAAAATTCATCAAACGATTATCTTAAAAAAAAAAAAAAAAGGGGGGATTTTGGGCTCTTTAACACTTAGATTTTGTTGTCCATAAAGTTGATGAAATATATACAATGAGACCGTTTATTTTTGATACATGGATGTCACAATCATCATTGGCCTTTAGATTTGAAATTGGGTGGTTGAGAATATGTTATTGTCTATACACAAAGCTAAGAACAAAATTTCTTGAATGTTGTGACACACTTTCATCTACTAGATTTTCTATCCAATGGCTAAAAATGATTGTGATCTTCTTGTACCAAATATGATCCTTGGAGTTTGCATTTGATTCTTTCTTTTTTAGAGATGGTCTTTTGGTTGCGGAGTATACATCCCGAAAATTTCAGGTCCTAAAATGCCCCTAGGTTGGTTTGCCTGAGAGAGCAAATTGACAATTTGATCATATGGGAGCACAAAATCATTTAGCTTATTTATTTATGCAAAAGATTTTTCTTGGGGTTACGTTTTCATTTGGTTTAGACTTTGGGCTTTTTTTTATTTTATTCATTGTCATACAAAAAAAAAAAAAGGCCATTTACGCGTACACATGTACTTCTAAGTATTTGACTAATCCATGTTTGATTTGACTTTGGCTTAGTATAATGACACTGGTATGAACTCATCACCATGAGATGATCTCTCAGCCAGCATTTGAAAACTCTGATTGGTGGGGTGAATCGGCCAATTAATTGGGACCGATATGGGTAAAGGATTCTCTAGCCCGATTTGATGGATATTGACTGGTTCTTCAGTCCCTTTAAATCAGACTGATTTTCAGTTCCAATGAAGAATGTGATCAGTCTTCCACCGATTTCCTTTGGTTTGGATCTGTTCCTTTCAACCAAGGTTCAAAATACTGGCATAATGGTTTGGACCAATGTGACATATTCGATATGATGCGATAGCTGCCTATGATTGAAACAAAAATAAAATAAAATAAAATAGAATATATTAATTGATGTATGTTATTTAAAAGGAAAATTTATCAAAATACTCGCTATAGATGAGCTATTAGCTGCAAATGAGTAAGACATTGAGTAGTGCATATCTCATGGATATTTTGGTAAATTTTTCTATTTAGAAATACAGTTATAATTGATATAATAGTGGTGTCAATTTCCATTTATTAACATACTCAAGAAAAAATGCATTTATAGCAGGTAATTTTTTCATATTTGATCCCATTGGGTGATTTTGACTCTATAAGTACACCTTCCGATACAATTAAAAGTAAAGAATTCTTCTTGTAATATACATTTCGTATTTTGGATTTAATTTCTATTAAAAAGGGCCAAAATTGATGGGAAGTTCTCAATCAAATCTGTGTATACTTTGCTGTGCAAGGACAATGGGATGGAGAAATTAAGGAACATATTTTTTAAACTGTGTATATGGGAGAAGACTGTGGGAGTGGGTGCTACATGAAATGGATATTCAAAGGCTTTACCTTGAAAAGCAGAATGTATATTCACTCAGGGGAGGCCTTGGGTGCAACCAAGTAACAAGATCATTGTGGATCATAATAAAATATGTTGTGGTGTGGGAAATATGGAGAAAAGGAATAGAAGGGTATCTGAGGACAAAGCATAGGAGGTAGGCAAATTAATTAGCAGTGTGTGATTAGGGGTTGCAATGGACCCGGACCTGACCTGGGTCCTGGTATGGGTGACTTGGCAGGTCGGGTCCGGGTCCAAATATTGGACCCGAACACTATTCGGGTCTAGTTCCATGTGAACATGAGTAATATTTAATATATAATATTTTAATAATATTTATATAAATATAACAATATATGTTTAGTTAAAATATTTAAATAATACATGTGTATATTTAACATAACATATATATATATATATATATATATATATATATATATATATATATATATATATATATATATATATATATATATATATATATATATTATTTTTGGGTTGGGTCCAATCGGGTTCGGTTGGGTCCCATAATTTTTTTCTGGTGTAGGTTAGACCCGGACCTGTTGCCACCCCTATGTGTGATGCACTATAGCAGATTAGACATCTGTACATAAAGAATTTTGAGGCGTGGGTAGAAAAACTTTTTATGTATAAGATAAAAGAAGTTCACAATATATGTGGAACAATAAAGGAAGAGATCGAGTAAATGAAACCCACCTGTTGAAGGATATATAAAGCTTAATTTTGCTGGGAGTTCTTTTGAGAACCAAAAACAAATTGTTCAAGTATCATAGTCCATTGGTTTTATTATGGCTAATGAATTAGAGTTTAAGTCTTTGAGACAAGGTCTAAAGTTTGATATAGAAATGGGACAAGCGATTGTGGAGGAAGGTGACTCGATGAATGTAATAATGTGGAGTAAAGAAGTGGCCCTTCTATAGATTCTAAAATATATATGGAGAGAAGTATAGAATATTTGAAAGGGTGGTGAAATATACTTCGAGTGTTAAAGAGAAAAACGAGGAAGCATATTCATTAACCAAAAGAGGCATGGAAGGTAGAAAGTTTGATAATGAGAACTTGATTTGTTATGATGTTGTAATAGAGGTTATATTTGGGTTTTTGTAACTGATATTTGCCTCTTAGGAAAATGCATTTTGTGGCTAGTGAATAGTAAGTTATCTCCAAAACCCCATCGTCCTGGATGAGAACTGAGGAGTGTTGCGTTAAGTTGGCAATCAGCATAAAACATTTGCTACATCTCTATTATGAATTCTAATTCAATTGACGGAACAAAATTTATGTAACCGATTCCAAATAGTTAAAATAAAACTTGAATGATAATGATAATGACAAGGAATAAATTATCTCCAAATTATAATTCAAACAAAATACCTCAAGTCTCTAGCTTTGGATATGAATAAGAAAGATGTAGGGTCTTGCTTTTCGAAATCGAAAATCCCTTTAATGTTGTGATTAAGGATATTGTTTGTCCTACTCTTTGCGCTCCACTCCTCCAAACTTGTAATTCTTTAGTAGAACTTTTGTGTTAAGAGATCATGTGCTCTCCTGCTGCCTACCACACATTTCAGGTGGCTGAGGTCGGGGTATGGGTTTAAAAATTGGACCGGGCAAGTTGGGTCCAAGTCCAAATATTTTATTTGGATCCCGTTCCAAGTACGATCGGATCCGGTCGGGTCCAGGTCCCATATCATTTTTTGAGTCCGAGTCCATGTCCGGATCCGATCCGTTGCCACCTCTACATCCATTCACTCCCTCACCTAAAACATCATCTAGGTGTATTTTAGGACCTAAAACTTGGGATGTAACTTTCTTGACTAACTGACCAACCCAAGAAAATATGAAAGAAAGACAGTCAGATCGAACTATTTAAAAACTCAAATATTTTCTCGAAAATATTTATGTGCTTATTTGAAAGGGGATCCCAAAATTTTGTTTAAAAAAAATCGTCTTAAATAGCACTTGCAGTGTGATCCTCTTGGAGTACCTTAATTGGGCATCGCGTCTCCTACCTTTAATGAAAGTGTAGCTAGCGAAAATCATACTTGCAAGAATAAATACTCTTTCTTTTAGTTAAAAGAAAAAGGGAAGGTTTCTATACTTTTCCTACTGTATACAAAAGATATATACGTTACTCTATCCAGCTGTCTAATTTAGATCAAGTGAGTCAATGACCGTTTAATCTAGATCTAATGTTTTAGAATATATTTTTTTTATTTTTTCTACAAATTATATGAATATGAAATTTGGTACGTGCGATTATCTTAATGAAGCGCGCCGAAAATAAATATTAAATTATTTTCAATAAAATACAATGACCAAAGTACCATGATACTTTTAGAGGTATTTCGATCATTTTATTTTATTGATAATATTTTTTCTATATTTTTTATACGTGCAAGTTTAATATAGGAGTGGATACCCAGGATTTGGTATCATAATGCTTTGTAGAAAAATAGAATAAAATAGTACTGAATGAAGGGTTGGATAGGGACAAATCTTTCTATTTTGTTGCAAATCATATTTATAAGTTCCCATGTAGTGTATGCTTGCTATTTAGAGGATTGAGAGAATATTCTCCATTTAATTTTAGTATTAGAAAACATTATCTATTTAACTAAAAATACGAATACTTAGGTGCAATTAAGTTTAACTTAGTAGTGTAGACTTGGGTTTTGGGCCATGGTAAAAAAATTGAAGATCCCTTCTTGTGCTTGTTTTTGATGAATTTTAGAAATTAAAAATAGAAGCAACATGGAGGCATGCTTTATCATACTATTTTATGTTTAAGTTGCCTGATCCTTGGGATTTGGCACTTGATTTGGTTGCTTGGTCATTTCAGCATTAACCTCTATGCTTGTTTTGATGATTTTTAAATATTAGAAATAGAAGCAACATGGAGGCACGCTTTATCACATTACATTTTATTTTTTTTTAACATTCACCATAACTATTATTAATTACAAACGGAAGTAGTTACAAGGGGAATATTACTTTATGTTTAAGTTGCCTGATCCTTGGGATTTGGCACTTGATTTGGTAGCCAGGGCTGGCCATGGTGGCTTAGCACTCAGGCCACATTTTTAGGCCTAGGCCCTCGGTTTTTTAGGCGGCTCGGGCTGGGCCACTTGGCCCATTGCCACCCTAGTTAGGAGTAAGGACCACTAAGTGGGCATTTAGTAATAGGAACAATGACCCCATCCAATCCAGCCCTAAAACCCACTCAATTGATATCTTGACTCTTGATTCGAGATACAGGTATATTAAAAAAAAAAAAGAAAATTAAGTCCTAAATATGGTACATCTTGTAACAAATTATCAAAGCCGTCTATTTTTAAACCTTTCAAGTTATAGATATGTTTGATCTATATTATTTTCAAAAAAATTAGTTTTATAAATAAGGATGAAAATAGATTTTTACGCCATCGTCAGATTTCTGACACCCAAATTGCATATCCAGGAAAAATTAAAAGGTGCACTCTACTTTTACAGTATAAAGAGGGAACCTCATATGAACCTAAAACATTTATATTTATGGATTATCTTTGACTTTATCCCAAACATATTTTTGTTTCTTTGACCATAGGCAGCTTATTAATGTTTGTGTCAACAAGTTCTGGATTATATTCCATAGTTGACAACTTTGGTGTTTGTTACTAGGTATGTGATGCCCTAACTTAACTGACTGTCCTTCCTTAGTTGTCTGTTAGCGTTATCTTTTGTACACTATCACTTATTTTATATGTTTCCATAACTCCAGCTCACACGCCCCTAGTTTAGGGACCCTACACACACCTCAAAAAAAAAAAAAAAAAAAAAAAAAAAAAAAAGAAAAGGAAAAAGAAAAAGAAAAGGGAAAGAGTGTAAGAGAAGAAAAGAGGAAGGAGGGATCACAGGCCACTATGAGGATTGAGCTCTCTCTCTTTTTCATTGTCATGCATATTTTTTATAACTCTATTTTTTCTGAAATATTTCTAACATATAAAATCCTTGAGGAATTAGGTAATGAGTTAAACAACTTATAAAATAGGAGAGAATATACTAGTTAAGGAAAAAGTTTGTATAAGGGTGGGGCCTTAAGCAATCAAATTAAGGCGCACCTTAAAAATTCATTACAAGAAGTTGTTTGATGCTCAAAAATCCTCAAATTGATCATCTCGGCCTCAAGATGACCGGACATGAGAAAAAATAGATTTTAAGTCTTGTAAATAGTGCATCTTGTAATGCATTTTTTAGACAGTTAATTTTCTAGACTTCTTGAGTTTTTATAGATATGCTCAATCGTCACTATTTTTGAAGCTTTAAATCTTATAATTTGAGATGTAAACAAATTTTTAGGCCATTACAAAGATTTTCAGTATTGAAAGAATATCTTTCGATACTAGTTGAATATGCTCCTTACTTTGATCGTTTAGGACCTAGGCCTTATGCAAACCAGACTCATTCGCTAAAAGGAGAGTTTACTTTTTCAATTATATTCCTCATTGTTATTTTTAATAAAGTTATAAATAGATTTTGTTTTACCACAGGAAAACATAGATATTGAACTAAGAGGTAGGTCAAATTCCTAACTCAGTACATACTTCACCGATCAACCAATATAATGACAGTTGCGACGATTCTTAACACAAATTTCATATCTGATGGCTATGAAAGAATATAACCTACACCAAAAGTGAACAATCATACAGTTGTTAAAAAGCAACTTGATGCATGAGATCTAAAACTCATTTGGAATATATATATTTAGTCATTTGGAATATTTATATTTAGTCATGCGAACCATTAAGTTGCCCCAAGAAGTCAAGCCACATAGACATAGCTATACTTGACGAAATGCTGGTGGTTATAGATCACAATGACATAAAAAAACTCCCTACCCCAAACAAGTAGTCATTTTGTATTGGAAATATATCATACTAAATGCAGTATGCTGATATGTAGGTATGCTAAAAGTTAAACTCACGGTCCTTGATAGTGCTTAAAGGATTTATCGACTCATAACTGTCCGAGTGGAATGAAAAGTTGTAGGGTCCAATTTTCTCACCAACTTGGGACATGCCTAGTACACCTAGAAATCATATTAAAAGAACTTCATTTTATTTGGAAATGAAAAGAAGTTTATTAATTGTAAAAATATAGTTTTTAGACTGATTATAAATTTTTCTTACCATTTTTAGAAACTTATTTTCTTTAATTTGGCTGAGTTGGTTGAGCCAATTTGCCGACTCGGCCAGTTTGACACATAATATGTGCGTACCCGGTTTGACCCATCGGCCCTATTTTTCAAACACTGGTCTTACTCAGCTATGGAGGGTAGAGATGAACCACTATGCCACCCTGTCATCACCCACTCAAATAAGGAACTCTTGCATCTCAACCATCCGTTGGGTTGTGGTGGTAGCACCCCACATTTAGTTATCACATTGTGGTTTCCAATCCTGTTAACACCACCCAATAACACTCTCGAAAAAACTAACTTTCTGATCTTTATGAAATAATGGGTAGGGGCATATCTTCCACACTGAATTACCCACAAACAAAAAACAAAAAACAAAAAACATCCATTGGGGCACCAACAATGTACTACATGTAGTATAGTGGACGATTCAAATACTTTTATAAGTTTGTGATACTTGTACATAAACATATGTTACAAAACAGGGGCAACTAGGGCTGCCTTGTCTTTTGTAATCCTGCTAATATGGTGCGTGGTGGGTGTATGATGGTCCATAAGACTAAAGTTGTACATTTAGTTATGCAGTATTAAAGTTCTCAAATGATCATCCTTGATTCACATCACTTACCAAATAATAGAGGAAAATGTGTTTTATGTGTTGGGGGATGGATTCCTATATGTGCATCCCCTGCATCCATCCGATGGTTATAAATGATGGTCCCTCCCAAGAAAAAAAAAATCAATGGTTAAAATATTTCTTTCAAAATATCTTTTTAGTTTTTAAAATTTATTTTTTTACACATTAAGAATCTTCATGTTAGGGATTATATATTCCTCAAAATCCATTTAAAAAATGGATTATTATGGGAGCCCACATATATACACGTGAGTCTAGAGACTCATAGAAACCGTGTCTAATAATAAATTCTAAAGCAAAAAAGAAAAAAAAAAAAAGAGCTGTATACTTACTCCCTCAGTGAGAAGGAATATTTGGGACGATTTTGCAGTTTGAAATTTTGAGAGACGCATGAGAATCAATAGATATTATTATAAGATGAAAGAATTTTAAATTTTGAGCTTCATAGCACTTAGATCTCACCTTCAAAAACTTACAGTCTTAGTTAACTCTTGATACATTACTGTTTTCAAGTGCATAGAGAGTTGGTTTAGAAGCTGTTTTTTGTTTAAATCAGTCTATGGGTTGAAGGGTTCACAACCCAAGTGTTGGGGTCCTAAAAAAATTACCCCCAAATTGAGTTTTACCCGGGGAAGTAAATAGATAATATATCATCCCACAGGAGCATCAAATCTTTGGGCAAAAACCTAAAATAATAAAAGGACTTTTTATCCCAATCTATCCAATGGACATGACAATATTGGGTGCTTTGACTGACCATCCAAAATCCAAGTCAAGACTTAACAACTGGACAATGGTCCATCATCACCATCTGTTGATTAGATCGAACGGTGGATTGCCCATACTTTCTCATATATTTTCCTATCGGGTACTTTGTGAGCTCCAAATATTGGGATTGTATATGAGGGAAAAGTTTATACAGAGGCTCTAAACAATTAAATTTGAGTCTATCTCAAAAATTT
Source organism: Amborella trichopoda (assembly GCF_054954075.1). NCBI lineage: Eukaryota > Viridiplantae > Streptophyta > Magnoliopsida > Amborellales > Amborellaceae > Amborella > Amborella trichopoda. Next base: position 45,053,934 of record NC_142340.1, on the reverse strand, counting down.
CACTAGAAGAAGTTGTTTTGATGTTTAAATATCTTCAAATTGATCATCTCGATATCAAGAAGTATGGACATGAGTACAAAATGGATTTCAAGTTTTGAAAATAGTGTATTTTATAATGCATTTTTGGACTGTCAATTTTTTAGATTTTCAAGTTTTCATAAATATGTCGATCTATACTATTTTTGAAATTTTAAGCTTTATAAATAAATATAAAATATATTTTAAGGCTATCATAAAGATTTCCAATATTAAAACCACATTTTTCGACACTAGTTCAAGGTAGGCTCTAATTTGATTGTTTAGAGCTTGGGCCCTATACAAATCACTCCTTTATATACAATGATATCATTTACCTTTAATACAAGGCAATCATAATTTATAATTGACATAAAATTTGATAGATTGATGTGCCATAAAATTCAATTCAAAAAAATTTATTTTTAAATTTCACGTTGGTAATGGAATAATTGCAACCACCCAACTTTACATCAATCAAGATTATTGGGACGAGATGAAAAGGTCAAATGGTCTCATTCTGTATTTTCCCATGTATGTTACATACACAGATAAGCTTTTACCGACCGTTGAAAATCGAATTTTGTGGTCTGTGATTTTCGCGGGAAAAAAAACCGGAGGTTTTTTGTCTTTGGTTTTTGAGGATTGAAGGGCTGTATTTTTAGGGCTTTTTTGGGTTTGGGTTTTGGGTTGGGAGGTGGATAGAAGCTATGGGAGGAGCAGGGGTTCTTCTCAGGGCCCCGCAACTTTCTTTACTCAAGCTGACGCTTTATTAAGGAAGCACATCACGTTTCCGGTAACAAGTTTTTGGACGATTTTGCTGTAAAATTTGTGTTTTCTCTGTACTTTTTTGTGCTTTGTTGATGTTAATAGGTTTTGAGTTTTTGTTCATAGAATTCAATTGAAGTTTATACGCTCCCCCTTCTCTCTTACCTATGTATGATTTTTTTAACCTTGAATTTGAGTTCAAACTCAACTATCTCTCTCTTATTGTTTTGAATTGGATTGAAATTTTAATCATAACTCTCTCTCTCTCTCCCCCATTTTTTATCTCCTGAATTGAAGGATTTTATTGGTGATTAGGATGAACCATTTTTTAATTCCTCACTTCGTTTAGGTTTAGTTTGGGGATTTTCTTGTTCCACAAAGGCATTGAATGATAGTGATGTTGCTCCAGTTTCAAGACGCAAATCGAGTAGGAAGCATCCGTTTTGGATGACTCGACTGTGGATAAAAACTAGTTTTTGCTCACATTTTGGGATGGTGATTTTATAAGATTATAGTAATAAAGACTCGAAAATTAAAGAAATAATTACACATTGTTTCCTCCTCCTTTTTTTGACAGTATGCAACATAGAAAATATCTTTCTCTTTCTTTTTTTTTTCTTTTTTTCTTTTTTATTTTTTTTCAGTTTTTTATATGCTATATTGGTTCCAAGTTTCATTTTCCTTGGTATCATATGAAAGGGGGACCCTCTTTGATTCTAAGATATAAAAAAAGGAAAATTGAGCATTAGGATCTATGAAGAATTAAGAAGTTTTCTATGAATTGTCTAGTACGTTGTGTAATGGTGACTACTTTGTAAGTCGAACTTGTAAAATGGTGAAGTTGACTTGTGGCTTCAAAAATTGGGTTTGTGCAATTTCAATTATCTGATGGACCTATAATGGTGAAGTTGATTTGTGGCTTCAAAACTTGGGTTGTCCAATTTCAATTATGCAATGGCTACATAATGCAAGTTATCATTTTACTTTTTTCAATTTCTTTTTTTCTTTGCTACAGAATTGTACCTTTCATGTCACATTTAAGAGTAAATTGCATATTGGGAATTTGATGTGGTACTTCTAGATGTATTAATTCAATCGATTTGTGTTTTTTAGATTTTGGATTCAAAGAATATAGTGAAATTGGTTCCACTGAAACTTTATGGCCATTTCAATTAATTAAGCTGGCCAACAAATAGGACAAAAAAAAGAAAACGATATCTGTTGAGTTTGAGACCGTGTATTGCTGTCTCACAACTTTCGCACTCAAGCAGTTGAGAGAGAGAGAGAGAGAGAGAGAGAGAGAGAGAGAGAGAGAGAGAGAGAGAGAGAGAGAGAGAGAGACTTTCATCTCCGCATCTATGCATAAGATTTCTTCTTATAAGATGCCTAATGTGAAATATATAAGGTCTAGATGCATTACTCATACATCTAATGCTCTTCCCTTTTGTTCAATTGTATGCAGAAACGAAAATTTACAACGAATTTGGGTCTCATTGCTTTTCCAAGTTTTCTTTGTGTTATTATTGTCACCATTCAATTAGTGGCTAATGATCACTTGGACCAGCCCGAAAACAAATGTGAGTGCCGTTATGTTTACACAAGAGGAGATGGGTCATGCAAAAATGTATGTGGAGTACAGTATTCAACATTAAATCAAGTTCCATATTGTGCCCATACCCACTCCACAAATATGGCCAGCTCTATTACAACTTCCAAGTCCAAAATTTCAAGCTTCAAAGACTGATTCGCATACCTTCTCTGATTTGACTGATGAAAAGTGCAAGGATGTGGGGATTTGCCCTGTAATTATATTGTATACAGGAGGGAACAGATTGGTGGCAACAAATATGCATATTTTCTATATGAGCTTTTCCAAGAATCATGTCTCGATCCAGTTTAGGCAAATTTTATCATTTTCTAATGCACTATGGACGCACCGTTATCACCATCCAAGAAATGATGGATAGTAAGGGCAAGAGAGTGGGAGCGCCCATGGGATTCCTGTTCAGTTGTGGCTGGAGAGACACTAAAATCTTCATCGCTGTCCCTCCTTTCATTGGAAGAAGATGAACCCAGTGGAATATCAATTCCATAGTCTATTACGATATATTAAACTTTGCTCGCACTGAATTCACATGTCTTAGAATATAATTTTGGTTCATCTTCTATATTTCAATCACTGTTCCCACCATTGTTTTCTCTTTTCATGCTGCACTCATTTATTTTATTCAGCTCTTGGAAATTAATTAGTTCTAGCACTATTAAATACTTACCCAAAAAAAAAGATCCAAGAACAAACTTCTGTTTCTTTGTCTTTATAGCTAGTCAGCGAAACATACAGTACTTGAAATCTTAAAAGTAGAAGAAGGGAAAAAGAATAGACTCAAAAGGTATAATCCTGCTTAAGTGTGGTAGAAAAATGTTTCATTGTTCACTTAGGTATAATGTTCAATATTTTCATCGTTTTTTCATCTGGGTTAATAACTAAGAGTATCTTGCAGCCTTGGCTGGGAATTTGGTTACAAGTGCCATTTTTTCTAATGCATCTGATTCTTTGGCTATGCTCTCTGAAGTCCTTTCTGTGGGTGTTTCGTACCGTTTTATTTTATGGGTTTTTTCTTAGTTTGTTGTATATTAATTCTCTACACACCTATGTTATTGACTGTTCTCTTTGGACATTTTCAGGGAACATATTTTATGATAAGATGTACTAATTTTTTTGAACCTGCTTTCCTCTCTGGTCGTCCCTTGTTTGTTGTTCAACCTCAATGCATCCCAAACATTAACCTTTCATTTTCCATTGCTTCTATTATATATCAACAAGGTACATCACTCTCTATTCCAAGAGATATAAATCCTTACCTTGCTAAATAAGTACAAACCTCTCTCTCTCTCTCTCTCTATGCATGTGTACATAATCTTTTTTATATCTATTTAATTTGGTGCGAAGGCCAAATGTGTGCAGGCATTACACCTATGGCGAAGTAGCTCATTTGCTGTAAATGAGGAGCTGTTCAGGGGATATAGGAAGGGAAACTCAAGGAAGCAAACTAATGAATTTCTTTCTGGTCATTATATCTTCTTTCCTAATGCTCCTTTTTTCATATTTTTACAATTATCATTTATTTATTTTTATCTTGTTTCAGGAAGGTTGATTGTGCAGCAAGACATTTTCTTATGCAGCCTATGATGTTTTGGACTCTAATGAAATTAAGCTTAATGTGATCATCTGGTACAAGAAAAGTAAAATTAAGATGAATGGTGTTAAGAGCGCTCCACCCCGCTTGACACGTCTTCCACGCTCATTAAACATGGTAGGTATCATAACAGATCCACTCCCTGAAAACCCACTTCATCAATTATGCCATGATATGGGGCGTTAAGTCAAATAGCTATCTGAGTGTGCTCATTCTTTTGCATTTTTATTGGTTCTGGAATGTAGGGTCACCATTCTCTGTGATTTCCTGTCCTTTACTGATTTGTGCAAATTAGTGCGCATTGGCAGGAATCTTTCCCAACCCCAGCTTGCTGCCTAAAAATGAAAACTCACAAAGAAACATGAACTATATTGGGTGTATAGAAAGAGCTGCAAATTAATTTTTTGGATTGTTTGGTATCTAGTTATTGTTTACACCAACCCAACTATAGCACAAATAAGAAATGTTTCCAAGATTCCCACATCAAATGTGGAAGTGGCTGGGTTGAAGTGTGTAACCATGCATGTTGCACAGCGACAATTAGGTGTAAGATACTGCAATACAGCCATTACAAAAAATAATAATGTGTTTATTTTGTATAGGAAATTTATTTCTCTCTCTATTTCTTTGTGCTTTTGGTGCAAGAAAGTCACAATCACTCAGGGCCATCAAATATAGAATCTGATAGCCTGGGGTGTGTCTTAAAGTTCAAAAATTTCTCTTTTCAACTTTGGTCCTAGTTAATGTGATACCCCACCCTCTTGATTTTACATCTAATGGCTAATGTTGATTGTGACCTCCTCATACCAAAGGTAAATTGTCTTATTGTATACTTTTCTTTTACCTATTTTATTTTTTGTTATTAAAAATTAATATAATTTCGTTGGAGAAACACATTTTGGAGCAATAGATTCTATACCAACCATTTCTGCACTAGACTATATTGCAATGTAGGATTATGGATTTCATTTGATACCATTCAATGAATTCACGTTTGACTTGAATTGCATAGCTTCTATTATTCAAACTGCATGGGAAGTCAGGTAGCTTTCCTTAAGATGCTTACACGCACACACAAAAGAATGTCTCTGTTTCTCTTCTATATTTTTCTTTGTTATGTTTCCTTGATCATTGGTGATGAATAATATACTCAAGTTTCTTATATGTGTAGGTATCAAATGCATACCTCTACTTTCTTAAAGGTGGAGGAGTAAAAATACTGATTGATTTTGTCAAAAAAATGCCCAAACCTCTACAAACATTAGGCTGGACTTCTCTACAATTCTCGTTCCACTTTTCTTCACATGGGTGGTTGAGTTACTTCTTCCAGTAAGATGAAAAATTTATGCTTCAAAGTTCTTGTATCAAACATGTTTTTGGGAAGCATTGCACATTAGAACCCAGATTCTTAATGGAGCATTGACGTTGATCATAGTCAAATATTAAACGAGAAGTGTGGTTTCCTTCTTCAATTTCCAGAAACCCGAATTTCTCAATTGAAAACAAAAAGTAGATGCGGGGAGCTATGTGCTTTTTCGATTTTCCTAAAGCATATAAAAACAAAATAAATGTTTATGATGGGCTTGCATTTTCATTTCTTCATTATTAAGTTCCAATAAATCAATACATATATACGGTATATAGTCGAATGGGTGGAAGAACCAATCCTGATATTGTTTCTAGCTGCAATGTATAATATCCGAACCTGCATCTGCCTTATGGCGAAAATGTCTAAGCTCTTATTTGGCCAAAGTCAAGAAAAGACTACACATAACTGCTGAGAATTGAATATGGTTAGAAATAACTCTACGTATACAGCCCACAGCATATAATTGAATATAGGTGCTCTTATTACTTGAGTCCTAGATGACTACGGGTTATAATTCCTCCCTATCTTAGCTGAACAAGATCGTAACTACTTTTATAACATCAAAACTGATTTTCATAGGAATCTGAATATAACTGAAACTCGAATATCAAACTGTATCACTCTTATCATCTCTTAAACAAATTGTTTCAGGGCTTCTGAAAATAAAAAATACCATAAAATACAAAAATAATCATGTGGTGCTTCCCATGTATCTTCAGATCGTTGTCATGATAATATGAAAATCCCAAAAATAATGTTGCTAATGATAAACAGAAAGTGTCATGAACCTAAAAATATTTTACCATATATACTCTTAGACTCTCAGGCATGCACCCTTTCAAATATTGAAAGGTGTTCTTTGTTAAATATCCTTGGATTCTTACACTTTGGCTAAGACAACCTTGCATAAAATATGTAGATTTCAATAAATAGATGTTGAGAAGTCACCTTTTTTGGAATGGCATTTTCCTTATTCACCTTGTGTTCATTCATGCTCATGTAGGTGATATTGGCATACTTAGTTTATAAGAAGCAAACGAACTTGCGGATCATGATGAAATGCATGGACTTGGGGATAGCCCTTATTAGGTTGTTTCCTATGCTTTTTTCCTTTCCATTTTGTTGGTTTATATATTATGTTTTGTGATATTCGGCTCCATTATAGGTAATATATTCTCCTACACCATGCTAGACCATGGATTTTCTTTTTTGTGGTGGGGCTGGGGGTGCCATTGAGCAGGTGGGATTGGAACCTTCTCAACATCGTTGCGGTTTCACTGCCCTAACCTCAGAGCCAAGAGTCCCTTCCCTTTGCCATTGACTATAAAAATGAAATTCTTAATACGAATTCCTTCTTTTTTACAGGATTGAAGATCTTCATATTAAGCGATTATGGCATACAGTCTGTGTTCTATTTTACTTATATCAATCTGAGATTTCACTTGCATTTTTAATGGCAACAGTCTTTTCCAAAGTGAAGACTGCTACAAGTTTGACCTGAAAGGAAAATATTCCATCAAATCACTTTTTTGTTATCAACTCTTAGACGTCTTCATGGGGTGCAAATGTATGCGTGGTATCTAGGCTTACTATCATGAAATTTTTGTGCTCGCAGTTTTTGGATGCATATACGTATTTGGTTTGGGGCTATTAAGAGCCTATCTTTTTCAATTCTTTGTTGAAGATACAACCTTTCTTAGTAAGTGAATGGCTCATGATTTTCTTTGGACGCAGGCTTCTCTTTGCATTACATTTACCTATGTACTACCTAAAGGGACATTGTATGATATACTATGTTCTCATTTCATGAAAAGTCCGTGTCTAGGCCTACATTTCCATGACGCATAACATTGTTTATATGGATTATGGTTTTCAGGAAAATGGGTTTTCGTGATGGAACTTGTTCCTGGTTTTTCCCTGTTTAGAGGACTATATGAGTTTGCAGAGTATTCTTTCGCGGGAAATTACATGGGAATGGATGGTATGAGTTGGAAAGATTTGAGTGATAAAGACAATGGCATGACTGTTCTAATCATAATGCTCATAGAATGGATTGGAATTCTTCTACTTGCTTAGTACTTGGATCAAGTTGCTTCTCGTGGGAGTGGAATCAGAAAGCATCCTTTATTTTTCTTGAAGCCCTTTAGGAAGAAATGCTCTCCATATTTTGGACGATTAAGTCTTGAACGAGAAGGCAGTAAAGTTTTTGTAGATGTTGAGAAACCTGATGTTTCGAAAGAGGTAAATTGCTTTTTCTTCACATGTGAAGAAGTAATTTCATTGCCACACCTTTTAGTTGATTCAGAATATGTGAGACCTCATTTTATGTTAACAACTTATATCTATGTTTTTTTTTTTTTTTAATTTCTCTTCAATCGATGAGCTATACTTAACAGTATAGAACAAATCCGCCTTCATATATTTTTAAATTCTTATCATATATTTTCTGAATTTTAAAGCTTATATATTGAGATATTTCTGATTGGTCTCTTCGGAATGACACACTCATTGCTTACTATTGCATGTTACGAAATGAAATTTCATCTATTTCCTCTGATTGTAGAGAGAAGTGGTCAAACAATTACTGAAGGACTCCAATACAAGTCATGCTATCATATGCAATAGCCTCAAAAAGATCTATCCTGGAAAGGATGGAAATCCTGCAAAATATGCTGTTCGTGGCTTGTCTCTTGCATTGAATCGAGGGGAATGCTTTGGTGCTTGGTCCCAATGGTTCCGGGAAGACTGCCTTCATCAATATGGTCAGCGAATAACAGCCCTATACTATTTTTTTTTCTCTTCTCTTTCTCTTTCTTGGTTGGTTAAATTAGGACTGATCTCATTGCTACACATTGTGCCACAAAAAACAATTTCATATGTTTACCTTCTTTAATAAAATTAATAATTTTGAAAAAGAGAAAATTCGTTATAACTTATATCACTAGGTGATAAAATAAATTATACAAAATAATTTCCTTTTGTTAAGTTATATTTCATCTGAGGTTTCTTATGAAGGCTACATGGCTACAGATGATGGGACTTATGTCTCTAACTTCTGTCCATGCATACATTGAGGGTTTGGACCTACGAACAGATATGGACAGAATATATACATGCATGGGCATGTGTCCACAGCATGAGTACATGCCGCTCACTTTTCTTTGACAAAATAATGTTATAAAACCACTTATAAAATCTTTTTGACGTCCATAATGTTGCATGGACTGTCTTTTACTGTATGATTTGGAACATGATGTTTAGTCCATCAGAAAACTACTTCTCTATTTCTTAGACTTTTGATGTTTCCAATATGGTACAGCATGTTATGGGAGACACTAACTGGTAGGGAGCACTTGTTACTCTTTGGTAGACTAAGAACCTCAAAGGTGATGTGTTAACAAGTGTAAGTACTCATTTTTCTCTATTCATATTTTCCTTTATGTATATGCATGTACATATATGCATCTATGCCTGTTTCGATGAGCATATGGCTGAAAATTTTCTTTATGCAGGCAGTGGAGAAATCTTTGAAGAGCCTTAATCTCTATAATGGAGGTGTTGGGGACAAGCTTACTGCTCAATACAGTGGGGGTATAAAGAGGAGGCTAAGTGTTGCTATTTCACTTATTGGAGATCCTCAGGTGTGCAAAATCTGAAAATTTGTCGCATCCCATGTCTCCCCAAAATAACATGTTATTCCATTACCTAACTCTTGCTAGTCTCACTGTGTCATGCTCAAAATTCCACCTAATTTGGAAAGGAGGAGATTTAGGCCTACATTACACTGATATTTGAGATAAATTACTTGCATTGCCATTAAAGGGTAGTTAGGCATTTGGGATTTTACTTTTATCTTTATGCGTTTCTTATAGTTATAGTTTCCAAACATTTCTTGTTTTTCTTTCTTTCTATGATAAAGCCAGAACAAAAATGTTCTTTCTTTTGTCAGAAAAAAGACAAAGAATTACAACTTAAATTCAATGCCATTAGGTTGTATACATGGATGAACCACGCACAGGACTGGATCCGGTTTCAAGAAACAACTTATAGAGTGTAATTAAACACGCAAAACAAGATCGGGCAATCATGCTTACAAGTAATAATGCTTCTCAGCCCGTAATATCCATATTTAAACTGTATTGCTATCTCAAAAAAGATTGAGCAATCCTTCATGATGAAAATCAGTGTATGTGATTCAGCAAAAAAATCCTAGAAGCAACTAAGTTCCTGATTGTATTCCATATTTGACTTTCATTCTTGTAGGCTGAAACATAGAAGGTTTAGATACATTACACATACATCAAATGCTCTTCCCTTTTGTTCAATTGCTTGCAGAAACGAAACATGAGAACGAATTTGGGTCTCATGGCTTTTCCAATTTTTCTTTGCTTTATTATCATCATCACTCCAGCAGTGGTTAGCCATCAATTGGACAAGCCTAAATATAAATGTGGGTGCCAATGTGTTGACACAAGAGAAGATGGGTCATGTGGAAATGTATGTGGAGTACAATATTCAACATTAGATCAAGTTTCATATTTTGCCATACCCAATCCACAAAAATGGCCAGCTCTATTACAAGTTCCAAGTCCAAAATTTTGAGCTTCAAAGACTGATTCTCATTCCTTCTCTGATTTGCCTGATGAGAAGTGCAAAGGATATGGGGATTTTCCCTGTAATTATACTTTACACAGGAGGGAACAGATCGGTGGCAACAAGTATGCATCTATTCTATTTGAACTTTTCCATAGATCATGTCTCAATCTAGTTTATTCAAATTTTACCATTTTCTAATGTACAATGGAAAAACCATGATCATCATCCAATAAATGATGGATGGTGAGGGTGAGAGAGTGGGAGCGCTCATGGGATTCCTGTCTAGTTGTGGCTGGAGAGACTAAAATCTTCATTGCTGTCCCTCCTTTCATTGGAAGAAGATGAAACCAGTGGAATATATGACAATTCCAGTCTATTGGGATATATTAAACTTTGCTTGCACTGAATTCACGTCTTAGAATATAATTTTGGTTCATCTTCTATGCGCAATCATTGTTCCTACCATGGTTTCTCCTTTCATGCTGCACTCATCTATTTTATTCAGCTCTTGGAAATTAATTAGTATTGAAAATCCAAGAACGTACTTCCATTTCTCTGTTTTTATAGCTTGTCAGCGAAACTTAGAGTACTTGATATCTTAAAAGTAGAATAAAGAAAAAACGAATAAACTTAAAGGTATAATAATGCTAAATGTGTTAAGAGAAAAAGTTTCATAGTTCACTAATAGCCAGTATATCTTGGAGGCTTGGCCAGGCATTTGATTACAAATGCCATTCTTGTAAATGCATCAGATTCTTTGGCTATGCTCTCCGAAGTCCTCTCTGTGGGTCTTTCATACTGTTTTATTTTATAGGTTTTTAGTTTGCTGCATATAGTTCTCTACATACTTATGTTGTTGATTGTTCTCCTTAGACATTTTCAGGGAACAGATACTGTGACAGAGTAATCTAATTTTATTGAACCTGCTCTCCTCTCTGATCGTCCCTTGTATTTTGTTCAACCTAAATGCATCCCAAACTTTCACCTTTTATTCTCCATTAATATAGCTTCTAGTATACACCAATTAATTATAAAAATTTAAAATTAAAAAAAGGGTGCTCATTGAGCAAATTTAGAAGTATTGGAAATAGACGGTCTAGATAATTTGTTACAAGATGCATTGGTTTGAGGACTTGAAAATTTTATTTTGTTTTATATCCATATCTTTGGATGTTGAGATGATCAATTGACAAGTTTTTTAATTTAAAAAGACTCTTTTCTACTTGATTTTTGAGGTGCTTTTATAGTATTAGGTTTCAAGCTTATGTAAACATTTTTCATTTTAAATAGATCTCAAAATTTCAGATAAACTTTTTCCTATAAGGCCAAGGTTTTATCGGAAAAAATAAAGCCTCACCTCAAAACTCATCGGTAATTATAGTTCCGACATCGGAAAACCATCAAATCAATTGTCCCAACCTTGATCATTCCAGTTGTGAAAAAAAACGAGGATTTTAAAGCCTAAAAATAATATATATTATAACACATTATGTAGACTATCCATTTTTTAGGTGTTCAAATATTCATAAGATCTATACCATTTTTTGAATTGCAAATTTCATAATCTTTTGTGGCAATAGATTTTAAAACTATGTTAGGAAATAAGATTTTAGAAAAATTTAGGTGTTGTACCAATAAACATCAATATGAGAGAGAGTTGACTTAGGTATTAAGTAAGAGGTACGACTTAATTTTAGTGGAAGGCTAAAAACAAGTAATGGATTGGCCCAAATAAATATTGTTGAAAGTATTGATAAAAACTATAGGACCTATATGTTCACTAAGGATATAGCAGAATGACCCACCAAGACCCTGTTAATTAAAAAAAAGGCTATGGTCTCGAGGGAGCAAACGCACAAAGTGCTCCCACCGGAGATGAAAACGGTCAACGCCTCTCTCTCTCTCTCTCTCTATTGCTGGCCCCGGTTCCCTCTCGCTCTCTACGCCACGGCGCCACGCCCAATAGCGAGAGTCTTCTCCCCAATTCTGCGCGAAAACCCTAATTTTTCTTTTTCTTTTCTCAGTCACAGCAAAGGCGCTCCGGAAACAGGAAGATCTCGGGCGTGCAGAGGCTTTTTCAAGGAATAAGAAAGGATCCAATAAGGTTGTTTTCAAACGGTTAAGGTAAGAATCCGTCTCTGCGATTTCAATTTCGCAATTCTATGGGCTTCACTAAAAACCCCAACTTTAGATATTGAGTTTAGGGTTGTGGGGTGTCTTCCTCAGAGATTTCTAGCATGGAATGACAATTTTTCGTGTATTTGGGTTAGCAATATAATTTAAGAGGTCACCAAGTTTTTTGGGCATTTGGGTTGGGAACATATTACCCAATCTTTTTGGGTTATTTGGGTTTCAGTTTTGAAATCCACCATTTTCTGTAAAGAAGAAAAAAAATTGGGCGCTTGTTGCTTTTCTTATGGCAAAAGCAGTACCATTTTACCTGCGCCCCTATTCATGTGTTTAAAAATTTCTAAGAAATTGGTTTTATCCATTGTTTCTCTCCTGGCCTTTTTTCTCCCTTTCTGGTGAACTGGGTGTGTCGTTCATTTATGAGATGTATGTCATTCATTTCTCAATTTCATGAATTGTTTTTGGAAATCATTTCTCACTTTCTTCTTATTAATTTTTCAGCGTATTTTATATAAAGTTAACCTCGTTAAAAATAAAATAAAATTTCAGCATATTTGGTTCATAACTGAAATTGAAACGTGTAATTTTTTTTGCTTATTGCGGTTTAGTTTTCACATAGAACCTTGTTGATTTTATGAGCAGCAACATTTTTCCTACCCGATTTTTGTTGGTATTCTTTTGTAAATGTGTAAATATTACATTTTTAAAGCTATTTTTTTAATGTTTTTGGGAATTTAGTTAGTATTTTACTAGCCATTATCATTGTAAATACGAGTAGGTGTATTAATGTTTTGTTTTTTATTTTTATTTCTTTATTTTATTATATGTATGAAATGTTGAAAACTATGAATTGGAGATATGATGGAAGCCATACCGTGAAGCTTATTTTTCTGGTTAGTCCTTATTCTCTTTTAGTAGTTGGTTTGGTTTTGTAAGTCTAAGTGAAAACTAAATGCATTTTGTGTTTTTTAGAGCAATCTTTCTCAATTTTGTGTGTTGATTTCTCAGCATCAATGGTGCATAAAATGTCTTGGTTTTTTAATAGAAAATGGATCTTGTTTGTTACCCTGATAGGCTTCAGTTAATGGAATAGCATATGGGAAGCCCTATCAGAACTAAAGGGGTATCAGGGGCCCAAAGGGTTTCATAGGACTAAGTAACATTGTGTTCAATCAAATACAAGAACTGGTGGTTATGCTGTTTTCAACATGTAAGAGGGTTGGTTGTGTTGCCTTTGAAACACCTAGGAAGTGCTAGCTATCAATTAGTCCACTGGTTTGTAGAATTGGCGAAGTGTAAATTCTAGAGGGGGAAAGCTGAAACTCCACTGACTAATCTTTCCTATGAGAACACTTTTTGAAGTTACATTCTTCCTCTTTTTCTTTTCTTTTCTCTCTCCTTTTTTTTTTTTTTTGGCAATCAGATTTCATTGTCTCAAACTATCCAGCCCTTACTTTCTTGCATGCATCAGAGATAGGTGTAACTATAAACTTAGGATTGCTGAGATATCTTGGTTGGGTGTTCGATAAGTTTTTTATCAACATGGTTTCTTTTCTTTAATGTAAATTGGTGCCTACATTCTCCATTGTCAACGTGCGCTGCACGTGTCTTTAACTCGTAGTGAACACAGTAAAATTTTTTGGATGTCAATCAAAAGAAGGCACATTTCTTGGTCTAACTTAAGGGGCAAATGATAATTAAGCTTAAAATTTGAATACTTATGAGAGAGATAGTCATTTCTTCGTTATACCAAAGTAATCTGTAATCTTCAAATGCTTTTCTTAATAGCTTACATATCGGTTTTTATAATTTTTGTCTGGTCTTCATTTATTCTAGTGCTCACTTGCTCTTCTTCTCACAGGGAAAGTGAAGGAACGATGACATGAAATTGTATTTTTCAAAAAGATCATGTTTATGGACATCAAAAGAAAACCATTAAAAAATTGATATGCAACTGAGGTAAAGAAAGTTTCACATTCTCACAACACCATATACAGACATATGATACACCAAAGCAGGTACTAAATATTTGGTAGGACTCACTTTTCAACCATTACTGTCCAGATCAAACGATAGACAGTGGTGGATTTCTATGGCCATAAAAATCCCCAAGTCATACAGATATTTTTCCATTTGGAATAGCTCTGACAATTTTCAAGGATTGTTCTTCCTAAAGGACATTTCAGAGAAATCCAGTTTTTATCCAAAAGGAACACTGAGAACTCAAAAACATTGAATAAAATAAAATAAATAAATGTTTCTCCCCAATTTGATCAAAGACGAGGCTAAAAAGCCTCGCTAGGGTTTCAATTTCATACTCAGTGATTCAAGATGAAAGGCACTCGACTTACAAACTCTAGAATCTAATTGCTTTCAATTTCACTGCAAGATCCCATTCCCATTTAATTTTTACAGATTTCTAAATGAATGCCCTCTCTCTTTCTCTCTCTCTCTCTCTCTCTCTCTCTCTCTCTCTCTCTTTTTCAGCTTCGAATTTTTGGTGGAATTCTTCTCCTTTTCATGTTTTCCATTAAAAAGTTCTGAATGTTCATTATTGCTTATGTATACAGGTGTCCTAGCCTATAATTAGAGTTTTGGACTGGTAAAGTCCTTAGATAAAGCTTTCAAAAAACTAATCGATTTGGCGATGGGAAAACAACTGTATTTGTTTGGGGCACAGAATGTAGTCATTATTGCAATGGTGGCAATTGTGGCCATGGCAGATGACAATAACAATGTGTTCCAGCCATGCGAAGACGCAAAGATCCAGAAATCAGATGGCTTCACATTTGGCATTGCCTTCTCTTTGAGGCCCTCATTCTTTGTTAATGATACCACACAACTCTCTCCTTGTGATCGAAGACTTTCTCTCTCTACAAGCAACGCCCAGCTTGCAATATTCAGGCCCAAGGTGGACCAAATCTCTCTTCTCACTATTAACACCACGACCTTTACACCGGTAAGTGTTGTGCTCCTCTGCTTTCTCCCTGCCATGAATTGAGGGTGTCCTTTTTTGGCCAAATTTTACCCTTTTTTACCTATTTTGAGCCAACTTCTCTTTGTCATGTATCTAGGGTTTCCATTATTTGGGTTTCTCTAGAAATACTTTATATATGTTTTGTTTCCATTTTTTATTTATGATTACTCAAGAATGAGAGGAATGGGGATCAGATTTACCGCTAGACTAGCTATTTTGTGGATATGTTGTTTGGGTTTTCATGGTTTCTAGATTTTTGTTGAGAATAAGAAGAATGGAGGATTAAAAATTAAAAGGCAAAAGGTATCCAAAAAAGACAAGGTTGGAAGCAATGTTCAAAAAGTCGACCGCCCGACCGCCTAAGCGGCTTTTTAGAAAAAACGCCTATGTGTTCTTAAGGTGGTTACTGTAAGGTGCCAGAACTAGGTGCCTACCTTGGCGGTCGGGCGGTTGATTAGGCGGTAAAAGGCACCCTCGCCTAGGCGTCCTGCAGGGGTATGGCGGGAAAAAAAATTCGGGCTTGCAAAAAAAGTCATTTTATCCCCTCAAAAAAATAATATTAATTCATAATTACTGATTTCTCGAAAATGCCTTTTGCATGTGATAGGAATTAATTTATTGGGAACCCAAAAATAATAATTACGAATATGTTTTTTTGTATGTAACATTAATTATTAATTTATTAAAAAACCAAAAGAATAGTATTAATTTAATTTATCGAATATTTTTTTTGCATGTGATAGTAATTAATTTATTGGAAACTCAAAAATGATAACCAAAATGTTTTCTGCATTTAATATTAATTATTAATTTATTGAAAAATAAAAAAATAGTATTAATTCGTAATTACTAATTTATCGAAAATTTTTTTTGTATGTGATAGTAATTAATTTATTGGGAACCTAAAAATCATAACTATGAAAATGCTTTTTGCATGTAACATTAATTATTAATTTATTGAAAAATCAAAAAAATAGTATTAATACGTAATTACTAATTTATTGAAAATGCTTTTTGCATTTGATAGTAATTAATTTATTGGGAACCCAAAAATAATCGCTACGAAAATGCCTTTTGCATGTAACATTAATTATTAATTTATTGGAAAACCAAAAAATAGTATTAATTCGTAATTACACTAATTTATCGAAATGCTGTGATAGTAATTAATTTATTGGGAATCCAAAAATAATAATTACGGAAATTATTTTTGCATTAGTTTATTGAGAAACAAAACAAATAGTATTAATTCATAATTACTGATTTATTGAAAATGCGATGTGATAGTAATTAATTTATTGGGAACCCAAAATAATAACTACGACAATGTTTTTTGCATGTAACATTAATTATTAATTTATTGTGAAACCAAAAAAATAGTATTAATTTGTAATTACTAATTTATCGAAAATGCCTTTAGCATGTGATAGTAATTTATTTATTAGGAACCCAAGAATAATAACTACAAATTTTTTTTTTACATGTAACATTAATTAATTTATTGATAAATCAAAAAAATAGTATTAATGCGTAAGTATTATTATATAACATATACAATAAATGAAAGAGATGTGGAGGATCCAACTTAAAAAAAAAAAAAAAAAAGCACCAGCTGTTTTGGGTTTGGCCACCTGCTTATGAGGCCCAACCCCCCACCACCTAGGTGGCCGCCTCCTCCGACTTATTGAACATTGGTTGGAAGTAATGAGAAAAGATATGGGGACTTATGACTCTACTGACGGTATGACCTTAATAGAGCATAATGGCGTATCGGGATTCATGTAGCCAACCTAATTAGTTGGGAAAAGGCTCTGATGACGACGATGAATCAGAAGAATGGGGGATTGAGTTTTGGTATCAGTAACGCTATTTGGTGGATACTTGTTTGGGTTTTCATGGTTTCTTTATTTTTGTTCATTGAGTGAATGCTTTGGCTTGGAATTTTTTTGGTATAGAATTATACTTGTTTGTGGCTATTTAGCTTCAAATAATGCATAATTTTATACCAAGAAACCCTCAGGCCAAAACATATATCTAATGAACAAAAATAAAAGAAAACAGAAAACCCAAACAAATTCTTTTATAAATTCGGTCAAATCTGATTATTGATTATACTCTGGCAATTTCTAAGTATTCTTGCAATCTTTTTATAGATGCTTATTTTTTGTCCATGCTCTCTCTCTCGCTCTCTCTCTCTCTCCTTGTTTCCAAGTGTGTTAATCAAACATTGAAAAAAGTAGGCTTTAGTAACCCTGTAGATTGTTTGCATGTGTTAATATTTTTCCTATAAAGATTTTCTTATTAAACCATTTCACGCGAACCAAACGACCCCTTAATGATGTCTTGAAAGTGATCTTTTTTTAGCTCAACTCCTGTAATGTATCTCTCTTTGACAAACTAGTCTTATCCTCAAAACATTCGAGCTCCTGAGACTCTGCCAAACTGCTTTCCTTTTGATTATCAATCCATTCAAGCATCACATCTTAAGTTTATTTTAAGGAGTCGAATATCCTGCAAAATGTATAGCATGTCAATGCTTTCTTCTGGAAAAAATCATGTCACCCCCCACTTTCTTCAATCTTTGGACACTATAATTGGCCAAAGTGGGGTTCAGGGAGCATGCAGTTGCTACTTCTTGCCGTGATGTAATTCAATACTGTCTACATGCCTCAGCAGTTCTCATAAACATTTTGATTTAGCCCTCCAATTCATTGTCTCCCAATCCTGCTGCTTAGCTTTTTTGTTTCTGTTATTTATCAATCTGCTGCTTGTCAAACCACATTTTCACATATTTCTATTTTATGGACTCCTATTTGGAAAACTTTCAAGTTTTCGTTCATGCTCTTGTGGGGCATTGTAATTCCCTCTGTTTATTCTTTGACTTGTTTCTTGTGGTGTTTAGCTTGGATACTTGACGTGAACCTCTATCTTCCTGGTTGACCTACTTGTTTCATGTCTCATCCCTCTGCATATTTGGTTTTTGTTTCTTCAGCTGCAAGTATCACCCTTTTGCCTTGGTGTGTTAACAGTTTGCATTTCTTTTCTCCTCGGCTATGGGTTGTGAAGCAAGTCTCTCTGCTGTCACTCCTGTGGTTTGGGTGGGTATGTTCGTTTCCTGGGTAGAGGTCAGCACAGGATTCACACTTGGGGTGTTAATGTTGCACATATCAATGCTGTAACCAATGAAGCCAATTCTGACTCTCAGTAGTATAGCACTGTTCTTAATCAAACCTTCTGAAATATCACATGGATTTTAAGTGGATGTTCTGCTGACTCACCACTTGTCATTGTTCTTTATTGAAGAGAACTGACGAAACCAGTGATTTTGATTTGCCTATTTATTCTGTGTAGTGGTTAAAAGTTTTTCAGGCTTATTCTTATAAGGATTGAGCTTGACATTTCTTGGCGCACGTGCACAAAATAACAAGGTGGGTTCTTGGCATGGGCAACCTTTTCATCTGGCCATGTCAAAGGGAGGAGTAGGGGAGAAGGCTTGATCTCAATAAAAGCTTTTTTTTGCACCAAATGGCCTAACCAAGAAGTTTACACTGGATATCATGTTCCATTATTCTCTAGTGGGCTTGGTTCACACTTCTAGGGGCAGAGGGGCAGAGCTTGTTCCTCACCTGTTTATTCCCCATGTGTGCTCATTATGGCACACAAGGACGTGGGGAGGTTTCTTGTGTGCCTATCTCCCGCAATTCCTAAATGATCCTTATGTTCTGAATGTCCCCTTCATTTTCTGGGGCTCCAAATGTTGATGGCGATGTGTGGACCCCTTTAAAGCATCTTTTTCACTATTATAAGATATTGATAAAAATAACATAACATAGCAATTTAGCAGCATTTTGTTTATTATCACATTGACCGTAACTCGTATTGCCTTTCCCAGGAGGCATTTGGTGGGTACATGGTTGCATTTGCAGGCCAAAGATATGCTGCTCGATCCACTCCAACCTTTGTCGCAAACTCAACTTTCATAGTAACCAGCTTTACCTTGGTAAGAAAATACCTTTAAGTAAGCATTGTTATTGTTGCATATGTTGTTGTTGTTACCCTCAGCTGTTTTATGGTTTCCCTTGTGAAAAGGAGAAATTCAAGGGCAACTACCAAGAACATCACAAAGAGAAAATTATGGGTTTGGCTTTGACAGCAGTGTCATCTCTATACATAATTCTCATGTTTGCGTGTATAATAATATTAGGTGCTGGAGTTTGAGAAGGGAACATTGCAAAACTTGTATTGGAAAAGAGATGGATGTGCTTCTTGCAAGCGAAACCCAAACTTCACTTGCTTGAATTCCCAGGACTGTGCAATTAACCAATCTAGCTGTATGGGCCATGGAGGCTCAGTTGACTGCAGCCTTGGCATCCAAACAGCTTTCTCAGGCACAGACAAGCACCAGGTTGTGCTCAACTCCTGGTACGAGGTTGACAAGCTCAGGCAGTATTCTCTCTATGGCCTGTACTCGAACCTCAGGGATTCTCTCACTAGCCAGTTCAACATCTTCTAGCCTGCCGCTCTCTCTCTCACACACACATACACAAACACAGTTGCTGCCTCCTTTGATATGAATTCATTACATAAACGCCACCTTGATTAACATTCCACATTTGCTGCCTCCACTATTTATTCATTGACCCCCCCACTTCTCTCTCTCTCTACTGGTTGTACTTTTGTTTCCTTCCTTCTCTGATGAACTGGCTAGTTATTGTTGTGCTGACTTTTCTTGTATGTATCTGCTGAAGAGGTATTTGAAAGTTTAACTTATTCGGCAATATTGTATATCTGTTATCTCCTTTCTTTTGAGAAACAGGTCTCATATTTTAATGAGAATGTGCGTTAACTCAGGTCTCTGAAGGCTGAAACTCTCTCCCTCTCTCTCTCTCTCTCTTGCCTTGGCTCTGTGGGTTAGGCTGCATGCTAGTGTTGTCTAAGGAATTTTCGTTTGGTGAAGTACTTTTTTGTGTAAAAGGTTTTTGTTAGGGTACTCCTATCTTAATGTACTCAATATTTTTTTATATTTGATACCCTTCATATGTAATAGGAAGATTTTTTTTTTTTTTTTTGTCGTGGGTTAGAATGAATATTTATGTAAAAAACTAGTGGTATTCAATTAATAATTAAAAAACAAGTAATATTTCATGTGGGTGATGTATGTATATTATAGTTAATAAATATATATTTTTTGGACAATTCAGTGGGAAATAAATACTTTTGTTTCTATTAAAAGTTTATATTTTACCTTTGACTAAATACTTAAAAGAAAATGTTTATATCCGTGGAGGCTATAAACAATCAATTTAGGGCGTACATTAAAATTCATTAAAAGATATTGTTTCGAAGCCCAAAAATCCTGATGTTGATCATCTGGATCTTAAGATGTATGAGAATGAGAAAATTAGATTTAAAGTGTTGGAAATAGTGCATCTTATGATGAATTTTCAAACCGTCAATATTCAAGATTTTTTAGTGTTCATATATCTGTTCAATCTAATCTATACTATTGAAGTTTTAAGTTTTGTAATTAGAGATGAAAATAAATTTCCAGGTCATCACAAAGATTTTTAGTATTGAAACATCTTTTGATACTATTTGAATGGGTGCTTTACTTTGATTGTTTAGAGCGTCAGCCTCATATAAATCACACAGATACTTAAAATAATCTTAGATAAAAAGTTATAACATTATAGGATAATGGCATCAAGTGCCTAAAAAAATTGAGTACATTAAGTATATATTCAATTGGAGTACCTTAACAAAAACTCATGTAAATTAGGGAAACTTGTGTTCATATAATATGTGCAGCGTCATGTCAATTATCAAATATATCCTTATAGAGGTTGCTATTTGATTGGTATATTTTTGTTATACCCGTATGTAAATGGGATTGTCTACAAAAAGACTATTTATCTTTTGTACATGAAAATCAAAATCATTATCATTTGTTACATGTTAAATTGGATAACTTGGAGTGAGTCATAAAGTCCAAAAAATTTTGTTTGGAGCTTTATGTCTATTCAAAAACACTCTTACAATCATCTATTTTGAAATTTAAGAGACAAGAATGATTTTGACTTTTATATACAAAAGATAAATGGTCTCTTTATAGATAATCTTCATGCAAATACCGGTAATTTTTCCCACATAATAGGTTCTCAAGCAAAAAAAAAAAAAAAAAATTCAAATAGCAAGCTTATCATTTATTGATATAAATGCTTCACGGTATTCTTATGTTTTTGGGTAAATAAAAAAGGTATGTTAGAAAGGATTGGGGGCCCTGCCCTTTAGTGAGAATGGAGTTAGAGACTCAACAATACTACCGCCTAGACCTGAGCCCATTTTCAAAATAATACTTGTCGTGACCGTGGATCAAACCTGGCCTTTGGATCTTATTTGACCCTCGCCCAACTAAGCTGTCCCCACATGATTTGCTTCACGGTATTTGGTAAAGCCGTACTTCAAAACTCCATGGGAAAAGGTAGTTTTTTTTGTTTTGTTTTGTTTTTTTTTTTTTTTTGGGGGGGAGAGGATGATGTCTTAAAATTCTATCATTCTATTTTCATCCATGGAAGTTAAAATTTAAAAATGGTGAAATGTAGTAGATATATTAAAAAATTAAATAGGCAATCCAAAAAAATCGTTCCAAGATACATTATTATTAGGGATTGTATATTATGAGACCATTTATTTTGGTACAAGGAGGTCACAATCATTTTTAGTAATTGGATGTGAAATCTAATAGATGAAAATGTGTTACATCATTTAAAAAATTTTATTTTAGACTTTGTGTCTAACTACTGACACATCCTTAACCACCCAATTTCAAATCTTACGGTCAACGATGATCGTGACCTTCTCGTATCAAAGTATCAAAAGCTAATGGTCTCATTATATACATTTTTATTTATTTTGAGTTAAAGCAGTTTTTTTATCTATAATTCTCAAAGTTGAGATAATTGATTTACATGTTCTCCATAATTGGATCTGCATTTTTCGGCAAGAGTTGAAGTGCGGCTTTACAAAGCTGCGCCGATGCCAAACTTCCTCGGCAATAGTTGACTGTATTATGGATAGCTTAATATTTGTGAAAAGTTAAAAAAAAAAGGAAAAAAACAGAAGAAAAATAAAAATTAATGTTTGTGGCTTTTGCCAATTGTAAATAATGGATATTATAATTCTATGCAAGTTCTTGGCAAAACCATAGGTCCAGATTCCAAATTGAAATCTCCTTTGTTGATTTATCAACTTTTATCACTTGCATCCATACGGTTTTTAAACTTTATGTTGCTTTGACCATAGGCAACTCATTATTGTTTTGTCTAGATCATGGTAAATATTTGACAACTAAAAATTTATTTTGGCGTATGATGACCAAGTTGGTTGACCCACTTTAATATATGGGGGAATATATACTGGGGAATATAAACTGTTGGAAGATGTTGAAAAACAATCATTGGTTTAAAGAAGGTGAAGTTTGTTAGGGGTTAACCCTATACTATTGAAGTAAGGTGCACCTCAAAACTATACTGATAATACGGTTTTGATGCTGCAAAGCTTTGCGATGCTATGAAAATTTATTGTTACCATCAATTATGAAATTTAAAGTTCTAAAAATAATAACGATCAAGTAAATCTATAAACACTTAAAATCTTGAAAATGGATGGTCCAGATAATATGTTAAAAGATGAACTATTTTTAGAACTAAAAATCCCTTTTTTTTCGTGTCTATGAATCTTGAGGCCAAGATGATCGATTTGAGGATTTTCCAGCATAGGAACAACCTTCTCTAGTGGGTTTTTAGGTACATGTTACTTATATATTATAAGGTGGACTCCTTATATAAACATTTTTCTTTAACGAATAAATGAATTTCAGACCCTAAAAATGATCAGTTTTGAAACTTTTTTCTTTGGAACCACTCATTTTAAATATATAAAAATCCAGCAAATCTGCATTATTTTTGAAGTTATGAATTCTATAATCAAGGGTAGAAATAAATGAGAGAGGTTTCTACACTTCCCCTGCAGCATATAAGTTCTATGCTTCCCCTACCATCCAGCCATCCAATTTTGATCAAGAGAGCCACTCATTGTTTGATCTTAGATCGGACGTCTCAAAGTATTTTATTTTTAGTTTTTTTATACAAATTGCATGAATATGAAATTTGGTACGTGTCATCTTCTCATTGGGGCGCACCTATAAAAATTACTAAAATTATTATTTCAATAAAATATAATGATCAAAATACCCCTTGAATCTTTCAGGGGTATTTTGGTTATTTTATTTTATTGAAATTTTTTTTTTTATATTTTTTACTAGTGAGAGTTTAATAGAGGATTGGACGTCCAGAATTTGGTGTTAAAATGTTTATAAATAATAATAATAATAATAAATAGTGTAGAGACGTGACATTGTAATTGAGGCAATCTTAATCCTCCATTTAGAATGGACAGCTGGATAAGAGGAAACATATAAGTTTTATGCTGTAGGGGAAGCATAGAAAGCTTGCCCGAAATAAATTTGCACGTGGTGCTAAAACTGCGCATTTTAACAAGATTTTAAAGTGCAGGTTTCCTAAATATCGAAAAGCCTTGGCCCAAAAAACCCTGCACCATTTAGATATATGGCAATGCATCAACCAATAGTTCAAAATACATTGGTAATAATTTCGTAAGCTTTTCCATTTTTTGCCACAAAAACCATCATTATTAAGTGACTGATATAGTAAAATATGGAAAGTCTTCAATACGGCCCATATAACAAAGTAACAATCACCTTTAGTTGTTAAATGTAGTATTTCGTATTTGGCCCCTAGGATTATGCTATTGACTAAGCTCTAAGTTCAAATTCAATAAAATTTATCTTAAACATTGCAACACAACCCGAGGAGCCTAATTTTAAAGCTGGCATTTAAGGCCCATTGTTACACTTAAAGCAAATGGTCTTATGGTATACAATCATAAAGATTGCATATTGTAAGTCCATATGTCTTTAGAATAAGGAGGTCATGACTAATCCTAGCTGTCAAATATCAAACCAATCCGATTTTAAATCTAACAGCCATAAATGATTGCGACCTCCTTATACATGACATTTGTTATATAACAAGCATTGTATTTTGAAAAGGATTGTATATAATGCAACTACCTAATTTCACATTCAATGGTTAATATTACTTGTGACCACCTTGTATCAAAAGTAAAAGAAAAAGTTTATATAAGGTTGCATATTAAAAATGTAGAATTAAAGATGCACCACTAATTGATCATCTCGACATCAGGATATATATATATATATATATATATATATATATATATATATATATATATATATATATATATATATATATATATATATATATATATATATATATATATATATATATATATATATATATATATATATATATATATATATATGAGCAATGATCCAATGTAACGGTTGTACTATAGTATAATGCAATGACACTTCTAGAAATCCATGACTCCAAATTTTGCACACACACTCTCTTTATCTCAATAATCAAATGCCCCAAAAAAAAAAGTTCAATTTGAACCCTAGATATGGTCAAAATGAATCCCCTCCAAAAATGAAACTAGACCATTCATTTTGTAAATTTCAAGATCTTAGCCTTTATAAACACAAAATCAATTTTTTCTTTTTTAACATTGTTCATCTAATAATAATAAAGCCATCCAAGAAAATTGGAAATGAAAAAATCCTTCTGAGGCCTAGAACTAAGCATCTTACCAAAATGAACGGCCTATGTTAATTGGGCTAAAACAATACTTTCTAGGTAATTTTTTATTTTTTTTATTGTTCATTAAAATGAAAAGAGTATATATTTCAAATTTTGGATCAAACAAATGGCCATAAGATAGTTTTTTAAGGTTCTTGCATCATATTACTATACAACGGTTGCATGGAATCATTGCCCTATATATATATATATATATATATATATGAGCAATGATTCAATACAATGGTTGTATCATAGTATACTCCAACGACACTTCTAGAAAACTATGCTTGTGGTATTTGTATGACCTCAAAATTTTACACACACAATCTCTTCATCTCAATAATCAATCCCCCAAAAAACAAAGTTCAATTTGAACCCTAGATATGGTCAAAATGAGTCATTTCCAAAAACGAATCTAGACCATTCATTTCATGAATTTCAAGATCTTAGCCTTTATAAGCTCAAAATCATTTTTTTTCTTTTTTAACATTGCTCATCTAATGATAATAAAGACATCCAAAAATTTTGAAAATGAAAAAAAATCCCTTCAGGGCCTCGATCTAAGCATCTCACCAAAATGAAAGGTCTATGTTAATTGGGCTAAAAAAATACTTTCTAGGTTGTGTTTTCAAATTTTTCTTTTTTGTGATTGTTCATTAGAATGAAACAAGTGTATATTTCAAAGTTAGGATCAAACAAATGGCCATAAGATGGTTTTTTAAGGCTGTTGCAATATAATACTGTACAACCGTTGCATGGAATCATTGCCTATATATATATATATATATATATATATATATAGTCCCAAAAATAGTGCATCTTGCAACATATTATCTAGACCGTCCATTTTTAAGATTGCATATTTTTATAAATCTACTTGATTTTGACCATATTTGGAGTTTAAAATTTTATAATTAGATATGAAAATAAATTTTGAGATAGATCCTAAGATTTTTTTACACCAAAATTACATGTTATGAAAAATTTTGGAGGTGTGCCTTAATTGGATTATTTAAGGTTGCAACCTTATAGAAATCGTACCCAGGGTAAATGGTCTCATTGTATACTTTTTCGTTTGAAATTGCATATTATTTACTTGGGATTGTATACTATGAGATCATTTATCTTTGATACAATGAGGTAACAATTAATACTAGCCATTAGATGTCAAATTGGACGGCTTGGGGTGCGGCATGAAGTTCTAGATTTTTTTTGGGAATTTGTTTTTAATTAATAACATACTCACAATCACCTGATTTGAAATCTATTGGACAAGAATGATTGTGTCATTCTTAAACTAAAAATAAATGGTCTTTTTTTATAT
This sequence comes from Amborella trichopoda, assembly GCF_054954075.1. Classification (NCBI taxonomy): domain Eukaryota; kingdom Viridiplantae; phylum Streptophyta; class Magnoliopsida; order Amborellales; family Amborellaceae; genus Amborella; species Amborella trichopoda. Next base: position 45,027,812 of record NC_142340.1, on the reverse strand, counting down.
TTTTCCTGTTTACTTACCGGGTATGGTTTGTATAAGGTCTCAACCTTAAACAATCCAATTAAGGTACACCACCAAAAGCTCATCAAAAGATGTAATTTTAGTGTCGGAAATTTCAATGATGGCCTGAAAAACTAGTTCACATCTAATTATGAAATTTAAAATTAAAAAAATGGTATATTAAAATCTCTTTTTTTTCCTACATACATATATCTCGAGGTTGAGATGATCAATTGAAGGGTTTTCACCGTAAAAAAACCATTTTTTGATAGATTTTTGAAGTATGCCTTCTTCTTCTTCTTTTTTTCTACATTTTTGCGTTGCAACCTTACGTTTTTTTTACTTAAAACATACATTCCATATTGCCTTCCCATCCCTTTTTAGCATTCCAATAATGGCAGCTCCCAGATTCAACTGTGATTTTTTATGGGTTATTGGACCTTGGTGCCATGAACCCACATAAAGTTCAACAAAATAAAGTCAAATAAGCATATCTCATGCTTGCAATCAAAGTCACATTAAAAGGTCACATCTTCTCTTGCATCATACAATGTGCATGGTGGGATAAACAACTAGCCTAACCAAGTCAAGCAGTTATTATTTTTTATTTACCCAATGAGCAAGTGATAAATATTTTAATTTGGCAGTATGCTAGGAGTGCCATGTTGTGTCAATTGACCGTTTACTTTTGGCTTAAAAAAAAAAAAATAGATATTGCCTCTAGCCATTAAATTTAAAATTTTGAAAATACACAATTTGCTGTCCTAAAAATCTGAATTCTTTTTCTGAATTTGAGACATGAAATGCCCCATCTATCAGATTTTACATTGGATGACTTGGGGTATTTTGTGACCTTTATGTAGAAAAGGTAGTGGTTTTGTTGTATGCAATCTCATGTATAATAAAGGGGAAGTATGATGAGACTGTATTTTTTTTTTTTTTGTACAAAATGGTCACAATTATTGCTACTTATATGAGATGTGAAATTAGGTTGTTGGAGTAATATCATTAACTCGGCTTGAACTCGAAAATAATTCTTGTTAGTTTGAGTGATATAATAAGAAATGGTCTACCCTTATAAACTGATTTTGGGTTCAACTATGAGAAAATTCTTCTCAAACTGTGCACTAAGAAATGACACACCCCTGCGACCTAATTTTAGGTTTGACAACTAAGTTTATAATCCTCCTATGCCAAAAATAATCGGTCTTATTTCACCCTCCATTCCCACTATGATTGGGAATGGGGGTGGGTTGCCGTTGATTAGGGCACTGGATACGTCAACATGACATCCCGCCCTCTATTCCCACAGTGGTCGTTACGTTGGGAATGCGAGTAGTGCTCGGTTGGGTAGGTACCCTCCATTCTCACCGTTAAATTATAAAAAAGAAAAAAAAAAAAAAAAAAAGTCCTATAGTATAGTCTTCTCATGACTTTATATGTACGTGCTCCCGCGCGAGTTACTAAAAACATTTTAAAGCTTTCAGTGACCGTTGAATAGTTTATAAAAAGGCAAAAGGTCTTTCGATTTTGGCGGGAGAAAACCATACGCTTTCAAGGGTTGGAGGTTTGAACATTAGCTCCTGAGGAGCCATGGTTTTGTTTATTGGGTGAATTTACGGTTTTGTTTTTATTTGGAAAGATGGATAGAATGCATGAAAGAAGGAGCAGGGGTCATCTCATGGCCCTGCAACTTTCTTTACTCAGGCTGATGCTTTACTCCGGAAGAACATCACGTTTCAGGTTTACAAAGTTTTTCCATATTTTAATATGAACTTCGTGGTTTTCCAGTTCCTTTGTGGTTTTCTTTCTAAATTCGTTTTCATTTTGTGATCCAATTCGTGTTTTTGCAGTTATTTTGTGTTTTTTCTTTTTAAATTCATTTTTTTCAAAGTTTTGTGCATTTTGATGTAAAATTCGTTTTTATCTGTGTTTTCTTTTTTAATTCGTTTTCATTTTTTTCAGTTTCATTTTTCATTTTTGCTTCAGTTCGTTTTCATTTTGGAAAGCATTTTCGCTCTCTATCTCTTCACAGTTTATTGATGGGATTTTTAGTTTGGAATCCTCTCTCTCTGCATTATGAATCAGAGTTAATATTGAATCCACCCCCCCCATCCCCTCTTTCTCTCGCTCTCTTGCTGGCTTAGATTTAATTGGATCAAAGTCATTTCCTCAATTGAAGGATTTATTATTGAATAGATTGAAATCATTGTGTGGCCGTCAGTTCCAGTAGCTTTAGTTTAGCCATTTGTTTGTTCCAGAAAAAAGTACATGACTGTTAGAGAAATTGGCAAAATTTCATAAAAAAAAATCGAACTCGATGCATTTGATTTCGTTCATTTGACAGTGGAAAAACATAGTATGATTATTTTGAGATAAATTTAAGTCTCTCCTTGAAAAGGATCAGAAAATTTTGGAGATCCATCTGAGGGAGCACTGTTGGGTGGTAGCTCTTCCTATGCCTTTAAGGTGGGCAGGGCCTACCTTATTAAATTAAGCGATCCGAACCACCTACAGAAGTAGGCAATCTATCAAATTCAAGTTCTGACCCTATTCAAAGATCAGCCCATAGTATGATTTTTTTGAGTTAAATTTAAGTTTCTCCCTGAAAAGGATAAGAAAATTCCATGATTTTCTCTTTGCTTTTTTTCATTTTCTATTTTTCATGTATTGAACAGATAAATTCTAACTGGTTTCTCTCAGTTTTATATCATGATTAGTCTCTACTTTGCATATTCATGGGTACTCTATAATCAGGGGATTCCATTTTGCTTATTAAGATAGATAATGAGGTTGAGGCACAATGAAGAATGGATAGATTCAGAAAGAAATATGTTGAGAATTCGTAATAGTTTATAATTTCAAAATGTATTTTCAAATAAGAACTGTGTCGGTTACTAATGGAAAATGAATAGTTAAAATGATGAAATAAACTAGTGGCTTCAAACCAGGGTTTGAAATTTCTGTGCCATTGGCTCTATGAAGCAAGTTTTTGTCAGTTTTGATTTATATTTTCTAGGGTTATAGTTGAGAGTTAATGGGGAATCAGGAATTACTATGGTACTTGAGTTCCAAGTATTGAATGAGTTTGAAGGAGTGACTTTCTTCTACTGTTTGGGATTTTAGGTTCATAGAGTAGGAAGAAGTTGGTCACATGAAATTTTTTGGCAATTTCCATAACTAATGCCACGAAAATGAATGCACTGAGTATGCTTACTTTTACAAATCTCATCATGTAAATGTGCTTTCTTATATCAGTTCCCTTAGAGTAAATGTCATATCTCATCCATACATCTAATGCTACTCTTATGTATTCAACTGTTTGCAGAAACGAAACAGGAAAACAAACTTCGGACTCGTTGCTTTTCCATCTTTTCTTTGCTTGATTATGATCACACTCCAAGCAATTGTTAACAATGAACTGGACAAGCCTATATACAAATGTGGTTGCAAATGTATTGACATAAGAGGAGATGGGTCATGTGAAAATGTATGTGGATTGCGATATTCAACCTTCAAACAAGTTCCGTTTTGTCCAATAGCCACCCCACAAAAATGGCCAGCTCTCTTACAAGTTCCAAATCCAAATTATCGAGCTTCAAGAACTGATCTCAATTCCTTCTCCGATTTTCCTGATTGCAAGTGCAAGGATACAGGGACTTGCCCTGTGACTATACTTTTTACAGGAGAGAAGAGGCTGTTAGCAACCAGTATGATCCTTTTCTTTTTTGTCTTTTGATACGAATATGGTCTCTAATTGGTTTAGAAAGTACACTAAGTCCAATGCACTATGGGAAAACAAAACCAAAGTCTTTTGGATTCATAAAAAACTTGTTTGTTACTTAATTATACTGTAAAAGAAATGGTCATAAGTTGCTCATTGATGAAAGTAGTTGGTGTAATGTAAAGATGCAGGACTATACCCAGAAGTTATGTTTTGGCAGTCCTATCACTTAGTAATCATGCTATATTTATAGCTAGGGGAAGTAAAGATGTTCATGGCTTAGTTTAACTTTCTATGGTTATAATTTGCATCTCTCTTTTCATTTGGTTCAATACTTGAGAATATTTGGCAGGAGTGGCTGCGAACTTGGTCATGGATACTTTTCCTGTGAAGAAATTAGATCTGTGGACTATGCTTTCTGAAGTCCTCCCTGTGAGCATTGACACTGATTTGTTTTATTATTCTTGAGATTTCAAGTTAATGTGCCTCAGTTAACAATAGTTATGATTCCGAACCTTTTTAGGCAACAGATACTAAGGCTAAGTACACCAATTTTATCGAACCTGCATTCCTCTCTGACCATCCCATATATATTGTTCAACCCAAATGTGTCCCAAACTTCAACCTTTCAATTCCCATCAAGATAGTTGCTATTACACATAAACTAGGTAAGTGGGCTTTTCTTTCTGAAATCCAACTTATCACTAAGGATAAATCTCTCTCTTTTTTTGTCACCACTTTGTTTTCTTAATCCTCTTTTAGTTTATTTTATTTGAAATTATGTGCAGTTGTCCAATCTGTGCAGATCTTACATCTATGGCGTAATAGCTCATCTGATGTGAACAAAGAGTTGTTCAAAGGATATAAGAAAGGGAATTCAGAAAAACAGATAAATGAAATTCCTTGTGGTCAAATATGCTTTCTTTTCTTGCAATATTGTCATTTATGTCTTACAGTTATCCTCTATTTGTGTACATATTTTTTCATTTAGGTTGATGGCGATAACATTTCTCATGCAGCCTATGATTTTTTGGACTCCGATGAGATTAAGTTCAATGTAAATATATGGTACAACGCTACCAAGTCTAATGGTCTTAGGGGTCCTCTTCCCTTGATACGTCTGCCACACTTATTAAACATGGTGGGCATCTTTGGTAACTACTCTATATGTAGACACTTTATTACTTATGCCCTGTTTCTGGGATGGTATGCCGCATGTTTATCCAAAATATGTTTGTTCTTTTGCATTGGTCTCATTCTGGAGTACAGGATCACTTGCAAAGAAAATTTTCCATTGTCATATCTTATTGATGCCATTGTGAATTTTCAGCCAATTTATAACATTGACGTAAATACTTCCAATTTCTTCACATTTTACATGTTGAAATGGGCACAAGAAGTAAGCTAACATATTACTTGGTGCATGATAACTATTAGGAATCAGATATATGCGATACAATTTCTAAAGATATTTCAAGGGATTAACTCTTCTTCGTAGTTTTAGAATAAAAACACTTTATATTCACTTTAGACCAATGAGGGTTCGTAATATATATTAATGTGTTGCATAATTATATTGATTTACTGATCAGTATTTGACTGTAGAAAACCATATTGAACTGTACTGTAATGATACCCATTTTCAGAATAGTTGGAGGCTTTGAGCAGTTCTTTTGGAGTAACAGATTCTTCACCTCCATTTTCTATTGGAATTATATTGCATTGAGAAACAATAAGGCTGACCATATCCAGTGGACGTTCCTTTTTTCAAACTAGCATGGGATTAGCTACATGGCTTCGAGATACTTCTACATATTTTGTTTGAGTTTCTTTAACTCCTCATCCTTGTTATCTCCGTAATGTTTTCTATATCTTATCATAACCAATTAATGATTTGCTAAATTTTCTTGCATTTGTAGGCATCAAATGCATACCTCCAGTTTCTTATAGGTGCACGGGTGAGAGTGCTGATCGATTTTGTTAAAGAAATGCCAAAACCTGGAACAAAAATTACACTGGATTTCTCTTCTGTACTTGGTCCACTTTTCTTCACATGGATTGTTGTGTTACTTCTTCCAGTAAGTGAATTGGATGTCCAGCATTCTCTTAATTGATTGAGAGACTGTATGTCTTTTATTTCAATAAAGTATCATCATCATCATCCGAGCCTTATCCCAACTATTTGGGATTGGCTATACGAATCATTTTCCACCATTCTGCTCTATCAAGGGTCTTAACCTCAGTCAAACTATAAGTCACCATATCTTTTTTTATTACTTCCATTCATATCCTCTGGGTATTTCTATAAAGTATATGAAGGAAAAATAGGCATTTATAATGGGTGTACGTTGTCATTTTTAATTCCTGAACTCAATTACTCTATACACATATAACATATAGCTGAATGGATAGAAGAACCAAATTATAAAATTTTCTGCAATAATGATACTCAAACCTGCATTTCCAAATGACCAAGATATCTAAGGTTTTGTTTGAACAAGTGTTAAAAAATATGATAAATAATTGCTGATAACTAACTGTATAATTTTATTTTTTTTCTTCTTATTTATTTATGTTATTATATGACCCGAAGTACTCCAATTATGCCTACTGAATATAATCACCTTGGGGCCTAGACCTTTGCTGGCAATAACTCTCTAAATATACATTTACACCTTTGTAGGCTCTTAAAATTCATTTTCATGGTGAAATGTTTGGATTCTTAAAACGATGATTTTAAAAAGTTTAATTTAAATTAGATAGCATTTAACTTATTGTTAGTATCATCCCTTAAATAATTTAAGAACTTTATAAAATTTAAAATGTCGTTCGAATTTGTGCTAGGTACTAATAAATTACCACATTTCCCACCAAGTGTCTTCAGGCCATCATCATGAGAACATTGAAATCTAACAGTCATCATCATCATAACTTTTTCTCAATTAATTGGGGTCTGCTAATGATGAGTTTTGGCAAAATTTTACATTGACTGTCTACCTAACACAACGCAACCCTTTACCTAGGCATGGAACAGGTTAAGGGAAACTTTAAGTTCATCACCCTTCTTAGACCTACATTGAAATCTAACAGTAAGATTCTTTATTCTATTACCAATAAACACAAATTGTCATGGACCTAAAATATTACTGCCATTAGGCATTACACCTTTGAAATATTTTTCTGCTTAAATCGTTTGTGTAAATATGGTTCAAACATTTTAATACCCTCACCTGTTTACCTGGCTGGAGACAAGTTTGACATAAGATAATCTAGGCTTCAGTCTGTTGACATGTCATATATTTTAGCGGTTATTTTTTGTTTTTTAACACAATTTTTTGTTCATTTTCTGTTCGTACAGGTGATATTGACCTATTTAGTTTATGAGAAGCAACAGAACTTGCGGATCATGATGAAAATGCATGGCCTTGGTGATGGCCCTTATTGGATTATTTCCTATTCTTATTTTCTTATCATTTCATTGGCATATGTATTATGTTTTGTGATGTTCGGCTCTGTTATAGGTAATATACTCTCCTGGATCCTTCATTCCGTGAAGTTATATAAATGGAATATTTTCATGTGGACTACTTTGCTGTTACAGGATTGAAGTTCTTCACATTGAACAACTACAGTGTGCAATTTGTGTTTTATTTCATTTATGTAAATTTACAGATTTCGCTTGCCTTTTTAGTGGCAACCATATTTTCAGAAGTCAAGACTGCTACAGGTTAGACCTTAAAGGTTAAATTTGATGACTCTTTGTTTAAACTATGATCAGTAGAATCACTACCAGGGCATCAATTCATCCAGGGAAATATAAGATTGGTATTTATATAGCAATATTTGTAGCAATAATCAAGAGGGAAAGTATATTACAGTCCTGTGTACTATAAAGAGATCAGAGACTGTTGTACCATCACTATCCATTGAAATTATAGATGGGAATGAAGAGAGAGTATGTCCACAACAGGGATCATGCTGTTTTGGTGGGCAGGTAGGTCCCCAATCTCTCAGTCACCATACATGATTTCAATGGTTAGAGATGACATGATGGTCTATAGTAGTGTTCGCAAAATCGAACTGGAATGGTTAACCGTATATGGGGCCAGAAGCGGTTTAACCAGCCTAACCAGTAAACTAGCCGATTCAACCGTTATAATCGGGCAAGTCCCGGGTGGCCAAAAAATTATTAAAAAAAATAAAAAATATGCAAAAAGAAATCTACTACAATATGAAAAGCACATAAATAATGATTAAAATAAAACATATTCAAATGAATTTGAAAATTAATGAAAAAAATGGATTTTAAAAGTGAGTATTAATGACCAAAACAAATTTTAATATTTACGATAATGTAAAAAATATTAAAAAATGTATTACAAATCAAATTTTTTATTTTTGGGATTTTATATATTTTTTTTTGAATTTTTATTTTTAAAATGCCGGCTGATCACCAAAACCGTCCGAAGCTGGAACCAGCAAGGGGCCAGTTCCGATCTAACCAAGGGGTTATCGGTTAGATCGCCCGGTTTTTCTAACAATGGTCACCAATCCATATCAATGTTAGAAAACAAAGTGATAATACAACAATTGCATAGTTCTTTCCTTGGACTTTATTGCATTGTTTTGTCCACAGTTCCTAGACTACACTGTTTTTCTCATATATTGAATGTCATGTGCTCATTGTTTCACTCGCCTTGTGCCACAAAAAATAGGAATGGTTTTTGCATTATTATTTTATTTGATCAAATTAATAATTAATTTTTTTAAAAAAATAGTTCCTAAAATGAGGCCTAGGATAATTTCTTAATTTGTTTAGTTATTTTTTATGTAATCTTGTAAATGCTACACTGCAGATGATTGGGCTCATATCACCCACTTCGGGCCATGCATACATTGAAGCGTTGGAGATATGGACAGATATCGTAAAATATATACTAGCATGGGCATGTGTCCACAACATGAGTAAGCGCTGCTCATCCTTATGCGACAAATCAAGATCCTTTAATTTTTTTCTTTTTTTGGTGGGTTGTCTTTTCTTTGTGTTTCATGTTGCTTAACAGTTCAGAGTACTATATCTGTTGAGAATTTTCTGTGCTGTGTAATCCAGCTTGCTATGGGAAACACTCACTGGTAGGGAGCGCTTGTTATTCTATGTATGTATCGATATGTATGTGCCGTATAATTCTGAGATTTTCATGTTACAGGCGGTAGACGAATCTTTGAAGAGCCTTAATCTCTACAATGGAGGTTTTGGGGACAAAAGAGCTGGGAATTACAGTGCGGGTATGAAGAGGAGGCTGAGCGATGCCAGTTCTCTAATTGGAAATCCACAGGTATGTGTCTCCCCCTTGGCTGACATGTCACATGACATGCCATGACATGGCCCCTGGCATGTCATACAATGTCATGTATAAATACCACTTAATTTGGTGAAGAGATTTGGGCCTAAATCTTACTAATACTTTTACACAAATATTTGAATCTTCATTAAAGGTGTACTAAAGAAGAATTTTATGTGGGAAATTTTTGGGTAAAACTTTTATGTGGCCAATTGAGCTCTTGTTTTTATTATTTCCATATCTCATATTTCCATCTTTCCTGTAGTCTCCACCACAATTTTCTCCTTTCTTTTACAAGCCCATTTGTTTTTGTGTGTTTGTGTGTTCATGCGCCTTTTGTTTATTTGGCAAAATATTCAAGCTTATTTTTTCTTTGTAACAATAAGAACTGAAATTTAAGTTTATGATTACTAGGTTGTATATTTGGATGAACCTAGCACAGGACTAGACCCTACTTCAAGAAACAGCTTATGGAGCGTCATTAAAAGCGCAAAGCAAGATCGGGCAATCATTCTTACGAGTAATATTGCTTTGGTTCCCTTTATGATACCATATTTTAACCACATAGAAATCTCGATCGATATCGAGCAATCTTTCTAGAGGAGGAAGTGAAATTTACCGATCTGGTTCCATCTGAAGAAGACAAATTTGAACTCTTTTCACTCCATGCTTTTCTTACTTGACTTTTAATGGTTTTCAGTGCTCTCTCTCTCTCTCTCTCTCTGTGGCGCACGCGCACAAGCACTCTAAAGCTTGATCTTTTGACTGCAGCACATTCTATGGAAGAGGCAGATGTTCTTTGTGATCGACTTGGATGGCACTTTTGAGTGCCTAGGAAACCCGAAAGAGGTAAATTTGAGTTTCCTTTCTCTTTGGGTTAAGACGTATGCAAGTCCTCTTACAAGATCACTTCAAAGCTATGGCTACCCCCACCATCCAAATGATGATGGCTTAATCATATTAGGAGAACTCAAAACTAATATTATCTTTTAATATAGATTTTCCCTCTCTCTATATATATCTCTATCACACACACATATACCCAAAAAATCTCAAGGGTAATTTGGTCAATTTATTTTTTTCAAATTATTATTTTTTATATTTTTATTAGATTTTTCTATTTTTGAATAATACATGCTTAAAATTTCATGTTATTTGAATTTATAGAAAAAAATTAAAATTCAAATACGAAATGAGGTCGTGACCGTCAGATCGGCCTAAATTTAATCTGGGCATTTGGGCTTATATGTTCATATAAACTAGTGGCTATATATATATATATATATATATATATATATATATATATATATCATTCCCCCATAAATTTAGGGAAAGTTACAAAAACCCCATCCAAACCTTTTTTTTCACTTTTTTCCCAAAAGTATACTTTCTATACAAATACCCCCCAACAAAAAAAGTTCTTTTTTTTTATGGAAATGCCCTTCCCATACAAAAAAATCAATTGGTGCTGACTATTGGACCCAAGTAGCACATTGCCGGAGCGCAATGCAACTGCCGGAGTCTACTATCTAGAGCATATACTGCCGGAGCGCCTTCGGATACTGCCGGAGCGCTGTGACTCCAAAACAAGACCGCGGAGCGCCTCGTCTCCAGAACAAGCACTGTCGGAGTACGTTTTACAAATGTTGGAGCACTATCGTCTCCAGAACATGTACTACTGGAGCGCATGTGTCTCGAGTGCCAGAGTGATATCTCTCGAATGCCGAAGTGCCCTATGCAACTACCGTTGCGCTATGGCTCCAAAGCATGTATTGCCGGAGTACCCTTTGAGACTGCCGGAGCGCATTGTCTCCAGAATGTGTACTGTCGGAGTGCTGTGTCTTCAATGCTGGAGCGCCCTATGTAACTGTCGAGCATTGTGGCTCCAGGCATGTATTGCCAGAGTGCCCTTTGAGACTGTCGGAGCGCATTTTCGTCAAAAAAGGGGGCATTTTGTACGGGAAGGGAATTTCTGTCCAAAAAAAAAAAACCTTTTTTAATGGGGGGTATTTGCATGTAAAATATCCGTTCCGGAAAAAGTGAGACAACAAGTTTGGAGGGTAAAAGTGAGACAACAAGTTTGGATGGGGTACGTTGCATCCATAGTGTATTTTAAGGGATTTTTTTATAATTTTTCCATAAATTTCTCCGAGAGGTATACTCTTTTTAAAACATAAAATCCAAGTTTCTGGATCCTCTCTTGATATGATCGTTTTTAAAGTTCCCATCACCCAAAATACATTTTGCAGTTGAGATTTGAGCCACCTATGGTTATCCTATCATTCCTCGGTCAAAGTCTACTAAAAAGATTAAAAAAGTATTCAATCACAAGGCCTTATATAAACTTTTCTCAATCATAAATAGCCAGGTTCTAAATAATTGGTATGGACTTTTTGCTTTTTTAAATACTTCAAAGGAAGTATTTAAAGAAATTTCCAAAATCCATTTTATTCTGTAGGTCAAGCCAAATTCATGCTTTCAAATCACGCCTTGCACGACGCATGATGGACATTCTTTCAAAACTTAGCGATTTTCAATCCAGATCGAACAAACTGTATCAACAACATTTTAAATAGCGGAAAGATTTGTTACTCTCGAGAGAGTATACTGTGGATTTGCTACCTCAAATTAAACTCATGTTAGAAACATCTTTTGGACCCCCATATTTTGAGGATGTAGCCTCTAGAACCTATGTTCCTTAAAAATATTAACATCCCAACATTGAAAAAGAACCGCCCAATCTTAATATTAACATCCCAACATTGAAAGAGAACCATCCAATTTTCAGAGGGCAGGATCTATAGATCCAAGAACTTAAACTATGAAATTTTGTTGTTTGAAATGATCATCTCCTGATACTTAGATGGATCCCAAACTTTCAGATAAAAAAAAGTCCTCCCAAGTTACTCCTGAGGGCGTTGCTGTACAATATACTCCCACCGGACATGCCACCCGCATTCCCATATAAAATACACTTGGATAATCATTTTGGCAACTACTTTTTCACATTCTCTTAAAATACAATTTTGTATCTCCAGGATCCTGGTTTTGGATATGTAAGATATGTAACCTCTTCAACCCACTATAAAACAAAATTAAAATTTTAAAAATCTAAAATGATATTCAAATATTATATATATATATATATATATATATATATATATATATATATATATATATATATTGAAAAATCGCATTCAAATATTAAATTGAGACTATCCGATTTTTAAACTATCATATCAAAATGTCCAAGAACTTAAAATCTAAACATCATTTCTCAAAATTACTAGTCCAGTGGAACTGAAACTTTCAGCTAAAAAAATCCTTGTGAGATGCTCTTTTGCCCAAAAGTGTAAGTGTACAAGGTGCTCACTCTAGAGCACAATATCCATTAAACCAATATCACCTCGGATTACTTATAACCATATGATGTGAAATTTGATTGTTGGGATGTATTATAAAATTTTAAAAAATTTCTTCTGAATTTTGAATTTGATCAATGGAATAAATACAACTTCTCAATTTTACATTTAATGACCAAGATTAATTATGACTACCTTGTACTACAAATACTAAAGTTAAGTGCTCGGAAGATGTAATATATAGTCTAGGAGTTTCAAAACTCAATGACTCAAACAAAACGAACTGGTAGCGAAAGTGTTTACTTGATATGAAAGCAAGCATTGCAATAAAGTTGGACCTTTCAATGCACTAATTTCTCTCTCTCTCTCTAACTTATTTCTTGACTGTCCTTTCCCCTCCTTCTCTAACTAATTATTTTAATGTCCTTTTACTCTCTCTTTCTCACTCCCCTTCTCTCTCTCCTATGGCCCATAGACTTTTGAGTGTTTTTCTTGTTTTTACACGGGTCAAGTCCTCTATTTTTATTTTATTTTTGAAATTTAAAAATAGTTATAGCTTTAAATTTTATGTTTAAATAAGTGTATAATATATTTTTGTTTTATTTTTTGAAGGCATATAGCATGTTTCTGCAGGAACATACTGTATAACAACTCCCTATCACAGAGTAATAGCTTGGGAGGTTTTTTTTTTTATCCCATATTTTAGGATCTAAGTATTATCAAATGATTATTTTATAGAAAAGAATTGGATTCTAAGTTCTTGAACACCAAGATCTGGCCTTAAAAAATTGGATGATTTTTGTTCAATCTTTGGACGTTAATTTTTTTGAGCCCCATAGATATTCTTTTTTCTTTTTTTGCCTATGAGGTTGGTTATTAGGTTCTAGACGTAACGTCCCCAAAACTTTGGGTCCAAAGAAAAATCCCTAGCTTGAGTTTTACCTTGAGGGAGTAAACCGCATAGTATGATCCAGTAGGAGCAACAAATCTTTTCAGTTTTTTATACAAAGCTTCACCATCACCTATGCTTATAAAATAAAATAAATTGAGGTCAACAAAATTACTAAAATACCCCTAAATTTTGTAAAAGCTATTTTGGTATTGTTTGTTATCAAATTATTTTTTCATTTTGTTTATCGGTATGTGATGTTGTGGAGTGCGGTACCAAAGATACAATATATATAAAAAGTAAAACTAAAATACACTATACATTCTCAATAAGTTCAACTTAAGTGCGAAATATGAAACAAAACAATTTAAAAAAAAAAAAATTCTAAAAAAGAATTAGTTTGTTTTATTAAATTTATACTAAAAGATTATCAGACAAAAAAGTATAAAAAAATATACGAAAACAATTCTTATTTTGAGAGGAATCTTTCTTTTGAATTACCGATGTCGCAGTGAATTTCCCTCTCTCTCTCTCTACTAAGAATCATTGTACTTTTTTAGAAAGAACTTAGACTCCTTCTATTGTGATCTCTCTCTCTACCGAGAATCATTCTACTGTGTGATTTCTCTCTCTTTCGTAGAAGTTATACCTCGACGCAAAGAATTTAATGTTTGAATATTTTGAAGTGAAGTTCTGTTGGTTCCTGCTTTTGGAATTGAATTCAACTCTAGAGATGCTGAGGATCACGCAAAATGAGTTTCTAGGAAACTTAAGAAGTTTTGGCTCACATGTTTGAGTATTATCTTTCCTTTGAGAAAATAATTAAAGTCTGGTGAGTACGACTGGCCAATAGAATACCATGGCTTGGAACTAGTGTTTCAAAACCCAGATTAGAGGAAGGGATCATTTACCCACAATCTGTGTCAGATCGTTGGATCATTGGTCTGGATTAGGTTTGGATCAGTATGATTCGATGATCGAGAAAATATTAAAAATAAATAAAATAAGATAAAATTTAGAATACATGTTTATGGGGTGGAGATTTAGAAGCGACCTAAAAAAATATTGGATAAGCTTCAAGAAAAAAAAAAAGTATATATATGGAGATTTTAGGGGGAAACCTGGCTAAGATCCATACCATCCCGAAATGGATTTGGTCCCGACTGATTCTCATTCTGATCGATGATCTAGATTTTAAAACAGTGATAGGAAATATCAATAAATGGCTATTGTTGCAAGTTAGAAACTTGTTTTTTTAAAAAAAGTTAAGGATCTAATATACCTCAAATTTTGAAACACATAATGACCCGTTCAGATAAAAATTAGAAGAAAAAAGTTGAATATGCACAAATAGTGTCAAAAACCCGGAATTAGGTTCGGATCGCCCACTGTATTGATTCGCATTTACAATCTGAATCGATCAAACCAGTGGAGAATTGGTTCATGAATAATGCAAAATAAAACCGGGAGATTCAAGGGAGAGGGAACTGGATCTCCAACTATGGATTCGATCCAAATCAGTGATTCACAATCCTACGCATAGGAATTTAAAAACCCTCACAAAACACTCAATTTGAACCATCAAGCTCATACTGTTCTATAGGTCAGCTGATGTAATGTTTATCATTTTCCTTTTGTCAAAGGCTGGGCTATAACTAAATATCCTTTGACACATTTCTCTCTTAGTTTGGTCCATATCGAGTGAACCGACCTTTTGGAAATTCAGTTTAGATGGGTGAATCGTCGATTTAGATCGACATATCCGACATTCTCCAGTATGAGAATCGGTTCATAAAAATAAAAAATTAATAAAATATAAATGCATGGGAACCAAGTGATCCGGACAATCCGAATTGCCCGGTTCCATAATAGACTCTCTCGAGTCCCGAACAAAATTGGATGAGTCTATAAAAACCAAACCGAATTTTAGTTCCAACAAAGAACTGGGTCAATCTAGACCAAATCCAATCCGAATCAACAATTTCCCCTCCAGACCTTCATATATAGATCAATCGATGACCCAAGAACTTACTTTCTCACTGGTTATGCAAATATTGTAACGCGGATTTGCTTGATTTCTCTATATTTTTACATATTGCAAGGTGTCATTTGTCCATTCATTTAAAAAATGGTCAAAATCCTCTGCCTATTACCTCAATGACTACTACTTTTCTCTCCCCTCTCTACAATTTTATCTCTCTTTCTAAGCTTAGCACACAATTGTACATGACCATTGCTTGTGAGAAATTTGCAGCCAACCCCACTCCACTTCCATGTTCTGCAAACTTTATTTTTATTCCTTTCTTAGATCTACTTTGACTTCTCTCATGTATAAACTTTATAGTAAGTTTCTCTCTGTTTTAGTATTTGTTTCTTGCCCATTCCTGTTAACTTTTTAGTACCCTTTCTTTCCTGTCCTCACTGCAATTATATTTTGTGTATTTAAATCTTTTAGAATCACAATTTGGTTGAAAATACTAAAATAAATAAAAAATGACAAAATATCTTTACAAAATTTAGGGATATTTTGGTTAGTTTTGTGGGGTTCTCGTGAATCCTTACTTGCGGAACTAGGAATCTCAAATACCGAGATCCCACCCATATCGTGTACTCAATTGGCCAAATGCGAAGTAGATGAATACAACTATAAATCGAGTGTGAGAAATAAAACAAACATAAAAAACACACCACAATAACACACGATTTACATGGTTCATCCCATAGGGCTACATCCACGGCCTTGGCAACTAGAAATACATTATCACAATGAAAATTACAGTTTTGAGTTACAAGAGATAATACATATATCTAAACATCGGTAAAAAAATCATCATCGATCTTTCTTTCTAAACTCGCTCTCTCAACTGACAAATACCATCGATCAACCTATTTCCCACCACAATGCCGCTACCAGAAAAATAACCTCGAGAGCAACATAGAGATTTTCTCTTTCTAAAAGTCGAAGTTAACCAACTCATAACTCATGAGAATACCGCCTCTCTTTCGGAGGCCATATCTCTCTCGCTTGGAGACCCATCTCTATATTGAAGATCCATTCCTATAACCCCCAAATGGGTGACCCCAAATGATGGGTATTATGTCCTTCTTCACTCTCTTGTAAATTGTCAATTTCTTGTTTATCAAGAAGATCTATATTCTATTTCCTATAATACCTTAATCTTTAGAAAAAAATATGGATATGGTGATTTAGCTATCACCAAACCCAACAATTTCCACCTTGATAGCAAAATCATTATAATTACCTTAATAACCTTCATTGAATGATTTTTTAATTTCTTCATACTTGCCTCAATTGTGGAATTTTCACAAATATTTTGCCTTCATATTTCTCTACCTCAAACCATGGATATTTCTTGATTTCTTCACACTTGCCTCCATTGTGGAATTTTCACAAACAATTTGCTTTCCAATTTCTCCACCTCAAACCATGTATCCATAAATCTTCGTCATTCCTCTTAAAATTTAAGTTATTTGAAGTGCATTATAGTGAAAAGTATGAAATTTAAAAATTTTAGCACATATGGATTTACAAAAATGAGATTAAAATAAGATACATGCTCTAAGAAGCAGAACATGGGCGTAAAATATAAAATATTTAGAATAATTTTCAAATTCCACAAAATATAGAGGATATTTACATAAAAAAAACCACTACACAAAGCCTATGGGCGAAAATGAACAATGTTTTCGCCAGAGGCTCTGCACTATCCACTTTTTTTGGACGGCATGGATAAATAGATCGCTTAGGTACGATCAATTTTTCACACGAAAAATACGGGAAACCACAATGGCTCTAGGAGAGTCATTGTAACTTTTCAGGCAAAACCACAACGGCTTTACAATAGCCATTGCAGAGCGAAATACTATTCATTTTCGCCCTACGGTGGTTTTAGAACTTTTCCATAAATATCCCAGTTTGACTAGAATTTCTATTTTCCCGATTCCTTTCTTGCCTTGTGTTCCAAATTAGATAAGAGAAAAATGCTCTAACACTTTTCCAAGCTTGCTGCATCTTGTTGTGAAGATTCTTCTATGAAACCAACTGATTGAAAAGAATTTGTATATTTGGATCCTATGCATATTCAAATCATGGAAACAGCAAGGAAAAACCATGTTGACCAACAAAATTTTCTACATACATTTATCTAAAAATTGTGAGTCAATTATTAATAAAATATTAATTTTTTAGTCTCCCCTAGTTTCTTCCAATGCAAGGAAACTAGATGTTACAAGGAACGCTATATGGATAAATTATTAGTTTCACCTTAAACTAAATAAGCATATGTGGATAACATTCCATTGGTCACCCAAAATATCTACGATGAGCTTTATAAAAAGGGTTTATATTAAAAAAAATATACAAAAAAACTATTTATTTTTAATACAAGGATGTCACAATCACTCTTGTCAATCAAATTTCAAATCGGATTGTTGTGAGTGAATCATTGATTAGATTCAATGACCAAGTGTAGATTGCATCATGTGAAGATGTATATCTATTTGCCCCTATTTGATGAAAGCTTCAATTTTATTTTATTTTTTGGTGGTTTTGAAATCTTAGTGTACTGATATTTTTTTTGGACAAAAATTCAGTTTTGGCCATAAACTAGGTAAAATGAAAATCAAATAAATTAAGACAAGTGCAAATAAGATAGAAGGGAGCCACACTTCAAAAAAACAATTAAGAAGGAGGAGGAAAAAATTAAGGATAGATAGAATAGTAATGTTAAAATAGTTCCAGTCAAGAAAAAATAGAAAAACTAAAAAACCCTTAAAAATGAACATTAAGAAAATAATACAATATAAATTTTAAAATAATATCAAAGAAAAAAGAAAAAAAAACTTCTAAAAAATGATGGAGAATCAAACTCCTCTTGCTAGTCAATAGAATTTCATTACTGTATAGAAGATATTGACTCATAATATGTACATCAATTGTGAAAATCAATGGGAAAGAAACACATTAACACTGAGTAGAAAAATAAACACTTTATTTTTTTAAAAGAAAAATCCATGGTTTATAGATTAACAAATTCAACACAATCACATAGTTAAGTAGGCTTAGGCAAGAGCTTACTAGACTAGACTAAGTAAAAAACTAATTGTATACCCAATATGCTAACCTACTCTTTCAAAGAAGTAAGAAAATAATTAAAAAGAATAAGGTCAATGTCAACTTAGTTACTTCTTCAATAAGAGCATTATTTTTTCTTTTTGATGAATTAAGAAAATTATTGTCATTTAGCCCTTTGACAATTCAAATTAAAAGGGTATTTTCATATTATTATTATTTTGAAAAAAAGGGGTTCAATTTGGCTTACCCCAACATAATCCACTCATCTTAGTTTAAAAGAAAAAAAGAAAAAAGAAAAAAAAAGATCAACTCAGTATCACTCTATAGTAGTGTTTCCACCCATGTGTTGGGTGGTAGCAATGTTTTAAAATCCAGATTGGTGGGGCGGACTTTTCGGCCATAAACCTGTGTCAGATTGTTGAATCGGTGATCCTTATCAAAGTCTAAACATGTCCAAATCGGTTAATATTAAATAAAATTAAAATTAAAATCAAAATCAGGATTTATGGGGTGGAGATTTCATCATCATCATCCAAACCTTATCTCAATTATTTGGGTTGGCTATATGAATTTTGATATTCCATTCTATTTTATTAAGGGTCATACATTCTGTAAGACCAAAAGTCGCTTTACATAGTTTTATAATTCATGATGAGATGTATCAAACGTTTGCGCTAGTTGCCTACCTAACAAAACCTATTTCTTTTACCCAAGCTTGGGATAGACTAAGGGAAAATTGAATGTCCTCACCCTTCTTAGACGTGGCATGAGGATTTAAGGGTCCTAAAAATATATTTGATAAGCTCAGAAAAAGGGGAAACAAATATAAAATAGATAGTTTATGAGGGAACTAGGTACAAATCCATACCATCTCAAAAACGGTTTGGTTCTAACTTCTAATTGAGGGAAAATTTAATGTCCTCACCTTCTTAGACTAGGGGTGATGATTTCAGGGATCTAAAAAAATATTCGATAAGCTTGAAAAAAAGAAAAAAAAGGAAAAAAAATAAAAAATAATATATATATATATATATATATATATATATATATATATATATATATATATATATATATATATATATATATATAATTGATAGTTTATGGGAGAGCTAGGTACATATCCATACCATCCCAAAAGTGATTCGGTTTTGACTGATTTCCATCTAGATCAGTGATTTGGATCAGAAAATGTCGAGTTTAACACGTAAGATTATATACAATAAGACTATTTACCTTTGGTATAATAAAATCACAATTATTTACCACCATCCAATATGAAATTTGACAGCTTGGGTGCGTCACAAAGTTTAAAAAAATTTCTTTTGAATTTTGAGCTTGGTCAATGAAATAAATATAGCTACCTAATTTCACATCCAATGATCAAAATTAATTGTAAATAGTCTTGCTATACACTTTTCCTTAAAACATTGGGGTATAATAAAAAAAAGTGGGGTGGATGATAGCTGCCCAAGCTAACCCCATTTCAAAATTTTAATATTTTATTAAAAAATCAGTGCATATATAACTTCTGTGTAGGCCCGCGAAAGCACAAACCCGCGTGAGCATATAATCTTTTAACTGTATATATATATATATATATATATATATATGTTAGACAGGAGTGGAAGCGAACCGTTGAAATTCACCGGCCGTTTTTGGCCTGTCACCAGAGAGGTTTGATTTGACCTGTGATTTTTACGGTTTTGGTTTGGAAGATGAATGGGGGCAATGGAAGGAGCAGGGATTCTCATGGCCCTGCAACTTTTTTCACTCAAGCTGATGCTTTACTCAGGAAGAACCTCACTTTTCAGGTATAAAGCTTTCTTCCATTTCTCCCCCTATACTTTCCCCTTTTCTTCGTGGTTCCCAATTTTTGATTGATTTTCAGTTTTTTGTTTTCAATTTTTTATCCCAAGAATCTGAGAATTCAACTTCTTCCCCTATACTTTCCCCTTATCTTTGTGATTCACTAGTTTCGATTGAGTTTCAGTTGCTGGTTATCAAATTTTTATCTCAAGAATCTGAGAGGACTTTAATTCTCTCTCTCTCTCTCTCTCTATTTATCTATCTATCTCTCTATCTATCTATGGTTCTATTGATCTGCCTCTAAGATAGCGATGCTTTGATGGGTCTATTTTAAATATGGAAATTAAGGAGTTATTTTTTTAGCATACTTGATTTTTGTTGCCCAACCCTTTTTTTTCAATCTATGTAATTACATATAAATTGTTAATTTTACCTAAATGGTTTGATCTCTGACAAAAAAATGACCTGAAATTTTTGAAAAAATATATTTTCTATATGTTTTTATTTGACAGGGTAATTCATATTCCTTTCTCTTCTTGATTGTTCATATCATATGATAGGTACCAACTGTGAATTTATTTTTATGAGGGAAAATCCTTACTCTTTCTTAGGATTGAAATAAGGAAATTGAGTCATGATGGAGGATCATTTGGTTCAAAATGAGATGTATTGTACTATTTTTTAGTTTAAGCATTTTTTTTGAAGAAGATTGTTGATTATTAATGAAAGCAAAACTGAATTGACAAAGTAATGAAGTCAATTTGTAGCTTCAAAATTGGGGTTTACATGAATTCAGGAACAATGACACTATAATAAAAGTTAGTATTTGATTTTTTTATTATGGCATTATATTGAAAAGTTTTATTTTTTATATATTTGAGTTTTTGGAGGTAGGATTTATAGGAAAATTTGGATATCAGGTAGTGGAAATTTTATGCTTCATTTGCAATTCCAAGTATTGCTTGGATTCAAGTTCTGTTATTTTTCCATATCTTTGCTGTATTTGTGGGAAGTTTTTGTTAATCGTGATGATTTGTAATACATCCAAGCAACGACCCAATAAACACAGGAGTTGTTCACCCAAAATAAAAATAAAAATGAAACTAAAATAAAAAAGAGAGTTAGACAAGGATGGAATTGAAGCCGTGATTTTCTTTTGAAGAAACTGCACTCTAACTGTGATGTTTGTGTGTTTTTATGTTTTTTTCTTTTTTTCTCAGCATAGAAGAAAAAACTTTCTTTCTTATAGCATGTTTTCAGGGAACAATTTAATCTGTGTTTTAGTCTCATAGATATTATATTTGGATTTTGGAAAAAGTTTACAGAATATTGCAACCTTTACTTGTAGAAGTAAGGTTTGCCTAATCTACACCATCCATTTTATTTGAATAGGGCAGATTTGACACTATATTAAAAAATGTATCAATTTTTGATACCATCTTAAAAGACATGTCAAATCTACACTATCCAACTATAATAAAGGGAGTAGAACATGACAACCTTACTTCTACAAGTAAGGTTGCCACCTTATACAAACCACACCCATTATATTTGCCATCATCTATAAGACTAGAACCTTGCTTATGTATGGGATTCTAGCACTGACTTGATTGGTTACGGTTTTCACTAGTGCAACACTACATCCTAGGTTTGAATCCCACCACTGACCAACCAACCAAAATAAGGGTGATGCAGGGAAATTTAAGGGAACAATAAAAACAACAATAAATAGAGCTAAACACAAGCACAATTCGAAAAACCCTAGGGTTTCTTTTCCTTACCCAAGCTAGGGTTCCTTCTCTTTTTCAAATTCGAAAAATCATGTGGAATTCCCCTCTCAAAGCGCCACACATCTCTTATATATCATAATTCAATGTTCAAAGGTATTATATGTCCATACAACGATTAAAATGACTTATATATCCTAACTTAAACTTAAATTTTATAATAACAAATTTGTCCTTGTGAATAATACCCCTGAATAGTATTCATGAATACTACTTGTGATTAGTTCCCATGAAATTAAAAAAAATATATAAAAACCCTAGAATCCTTAAAAAACTAAAAACCCTAGAAATAAGCCCTAAAAGCAAACTATAATATATATCCTTTAAAGTTGAATAAAAATAAAGAATAAGAACAATTTTTCCCTCTATCATTCTCCTTTGGTTGGAGAAAACTCGTCCTCAAGTTTTGAAGTGTGTTAAGATGATATTGACATTAATCCAACAACATTCTTCAACACGAATATTGTAAATATGATATTGGGACTTGTGGGTTACTTCACTGATCAAAACACGATGATTATGCATTGGAACTGAGAAACCCTCGAGGAAAGGGTCACTATATGTCGATGGAAAATTTTTAATCATGTAAACTTGTTGAATTTGCATCACTTCAGCCATGTAACCCTGCTTAATTTGCCCAGGCTCAACTCTAGTACGCACCATAAGTGCATCTTTGAGATCAACGTTTAAACCAACAACTTCACCTTTCAATTATCCTTTAAGTACGTCCTTTTTTGCCTCGTCAAATACCAATTGAACCACGAAATCTTAATCATCATCTTAGATTGGATCTCCTGCAAGATCTTATTCTTCATCTAAACATGTGTCGAAGATTGGTGGCAGATCCCAATTTACATCCTACTTTCGATACGATTTGTGTCAAAATCAAGAATTTCATCCTCCAAATCGAAAACCCTAGAGTGATGTTCCCCATATCTAGGTCATCTATGACTGTCCTCTTCACTCGACACCCCACTTGGAGCACAAAAGTAAAAAGGCTTATACTCGAGATCCTCTTGGTCTGAAAGATCACCGTCTTGCCTATTATTGAGGCTCGCGAACTGCTACACCAATTGTTGTACTTGCCTTTCAAGTTCCTCAATTCTGTCATCTATGGGATCACAGAGTGGATCTACAAAAATCCCCCTTCTACTACCCCTTCTCGCTGCCATGGGTTCGTCGAAATCACAAACCCTAGGCAAATAATTAACAAAAATTGTTGAAATTAGCAAGATCTAGGTTGTTTTGGCAAAACTTTGGCCAAAATCAGCAAACTTAGACCCCACTATAACTTCCCCTCTTTGTTGTTGACCTAGGGCACCAAAAAAAGTGGTAGTATAATAACTTCCTACGTGCTACAGTAAATTCCATACTTGCTACAGTAACTTCGTGTAGATCACAGGCTCTAATACCAATTGATGCAAGAAAATTTGAAGGAACAGTAAAAACAACAAAAAAAAAGCTAAACACAAGCACAATTTGAAGAAACCTAGGGTTTGTTCTCCTTACCCAAGCTAGGGTTATAAATGCCTAAGCTTTTTCCTTTTTCAAGTTCTAAAAGTCGTGTGGAATTCCCCTCTCAAAGGCCACATATCTCTTATATACTATAATTCAATGTCCAAAGATATTGCATGTCCATATAATGATTAAAATGATATATATATCTCCTAACTTAAACGTAAATTTCCTAATGACAAATTTACCCTTGTGAATAGTACCCATGAATAGTACTTGTGAATAGTTCCCATGAAATAAAAAAAAATATATAAAAATCCTAGAATCCGTAAAAAACTAAAAAAACCCTAGAAAAAAACTTTAAAAAAGCAAACTACAATATACATCCTTTAAAGTTGAATAAAACTAAAGAATAAGGACAAATTTTCCTTCCATCAAAGGGCTATCTTCTATTTATATCTCATGCTACTCTTGTATGTCTACAGAAACATAACATGAGAACAAATTGCGGGCTCATTGCTTTTCCTATCTACCTCTGTATCATAATCCTCACAATTCAAGTGCTGATTAACAATGAACTCGACAAGCCCAAAAACAAGTGTGGGTGCCAATGTATTGACGCAAATGGAGATGGGACTTGTGAGAATGTATGTGGAATACAATATTCAAGCTTAGATCAAGTTGGCACTTGTCCAATACCAAGCCCACCAACATGGCCAGCACTCCTTCAAGTACCTGGTCCAAAGTATCGAGCTTCGAGGACTGATTCAAATTCCTTAGCTGACTTGCCAGACAGTTCATGCAAAGAGACAGGGAACTGCCCTGTGACTATACTTTATACAGGAGGGAACAAAACACTAGCAACAAGTATGTGCTCTTTCTTGTTATGCTTTTAAATGGATACAATCTCGAATAGAATTATTGTGCCTTAAAATCTTACTTTGTTTCTTGTCATGTTTAGGACAAGTGCTCTAGTATGCTTCCTTGTTCATTTCTAAGCAGTGTATTATAGACTTGTTGAGTCTGACTGGGACACACCTGAGTTATTTCGAGCCAGCACTCTTACCAGCTCTGGATGAGCTTGTCTAGGAGATCTGAGTCTGTATGATTCCTCAAAAATTCTAATGATATTCTTCAAAGAGGATGATTTCCTAAAGATGAGACTCGAAGAGTCACGTCGAGACTCCCAGAGCAGGCCCTCCCTGGCAGTGGCCGAGTCCCGGGGCGAGTCCGAGGATTGAAACTCTGGTTCTAAGTGATGATCTTTAATATCTCTGATTTGATTGAAATTGATTCTCTTCGGTCTTGGAGGTTCAAGAACATAGTGGCATAGCTTTTTGTAATCACTCAGCCATTAGAGCTAACTTTGTTTCTTATAATTAGGGCTACATACTCTGCATGAGATTATAAAAATGAATAGGAAAAGGAATATCAGAAAACTTAATGACATGATAAAGTAAATGTTCTAAGGAATGAGACAAAATGATGAAGAATCACAGTAAATATATATAGAAGAAATGATATAAAGAAAGAAAATAAAAATAAAAATTGTAGAGAAAAATAAATGAAAAGAAGTATGAGAAAAAGATGAAATAAAACCTGCGGTCCTCACCAGCAGCTGATCATGCTGCGTGAATGGATTATGAAAAGCAAAGATATTAGACTTCACATGTCATAACTATGGCTATGGCATTCAATATTTCCATTGGGTTAATTCTTAAGAATGCTTTGCAGGTTTGGCTGGGAATTTGGTGACAAATGCTTTTCCTGCAAGTACATCGGATTCTTTGACTTTGCTATCTGAAGTCCTTCCTGTGAGTGTTTTGCTTTGATGGGACTCCTGCAGTTTTAGTATTCATGTGTACAATGCCTCCATGATTCCAAAGTAATTTACTGGCATGCTCTTTGTTTGATATTCTTCAGGGAACAGATACAATGCCCGAGCAAAGCAATTATCTTGAACCTGCTTTCTTCTCTGGCCACCCCCTATATATTGTTCGACCTCAGTGTGCTTCAAATTTTAACCTTCCGGTTTCTTTCCAGATAGCTTCTTATACAGTTCAACAAAGTATATGATTTACCCTTCAATGATTTAATTTTTGCTTCTCATCAGATACTCGCTTTTTATTCTTTTCTTATTTCCTCTTTTATTCTATTTATTTATTTATTTACTTTTGCAATTGGTTGCAGAGGTCGAATGTGTGCAGGGTTTACATTTGTGGCGTAATAGTTCATCTGTTGTGAATAATGAGCTGTTTAAGGGATATAGGAAGGGCAATTCAGCCAAAGAGATCAATGAAATTCTGGCTGGTCAATTATACCCTGATTGCTTGATAATCTCTTTTCTTCCCTTCTCTTTTGATTGACATCATGTATTTTTTTTATCTTGTTTCATGAACGCTGATATATGTCCCATGACATTTTCTCAAGCAGCCTTTGATTTCCTGGACTCTGACCAAAATAAATTCAATTTGAATGTCTGGTACAACTCAACTTATAATAATGATACTGGGTTTTCTTCTATTCCCCTGGTGCGGCTTCCACGCTCATTAAACATGGTAGGTGTCCCAAGAGATTACCCTTTATATGCCTTTTTGGGGACTATAAGCCACTGTTGTATTTGAAATGTGTTAATTTTCTTTCATATTGGCTTGGGACATATGGATTTTGTGGTTTGGAAGTCAACTAGTATTCATAAGACTCCTGGTTTGAAATTCAGCTACTTGTAGTGAAATTCCTTGCGATCATTTCTGTATCTAATCATTTGTGATGAATGATATGCATAAGTTTCTTGTCCGTGCAGGCATCAAATGCCTACTTGCAGTATCTTAGAGGTGCAGGAGTGAAAATGCTGATTGATTTTGTCAAAGAAATGCCGAAACCTCCAACAAAGATTAGGCTGGATTTCTCTTCTATTCTCGGTCCACTTTTTTTCACATGGGTTGTTCAATTACTTCTTCCAGTAAGATAATAATTTCTTGCTCAAGAGTTCTTTTCCGACAACATATCTTTAATGACCAATACACAAACTACACAGGTTCTTAATGTGGCATTGTACATTGTTAATAGTTAAACTCAGGGTTTAAAATAAATGCCAATCCAGATCGGAATCGCCCGATCTGGATTGATATTCAATGGGACCATCCTTGTTCCCTAAATATATCGGGAACCAAGTGATTCTTGAAAGGAATTGGCTAGTTCCTGACAAAACCGATTGATTTTTTTAGGGAACTGGACGGTCCAACAGGGCAAACCATCCAATTCCCATGAATTTTTTTATTATTATATTTTTAGTTTTTATAATATTTTTTTATTTACAAGAGATGGCCCCACATCTCTATACCCCACACCCACTTGGTGCAATATGTGAAGATGCCTTGCCCCAGGCGGTCTTTTATACTTTCTCAGCTCCCAACTTTTATCCCACATCCACTCGCAATGGGTAAACACATTAATGTGATAAATCCTTTAACCCTTGCAAAATTTTTAACTTTAGTCCACTTTCGCTCTCCTCCCCCCTGGGATGGCTGCTTGCTGGGTGAGTTTTGAAAAGTGATGCATAAACACCAATGTTTTTTACCGATCCGGGTCGGAATCACTAATTTAGATCGAGAACTGGTGGGACCGGTCTGGTTCTTACTATACATTGGGAACTAGCTGATCCGGCCCCATATTTTATTCTTTATAATTTTTTCAATTTTATATTTTGTTCTCTATTTTTTTGTTGGCGGATTCACTTGACCGGACTGCCAATCCACCGATTTGGGTCAATTTTCAAGGGGACGATTCGTCCAACTAATCCATTTTTGCACCCAATTTTTGTAGTATACCTGGAAAGTCTTGTGATGTGCCTAGAAAGCACAATTTTGCCCCAAGTTTTAATGTGGTCTTTCTAGAACACACAATTCTGCAACTAACATCATAAGACTTTCCAGAGAGAGATGGAAAGTGATGCGTCTTATGCATATATCTTCCATGAATCTCTGTGTAAATTTGACAAACCCTAACACACCAAAATTTGACAAACCCTACGAGGTATGTTATCCAAAATTCATGAGTTCACCAAAATTTGCGCCTACAAGACATAAACCCCTTTCCAAAGATTTGACTCAACTAAAATGAAAATCTAAAGTCTCAACACAAACCCTCTCTCTCTCTCTCTCTCTCTCTCTCTCTCTCTCTCTCTCTCTTAAAGTTCTTCATTTTCACATAATATGTGTGTTCCATAACGTAAGATCCACTCTACCTCTTTCTCTCTCTCTCTCTCTCTCTCACACACACACACATACTCTCCTAAAACATGTACATTCTCTCTCTCCTAAAATATTATATTATAGTCTCTTTACTCCATCTTTTTGGAAATAAATGATTAATTTAATAAATTAATTTTCAGGAAAAGAGGAAATATAAGAAAAGAGTAGACAAAAGCCTTATTCTTTGCAAGTGCAAGTGGCAATGGAGATCATAAAAATGCAAAAAAAAAAAAAAAAAAAAAAAAAAAAAAAAGAAGAACACTGGGTTGGAGAGATCCATTTATCGCAATGAGTTGCCTTTTAAACTGCACTTTGACTATAAAATGAATCTAATGAACAACAAATACTTAGACATGAGACATGTTCTTAGTATCATGTATTTTTGGTAAAATAATGGAAAACCATACTGCAATACCACTATTTTTCTGGAAACCTACAAAACTAGATTTTTAATAAATTTTAGTGATTTTTTGAAATTTTTTAAGGATGGATCCTGCCGATCCACCGATCCCAATTGCTAATCCGCCGATCCAGATCACTTTTCCAGATGGTCAATCCCCGTTGCTGATCCGGGTTTCCAAACATTGATTATACTTAACATGATAGAACTGTTGATTGTCCACCTAGCTGGAGAGAAACTTGACTTTAGTTTGTCATTATAGATGTCAAGAGGTCATCAGATGAACTCATATTTCTCTTATACACTTTTATGTTCAATCCTGCCCATGTAGGTGATATTGACATATATAGTTTATGAGAAGCAAAAGAACTTGCGGATCATGATGAAAATGCACGGACTTGGTGATGGCCCTTATTGGGTTATTTCTTATGCATATTTCCTAACCATATCATTGGTTTATATGATATGTTTTGTGATATTTGGCTCCGTTATAGGTAATATTCTCTCGTACACCATGCTTTACTGTGTAGTTATGTAAGTGAAACCTTTTAATGCAAATTCATTTTATGTTACAGGGCTGAAGTTCTTCACATTGAATTCCTATGGCATACAATTTGTGTTCTATTTCATTTACATTAATCTGCAGATTTCATTTGCCTTCCTAGTGGCAACGATCTTTTCAAATGCCAAAACTGCTACAGGTTTGAGTTGAATGAAAATTATTTATTACTTCTCTTTTTTGTTTGTTATGAGACTTGGACAAGGCACCTGGATATATTATTATGAAATTTGATGGTGGCAGTTGCTGCATACAAATATGTATTTGGATCAGGGCTCTTAGGAGCCTATCTTCTCCAATTCTTTGTTGAAGATACATCTTTTCCAAGTAAGTGAATGGGACATGATTTTCATGAGATGTGGGCTTCTCTATGCATTAAGATGCTTTTTCCTTATTACTTAAAATAAAAAGGGAAAGGATGCTATATTCAAATGGGCTATGGAAGAACCACTGTTCTTTGATATGATGAATTGTGATGTAGAAGAGTGGGACCCTACATCAGGGTCATATCTTGTTCTTGTGCTCTCTCTCTCTCTCTCTCTCTCTCTCTCTCTCTCACTCTCTCCATGGTTCAATGGGTGGTGACAATCCAGAGGACTATAAGTTCTCCATAGTCCATTTGATCATAGTGTACTGTGGATGACAGCTTATGAGGCACTTCATTAACGTTTCTGATATCTCCATTTCTAAATCAAATCGGCATGAATTTGCTCATGGCTTTTCAATTCTTGCAGGAGGTTGGGTTTTGGTGATGGAAATCATTCCTGGTTTTTCCTTGTTTAGGGGACTATATGAGCTTGCACAGTATTCTTCTACAGGATATTACATGGGAACCGAAGGCATGAGATGGAAAAATTTGAATGATGATGACAACGGAATGATGGCTGTCCTAATTATCATGCTCATAGAATGGATAATTTTTCTCCCGCTTGCGTACTACTTAGATCAAGTTGCTTCCTTTGGAAGTGGAATCAGGAAACATCCTTTATTTTTCTTACAATCCATCAGGAAGAAACGCTCACTATCTTTTAACCGACCAAGTCTTCAACGACAAGGATCTAACGTTTTTGTAGATATGGAAAAACCTGATGTTTCTCGAGAGGTGAAGGACTTTCCTTTTTTTCTGGCTTTCCTTAAACAATTTGAAAACTTTTGATGTTAAATTTTTTGTTAGATGTATCTTTTGTATGCATTTTCCTAGAATCCAACTTTTCTTTATTTACCATTGTTGTTTTACGTCCCTGGCAGTCATTTTTATTGTTAAACTGAATGGAATTGCTGGGGTTAGATATTTTCGCGTGTGTTTTCTTAAATGAAATGTAGTTTAATTCTCTTATTGCAGAGGGAGGCGGTTGAACAATTACTAATGGAATCCAGTACAAGCCATTCTATCATCTGTGATAACTTGAAAAAGGTCTATCCAGGGAGGGATGGAAACCCCCCAAAATTTGCAGTCCGTGGCCTCTCTCTTGCCTTGCCTCGAGGGGAATGCTTCGGCATGCTTGGACCCAATGGTGCCGGGAAGACCACCTTCATCAATATGGTCCGCCTGCAACAACCCAACCTTGATTCTCTCTCTCTCTGTCTATATATATATATATATATATAATGGCTGGGTGGGTATTCGGGTTTGGTAGGACTCATTAGGTCATTAAATCATCCAAACTTATGGGTGAGTGGTTCCTTAAATATTTAATCGCATCCAACAGACCAAATTAGTGGGAAAGTCCAGAGATTTCAAAATTGCACGGTTTTATAGGCCATCTGAAATGTGGCTTTGAGTTCCTTTTAGTGCTCTGCTATCTATTCTTTTGAATGTCATGGGCTTACAGCTCAGTTGCTGTATTTATCATATTCATATCTCTACATTGTAAGCTTAATGTTGTAATAATTTCATATTGTTTTTCATTTTAGTTTGTTTATTATCAAAGGTTCTGATGAAGGCTACATGACTACAGATGATTGGGCTTATGTCACCTAGTTCTGGCCATGCTTATGTGGAGGGTCTGGACATACGTACTGATATGGATAAAATATATACAAGCATGGGTGTATGTCCACAGCATGAGTAAGCATGACTATCCCTAGACTCTTAGTATGGAGAATGTAAAAGGGATGAAATGCTGTGTGTGTGCGTGCGTGCGTGTGTGTGTGTGTGTGTGTGATAGAACTGGGGAATATGATAAAATCAATTGAATGAACTATTTGTAAAACTTGGATGATCCTTTTGAGTTTACTCTGATTTGGGTTTTTTGCTTGACTGATCAGAGTCTCTTTTCTTTCTTGAGTTCTAATGGTTTACTTGTGATACAGCTTGCTCTGGGAAACACTAAGTGGTAGGGAGCATCTGTTGTTCTATGGTAGACTAAAGAACCTCAAGGGTGCCACCTTAAAAACTGTAGGAACCCAGTCCGTTGTACTGATTTATGGTTCTATCACTTGGGATGTATGTTTAATTCTTGCAAAGTATGAGTACATATGTGCATGTGCATGTGCATGAATTCACATTTGGATATATGATATTCTTTCTTGTTACAGAATGTGGAAGAATCATTGAAGAGTGTAAATCTTTATAATGGAGGTGTTGGGGACAAGCAAGCTGGTAAATATAGTGGGGGTATGAAGAGGAGGCTGAGTGTTGCTATTTCACTTATTGGAGATCCTCAGGTATGCATAATTGTCTTAGTAAGAGGAATGGCATGTTTCTTGACATTCATGACGTGGTCCTTGCCTTGTCATACTCTATTCACTTTCAGAAATTTCTCTCATTTTCACAAAAGGAACATTTATTTCAGACATAAATACTCAGATTGCAATTAAATTATTGCTAAGGTTTAGGGCATTTGGGAAATAGATGTTTTCATGCTGATAAATATGTACATGTTTTTATCTTTCTATTGTCCTCACCCCGTTTCTTTCTTCCTTTTTTGTAGTCCATTTGATTTTTGAATAATGTCTTGGCGACGAAGCTTTCTATCATTTATAAGAAGAAAGTGAAATAAAATCTTTGTGACGTCTTATATTATCAGGTTGTATATATGGATGAGCCGAGCACAGGACTAGACCCAGCTTCACGAAACAACTTATGGAGTGTAGTCAAACGTGCAAAGCGAGATCGGGCAATCATTCTTACAAGTAATATGCTTATCTACCACTCTTTCCTTTGTCTTAGCATTGCATATCCATTTTTAAAAATTCTTTTCTGATACTCCTCTCATAGGTTGTCTCTTACAGATGAAGTGTGGCATCCTCCTCTCTCTCTCTTTCTCTCTCTCTCTCTCTCTCTCTCTCTCTCTCAATCCCAGTAATACTTACTCTTGGACATGTAATTACAGCACATTCCATGGAAGAGGCGGAGGTTCTCTGTGATCGACTGGGCATCTTTGTTGATGGCTGTTTCCAGTGCCTAGGAAACGCCAAAGAGGTAAATTCATGTGCCTCTTTCCATATGCACATATTCATTACACCTAGTATATATCACTTTAAAAACTACCAATTTAAGTGAACTTTTGGGATATCTAAAAGAATGTGGTTTAATCAGATATTAGAAAAGAACCCAAAGAATTAATAGCATCTTTGACTAGCTAGTATTACACGTATATATTTTGTCTTGTATAATCATTTGTTTTGTTGTAGAGTTATGTCATGGATATTGGTTTGTATGAAGTCATTTGTGCACAGTTCCATGAAAACTCTCTCTCTCTCTCTCTCTCTCTCTCTCTCACATACACATCTCTACCTTTTATGAAACAGCTGAAAGCTAGATATGGCGGGTCATACATATTTACGATGACAACATCTGCTAGTGAAGAGAAGGAAGTGGAGAATTTGGTGAGCCGTCTCTCTCCTAATGTAAACAAAATATACCATCTCTCTGGGACCCAAAAATTTGAATTGCCAAAGCAAGAGGTTCGGATTGCCGACGTGTTCCAAGCTGTAGAAATTGCAAAGAAAAAATTCACAATCCAAGCTTGGGGATTGGCTGACACCACCCTTGAAGATGTCTTCATCGATGTTGCTCGTAGTGCACAAGCTTTTAATGTTCTCTCATGATAATGCCACTACAATCACAAATTAATGCATGGACTTTTTTCAAATTTTTATGTATTTTATTTCAATTTTGGGTGGTGAGATCTGATGATTGTTAGTCTATAATTAGCAATGGGTGGGTTCCCATAAATCGAAAATATCATTGTATGTTATTGGACTTGTGGTCATAATGCTTGTATACAGTACTGTTTATTATGTTTTGTGAAAATGAAATACCTAATTTCATGCAGTCTTTAAGGGGTTTATGTACGCCTGAACATATAATATGGTGCCATATCATTATTCTGTCACTAGGTTTTCAGTGGAAGAGTGGGAACTTGCCCGGGTTGAAAAGGATTGACTGTTAAAAATCTAATATCTTTGTAAGCCAAAGGGCTTATACTGTATCATAGGCCAGATGACCTAGATTTAAGGAGAGGAGGCGTTCTAGGGAGTCATGAACCGGATACATTTTGCCTCACATTTTCTGTGTATTTATTTTTTTAATTTTTAGGAAACTTCTTGTAAATATCTCCTTAATTTTGCAAAATTTTGAAAGTGCCCCCCAATATTTCATATTTTACGCTCTTGTTCCCACTTTTTTAGGGCATATATTGCATTTTGCATTTATTTTTTTTATGCTTTATATTATGCTTTAATTTTGATTATTCATACTTCTCATCATCATGCAACATAAAAATTTAGAAAATGACAATTCGAAATAAATAAACTGACCAAAATGATGAAAATACCCCTAAAATTTTTATACATATTGATATTGTAGTCATTTTATTTTATTGAATCATTTTTTATATTTTTTACATGTTGCACATGTATGCCAAATTTGTGGTCTGGCACGCTTTACCCTTGGTTCATTTATCGATCCTTCAATCTGTAGATTGTCGGACTTATAGTACACCATTTTCCAACCTTTTCTTCTTTTTTTTTTGGAAATTGTGGTTAACTAGGACTTTCTTGGATGAATGGGTTAGGAAGATTGGGATATACTAAAGGGCCGTTTGGTTCCCTGAAAAGAGAAAAAAAAAATGAAATGTGAAGAGTAAGGCCTTTTCATAGAGCAAGTTCTTTATCAATCATTTTTTGTGGGTAAGTCAGTAGGAGAGAAGGTCCTACTTGTTTTTCATTAGTAGAAAAAAAGGTCAAATATTCATAGTTTAACAACCCTATAAGGAATTTGTGCAACATCAAGAAGTAAATGAAGGGTAAGAAAATCTCGCGTCTTGCATGCCAAATAATGGCATTAAAGAAAACCGTAGCTTTTTTGGCAAGAGTCTTGGCCACCATATTGGCCTCACAAAAGATGTGTGAAAAAGATTGCACACGGTTAGTGAGCTTATGTTGGTAGTTGGCAACAACAATGTGGAGCAACTATGGCGCCCTACACCCTACAACGACTATAAATAACATCAACCAACATAGACGAGTCAATCTCTGCAGTGGGAAACAGTCAAGCTGTATGGCTAGGTCCTGCTTTCAGGGCATAGAAATCTGCATAATTATTAGATGCCTAACCAAGGGGATGCGCAAATGCTGCAAGAAAAAATCCATCATCACCGTGATAACTCCGCCTCCACCTACGAGCCTTGGATTATGGAGAGAAGCACCATCGACATTAAGTTTGAAGTGATGAGGGAGAGGGAAAGACCATGCAATTGGGAATCATGTTTTAGTTTGTTGCTGACACCCATGTAATATGAAGGTTGTTTGCCATGACCTTTTCTGATAAATGAAAAGATCAAGACTTAAGATCCGCAAGCTCATTAACATGGGAAATAATTATTTTGAGAAGATGCTCATGTTCCCCATGAAAATGCTATGGTTATGTTCTTCCCATAGTAACCAAACAATGGTGACAAAAGTGGGAAAGCCCAACTGATTTGAACCTATATGCAGTGCATCTCCTTTATATAGCTGCCATGGAGGGGTTTAACTGAAATCTCTTACCACATCACCAGTTGATTTCTAAAGCCTCTTCGAGAAAGTACATTGACGGAGACCAAATGTTGTCATCATTGTTAGGACAAAAAGGGCATATGGAATCTAAGACGGCCCCTCTCTACAGTAATAAAAAATAAGTAGGGAGACGTTGATGAAGGGCCAACCAAAAAAACCATTTTGTTCTTGAATGAAAGCGTGAAGACCATAGCACTCTAAAGACGCCTGTGGGATACTCCCATGTCTAATAAATTCCCATGGCATCTTTAACTGAGAAGATATCATTGCTAGAGCGAGTCCAAACTAGAAAATCTCTCTCAGGTTTTGAGTGGAAGTGAATAACCTTCACCTATATCAGTCCATGCATGAAGGAATAATCATGAAACAGTATTCAAAAACTTGTATTTAAATCATCATTCACATGAGAAATTCTATAGTACTTATACTGTTTTTTTTTCTTTTTTTTTTGTGTTTTTCGTATTTGTGTCATCATCTTGCAACAAGGCCCTAGCTTTTAGAAATTTTCTATATGTAATAGAGTTCAAAATATTAAGGTTTTCTTAAATGTCACATTTTATACTAAGTCATATAATTTAAATGATATGCTTCTTGGACATAAAAAAATTGCTTAAAGAGGTAAAAAAGGAGTAATTTAGCCAAGGGATTGTATACAATGAGACAATTTATCTTTGATACAAGAAGGTCACAATTATTATTGGGAGACATAAGGTATGATTTTGTTCATGTCCAAGTATATGGCATCACTACTAGCTGACTTTTAGGACGCATTCGGCTTCATATGTTACACTGGATTTTTCCAGCACCAATATAATATGGATATGTACGTTTATAGTCTATGTATTTTTTAACACATTAAGGACACAACACTTGTGTTTGACACTTATAGATTTAAACATTTCTTAATTTTTATTATTAAAAACTCATTAAAAAATTGCTCATGCCAAATAAAATCACACATCCCCCTCTTTATGGTACACTAATATGTTGTGTCGGATGATTAATAAATTTGAAATTAGCTTTTCTAACATTCATATATGTGTCAAATGCTGATATTTGTATCTGTAGCTATGTAACATGGTGAACAACCTAATTTTATAGATTTTTTATTTTTATTTAGTCTAAGTTGTATTATTATTATCTATACAATATAGTGCCCTATTGGATTGTGTAAACTTTGCT
Organism: Amborella trichopoda; assembly: GCF_054954075.1. Classification (NCBI taxonomy): domain Eukaryota; kingdom Viridiplantae; phylum Streptophyta; class Magnoliopsida; order Amborellales; family Amborellaceae; genus Amborella; species Amborella trichopoda. The sequence continues at coordinate 44,991,958 of NC_142340.1, read as the reverse complement.
ATTCATTATTGGACACCACCCGTTGCACCCAGCAAATCATCTCCACCATCTACGGTGGGGATTCAGCGTGAATACTAGTTGCATGGATCGTGTAGGTTCCAACGTTCAGGATGATTTGCCTTAATTTTCATGTCCACTTGAGATCGCAAAATGTATCTTGGTGATTTTTTTAATGTAACAATGGGGCTGACAACAGGCTGGGCCTAACCCGTCCCAAGCCCCTAGAGACCTGGGCGGACCGGGGCTAAAGGAGCCCTTGGCTTAGGCTTCACCTGGGGCCCTTGCTAGGTAACCTGACCTAGCCTTGGCCTTATTCAGGCTCCAATGGAAGCTTTGCAATAAATAAATAAATAAATAAAAAGTAACATAAGTAGAAGACTAGGCTGAGCTAGGATTAGGGGTGGCAACGGGTTGGGTCCAGTTGGGCTAGGACCCAAGTCCAAGTTTTGGATTCAGATCCGACCTTTCAGATCCAAATTTGGACCCATACCCAGACCCCAGGTCCGGTCTACTCGTCGGGTCCTGGATTTTGTCATGTCCATTGCCATCTTATAACTATGAGCTTTTTCTTTTTATATATTTTTATATAGCCAAGGCTCTAAACAATCAAATTAGAGCCCACCTAAAAAATTTGATTAGAGGAGGTTGTTTTGCTGTTCAAATATCTTCAAATTGATAGTCTCAACATCAAGATGCATGAACATGAGAAAAAAATGGATTTCAAGTTTTGGAAATAATGTATCTTGTAACGCATTGTTGAACTGTCAATTTCCAAGATTTTCAAGTTTTCATAGATTTGCTTGATCTACACTAATTTTCAAGCTTTTAACTTTTATAATTAAAAATACAAATATATTTTAAGGCTATCTCAAAAATTTCTAGTATTGAAACCACATTTCTTAATACTATTTGAAGGTGCGCTTTACTTTTTTTTTGCCCTTTTTTTACCATAATATACCTATATTATTGGCAACATTTGCAGTATTGCACGACATTTATGAATACCCACATATTATATATACTCACATTTCTTATTGTTTTAGGTAATAACTGGAAATTACTAAAAACAAACGTATTGGCAACATTTATGAATACCCACATATTAACCCTGTTATCCAGCTGGAGCATAAAAGTATTCGGGTCCAGTTTTTTACCCGAACCGACTTTTTGAGTCCAAAATTTGGACCCATACCTACACCCAAGGTCGTGTTTGCCTATTGGGTCTCGAGTCTAGTCGGGTCCATTGCCAGCCCTAGCTAGGATGAGGTCTAAATGAACTTTTGTAATTAAAAAAAAAAAGAAAAAGAAAAAAAGAATAGGCATGACGGGGCCTGGATAGGCCAGCCATGGCCCCTGACCTTTGGACATGCCAGGGCCGTGGGCCAAATTTTGTGCCCATGCCCTATTGTCAGCTCTATGCTGTGACCAAAACATATTTTCTTGAGCCCCAGTTCCTAGAATGAGCAGGATTTTACCAATCCTTTCATCTACTTTAATTGCCTCAAAAAGCACACGAAGTGGATTAGGTGGTCCCAAGGGTCCAAACCCTTCCTTCAGATTTTATGCAAACCATGTTTATAACTCTCTAGATAAATTAAAAAAAAAGAAGAAAAAACATTTAATGCGTCCACATCAAAGACTGTTTCAAGGCTGAATCTGCACCACATATTTTGATGGATGTGGGATCTATGATATTTTGATCTCAATTTTAACATTTCCAGCAATCTTGGGACATCTTTCAACTTTCTATGACATTTCAAGTGTTTTGGCATGTACAAGTTGGTCCCGTTGGACCACCATATATGCCCCTCCTGGTGAACAACGTCCACTTTAGAATATTCAGTTCATCAGTTTGCCAAAGTGTGGGCCATGGCAATACAGATTCTGAATTTCCATGCATTTTATTACGTGGTATAAGATGAATCCCACTGGGGACATAGTTTTTTATAAAATGTATATCATAATATTTTGGTATAAGAAGGTTACAATTGTTTACAACTATTAGATGTGACTAACCGAACGTAAAACCAAAAATAAAATTTTTTGCATATTGTGATACACTTCAATCTATTACATAAAAGTGGCAATGAGTCGGGTCTAGTTGAATTTTTATGGATCAGGTCTGGCTGGATATGTAATTTACACATCTAATAGCTAAAAGTGATTATGACTTCGTTGTACCAAATTTGCATGGTCGGCTACAATTACAGCATTTATCTATAAGATTTGAGCTAAAGCCTTAGGACGTCTTAGCCTTACACTGAGTTTTTCGTTAAAAAATACTATTACATTAATTTATGATAAAATCTATTACAAGCTAGATTTTCTCAAAGAAAAAGAAAAATATCCTCATGATTCTAACCTCAAGGATATAAAAATGAACTAAGATCCAAAACAACAAGAAACAAGCCTATCATTATATTGTGTTGGAGTTCGAATGTCATTGAACATTTAGCACCATGAAAAATGGGAGGCTCTCTACATTGCAATGGATAAGGTCAAACGTATCCTTGCTTGAAATAGAGAAACCTATAAATACCAATCTCTAATAAATCATGTTTCTTTTATACAATAAATAATCGGAAAATATCTCCTTTATCACCTACCACGTTCCCCTTCCCCCCAAAAAAAAAATTCTCCTTATCTCTAAATCCCAAAATTTGATTATTTTAAACCAAAAATAAACATTTACTGTATTTCTGGTTTTGGATCAATTACCTATTAGAAAGATTGTTAGAGGTTTTCATAGACATATAATTTATAATATTTGATATTAGTTGGTGTTTGGTATTAATTAATCAAATGGTTATTACTCAGTCGAGAACAATGTTCCAATTAACTCCAATTGTTCTTGTTAAGACCACTAGTTTTTTGTTATATTATAGTCGGCACATTGAGAGCCATGTAAACAAAAATCGAACAATAGTCAATTATAAATTATATGTATATAAAGACACATCAAAAACTTGTGCACTAGGTACCATTTAGGGGGGAGAATTTACTAGTCCAAATTTGACACCCTAAATTTGGATCCTATTCGGTTCCGGGTATGGATTCAAGATTTGGATCTAAAATTTAGATCCAGATACAAATAGTAATACGGGTTAGATCTGGGTATAGGTGGACCCGACGCGGTTTATTAAAATAACACATACTATTTTGAGTAAGGATCTTATGAGACCTTCCTACACCATGTGTGTAGGAACCCAAAGGATCAGCATTAAATTTGGCACAGATATCTAAAAAATTATCACATAGGTGTGGGACGTGATTTTCTAGAGATCTGTGTCAAATTGAATAGTAATCCTTTGGGGTCCTACACACATGAGTATGGGAAGGTCTTATAGGATCATTATTCTACTTTTATATATATATATATATATATATATATATATATATATATGAAGATACTACAAAACACATATAGGCGAAAATAAACAGTGATTTCGCCTACTTTAATCACCATTCAAAGTTCATCGCATAGTTATGCTTGTCCGGTAGTGTTTCATTTTTTTTACAAATTGGAAATACCTGAAATTTCGAGTGTATGTTCATAAAAAATAGGCGAATCTCAGAAAAATATCAAAAAAATATTTTATATGAAACAAATTAACCAAAATACCCCTGAAAAGTTTCGGGGGTATTTTGGTCAATGTGGCTTTCCACAAATTACTATTTTTATATTTTTATTAGATGTACCTCACTAAGATGTACACATGCTCCAAATTTCAAGTCATTCCGATTTGTAGAAAAAAAAATGAAAAATGAAAAATGAAACACTTTTTTAATCGTGACAGTGCGATAAACTTTGGACGGTGATAATAGTAGGCAAAATCAATGTTTATTTTCACCTATAGGAGTTGGAAAAACTTTTCCATATATATATATATATATATATATATATATATATATATATATATATGGAGCAATGATATCATGCAACGATTGTATGGTAATATGATGCAACAAGCTCAAAAAACTATTTTATAACCATTTGTTTTATCCAACTTTTGAAATATACAATCTTTTTATTCTAATGAACTATCACAAAAAAAAAAAAAAAAATTGAAAACACAACCTAGAAAGTATTTTATTAGCCCAATTAACATAGGCCGTTCATTTTGGTTAGATGCTTAGATCTAGGCCTTAGAAGGAATTTTTTATTTCTAATTTTTTTGGATGGCTTTATTATCATTAGATGAACAATGATAAAAAAGAAAAAAAAATGATTTTGAGTTTATAAAGGCTAAGATCTTGAAATTTATAAAATGAATGTTCTAGATTCATTTTTGGAGGGGACTCATTTTGACCATATCTAGGGTTCAAATTGAAATTTTTTTTTCGGCAATTGATTATTGCGACGAAGAAAGTGTGTGCGCAAATTTTGGGGTGATACAAATATCACAAACATGGTTTTCTAGAAGTGCCGTTGCATTATACTATAATACAACTGTTGCATTGGATCATTGCTATATATATATATATATATATATATATATATATATATATATATATATATATATATATATATATATATATATATATATATATATATATATATATATAGGAAAAAGCTGGGGTTAGCTTACTAGCTCATATGAACATATTAGCCCAACGGCCCAGATTTATCTAACGATCACGGATGTCCGGTAGTTTTTGAATTTTATTTATTTTTCTAAAAATCTAAATCATTTAAAGTTTTAGGCGTATGTTCATAAAAAATAGGCGAATCTTTGAAAAATATCAAAACAATATTTTACATGAAATAAATTGATCAAAATACCCCTAAAAAGATTTGAGAGGTATTTTTGTTATTTTTTTCGAAAATAATTTTTTTAAAATATTTTTATTAGGTGCGCATTGATGAGAAGAACACATACCTAAAATTTCAAATGATTTGGATTAGTAGAAAAATAAATAAAATTCAAATACTACCAGACATCCGTGATCGTCATATTGGCCCAGATTCAATCTGGGCCGTTGGGCTCCTATGTCCATATGAGCTAGTCGGCTAACCCCAGCTTTTTCCATATATATATATATATATATATATATATATATATATTAGAATTTATATATTTATTAACTTATATAGATACTATATAATTATTATAACTTTCACAATTATATTTTAACTTTATCATATACAAAATTGGAACTGATTTGGATCCGAATTTAGATCCAGATCCTAGATATAGTTTCAGATGTGGATCCAAATCCGAATATTCTTGATCCGAGTGGATCTGGATCGGATGTATATTTTTGGATCTGAAATTGGATTTGGGTGGATCCGAACCTGATCCAAAAAATTCTCAAGTCCTAGTACCATTGGAATTCATCTTATTTTTCTTATTTTTTTGAAGGTTGAACTAGAGTTTCCCCAAGTTGCTTCCTAGATGTAGAGATGAGGGGTTATGAAGGTTTAGAAAATATTATAATGTAACGGATTGGGGCTGGCCCGTTACCATTTTATAGTGGTAACGACCATTATAAAGGAGGGTCCCCTACCCAAGCAGTATCAATTATCTTCATATAACTTCTTATTTAAGTTATAACGGCCAGTTTTTGATCCTAGGTTTGATTCCTCAAGTTTGACCAAGAAATAAATAAGGTAACTTTCCCAATAAGGAAATACTTTTTTCAAAAGAAAAACAAACCATGTCAATAGGAAAAAAATATGAGTTATTATGAGAAAATGACTTTTTTTTTTTATACAAAAAGTTAAACAATACATTTTCTTGTTTTCTTTTATTCAACGTCATTCGTAGTCCTGTGTGATTTTCCTTAATTTATCGGTTTTTTCCTTGGAGAAATTTTAGCTAATATCCTGTATAATTAGTGGTATTTAATAATAGGGATGGTCCTATAGGGAAAAGTTTATATAGAGCCGAGGCTCTAACTATCGCATTAGAGCTCACCTTAAAAATTTCACTACAAGATGTTGTTCTGATACTCAAATATCATCAAATTGATCATCTGGACATCAAAATGCACAAGTTTTGGAAATAGTGTGTCTTCTAATGTATTTTTGGACCGTCAACTTTCAAGCTTTTTAAGTTTTCATAGATCTGCTCGATCTACACTATTTTTTAAGCTTTAAATTTTATAATGAAGGATGGAAAGATATTTTAATGCTATCACATAGATTTCCAGTATTGAAACCACATTTATTGATACTATTTGAGGGTGCGTTTTACTTTAATGGTTTAGAGCCTTGGCTCTATACAAACCACGCCCTTGTCTATAAAGAGACCATTTGTTTATTTAACATAGAGGTTATAATCGCTTCCCACTCATTAGATGTCAAATTGGATAGGTTGGAATGAGTCACAAAGTTCGAGAATTTTTTTTTGGAACTTTATATCTATTCAATAACACTCTTATAACCACCCATTTTGAAATTCAAGGGACAAGAATGATTGTGACTTCTATGTATAAAAGATAAAAAAAAATTGTTTCATGCTAGCTGGATTGCATTTCTACAATATGCAGTCCCAAGGTATAAAGCATATATCTTAAAGATGGATGCAAATAGGTGGTCCATATTAAAACAATTGAAATTAACAGTTCAAATATTTTCTTAATAGAATTATTATTTATACTTTTCAAATTTTATTTATTTTTTCATATTCATGATCTCTATGTTAGAGATTACATGCCCTTAAAAATTAAGTTAAAAAATCCATCTCAAAAATAAATTTTACGAGGTGGCTCATTTCTACATGGACTCATATAAACTGTGTAAAAAAAAAAAATGTTCTCTTTGTAGACAATCCCGTAAAAATGATCACCATATTCTATATTTTACCATGGCGTCCATTTTTATTGTGTTTTTTTAATTTTTCCAAAATAGGACATGGTCTCTATAAGTCCATGTAAAAATGAGTCACCTCTTAAAAGTTTATTTTTGATATGGATTTTTGGATTTAATTTTTAGAGAGATGTAATTTCTAACATGAAGATCATGAATATGAAAAAATAAATAAATTTGAAAATTAAAAATAATAATCCTATTAATAAAACATATGCACTCTTAGTTTTAATTATGTTTAGATGGATCACCTATTTGCATCCTTCCTTAAAATGGATGCTTTATACCTCGGGTACACAAATGTAGAAATGTGGTTCCCCCCTCATGAAACAACTTCCCCCCTCCCCCCAAATATCCTCATTTTGGAATTACAAGTTCTAAAACGTGGGATTTTTTATTTTAATTTATTTTTCTTTAGTTTTCCTTTTTCCCGTCTATTGTTTCTCACACTTGAAACTCCGATTTTCAGAATATACCGGTTACAACCGTTATAAAACAGAAATGAAATGGGCCTCCCGTTTCGTTATGTTCTCGAAAAGTCTAAAAAGGCGGAGCCTTTTTGGCCTTTCGGGAAAAATTTGGCTGAAACTGCCTTTCAACCCTAAAGGAGCTCAACTTTTTCGTTTTCTATAGCGCATGGCATACTCCCAAACGAGCACATTGTATACTTACTCACTATCACAAAAATTAGATTTTCTTCATATGAAATTTTGAGATCCTCTTTAATCATGATATATAAATTTTTTTTATTATTAGATTTTTGTGTTCGGCTAGACTTAGGTGTAACCCTTGGATGTGTATATTTGTTTTTATAAAAACTAGATTGAGTTCATAAATATTTAAATCCGACTATCCAAAAGTTGGGGTATCGAATCCAAGACATTATTTATTTATTGGAAAAGTATATAAAGATTTATTTACTTTTAGTAGAGACAAAACACCGTCATTCTTGTCTTTTAGATTTCAAATTACGTGGTTGTCAACATGTTATTGACTAATTTCAAAATTTTAAAAATATATTCTCGTAATTCGTAACACACCCCAAGCCATGCAATTGAACATCTAAAGGCTTTCAAAAATATAAAATTAAAGTATTATTTCTAATGGGGGTAATTGTGACCACTTTATATAAAAGGTAAGTGGTCTCATATCTCAATTTCATACGCATAATTCTTTCTTGGTTCAGTAGTATAAAATTGAGTTATCATTTCTTTTTGTTTTTGCCTCATTTCAGTAATAAATCATGTGCGCTTGCCTTTTTCACCCCCATTTTCTTTTTGTTTTTGGAGGAGCTTACGTTTCCAAATATTGATATACAGAGTTTTACTACACAGGGTTATTACGAGTACTATATGCTCCCGCGGGATCATATATTAGTTTGGCTCCTAAAAGTATACTCTGGTTTTTTCCTTTGCCTCCACCGTTTGGCGCGCCTCTGTCGCTCTCTAAAAACGGGCAAAAATCTCTGGTTCTCTCTCTCTCTCTCTAAAAGGCGAAGACCTCTCGTTTCCTGTACTCGGGCAAGAATCAATAAACAGAAATGGCTGGCGTTTTCTGTCCTCTCTCATCATCCAAATTCCGCTCTCTCTCCTCAACTAACCCCACCTTGCATCTCTCTAAACCTCACCTTCCTGCAACTGCTTTCCCGTGTTCTTCTCCCTCTCTCTCTAAAACTTGCCCTCCAGCTCTTCATCCCTCTAAAGCCCATCTCTCTTCTGCAACTCTGTCTAGAACCCACAAAGCAAACCCATCAAGAATCCGGGCGTTGAGTCAAAACCCATTAGAGGAGCCCGAAAATCCATCATACTTCTGTGAAACTGAAAACCCATCTCCAAAATCCTCTTCTCCCAACAACCCATCTCATGATTCCTCTCAAAACCCATTTTTGCAGAGACAGCTTGTGGAAGATGATCACCCGAGAGAAGAATGTGGTGTTGTGGGCATCTATGGCGACCCTGAAGCATCGAGACTTTGTTACTTGGCTCTCCATGCTCTTCAGCACAGAGGCCAAGAGGGAGCAGGCATAGTTTCAGTCAACAACAATGTTCTCCACTCGGTTACTGGTACTGGTTTGGTTTCTGATGTCTTCAGTCAATCAAAGCTTGCTCAGTTACCGGGTTCATCAGCCATTGGCCATGTTCGATACTCCACAGCTGGTTCCTCCATGCTCAAGAACGTCCAGCCCTTTGTTGCAGGCTATCGCTTCGGCTCAGTTGGGGTAGCCCACAACGGAAATCTCGTCAACTACCGAACCCTTCGAGATACTCTCGAGGACCAAGGTTCCATCTTTAACACTTCGTCTGATACAGAGGTAGTTCTCCATTTAATTGCCATCTCTAAAGAAAGGCCCTTCTTTTTGCGCATTGTTAATGCCTGTAAACAATTAGAAGGAGCTTACTCCATGGTTTTTATAACAGAGGATAAATTAGTAGCTGTTAGGGATCCCCATGGTTTTCGCCCCCTTGTTATGGGCAGGCGCGAAAATGGGGCAGTTGTGTTTGCCTCTGAAACCTGCGCTCTGGACCTCATAGAGGCGAAATATGAGAGAGAAGTGAATCCTGGTGAAGTTATAATAGTCGATAATGCTGAAGGAGTGAGTTCCCTATGTCTCCTCCCCCATAGAGAACCCAAGCCTTGTGTTTTCGAGCATATCTATTTCTCTCTCCCCAATTCAGTAGTTTTTGGAAAATCGGTCTATAAATCTCGATATACAATTGGCCAAATTCTAGCTAAAGAGGCACCAGTTGAATGTGATGTTGTTATAGCAGTTCCTGACTCTGGTGTGGTTGCTGCATTGGGCTATGCAGCCATGGCTGGTGTCCCATTCCAACAAGGCCTAATTCGATCTCATTATGTTGGTCGCACGTTTATCGAGCCCTCTCAGAGGATTCGGGATTTTGGGGTCAAGCTAAAATTAGCGCCGGTTCGAGATGTGTTAGAGGGGAAGAGAGTGGTGGTCGTTGATGACTCAATAGTGAGAGGAACCACAAGCTCTAAGATTGTTAGGTTGATCAAGGAAGCAGGGGCTAAGGAGGTTCATATGAGAATTGCAAGCCCACCCATCATTGGATCTTGCTTTTATGGGGTTGATACGCCGAGCCCTGATGAGTTGATTTCTAATAAGATGAATGTTGAAAAGGTTAGAGAGTTTATTGGGTCTGATTCTCTTGCATTTTTGCCATTGGAGAGCTTGAAGAAATTCATGGGGGGGTCAGAGTTTTGCTATGCTTGCTTTTCTGGGGATTATCCGGTTCCTCCAAGGGATGTGAAGATAAAGCATTTAGGCGACTTTGTTGATGATGGATTGAGTGGTAAAGTAGATGAGGGGTGGACTCATGCTCCAAGTAATTAGATAATTGGATTGATGGGCTGGTTTAGAGTTTTATTAATTGATTCTTTATTTGGGATGAAGTTTATTTATGAATTCGCTATGGTTGATGAAGTTATAAAACATGGTGAAAGTTCAATACCTTAAGATATAAGATTTGGTAATGGATGGATGACTCTCAATTATCAAAGGAGGAAAAGAAATGGAAGAAAATAAGGGAATGCAGATCGTAGCGCTCAGTTTTTCTATCATGGGATCAGTACATGCATTTATAGTGGCAGTTCATGCATGTTTTTATCAAGTGGACTGCAGCATATGAAGTTTCCTCATTAAGGTGGTTTCTTACAGCATATGAAGTTTCCTCATTAAGGTGGTTTCTTACAGTTTCATTTTGTGTTCCTTTTTGCTTTCTGGATAAGCTCTTACTGACGGTTTTGTTTTGAGTTTTTTTCCCGTTAACAGCAGATATCCTGGTTATTTTGTTCTTGTTGAGAGAGAATAGTGCAAGCTTGATTTGGAAGAATTAAATGTTTTGTGGCATCCTGCTTTAGGGAGTTATTGATGTATCTAGCTAGGGTTGTTTGCTGCTACTTGAATTTATTGAGTTCAAGTTTAACCTTGTGTAGTTAACCGAGGTCTTTGGTCTAATGGTGAGGCACCCTGTTTGCATGAGAGAGGTCTAGGTTCGAACCTCCCTCTTGCAAACAAGCAGACCTACCAAAAAGACAGTTGCAAATTTTAGCCTTATACTGGGATGTAATTATGTTAGATATTTGGTATATACTGCAATGCTGATTATTGATGTCCTCAACAGATTCTTTGTCTTGCATGTTACCTATGATGAGCTTGGTGTCCATAAAGTTATACCTGATTCCACCTTCTTCAAAAGATGGAGCCACAAAATTGAAGCAGTTATAACACATGGTCATGAAGATCACATCGGTGCATTACGTTGGGTAAAGTTTTCCACCTCTTCCTAACCCGAGCCAGACCCAAATTGTTCAAATTTGTTTTCTTTTGCTTCCCTTGATACATGAATGAAATTCTAATATACAAATCATACAAAAATAATTAATCACAGAAAAATTATCTCTGAGTCTCTATGGGTTGATTGAGATCTCTCTCTGTGAACGTATCAGTGATTACCTCATGATAGCCAGGCCTTCATATTCATTGGTCAAAATATGATATAAAGATCTTTGTTTGCTTTAGGCCTTCTAGCATCTCTTGGCCAAACAAGGGTCCTCTATAACTCTTTAGGGCAACCCCTTTTGCAATTCTAATAATTTAGCCATGACAGTCGGGACCAGGGTTACCTTTGGCTGTGTACTGAAAACTCATTTAAATGGTACACTTGGTGAGTGGCTTCCAATCTGCTTGTGATTGAGGTTCAGTTTTATGCTCGTGTTATTGTGATTTGTGATGATTTTAGGTCTTCTATCCAACTTTCCAATTTATGTCTTTATGAGTGCAAGATATGCTGTGCCACCTTATAATATCGATCAGAGTTTATTTCTCCCGTGCTTTGCATCGGGAGACATGATTGTTTATTTTTCTCCAAATACAACAAGAAAGTCTTCCAACTTGAAAATTTCCCGTTCTTATTCCACCTCATGCCTTTTGAGGCCTGTAAAACACAAGATTCCCAGACATATACTGAGGTCATAGTTTTTCATTTATATTCTCCACAATTTTGGTCTATTTCAGAAGAAAATTTTAAGTTCTTTCCTGAGGTGGCCAACCAAAACAAGTATTCTTTATTGCTTGATAATAGAATAAAAGAACTACTTTCATTAGTTTCTTTGGTCTTGATGGATTCATATATGAAGGATGTACCATATGTGTATACTGTTTTTCAGAAGTCAATTTGTAGCATTTCATTGGTTTATATTCAGAGTTCAATGCTTAGTACTTTGGTTTTCACGTAAAAAAAAAGAGCGAAAAGTAAAAAGGGAAAAACATCGTATTGATTTCTGATATTTCTTTTTGTTTTTTCTGTTCTTTTTTGCAATGGATCAGTCTGGGAAATTTCTTCATTGGTATATACCGAGAGGTGAATGGGTTTGCATTTACTCAGTTCGATTCACTGTTGCTTGTTAAAACATTAAGCCAACAACGTAGATTAACCAAACAATGGGGTCTCCTACCAATATGGTGGTCCAGTTGTACAAAGGGAGGGAATGGCTCAGAGGAAGTGTGTTGTTGTGATTTTTAATACGGGTTGAGAAGCATAAAAGCGAATGCAGTGCAGTTGGTTAGTTGGGGGGAGGCATGATTTTGAATTCTCAAATTCATTTTTCATGAATTATGAGTTTCCAATGATTAATGTATAGTTAATATGGGTTTTTTGTATTAACAAAGCTGAGAATAAGTCTCTCCCTAATAGGGTTACATGTTTTACTAGATGAGCCAGTGTTTGGAGGAAGTGTATGGCTCTGTAATACTCACATGAAGAGTTAAGCGTACAAAGTGAAAAGTTGGAAGTAGGTGTCTAGTTTATTATTTTTTTTTTAAAAAAAAGTACATTAGGTTTTTTCTTTTGTTCTTTTCTCTCTGTTTTTTTTGTTTGGTGGTTTTGGGGGGTGGGGGTGGAGATTACAAAAACCTAAATTTTTGTCTGGAGATGAATATCATATGGTATATTGAGTTTTGGAAAGCTACTAGGTGCGGGAGCGGTCCTTAAATGGTTAAGATCATATTATTTTGAAATTTTCTTAGGAAATCAAGATCATTATCTGTGTGTTGCAAGAAGAATAAGTTGGATCTGTGTGTTGCAGGAATTTTGTATATGGGTTGTATTCTCACTCCCAGAATTAACACCTCCTTCCAGATATTAATAATAATACAAATAACTTTTGGTAATTTCTTAAAATTTCATAGTTGACAAGCTTTATTGAAAGGAAAAAAAAAACTTCCTAGATGATAGAATTCTCTTGTCTTGATTCTATTCCCGCTGCCTGGGCATTATTGATATCCAAGGCTATATGCTACCAATTAGAGATAACATTAGGAAATTCAGTAATCTTAATTAGTCTTATCAAGTAAAACTTCGATGTTCTCTAGAATATTCTGTTTCTCTTACTGACTCTTGTAAGACTTCAGACTTGCAAGAGTCATGCAAGAAAAATTAGGAGTATCCGTGCTTCACAGACTCGCATTACTGGATACTTGTGTATTGCGTACTAAAAATGAGGTACATAAAAGAAAGGAGAAGTATACAATAAGATGAAGTATACAATAAGACCATTTACTTTTAGTATACGGAGGTCACAAATCTTGCTGACTATTAGATATGAAATTGGACGGTTGATGCTAATGTCACTGAATGGGTACAAAGTACAAAATAAAATTCTTTGAACTTTGTGATACACTCCAACCCATCAAGTTTTACATCCAATGGCTAGAATTGATTGTATACTTCTTGTACTAAAAGTCAATGGTTTTGTTGGGAGTCATTGTAATCGAAGTTGTTTATGACTCAGGCAGTGAGAACTAATTAGGCTGGGAACGTAATATCTAATTATTTGGGGTGTTAACTTATAAATGATAATGAGGGAGTCTCCTCTCTTGACTTCAAGACTGTTCTTTCTTAGCAAATCTGTGTGATGAACTGATATGTCTCTGAAATAGGAAAAATAAGAAACAAACTCAAGATGGTAGTTTGGATGACTCAAGACTGCTCCATGACTTATGGTGTTGGCTAGAGAATCTCAAGGAATTAAGAAGGGACCAAATTGTCAGAAATTATGAAATATAGGGAAAAGGTGTAAGTACCTCACTGACATCTTGGGTAATCACCTCAATTTTGTTATATATCCATATGAATTCTGATCTTGGTACAGACGTACAATTAATCTAATGTGTCAATCTATTACCACCTACTGATATTATAGATACTTATCAATACTGGTATGAACAGATATTAGTATATACTTAACAAATTCTGGTTCTATTATCAGATTAACATATATATATACACACACGCACACACACTACACAACGCCTATGGGTGAAAATGAACAGTGTTTTCGTCCATAGGCTCATCACTGTCCGAAAAAATCAGGCGGCGTGCTTTTTTCGATTGCCACGAACCTAGTATATCCATGGTCGTACCATCACTGATATACTAGGTCCGTGACAGTCAAAAAATCACACAGAACCGCAAAGGGCGGCGCGCCGTCTGTTGCGGGTCCGTTCAATAAACTGTCATGGACATAGCAAGTCCGTGGCGGTCGCAAAATACTGTAGCACTTTGCCTATAGCCAATTTTAAGGTTTTTCCTATATATATATATATATATATATATATATATATACATATATATATATATATATATATATATATATATATATATATATATATATATATATATCAATTCGGTTTTATGCCAAATAGGTCAACAACTGTGGCTATTTTCCTACTTAGGCAATTGATTGAGAAGTTCAGGGAGAAGAAGAAAGATTTCCACATGGTCTTTATTGATTGAGAGAGAGCATATGATATGTTATCTAGAGAGCTAATTTGGTGGATGTTGGAAAAGAAAGGAGTATCTAGAGGATATATTGACATGGTTAGAGATATGCATGAGGGAATGCTAACTAGCATGAGGAGAATTAGTGGAGAGGCGAGTGAATTTTTAGTGGGAGTAGGCCTACATCAAAGGTCAACATTGAGCCCATATCTCCTTGTTTTGGTTATTGACAAGTTAACTAGGCATCAACAGGATGAGGTACCGTGGTGTGTTTTATTTGCGAATGATATAGCTTTGATTAATGAGACTAGGGACGACATCATCGTAAAGTTAGATCTTTGGAGTGATGCTCCAGAATCTAAATGTTTTAAAATTGAAAAAAGTTTATATGAGGTTGACACCTTAAAATGTAAAATTAAGGTGCACCTCTATAATCCTTCTCAAAAGGTTGTTTTGATGTTGGAAAAAAGAGATTTCAAGTCCCAAAAATAATATATCTTGCAACACATCATCTGGATTGTCTATTTTCAAGATTTTCATGCTTTTTTAGATCTGCTTGATTTGAACCATTTTTGGAGTTTAAAGTTTATAATTATAGGTAAAAATAAGTTCTTGGGCCATCCTAAGAATTTTAAACACCAAAATTGCATCTTATGACAAAGTTTGGAGGTGCACCTTTCTTTGATTGTTTAAGGTTGCAACCTTATGCAAACCACGCCCTTTAAAATTAATTGTACTAAGACAATATATAGAATACAAGTTTAGTATTAGTATGAGAAGAAACGAGAAATTAGTTAAGATTGATGGCCAAGAAGTACCTAAAAGAGATTATTTCTATATCTTAAGTAATAATCCATGAGAATAGAGAGATTGAGGAATATGTCGATCATAGAATTAGAGCTGGGTGGACGAAGTGGAGAAGTGCTTTTGGAGTCTTATGTGATCATCGTATACAAATGAAACTGAAGGGGAAGTTCTATAGGACGGCTGTAAGACTAGCCATGCTTTATGGGGCAGAATGTTGGGTGGTCAAGAAACAACATATCCATAGAATGAATGCAGCTGATATTAGGATATTGAGATGGATGAGTGGCAAGACAAAAATTATAAAATTTGAAATGAATACATGCGAGAACTTAGGGGTGGCTCCCATAGGATGAGAGAAAGTAGACTTAGGTAGTATGGTCTTGTGCAGTGTCGACCTAGAACATAACCGGTTAGGAGGGGTGATTTTCTTTAAGTGGAAGACTATAAAAGGGCAAAAGGGAGACTCAGAAGGACATGGATACAGTGAAAAGAGATATGGCGACTAATAGTCTGACTAAGAGTATGGCCCTTGGTAGAGTGGAATGACGAAACATGATTTGTATAGTTGACCCCAACTAGTTGGAATAAGGCTTGATGATGATGATGACGGCCACATATATAGGGCATTTCTATGCTTGACAACCTAAAATGCATAGGTTAGTTAGAATCGCTTATGAACCGAACCACCTTTTTACCCCCATTGCCCTCATATTACTAGAAGACTAAAGTCTACATGCAAGGGCAGTTTGGACCAGTTCAAAAATTGAAAAAATGAGGGGGTTTTGAATTTTGAGGGTCTTTCCCTTCCATCATCTCTCTCTCTCTATCTCTCTTATCCCACTGTCCCCCTCTCTCTCTCTCATGCATTTTGTTGGAGGATTTCTCTCACACCTTGCTCACCCCCATCCTCTCTCTGTGTGATGCATTTATTGGAGGATTTCTCTCATAGGTGGATCAAGAGAAGGCCTATCCCATTGCCCCTCTCTAGCACACTTTACCCTCCCTCATCTCCTCTCTCTCTCTCACTCAGAGAATGGAGATCCTATGGGGTGTATTGGTTGCAAGCTGTTCTTATAGTCCATTGTAGTTATAATAGTTACCTAGATGCTTCTGAGAAAGCTCGTTTACCCAGATGACGCAATAGTTGGAGGCTATTGGTTGCAAGGTGTTCTCATAATCCCATTGTAGTTATAATATTTACCTAGATGACTTCTGAGAAAGCTTGCTTACCCAG
The DNA here is from genome assembly GCF_054954075.1 of Amborella trichopoda. Lineage (NCBI taxonomy): Eukaryota > Viridiplantae > Streptophyta > Magnoliopsida > Amborellales > Amborellaceae > Amborella > Amborella trichopoda. The sequence continues at coordinate 44,975,307 of NC_142340.1, read as the reverse complement.
ATGACGCAATAGTTGGAGGCATTGCCTATTGCCTTCCCGAAAGAGATTACCTCTTTGAAAACCCATTATTTGATGACAAGGCCGTTCTCAAGATCTGGATTTTGAAACAACAATATGTCCTCTCACAATGATTTGGGGCTATTTTAGAAGATTATTTATTGGGGAGCACAGATGTTCCAAATTTACTAAAATTCGAAGCTATCAAAGCTTGATGAACATGGAATGATGGTGATTTTTTATGGGAAGATGGTTTTTTGGGTTGTAGAGATATAGGGATAATCCATAGATGGTGGTATGTGTTACAATGGAGGGGAGCCCAAGGCCTATTAAGGCCATAGCTAGAATGGGGCAAATAGTGGATGAAACCATAAAGAACATTGTTGATAGATAGAATAAGGCCGTTGTTCGACAAGACTGCTCTCAAGATTTGCATTTTGAATAAAATATGAATTAGTACTAAGGACTTAGGAGACAGTTACATATGGTGAAGAATTAGCAGGTTAGTACTCTCTCTCTCTCTCTCTCTTCTTCTCCTCTGAATCACTCTCTCTCTGGGCAGTGGCCCGCATGACAAAGCCCTGCTAACTTTTTCTAGTGCGTTGTTTATGTGATTTTTGGGAAAAACTTATGATCTAAGCTTTGTATTTACTTTTTTCAATGTTGTATTTACTTTTATGTTTACTTTAGCTGCAATTCTAGACCTTGGAACTGGTTCCTGATAGCCCACACAAGAAAATATCTCCCTTTGTGTATTTTGAAATGAATTTCATTGGGACATTTTCATTCTTGCTTATTGGTTTCTGATGACCCATTAAAACTTTATTATTTAAGTGGCCTTGTGCATTGCCATTTTCATTTTTCATGTATCATTTATGTAAATGGCCTGGTTATTGGTTTCTGATGACCCATTAGAAAATTTTATTATCTATGTAAGTTTTTATCCCCACTAATGCATCCTGCTGATAAAAATCCTGAAAATTGTCTTGGGCATACGAACTCTTTTTGCTTGACTTACTGTGAAGGTTTGAATCTTTATGTGGTCAAGTTTTTCTTCAGAGTACTTCACTTTTCTGGATTTTTTTTGTTTGTCTAGTTCATGGGTTTATTATATCTGTGATATTCTGCGCGCGATTCATTTAAGCGTGTTTACCACGTTGACAATTCTCAGAGCAGCCGTTGACGTGTTGTGGTAAGTCTACTGTTATGGGCATGCTTAATATATTAAATTTGTTTTTATGGAACTCGGATGATATTATCGAACAAAGATTCTTAACTCGGATTATATTATCGAACTCAGATTCTTTTACGAGCTTAACCATGGAAGATGATGGAGTTGAGATTTTGTCAATGCTAGTGGGAGAAGGATAAAGAGAGTTGGGATTTGCAGGCATGAAGAGTGCACTGGATAAGATTTCAGTCCCAAAAGTGGGAGAGAGAGAGAAGTTGCTAAAATAAGGAGAGAGAGGTCGCTAAAAATAAAAATAAGAAGGTTTAATGAAAAGAAATGTATATAATAAAGTTATTTATTTTTTATACAAGGAGGTCACAATCAGTGATAGTTAGATTTGAAAATAGGCGATCGATAATATTATGTCATTAATTGGGCATGAAGTCTAAAATAATATTTTTCAAATATTGTGGTACATTTTTATTTATTGGATTTTACATCCAATAATTACAAATGATTGTGACGTTTTGTATAAAAAATAAACGGTCTCATAATATACAATTTTTAAATGAAATACTAAGATCGATACACGGTAAAAGAAAGGTTGAAAAAAACTAATACACCAAGTATTGAAAATCTGTTGGATCGCTTACCCATATTTCCTTCCTGATTTTTTTAAGAGGGAATTATCTATGAATTGAACATGAGTAATTTTAGCCCAACCATTGGATTTCGAGATCAAGCCTCCCCTTGATCCAAAATTTTCCTGATGCTGGACGCACAAAAATTCAAATACCTGTACTTTCTCCCCCTATTTTTTTTCATGGTCTCTCTCTTGATTTCAATCTCTTTACCCGTTTAAATTTTCGTTTTATTCTATTAAGAGCATACAGGCTGTGGTCTTCTCCTCCCCCCCTTCTCTCTCTCTCTCTCTCTCTCTCTCTCTCTCTCTATATATATATATATATATATATATATATATATATATATATATATATATATATATATATATATATTGAGATTCGTTCATTAATTCATATGAATATGAATCCAAAGGCTCAGATTGAATATGAGTCGATTTGACAATCACAATTTTATTTCGTTTTTTAATTTTAATTTTTTTATAAATTCAAATAATTTGAAATTTTAAGCGTTTATTCTTCTCATCAAGGTGCATTTAATAAAAGTATTTTAAAAATAATTTATAAAAAATAAATTGATTAAAATACCCTCGAAATATTTTAGGGGTATTTTGATCAATTTATTTCTTGCAAATTGCTTTATGATATTTTTATTAGATTCTTCTATTTTTGCACTATCTCGATGTTGAGATGATCAATTAGAGGGTTTTTAATATTAAAACAACATTTTCTGATAGATTTTTGAGGTGCATCTTTTATTATAAGGTTGCAATCTTATATAAACTTTTTCTCTATCTTTATATATATATATATATATATATATATATATATATATATATATGGGTGTGGTTGTAAGGTTGCAACATTAAACAATCCAATTAAGGCGTGCCTCCAAATTTTAACATAACATATAATTTTGACGTCAAAAATTCTTAGAATTATCTCAAAATCTATTTTTATTTTTAATTATAAAATTTTAAATTCCAAAAATGGATTATTAAACATATGAAAATCTTGAAAATGGATAGTCCAGATAATGTGTTACAAGATGTATTATTTATGAAACTTATTATTATTATTATTATTATTATTATTATTTTGATATTTATACATCTCGATGTTGAGATGATCAATTAAAAGGTTTTCTAACATTAAAATAACTTTTTTCGATAGATTTTTCAGATGCATTTGTATTTCTACATTTTACAGTAGCAACTTTATATAAATCTTTTCTTTTATATATATATATATATATATATATATATATATATATATATATATATATATATATATATATATATATATATATATATATATATATTCTATCTCCTTATCTCCTCTCAATTTTCGATTTATTCTGTTAGGCTTTGGACAATAATCAGTGACTATGACTGGAACCTAGGCTTTCAAAACAGTGGGAGACAATTCACCCTGTATATATGTGTCGGATTGTTTTATCAGATATCGGTGATCCAGATTTGTCTAAATCAATGATCTAAAAAATATTTAAAAATAAAAATAAAGTAGGGGTTTGCAGGTGGGGATTTAAAGGGACTTAAGAGAACATTAGATAAACTTAAAAGCATAAAAAAGTAAAAAAAAAATGCTAAAGGACTTTAGGGGGAAACCGACTGGGACTGATGCTTCTTACACTCGGTCCGATCTTGATGAATTCCCAGTTTGGATAGGTGATTCCCGATCTAGATTGCTAGGTTGCTTAAAACAATGGTAGCCATAGAAGCTCATCACCCTTCCTAGTTAAAAATGAGGTTGCATCTCGTAAACCTTGAGGTATCTATTCTTAGCTTTGGGGTCTCTATTCTCACACTTGGGCTTCGTTGTTGTTTTTTTTTTTTTTTTTGGTTTTGACATTTATGTTTGAAAACAATCTATATAGGGTGTTAACCTTATCACGTAGAAGTAAGGTCCACTTTAAAAATCTACCCAAAAAGGTTGTTCGAATACTGATCATCTCAGCTTCAAGATGTATGCATATGAAAGAACAATGATTTTAAGTTCTACAAATAGTGTATCTTGTAACATATTATTTAGACTATCTATTTTAAAATTTTAAGTGTTTATAGATCTGTTCATACTGCATAATTTTAGAGTTTTAACTTTCAAAATTTGGAGTCAAAATATATTTTAAGGTCATCATAAACAATTTTTTGGGTAAGTAAAGTAGTAAGTCAGTGGGGATTGTGGCCCTTTTAGTAAGAATGGAGTCAGAGATCTCACCACGGGACTTGGCAATACTACCGCCAAGGCCCATGCCATTCTCGCCATCATAAACATTTCCAACACAACAACTGCATCTTTTAGTAAAATTTAAGGAAAATTACAACCCCCCCCTTAAAATGTACTATTTATGCAACTTACCCCCTAACTAACCTTTCCTCTCACTTTTTTCCCCACAACAAGTTTTCCTCACAAAAACCCCTCAAGGTAAAAAGTTGTTATTTTTTGGACAAAAATGTTCTTCTCATACAAAAAAATTCAACTGGTGATCCCAAGTTGCGTATTGCTGAAGCGTAGAATAACACTGTCAGAGTGTTTTGTAATGATTACCGGATCGGAATAGGTACTGTTGGAGTGCTGAAAACCTTGTCGAAGTGTTGTGGCTCTAGCTACCCTATTGCCAGAGTGTATTCATAGAGTGCCGGAGCGAAATGTCTCCAAAAGGTGTACTGCCAGAGCAAGATCACGTAATGCTGGAGCAAATTCGTCTACTGTCGAAGCGAACTACCACACTGTCGGAGCGTTGTGGCTCCAGAAGGTGTACTGCCGGAGCGAATGTCTGCATCGCCGGAGCGCATTTTTGTACCACCGGAGCGATGTAATCAACCGCTGGAGTGCACTGGCTCCAGAAGGTCTACTGCCAGCGCGAGTTTTCGTATCGCTGGAGCCCGTTGTCTTCGTTGCCAAAGCGAGAGAGAAAGAGAAGGCGTGTGAAAAAAGGAATTTTAGACTTTTTCTTAGTTCTTTTTGGGTTGAGGGGGTGTTTTTCGAAGATAAGTTGTTTGTGGTAAAATGTGAGAATAATTTTGGATGGAGGTTAGTTGACTAGATAGTATATGTTGGGGGGTTTATGTAATTTGCACTAAAATTTGAAAGTGCACCGTACTTGGATCGTTTAAAGGCGACACCTTATACAAACTACACCTTTCAAGTCTTTTAGTTTTCTTCCTTTTCTCTCTCTAAGTTCGCAAATGTTATCTATCCTTTCACCTTACATCTTTCTCCGAATTCTTTCTTTTAAGTTCTTAAATGTTTTCCCTTTAGATCCTCTTGGCATAGGCTTTGATTTTTCATATTCTCGTTCACTATATCACACGTGGATCTCCCTCTCTTCTTATTTTCTCTTTTCTTCTTCTTTTTTCTTTGTTTTTCTTTTTTTTTTTTTTTTTTTTTTTTGAATGTTAACGGTGAGCTTTCATTGAGAGAGTGAAAGATTACCGCAGGAAAAGGAAAAAACAAAAGAAAGGCCTAAAAGAGAAGAAGGAGAGAGAAGAGAAGGGAGGAGAAAGGATAGAAGAACAGAGGGAAGAAAGCAGAGATCCGTAATTTTGCCAAAGCATCAGCATCGTCATTTTCCTCTCAATCGATATGTTGGAACCGAACTTCTTTCGAAGATAAAGCCAAACAAATTCCATGCATAGGTCCATGTCCAAGGAGTTGAAGAGAGTTGAGAGCAACATCGAATAACATTAGCTGAATCCCCTTCAATAATAATATGATCATGATCCGGTGAAAGCCGAGATACCGCTTGGTTGATGTCGCAGATGGGTTACTCCCCAAAGAAAGAGAATATTTTGGTATTGTTTTCCTTATGTGAGTGACAGGTTCGAACACCCAATTTGAACCTCTCACTAAAAAAAACTTAAGCAAAGCAAGCAGGTTCAGACATTGTCTCAACCCGTGAACTTCTGTTTCTTAAGTGGCAGGCAAGTTCTGATGCCCAATGTTTGAATTGTCTCGCTTGAAAGAAAATGTGGGCAAGTTCTAACTAATGTTTGAAGCTGCTCCATTGTGATTTTTTTTAAGGTGAGGCAGGTTCAGACTTAAGATGTTTGAACCAACCTACTAAAAAAAAAACTAGTTACCATTTTTTTTTAAAAAATAACCCTGATTCAAATACTAGATAATGCGAATTGGGAGTAATTTGGGGATAAAAAGATAAAAATTGAAAACCTTTTAAATAATATATAAAATAAAAGAAAAAATTTATATAAGGTTGCAACCTTAAAATGTAGAATTAAAGGTGCACCTAAAATATCCATCATAAAAGGTTGTTTGGATGTTGGAAAACCCTCTATTTGATCATCTCAACTTTGAGATGTAATACTATGAAAAGAAAACAAGATTTCGAATCCATGAAATACTATATCTTGCAAGAAATTATCTGGACCATCCATTTTCAAGATTCTCATGTGTTTATAGATCTATTTGATTTGAACCATTTTTAGAGTTTAAAATTATATAATTAAAAATGAAAATAAATTGTTAAGCCATCTTAATAATTTTTTATATCAAAATTACATTTATGATAAAATTTAAAACTGCGCATTAATTGGATTGTTTAAGGTTGCCACCGTATGCAGACCACACCCATATATAAAAGGGGCAATAATCGAATCACATCTGAGATTTAAATTATTTAATATGTTACCATATATTTTTCTCTAATTTCAAATAGCTCATCAGTCTTTTAAATAAATCTCAAACAGCCCATCAAATGACACCAAAATGAGTTTTAATATCAAATGAAGTCTAGAGTAAATTGTTAAAGGTGTATTTTAATAAGTTTCCTATTTCAAACATGCAAATTTTCAAAAACACATTTTATAGCAAGATTCTGGAAATTTCCCCTTATATTCAAGGTTTTAAAATTTCAACCAGCCAAATAACTAAGGCAGCGTAAAATCAGTTAAAATCAAGATATTTCAACAAGCATATGACACTACTAGCTTTGGGCATTTCCTAACAAACTAGTTAGATAATAAATATTAATGGTGCGGCTTCTAAGGATGCAACCTTAAACAATCCAATCAAGGCGCACCTTAAAATTTTATCATAACATGTAATTTTGTTATAACAAATTCTTAGTATTATCTTAAAAAATCTATTTTTCATAAAAATTTTAAATTTCAAAAATGGTTAAAATCAAGTAGATCTATAAATATACGAAAATCTTGAAAATGAACGGTCTAGATAATGTGTTGCAATATGCACTATTTTTGAGACTCAAACTTTTTTTTTCGTATTTATACGTCTCAATGTCGAGATGATCGATTAGAATGTTTTTTCGACATTAAAACAATAATTCCAATAGATTTTTGAGGTACATATGTGATTCTACATTTTAAGGTTGCAACTTTATATAAACTTTTCCCAAATATTAAAAGGTAACCATGGTAATTCAATAAATTAGTCCAATAATTTTTTGACATAATTCGACCACTTTAATAATGTTATCCACCTTTTTTTCTTTTATGATTGTTTGCCAGGATGGTAAGGATCCCAAAATACGAGTCAAAAAATACTCCTAGGTCATTTATTATCTGAAAAGTCTTTCCAACGACTATAAGCGAAAATGAACAGTGATTTTACATACCCTCATTACCATCCAAAATTCATCGCAAGTCCACGATTGTATGGTAGTGTTTTATTTTTCATTTTTTTTCTACAAATCGATATGATTTGAAATTTAAAAAGTGTGTACATCTTAAAGAAATGTACCTAATAAAAATATATAAAAAAATAATTCGTGAAAAAAATAACCAAAATACCCTCGAAATTTTTCAAGAGAATTTTGGTCAATTTTTTTCACGTAAAATATTTATTTGACATTTTTCGTACATTCACCTATTTTTTTATGAACAGGCGTTTCAAATTTCAGATTATTCCAATTTGAAAAAAAAAAGTTAAAAAATAAAACACTGCCAAACAATCCTGTTCGTGCGATGAACTTTAAACGGTGATGAAAATAGACAAAATCACTGTTTATTTTCGCCTATAGGCGTTTCATAGTATCTTCCTTTATTACCCGAATTAACAAAGAGAAATATATATAATCATACCATTACTTTTGGGGTTGAGGTTTGTACAAGGTACCAACCTTAAACAATAACAATAAAGTGCACCTCAAAATCTTGTTATCATATTTATTTAAGGTGTCGAAACTCTTTTGACCACGTTCAAATATATTTTTTACTCCTATTATAAAATTGAAAGCTCCAAAAATAGTGTAAATCTATCAAACCTATGAATTGGAGATGATCAACTGGAGGGCTTTCTAATAAAGAAACAACCTTTTCCGATGAGTTTTGTACAATATAAGGTTAAGACCTTATATAAATTTTTTCCTTACATTTGATACAAGGTCACAATTTACAACATAAAGGTACAGACCTTATATAAAAATTTTCTTTACATTTGATACAAGGTAAAAATTATCATCGATAGTTAGATTTGAGGTTAGGTTCATCGATAGTTAGATTTGAGCTTAGGTTGTTGAGAGTGTCATTCTTTGGGTACAAAATCCAAATGAATTTCTTGAATGTTATAATACATCTATTGGATCTAATCCTATGGTCAAAAGTATCATGACCTCTTTATACAAAAAATAAATATTCTCTCAAGCAAAATGTATATTTGCACCTGCTGGAGCACGAAATCTTCATGTCACGTTACAAAAATCCTTTCATTAATTTCATTGATTCTCACCAATGTGTGATGCGTTAGGGGCCGTCTCTCGTGCAAATGACATAACTAGGCTCTCTCTGGAAAGCTCTCTCAAGAACAGGTAGAACCACAAGAATTCTCACTGTAATATTCTACTGAATTTGCAGAAGAAATGAGAACTTAATAAATGCTCTCGGCTCACACGAAGACCAAAATGCTCCTAATCTCACGGCTCTCTAGCTCATATGAAGACTCTCTCCCCAGCCCCCAAAAAATCAGAAATCCAATGGAAGTCATGAATTTGCAGAAGAAATAAGAACCAAAATATGCTCTGGAGCTCATATGAAGATTTATTCCCCCCCTCTAACCTCAAGCCTTATCAGCCTTTGCAGCCGTAGCAGCGGCCTGCCCTCAAAGCCGACCAGTCCTCCTAGCAGCAATGGGCCCAACCTTTTGACCAGGAGGCGCATCTCCCCACTGTGCTTGCATGACCTATGTGCTGGTGGTTACCACCTCCATGAGGGTGCTGAACTGGATTTATGGCCACAACTCAAACCTTTGGCCAATAGTTTCTCTTCACTCTATTTGTGGTAAACATTGCCTGCTTTTAACAATGGTTTCTCTGTCCTCCCACCTCCTGCTACTTGCCCTATTATGGCCCGGAAACCACTTGGAACCACCTTTTTCACACCAGAGAGAAGCTTGATTCTGCGGTCAAATGTGCAAGTGAAGTTGGTACTGAAGAAAGAGCGAGAGAGAGAGAGCAAGTGAAGTTGGTACTGAAGTGAGAGAGAGAGAGATGTTCTCAAGCATCAGGCTTATAACGATGCGATGAGAACCAGTTGTAATTTACTTTGATTATCCATTTTTTCGAGCTGCAGCGCTCGATCATTTCAGTGTAAACAGGAGTTGCAGAAGATAATAGATGGGATGGGACAATGTATATGATTTTGTTATAGAAAACAGATTTAAACCGTTGAACCTGTTGAGTATCTATTAAGGGCGTGTGTGATTATTGGAAGCTGCAGCTTCTGGTACTGTAGCACTTCCCATGTTTGTTAAACATGAAGTGCTACGCTGTTTGGAAGTCATACCTTCCAAAACAGCACCAAAAAAAAAGCTTTAATTTGGGTAAGCTGCAGCTTCCAATAATGGGGAAGCTTCCGTAGCACCCGATGGAAGAGGCGGCTTTGCCTCTTCCACTGATCAAACACGCTCCAAATTTTTTATCCATTTCTTATATAAGTTCCGAGAACTTCATCACAGGTCACAAAGACCATCCAAGTGCTTCCACAGTTCTTCATTACTAATTCAGTTACACATTATAACATATGCTGACGAGTCATGGAGATTGATAATAATAACGAAAAAGTTTAGAGGAGGCAACCTTCTAATGTAGAACTACGGATGCACCTCAAAAATCCATCGAAAAAAGTAGTTTTAATGTTGAAAGATCCTTTAAATGATCATCTCGACATCGAGATGTATGATCATAAAAGATGAAAAGATTTTAAGCGACAGAAATAGAGCATTTTACAGCATATTATCTACACCGTCTATGTTCAAGATTTTCATATGTTTATAAATCTACTTGATTTTAACCATTTTTAAAATTTAAAATTTAAAATTTTATAATTAGATATAAAAATAGATTTTGAGATAATCCTAATAACATTTTAATCAAAATTATATACCATAATAAAATTTGAAGGTGCACCTTACCTCTACAGCTACGGATGCATCCGTATGCCAACTGCACCGTAATAATAATTACAGTGCGTATACAATGGTCCCGAGGTGCATACTATACTTTTATTCCCTTGGGGAAAAGACATTGTAGGATTTTTTCCATCTCAAATTTTGGGGAACAACCTAATAATCAAAGGAAAAAATTTGGGGTGGCAATGGGTCGGGTCCAGCTGGACCCGTACCAGTACCTGAAATAGCCTATACAGACTCGGACCCGGACCCGTACCCGTACGCGTACAGGTCCAATTAGACGTACCCATACCCATATCCGATGGGTAGTGTTGCATTTCTTTGTGGCTTGTATTTCTGTCCGAAGGCTCTGCTCTTCAGGGAAGACTATCTTTTTCTTCTCTCTCTAGAAAGGGAAGAAATGGTTCACCACCATCGCCACCATCACCAGCAGCAGCGGAGCAAGTGTGATGAAGAGGCAGCAGAGGCCCAAGCCTTCATGGATTGCGCAAACCTCTGCAAGAAAAGCAGGCCCCGCATTCTGAGGCTCCTTCATCTTTTCTATTCTCTTGTGGCCTCATCTTTTCTCCCATGGCGCCCTCCTTCCTCTGTATGTTCCCTCTCTCTCTATCTCTTTCTTTCACTAGAAAATAACTTTTCTTTCTCTCTCTAAATAAATAAAATAACTTTGCTCTGTGGGTTGAGAAAATTTTTTAGTCCCACATTAAAAAGATTTAGAGAGGTATGTGAGGGGGTTTGCTATAAAATAAAAGAAAGCTAGAGTGAGAAAGCATACGAACTTGGGTGGGTCAACCAGTTTTTGGGTCCCTGGTCGGGTACGGGGCGGGTCCAACAACACCCATACCTGTACCTGAAATTTTTGGGTATACATTGTGGGACCCAGACCGATACCCACGGGTCCAAATTTGGACCCATACCTGGACCCAGTTCGGGTATACCCACAGGTCCGGGTCCACTGTCAGCCCTAGAAAAACTTTATGGTTGCAACCTTAAAATGTAGAATTCAAGGTGCACCTCAAAAATCCATTGTTTGGATGCTGGAAAACCTTCTAATTGATCATCTTGACATCAATATATATGAATATGAAAAGAAAAAGCCACTGCAAGAAGAGTTTAAACCATAATGGCCATTAGTTCTAACAAAGTGCCAGCATGTCAATGATTGGCACAATAGGAACTTCGGTGAAGCTCTTGAAATGTTCGACTAACATGTTCATCCCACAAACAAGAAGGAGAAGCTGGTCTAGGGACTGAAAAACAAAGGAGCATCCTCTTGTGAAATCTTTCTACCAAGCTCTCACCCACTCGACCATGAGCTAAGCCACTTCAAGAAGAGTTTAAACCCTAATGGCCACAAAAAGGGTGGTCTATTGGATGATTAGTAGTTGCGAGAAAGTGCCAGCTCAAAACCAAAACTGAGGTGTTGAAATACCAAATCGAAGAGTATTTGACAAAATTACCAAAAGTACTCATTTTGTTTGATTAGTGTTGACCCAATTTTATGTGTATAGGCATAAAAATATACACACACACACACACACACACACCACAATACATAAATCATCAACACCATCATCATCATCGTCATCATCTGAGCTTTTTCCCAACTATTCGACATCCGCTACACGGATCTTGTTCCTCCATTCCGTTTTATCAAGGCCCATACCCTTAGTTAGACCATAAGTCACCATATCTTTTCTTACTACTTCCATCCATGTCCTTTGGAGCCTTCCCCTTATCCTTTTGGAGCCTTCCACTTGAACCAATTCACCTCTCCTAAACATTGTTGTTCTACATCGAAATTGCACATGCTAGGCGAACAAGTCTACTTTTCCTTATTTTATCGCCCATTGGAGCTGCTCCTAAGTTTATTCATTCCGAATCCTATCGTTGTCTTGCCACTCATCCATCTCAACATTCTCATCTCAGCTGCACTCATTCTACGGATATGTTGTTTCTTGACCTCCTAAAGTTCCATCCCGTAAAGCAAGACTGATCTTACAGGTGTCTTATAGAACTTCCCCTTTAGTTTCATTGGTATGCTATGATAAAATAAGACTCCAGAAGCACATCTTCACTATGTCCACCTAGTTCTAAATCTATTAATAACATCTTTCTCAATTTCTCTTTTCTCATAGATTATCGACCCAAAATATTGCAAATGATAAGTTTTTGGTACTTCTTGGCCATCAATCTTAACAAATTCCTTATTTATGCTCCTATTAATATTAAACTTACATTCCATATATTTTGTCTTAGTCCGGCCAACTTTAAAAGCTTTAGATTCTAAAGCATCCCCCCAAATTCTAGCTTTCCATTTACGCTATCTCTAATCTCATCAAATCAAAACTATACCAACAGCAAACAACATATACCACGGGACCTCATCCTATAGATGCCTAATTAACTCGTCTATAAATAAATGCCTAGTTAACTTGTCTATAAACAAGGCAAAGAGATATGGGCTTAATGCTGACCCCTGATGTAGGACTATTACCACTGAAAACTTACTTGTCTCTCTACTATTGTCCTCACATTAAGTAATGCTCCCTCATACATATGATCTAACCATGTCAATATATCCTTTTGAGACTTCTTTCTTTTGTAGCACCTACCAAATCAACACTCTAGGCACCTTATCCTATTGTATGCTTTTTCTAAATTAATAAAGAGCATGTGTAAGTCTTTCTCTCTTCTCCCTAAACTTCTCAAAAAAATGCCTCAATAGGAAAATAGCTTTAATGGTTGACCTCACTGACCTAAATCCAACTGATTTTCTAATACACACACACACACACACACACACACATATATATATATATGGAAAACCCTAAAAAACACCTATAGGCGAAATTGATAGTATTTCGCCACGCCACGAACATGCTATGTTTGTTGCGGTTTTGCCTTAAAAACCGCCATAGATCTATGGGAGCTGTGGCTGTTTCCCGAGTTTTTTTACGTGAAAAAATACCGCAACGAACATGCTATGTTCGTTGCGGTATGCTATTTCTGTTGCGGTACCGCAATGGACATAGTAGGTTCGTTGCAGTCTTTAAATCCACACCGTCCAAATAAATCGGACGATGCCGAGCTTATGGGCGAAAACACCGTTCATTTTCGCCCATAGGCATGGCGTAGTGGTTCTCTCTCTTTATATATATCTATATATCTATATATATATATATATATATATATATATATATATATAGGAAAATACTATGCAACGCCTATAAGCGAAAATGAATAATGATTTCGCCTACCCCCATCACCGTCCAAAGTTTATTGCACGGTCACGATTGTCCGGTAGTGTTTCATTTTTCATTACAAATCGGAATGACCTGAAATTTGAAGCGTGTATTCGTCAAAAATAGGGGAATCTTTGAAAAATAAAAAAAAATATTACATGAAAAAAATTGACCAAAATACCCCCGAAACTTTTCGGGGGTATTTTGATCAATTATTTTTTCGCAGATAATTTTTTTTATATTTTTATTAGATGCGCCTCAGTAAGATGTACATATCCTCTAAATTTTAGATCATTCCGATTTATAGAAAAAAAATGAAAAATAAAACACTACCGGATAATCGTGACCGCACAATGAAACTTGGACAGTGCTGAAGGTAGACGAAATCACTATTCATGTTCGCTTATAGGCATTAGGAAGACTTTTCCATATATATATATATATATATATATATATGAAACCATATAATAGCTGGGCAGCTATAATGAATAGTAACATAGGTGGAATGGGAGCCCTCAAATCTTCATCATGTGGTTCAAAATGCATATCACTATATGAATTTTAATATTTTTTCTAGAAATTGGATCATAATGAAATTTTAGACGTGTGTACTAAAAAATAGGGTGCACAATTAAAAAATATTTCCCAAAATATGTAATAACCGAAATACCCCTAAAATGACAGGGGTAATTTGGTCATTTTAAATTATTGAAAATAAACTTTTTATATTTTTGTATGGCACGCAATAGTGTTAGGTATATACACCCAAAATTTCCTCTTAATCAAATTTATAGAAAAAATAATAAAATTCATATAGTGATATGCATTCTGAACCACATGATAAAGATCTGACGGCTGGGATTCCACCCATATTACTATTTATTATAGTTGCCTATAGCCGGCCAGCTATTGTTAGCTTTATCATATATATATATATATATATATAGCACACACACACAAAAACTATTTATGGTCCAATGTCATTTTTGAATATATAGGGGGCCTCCTGGAATCCACAAATGAGCTCGCCTCCATGGACAAGCTTCACCACTTGCAGGTTCGGAACAGTTTGGCCATTATCAGAAAGGCCAAGCTCCTTCAAGGCTTCAACTCCTATTTGAAGATCTCAAAGAAACCCTAGCCCCACTGCCCCCTTCTTCATTTCTATGTTTTAGAGAACTTCTCGACACAATTTGAAAGGCGAAAAACCTCATAAATGAATGTAAATCAGGCAGTTGAGTATGGAAGACCGAGAGAGAATGAGAGAGAGAAGGCGGGTAGAGAGAGAATGGGAGAGAGAGAGGGAGAAACTTGAAGAGAATGAGAGAGAGGGTGGGTACAGAGAGGAAAAAAGGTATTTTTGTCCAAAAGTTCATTTGACTATTTGACTGGGAGGGTAAATATGAGAAAATATAGAGTTGGAATTTAGGGTATAATACAAAAAGTATTGGGGGTAGGATGTGTAGAAAGTTAAAATTGGGAGGGGGGGGGGATCCACAAGTTTACCCCATATCTTACCCCTATCGACAAGAAGACAAAACTTGGTCTGCAAATGTGCCATGATGACGATGACGAAAAAAAGGCCATGGAAAGAATACCCCATCGCAACGAAGTAGGATCTCTGATATATGCCATGTCAGGAGCAAGACCAGACTTACTCTTTGCCATGAGCATGACGAGCCGGTCTAATGCAGCCCGGGGATTGAACATTGGAAGGTGGTTAAGAGAGTCCTAAGATACCTAAACGGAATTGAAAAGTATGCGTTCACATATGGAAGGGGATAAAAAATTGTTGTGCAAGGTTATACAGATGCGAGTTATCAAAGGGGACCCTCATGATTTGAAATCTACATCTAGATACATGTTCATGGCTTGGTGGAGGCGTTATTTCTTAGAAATCAAAGAAACATGATGTTATGGCATTATCCATCACGGAATCAGAATAGGTGGCATGTTGTCAAGTAGCCAGGGAGGTTCTATGGATAAAGAAGTTTCCCAATCAACTACAATTCGAGCCCATGCGATGCACATGTGTAAGGAATTGTGACAATCAAGCCGCAAGTTATGTGGCAAAGGAGCCACAATTTTATAAGAAGTCCAAGCATATCAAGTTGTACTACTACCATGTTTGGAATGAAGGACGACATGGAGAGATAGAGGTTATAAAGGCAATGTTGACAAACCCTTTGAGAAAGGGGCTAGTAGCAAATGTTTTTATTAAACATGTACATGGGATGGGGCTGAGAGAGAGTAAGGAAAAGAGATTCTAAGGCTTTCAAAGGCCATGTGGGAGATGTTGGGAGTTTGTGGCCATTTAAAGGTCTTAAAAGAGCATGTAATGAATTTTATAATAATAGAATAATCAACTCTAGTGGGGGTATCGTTCAGAGAGGCCAAAGTTGGCAACATTGATTCCAAGACTCATACTAGCTTGATGCGCTAAGCCGATTGAGTTCTAAAACCCTATAGACCTGGGCGTATAACACAGCCGAAAAGGTTTTGCAAGGTTGGCCCTTGATGAGGTCGGGAGATGCCCAAGATTGTTGGCCAAAGGATTTAGTGACCTTTGTGTGTGAATGGTAGGCCTGAAAGGACAAAAGCCAAATCCTCATCATGACCATTGCAAGGCAAGTACATACAATAGCCGTATTGAGAAGTGTGTACTATTGAGGGTGTGACATGTACATGTACAAGAGATTGCCCGCATGCACCAATTGCGATATGTGTACATCAGTGTATCAAAAAGCGCTAGGTGGGTCCTAAGCGGCTTGGGGGATCCAGGCCGCCTAGTGCCTAGGTGGCCGCCTAGGCGGGCGCCCAGTTGAAAAAAAAGTAAAAATCCCAACATACCATATTCCAAGTTGAAAAAAAAAGAAAAAAAGCTAGAAGTCGAGAAAAGAATTTTGATAATCCATATTGTTCAAACAGTAAACCGTAAAACCATACAAGTGTACGATATAAAAGTCAACACTCAATACAACAAAAATATACAGAAATTTAGAAAATATACATTCTAACAAAAGTCAACACTCATGACTCAACACAACAGTCAACAGACTCAACACTCAACAGTCAGCACCAAGACGCAAGAGTCGTCAATCATCATCATCATCATCAACAGAAGGAATATCAATAGGGCAAGCCACATCATATACATCAGAGTCGAGGCCATCATCATCAGAGTCATCTCCTTCTTCAATATAACGCTTGTCCTCCTCTGTTTCTTCTGAAAATGCCTCTTCCTCCTCTTCTTCTACCTTCCTCTTATTAATATGTGCAGTCTGTGCAGAAGAGGCCCTAAGAAACTTGGTTGCTTTACCCTCTTTTTTGTGCTTCTCTAAACTCAAATATTGTATAATTTCCTCCTTGGTAGCCTCAAGAACATTTTTACACGGGGCAACATCCCCCGTCATACTGGCAAGGTGTTTTTTAAATCGGGAAATGCCCCTATTAGTATCTTTTCCACAATAATTACATTTAATACGATTTTTATCACTTGGATTCGGGTTACAACCATACTTCCAACCCGGATCACCACTCCGACTAGAAACTGGAGAACAAGGCTTACTTTCATCCTTTTTGGTTCTTCGAAATTCAGAAGATGTCTAATCTCATCTCGAACTGCTTTAGGAACCTTTGTACAAGACGCAACATTACCTCTAACACCAGCAAGGTGTTTTTTGAATCGGCTAATACCCCCATTGGTATAAATTTCACAAAACTTACACCTTATACAATTTTTATCATTTGGGTTTGGGTTGTACCCATACTTCCAACCCGAATCACTTTTTCTAGAAGTAGCAGAAATAGATCTATGACAAGGATTTTGTTCTTGTTTTTGTTTTCTATAACTTAAAAATTGCTTAATCTCCTCCTTGATAGCTTCAAAAACATTTTTACAAGGGGCAATATCCCCCTTAATACCGGCAAGATGTTTCTTAAACTAGTTTATGCCTCCTTTTGTATTTTGTTCACAAAAATTGCATCTAACACAATTTTTGTCATTTGGATTCGGGTTGTATCCATATTTCCAACCCGGATCTGGACTCCGACTAACTCCTGAAGAAGACATCTCAAAATAAAACAAGCAATCTAAAAAATGCACTTACTTTGGTTGCTTGAACTCCAAACTTTGAGAAACACTTCGATGATTCGATCCAATGAAATGTAGTTTTTTGGAGGTTTCTGTTACTCTAAAAAAGGTTCTGGTGGGTTTAGGGTTCAAATGAACCTAAAAGACATCATTCTTAATATGGAGATGGAGTACCTAAGTATATTGGCATTTTTTCTTAACAAAGTTGGATCCAAATCCCATCAAATAATTTTAAAATGTGTAAATTTTATGTTAAATGATTAAATGATATTTAGAACATTGATATGAATTCTTAAATAGCTTTGGATATTTTTACTTTTATCAAAATAGATTTTAAAAGGGATAAAATTGATTTTTTAAAAAAAATAAAGTATTCAAAGAGAAAAATAAAATATCTTATGCTTTTTTAACCATCATTTTTATTGTTTAAAATTTTATTTTTTTGAGATAAGGTTAACTTATTGTTTTAAAATTTATTGCTTTTCTAAAAATAATTTTTATTGTTTTAAAATTTATTTAAATTTGCGAGGGCACAAAATACAATGTGGCCCACCATATTAGGCCCATTTAGAGGGGGCGTGGGGCCCACTATGGACTCCATAAGTAGGACGCCCCACTTTTTGCTTATTTACTCATTTTCTCATAGTGTGGCTTGATGAAGAAGCCTCATAGGTTGATTTAAAATTTGAAGTAAAGGTTTATGAAATGAGGGTTTTCACAATAGGAAGGTGTAGAGGTTGATTGGAATTAAATAAGAAATACATAGAATATTTCTCTACACAAAACATTTGATGCCATTAGGTTAAGAAAGCTGAGGAACAAGATTCTAGCACCTTCCTTTAGATCATTACAGCTAATCTAAGGATTGTAAGGCTAAGATCTCTCACCGCACAAGTCACCAATGATATACGGTCAAGATTGAATCTCTATAATGATAGCTAACCCTAATTCCCA
This sequence comes from Amborella trichopoda, assembly GCF_054954075.1. NCBI lineage: Eukaryota > Viridiplantae > Streptophyta > Magnoliopsida > Amborellales > Amborellaceae > Amborella > Amborella trichopoda. Next base: position 44,956,803 of record NC_142340.1, on the reverse strand, counting down.
AAACCCTACACTCAAAGTTATATATACATCACATTAGGGGTCCATTCTCTACACCCCTAACTTGCTCATCTCTCTCCCCCTTCCTCCTGAGGTGGCACGCCACTATCCACTCTCATCTCTCTCCCCATCTCAAACACTTCAAAAGAAAAAGAGGGGCGCACCTAATATGCTTGTGAAGGGGGCACGCCCCACATAGTAGTGATCAAGAGAAACCCAATACTTTTTTTTTTGGAGTAAAGTTAACTTTTGTATTGATAAGAGAAGTTACATTATAGATGTGTGGTAGTCCGAGAGAGCCCTCTAGGCGGGTCTCTCAGTAAATAATAGATAAGCAGACCTTATACAAGAAATGGGCTTATATACTTGCCAGATTACAAAAGATTTACAGTAGGTTCACAAAAATTTGGGCTTATAGAATTGCCTGATTACAATGAGATGTTCTACGTTGTGTGCCCACTGTGGTCCAGAGTAAAAAAGAAGATGGGCTAGGCGTGGTCTTCTTCTTGGGTCCTAGCCCCGCCTTTCGTCAGAAGATCGACGAACTCGTTGGACGTCCTCCAGATATGCTTCCATGGGATGACCATATCCTAGCAAATTTAAGCAATTTCATAAAAAATCGAAGCTAGGTACCATGGAGGTGGTGTCATCCAGGTTGCCAAGGAGATAATATTGTGTGCGTCTCCTTCCATTAATAGGTGTGGTCCCAAGGAATGGTTGAAGCTTTTGAGACCTAACATGGCTTTAGCGTATTGAGAATCTTTATGGCCTAGATGCTCAAAATAGGTGAAGAGAATATTGCGATGATGGTCTCTAAGACACCTCTGGCTCCTGCAGGGCCGGGGTTTCCCAGAGAGCAACCATCGAAATTGAGCTTGATGGTGCCCTCTGGCGGTGGCAGCCAGTTGTTAGGTCTTTGCACCTCTCGTGGTTGGTGGTAGAGTATGTTTTCCCATTGGCTTAGAAAGGTGTTCGCTGAAATGCCAGAGAAAATCCTGTAGTTGGATGCTCAGAATGTTACTAGAGAAGTAACCTTGTGACCTTGGAATATTATGGTATTCCTAGCAGACCAGATCACCCATATGGAAGTGGCGATGGTGGCCTTCCAAAAGGTTCTTCCGGCCTTCGGCCAATTTGATGCATGTTCCGAGGAAATTAGGGCCTTGACTGTCGGTGGAGTAACCCATTGGAAATCAAACAGCTGCAATAATAGACTCCAAAGGTTGTGAGCTAGCTTGCAGTGGATGAAGAGGTGTGGATTCAATTTTTCCTTGCTCAAACACATGGCACATCTGTTGGGGATTGGAATCCCTCTCTTTTGAAGCTGGTCCACTGTGAGTGCCCGTTGAGAACAAGCAATCCAGTTGAAAGTCTGAACTTTGGGAGGGGCAATTGTGTACCAGACCTTAGAAAGGATAGAAGTAGGATTAAGAGGAAAGGTGGGGGGGTTAGATGAGTCTTTTGTAAAACAAGGCCACCGAGAAAATACCAGAGGAGGCTAGAGTCCATACCATGGAGTCCCTCCCTTGTGTAAAGATGAAGATGGAATGTAAAGCTGCCGAGAGTGACAGGAAGTGGCTGGTTTCCTCGTCTGAGAGCTTTCTTCTGAATGAGGGGTTCCAAACTCTTCGGCCTCCTGACAGTACCATTTCCTTTGCAATGGTAGAGTCTTTGTTCGAGGCAAGAGAGTAAAGGGAGGGAAAAAGGTTCCTTAGGGGAGTGTGTCCTAGCCAGAGATCTGACCAAAAGCGCACTCTTGTTCTTTCTCTTGGATGGAATCTAATAAATTTCTTGACCTCTGAGAGGGAGGAGGCAAACGACTTCCACGCTTCTGAACCTCTACTCTGCTGCCTCCTCTCAGGCACCCAAACTCCTTCCGAAATCCTATATTGCTGCGTACGACTTGAGCCCAAAGGGAGTCTGTCGAAGTGGCTAGGTGCCACCACCATTTCCCTAGAAGGGCCAAGTTATATTTTTTAAGGGTTCTAATCTCTAGCTCTCCCTGGTATTTGGGTAAGTAGATCTTGTCCCACGGTATTAAGTGGTATTTGTTTCTCTTGTCCTGTCTTGACCAGAGGAAATTCCTCATACACAGCTCAAGGCGGTTGGTCACCGAGGTTGGCATGTGGAAAAGAGACATGAGGTAGACCGGAGCATTTGCTAAGGTAGCTTTTATCAAGGTGGTACAGTCAGCCATAGAGAGGTATCTCCCTTTCCACCCTGCAAGACGCCTGTCAACCTTGTCTATCACATGAGACCACCGTCTCTTTTTTGGTTTCCCCAATCCCAAGGGTAGACCAAGGTAAGTTGTGGGAAGTTCCTCCACTTTGCATTCCCAATTTGGGATAATCGCTCTGATTTCAACATTCGGGAGTGCCACTCCCATCATCTTCGATTTTTCCATGTTAACTTTGAACCCTGTAACCACTTGGAAGCATTTGAGATAAACCCTCAGATTATCAATTTATTCTGGCGAGGCATCAAGGAACACCAAAGTGTCATCTGCATATTGCAGATGAGACATTGTTGGGCTTTGGGGACTACTCTTGAATCCAATGAGGAGACCTTCCAGGTACAAATGGGAGATTGAACAGCTGAAGACTTCTGCTATAATCGCTAACAGGAAAGGGGAGAATGGATCCCCTTGGCGTAGCCCACTCGAGGATGGGAAGAAACCTTTTAGGGTTCCATTGATGAGAATCGAGAAGTGAGGATGAGAGTAGCAACCTCTGATCCACTTTCTCCAAAGGTCCCGGAATCCCATTCTAGCCATTGACTCATCCAGAGTCGACCAGTCAACATGGTTGTATGCTTTCTCCCAGTCTCTCTTGAAGATAAGACCAGGCTTCTTGGACATGTGCTTTGAGTGAAGGCACTCGTGTGCTACTAAAGCTCCGTCTAGGATTTGCCTATCTTTGATGAAAGTTGTCTATGACAACGAGATGATTAAATGAAGGACTTGTTGTAGCCTTGAGGCCAGAACCTTGGCCAGAATGTTGCAAGAGGAATTGAGCAGGCTGATTGGACGAAAGTCATTTAGTTCTTCCGCCCCTTCGACATTGGGGACTAAGGCTATGAAAGTGGCATTGATGGCTTTGTGGAGGATTCCCCGATGGAAGAATTCCTCGAGAAACCTTAAGTCTGGAAAGAAGGTTTCCCAAAAAAATTTAAAGGGTGCTATGGGAAACCCGTCTGGACCGGGGGCTTTGTCTTTGGCTAAGCCATCAATAGCCTTTAACTTCCAAGAAAGGTCGCTCTAGCAAGACTGCCCGGTCCACAAGAAGGGTTAAGAAATCAAGAGTCGTCATCCTCAGTCTTGGGCCCGAGGGGTAGCATATAGGGCCTGGAAGAAATCAAGGATGGCCAACTCGATTTCCTCAAGTTGTACCACATAGCGATTGTCCACTTTGATTATCAAAATGGTATTGTCTCTTTTGCGACAATTAGCTATCCGATGAAAGAAGCCCGTATTTTGGTCCCCTGCTTGCAGCCTGTTAACTCTTGACCTCTGGTACCAATACAGTTCGTCTTTTTTTAGGATAGAGAAGTATTTCAATTTTGTTTTGGTTCTGAGGTTTGATTCTGTGTCTGTTAGAGGTCTGGACTCCTTAGTACGATCTAGGTCTTGGATGGAATTTAGTAGAAAGGACTTGGTTTGGGAGTAGTTACTGGGGATGGACTTACTCCAAGTTTTGAGGGAGGCTTTGAGGAGTTGGATTTTGGTTTGGAGCCTATAACCTGCTCTTCCCGAAACCTGGCCGGAAAAGATGTTCCACCAAATTGGAATCAGGGTGGGGAGACACTCCTCTTGAAGCCAGGCTAATTCGAATAAAAAGCCTAACTGCTAGGATGTCCATGAGGATGGGGCAGTGGTCAAAGGTGGGTTTAGGTAAGGCCATGGCATGAGAGCCCGGAAAGTGTTCCTCCCAATTCAAAGAAAGAAGGAATATGTCTATTTTAGAGTCCGAGAAGTCCCTCATTCCATGAGAGATTGTGGGATTGGAGTTCCTCTCATGTAACCATCTTGTGATGTTGAAGTCCCCACCCATACACCAAGCAGGATGGGGTACGGAAGCGACGTGGTCCAAATCTGCTCAGAGCCGTAGTCTAAGAGAGGCTGAATTAGGGCCGTAAATGGTCGAAAATTTCCATGGGAGATCGTCTGATATGCAAGAGAGAAGTACGGTGACAGAGAACTCCCCTAGGTGGGAAGAGAGGAGGATGTGTTCTGATGGGTTCCAGATCACCCATATACCCCTTGATGCCCCGTCCGTAGGCAGAGAGACCCACTGGCAAGGCCTTCTACCCCAGACCTAGCGAATGAGTTGGAGGGTGGACTCTGGTTGTTTAGTTTTTGTGAGGGCAAGTATCGCGGGGAGGTGTTTTAAGGTCAAGTCCTAAACTGCCTCCCTTTTGGACGATCGTCCCAAACCTCTTACATTCCATGTAAGAATCTTCATGGTTCAAACGTGGGGGTGAAGGAGGAGGCTAGTCTAGCAGACCTCCTCGGATATGGAGAGGTGGTTGGGGCCAGGAGGCTGTCTAAAGGCTGTCCCACGTAGGAGATTGAGGAGAAAAGGTTGAGAAGTTCCCTTTGTCCTTTGAATCTCACCTTCAGCCGGCTCTGCGCGTCTGCGAGTATAAATTTGGGAGCCGGTCCTTCAGGGCCATCGTGTTGGAACCCCATGATCCGGTAAATTTCCTTCATCCTGTCCAAATCGTTGTTTTTCCCATCCCCGTCTACCTCCTCTAGGTTGTCATTTGCCGAAGAGGGAGAGATGGGCAGGGTTGGTGCCTCAGTCGACTGAAATTAGGCGCACCCTGAGGAAGAGAAGGAAGAGAGACCCAATACTTTATTCACATGCTCTCATGTTTTAAGAGAAGGTTTTAGCCAAACTTCCCATTTCCTGAATTCAAGAAAGAACCAAAGATCTTGTGCGTCATTGCTGGCGGAAACCCGATGTACTGTGTACCAAGTCCATTAGAGGTAATCTTTTGGCAAACTGCTTCAATATGTTAAGTTGTGCTTTTCTTGTGTTACGAATATCCATTTATGTATTTTTGGCTATGCAATGAGAAAGGTGGAAACAAGTGAATCCTTTTCTTGGATTTTTGTTTACTTCTGGTATTGTAAAAGAAAATTTTTAACTATACATATTGTGCTATTTCACGTCGTCCACTTCCACGAAATGCTACATAAATTTAGTCATGAGTGTTTGTAACTATCAAGGTTCAAAAACGTGGAGGTGGGCGCCTAGACACAAAGGCATGTATTGACTTTTTTTTAAAAGTTCAACCCCCCACACCTTCCTCATTTAATGGCATACAAAATTGTCTTTTTTTTTTATAATGAGTAAGTTTTGTACATAACATAGTTGTCTTTTTTTTTTATTTAATGAGTAAGTTTTGTATAAAACATATTGTTAAGAAGTCGGTACATATCAAACATAAATATTTATGACTTCAAAATGTAAAGGAAATAATTAGAACTCAAAAGGAACATTGAAATACACCAACCTTCTTGAAGCATAATCGATATCGGCCAAACCAAATGTTTGGGTTTCCAAATCTCCTCTTTTACCACCACTGTAAGCCTCAAAAAGATTGGGGATGAATATCCTTTAATTTCATGATCATTCGAGAAGGTCGAAAAAAATTTCAATCTATACAAATCTGCAAATCTTGCTTTTTCAAGTTGTTTCTCACTCTAAACTTCACTAAAAATGCTCTTTGGGGCAAGAATGACCCCCAAAACCTTTTTACCCCTTTTCAAGGGGTAAAATGATGATTTTAGATATTGCCCGAATGGCATTTTCCACCACTAGGCCAGGCGGCACCTAGGTGCCTGCCTTTTATGCCGCCTAGGCAGACACCTAGATGGACAATGCCTAAAGCATGCCGCCTTGCCTACGACTAGGCATTTTTTAAAAAAGGCCGGCTAGGCAGCAAGGTAGCAGAATTTTTGTTAATTGGTAAGTGTTTTCCTATATATAAAAATATATAAAAATATATAAAAAGATAATCTATAATTCACAACCCTTAGTAGTTGAAATTACAACGGTTAATGGGTAGCATGAGTTGTGAAGGGTGTATTTACTAACTATGTAGTTTCTTTTTTACAAAAGTTTCTTTTGTGATATCTTCCTCATCAAGTAAAGGTGGTTGTGTAATTATCACTAAAAGACAAGAGGTACTTTTGTCATTTCATAAAGGATAAAGTTGAAATTTTTACTAAAAGACAAAGGTACTCAAACAAAGTTTCGGGACACTGACTTTCAAAATACCATTGTACTTCTTTAAAAATTTCAAATATCCCCTTAGTTAATGATTAAGTTACCTATTAAAATAATTTTTTAAACAATAAGTAATGATTCTTTGATAAATACAGCCATCAGAACCCATTCTAACATTACACCTTCTAAAGTTACTCCATGTGGGTTTGTTCAGGTTAACAAACTATCAAAATACCAAGGTTAATGTTAGAATATGTTGTGATAGGCAAATTATCAAAACTTCATTATTTTTTGTTTAAGTAATTATTTTTTTATAAGTAACTTATTAATTAAGAATATATTTTGAAATTTTCACACAAGTACAATGTTGTTTTGGAAGTCTGTGACTTGGAACTTTATTAGTACTATACGATCATTCTTCAGTAAAAAATTCAACTTCGCCATTTTAAAGATGACAAAAGTACTCATTGTCTTTTAGTAATAATTACACATTGCTTAATAAGTAAGCTCCTATAAAAAATAACTCTTTCTAAAAACACAAAGCAAATAATTAGTAAATTCACAATTCACAACCCATTCTAACATTAAGAAATCGTATTTCCAAGGGATGCGAATTATATATAAGGAAAATTAGAAAATTATATATTGCCCCCAAATTCAACTTTCTAGACATCCTACCTCCCATAACATTTTGTATCACACCCTAAACCCCAATACTATTTTTCCTTATATTTATCCCACAAATCAAAAAGTCAATAACTCTCTTCTTCTCTCTCATTCTCTAGTAATGCGGTCTGGCACATAGGGTGCCGAACCAAAAAAATTTTGCAGTCCGGCACAAAAAAGTGCCAAACAGCAAAAAACATTTCGGTCTGGCACTTATCTCAAATCTACTCGGTCCGGCACACTGGCTGTTGAACCGCGTTACAAGCCACATTACTAGAACTCAATGCGGTCGCATTATCGTGAATAAGAGAGAATGAGAAAGAATGAAAGAAAGAGAGAGAAAGAGAGAGGGAAAGAGAGAGGGAAAGAGAGAGAATGGGTTTTTACTTTGGGAGAGAGTGTGGGTAGAGAGTCACGTGACTCCAAAAGGGAGAGAAGAGAAAAATGGCATCATTTTTGTCCTAAATTATTGACTTTTTGATTTGGGAGGGTAAATATAAGGAAAAATAATATTAGGGTTTAAGGTGGAATACAAAACGTTTTGGGGGGTAGGATATCTAGAAAGTTGAATTTGGGATGGTATCTATAATATATATATATATATATATATATATATATATATATATATATATGCAACACAAAAGGAAAAGGAGAGAACAAAATTTTTCAATATAATTCAAGGCCAAATACCTATATATATATGCAACACAAAAGGAAAAGGAGAGAACAAAATTTTTCAATATAATTCAAGGCCAAATACCTACAATTTTGTTCCAGGATGTCATCTCCTGGCAAAATGCTTCCAATTTTGTTTGGGAATGTGATCTCCCAGATCTGGTTAAGCCGACCCTCTTAGACTTCCTGCCTTGTACCATGCCAGGAAAAACCCTAATGCGTTCAGCTGTGTGTGTGTGTGTGTGTGTGCAAGTTCAGTTGGGTGTGGTTAAGGTTTAGTTGGGGTTAGACTTTCAGTCTCTAGAATGAGAACCAAGTAAAGCTGGGTTCGTGGTCCCACACATCATTGAACCCCAATAATCGAAAGTCATTTAGTAAGTGGTCGTGATCCCTTGGAGGTATCAAAGTATACTCTTCATGGCTTGCCAATGCTTTGGACCCGGATTACTCTAGTAGCAACTATGAAACCCTAAGGCATAACTTATATCTGCTCTCCTACATAGATTGCCTATTGCACTTGCATAAGGTACATGGGACATCTTTCCCTTTCAACCTCCATCTTTGGACAAAGATTTAGACTAAATGTATGACTATTCTCAACATGAGGATCAAAGGACTTAACAATTGTGTATCGTACATCGCTTTAAATTTTTTCTAATGTAAGTCGCTTGAGACAAATGAAAGAGTCTCGTAGATAGATTGCGCTCAGGAGTATGAAATTTTCTGCATAGTGTTTGACTCATACACATAGGTCCTTTTTAATCGTTGAAAATCCATAAGAGCTTACAACTCAATAAAGTTTCATGTATCACACTGTCTAGAGAATTCATCATCATCATCATTATCATCAAAGCCTTATCCCAAGTATTTGGGGTCGACGTCATAATAAGATGTGGCAAAGTTTTATATTGGCTTCCTACCTAGCACAACCCACCTCCTTTAGCAGGACTTGGAACGGGTTAAGGGAAAGTTTAAAGTCCTCACCCTTATTAGACCATGTCAGGAGAATTGCTCAAGTCAATAATGGACTTGCAAACCTATAAGCTTTCTACTCTTGCCCATGGACCTCATAGTCCTTCAGTTGTTCCATGAAAATATTTTCCTGCAGGTTTCATTAAGGAATGTTGTCTAAACATCCATTGGGTAAAGCTACAAATTCATGTACACCAGAATGGCAAGTATAGGTAAGTTGAGGTTAGTCTGACCATAGAGGAGAATGTCTGCTCATAGTCCACGCCTTGGACTTGGGCGAACCCCTTTACTACCAAACAGGTACTTACCTATGGCTCCATCATCCTTTCTCTTAATAATCAAGATTCACTTGTTCCCAATTGACTTCCTTCTTAGGGGAAGATCCACAAGTTCCCATACTTGGTTCTTTTATATGGACCTAATCTTCTCTCCATCATGACAATCCATTTGTTTGCATCAAATAAACTCAATGGTTCTTGAATCTTGATATAAACCCTGCTCATCCTCATCAACGGAGATGCATGTCAGACCTTCCCCTTTAATCGCAAAATGTCTCCAGGGAACTTTGACATGTGCACTCCTACAAGGTTCAGGAAAAATAGTAGCTCACCGCCTCACTCTCAATGTCCTCAATGACCATGGGAACACTCCCACTGCCATCTTCTAGTGGAGGAATCTCCTCGCCATCGTGCATTCGAGGTTCAATCATCTCATAGAGGTCTAGAATCATCCAAGACTTGCTTCCTGTTAGGGAACTTCAACTCAATGAAGTCCACATCACAAGATTCTCTCTCTCCTAGTCCACTTTCTTGAAACTGATAACAAAGGACATACCCCGTGGAATTCTCAAGATATCTAATTAAGGTACATCCAATGGACCTCTTGTCAAAATTAGTTGGCATCTAAGAAATATGAATGAAACGACTAGACCCCTAAGGACAGAAACAGGTCGATTCCGGTTTTCTATCAGCCCATAACTCAATACGATGAAATTTTAGGTGTGATTATCTAATAGGCATAACTTTGTATGAGGGTGTTAGAGTTGGACATAAAATATTAAGATTTTGGGGTAGCTCAAGAAGTAGAACGCAGTTAGCAAGGCCATGCTTGCTGATTATGCTCTCTAGATCATAAATTCTGCCATGAAATATTTAGTTTTCTTTACGACACCCTTTGTACAAAGTGAGCCCCTCGGCCTTCATGATGAGCCCATCTGATTTTGGGAGTTGCTCTAAGTAGTGACCGTTATTACATTTTGCCTAATAGTAGGATTTTGCAACAAAGATGCAAATACTCACTTGATCATGAGGGCTAAGATCTGAGCCTCTAAATCTTACTAAATGAAGATTACTAGCATATATAAGACAGGATATGCAAAATCTTCGATTTGAGTTGTTTTCGAGACTCAAAACTGTGCAAGATTCAATGATATCATATGTGAATGTGTAATAATAGGCTAACAAACTATTTCATCCATACAATTTATTGTGATCATTTGTTTCATTCACAATCAAAGACTACAAGGGTACCAAAGAACATAATTGCTGACCTTCTCAGAGGAGAGAAATTGGACAACAAGAATGACAATATGCGGCTTTGTAAAATCCAAAACCTGCTAGACGAGTAGAGCGTGTATGAGCACTTGATCATCATCATAAATCCCCCAAGGAAATGTGACCCATGTACATGGTTAGATGAAAGCTTACCAAGAGTGGCTTAAAAAGGATCATTGTGCATGCTTCACTACATTCAACAACATGCGAAACGACCTGATTGGGCAGCTTGAGAACTACCTGATCGCTAGGAAGAGGTGGTATGCATTGCAACTCCAGGTCGATGGCACTTCAATCACTAGATGCAGCTAGAACTCAAGATATACAAAATGTCACCAAATTTCTCTATGACAGAGTGCTTGACAAACATGTCACAAATGATATGGGACCTGAGTGCACAACTTGTTAAGTGATGAGTAATGAATACTGGTTGTGCTTTAAATCACTTCCTCAATGCTAGAAGAAAATGAGTTTTTCAAGCCGAGCAAGCCCAAAAGTAGATCGACCTCTATGGAATTATATTTTTTGTTATAGGTGAAAAATGAGAATGCATCTTTTTAGATAAAGTTGGTTAGTTGAGACCCCATCCAATCTTGAGAAGATAATTTCATGTGGTTGATTAATTTCAATTTGAGATAGGACAATCACAAAGAGAGAGAATCAAAGGAGTAAAAACCTTTATATAAAGGTTTATAGAGAGAGTTTGAATGCGAAGAAAAGAGGCACATACACCTCCCCCCCCCCCTCTCTTTCTTTACATAGAGGTGCCCACTCCCTTAATTTCCTCCCTTTGTGGCTATCCTATATAAGAATGAAATCAATCCAATTAACCATATGGACTTGTCTACTCAAGATGGATAGGATCTCAATGCCCAACTTAATCCAAAAAGATTATTACCCATTCTTCCACCCATAACATAAAATATAATGCCAACGAGGTTTGCCCCACCTACAAGAGGCAGATCATCCAAATCGAACATCTCTCACTCATCTCACAACGGGAGCACATAATGATGTTAGCCCCTCTTTAGCAATACATCACAATGCAAGAACTCTCCCATATACCATCAAGAAAATGTTCCATATACCTTACGAAGCAATGCATTTTTGCAAAAAGAATTGCATTAGTCAGTGCTACATAGACACTCCATTTTCCCTTTTGTGTCGTATATCAATACATGTCAACACCTGGACATGTGTCGACATGCCTAGACCTTGCCCAACACATTGTCCGTAAATGTCAGGTGATTTTATTGAATTTCAGTACATGCCTACACTTTATATAGAAGTGTCATCATTCTTTTTACAACTAAAGGATCACAGTCCATTTGGAAGACTAGATGCTTTTAAGATAAGAAAACTCCATATCAGATCCTATAGTGTACTTATTTTTAGAGTCTATTTTCAAAAATATATTAAACAATTGTGTGTTTTCTTAAAACATAAATAGTATTAACATGATTGGGACCCATGATGTGTGGAGAGTGGGCGGTAAGGCCCATCACCATGTGGACCAAACAAATTTGTAAATTGTTAACAAACAATTAACTATATAAAATATATATAGTTGATAGAAATCTCATTTGATTGAAAAAAAATGTTTTAATAGAAGAAATCAATTTTGTGCAAAGAAATGTCCAAGTTTTTGTACAACATTACTTTAAAATTTAAAATGTTTACATACTTGGTGGGATTTGAGCTTGGAATATTAATAGTTCTACCAACATAATTATCCAAAATATTCACAATGCTAAGCAAAATACTATTAGTATCCTAGTTATCAAGACCAAATCAGACCGATGGTTTGACAGATCGGACCATCGACCAGTGCCTTGGCTGGTCTAGTCTAAAGTAAAAACTAGGTTTGGTAAAAAACCAGTCAAAACTAGTATTTGATTCATATTGGCCGCACTGATCGGTGTGTTTTGACCGAGCAAACAAAGTTGTGCAATGTCATTTTCTAATATATTATATATTTTAATTATTATTCATATTTTTCTTTATATTTTAAAATCCAGACAAACTGGTTCAACCGACATCGGACCTATTTTGACTAGACCAATCCCCTCACCAGTTCGATAACTGGTCCAATCCTGATAGCACCGATTAATACTACTAATAGATTTTAAAAGCATCATTTTGAAAATAAAATGGAAAGTTCTTTTTATCATTTCTTGCATGCAATAAATTTCTATTTTAAAGTTGATAGTTGCTATGTTTTAATTTTTATCTATTATACATAAAAAAAAAATTATGAGAATCTATACATACATATATAAATATACATAAATAAATAAATAAATAAATATATATATATATATATATAGCGTTATCAGGATCACACAACCACCGAACCAGTGAGGGGTCTAGTCCAGTCAAAACCGGTCCGACTGTTGGTTGAACCAATTAGACCGGATTTTAAAAATATAAAGAACAACATGAATAATAGTTTAAAAATAAATATACATAAGAAAAAAGTTGGCCAACTTTGTTTAGTTGGTTGAAACCAGGCCGTTGGATCAGCCAAAGCCAATCTAATACTAATTTTGACAAGCTTTTTCACCAAACTTGGTTTTTACTTTGAACCAGACCGGCCAAGGCACCGATTGATAGCTCGCTCGGTCAAACCGCGTCCATCCAGTCTTTGATAACTATGGTTGTACAGAAACGTTGGGGCCATACTAAATTTTTATGCCAAAGTACTAGACATGGACTAGGCACGACACCTTTGTCCATGTCCATGTAATACTAATGTGGAACACCTCTTCTCTCCTACCGAAAACAGCTTTTGCCTGCCTTAGACCTGCTTGGCCACAATGGATTGAGTATCTCAAATAATCTCTCACGAGCCCTTTATGCTCAAGCGACTAGCCTACCCCCTCGTGCACACACACCTAACTCATCCAAGAAAATGTTGTCCTCATCAAAGACCAATTGTGCTTGATCTTAACACCAAGTGCCTAATGTGTCTCGCACATGTCTTTCATGTCAAAATTAAATGAAAACCACTACTTGGTGTCATCAACCATCCACATACAATGACATAATTATGAAGCTCTCCTTATGGCCTTTGAAATATACGCAATGGTCTCCGGCTCAATCATTGACAATCCATAATAGCCCACAACTCAATAAAATTTAATGCGCCACTTTTTATAAGAGCTCTTGAGTCCACAATTAGACTTGAAAAGTTTACAGTTACAAATTTATGTTTTTACCAATGGACCTCATGGCCCTTCGTAGTTCCATGTCAATCTCTTCCTCCAAATTACTATTAATGGAGACGTCTTTAATGCCCATTTGGTAAAGCTCCAAATCTAAGGAAACCATAATGGTGAATTAAGGTCATTCTCACCATAAAGGAGAACATCTCATAGTCTTTGCCCTCAACTTCAGCGTATCTTTATGCTGCCAAATGGGCCTTTGTAATTATTTATAATTCCATCATCCTTTCTCTCAATTGTTCACAACGGATTTTCCTCCTAGGGGAAGATCCACGATTTACCAAGACTCAGTTCATCTCCATGGAACTGATCTCCTCAACAGTTGCGGCAATGCACTTGCCTGCATCAGTTGCTCTCAATGCTTATGATATGAACCCAGTTCATCCTCATCAAATCAGATGCATGCTGGTAGCCCTTACCACGCACTCACCACATGTCATGGGTTCTAATCCTTTCCATGGCATTTATATTTTAAAAAAACCTATATGATATATATTTTTTAAAACCATTTTAGAAAAATGGTACACTATAGGATTTGATATGGAGTACTCTTGTCTTAGCATCCAATGGGTCTCATGACCTTAATTGTAAAAAGAAAGGAGACATTTTTATATAAAATGTCAGCATATAGTGAAATTAAGTAAAATCACCTAACACATACAGACACTGTGTATGGCAAGTGTTTAGGTGTGTTAACACGTCTAAATGTTGACACATATCAGCACACGACAAAAGAAGGAAGATGGAGTATATATTAACACTACCTTTTGCTTAAACAAAGAAATCAAATATCCTTCTTGAGAGAGTAATGGGGACTCGACATAGGCTCCTCATAGCAGTAGCATAAAGAACAACATGGAGAATCATGATCCAAGCATATTGAAGATGTAAACAATAGGTCCCTCCGCCCACCACATCCTCGGATACGTTATTTTCAATGAAGACCTACACAACTGCTACTAGAACTCAATGAAGATCCATGAACACCTCTGCATGCCTTGCTATGTGTTTTGTCAGTCCTAAATCCGCAATCCAACCATTAGAAAGCACACGAGCAACTAGCACCTCTATGCACATGTTTGCAAACTCAATGGATGATCAATTTGTACCTGTAGGGATGGGAATGGGTCAAGGTCAAGTCCGGGTCAACCCCGACCCGACTACGTCAAAGTTAGACCCAATCTTGACTCGGAGCCAGTTTGGGTCAATTGGACCAAGACCCAACAAGTATGTAAAAATTATTTTTATACACTTTATATACTCTTTTGTTATTTATTAGTATTATTTATATGTAATCTATATACTCATACTCAAGTCGGGCAGGCCTCAACCAGACCAGATAAGATCCAGCTTGGATCCAGATCAAGTTAAGTCAAGTTTAAATGGACCTAGACCGGCCCCTCGGCTCCATTGTTTGGGTCCAGACCCATTGGGGTTGACTTGTTAGGTCCACAGGTCAACCCAACCCAATTTTGACCCTTATGTACCTGCTTCGGCTTAGTGCATTCATGAGTGATGTGACCAGTCATCCCGTAGTTGTAGCCATAATTATCAAGATTTAAGACCAGATTGGATCGCTTTGTCCAATTGGTCGGATTGCCAACTTTTACCTAAGCTGCCCAGGCCCAAAGCAAACTAGGTGTGGTAAAAAATCGGTCAAAACCAATGTTTGATCAGTTTAGCTAGTTACGAACCAGTTTTGACCGAATGGACCAATTAAACAAAGTTAAGGATTTTTTGGTAATATATCTTATGTTCTTGAACTATTATTCTTTTTTGTCTTCTTTTTTTTTTCCATATTTTGCCCAACTAGTAGATAGTGGATGAACCGCTTTTGACTAGACCAGACCCCTCACTAATTTAGTGATCAATATTATCCTAATAACACTTGTTGCAGCGGCTCAACGATGACTTGTCCGTGGGAGCATTGGGCTTACCGCCCCCTTCACTTGGTATTAAACTTGCCCTTTTGCACCCTCAATCTCCATTTCCTCTTTCCTGGGAGGATTGTTGCCCTTGGAGCTTCCCTTGGTTTCTTATCACCCTTGGGCTTGTTTGGCTCGGCAAACATGGCGAGCTTGCTATCAATAGCGAAGTGGCACTCTACCTCCAACTCTGGATGATGAGATAGATGAACAAATATCTTGACATTTTAATCATGCATCATCATTATCTTCATTTGCTCCAAAGATTGAGGAAGTGATATAAGCACAACTGAACTATGTTGCTCATCACTGAACACATTGCTTGTTGCACTGGAGTCGTGTATCATTTATGATATCTTCCTCAAATGCTCTGTCATGGAGACATTTGGTATGATTTTGTACGTCCAAGGTTTCAGAAAAAGTTAGGCAGACCCTAAACAATTGGCCTGGTGCCCAGAGCCTAGTAGGCACCCAGAACCTCAAGCGCCCTGTAGTATAAATTCTTCAAATATATACATATATGTCATATGGAAACACACATTTATGCATATATTTGTGTCAATTCCGTAACTTATTGCATTTGTATGCATTGTAACATACTTTTTCAATACAGACATATTTCATGTTAAGAATAAACCTGTACAAAATTTAAAATTTTAAATCACAAAAAATTAAAAGAAGTTAAAAGTCTAGTCTATGTATTAGTAATAGTCTCCAACTCTCCATGCTCCATAATAACATGGTCCTATTCTCCAACCTCTAATAGTACCCTAAAAATAATTCCAATGAGAAAGAAAAGTTTAGGATGCTTCTTCAAACCGCAAAAAATACTTTTGATTCCTAGAAATAAGTATAGCTAAGAGATTTAGGGCTTATGGGAGTGTTCTTTTAATTTTGGGGCGTTTACAATGACCCCATAATCTATTTAAACTTTTTGGCGGTCAAAATTACTGCATTTGCCCTTTTAGGCATCTTTAAAAATTAAAAAAAAAAAAAAAAAAAAAGGCCACGGCCTTGGGCACCCTCCAAGGTACAACCGTCCAAAATGGGGTGCCTAGGCCTAGGCGACGTGTAGAACGTATTTTGAAACTGTGTGTCTCAAATGCCAGCATGTGTATGCACAACATGGTGGCTGAAGTGCCAGCCAACTAGAGTTGCAATGCATGCCCCATCTCCTTGATCGTTAATTCATTTTGAATTCAATAGAGTGAAGCAAAATGAATTCAATAGAGTGAAGCAAACGCAGCAATCCCTTTTAAGCCACATTTGATAAGCATCTATCCCATGATGGGCTTGGGCTATATGCCCTTAAAGCAATTCATGCAGATGGCCAAGCTATATGCCCTTAAGGCGATTCATGCGGATGGCCAAGTGTTCTAGTACTCTCTATTGTTTAGTGAGTACTGGATCTTACGATGCCACATCTTAATCCCTAACCTCCAATTTCATTCCTCTGAAAAAGTCGACAATCACATTTTTTATGCAATTGAAATCTCTGTCTATGAATGAACAAAAGATCACAATAAATAGTTCACAAAATGTCACACAGTCACATATAATATCATTGAATCTTGCTCTTGAGTCTCCAAGGTTCAAATTAGTTAAAACTCTAAAGCAACTTGAATTGAAAATTTTGCGAATCCTTTCTAGTCGATGCTAGTAATCATCATCAAGATTGAGAGGCTCAACATCCTAATCGTCGTCATCGAGTAAGTCTTTGCATGCCTGATGCAAAATTCCACTATTAGGTGTAATCTAATAGTGTAAGCGTAATAGTGGGATTTTGCAACGAGTGCCCAGCATGCCAATGGGATTTAGCCTAGAGAACTGTGCAGGACCATCATGGTCCAACAAGTGCCCAACATGCCAAAGGGCCGTGTGTCCCTAATGCTTGCTGGATTCTTGAGGCAACCCCTCGCACCATCTATTTACATACAAGACTATGAGATCCAATTGAGGCAGAAAAGCTACATTCCAGGTGGTAAGCTAGGCAACCTCCATGAGGAGTGTTGATTGTGATTATTCATATTCATTGCCATGCAGATTGTGCTAGCAACTCACTATCAACATAAACTTTGCATCACCAATGTACCCAAACACGAAAAACTTTGCATTGTTAATGTACCCAGACATGGAGACTGGTTAGTTGAATTTCTTATACACTAGGATAGTAGCACTTGTTATGGAGGACAACCACATTATGTCAATTTCTCCTGATGGAAAATTTGCTCATTCAGTCCTTAATGTTAGTTCTACCATAGAATTGGTCCCAATTCTTATTTAAACATATGTGGCACCGATGTTGGATTGTTTCTAGAGTTTTGCTTTTTTTCTCCTCCCAAAAAAAGCAAAAAATAAACTTTGCATCACCAAATATTAAATGTTTCTCCTCTTTGCCATAAAATAACATAAAATTCTCTCAAAGCAACATTAAGAAAGGATAAACCCAAACTCCAGATATAAACGAAAACAAAAAACAACAAGTAGTTTACCAACAAAGTGTAAAAGAAAAAGAGGAATAACAAATCAATCTAAACTAAAAATGCATAAAAACCAATGAAAACCACTTCCTACCATAAACTGATGTCAGCATTTCAAAAAATGAGATGCATTTAACGATCAGAACAAAAGCCAGTAAATATTCAATTAAGATGCACAAAAATTCACAAAATAACTCAATCTTTACCTTGTAGTCCCATTATCTGGGTCATGACTGATGGCGATCACGTAGTCACCCAAAGCCCTTGCAAAAACCCCTCAATCTCCAACATGGTGCTCTACATTACAAACCACAGCATCCTTCGGTATCGATCTCAAAGGAAGTATATTTCCCACAATTAAATTCGTCTTTTTACCACAGTAAAAAAACTGAACAGTGTACATTTCCTCGGCTGCGACAAAGAGCTCCTTAGAAGCTTGCATCGAAATGGATGCCTAAATGTGACTTTACAGAGAGGGGCTCCACGACCTGGATCATGGATCATGTCAGTGACCATCCCTTTTAGGTATCCATTTCTGTCTCCATAATCAAGGATATGAAACGTTGCAGGCCCTTTGCGATGATGAGTGTGCTACTTGAACACTGAGACAGCTTCCTTTCTCTGAGCTCTGATCAAACAGCCCATGACTGTAATCAGAAATCTGTGAAATTTGGGCTGGAGAGGGACGGTTTATCAAAAATATGTGAAATTTGGGTTTCTCTCTATAGAATGGAGAATAAATCCAACGTAACTCTCTCTCTACCACGCGCAAATCTCTCTTACTACCGCCAGGTTTCCTCTTTGTCTCTCGCTCTAAAACACTCTCTCACTCCCTGTGAGAGAAGTTTGCTCTCTCTCTCTCTAGAACGCGCACGCAGTGTGCCATTTTGAAGGGGTTCAATCTAGGGCTTGATAATCATGGACGAAAAGGCCCCTAAATATTTTTCCAAATGACGAGACTAGGTTCATGATAAAGCATAAAGGGTGACAAGTATGAGTATATGGAACATGTGGTCTTAAGGTTCATGAGCGTCTATAATTTAATTGAACGACGATGACAAGAGAGTGTAACGAAGTTCATTTTGGCGGGTCCTAGAATATCTTTAGCCACGTTAATGCGTTGATTGACAGTGATGAAGCGCATCACGATATGGTTTATGTGCACCTATGGAGCATCGTATTGCGGCCCGCTCCTTCTACATTCATATTGCAATTTCTCTCTCTCCTCTCTCCCTCTCTCTTCATATTGGAGTTTCTCTCTCCTCTCTCCCTCTCTCTTCATATTGGAGTTTCTCTCTCCTCTCTCTCTCTCTCCATTCATATTGCAGTTTCTCTCTCTACATTCATAGTCTCTCTCGATCTGTTTTTGTTGGAAAACTTAGTACAATGGTTGAGATTGAGGACATCACGGACGAAACCAAACCCAATTCAAGCTCCGTCGAAAATCAGGGATCAGAAGAACCCCAATCCTCTGAGAAGCAGACAGAGACTAGGTTTCCAGAGGTGGAGGAATCCTCTGACAAGCAGACGGAGACTAGGGTTCCAGAGGTGGAGGTCCACCTTTACAAGAGAGGTAAAGGCCCCAATGATGTTTTCAAGTCGAGCTTAGGAGGTTGGGATCAGGACAGGCTTGAGGTCCATGACATTTTGGAGAAATACTCACTGAAATCGATTTATGCGTTCAACCCATCTTCAGGAAGAGGGGTTCCGATTCGTTTCAACCCAAAAAATGGCCGATCTTTGTTACCTTACAGAGATGGGGCCGTAGTCTTCATCGATGGAGAACCTAAGGTCTCTCTCTCTTATCACAATTTTTTTGGTGATTTTATGAATATTACTACATCTGAATTCTAATGCGTCGTCAATATTTATGTTTTAATCTTTATTTTTAACAGAAATCCATTAAATTATGTCTGAATAATTATGAATTTAATATGATCTATGGATGTGGAGAACTAATTAAGTTAACCGGATTATTTGGATTGGAAAACTGGAAAGGAGAAAAAAAAACTCTTTCTTGCCCTAAACATTCACTAACATGAGGTTTATAGTTTTAAATAAATACTGGAACTCTGAAAACAAAATATCTTTTCTTTTTAACGCCCAAAACATTGATACAAGGCTCATACCCTATTACTGATACATGTGTTACTTTTCTAATTAAGTGTTATAATAACATGAACTAAACTAGTATTATTGCTTTTCTTTTCAGTAAAGGTGACTGTTTTAATAGATAATAGAAATTTTTTTATTAGCTGCAACCCAAAAATTTAGGGAATTATGTTGATTTTTGATGAATGCTTGCAAATTTTGCATTGTTTGTTGTGGAAAGTATGGGTTAATGAGATCACCATAGGCCTTGGTTAATGCCCATATCAATGATTCGGAAATTGCCAGTCCGACATGGAATAAGTCATATTGGAAATGGCAGGTGGACGATTTCGGATGGAAGATCCCTGGAATCACCGGATTCTCCCAGTTTCCTATGCTTTTTTCTCAGTTTCTTTGTAAGTATTAGTCCTGTTCGACTTGTGATTTGCCTGAGTTGGACCAGGAGAATTGGAATCCGACCCCTGCCGGGGCCAATCCTATTTTTAAACACTGACCCACATATAATAGCGTTGAAGTGGCTACAATGGACATCATTTGTTATAGTTTGTGACTAGTGTAGTGAGGCTTAATTAAAACAATTCACCAAACATTGCTTCTTACTATGCTTTTGGTTCTTCCTATTCACCATTATGATACTACTTACTTTCCAGTGAAGTATATAAGCTGCCATATGCAGCATAAAAATCAAATACCAAAAAGTTGTCGAGTACTAGCTGTGGGTGTTGAGTGACTTTGAATCTAACTTTGGTAGTTTAATAAATCATAAACATTTTACTCTTCAAAAGGATAGTTCAGATAGATAAATGATTATTGTCGACAAGTCCTGAATGAAGTAAAGATATGCACAGGAAATTTATTGGGTTATGCAATCTAGTGAAGGTACATTTGCTCCCAATGTTGCATTTATGGGCAAAAGAAAAGGGAAAAGATTTCCATGTGACCCCATCCACATATATTGTATATGTGACCTCTTATCTCAGCCGTCAGATCTTAGCAGATGGCTTAGATGTCTTGAATCACAGTGTCACAAAGCTGGCTCCCGAGCATCAGACCTTGATCTGACAACTTAGAGTGTTTTATTTTTACTCTTTATTCTATAAATTATTTTGCAGCTAAATTTGGGGCATGCATATATCTGACACGGGTGAACATGATAAAAATAATAAGAAAACATTTCTTATTATGAACAATTACCAGCTTACCCCTGAAGCTTTAATGGGTATTTTGGGAATTTATTTTCGTGAGAAATGTTTTTTGTATTTTTTCTAAGTGCACCCAGGGAAGGAGATGGGATGCTCTAAATTTCAGGCAAAATGGTTTTGTAGAAAAGTTAAAAATCAAACAATGTTTTGGCATGACATTGTGACATGAGCAATCCTCGCTGTCTACTCAGATCAAATGGCTGAGATGTGGGGTCTCATATAATTTATATGTGGCTGGGGAGATACAGAAAGCTTTCCCAAAGAAAAGAAACTGGCCATCAATTATAAAGTTTAGTAAACATCTCACCACCTTGGATGAGAAGATCCACCTAATTTCACTATGGATATCAAGGCAGCATGTTAGGAGAGGCTAATGAACCTAAAGAAGGTGATAGTGGACCCAGTGCTCGGAGTTTGGAAGGTAAGTTGTGGGGGTGAGCAAGTGTATTTATGATTTGAGTATAACAACTTCAAGGATGTTGATTTCAGAAAAGCAACTTCAAGGATGTTACCTTGTGAGAAGAAATCTTGCCGAGCTCTGTTTCGAAAGAACTCCTTTTTCATGGTTAGCCTTTAAAAAATTGAAGACTCGACTTGGGATTCACCAAATTCGTCTCAGGTCCAGGTGCCCAAGGAAGTCCGGAGGCAAAACCTTGGCATTCGGCCATATCTCCCTCCTTACCCAGACTTCTTTGTTTAAAGATATCTAGTAAGACTGGGAACTGACCCTAGTCGGACCGGGTGCCTTGGGATCCGGACCATGGCAAGTCTCAGCCCATGCCCATGCTTTTAAACACTGCTTACAGTTCATGGGAGCTACTAAGAGTAGAAGACGAGTGAGTGAGCTCTATCAATCAAGAGGTGCGAGGGGAGGGGAGAGGAGGAAAAAGAGGCGGGGAGAGGGGAGGAAAAAGAAAGGGGGGGGGGGAGTTAAGGTAAAAGGAGTGAGTGAATTCTAATTGGAAGTATTGGGCCTATGGGCATTGACCCAGCTTTCAAGGCGTTGAGGCCTATTGTAACAAGTTAATAGCCACCTTTAGAGGAGCAGAATCTTTGTGCTATGTTTGGTGGTCTACGATTGATTTTAAAGTTGATGCATGCACTCTAAATGAGCTTTTGAGGTGAGGTGGCTCCACTTATGGCAACTTCATTGAGATTTAAATAATAGAGGCAATGTTGCTTTGTTGGTGATGATGTTGGGATTTGTTTTGAGAAATAGTTTGCTCAAATACAAGGCTTATCTCTTGGTGTTAAGGTCTGAAAAATAGGAATATACTCAAATATAAGGCTTATCTCTTGTGTGTGTGCGTGCGCGTGCCCGTCGATTTGACAGTCACGATTGCATTTTGTATTTGATTGTTTAGCTTTTCTTGACAGTCACTTTGGGTACCACCCCAACCTCCAGGTCACAATCACCCCTAGCCACACAACCTGACAGTCACTTTGGGTGGTACCACCCAAACCTCCAGTTTCATATATGATAGCTAGGGGTGATTGTGACTTTTTTGTACCAATGATAAGAGATCTTATTCTATACTTCGCCTTATGTTATAATACTAAGTGATCATTCAATGCTGCTTCTCCTATTGAGGTTTAATATCAAAATATTCATAGAAGTTTATTCATATAACTTGAGTTGTTCTTGGAACTTCATGTGTCACTGAAATCTTTCTCGAAAGAAGCTTGACACCATTAAGAGGCATGTTTTTGAAAGGTCAAGATAGAGGACTAAATTGAATAAGTGCTGATTTGCCAATAAATAGGTAATATTATTTTTGTTTATAATTGAAGGAAGAAAGGTTATCCATGACCGCTCATATCTCTCAACAAATTTAACTTATTTAGATGTGCTAGAAAGCTTGTCGCTGCCTCATGGTTCATGAATGGAAAAGCTTAAAGACCTGAGTAGGAAGATGCATGTGAATCCTTGAAGGGCAAGCTTAAAGGCCATGGTTCCTTATGAGCATGCACAAATAGGACCAGTGCGTTTCTATGCAGTAGAATAACGGGCTAGTTCAATTGGCAAGCTTTGTATGTGTCGCCAAACACATACAATTTAACCGACACTAGCTAGATGGCCCAGAGTTAGCCGCTAATAAGTTCACACGTTATCTATGGATTGACGCAACCAGCTGACACCAATATGTGAAATTGTTATTTGCTCATTCCCTGCCATCCGATCAAAAACAGATGGTTGTGGTCCCCAAATGCATATAAGGTATATATGTGCAAAGACGCTAAAAAGGTTATCTGAGTTTTAGTTGTCCCGCGTTGTCAAAGTTGTCATTGACAGTAACATTTTAGCCCAGTTTGTTTTCTATTTGGACCCATGTGTTAATAGTAGTGGCACCATGGTCATGCATGTCAAATAGTTGAATGCTAGAGTTTATTGCTCCTGTTGTTTTTATAAATATTTGATAAGCTAATTCTACTACTTGTACATATGCTTGGATAAATAAAATCTTATATTTGTGGGCGATTCATTGCAGGATCCATTGATCAAACCAATAACAAAGATGTTGTTTGGTGTTGCTGCTATAACCCTTCTGATATCAATATTCGTAAGAGAAACCCCATCATGGCTTCAAAATCCAAGCTTTTTAGGGGTAACTTTTCCCCCTTGGATCCTTGCTTGCATGGTTATAGTCTTCACTCGCCTGAAAAAGAGGACTCGAGGTCTACTTCAGAAGTATGGATGGTGATCAAAGCAACTCATGGAGAAAGCTGAACATACCATATTTCTTAGGATTGTATACATTATGACCTTTTTTTTTTTTTTTTTCCATACACAAAGGTCACAAACACCTCAAGCCATCAAGTATAAAATCAGTTAATTTGAGTGTATTATTTCTCTGCACAAAGTCCGGAAGATAAGTTTTTAAGATATGAGTATGGTATGACTATCTGATTTTACATCCAACAGTTAGGGATGATTTTGAATTTTTTGTATAAACTTAGACAAATCTCATTGTATGCATGCCATATTTCTTGATGTTCTTACGTTGTTTTTATTTAATTATGCTGCGAGTTGTTCTATTCCAAACATAATATGCGCAGTGCTGGCCATGGTTGTGTTTTCATTTCAATTTATTTCATGAAATCCGCCTCTCTCTCTCTCTATCTCTCTTGTTCAATAAACCATCAATACCCTCAATTATCACACCCCGGGGAAGAAAATAATAGTCCATCTTATACATTTTTTTTTACTCTTCCTTTCAATTCTCCAAATATCATCAGAGCTATACTAATTTTTAAGCTCCAAATTCATGGATCAGAGATGGAAATGGATTTGCGGTGATTTAGAACGCGTTTTGGGTCCTAAAACCGGCGGACATGAGTCAGCAGACTCACCAAAAACTTTCCGAAATGCAAAAGCTCCCAAAAGAAAAAAGCTATACATCCATTGCACCCCCAAAAAGCAAGGAATGCAAAATAATAAAGCATCAGAATTGCTATTAAATACATGAGTAAGTGATACAATTGCATCTAACATGGGCATTCCCCAGAAAGTGGAGTAAGCTTATTAAATCTCTTAAGAACATTAGAAGCCCAACTTGACAAGAAGGTCCGATTAAACCCCACCTGTCGATCTTTGTAAAAGAAGAAGCACTCTAAATCCCCCCTTTCAGGATAAGGGCATTCAGGCCCCTCTGTGTCTCTCCATGTGCCCTCATGCTTCATTCCCATCCAATCTGCAAGCCAATGAAACACATACTGACCGGCTCCTGCAAGCTCTAACCATCCTTTTGGGAAAATTTCCATTATGTGGCTTCCCTTTGACATGAAAATCATGTTTGCTAGTTGGGCTCCATGGACTGTCGCCACAACTTGAGTCGTACTCATCAATTGCACCTGCAATATAGAGAATTTGGTCATTTCGAAGAGTGATGCATCGAGGTATCTTCATAATTTACTATATTGGTGAGCATATGTTCTCACAGTCACCGCACTTGTATAAATCTTCATAGAGTCAAGATAGATAAACAACACCCCAAAAGATAAGGTCATATATAAATGTCTTATAATAAAATCCTCATAGACATTGATAATAGAGTCCTAAAAGTAACACCCTCCACAAAGTAGGGTTATTGGTAGAATCAGTGATTTAAAAAGTCGTGAATCAGGCTTGGACTCATCTGGGTCACTAAGACCTGGTACCCTCCCTGGTCCAGATAAAAAAGCCTAAGTACCAGCAAGTCTTACTGAGCACTGGCCCCCTTTTATTTTTTACACTGAGGGTTGGCCAAGTCGGATGTCCGACTACGCCAATGAGGTAACCTACTCGAGCTCAGAACCCTAGCACGTCCTAGCCCAAGTCCTTGTTTTCAGACACCGGTAAAACTGATGTTCCTTCCAATAAGATATGAAAATAGGACACTTTGATTGCCCGACAAACTAGGGCTATTATTGTTTGTTAGTAGACAATGGAAATAGGAAACTTTCATTGCTCAAAATACAGAGCAGTAGTTTCACAGAAATAGGACATATTTTCATAGCGCAAATTATAGATAAGTAGTTTCCATTAACATCCATATGAATTAAAATACTTTCTTGTGAAAAGAACTTCTCAAATATATCCGCAATTATTTCGAAGTTTTCAAACTAAAATTACAAGACCCGTAATAGATGTTAGTGTGTTTTGTGCGTGTATGTGTGCCTGTATGGACGATAATAATAGATGCAGAAAGAGAGAGAGAGAGAGCATCATGAAAAAATAGAAGTTACCTGATCACAGAAGCTTAGACCATCAGCTCTAACAGCACGGAACCGACAACCAATAACCTTTTTGCACTCTTCCTCAAAGATGGACGCAATGATTGATTCATTCCTAAATGACCTATTTCCCGCTCTGGTTAGAAGTGTAAAATTGAAGGTGGAATCGCCCAGATCCAAATCTTGCCCAACAGCAACTCTACAAAACTGACGGGCCTTACATCGAATAATGTCAAATACCTCCATTCTTTTCTCTAATGACACATGCGAAATGCCACGCCTATATATCACTGCTCGCTCAAAGCATACAGGACCATCACCATAATCCAAAACATCAACTGGTACCATCCGACCAAAGGATGCATGCAAAACTTCAGAAATCCAAGACCCCATTTTACTAACAATTTCACCCCAATGGTAAAGCACAAATCTATCGGGCACCGCACATTCATTAAACTTGTGCCACCACACAAAAGGGACAAGGGTGGTTAATCCATGCCATAGATTCTTGTAGTCCCAGTAATTATTGGAAACAAAAGTTAAACCAGGAAGGAGAGTGAAGTTTCGAGGCAAGTGCTCTTTCCAAGCAAGGCCATAACTATTTTTGGCTCCATCAGATCTATCCCTGCCCAAAATACAGAGAATCCTCCCTTTGGAGGAGTTTGATGGAAAGTACAAATTACCCAATGTAGGGTTTTCCATTTTCTCCTTGAAACTACTCATGAACCATGTATGCCCGTCATCAGCAGTCTTTTCGAAGCTTAAATCTTTCAGAGGCAAGAATGTTATTGAATATTTTAGTTTTCTCTCCATTGCATCCATTCTAAGTAGTGTTTTTTGAATATCATTCTTCAATGCTTCAATATCATTGTTATTGCCATTAGAGCATAGGCTCCAATTGTAGGCTGTTTGGGCCCCGATGAAACTCCCTTTAGGCCAGGCCTTCCAATCAAGTAAGGACCATCTGTTTCTATCAAATGCACCAATTTGAAGAACCATGGCAAGAGCAATGAAAAGGGTAATCATGGACACGCAAGTAAACGAGAATCTCAAACTCAAAAGCCGAAAGCCAAAGAGATTTGAGATCCTCCAAGTCTTATTTTGCATGTCCATTCTTCTAAGTCTTTTACTTCAATGTTCTTATGAACTCAAGGATATCATCTCTAGGGACATTAAAGATAAGGAGAAGTCCATAACAAGAACATCAACTTACTACAAACTCCAGAATTTGCTCGCAACTGAAACCAGATCTCCTCACTTGAAGGTTGAAGGCTTTTTTCAGGGCATTGAAACCTCTAACATGGTAATGAGCAATCTACATGAAGAATAGCAATACATTGAAGAGTAAGTTTTTTTTTTCAAAGTAACCCATTATTAAATGAATAAATAGGCACAAGAACATTAATTACTAATTAAAAAAAGTTCAACAGTTAACACAATCTATTTACATAACAGTGGAAAGAAGAAGATAGCAAGACAACTTGAAAATCCCCAAAATGTAGATAAAGAAAACGTAGAGATCCAATAACATAACTAAGCATGGTACATGACCAGATCCACGAGCTTAACAAAGAGAAATCCAGAAGAATACCCTAATTTAAAAGCATATGAAATGTCCTACACCATTAAACTTGTGAGACAATATCTGATCCTCTCAGAAGAATGAGATATGGATATGGAAAACAAAAAAAAAAAATTAAGAAGAAACCTAAATATAGAAAATTCGAGTGTGAAAATATCCAATAGCAACTCACCCAATAAATTATGGACTTATCAGATAATGCCCCAAGTTACAGTACACCAATATTGGGGCTAGGGAACAGTCAAATCTCTAATTTTACCAGTTACCAAAATAAGAAAGCATTATTTCTCTACTTATAAAAATAAAGAAAAACTCATCTCATTATATAATGCCATATCTGACAATTTTTACTGCAAAGATATTTAGACATTCTGATTTTTCCAGTAAGCACATAAAAGAACACTTTTGTTTTTGTTAATTATCAACAACTGTATGGAAACCAAGCTGGGGTTATCTATGTATTCCAGTACTTACTTGACGGATAGCTTGTTTCACCAAATGAGGAAACCCAACCCTTGTTTTTAAACCAACCCTACTTTTTATGATCACTCCGAAAGTAAACACAATTGAGAAGATTTGGAGTCCCGCTGCTTAATTTGAGCTGCGTCTAAACAATACAAGCCCATAGATCCTAATTCCTTCCAACTATTGCAAAACAATATAAGTTTTTAGCTGTTTATTTGACTCTATTTTATAAAAAGAAATCCTAGCGTCAACTCCTATCATCAATGACAGAAAAATAAACTCAATTGAAAGTCTTGAAACTTCGTTTGAGCTATCATGGACTAAATGAGCACAAAAAACCCCAATCAGTTAAAAGCTTAAAAAAAAAAAAAAAAAACCAATTTTTCTCCATACAAAGAAGAAGCCCTGAAAATGGAAGTAGAGACTGACCTTTGCAGAAGCTCTGGTTACGGAACACGTAACTACGCCATTAAGAAGAGGAAAAGCCAAAAAATATGGCGTATTTGAAGGGGAGTCGATTGATGAAGCCATTGTTTTTTTTTAATGGAAGACGCAGAAACCAGAGTAGAATCAAGTGGAATGAGAGGAGCTCCCTGGTTTTCAACTGAAGTTTCAAATATATTATGGATACGTATGCTATGCTCCTGTGGGAGCATACTGCACATATACTCTGATTCAAAAGACCTTGAATTTTTTTCGAATTGAAACTTTGGAAACCACCTAAAAATAATTAGACAATAAACTTTAACAGAAAAACTTCGCATTTTGAATTTTGACTCGTAGATCTCGTCTGCAAAATTTTGTTGGTCTCTCCAATTAATTTTGAGACATTATACTTTTTCTTTGTAGCTAGAGATTTCAATTTTGAAAAAAAGTTAGTGAGGTTAGTCAATAGGTTGGAGAGGTTGCATCATCAAAATTAATTTCGAGTCTTAAATTGCTCCTATATTGGTTTTTATTAGAGAGTGAATGTCAGTATAGTAAAATCTTTTGGCATATACTATTAGGAAGGTTTAGAGTTTAGAATGTCATGGATAATAAAGTGGCGCCTCAAGAGTGGTCTCGCCGGGCCACTTGTTTACACATGGTCTCGCTTCCAAATCTCATGGTTAGGGAGGACGGTTTTTGTTAATTGTTGAGTACATTCTCTAAGTATATGTATTGTTATTTAATTAATAACTTTTCAGTAATTTTTAGCAATTTTTATTTTTGGATAAAAGGAAGTAATTTTTAACAAATTACCCAAGTAAAACAAAATAACTTCTCAAGAAAATAAATTTATATAATGGCCTATAAATTATAAGTTTACCTTAGATTTTTTTGATAGACAATACCAAACAACCTATTATTTTTTATTTGGATTAATGTCATTGAAACAATAAATTACCAGTGATAACAAGGGCATCCAAATATGCCCCACGGTGAAAATGTTTTTCTATAAGAAAAAGTATACAAAGAGACTAT
The DNA here is from genome assembly GCF_054954075.1 of Amborella trichopoda. Classification (NCBI taxonomy): domain Eukaryota; kingdom Viridiplantae; phylum Streptophyta; class Magnoliopsida; order Amborellales; family Amborellaceae; genus Amborella; species Amborella trichopoda. The sequence goes on along the minus strand of NC_142340.1, from coordinate 44,927,540 downwards.
CTACTTTGGTATAAGGACGACAAACACTCTTGTTCGTTGGATTTCAAATTGGACAGTTGTAAATTGTCATTAAATGCACTCAAAGCTCAAAAAAAAAAAATTTTGAACTTCGTGACAATACCCTATGCCATCTACCATGACACCTAATGACTAAGAGTACATGTGACCACCTTGTGAAAAAGATAAATTGTCTCTTATTGTGCAATCCCCTATCTAATGCAACTAAGAAATTGTAGTCACCATATTAGTAAGAAAAATTGTTTCATATGGGCTGGACCGCATGATTACATATACGGTCCCAAAAATATAAAGCATCCATCTTAAAGATGGATGCAAGTAGGTGTTCCATCTAAAAACAATGGAAACTAACGGTCCAAATGTTCTTTTATTTGAATTATTATTTCTAGTTTTTAAAATTTTTTTACTTTTTCATATTCATGATCTCCATTTAGAGATTGCATGTCCTTAGAAATTACGTCCAAAAATCAATCTAAAAAATAGATTTATTAATAGGCTCGCATTTCTACATATGCGAGCTTGATCGCATAGAAAATGAGTCCTACTAGTAATAGGGAAAGGTTTCTATGCTTCCCCTACATCATAGAAGTTCTATCCTCCCTCTACCATCCAGCCGTTCAATTTTGATCGAGAGAGCCACTCACCGTTTGATCTTAGATCCGACGTTTCAAAGTATTTTATTTTTAGTTTTTTTATACAAATTGTATGAATATGAAATTTGGTACATGCCATCTTCTCATTGGGGTGCACCTATAAAAAATATTAGAAATAATTTTTCAATAAAATATAATGACCAAAATACTCCTTAAAATTTTCAGGGATATTTTGATCATTTTATTTTACTGAAAATATTTTTTTTATGTTTTTTGCTAGTGCGAGTTTAATAGAGGAATGGACGTTCAAAATTTGGTGTCAAAATAGTTTACAGAAAAAAATTTAAAATAAAATAGTGTAGAGACCTAACATTATGATTGGAACAATCTTAATCCTCCATTTCAGAATGGACGGTTGGATAAAGGGGATAATAGAACTTCTATGTTGTAGAGGAAGCATAGAAAGCTTGCCCTTAGTAATATGCATTTCCAAATACCTGTCGCTCAAAATGACATTTAAATGCATTGAAGGTATTTCAAGGGTGCTTTGAGACGTAAAAACTCTTTTAAGAAAGTGTTTTGGTTGCAGGGCTAAATGTACATTTTTGTCCATGTAGGACCAACTTGCATTTATGTTAAGAAATAATGGTCAAACCCAAAGGAAATCCTGTCTGCTCTTTTATTCAAGGAATTTACCCCCTTTTTTATTCAGGGAATTTGCTGAAACTTAAGATTTCAAAAGAGCACATGACACAATCATACAAGTACAAAAGCATTACTGAACAATAATTTAATGGTAGAAAGTCGGTGGTTTGTTAGACTCTTTGAATTTTTAATTCTCTCCCTCATTTTTTATTCTCTGATGAGAAAGAACGGAGGTTGTATTAGTTGGCGACCAGTATAAAATTTTGCCGCATCTCTTCATAAATTCTTATCCAATATTTCATGCTAATATATTAACTTATTTGTTAAGTAGAGCTTTATTTGAATTGAGAATTGCCTGATTTGCGTCTCTATCATGAATTCTGATCCAATATTATATGTTTATAAAGTTAAATAAAATTTTATTTGGATTGAGAATTGCTTGATCTTGTTATGGAAACTAGACCCGACGAATTAGATCCAAATTCTGATTTTTGAAACATTGCCTTCGGTAGTAACATGGCTTAGTAGTAGATTAGAGTGAGAATTATCATTTTCTAGTAAAATAGAATTAAGAAGAGAGAGTTACTTCAAAATTCATTAACCTTTCGTAAATTGTGGAGCCATGCTACTTCTTGTGCATCTTAAATTCATATATTTAGGGGGAAGTGCAAAGAAATCAAGAAGTTAGAATTAAAAATCAATTTGTTTGTTAAATCATACGCAACTTAGAAGTTAATTCAAAACTTTCTCCAATTTCCACTCCTGACCCACGTGTTCCCCCCCTTCTCTCTATTAGATTTCCAGTTTGTCTCTCTTTCAGTTGGAGATTTTAGGTTTTCTTTTATGTGTGAATGTGATTTCCAGCTTCTCTCCCTCTCATTTCCAGATTTTCTCTCTGATGGGAGATTTTAGGTTGTATATGTGTGTGAATTTCTTCGGATCGACAAGACAAAATAAAAGATTCAAAGATCGTACAGAAAGTGGAAAAGAGGTGCTTAGACCCCCTCTTAGCCGTATGATGGACCGATGAAGGGCGCCCGCCATAAGGGCTACAGGATAGCCAGATGGACCGATGAAGAGCGCCCGCCATAAGGGCTACAGGATAGCCAGATGACCCCTGGAGACGGCACTATTTTCCATCCCTACCTTTTGGACCAAACCCCGGGCTTTATGACCTACTTAGTGTAGACCTACATATCTGCATTGTCCATTTAATTTGGATGGTGCAAACCCGACCCTACTATCGATACAAGGACGGGACATACAAATATTAGGGCCTACATAACAACATTATGCAGGATCTAATGCTATAGAACACTTTTCCAAAAAGAGGCCTTCAATGAGTTCACTATTGCCTTACTTCATTTCTCTTCTTTCTTATTCCTCTTGCAAGCCTGTAAATATTCAATGCCCTGCAATTGAGCCTTGTTCATCTCTCAGAGTAATTCATCTTTGTTGCAATGGTCTGCATGAGAGCAATGAGATAAAACCAGTCTGTTGAAGAGGAGAGGAAAAGGGAGGAAAGAGAGAGGGCACATGGATGCCAGTCCAAAGGGTGGGGAAGGTCAGAGAGGCAGAGAAGAGATGGGGAACAATGATTCACAGAGTAGAGAGCTCAAAACAGGGCTACATTTTAGGAGAATGACAAGTTCAGACTAGGCTAGAGGACTCAAGGATTGGGCTCCAAAGTAGGGACAGCAATAGCGATTTGGGTATCGGGCCACTAGGGCATCCAGCAGAGCATCTAGCCCCATGTCCTATGTATTGGATGGGTTCTCAGCAGCTCTCATCCACAGTTGCCGGGGAAAAATGTAATCTTTTTTCAGAAAAATAAGTTAAGGAAAAGTATATAATACGACTATTTATCTTGGTACAAAATGGTCACAATTAATTTTAACCATTGAATGTAAAATTAAATGGCTTCATTTATTCCATTGACCAAGCTCAAACTTCAAAAAAAAATTTCTCGAATTTTGTAACATAACCAACCCATGCTATTAGATTTCACATCGGATGATTGTAAGTAATTGTGACCTCCTTGTGTCTAAGATAAATGGATAAATGGTCTCATTGTACACAATCCCATAAGTTAAAGCTTTAAGGGAGCTACATACCTGCTAGTTTTTACTCCATAATAGGTATACATCTGTTTGACTGAGGGGGCCAAAGGGTTCGAGCATCTGTTTGACTGGGGGCCAAGGGTTCGAGCATCGGAACTATTTTTTACAAACAAAGCAAGATTCGTTTTTCTTTGCCTTGTTTATGCAGCTCTAAGAAGAGGGCAATTTCAATAAGAACAAAACGATTTTCGAAAAGTAATTCTCAAAAGAAATATTAGCACCAGTCGAAAGAATATCACCAAGCTATTGAAGTACAAAAGATAATGGAACAGAGTACGAATTTTCAAAACCATGACAAATGTATAAGAAACTATGGTCAAGAAATTAAATCAAGATTAAACAGAGGAAAATGTTAAACAAAAAGAGAACTCCCAACAAAAACACCGAGGAAGCTCACTCAACAGCCTCAGGGGGATGGATATCTATCTATATATATATATATATAGAGAGAGAGAGAGAGGAACAAATGAACAGCTTATAACAATCAAAAAAATACAGAACTGACCTTTCAAGGATCAATCCAAGAATCAATACAATCAACCCAACTACCAGTGGAACACACACACATACACACAATGAGTAAGCTTACAAAACTATAGAACTTTTCAAACATTAATGTCTGTTCTTTTAGGTTTAGAACTGCTGGAATAGTCCTGCAATCCAGCCATGGAGAATCTCGGAATGCTATAAGAATCAGGATTGGTCATGGGTTGTTGAGGATAGAGTGTTGGAGGTGGGGTAAGATTTCGTTGAGCTGGAAGAGGAGGGAGCGCATTATACCTGTAATCCTCGCTGCCCAAACTGCAAAAACAAAAGCAATGGATAACAAATGAGAGAGAGAGAGAGAGAGAGAGAGAGAGTTCTGATGAATTTCAATAACACAAAGTACTATATTGCCCGAACATGATATCATTCCCCAAAAAATAAATGAGAACACATTCTCATTAATTAGAATACTCACTTTGTTTCCTTCATGTTGGAAGGTTTCCACCAAAGTAAAACCTCATTTCTTCAAATAGTGGACAGGAAATACCTTTCCAAACTGTGACACTTTTATCTCAAGATTCTCAACTGAACATAGTTGATGATGACTCTCAACAATCCACCTCAACACTGACTCTATTTTAGTAACAACAAATTTATGCAAATTCCACATGCAAGGTCACACCCACTTATAAGCCAGTGTGCTTTTCAACCACATCAATTTGCTTAACATTGTTCATGTGAAAGTTGAGTGAATAATCCCATTGTTTTTATATAATTATTCCCTCCCCAACAGAGATCCTTATAACTGATGTGTTAATCTTTCACACAAGCCCTTATGACTCATTCAATATGAAAACTGAGGTAAGTACGTTGCATAATTCCTCCTCATAGACCTCCTATGGATGGGTAAAACTCTCCTGGATACATCCCACTCATCGTCACTCTTGGTCTCATGTTCAGCAATGGCATTTCTCTTTGCAAATTTTACTTTGAAATTGCATGCAAAGTGTTCATTCATTCACAAAAAAAATAAATATTTTGATAGTTTGTGAGACTTATTCACATCCTTGCTATCACCATGGTAAGATCATCCTATTTTAAAGAATTTCATCATCATTTTTGAGGAACAAATGAGAAGAGATCATGGAGACTCATAATCCCAGACAATAGTACTAACAATACGGTTAATCATGGTTTTCTTTTGAAAAATTCTATAAACACAAAAGTTGACCATGGCCCTATTACCACCTTCTCAATTAAGCAGCAAAAACAAATGACGTACGAGTGGTTGTGAACAAGATGGTATGAGAGTGTATCACACCCTTATGAGTCAAATCTCTACCATAAGAGAGACCAATTCTGTACTTTCCAATCATTTTAGGCACACAGACATAAATGCTTCATGTTCCTATTCTAGAAATATTCCACATATAAATAAGCACGGGATTTATATGAGTCAGCGGACTCTAATATACACATGTCCCCTCTCTAAAATTCATCTTAAAGATGGATTTTTTATCCAATTTTAAAGGTGATCATGAATATAAAAAAAATAAAAATAAAGATTTTAAAATTTAAAATATACCTTTTTTTGTGGACAATTTTTACACAGTTCATATAGTATTTTGCTCCATGGCACTTTACACAATGTTCATCTTAAAGATGGACGTTTGTAGATCAGCAGGCTCTTGCCTCAGCTGACTCACATAAAACTTTTCAAATGAATAAATCTCTAAATTTTCTATGTTAATAGGTTATTAGGTTCCTCAAAAACCTTGCTTGTTCTATAAGGATTTCACAAGACAAAATCAAACTGTAGTACATCATTTTAAAAGTTCCTTTTCCAAATATTTTCGGAATACTCTGAAGCTAATTGCATTCCAAAGTAGAATTTTGATACTGCTAGTTGGTCACCCTTGATAAGGACATTCTTAAGAGATTACAACCATGCAGACACTAACAAAACCAGAACTAAAACTAACTCAAATGCTTCAGATAACACAATAAGAAAACATTAAACCAACAAGAAATTTTGTTCAAGGGATATTTGAGTCACAAAAGTCTCACTAATATCTAGAATTTCAAAGCTGCTACTAAATCTCAACTCCCATGGGAAGTACATTCTCTAAATATTATAACTATGCATATATTACAACATAATACTCAGATTTGGGAACAATCTAAATATTTCAAATAATAAAAAAAAATATCATATTCATAAAAACAAACACATTGACACAGACATTGCATGGCAATTAGCATTGTTGAATGGGTAACAAGAACCTTACCCAAAAAATTTTAAAAAAACTTACCGGAAAGAGTGGGTAATAAGCATGACCAATATTTATTGAGCAAACATAGATACTGCAAAATCTCAGAAATAATTACTAATACTAATTATTGCTACCATAATTTAAAAAAGAACCAAAATTAAATAAAAATAATAAAAAATTTCTACCTTGTGTGCTTCCGAATGGGCTCATCTTCAGTTATACTATCATCTGAATGGTGTATCGGCTTTTGGACTGGTGTCAATGACCATGGATGTTGCGGCGGTGTATCATCAGGAAAGTATCTTCTCCTAATCAACTAACAAGAGTAATTAGACCAGAGTGAGAATTCTAAACAAAAATTATGAAGAAAGCCAATGAAGATCGAATTTATCAAAAAAAGTCTATTCAATTTCTTAGATATTGATTCCAATAAACACCAAAGTGACTCCCTCTCTCTCTCTCTCTTTCTCTCTCTCTCTCTCTCTCTCTCTCTCTCTCTCTCTCTCTCAACTATATAATGAGGCAATTTACTTTTAATACAAGGTGGTCACAATTGCTCTTGTCCAACTTTGTGTCACACCTCAAGCCATTCAATTTGACATCTAATGGCCAGTAGTAATTGTGACCTTGTAATGAAGATAAACGGTCTCATAGCAAATCAAAGAACAAGGAAACATACCAAACGAAAGAACTTTGTCAGGGCTTCTTTGTCAAATCTAGCTTCTTTTGCAGCCTGTATATGTACAATCAAATAAGTCATGAGAAACTCTACTCACCCATATGCACACACGTGTGTGCACATACACTCCAATAACTGAGTACTATTTTTGAAGAGTGGGGAATCAAACGTGTTGAACCTATGTCCAAGCAACACAAGCTAACATCGATGCTCCCATAAAACGAGAGGGTATTGCACCTCATCTGCCGAGAATGTATACAGGTTTGTGATTCTCACAAAAACCAGTAATTGTTTTCTGCATGTTTTTACAACTAATCACTCACCACTAATACTTTGCAAATGAGGCATTTTAATAGTCTCTCAAGTAAACAATGTGACTTATAGACTATCATTTAAACACAACGATAAATGAGACGGATAAGAGAAATGATTATACACAAACAAACAACAACTCAATAAAAGATGGCACCCATCTGGGATTTGGGCTTGGGCTTGATTAGTGATGGACAATTGTTTTACTACTTGGCTTGGCGGCGAAACAAGGCCCCTGGCCTAGCCGTGTTACCCAGGTGAGTCTGAGTTGCCTCGCCCATGTCCATGCTGAGCGTGAAAAGGACCTTAAAAAAGCTGAACAAAGGGGGGAAATCCCAGAAAATCAGTAAAAATATAAAACACAAGTAAAAATTAAGATAGAGATAAACAGCAAAAAAAGGATTTAAAGAACGGAAAATGGTAGTTATTTGATGACATTGGGTTGTACTCGCTGAAATTACTCCTAGTTCAGAGATCTTGATGCTCGATGCGAATCGATGCCTCAAATCCTTGTCAAAGTTTCCTTAGACGACCCCAAGCGAAACCTCCAAACCAGTTTTGAGTTTCAGGTTTGAATCTAGGAGATATGCGCTCCTAATACTTTGGATGAATAGTGAATCCGAAAATTAAAATCTCAAAAATCCAAAAGTTGTGTTTTTTTCTAAGTAAAATAAGCCTATGATTGGATGAAGAACCAAAAATAGGCTTAGGGATCAAATTTCATGGAATGGTGACCTCCCATTGTGAAGAACTCACAATTTTTCACAATCAACCAAAACCTAGGTTGAAATCTTCAATCTCTCAAATCTATCAAATTTATTTATTTTTCCTCAAGTTTGATCTATCTAGTGTATAGATCATGAAAAAACAAAAGCTATGTGCCAAATTTGGGCTTAAACGGGTGATTTTTGGCTCAAAATCATACAAATAGAGTTACCCCCAAGTTTGGGAGGCTTCCAGGCTCGGTAGGGTGCCAAGCCTGAGTAACTTGGGCACGTCCAAGCGGACTCCACCAATTTTTTAATCATTGGTTAAGGAGTTGACAATTGCAACACCAAAATCCAAGTTCAAATACTACTGCCGAACCACCAAAAAAGAAGAGGCACCCATTTTTAATATAAATAAAAGAAACAGCCAATTCTTACAGCAAGTAGACCACCACTGCCTGGAAAGCTCTCAGTCAAAGGAAGCTCTTCACTTGGCGGGAGCAGGCCTTGCTTCTCAACCCATTGACGAGCGGCATCCACCAAATTTCCACTGCTTCCCTGTGTACCCTCCTTTGCTGCTACATCTGCTTTGTTGCCTATAACAAGGTAAGGGACTGGCAGCCCTCCAGGGCCACCTGAACCCAAAGGGGCAGAGAATGTGCCTGTGGCTGCAACCTCTGAAGCCCACTTGCTCAAACTTAATTTGGTCCTCCTTTGGGATAGATCATGGACAAAAATAACACCTGTATGCATAGAACTATGTGTTAATATGGTGGTCATAAAACTGATATCTCATGAGATAATATCAACAGGACCCAATTCTCTCGCAGAGATTTTACATAAAGAAACAAATAGACAACAAAAGAAGGTGATGCATAAATCATAGTTGCCATTATCTTTTAACTTGTTCCAACAGGTCGTAATAGTAGTATGGTGAATCTCATGTGTGTGAATGGATTTCTCTCTTTCTATTGATTCCCTCCTTTTTCAGTTTTTTGGGGGGATGGCGCAGTTCTTCATCCAAATTTAACTTTTGTAGCATTATTTTTGTTTATTTATTTTCTAGACCATATTACCGTCTTTCTATTTTTTTTTTTTCTTCATTTCTTTTATTTTCGCTTTAGTTCTTCATTTTCTTTTACGTTTCTAAATATCTTTTTCATTTAACCATCCTTTCATTTTTTTGTATTTTGCTCAGATATTATCACACCTTTATTTGCTGCTTCATCATACTATTCTTTTTTTATTCTGTTTCTTACTCTTTAATTTATTTATTTTATTTTCCCCACAAGCATTACCTAACATTACTTACTAAATGTCTAGTGCTAATCCAACTTTTGCATTGTGCAGATTCTGGCAGAAGTTAAGAGAAAGAGAGAGAGAATGGAAGAGCGAGAGAGAGAGTGTAAGTATATAGTAAGTAAATCTGACCATTGATTTGTGAATAGAAAAGAGATCGACAGTCCTTGTACCGATCGTGTCCAGAGACATCCCAAAGCTCCACAAAGAAGTCTCTCTCACCATCACCATTGATGCTATTGGAAGAGCTACTGAAGCTACCATATGCAACATGCTAGATAAGAAAACAACACCAACTCAGCAATTGCTCAATTAGAAAACATCACCACCAACTCTTTGTGCCTCTGTGTGTGTGCATTGCATGGGTCTTAATAGATGCATGCACACATACACACACCAGTTTAGAGTTTAGACAGACTTCCATAACATCATAACCACCAGGCAATAACCATTACCTTCACACCCACCGTACACCCAACTGTTTGCTGCGGATGAGCAATAGAAGAACCATTAACAATTAGATGAACAAGAGATGTTTTCCCCACACCTGCAGAGATTTGGAAAGTTCTTGTGAGATTATTATTTTTTTAAAATAAATCTAGTATGATTAATAGTAAACCATAAAAAACCAAATTGTCTCATGCAACCAGAAAAAAGGAATGATGGAATTTATAGGCTCATACAATATGGGAAAAAATAGAAGTACCCAAGTTTCTATGTGGGCAACGTAGGCTCAAATACATGGAAACTTTCTTAATGGAAAACTATGTAATAGAAGAATTCCTTGGTTAAGAACAGTCATATGAAATATTACATGAACTGAATACTCTATAAAAAATAAATTTCATGTAAGTGGTAAAGGAATCTATCTTAAAATTACTATCATAAGAATACTATGACATTGTTTATTCAGTTTGTATATCAGGTACACAATAAATATACAGCCTAAACCAAAAAGTTCAGAATTTCGGATCATAAACCCAGGCTCCTAGCTGGAAAATTGCATGGATCCTACATGCTACTAGTTGTTTAGTTTACTCATTCAGAAAGAGCATCAATTTTCTCTCCAGATTTTGTATTGAGGCAGTAGGCAGACTAAAAAAGTATGGGATATGATGCAGCAAAAACGCGGTATGAATATTAGCAGGAAATGTTCCAAATGCTTACGAAAATCAGCACCAAACACAAGTTATGAAATAAATCACCCCAATTCCTTTTGTTTCCTTATATGGGTGTCATTGTCAGGTGAAAACAGGACAATAAGAACACCAGAAGCCATTCAAAATGATTAAGAGGCATAAAACAGTATGGACCAGAATTATGGGATGGGTTTGAAGTGCATTAAAAACTTAAAAATAAAATCTGAGCAAATGGCCAAACATAAAATTGAGGAGAAATTTTCTATGTACTACTATCAGTTTCTACAACAATGACCACACCTCAAAACCGTCCATTTGTTAGAAGGTGGCCCCTGCTTTAAATGTGACTCCGGAGTGTATATTCAATGGACAGTAAAAGATCCTTCATATTGACTGCTCAAACCCTTGTTTTCTTTTTCTTTTTCTTTTCTTTTCGTTTTTCCCTATTTGGGGGGAGGGGGGGAGGAGAACGGAAAACAAGGTGAATAAAAATAATGCACTTTTGTGGTTGTGCTCAATGCGTAACAGTTTTTCCAAACATTGAAGAAGGACGAAATCAGATCCTAAATATCAGGCTCATCAATTCACTAGATACAAGCCACAGGGTAACCTAATAGTGCCAGTCAGATCACCTTCAATGAAAAACTTCATAAAGGTAACCATTTCTCAAAAACCAAAAAACTCTAGAAATAAACCTTAAACTTAAACTACTAATATATATCCTTTTAAATTGAATAAAAATTAAAAATAAAAATAAATTTGCCTCCAGTATTCTCCCATTGTTGAAGAAAACTCATCCTCGAGTTTGAAAGTGTGCCAAGATTAAATCAGCATCAAAACCACCTTCTTCAACCTTTGTTTTCTTTGTCGGCTCAAATATTACTCATGGTAAAAACAGAACTCCTCAAGAAATGGATCCTGATATGCATATTGAGGAATCAATGCAAATTTATCAATACAGCTATTCTTGAACTCCTATTGAAAATATGTAGGAAACTTCATACTCAATTTTATGGTCTTTAGAGGTTTTCTCAACATCTATTTCATCACTTTTTTGAAATCAGGTCCACAATTTACAGTTTATGAGTTAACCACACTTCCATTGCGCTACTCTGATACCAATGCCTTAAATCTCTTAAATGCTCTACCTCTTTGATATCAATGAGATTTTCAATTGCCATGATTTGGATGAGTCCCCCTACTACCTTATTTCATTATTATTCACTCTCTTTTAAAATATTTTCATCATCATCTTGACATTCATCATACATCGGATCCCCTAACGGTCTTGTTGTTCATCGGAGTATGCATTGAAGATTGGTGGTAAACCCCAATCTAAAACTTGCTGATTTCGAACACGATTTCTGTCAACATCAAGAATCTCACCCTTCAAATCGAAAACCTAAGTCTAGGTCTTCTATCCCTATCCTCATCACTCGATTCCCCACGCTGAGTGCAAAAGTGAAAAGGCCTACCTCTCGGGCTACAAGATCACCGTCTTGCCCATTATTGAGTCTCGTAAACTATTGAATCAAGTACAAAACTTACCTTTCAAGTTCCTTAATTTTGTCATCTTTGAGATCACAGAGAGGGTCTACAAAACCCCCCTTCCATAGTCCCTTCTCTTTGCGATGGATTCACTAAGATCATAAACAATAGGCATGTGATCACCAAAACTGCTGAAATCCACAAAATGTACGTTGATTTGGCAAAACTTGGGTCAAAATCAGCAAACTTTAGATTTGTTTGTAGTTCCTTGGCCTTGCTGTCAAAGAAACCCTGAGCTCTGAGACCAAGTTTATGCAGAAAATTTGAGAAATAGGTAAAATCAGCAAGGAACAAGGCAAAGACAACCACAATTCAAATAAATCTAGGGTTTCTTCTCCACACCCAAGCTAGGGTTACAAAAGCCTGAGCTTGTCTTTTTCTCAATTCTGGAAAATCATGTGACTGCCTTCTCCCAAGGGTCCCCACGCACCTCTTTATAATATTATTTAATCTTCCAAGTACAAAAAGTGTCCAAATAAATTATACATTACTCATATATCCTAACTTAAACTTAAAATTCGTAATGACAGTTGTACCCCTATAAACAGTGCTTGTGAATAGTACTCATGAAGCAAATAAAAAATATAAAAAACTTAGAATCCGTAAAAAACCAAAAAACCGTAGAAATAAACCTTAAAACTAAAATTATAATATACATCATTTGAAATTGAATAAAAATTAAAAACAAAAATAATTTTGCCTCCATCAAAAACTTATTATTTCATTGAAAAAATGAGGACTTATTGGGAACATTGTATATCTCACTATGATGCGCCTTGACATTGCCCATGTTGTCAGTTCGCTCATATCAAATACTCGTTGCTGTCATTTGACTGTTGTTCAAAGGCCATCCATTATGTTCACAACACATTAGATCGTGAGCACCACTTTCTTTCAGCTTCTAACATGGAGTCATCACTAATGTAAATGCTGATTGGGCTGGTTGCTTGGTACCAGACAATTGACCTATAGCTTTGGCATTTTCTTAGATTAGTTGTTGATTTTCGGGAGAAATAAGAAACAATACAATGTCTCTGGATCCAGCCCAGAGTTTATGCATTGAAATGCTAGCTTATCTAATGAGATTGTCTGGCTACCGCCTTCTTCGTGATCAGGGTTTCACTTTTCTACTCCCACTCCTCTGCATGCAAATAACACTACTGCCTTCTTTGCGATCTGGGACCTTTTTTCTTAGGTCCCCTTTGAGCATCAATCGGTCCAAACATTCATGAAAGTGGGGTACCAAACACGACATTAGTATCTAGCTACTAAACTGATGCTCTAGGATTCCAACTCATCAGTTTTGGGGGAAATGCTAGTAGGGGAAGTTTTATCATATACATTCATGTTTTACTTGTTTTTTTTTGTTGACTTAGTAACCTTGTAAATAAGTTTCATGAGGATATCCAACGCTTAAAACTCGATGAATCTGATTGAGACTCGCCAAGCCACTTGGAGCTCATAGAGTGCTAGTTCTGAATGACCCTGACTCAGGCAACCCCAGTATTGAACAAGTCTTGTCCAAGTTAGTCAGGTCCTTCAAAAAAAAAAAAAAAACATTTTGTGCTTAGAGTCTTGACCAAGTGTTGATCGGTCCAACTTGGGACTCGCCAAGCTGACTCGGACCGGGCCTTGAACATTCATACCTAATCTGGGTTTAAAATACAGGGAACATCATTGTCATGCCCGAGGACATTTTAAGTCATTATTGTTTATCTTTGTAAATTGTAAAGGGGTTTAAAGCCCTAAATTGATAAATGACAGAACCTCACTAGTTATGCTTATTCATCTTTCTCTTTCAAAGAGTGACTACATCACCAATGTGTGGTGATGACTGCAGCAAAGGATTTCCAACACGATGTTATAAAGAGCTCCCTTTAGGTATTGCTCAATGGATCATTCACTAAACCGAGTCAATTTTTTTTTATAAATCTCTTCAGATTAGCTCCTGATGAAGTGTACTAATAACTCGGCATTCTCATGAGACTTTTCGATGTCACATGGAGCACCCTTTAGGTGGTATGACAGAATGGATAATTTGCCAAAACTATTCAATTTTTTTATGAATAAGTATTATTCTAGAGTAATTCCTAGTGAACAGTGGTATAATCATCATAATAACTAGATTACTATAGTACATCAGAAGGATTATGCAAGTGAACCATATGTCAAGAATAATAATAACAACAATAAAAAAATACAAATGCAATAAAAAAAAATTTAAGAAAAAGATAATAAAGATAACTTTACCGTTGAAAAGTTGAAGAAATTTGTAAAATTTTACATGTAGTCATGAAACAATTTCTGAATCCAATACAACTACCTGTGTAAGTTTCAGCTATGAAAAGTTCACAGACAATGCAATTTAATTTAATTAACGACAAAGTACCTGAGTCGCCGACAACGAGGACTCGGACCTGGCCACAAAGAGGAGTGCCATTCTGTTCTCTCTCTCTTTCCCTATCCCTTTCACGCCAAAACATCTCTTCTTGCTTAAAACTTCGCCCACAATATTCTCAACAAGTCGCCCTCAACATCAATGCAGGAAAAAGGCGAAAATCCAAAACTTTTTCTTGAATGTTGAGAAGAACCCTATAATTTTTCAGCTCAAGTTCCCTCAGACAAACAAACTTTCCACAAAATTCCAATGAGAGAATTGGATCTTTCTAATTTCGACATATACTCCATTTTTAGGCCGAAAGAGCTCCAAGATCCGAGTATAAAAGAACGAACCTCCATTTCATGAATGAAATCCTAGAAGAAAGCAGCACTTTCACTCTCATTGCAACCATCAAACTCAAATTATAGGCCACGAAGCAAATTAGGTCTCTCCAGTGGAGCTATATACTCCATTTTTTACAAGGAGGAGTCCAAGATCTGAGGATCACAGCATGAATATCAATCCCAGTTTCCAAAACCCAGTAAGATTCTGCACTTTCTCTGTCCACACGACCACCAAACAGCTCTATGCTACAAAATAATGAAGAACATGCCAACCGTCTCTCTCTCTCTCTAGAAATTACATATGAAACTCAGCAACGCAGATCCCTTTAAGCATACAAGAAGTGGGAGATCCCAATTGAAAAACATTTGTTTAAATTCATGTATTTTCTCTCTCTTCAAAACCACGAAACTCTATGAAGCAAAGCAATTGAAGGAACAAGAGAAGTTTCTGCTTTCACTCTCTATAAATCGCGATTGTATTTGATACCCAATACTCCAAACCCCTTCACAGTTCATAGAATAAACCACATACCTAGAGAGAGAAAACACAGAAGGAATGAAACAAAAATACCTCGATTAACTGCAAAAAAAGGTGTTTCAGAGAAACTCTGGGAGATCAGATGTGAAAAATGTTACATTTAGATCAAACTGAAATCTAGAGAGAGAGAAAATGAAGCACATGCGTAACATTTGGCTCTAGAGAGAGCGAGTTGTGGGTAGGCCCTGTAAATGTCACAGAGTTGAACAAAGCTCGACTATGATCCATCTCACCGTACAAAATACATGATCATGAGTGTTTAGCACTGTCCAATAGAACGATGGACAGTGATGGTCGTGCATGATCTGTGGGTTTGAACTATATCCATCATCATCCGTCCATTCATTAATCGAATTATGATGACAGTTACGAGCACAATGATTTTATAGCCATGCTAAATACTGTGCAAACCTTTCCCATGTGTGGGCCGATATCAATGGGAAAAGTTTATATACGGATGCAAGTTTAAAATGTAGAATTAAAGTTGTACCTTAAAAATCCATTAGTAAAAGTTGTTTTAATGTTGAAAAACCTCTTAATTGATCATCTCGATTTATGAATATGTAAAAAAGAAGAAGATTTCGAGTCCTAAAAAGAATGCATCTTGCAACACATTATCTAGACCGTCTATTTCACGATTTTCATATGTTTATAGATCTATTTGATCTGAACTAATTTTTTTGTTTAAAATTTTATAATTAAAGATGAAAATAGATTTTTAGATAATCATAATAATTTTTTATACCAAATTTATATGTTATGATAAAATTTGGAGGTGGGCCTTAATCCGATGGTTTAAAGTTGCAACCTCATGCAAACCACATCCATTGTTAATTTGTACTCGCAACTCATTAATTGCATGGACCATGGAAAAGCTACAGTAGGATAGCTACCGTCCAATCTAAGGACAAATGGCAATGGAGAGAGTGATGTATGTTATGATCAGACGGTGGGTATCACTCTGTCCATCATCGTCCATCCACGATTATTTTTCGATCATATAGTGTGAACTCATGCTCACAAAGGGCGATTTTCAAAATACCCACAAGAGATGCATTATTTTGCAGTTTATGGTTTTGACACTATTTGAACCCATGATCATTGGTCTTTTGTGGGTATTTTAAAATTTAATCAAACAATATGGTTACAATGTTAAATAGTTGATCTTAGTTCGGGTATTTTGATAATTTTTCCTATGTAAAATACTAGGATAAATGTTTCAAATAGATAGCCCTTATGATAAAATTAAAGGTGGCAACAAGTCAGATGGCCTAGTATTGATTGCACTACTCTATTTGGCCTGATGGTTGATATTTAAAGTTTTAAATAGAAAAAATAAAATCTTAAAATATAGCGGCTACTCAGGTAAATTTTGAAAAATAAATGATATCTATTAACATTGAGCTTGTTATGTCGAAAACATAATGAAAGCGGTGGCTTAATATTTTCCTGGTGATACCTATACTGTATTATTAAACCAAAGTTAAGGGATGAATGCATGTTAAAAGAATTTTAATGCTATAAAGATTGTAGGATAAAAACTTTATTTGTATATCCCCGTCATTTGGGGAGAGAGAGGGGGAAGAGATATCCATTTTGAGAGAGAGATAGACTGAGAATCTTCAAAAGAAAGATAAAGAGATACATAGGATACAAGAGTAGATAAGAGAAAGTGAAGGATACATGGTAGTGATTTTTGGAGGAGAATTTTAAAATATAGCAATAAATTTTATTGATAGGCAAAGAAAAGATATTTCAGATAATGATATCTAGCTTCTTCTTCTTTTTTCTTTTTCTCCAAATCTACCAGCTTTATAAGAGAGATAATCGATTCTCTTTTCTCCTCTATAAAAATTAGGAAATAAAAACTATAAGAAATATAATTTTTTTGGGAGAGATTAGATAGAGGTATGTACCACATGTTTAAAAAGTTTTCTTTCCCTTTCCTTGTCTCGTTTTTTTTGGACAAACTTTTTAGGTGATGTATGTGTACAAGTTAAATTACTAGAAAACCATTTCCTTTAGTTGAAATAAATAGTGAATTGTTAAGACTTATACATAGTGATATATGTGATTTAAATAATGCTCTAACTAGAAGTGGTAATAGATATTTTATTACCTTTATTGATGATTTTCTAGATTTTCTTATGTTTATTTGTTTAGACATAAAGATGAGGCTTTTGAAAAATTTAAAGTTTTCAATGCTGAAGTTGAAAATCAACTTAGTAAGAAAATCAAAATTATTAAAAGTGATAGAGGAGGAAAACATTTGTCAAATGACTTTAATGAATTTTGTAAAAATAATGGTATTATTCATCAAGTAACTGTTCCATATACCCCTCAACAAAATGTACAACTTAAATTGAAATGGTAAATGCAATGTTTATTTCTTCTTCATTGCCATTGAATTTGTAGGGTGAAGCTTTTTTAAGTGCATGTTTTATTTTGAATAGAATTCCATATAAAGAGAATGATAAGACCACTTATGAGCTTTGCTTTGATAAAAAAACTTTCTTTGAATATTTTCAAAGTGTAGGGTTGTATTGCACTTGTTAGACTTCCATATCCTAAAAAAAATAAATTGGGTCCTAGAACATCTAAATTTGTTTTTGTGAGATATTTTCATAATAGTAAAGCTTATAGATTTTTTTATCTAAATTCTAATACAATTTTAGAATCTAGAGACGTTGGATTTTTTGAAAATCTCACTTGTAAAAGTGAAGTGAATGAATCAAGTAGCATGCAAAATGAAAATCATGAAAATGATGAAATATGTTGATGAAGAACAGGTAGAAAATAATAATGATGAAATAATAGAACCAAGAAGAAGTAAAAGAATTAGAAGTGATCCATCTTATAACTTTGGAACTATTTTTTATATTTATCTTGTTGAGGCTAATCAAAATAAAATTTTGAATTCCTTACCTATAGTCTCAAATGTGGAGGAAGATTCCACATCTCTAGATGAAGCTTTGTCATCTCAAGATGTAATTTTTTGGAGGAAAGCTATAAATAATGAAATGGATTCCATAATAGATGTAATTTTTTGGAGGAAAGCTATAAATAATGAAATGGATTCCATAATAGCTAGTAAAACTTGAAAATTAGTAGATCTTCCACCAACTTCTAAACCCATTGGTTGTAAATGGATTTTTTAAAAAGTATGAATTCTTATAGTTCTATTAATAAATATAAAGCAAGAATAGCTGCTAAAGGTTTTCAACAAAAAAAAACATTGATTATTTTGACACATATGCACCTATGGCAAGAATTGCTACTATTAGATTGCTCTGAGCAATAGCCTTTACTAATCATCTAGTATTTATCAAATGGATGTAAAAATTGTTTTCTTAAGTGGACACTTAGATGTAGAAATATATATGGAACAACCCGAAGGGTTTGTAATGTCAGGTCATGAGAATAAAATTTATAAACTAGTTAAATATCTTTATGGACTAAAACAAGCACCTAAACAATGGCATCAAAATTTTGACATTGTGTTGATGTTAAATGGTTTTAAAAGAAATGAGACTGATAAATGAGAAAATGAATTCTTTATGTGTCATAATTTGTTCATATGTAAATGACGTACTTATCTTTAGCTCTAATTTAGAAATTGTGGAGGAAACTAAAAAGTTCCTCACATCTAACTTTGATATGAATGACTTAGGAGAGGCAGATGTGATACTTGGTATCAAAATATTGAGAAAAGAAAAAATATTAATCTTGACTCAATCTTACAACATTGAGAAAATGCTTAATAAATTTGAGTATATTGATCGTAAGTCAGTCTCTACCCCTATAAATCCTCATGTTAAGTTAAAGAAAAATAATAGGAGATGTATATCTCAACTTGAATATGCTAGGGTAATTGGTAGTTTGGCCTGACATTACATACGCGGTTGACAAACTTAATAGATATACAAGTTATCCAAGTAAAGTGTACTGATATGTTATATCTCGAGTATTAAGATACTTGAAAAGAACTACCAATTATGACATAAAATATGTGGTTTATCTCGAAGTGTTGGAAGGGTATAGTGATGCTAATTAGAATAATGAAATTCAAGATTCACTATTAACATCTAAATAGAATATTTACATTAGTGGGTGATGCGATATCATAAACGTCAAATAAACAAACGTGTATTTCACGCTCTGTTATGGAGTTTGAAATTATTGCTTTAGACTCTGTCGGCAAAGAAGTCGAATGGCTAAAGAATTTGGTATGTAACATTCCCATATGGCCAAAACCAATACATGTAACAACAATATATTGTGGTAATCAAGCTATTATTGTAAGAGCTTGTAATTATATATATAGTGGAAAATCTACATATATTGCGAGAAGGCATGACTCTATTAAAATGTTAATTGAGAATGGAGTGATTAGTGTAGAATATGTAAGATCAAAGGAAAATTTGGCTAATCCTTTGACTAAAGGCCTTGTAAATGATGACATTAGTAAGATGTCAAAACAAATGAGGCTAGAGTCCATTGAGTAAGTGGGAAACTAACTTAGTCATTTGTAATCTCAAAATTCTAAGTTCAACGTGGTAAAAACAAACTATATGTATTGTTAGTTTGGTCACTAGATGACAAAATATGAAAAACACTCATTCATAGAAAATCCATTCGGTGGATAAATCGAGTGATGACATGTATGTTAATAGGATGAGCTAAGCTCTTAATGTTGTCTATAGTCTAATATACATAAGTCGAAGTGTTTTATATACAAGATCACTCTTAATAGACACACATATATAAATGTGGAAGTAATTCCTATGAGATGGACTCGTCTCTAGAGAACTTATGAAATTGGAATATAAGCACTAGGCCCAAAACGTGCTGGCAGTTAAAAAGGCACTAGATTTGAATATTGTTTGTGAATTATACTATCGGTCTCATAGATAAGCAACCTGATTCAAAGTTATACGCTACCACGGTACTTGATGGACTTTGTAGTGTACACTCTAAGTAAAAGTTAAAATCAAAAGATATTTTCATGGTATACAAATAATGTGTTTCCTATATTTTGTTTTGTTATTTTGAAATAGCGGAGAAAATTGTTAGTATTTTTTGCTTGAAAAATTCTTAAGAGTATTTTAAAATAACATCTTTGGTTTTACTGTACTTTCTTAAAATGCCTTCGTAGAGAGAGAAAGAAGTGGGTTTGAGTCCTACATTGAAGATGAAAGAGTTTGTTGCGCTGTATTTAAAAGCACGTATTCTCATACAATATAATATATGTATAAAGGAGAGAGAAGGTACATATGCAGAGCACGTGAAGCATGCGACGTACATGTGCATGTGCGAGGGCGAGGGCATGGGCATGGGCGCAAGGGCGCTTGATGGCACACTTTGCACTTCGCTCGTATGAGCGCCCCTCGCCTGTGCATGTGTGCGGGTTGGGCTCATGGCTCATCATCTTTTTGTGAGCCCAGTTTGTAAGGGAATCCAACAGTCATCTAGCCGTTGATGCGTGTGGAACTTCCAAGATGGAGGCCTTCGTAAGGGAATCCAATGGCCATCTAGTCGTTGATGCATGTGGAACATTCAACGGTCGTCTAGCCGTTGATGAGATAGAGGCTTGTAACAGCAGTCATCAAGTGCATGTAACTTGTAGCTATTGGGGTACATGTAACATGTAGCTGTTAGATAGTCCATGTAACCACCACATTACTAAATCGGTACCCTCTTAGTGCTCTATAATAACGACCCTCTCACCCATACGAGTTGGACACTTAGAACAATTTTTTAGCCTATCCCAATAGATCATTCTATATAATTCCAGCAAGTAAACTAGTAGACTAAACTCTCTCTCTCTACTCATTTGATCTCTTTCTTTCTCTAAACTATCAAGATTCTAGTGTCTCATGTGTGAGTTCCAAGCTCGGGTGCATAGAGCTTAGAAACATTGTAATAGACTTCTTTGTTTTCATGTATCTCGAGGATGAAGTGCCCTTCTTATGCATGTCAAATACTATATCGAAAAGGGGCAAATATCGTCTTGAGATAACGCTCTTGCGTACCCGAAAACGACAAGAGTTCGAGATCTAATTTTGCAAATCGTACCATATTTTGCCCCCATTTCACCCAACCTAATTCCAACAAGGACTAGTCCAAACCAGTGAAATATTAATTTTGACTGGTTTTTACCAAACCCGATTTTCATTTTGGACCAAACCAACAATGCACCAGTCAGTGGTCAACCGGTTGGACGCGTATTGAAAACTATGTTTTGATTAAAAGAAAAGTATACAAAGAGACCATTTACTTTTGGTACAAGGAGATCACAATAATTCTCTAAAAAAAAAGTAAAATCAACGGTTCAAATATTTTCTCTAAAAAATATCATTTCTATTTTTAAAAATTTATTTAATTTTTGTAGATTAATAATCTCCATGTTAATTATTATATATTCCCTAAAAATTAGGATCAAATTATATTTCAAAAATAAATTATTTAGGGGCCTGCATTTTTACATGTGAGTCGATAGATTCATAGAAACCAAGTCCAATTTTAAATTGGGTAGTTGTAAGAGTGTCATTGACTCTATTCAAACTTCAAAAAAAAAAAATTCTCAAATTTCGTTACGTACCCTAAATCATCAAATTTGACATCTAACAACTAGGGGTAATTGTGACCTCATTGTATCAAAGATACATGGTCTCATCGTACACAATCCCTTGATTAAAATGTGAGCGGACTTTCTAATATTCACAAAAAAGATGTAAATGTCACTTCACCATATTTTCAAAATTTTGAAGTAAAACATTTCTAGTATGGGTAAGGTTTGGGCGATGCACATATTCGAGTGAACCCACCCTTTCAAAATGCATCTAATGAATTCAAAAATTTTATGAGTCTCTCATTTTGGCCACCATGATTTTGAATCTCGTAAAAAAAAACAAAGAAAGAGCTTTAAATGTACAATTTTTTTTTTGACCTTTTATTTTGTTTTCTTAAAGATCCTCAGTTATGAATTGGCTTTAAAGCTCCAAATTCATAGATCTGTGGCATAAATGGATTTGCAGTGCTTCGAGATATATTTCAAGCCCAAATCCTTGAAAACTAGACCAAACATACCAATTGACCGACCCACCATAAACTTTTCCGGCTGTTACTCTTCTTAACTTAATAGTGTTGTTCTGACTTCTGACACATCAAGTAATTTTACTTTGGACACAGTTTCTATGAGTCCATGTAGAAATGAGTCACATTTGAAAATTCTATTTTTGAAACAGATTTTTGGACCTAATTTTTAAGGACATGTAATCTCTAACATGGAGATCATGAATATGAAAAAATAAATAAATTTTTAAAATAAAAATAATAATTCTATTCTGAAAACATTTGAACCATTAGTTTCAATTGTTTTTAGATGGACCACCTATTTCAATCCATCTTTAAGTTGGATGCTTTATACTTCGAGGACCGCAAATGTAGAAATATGACCCCTGCCGCATGAAACAATTTGCTTTTTACTTTTAGTAACGTTTAAACACTGATTTCTTGAATTTATTTGATTGTCAAACATATTAGTTTTTGGTATCTATTTGTCTAGTCTTTTTACTTCGAAGTGTTCATGTTGGAACTTGGAGTTCCAACCAAAACTGAGAAAATAAAAAAGAAAAACGTAGGCCAGAACTTGGAGTTACGTTCTGATAATATTTTTGAAAAAGTAATAAATCCCAAAAAAGGGGATCACACACATGCACATAATTAGATCATGGTTGGTTTGGGTTTTGGGCTAGTTCGACTCATTCCAGACCTGACTATTCTAATGCATATTAGTGAGATCATAGTAATTATCAAAATAACCCCTAATTATCAAAATAGAGGGCTTATTTATCAAAATGCATATTGTAAAATTTCTAAAACCCTAGAGAGAGAAAGTGAACCCTCCTTCCTTCATTCAAAGCCATGAACCACTTACACATTTTGAGTATAAGGAATAAAACAAATACCCTATACAATGTTATGAACAAGTACCCTATACAATGCTATGAAAAACAGTAAATGACAATTTCTTTGTTAACATCCCCCCTTAAGCCAAGCATGTGTCTTGTGCATCGAGAGCTTGTCTGTGGACTCATGGTGTCTTGGTCTAGTTAGTGCTTTAGATAACATGTCTGCTAGCTGATGGGATGAAGGAACAAAGGTAATGGAAATAGCCCCTGATACAACCTTTTTTCTAATGAAGTGATAATCAACTTTTGTGTATTTAGTTCGAGCATGAAAGATAGGATTGGTGGCTAGGTGCATGACACTTTGATTATCGCAAGCTAGAATGATTGGCTTAATTGTGGAAATACCAATTTCCTTAAAGAGCAATACGTGGCCAAGTAATTTCTGTCGTGACAATACTCATTGCTTTATATTATGATTCTGTGCTGGATTTAGATACTGAGGCTTGCTTTTTGCTACTCCAGGAAATCGAACTCTTTCCTAAGAAGATACAAAATCATGTAATGGACCTAGTACGATCATTAGGGCACCCAGCCCAATCAGCATCAGAGTATGCTTTGAGGTCAGGTGAACTGAATGAAATATAGAATAAGTCATCATGTATAGAACCCTTTAAATACCTCAAAATCCTTTTTGTGACTTCCCAATGAGGTTGTCGAGGAGCCTGCATGAACTAACGTACTGTATGCATTGCATAAATAAAGGTATAACTTTCAATGGGATATTTTATTCTTGAGGTCTTAGAGATGGTGTCAGGAAAAGAAACGGTGGCAAAGTAAATCTGATTGTCTGACAAATGTCTAGGAGGTTGTGTGAAGCAAGAGAAACGATGTGGTGGTATAGGTGAAACTGTTAAGGGTTCTTCAGATAAATCATGTTGCGGTATGGTGGATGCATCTAAGTTCAAAGTAGGAAGGTGCCGAAACATCTGCAGAGGAAATAGGTTGTTGATCATACTTGTTAAAGTGAGGCGATGACTGATGAGGGTGATGCTGCTGAGATGGTTCATCTATAACTTTAGAGGAGATAGGAGCTAGTGAGTGTATTTTTTCATGTAATTGAGAAGACATTGAAATAGGTACAGATACATTATTTGACATGCTATTATTTTTGTTAGTTTGGGAACACTGGTTCTTAAAATAAGACTTAGTTTCATCAAATGTTACATGTCGTGCAATAAAAAAGCGTAGTGACACTTTGTCATAACATTTGTAACCTTTATGTTTAGAGATGTATCCAATAAACCTACACTCATAAGCTTTAGGAGAAAATTTATGTTTTTGAGAGGAATAAATGTGTGGGAAGCATACATAACCAAATATCTGGAGAAAAGAGTAATCTGGCTTACTACAAAAGAACTTTTGGAAGGGAGATATAAAGTCCAATATAGATCTTAGTAATCGGTTAATGAGATATATAGCAGTAGAAATAGCTTCTGGCCAAAGGAAATGAGGTAGACCACTCGTGCACATCATGGAAAGATTACTCTCAACAATGTGACGATGCTTGCACTCAGTAACACCATTTTGTGCTGGAGTATATGGACATGAATATTGATGATGAATTCTCTGCCAATTCAAATATTCTTTAAAAACATGAGAGGTAATTCACCTCCACCATCAGATCTAAAAGCCTTGAGTTTACGAGCAAATTGACGCTCAATATAAGTGTGAAATTTAATAAAACAATTAAACACATCAGATTTTTGCTTCAAAAAATATATCCAAGTAAATAGAGTACAATCATCCACATAAATAACATAAAATTTAGAGCCTCATAAGGAAGTAACTAGAGCTGGACCCTAAACATCACTGCGAATTAAGTCAGGATGAGCATTAGACTTTCTACTAGAAGTGTCAAGTGTAGACTCAGAATGTTTTCCTAACTGATAAGAACAACACAGTGAACTAGGAGATAAATCATCAACAAAATTAGGCAGAGCTAACTCTATTCCAAGAAGATTGACCCAGACGCTCATGCCACATAGTAGCTCCTCTTCTAGCTTTGGAGATTATTGTAGCAAGACCGTAGAGTTGATCATTTTGAAGCACATACAAACCTTCTCTCAGCACCCCCTCAGCAATCACCTTCCCACTTTGTAGATCCTTCACAACACAATCATGAGAGGTAAACTCAAAGCAACACTTAAAATCTTTAGCAAATTGAGATACAGATATGAGTTGTTTCTATAGTTTGGGAACAAGTAAAACATTAGGAATATTTAAGGAACCGAAGGTAGTGGAAATACTCATAGTTCCAATATTGCTTATAAGTAAGGCAATACCATCTCTAGTGAATACCATATAAGAACCATGGTAAGGAATCATACATCTAAGTTGAGAGATGTCGTCAGTCATATGAGCAGTTGCTCCGGAATCCATAACACAAGAACGATCAATTGGGGTAGTGGTTGATAGATTGTTGAAATCATGTACTAGCACATTGTCGGACGATGAAGCATTTTTGATGTCCCAACAGTTTTTAGCAATATGTCAATGTCACCCATAATACTGGCAAGTTACGCGAGGTATCATGCCCATTCTTGATTGAAGAGGTTGATGGAAAGGTGGGTTGGCTCTAAGAATGCCTTGCTGATTTGAGTTGCGACCTTTACCTCCATAACGACCACGTCTTCAAACAAATCCACCTCTTTGCCC
Organism: Amborella trichopoda; assembly: GCF_054954075.1. Classification (NCBI taxonomy): domain Eukaryota; kingdom Viridiplantae; phylum Streptophyta; class Magnoliopsida; order Amborellales; family Amborellaceae; genus Amborella; species Amborella trichopoda. The sequence goes on along the minus strand of NC_142340.1, from coordinate 44,901,831 downwards.
TGATGATGTGTTCACCAACGCTTGATGATGACTTTTAATAGCTGATGAAGATACAAACCGAGCTTCAAATGGGAGAAGAGATGATTGAAGTTCTGATAAAGACGGAAATAGTGGTTTGGTCATCAAGGAGATCTCAAAAGACTTAAACTCTGGACTAAGACCTTTGAGGGTATAGAGGACCATATCTTGATCACTTACTGGACTGCCAATTGCTGCAAGGTGGGCATATATAGTTTTGAATTTGTTCAGGTATTCAGTAACTGATTGAGACCTTTTTTGTAAATTGATCAATTCTGTTTTAAATTAGAAAACATTGGCAAATGTTTCCCTTTGATATGTGTTGTAGAGCGTCTCCCACACTTCTTGAGTGGGTTTCAGGTGCATTACCTGTGAGCAAGTCATCGGAGAGAGTAGAAAGTAACCAACTCCATAGTATTTTATCTTTTATTCACCATTCCATAAATTTGGGGTCCTTCGACAGTTCAGGCTGGGTACCTTGATTTTCTTTTGATGCCTCAAAAATAGTGTCATTTTGTGGCCGGCTAGATCCATCAAGATGACTTTCAAAATTCAAGCCTTCAATACAATTGAAAACTTGGGCCTTCCATTTGAGATAGATGTTTCTACTGAGTTTAATAGATATTAAGGATGGGAAGCTAAAGGAGGTTATAATTTAAAAAAAAAAAAAACACAAACCACAAAAAGCATAGAGAGAAAAGAAAAACCCCTCTTGAAACCCTCAATCAGTGAAGCTAAACAGCTCCACAAACCATAAAAACACCCTAAAAATTCCAAGTCTCTACGGCCACAACGTAGAATTCTCTATGGCCACACCAAGAAGCGATTCACCAAATAAAAAATCGAACTGAAACCCTCCAAATAAACATGGATGTTAGCTTATCTATTTGATTTAACTTTACAATAACAACGATCATAGAGATTGCGGCTTCAAAGGCCTCAGAGAGGCTAGCCCTTGCAGCTATTGAAGCTCGGGATGGGAGCTCACAAAATGGGGTGACTCTCTCTCTAGACCAATACTTTGAGATGAGCAAGAGAGCCCACGAAGCAGAGGAACAAGCGAGAGCAAGTGCGAGTGCAAGGGTGGCTGCCACTGCAAAAGAGTCAGAGTTGAGGAGCTTAGAGAGAGAAAATGAATACAGAGAGAGGATTGTGGAGAAAGCTAGAGAGAGAACGCGAGAGAGAGAGTTCAGAGAATGCTATAGAAACATATGAAGGAGCAGAGACCATCGAAATTGGGCCACTAAAAAACAGAGAATGCTAGAGAAGCAAAATGCTAGAGAGAAGAAGAAGCAAAGGCTACCTTAACACACCAAGATGTGACTTCGAAGACAACTAGAGAGAGAAATACAGAGAGGTTGGAGAGGATTGCATAGAGGTTGGAGAAAGAACAATGTGGAATCGATTGAAAGAAATACAAAGAGAGAACAATGTAGAATCGATTGAAAGAACAATGTAGAGAGAGAGGAAGCACTTACAGATTAAATCTTTGTTTAGAGTAAGAAGATGAAATGCTCTGACATTATGTAAAATTTCTAAAACCCTAGAGAGAGAAAGTGAACCCTCATTCGTTCATTCAAAGCCACGAACTACTAACACATTTTGAGGGTAAAGAATAAAATAAATACTCTATACAATGCTATAAACAAATATCCTATATAATGTATTGAAAGACAATAAAGGACAATCTTTTCCTTAACACATATTAGATGTCAACTATTTAACATTTCACACATGTATACAACTATATCTAAAATATCAACTATTGTAATTCATGGTTATGTGTCTTTATGATAAAACAAACAAACACTCCAACATAAGTATTTGTGTTCTATACCTTTTCTTTATGACCCAAGGTATTAAGAGGGGCACTATTTAATTATAACAGCCAATGATCGATTATGTTTTAATGGTTGTTATAATTGTTGCCGTGGCATTATTATCAACTCACTTATTATGGACCAATATTTATCGACAGTGACTGAAGTCAATAAGGGTTACAACATTATCACACAGTAAAAAAATAATAATCATATTTCTCTAAAAATTTTGTTTCAAAAATCAAAATTGGGCTCCGACTCCGATTCACCTGCTCAGGTGATTCCCTTATCAGATCATATTGTATTTGCAATTTTGCATAAAGAAACAAAAAGCAGTTAAAGATTGTCGAATCGAGGTTACTTTGGAGTTATCGGAATTGAAATGTTCCGATCTAAGTCCGACTTACGAGACAGATGGGAAATTTTCCAATCACTGTTGTCGTCAATTCCGCTGTCCTATGTGACAATAAAGGACGTAGAGGCAAGGAAGTAACACAACTCTTTGCGTCGGAATGTATTATCCTTTGGGCCGTACATCTACAGTGTGGGAGAGAGAGAGAACCCTCAAATCTGGAAAGAGAGAGAGAAGGGGAACATTGAAAGACCAAAGTATGAACACATTTTGTACTAAGGAGTTACATGGGGGGACATTGAAAAGACCAGAGGACAATTGAGGACCAAGGAGGAGTCTAAAGACTGCCAGGTCATGTGGCAGACATACCAAGACCAAAGTAATGATTTTCCTACTTAAAAAATGAATGAATATTTGAAAAATGCAAACAATTAAGTTCATCACTCCAATCACATAATTCAATATATATATATATATATAGAGGAAAATGATAATGTGAGTAAGTAGGTTTTCAAGAATAAATGAGCCAATCGGTCCAGAATGAATCTGAGCCAATCTGACGATTACGGATGTCCAGTAGTATTTGAATTTTAATTTTTTTTTTTTACAAATTCAAATAACTTGAAATTTTAGAAGTGTGTTCTTCTCATTAACGTGCACCGAATAAAAATATAAAAAAAAATAATTCACAAAAAAAACAATTGACTAAAATACCCCCGAAACATTTTGAGGGTATTTTGGTCAATTTATCTCATGTAAAATATTTTTTTGATATTTTTTCATAAACTCGCCTATTTTTTAAGAACATACGTCTAAAATTTTAAGTGATTTGGATTTGTAAAAAAAAGTAAAATTTAAACATTATCGGATATCTGTGATCGTCAAATCGGCCCATATTCAATCTGAGCCATTGGGCTCATTTTTTTTTGTGAGCCCACTGGCTCACAAGATCATTTTTCATATATATATATATATATATATATATATATATATATATATATAATGTGGTTTGTATATATAATGTGGTTTGTATTGAGCCTTGACTCTAAACAATCAAATTAGAACCTACCTTCAAATAGTATCTAGAAATGTGGTTTCAATATTGGAAATCTTTGTGATAGTCTTAAAATATATTTTAATATAAAGTTTAAAGCTTCAAAAATAGTGCAGATCGAGCAGATCTTTGAAAACTTGAAAATTGACGGTTCAAAAATACATTACAAAATATACTATTTCCAAAACTTGAAATCCATTTTTTTCTCATGTCCATGCATATTGATGTTGAGATGATCAATTTGAGGATATTTGGGCATCAAAACAACATTTTCTAGTGAAATTTTTGAGGTAGTCTTTAATTTAATTGTTTAGAGCCTCGACACTATATAAACGTTTCATATATATATATATATATATATATTTTATAGGGAAAAATATGGGATTAGCCCACTAGCTCATATGAACATATGAGCCCAATGTCCCAGATTAAATCTGGACTGATCTGACGATCACGGATGTCCGGTAGTATTTAAATTTTAGTTTTTTTTCTATAAATCCAAATCACTTGAAAATTTACACGTGTGTTTATAAAAAATAGGCGAATCTTTAAAAAATATTAATAAAATATTTTATATGAAATAAATTGATTCAAATACCCCTGAAAATATTTTGGGGGGTATTTTGGTCATTTTTATGAATAATTTTTTTATATATTTTTATTAGGTGCGTCTTGATGAGAAGACCACACATCTAAAATTTCAAGTGATTTAGATCTTTAGAAAATAAAATAAAATTTAAGTACTACCGGACATATGTGATCATTAGATCGGCCTAGATTCAATCTGAGCCGTTGGGCTCATATGTTCATATGAATTAGTGTGCTAATCATATTTTTTCCCTATATATATATGAAGATACTACTAAAAGCCTATAGGCGAAAATGGACAGTGATTTTGCTTACTCTCATCACCATCCAAACTTCATCGCACAGTCACGGTTATCCAGTAGTTTTTTAACTTTTATTTTATTTTTACTAAATGGAATAATATTAAATTTGGAGCGTGTGTACATCTTAGCGAGACGCACCTAACAAAAATATGAAAAAAATAATTCGTAAAAATAAATTGACCAAAATATCTCTATAAAAGTTTTAGGATATTTTGGTCAATTTATATTTACGAATTATTTTTTACATATTTTATTGGGTGCACCTCACTAAGATGTACACACGCTCCAAATTTCAAATAATTTGGATTTGTAGAAACAAAATGAAAATTGAAACACTACCAGACAACTGTGACCGTGCGATAAAGTTTGGATGGTAATGAGGGCAGACGAAATCACTGTTTATTTTCACCTATAGGCGTTGACAAGATTTTTCTATATATATATATATATATATATATATATATATATATATATATAGCGTTGAGGCTCTAAACCATTAAATTTGAGCCTACCTCAAAACTTTCACTAGAAGATGTTGTTTTGAAGCCCAAAAATCCTCAAATTGATCATCTCGACTGCAAGATGCATGTGCATGAGACAAAAATAGATTTCAAGTTCGGGAAATAGTGTATTTTGTAATGCATTTTTGGACCGTCAATTTTCAAGATTTTCATAGATATATCGATCTACACTATTTTTGAAGCTTTAAACCTTGTAAATAAAGATAGAAATATATTTTAAAGCTATCACAAAGATTTCCAATATTGAAACTACATTTCTCGACGCTATTTGAAGGTATACTCTAACTTGATTTTTTAGAGCTTGGAGATGTATGGATACAAAGAAAAAAGAGAATTTCAAGTATTAAAAATAGTGTATCTTGTAACAAATTATATGTACCATCCGTTTTCAAGTTTCAAGTGCTTATAAATCTACCCAATCTGCACTGTCATGGAAAGAAAAAAAAAGAGGTGAAAGATATATGACTGAAATGGGTGGTTTGCAATAAAAATTGCCCAATATAGTCAAATATCAAATAATTTGTAGCATTTATTTCTTAAAATTTGAAACATGGGATTGGCATAAACCTTTATAGTTAATTATTTTTTAAATGGTTTTTAATTGTTATATGAAGATAAGCACATCCCTAATTTATGGGAGGACCTTTTTATCAAATACCTCTTGAAAAGGAACCTTGTACTCCCATTTCTTTCCTATATATAAGGGAGGTAAGAGAGGAGGATTTATATTATGAATAACACAGAGCTTTATAAACTCTCTAATAGCTAGCTTTTCTCTCTAAAGTTTCCTCTGATAGCTAGCTTCTTTTTTTAAAGTTTTTGAAAATCCAGACTCTCACCAACCTTGCAACATTTCCTCTAAAACTTACTTTCATCGATTACCTATGGAAAAGCCTTGTGTTTATGTGTATATTAGACTATAACGTCCATCTGTACCAAAACAAATTTATTGAGGATGTTGAGAGAGCAAAAAAAAATTTCCATATCAGTCTCCTCTTCGAATATAATATCCCCATACCAAAATAAACAAATAAATAAGTAAAAGAGAAAGATTAGTGCTCAAAATAGTGCACATCCATGTGACTACTAAACTCAAAATTGGATCATACATTTGAATGTTTGGTAAGTCTATGTGAGTAGGAGCACTTCTAGAGCTTCAAATCAAATCTTATTTGACGAAGCTGCTCCAAAATAATCTCCTTAAAAAAGGAAAATAAATGAAAAATAAACACTTAGAGGTCGAAAAATGTTCCATATCTGTTGCCAACCCACTATCAGATTTGAGTTCTCCATTTTGAATGGACAGCGAATTTAAAGGATTTGGATTGCTTTTGGAACTTTAAATCAAATCTAATTTAGATGATCATGATATGTAGATTTTCCTTTTTATTGCTTTTTATTTTTATTTTTTTTGTCTTATTTCCCCTTTTTGGCTTTTGGGGTGGGAAACGTTGTAATCTATTCCTAAGACAATAAAAAAGTTATCCCATTGCATAAGGAAATGTATATAATGTATTTACTTTTGATATAACACAGTCACATTCATTAGTGACCATTAGATTTGAAATCAGCTGATTGAAGGTTTGTCATTAATTGGGCACAAAGTCCAAAATAAAATTTCTTAAATATTATAACACACTTTCATCTATTCGATTTCGCATCCAATGACTAAAAATAATTGTGACCTTCTTCTACCAACAATAAATGGTATCATAGTATACAACCTCATCGCATAAAAGAAAACTAAAACCGGAAAACAAATATGTATGCTCTCATTAGAACATGCATGATAATTTTAGAAAAGATAATGATGATGAATAAACTATTTAAATTAACTTGTTGAGAGAAATACTTCTTTCCATAACATTTTTATTTTTTATTTAAATAATCACCACCATTTTGGTTGTAGAAAACTACAATTAATTTCTTCATAAAAAGATAAATAAATATTGGGCATTTGTTTCGAATAATTTTGGAACAAACACTTTAGCCCTTGGCTCATTAAGGGCCAAGGGCTGAAATAGGGATGTTAATAGAAAAATCTCTTTTTACTTTCAAAATATAAAAATAATCTTACATATTTTATATTTTATAATTAAGTCATTTTTTTCTACGGTGAATATTATATTTTAATTATATGGAAAATGCGTCCTTATTAAACTCAAATTTCGGGAATCAATACCTCTAATAATAACATACCTCTAAAAAGCATTAAAATTAAATTAAAAAAATACCCCTAAAAAACCTAAACCTATCAGGGCATTTTTGTAATACAATTCATTATAAAATATTATATGTTGAAAAGAAATGAAAGGAAATTAAAATATAATATTTACTATAAAAAAAAAAATAGGACTTAAGCATAAAATATAAAATACATGGGACTATGTTTAAAATTTAAAATAGTTTTTTTTTTGTGTTTTCTCCTAAAAATAATGAAATTCCCGAATTTACAGCACTAGTATTGTGATAAGATAAAAGAAAAGGTAATTGATTTGCTCGAGTTAATCAAGAATTTCCAAAGTTTACGTCTTCTGTCCTCAAGTGGCAAAAGTACTCTTGAATTAAAGTATTAAATCTAGCCAAAACAGAAGTATTATAATACACAAAGACTCAAGTCAATTACCAAGACTTGAAGTCAACTTGACGTGTGAAAGCTTTCTAGCCGTTGATTTTACGTGTACACGGGGGAATCTAACTAAGTTGTCTTCTTCTTGTTTTTTATTTATTTTTATTTATATGCAAGTTAGTTTTGTATGGTTTGCATGTTGATTTGAAGCTCCCTTAGGGAGGAGGAGTCAACCTTCAAAATCTAAGTGGGGCTTACTTTGATTTTTTTGTCGAAGGCTTTACGATAATATGAAACTCTATTTTTAGCTTGTTAATAAAATTTAAAGCTTTAAAGATATGACAGACCAAAAATATCTATAAATTGACCATCTAGGTAATATGTCATAAAATACACTTCTTTTAAGATTTAAAACTTTTTTTTTTATTATATCCACATATCTCGAAGTCAAAATCAAGATAATTATTTTAAAGTTTTTAACATTAGAATAACGTAGTGTGAAAAAGATAGGGATTTTGTCCCAGTGATTCTTTTTTTTTTTCCAAGTTTCCAAGTAGACCACTGCCGACCAGTAAAAGGAGATGCATTATCTGTTCCCTTTGCTTTTATCTTGAACACATAGAGAGATATATGTTTTTATCTTGAAAAGAGAGATGTGGTGTGGAATTGATCAATCATCATTATCATCATCAAAGCCGGACATAAGTGGTTAAGGGGTGAATACCCAACATGACATCCTACATTCCATTCTCACCCTTAACAAATCCCCAAAAAAAAAACAAGGAAAAAAAAAGAAAAAAAACGACTATCCTATGTTGATTTCAAGCCCTCTTGATTCATAGTCTCAGAGTGGTTTCAATATTAGAAATCTTTGTGATAGCTTTAAAATATATTTTCATCTTTATTTATAAAGTTTAAAGCTTATGTAGATCTATAAAAATTTGAAAATTTTGAAAAATGACGGTCTAAATATGCGTTATAAAATATACTATTTCTAAAATTTGAAATCCATTTTTTTCATATCCATGCATCTTGACGTCGAGATATCAATTTGATGATATTTGAGCTTCAAAACAACCTTTACTAGTGAAATTTTTGAGAAATGCTCTAAATTGATTGTTTAAAGTTTAAACCCTTGGCTCTATATAAACTTATCCCTTTTATAAATAGATTTTTCAGGGGAGAGCCATCTTGTACTTCTAGGGCTACAATCATAAGAAACTAGTGTTTGAAAAGTCAGCAGATTCGTTGCAACTCAACTCGACGTGAGTGACTTGGGATCGGGTAAAGGCCAGAGCTTGAGTTGTCCCGAGTTAGAGGTCAAACTTGAGGATCTAAAAATAATTATAAAAAATAAATCAAAATATTAAAATAGTTTTTACATGTTTATTTATGTTTTCTATCATTTTGGCAAAGATTGTAAAGTATTTTAGCAATGAAAGAATATTTTTACATTTTCCCATATTTTTTTAAAAAAAATTCTAAAATACCACCTGTTGCAAACTCATTTAATTTAAAATCTATTTTTTGCTAATTTTTTTAACCAGTTGTGTTTTGTTAAATTTTACTTTGAATATAGTCTCTTATTTTTTGGGGATTTTTTCTATTGTTTTGGTTTTTAAATAGTTTTCAGCTGCAAAAGAAGTCAATCTTACTGGGGGCCGAGTTACAGGGACTCGGCAAGTACTGGGCTGTGGCATGGAAAAGTAGTCGCCTTGAGTGGAATTTACGAACATCGACTAAAACCAATGTTTTGAAAATCGGCTTGGATCTCGGACAAAGCCCTGGCTTGACCCAAGTATCTCAATTCAGTCCACGCGGACTCAGGTCAGTCCTATACAAGGACAAAATATGCCCAAAGATTTTAAAAATGTTAGAAAAGAATAAAAATTAGCAAACACTAAAATAAAATACTGAAAATATTAAATTTTTGCAAAAGATGAAAAATATATAGAAGATTATAGAAAATTTTCATCTATACCTAAAACTACTTCAAAAAAATAAAAAATAGAAAAAATAAAAAACTAGAGCACGTAAGAAAAAAAAAAATCCCAAATCATCATAAAGAATCATATAACAATGTATTTCTAAATTATATTTCAGTAGTTTTTAACTAAATTCATTTTTGTTAAAATTTTTAGGAGGCCGAGTTGCTAGACAGGAACTCAACTCAGCCGTAGTCTTAGGCCGAATTACTCTTCTGAGTTCAAGTGTGCTCAACCGAGTCAGACACTGATAGAAACCATCAATCATTTTGGAACGAGCCATAATACTAAAACTATTGATCGTTTTCACCCGTAACTACAACTACGTAATTTATGTTCTTTTCTGTACTGTTTATGCTGTAAGCTTTGTGGTTATTCATAGTTGTTGTTGTTTTCTCTTGTTTTTCAATATAAACAAACCACAACAGCCTGAAAAATACTTTTATTAAAAAAATTATATTACAAAACAAAGGTATATAAAATGTTTAAAAAAGTTAAGTATAATAAAAAAATACTCATATATATATATATATATATATATATATATATATATATATATATATATATATATATATATATATATATATATATATATATACCCTAACCTAATCCTTTAAATAAATAACAAAGAAATATCCATTCAAGGCTGCATAAAGGGCATAAGAATGCCAACATTTTATAAGTGGTACCAAGCCATAAATATTTTGACACTACCAAGACATAAAAACATTACTTACTATGATGTAATTACGTCACAATCAGATGGTTTTAAATATAAAATTCTAGAGAGAGAGAGAGCAACCATCCAATTCATTATTAGATCTAGAGAGGGAAGAAAAGCAAAGCATGTTTCTAGAGAGAGAAACAATGTGTGGTGTTGTGTGCTAGGTGATCACGTAAGGACCTTGGAAGGCCACTGCACTTTGCATGAGCAAATGCATTTCAGGAGAAGAGGCATAGTCTAGGAAGGGCTGAGGAGCAGTATAGTAAATGACACAGGGGCAGGTGTGATTGTGTCTGCCTTCATAGCTTGTGATGACAAAGGCTGAGTCTTTTGCATCTCTCTCTACTTTTTTCTTCACAGGGCACCCTCCATTAGAGCACCGGTAGTAGTTCCTATCAACATTAACACCAACATTCAATTTTAAAGAGAGATAGAGAGAGTCATGTTGATTTTGGAGAGAGAGAGTTTCATGTTGTATTTGGAGACAGGGAGAGTCCTATCGTTTTTAGAGAGAGAGAGAGATGTTTTATTTAGAGAGAGAGAGGGAGAGGGGGGTTGATTTTGGAGAGAGAGTAATATTGTATTTGGGAGAGAGAGAGAGAGAGAGTCGTGTGTTTTTTTTGTGGGTAAGTAAGTCATTTTGTGTTGATGTACGTAACTTTCACACTATATTTACTTAAAGCTGAGAGAGAGAGAGAGAGAGAGGGATGTTGTGTTGATATACATAACATTCACATATTTATTTAAAGCGGTAAGAGAGAGAGAGAGAGAGAGATTCATGTTGTGTTGATATACATAACGTTCACACCATATTTACTTAAAGCTGTAAGAGAGAGAGAGAGAGGTCATGTAGTAATTGAAGTGAGAGAAACAGCCAATCTAATGTTGTATTTAGAGAGAGAGAGAGAGTGTCCCCCTTTTGTATTTGGAGTGAGAGTGGTTCAAGTTGCATTTGAAGAGAGATGGGAGGGTTGGAAGTAGTACACAAATTGCATTTGTGTGAGAAAGATGCTGAGCAAATTGTCAAAGAAACAAAAATAATAAAAGATGAACAATAAATGTGATAAAATGGGCCACAAACAGTATTAAAATGGCAGAAGAAGAAGAGTGAAAAATCAAAACGCAAAGAAACAAATAAATATTGACACAAGTTCACTTTCTATGTGAAAATGAAACTAAAACTTGGGGTACTGTTTGGGTGATGGCTTTTTGGAACCCACATGCATTATTGTGAAAAGATGCAAAGAGAAAGATGGGCTGTAAACTATAGAGAGAGAGAGAGAGAGGGGGGAAGGAAGAGAGAGAACCCTGATAATACAACGTGTACTTTTTGTCGACCTATGTTGAGAGAGAGAACCCAGTTTTGGTTTCCAATTTTAGAGGGAGAGAGAATAAAATAGGTAACGTTTTGTCAACCTCCGTTGAGAAAGAGAAACCAGTTTTGCTTACCAATTTTAAAGAGAGAGAGAGAACCCCGTCTTGGTTACCAATTTTAGAGAGAGAACCCAATTTTGCTTTTGGGTTCGGTGATAGTCAAATCACTCTACAGTTTTTTAAAAAGTATAAAAATGATATCTATATAAGAAACTTAATAAAGATATAATATCTTTTTTTTTTTTAGGGTCACCCTTTTGGGAGTTACGGGAAAGAATATTCGAGATGGAGATTGATCTTCAAGAGAGCGAGACGTGACTTTTGAGAGAGAGGCGGTATTCCCATAAATTTTAGGTTGGTAAGGCTTTTATTTTTAGAGAGAGAAAGTCTCTCGATTTCTCTCGAGATTATCTTTCTGGTAGATGTATTACATATTGATTGATGGTATTGCTCGGTCAGGTGAGCGAGTTTAAAAAGGAAGATCGGTGATAGTCTTTGTCCGATATTTAGAGATATATATTATCTCTTGTAACCCAAAACTGTACCATTCATTATGATGGTGGATTTCGACTTGCCAAGGCCGTGGATGTAACCCTATGGGGTGAACTACTTAAATTGTGTTGTTGTCGTGCATTTGTTTTTTTATGTTTGCTTTATTTATTGTACTCGCTTTATAGTTATATTCATCTTCTTCACATTTAACCAATCATATATACGATCTTGAGTGGGATCTCGAAATTTGGGATTCTCGGTTCTGCAAGCTAAGGGTTCTTGAGAACCCTACATTTTTGTTACCAAGAGAGAGAGGGAACCCAATTTTGGTTACCAATTTGAGAGAGTGAGAATCGAGTTTTGGTTAGGAATTTTAAAGAGTTATTCATACATTGTAAATCTGAGAAAGTTTAAGAATTGGCGGATTTGGTTATTTTTAAGAGTGCTGGACTACTTGAGAAAATTGCATTTGAGTTGGAGAGAAGTAAAATATCAAACTTAATTTTCTTACCTTGGATTTGGGCTGTTTTTAACTGATTTCTTCCCATATTTCCTCCATCTATAGCCATCATCCAATATTTCAACATCGGATTGAGTCCTAAAAGCAACCCTCACTCCATTTTCCACTTTCATCTTCTTCAATTTCTTGGTTCCTAACCTGTGTTGCAACATGGTAACAATCTCTTATAAGATTAGATGTTTAGAACAATGTGAAAAACAACAATTCTCTCTCTCACACACACACTCTCTCTCTCTCTTGTTTGAGTTCTCTCTCTCATTTCATAAGATTATAAGTTTAAAACAAGGTAAAAAGCAACAAATCTCAATCTCTCTCTCTCTCTCTCTCTCTCGATCTTGTTTGAGCTCTCTCGATCTTGTTTGAGTTCTCTCGATCTTGTTTGAGTTCTCTCTCTCTCTCTCGATCTTGTTTGAGTTCTCTCTCTCTCCCTCTCTCTCTCTAGGCACACACACAAGTAGGTTCAGGACTAGGCAGACTAGCCTTTATGTGAATATGTCCTTTTGCCATTAAAGCGTGCTTGTTGAAACCTAGTATTTGATATCTAAGAGAGGTTCATACCACTGAAATTAAAAGAAAGTCTCTCTCTCGCTCTCTCTCTCTCTCTCTCTAGCCATTTTAGGGTACATTTCAACAATTGGTGCTTGATTTGTTAATGAAGGAAAGTTAAAATCTCACTCTCTCTCTCTCTCTCTCTCAAAACTTTATCAAAATTCCCTTAAAAAGGTTACTATCTATTGCATCAAAACTAAAAACTGCAAAAAGTAACAGGTAAAAACACTGAAATCCGAGAAAGGGGCTGGGTCGCTGCGGTAGCGCCACCATGTATCAGTTTCACGTTCCTTTCAATCCTATTGAAACCTTAAAAAAGCTACAACCAATTTGAAAAAATGGGTAGGATCTGTATTCTCCATTAAATTACCAAAAAAGAAAAAAGAAAAAAAAAAAACACTGAACTCTTTGAAGCTGCATAATAAAGAAAATTCACATCAAGAGTAAGAAAATCATTTGGTGTTGGCTACAAAAACCCAAGAAAGGAACAAGGTTCACTTAAAGTTGGCGAACCCACTTGCTATTGCTACTGTCACTAACACCCTGGCCGGAATTTGCACCGGATTCTGGCAAGCAAGCCGGCGTTTTGAACTGCATATCATTGCTCGGGCACAAATCTTCTGGAGACTTCAAACCAGAAGAGTCATCTGACCCTTCTTCAAGCACAAGGTAATCAGAGAGTTGGAAAGGGAACTGATCATCAGATTCCGGAAAGAATTCCGGCATGTTGGGTTGCCTGAAAAATGGATTCGACATGGTCTGTGAGGAAGCTCAAAGTGAAGTAAAGACGAACACAACCTAGACATGCTCTGGAAGACTTATAAAGGCTTCTCTCTATAAACTTTTCCAAGTAGGGCTGGTAACGGGCCGGGCCCTATTTTAGCCCTACACTGAGGGCTAACACATGCCCAGTCTTGGCCTTTTTCAGGAACACACTGGGCAAGAAAAAATTAAAAAAAAGGACAAAACTACTTAGTTATCTAACATAATGAGTATTAACTCAATCGAGGATTTTTTTATTTGTGTATTATTGATGCTCAATTCATCCATACAACTTACAAACGCGGGACTTCCCTCACCCGTTCGATCGAAAGAACTCTTAGTTCTCATTCGCCTGGGTTGAAATTTACAATTTAGGGTACTTAAATTCTCCTTTGCTTCGATTGATTAATTAAGATAGTAGACTTATAACCTACCTAGATGAAAAAAATAAAGGCCACGCCAAGCTAAAATTGACAACTTTTGCGACCCAAGCCCAAGCCCAAGCCCAAGCCCTAGGTTTTCAGGGCCGGTTTCCTGGCCCGTTGTCAACCCTAATTCTCACAAAGTTTGGGGTGGGAATAGCAAAATTATTGTGCAAATAATAATTAATATTCCGTAAAAAAAAGAGGCTCGGTTTCTTCGTAACCACGACGAAGTTTCCTGATTTGACACGTTACGCAAAACTGACGTCATCATAAGTGATGAAATGTATTGACACGTGGCAATGTCAAGTATATTCCTATTGACTTGGTTTTTGGTTATTTATTGATAATGTGAACGCAATAAACACGTGGCAACACATGGGCAAAGCAACCAGGATAAGGGGTGAAATTGTCATTGTTTTTTTAATTTTATCATAATACATTCCGGCAGGCCTAAATCCAAAATTTCTTGACCTTTAAAAGGTCGGAACTTTTTTTTTTTTTTTCGAAGTCGTATGTTTGATTTTTAGAAAAAGTAGGATGGATAGCATGAAAGACCTTACAAAATCCCAATTGGTATTTTACCTAATTATTTTTTTGGTTTTATTTGACTTAGATACCGCTTTAAAAAATATAAAAAAATTTCAAATTGTCTTTCTACGGAGTTGGAAAGGATGGATAATAAAAGTATTCTAGTAATTATACTTTAACTAAATGATAAAAATTCCCTTACTTATTCATAATTTCAAATTAGAAACACATTGTTCTAAAGAAGTAATAAAAAATATCAGGGGAGTATTTTTTGTCCTTTGGCACCCAAATGTATTGTATCTATCAAGTGGCATAAATACCTGCAATTATTCTTCATCAGGAATTTTTAACGGTGTGCTTCTTATTATATAACCTTGAACAAGTTTCATTATTTTCATCATTTGGTTGGGGTCAAATTACTAAAATGGATAATTATTCCTCCTTTCCCAATCTAAACAAGGGTAATCTAGATTATTTTTTTTTATTCCTTAAAAGGTACATAAATAAAATGAAAATAAAAAAGTAACCTCAACTGTTAATTGATATCATTTGACCCTTTAATGGTTTCATAATGGGATTCAACCATTAAATGATACTTTTCAATTAAAGTACCACTAAAATTAGTGATTGGAATATCAGCCGAGTTACTCAGGCTTGGGCCCTTGCCAAGCCCGAGTTTGGTGTCCAACTCAAGAATATTAATTTTTTTAAAAAAACATCAAATTTTAAAACATAATATATATATATATATATATATATATATATATATATATATATATATATATATATATATATATATATATATATATATATATATATATATATATATATATATATATATATATATATATATATTATGTTTTTTTATGTTCTTTATATGGGCTATGTTTTTTAAATACTCATTTTTACATTTTTCCATTATTTTTAGATTATTTTACAAAGGGTACGGTTTGTATAGAGCTGAGGCTCTAAAAAATCAAAGTAACCGCACCTTCAAATACTATCGAGAAATGTAGTTTCAATACTGAAAATCTTTGTGATAGCCTTCAAATATATTTTCATCTTTAATTATAAAATTTAAAGCTTAAAAAATCGTGTAGATCGAGTAGATCTATGAAAACTTGAAAATTGACGTTCCAAAAACGCGTTACAAGATGTACTATTTTCAATACTTAAAATCTATTTTAATCTCATGTCCTTGCATCTTGATGTCGAGATGATCGATTTAAGGATATATGGGCATCAAAATAACCTATTATAGTGCAATTTTTGGAGTGGGCTGTAATTTTATTGTTATGAGCGTCGGCTTTATATAAACGTTTTCCTTTCAAAAATACTCCAATCACAAGTTGATTTTTCAAAATCTTTTTTTTTACTTCGTTTTTAACATCATTTTGAAGTGTTTTTTTTAATCTTACTTTAAACATATATTTCCTATTTTTTTTGGATTTTTTATAATTTTTTTATATTTTTTTGCTGCTACAGTATTCACCATTAATCGGTTACTCGAAATTTGCCCAAGTAGCTGGCTCAAGCACGAACCGATTACTAGGTCCGAATCACACTTCCTAACGCTGAGTAAAGTATTAAAAGCAGACAGATAATGTATAAAAGAAAAAAAGTATAACTCATACGTACTATTTATAATTTTATAGGATATGCCATTATATTAAAAAATTTAGGAAAGTGACAAGTTATTTACAATTCTTAATTTTTTGAAGTTTTAAAAATACACTCCAAGGAACTTCCCTTTTATGTCCAACAGAAGCACCCCCAAGCAAATATAGTAACATTGATGTGAATGTTTCTTGTTCAAAAGTTCTATTTTTTATAGTATTTTTCATTAAGTCATGAGAAGTTACATTGTAGTTTCATAGTTTCACCTGTATCACATGCACATGCAAATAAAGTAGAATCCACCATGAAAACATTGTGAATAGGCTCCTCCCAAGAGGCTCCTTTTAAGGCTCAAGAATATAAGATCATAAAAAAAAAAATTGAATTTTTTTTTTTTTAAATTTACGGATTGGAAATTAGTTTCCCAATGACCCTCAAAATATTCCCAGGTTTTCATGAACATAAAGTATTTAACAAATAGAGATCTCATTTTTCAATCAAATTTTATATTCTCTATGTTACTTATTTTTTCAATCAAGATGTTTATGAGCAAGAAGTTTTCATGAACATAAAGTATTTAACAAAAAGAGATCTCATTTTTCAATCAAACTTTATATTCTCTATGTTACTTATTTTTTCAATCAAGATGTTTATGAGCAAGAATATTATAGACTGAAATGAAATAGGAGGTATGTTACACTGGATTCACATATTATATGGTCCTTGCAATACGTATCCTTCCCTAAAATCTCTCTCTTCACAAAGTCTTCATCTCGTGTTTTTTTTTTTTTGGGTAATTCAATGGGAAAGACAAGCCTTACCTATTTTTTTCAAATAGGTTAGGAGTTAGCTTTCAAAAGGTGTTAGTAGGGTAGTATTAGTGGTGAGAATGGAAACCACAATGTGACCACGACCACGACCAAGCCGGTCTAAAAATTGTTGAGTACTATGATAAATTACTTCACTGCATGAGCACCCTAATATAAGTTGTTAAGGATTTAAATATTATGTTAAATTTATACATGTATTATTTAAAGGGTTCGGTTTGTATAGAGCCTAGGCTCTAAACAATCAAATTAGAGCCTACCTTCAAATAGTGTCAATAAATGTGGTTTCAATATTAAATATCTTTGTGATAGCCTTAAAAATTATTTTCATCTTTATTTATAAAGTTTAAAGCTTAAAAACTAGTGTAGATCGGTAGATCTATCAAAATATGAAAATCTTGAAAATTGATGATAAAAAAGAATGCATTACAAAATACACAATTTCCAAAACTTCAAATCCTTTTTTTTTCATGTCTATGTATCTTGACGTCGAGATGATCAATTTGAGGATATTTGAGCATCGAGGTAGGCTCAAATTTGATTGTTTAGAGCCTCCGCTCTATATAAACCTTTCCCTTATTTAAATATTATAATTAAAATATATGGTTATATTCATTTAACCTATTGATTGACCAGACACTTCTCCATGAAACCCGGACACGAACCGTCGGGTTCATCCGACACATCTAACACTCGTTTTTAAACGAAATTTCAAGGATCACATGCGCCAAGAGAGAAATTTGAGAAAAGCACATCTTGTCCTACTTTAGTGTCATTTTTAGAAAACCATATTCATTTAATTTACATATGTTTCGCTTCAAAAACGTTACTTGTGCATGAAGTTACTCGTCATTGATAACGATGGTGATTGAGATAGCTCATGTTCTTGATAGAGATAGCTCATGTTCTTTTAATTATTTGCATCCTTAAAACCAAGCGATGATTTTTTTTTTACTAATTTTTAAGTCAATTTCTTGCAAAAAAAAAAAAACGTTCGTTTTTTCCAGACTTATCCCATATAGAGATGTTTATAGACAAAAATACACTTATTTTTTTACTTGGAGATTGCATTTGTCATGCAGGAATACTATATACAATAACTCCCTCTAATAAAATAGTTTTTTATCCAAAATTTGCAATCCAAGTATCATCATATGATTATTTTCAAGAAAAAGTTTGGATTAAAATTTTGATTGTTCTCGTTCAATCTTGTAATGTTAATTTTTTGTGAGGCGCGTAGAGAGTCCTACTTAATTTTCTTTCCATTAAGGTTTGTTATTAGCTTATAGAAATTACAGGCTATTTTGGGATCCAAAAAATATTCTTAGCATGAGTTTTATACAAGGTAGCAAATGTATAATACGCTCTCACGGGAGCAGCAAATATTGTGGCAAAAGGATAAGTCTCCACGACCTATTTTTGTTTACTTCCCCTCTCTAGTCGATCCTAAATGCATCCTAAATCAACTATATATCATTGTTCGCAAAATTGTCCGATCTAACTGCTAATAGTTCGGTTAGATCGGAACTGGTAAGTGGTCGGTTTCAGTTTTGGGCGGTTAGGGTGATCAACTGGTATTTTTAAAAAAAAATTCAATAAAATGTATATAAATTCTCAAAAATAAGGAATTTGATTTGTAATGCATTTTTAGATATTCTCTACATTATAGTAAAGATTAAAAATTATTTTGGTCATTAATACTCACTTTTATATTTTTTCCATCTTTTTTAGAAAATTTTAAAAAAAGCCCCTTGGAAAATATAAAATGGGTTAAAATCCATTTTTTTCATTAATTTTCAACTTCATTTAAATGTGTTATATTTTAATCATTCCTTATATGTTTTTTATATTTTAATAGATTTTTTTGTATTTTTTTTTTTTTCAACACTTTTTTTACCGTTCGTGACTTGCCCCGTTAAAGCGGTTGAATCGGATGGTTTACCGGTTAGGCCGATTAAACCGCTTTCAGGCCCATGTCCGGTTAACCATTCGGGTTCGATTTTACGAATATTGCTATATATGTATTAAAATTTCAAATCAATAAACTAATATTTATCGCAACGGGTGTGGTTTGTATAGAGCCAAAGCTCTAAACCATCAAAGTAAAACACGCCTTTAAATAGTATCAAAAAATATTGTACTAATACTAGACGTCTTTGTGATGACTTGAAACTTTTTTTTATTGGTAGTTATAAAATTTAAAGCTTCAAGAATAAAATGTAGATCGAGTAGATTTATGAACACTGGAAAATCTTGAAAATTAATGGTCCAAAAATGCATTACAAGATGTATTATTTCTAAGGCTTAAAATTTATTTTTTCTCATATTCATATATCTTGAGATCGAGATAATCAGTTTGAGGTTTTTTGGGCTTCAAAATAACCTCTAGTAAAAATTTTAGCTGCACCCTAAATTGATATTTTGGAGTCTTGGCTTTATATAGACTCTTTCCTTCGTGTAATTATATTGCTAGGTTTTTGTCTTTTTCCATAATCCAAGTCCTAAACATATCTCTTGCCCCCAACATGGGCTGCGAAAAAGAGCAATATTCAACAAGACAAATATGCATTGGCTAAGTGAATGGATTTTTGTACTTGCTAACATTTTTATCCTCTTATCACCATCGTTTGCATAGGGACCCACTAATTGCAACAAATCCATCCTTTCAAATTTTCATTTTGGAGAAGGAATTTGGATCCAAAACTTTATCAATCTATTCATCATTATCTTTTTGGCAGCCACAATCATGAATAAAAAAATATTAATATTAAATATTTAACAATAATTTTTATAATTTTTTGAACCTTTTATTGCAATTCTTCAAAAATAATCATATCTACTGGACTTTTTGGAACTCCAAATTCATGAATATGAGGTAGAAGTGACTTTACAGTTATCTGGGATGTTTTTTTAGTGGGGAACATGGAGTCCAGGTAATAAAATAATAATATAATTTCGAAAAAAAAAAATATCACCATCAGACAAAATGACTTTGGATACTTAACAAACAAAACAAAAAAAAGGTCTTATGCTAGCTTGATTCACGCAAAATGGCTTTGCACCTTGACTTAATTGGGTATTGAATCTTTTTCCACGAGTGATTTTCGGATAGATTTGTGTTTTTGTATGTATACACTTCATTTTAAGAGGACATGTTTTTATCACTACAGTCTTTTTCTTTGAAATGATCCCTAAAAGCCTTTTATATCTAGTTGTCTCACACGATGCATTGTTTTTTGGCATTTTTTTAAAAAATCTGTAAATTTCGAGGGGAAGATAATTAATTTGGTGATTTTTTCAATGGTAGAGCAAAATTTTCAAGCGAAATTCAAAAAGCTGCTCTAACCTTTTATGTCTAGCAAGGAGCAAAGTCCAATTGTTTTTAAAGGCAATAGTAAGATTTATTGGACTGAGAACTGAATATAAAAGAGGCTTTTAGAATAGGGAAAAGTTTATATAGAGCAGAGGCTCTAAACAATCAAATTTCAGCCTACCCCAAAAATTTCATTAAAAGTGTTTGTTTTGATGCCCAAATATCTTCAAATTGACCATCTCGACATCAAGATGCATGGACATGAGAAAAAAAATAGATTTCAAGTTTTGGAAATAATTATTTTGTAACACAATTTTGGACCGTCAATTTTTGAGTTTTCATAGATTTATCGATCTACACTATTTTCGAAGCTTTAAGCTTTATAAATAAATATAAAAATATATCTTAAGGCTATCACAAAGATTTTCAATATTAAAACCAAATTTCTAGACACTATCTGAATGTAAGCTCGAATTTGATTTTTTAGAACCTAGGCTCTATACAAACCACACCCGAATAGGGAAAAGTTTATATAGAGCTAAGGCTCTAAACAATCAAATTTGAGCTTACCCCAAAAATTTCATCAGAAGAGTTGGTTTTGATGCTCAAATATCTTCAAATTGACCATCTCGACGTCAAGATACATGGATATGAGAGAAAAACGAATTAAGTTTTAAAAATAATGTATTTTGTAACACAATTTTGGACCGTCAATTTTTAAATTTTTAAAATTCTTTAGAATAAGAGAGTCGAATTCAAGATAACGTCCCTATAGTTCCTTCGGAGAGAGAGAGAGAGAGAGAGAGAGCCTTTCTCCAATGTAGGGTTGGAAGTGGAACTCAATGTATCAAAGCACGTGGAGAGTGTATGTGACAGAGAGCGACCATGTGACTGAAGCGCACATATGTATCCGAGTGAATGAATTAAAGCATGTGGAGAGAGAGCACAATTTAAACGAAAAAATTAGAGCTAGTCCCAAATTTGACTTTCTAAGCATCTCCAACCTCTATCTCAAAAAAATTAAAAATCTTTCGACATTTTTTAGGAAACGTTTCTATACTTCCCTTACAGCATAGAATATCTATACTTCCCTAACCATCCAGCTGTCCAATTTTGATCAAGAGAGCCACTCACGGTTTGATCTTAGATCTGACGTCTCAAAATATTTTTTTTTTAGTTTTTTTATACAAATCGTATGAATATGAAATTTGGTACGTGTCATATTCTCATTGAGGCTTACCTATAAAAAATATTAAAAATAATTTTTTAATAAAATATAATGACCAAAATAACCTTAAAAACAAAATACCCCTTGAAACTTTCAGGGGTATTTTAATCATTTTATTTTATTGAAAATTTTTTTTATATATATTTTTCTCTAGTGTGAGTTTAATAGATGATTGGACATACAAAATTTGGTGTCAAAATATTTTATAGAAAAAAACTTAAAAATAAAATATCGTAGAGACGTGACATTGTGATTGGAGCAATCTTAGCTATCCATTCAAAATGGAAGGTTGGATAAGGGAAAGTATATAAGTTTTATATTGTAGAGACAGCATATAACATAAGTATATAAGCTTTATGTTGGATTAGGAGAGGTGAGAGTAGAGAAAGAAAGAATCTCTTCATACAAGATTTTAGGAAATTAAAATTTTAATAGGATTTATTTGAGAGAATATGCACAAGAGAGATAAAATTTTACTGGAGATTTTGAGGAGTCAGAGTATTTTAGGAGAGATTTTGAAGAGAGAGAGCAAGAGAGAAGCTAATCATTGTGTAATGGAAGATTTTTACGTGGAGCAAGCTTTTTATGCTTGCCCTACAGCGTATAAGTTCTATCATCTCCCGTATCCAACCCTCCATTGTGAATAGAAGGTTAAGATTGTCCCAATTACAATATCACGTCTTTGCACTATTTTAATTTTAATTTTTTTCTATAAATTATTTTGACACTAAATTTTGGACGTCTATTCCTGTATTAAAAGAAGAAATACAATCATTTGGGTCGGGATGTATTAACATCCTTAGGGCCCTACATCTAGAGAGAGAGAGAGAGAGGGAGTGGGAGCGAGGCCTTACATCTAGAGAGAGGGCCCGGATGTAACATTCCCAATGCCTTACATCTAGAGAGAGAAAGTGGGCGTGGGAGGGAGAGAGTCCAAAGACTATCAGGCCATGTGATAGACATTCAATCACCAAAGTCATGATTTTCGTACCTCAAAAATGATTGCATATACGATGATATGCAAACAATTAAGTTGAATGGTCCAACAACATAATTCAAAAAAAATTATTTTTACCATTTAACATATATATTGATCATTTCAATCTCCAAATGTATGGATATAAAGAAAAAAAAAAAATTAAACATTAAAAATAGGAAAAAGTTTATATAAGGATGCAACTTTATAATGTAGAACTAAGGATGCACCTCAAAAATCCATCGGAAAAGGTAGTTTTAATGTTGAAAGACCTTTTGATTAATCATCTCAACATCGAGATGTATGACCATGACAAATTAAAAGATTTTAAGTCTCAAAAATAGTGTATTTTACTACATATTATCTACACCGTCCATTTTCAAGATTTTCATATGTTTATAGATCTACTTGATTTTAACCATTTTTGAAATTTAAAATTTTATAATTAGATATAAAAATGGATTTTGAGATAATCCTAATAACATTTTACATCAAAATTATATAACATGATAAAAATTGAAGCTGCACCTTACCTCTATAGCTACATATGCATATGTAGGCCAACTGCACCCTTAAAAATAAGGTATCTTCTAATAAGTTATTTGAACCATCTATTTTCAAGTTTCAAATGTTTATATATCTGCTCAATTTGCATTATCATGGAAAGAAAAGGTATCATACCCTACAATCCCATTACAAAAAAAAATCTAAAACAGAAAACAAACATGCATTATCTGAATTAATTTGTTGAGAGAAATACTTCCTTACATAACATTTTTTTTTATTTAAATAAAAAAAATTGTTTCATGCGGCGGGACCACATTTCTACATTTTCCATTGCCGAGGTATAAAGTGTCCATCTTAAAGATGGATGCAAATAGGTGGTCCATCTAAAAACAAGTGAAACTAGCGGTCTAAATGTTTTCTTAATAGAATTGTTATTTTAAAATTTTAAAATTTATTTATTTTCTCATACTCATGATCTCAATTACATGGTAAAACAATCCATCTTAAAAATAGATTTTTAAGAGGTGACTCATTTCTACATGGACTCATAGAATCGTGTCCTTTCAATAATCACCACCATTTCCGTTGTGGAAAACTACAACTAATTTATTCATAAATAAAAAAAGTTTATTGAGCTTTGTTTCGAATAATTTTGAAACAAGGATTTCAGCCCTTGGCTCATTATGGTTCCCATGCTAAGGCTGTAATCCTTGTTGACTTATGGCAGAAAACATGAATATTTCCTTCTTTTTTTTCAAAATTTTAAAATAGTCCTACATACTTCATATGTTTAAATTTGAGTCGCTTTTTTTTGCATTGAATATTGTACTTTTGGATTCACCCAATTAAAAACCTCTCGCACGAATATGAATGTGCACAACCGAACACGGATATGTGGAACTTTAAATTTGAGTCGCTTTTTTTTGCATTGAATATTGTACTTTTGGGTTCACCCAATTAGAACCCTCTCGCACGAATATGAATGTGCACAACCAATGGTTTAAAAACCGGATCGGTGACCCGGATCGGGCTTTCCAAAAACCAATCCGGATCGGCGAATAGGCGATCCGGATCGGCGAATCGGCGGTCCGGATCGGAATCCGGTAAATCGGTCAGAATAAAGCTTCAAAAAAATCCGAAAAAATTATTAAAATTCATTATAAATATTGTTTTTTAGGAATTCAATAAAAAATGAGGGTACTTCATTAAGAATTTTCATGTTTTTGGATGAATATGCGAATATTGATATGTTCTTTCCCTGCATGAACGGCCATTCAACATTTAATTTACATCACACAAAAGGATAAACATAGAATTATCATGGAATAAGTATATCAACATACATGGACTACAATAAAGCATAAAATTAATAACATACGATCTAAAAATAAAATGATAAACGACGTTGTTGTTCTTCTTGGTCACGCTGGTGCCATTGATTGAATTCGTTTGACAATTCATTGATTCGATCTAAAAACGAATCATCGATATTAGCGGGCGTCTGACTCCCAAATCCTTGAGTGTTAGTGTTTTGTTGTGTTCCCAGTCCAAAATCCCCGAAGCTTGTCCATCCTTCATGCTCACCTGCACTGTCGTGCTCATCCCTACACTGTTGCTGTTGGGACTCGATATGTGAATAATATAGCTGGGATAGGGTGGCCTCAGAATCATCATCTCTCTCATTTTCTCTTAGACCCCCTTCCCACTCTCCCTCATTAGGTGCAATATCATCGACATATTGTGGATACATTGGCTGGCTGCTTCCTCTTTCATGCCGCTCATCAGTTTCTTCAATATCTTCATCACCGATAGCCTCAAGGAACGCTCTCTTGTGCAACACTGGCTCCTCCTCTTCGACTACCCATCGGTCTGCTGTATCTGTGACAAATATTGTGTCTAAGTCTATCGGCCCATAGTCTTCAAGCTTCCTTCTTATTTGTCGCTCTCTGAGGTTTAAATTATAATGAACGTAGACTAGCTTATGAAGCTTCTCAAAAGCGAGTCGATTCCTTCTAGTAGTGTGCAACCATTGGAACGTACTCCAGTTGCGCTCACAGCCAGTAGCAGAACATGTCTGGGAAAGCACCTTGATTGCTATCCTCTTTAGGTGAGGTGCATCAGTACCATATATCTCCCACCATTCAGCTGGATTAAAATGTAAAAAGCATTGTAAGGGTAAGAACAATTCATAAGATTAAATATATGAATAAACAAAATATTAGCGAGGGGATAACCTGGATCCATCATAGTTCGAGAATTTCTGGCAAGTTTAGTTCCGAAGGATCCTATAGCATCCCTATACATAGCAAGCTAAAACAAATATATTACGTTTTAGTGCATTATTCCTCACAAATATAACAACTCAATGAAGTTCTTACCCAAACATTAAATAATACATCTTGTATTGCTGCTACTTGGTTTCGATGGCTTCTCTCCAACCTTGCAATAATGTATCTGACCGCTTCCATAATCTTGTGGGGTTGTTCAGGTGTCAAATAGAAAAATTTTGGGTTGAAGTAGTAACCTAAAAAATATATAGGTAGAAAAATGTCATTTACAATTTCATAAAAAAATGATTTAAACTGAAACATTGTAATGATATAAATATATATTTACCAGCATAATGAATTGGACGTCCGAATTTAGTGTTCCACCTCTTTTCTATAATCTCGATCACTTTGCTAGCAAAATTACACTTCTCCCCAATAGCTGATTTCGCCCTCTCAATACCTTTATAAAGGATACTCATGGTAGCTTTCTTATCAGCATCCACCATTCTTAACACCGTGACCAAAGGGGCAGTGGCCTCTACAACACTGGAACATCGAGACCAGAACAGCCTATTTGAAATTATGTTATCCACTTTTACACCGGTACTGGACTTCGAGAGGCGGTCATTTAACCACTCTTCACAAGTAAACAATCTCTTTAATGCACCTTCAGATTGTCGAATGGAGTCCACAGCTAAGTAATCGGTCGCAAAGCGGGTTATGGCAGGCCTGAATATCTCTTTTTTCTTAGAGTGTTCTCTAAACAAAAATAATATTTTCGAGTGGTTGTATATAAATCTCGACACCAACCTTGCTTCATCTAGAGTCTCCTTCACAATTTTGATCTCACCGATTTCCTCTAACATAAGATCGATGCTGTGTGCAGCACACGGGGTCCATACTAGATGCTTCCTCTTATCCATCAACTTGCTGCCCGCAGAAACACATGCACGCGCATTGTCCGTAATAAACTGGACTACATGCTTATCCCCCACCTCCTCCACTATCTGATCATATAGTCGTACGTAGAAGTTTGCATCCTTCTTCGTCCCTGATACGTCTTTGCTAGACAAAAAAGCTGTACCTTTTGGGGAATAGGCCAAGAAGTTTAAAAACTCCTTTTTGCTAACTTTATTCAACCAACCATCACTCGTGAGAGTAATTCCTGTCCTTGGCCAACTCTGTTTATATTCTTCAATCCACTTTTTAACTTCCTCTACCTCTTCGTCTAATATTGGCCCACTGAGCTTATATGCCGTCGGGGGTTTTACCCCGGGCCCGGCTCTCTGGATTGCACTAACCATAGGTGGAAAATATGGGCTATTGGCTGCATCAAAGGGAATCCCTTTATCGTAGAACCATTTACCAACATATCTCCCTAACATGTTTCTTGTACCTTTAACCATGCCTTTTAAGGTCATCTGTTGTGACTTAGGCTTTGAGAGAAATGGGTCTTTACGACCATGACCTGCAATACTGGCACTCCTAGGTAACTTAGAAACAATTTCTTCAACAACTTATTCTTCTTGATACATATTGCCACCAACCCCTCCATACATATTTGAGCTGGGCCCGCCATACATGCTCGAGCTAGACCCGCCATGCATATCTGAACTAGGCCCACCATGCATATCGGAGCTAGGCCCATCATGCATGTCTGAGCTAGACTCACCAGGCATTCTAAACCCACATTCCCTCTGATATTGTTCATGTAAACTCAATCTTGTGGCCATGTCCAGCTCATTATTATATTGCTCTTCTAGGTCATAATTATATTGCTCTTCTGTATCATTCCTGCTTGATGGTGTATATAAACTAGCTATCTCCTCATTCATCCTATGTTTGGCAATTTTTTTACCTTTGCTAGCATTAAGAATTGCCACCATCTGTTTTTTTACATTACTAGGGACACTAGTGCATGCAGAAACTTCTCCGTTAACCCCTGCCAAGTGTTGCTTGAACCTATGTACCCCACTACTTATCACTCTTTGACAGTAATTACAAATAATTTGTCTTTCTTGTTGGGATCAAGTCTGACCCCATGTTGCCATGCAGGGTCTTCTGTAGATCTTGACATGATTCAACTGTTTTAAGATGTAAAAAGTTTAAATTAACCTGACAGTTCAAAAAGAAAAATAATCACCATATGTAGTGATAATATGTTGCGGTAGTTCATGTAGTCATATTCGTTGTTATTTGTTATTGCAAAATACCTTTTTTGACAATAATATTTTCGTACATATCAATGACAAACATTTAGAATAATACAAAATGCAAGCTCCAAACATGGCTACAACTCAATTATCAAGAACATACATTTTTTGCATTAAAAAATTAATAATAAAAACAATTCTTCAAAGAGCCGGCTAACATCAGTCATTCCAACTAAAAAATCCATGAACAACAGATAAAAAAAATACAGTTTTGTATTGAAAATATAATAACATGCATTTTTTTGCATAAATAATCCATCAACATACAATTTTTTCAACAAAAATTTTAACAATAAAAATTTAAAATATGGTTTAATACCTCATGATAATTAAAACCTTGTCACGATTTTCACATCTTTTCGGAAAATCATCAATTTTCAAAAAATTCGATCATGGAAAAAAAAAAAAAAAATTACAGCAAACTCAAACAATAAAAATTAAAAATTGGGTTTAAATGTTTAATACATCATGATAATCAAAACTTTATCACGATTTTCACATCTTTTCGAAAAATCATCATTTTTCAAAAAATTCGATCATGGATAAAAAGAAATAAAAAAAAAAAAGTACAGCAAATTTTCAAAAAATTCGATGATGGATTAAAAAAAAAAATTAACAAATTTTCAAAAAGTTCGATCATTGATTAAAAAAAAAAATTCATAAATTTTCTAAAAATTCGATCATGGATTACAAAAAATTCGATCATGGATTACAAAAAATTCGATCATGGATTACCTAAAATTCGATCATAGATTACAAAAAAAAAAAAAAACATAAAAAAACAAAAAATTCGATCGTGGATTACAAGAACAGAAAAAAACAATTCCATCATGGATTACAAAAAATTCAATCGTGGGTTACAAAAAAAAAAAACACACAAAAAAATCGATCATGGATTACAAGTAAAAAAAACAAACATTTCGATCATGGATTACAAAAAAGTCGATCATGGATTACAGAAAATTCTATCATGGATTACAAAAAATTCGATCATGGATTACATAAAATTCGATCATGGATTACAAAAAAGTCGATCATGGATTACAGAAAATTCTATCATGGATTACAAAAAATTCGTTCATGCATTACATAAAATTTGATCATGCATTACAAAATAAAAAAAACAAAAAAAAACAAAAAATTCGATCGTGGATTAATAAAAAAGAAAAAAACAATTACATCATGGATAACAAAAAATTCAATCATAGATTACAAAAAACTCTATCATGGGTTACATAAAAAACAAAAAACAAAAAATTCGATCATGGATTACAAAAAAAAACAAACATTTCGATCATGGATTACAAAACATTCGATCATGGATTACAAAAAATTCTATCATGGGTTACAAAAATAAAAAATAAAAAATAAAATTTGATCATGGATTACAAGAAAAAAAAACAAAAATTTTGATCATGGATTACAAAAAATTCGATCATAGATTACAAAAAATTCTATCATGGGCTACAAAAAAAAAAAAAAAAAAAAAAAAAAAAAAAAAAAAAAAAAAAAATGTTCTTCACAGAGTCGTTTTACATAAGCGATTTTAACTCAAAAATTCACCTCCAAGTGAATAAATTACATCCAATTGACTATATTTTCTGATAAACAACAATATAAGGAATCAAAAACCTAAATTTTTAACACATTATTTCTAATATATCATGAAAACAAAATCAAAAGGCGGAAAAAAAAAAAAAAAACAGCGGAATTTGGTTCCGCAGACATCTCACTGTTCATATCAAATTTCTTGCTGTAATTGACCAGATTATGTAAAATTGAAATTTTTAAATCATACTAGACACAATAAAGATTAAAAACCCTAATTATTGAACTCATTTTGTTCAAAATATGCCGTGAAATAAATCAAATGGCGGAAAAAAAAAAAACCCAAAGTTCTTACCTGTTTTTGTGAACCGAAGCCTTCAATCTCCAAAAAAGTCTGTTTTTCTCAACGATTATCACAAATTAGTAACAAAAGCTTTTGATTCACAGCTTTAAGATCAATATGCCTACAAATTTTGAAAGATTCATGCCCTATTTGGCATGAAATTTCAGAAATGGCGGAAACCCTAAAACCCGAATTTTTCTTGATCCAAAAACAACCAATTTTTCCACCATTAAATCCTTGAAAAAGCTGAATAAAGCTGTTTACAGCCTGCAAAACAGATCACGTGCCGAAAAAAACAAAAAAAATGATCAAAAAATGACAAATTTGAAAAAAATCCGTGAAGAACACTGTGCAACCCGTGTTCTTCACGGACTCGCCGATTCCGCACAGTGAATCGACGAGTCACTGTGCGGAATCGTCCGGTTCTCTCTAGAACCGGACGATTCCCGGTTTTTGAACCGATCCGGTCCCTTTTTCGTGAATTCCGAGTCGAACCAGGCGAGTCCGGTTCGACTCGGCGATTTTTAAAACGCTGTGCACAACCGAACGCGGATATGTGGAACACAAAAAATATGCCAAAGTTTATGGGGATATGTGGAACATAAAAAATATGTCAAAGTTTATGTTTGTAGGAGTAAGAAAAAATACAAATAAAGCAAATAACTTATTGGTATCGAGCTTGTTATAATTATTAACTCAATTATTACAATAGTCTTCTAATGAACAAATTTTTTTTAGCTCACTGATTTCTTCTAGAGGGTTTTTTTTTCTTTCTCTCTAGGTTTTCACTATATATCTCTGAGAGACTTTTTTTTATTTCTAAAGGTTTTCTCTCTCTAAAAAAAAATATTTTCTTTTGTTATTCTCTCTTTTCTCTCTCTACAAAGAGAAGGTATAAGAAGATGACCATTGGCTCTCTTAAGAAAAAGGGTAATTTTCTCCCTCTTTTTTTATGTCTCCGATAGTGATAACTCGCTCTCTTCTTCTTATCTCTCCGATTTGATAACTCGTTCTTTTCTTCTTCTCTCTAAAAGAATGATAACTTTATCTCTTTTTCTCTACAAGATAACTCTATCTTTTCTTTTTCTCTTTTAAGAGAATGATAACTTTCTCTATTCTTTTTCTCTACAAAAAAAACTTCTCTACAAGTAGAGATAACTCTCTCTCTTCTTCTTTCTCTTTAAGAGAATGATAACTTTCTTTCTTCTTTTTCTCTACAAAAAAAAAAAATGTCATGTTTTTCTAATATAGTAAGAAGAGTCTATTCAAAAAAATTGCCCAAAATAGGTACGTTCCAAAAATGGCTTAAGAGATGTGGCTTTAGTTAAAACTCAACCGAAAGCAACCACAAACCCCTCATTTGATTGCTTTTATTCTGAGTCAACGAGATAATAACCAGCATGGAAAGTGTATCTCATAACCTCCTAAAAGATGGGATATCTCTATCTCTTTTAAGTAAGAAATAAGAAAAAATATCTACCCATATCAATCTCCTTGGACTTCCCATATTTCATGGGATTATGACTTGGTCAACATGCCATATTTTCATCTTCAAGATGATTTCCATTGGTGTCGTCCCTCCCTTCATGGGATGGGACGCCCAACAATCTCCCCCTCCAACAGTCTCATGGATAATATATCAGACTTCCTCATTTTTGGCACGGTTCGATAATGGAAACATCAGACCTCCCCAACGATTTTCTCAAATTTGGGGAGGTAGGATGTGACAAATATCGAACTACCCAACTTTCCATTTTGTAACAAATTAAAAGCAGTCAAATGTTTCAATCATTGGAACAATACCTTTAAAGAAACGCTATATATGGGCATTATGGAACATCTAACTTACCTAAACAAAACAATAGAATATATTAGAACGGTTGCATAGTAATATGATGCAACAACCTTAAAAAATTATGTTATGGCCATTTGTTTGATCCAAATTTTGAAATATACACTCTTTTCATTCTAATAAACAATCACAAAAAGAAAAAATTGAAAACACAACTTACGAAGTATTTTTTTAGCCCAATTGACATAAGTCGTTCATTTTGATGCGATGTTTAGATCTAGGTCTTAGAAGGATTTTTCCATTTCCAATTTTTTTAGATGGTTTTATTATCATTAGATGAACAATGTTAAAAAAGAAAAAAATGATTTTGAGTTTATAAAGGCCAAGATCTTGAAATTCACCAAATGAGTGGTCTAGATTCGTTTTTGGAGGGTACTCATTTTGACCATATCTAGGGTTAAATTGAACTCTTTTTTTGGGGGGGTTTGATTATTGAGATGAAGAGAATGTTTGTACAAAATTTTGGGTCATACAAATATTACAAACATAATTTTTTAGAAGAGTCATTGCATTATATTATGATGCTCATTAAAATGTATGGCAATTCGTTGTTACCCGATTATCTACCTCCCTAGAACTGGAGGTCCAATCTTATCCATCGAACCACCTTACAAATGCCAAAAAATAAAAAAGATAAAAACATTGCAATTCCAAGTTTGCAACATTGAACTCAAGGTAAATTAATAAAAAAAAATTAACAAATACATAAATTAATTAAAAAAAAAAAACACGAAAACAAAACAAAAAAGAAGATCTAACTGTAAAATCTCGGAAAAAATTTAATTGGGCCCTTCGTAATTTTTTCTTTCCTAGTTTCTCAGGTAGAAAAGATGTTTGTTGAACCTCTCTCATTTTCATGGAACCCTAACTTTTCTTGGTCCATTGCATAGCATCTAATTTCCCATTGTCCCCACTGATAGAAATCTCTTACTCACTAGGGGGTCATAAATCGTCTCTCAATCACTCACATGTACATTGAACCTAAACTTGGCTCATTGCACAAGAACCATTGTCCCGATTGTTTAAAAATAAAAAAAAAGAAAAAAAAAAAGAAAAAGAAAAAAGAGATAAACCTTCTTTGCCTGATAGAAATCGATCGCTCACAAAGAGGTGATATATCGAAGTTGCAAATCACTTTCAAGCTATAGAAACCATGCTTTGGCAAAATAAATCTCTAGGTACCTTCCTTGATCTATCTAGGTCAGTGTTCGAAAAATTGCACCAGTCTCGAAAACCAGCCAAAGAATGGGTCTAAGTAACTAGTAAACCGGTCGGTTCAACTGGCTTAGCCGCACCGGTCCCTGCCGGTCTAAAAAGTGTTACAGAAATTAAAAAATCTAAAAACAAATATGAAAACAATATTTAAAGTATTATTAAACAAAGCACATCCAAATGAAGTTGAAAAGTAATGAAAAAACAGATTTCAAAAAATCAATTTGTATTTAGGGGTATAATTAAAATGTTTTTAAAAAGATGGGAAAATATAAAAATACTCATTAATGGCCAAAACACTTTCCAATTTTTTTTGCAAAAACAATTAAAAAAATTCAAAAAAAAAATACAAACAAATCTCTTAATTTTGGGATTTTTATTTTTTATGTTTTTTTAAATACCCTGCCGGACCACCAAAACTGGTCAAAACAAGATCGGGCAGTGCCCAGGTCCGGTTTATCCAACGAGTTCCGAGTTGGAACGGGTGAGTTTGCAAACACTGACCCAAATAGAGTCATGTGTGCTTTGTAGAAGAACCCAAATAGAGTCATGATATGGCAAATGACCATATGGTCCTGAACTCCGAAAGCCATGATAACACCTTTCGAATGAGTTCAAACTTTGGGTGCACTTCCGAAAGGGCGTTGGAAGCTTGTATAAGAAATTATATAGGATTTGGAAAGTGCTTTTCACTATTAAATAGCATGATTATATAGAAAGTTGAAATAAATTGAAAACTAATTTATGTATGGACAGAAAATAAATAAATAAAATATAAAATGGGTCAAATTTATCAAAAAAAATACAAAAAAGGTTATTTATTATAGAGCTGTTTTTTTTTTTTTTTCTCCCATAATGTCCATCAGTCTGGGGATGGTATCCCCAAACCGTTTTTTTTTTTTCTTTTTTCTTTTTAATTTTCTTCGATTGTTTGGGCCATGTCCTATATTTTATAACAATTGGCGACCGCACTGAGCTCCCCATCCTCAGACCACCTAGATTGTGGTGTTCGAGGATGGAGACCTCGGACAGGTTGTAATATGGTGTAACACGATATTCTGAGCAGTCTTAGAATGGAGACCTCAGACTGCTTGTAATGGGTTGTCACACCACAATCTCGGTGGTCCGAGGATGGGAACGGCTCCTCGGATCGGTCGTCAACTATCCTAAAACATAAAGCATGACTCTGACAATAAAAAAAAAAAAAAAAAATACCAGTTCAAGACACCATCCTCATACCGAAGGGCATTATGAAAATATTTAAAAAACTCAACAGCATAATTTTTTGTAAAAATTAACCGACTCTATATTTTATTTATTTATTTTGTGTCCGTGCGTAAATTGCTCTAAATTGAACTCAGAATGCTACGAATTTTAGATTGCAAACGGTGGTGCTTGAAAAACAGCTTGTGGTGAATTTATTTGACCATGATTTTGGTATCCAATAAAAGTAAATTTCTCTATGGAGATGGGGAATACCTCGGAGAGGTTACTATTCAAATTTCATGAACTTTGGACATACTTTTAGTGGTCCAAATAAATTCAGTGTTTGTCGACTCGGGAATCGCCTGCTACCGAGCCGGTTCCATGAAAAAACCACCGAGCCGGTTCCACGAAAAAATCGGGAATCGCCCGTGTCCAGAGAGAACAAGGCGATTCCGAATAGTGAATCGCGAGTCTCACAGAGAAAACCGGTATTTTTTGGGTTTACACTTGGCAGCCTCACTTGAGTGATAGGTGGCCACCAGAGAAAATCGGTATTTTTTGGGTTTACACATGGCAGCCTCACATGAGTGACAGGTGGCCACCGCACGAGACTGACACGTGGCCACACATGGTAACTTATATCACGTTTGCCTCCCTCACGTTTCTGTAGGCGCAATAAAAAATCTAATACACTGGAGTTTATAGAGAACCAAGCAACACTCATCCTTCAATGTGGGATAATTCCCACAAAAAGTCATTAAAGCAATATCATTGAATATATATTATTATGGAAGCTAAAAATATCACATGTGGCAACATAGTCACGTTGGTTGTCAACATTGAATCTTGGGTGTATGTCTTGGGTTCGAACCCTATAGCTAACACCAAAAAATATTTTTAGTTCGAACCCACAACAAATATTTTTTTTTTTTTTAGTTCGAACCCCTTGGCGCACAACCAAAAAATACAAAAAAAAATTTGTTGTAAAAAAAATAAACAAAGGCAGAAAATGCTGTTGTAAAAAAATAAAAAAAAATATAAAATAAAAGGCTTTTCAAGATAAAGATAAAAAAGATAATACAACATTTTTTTATTTTTCTTGTAAAAAAAATACAATTTGTTATCAAAAAATAAACAAATGCAAAAAATACTATTGTAAAAAAATAAAAAAAAATATAAAATAAAAAGCTTTTCAAGATAAAAAAAAAAAGAAGATAATACAACATTTTTTCATTTTTCTTGTAAAAAAACTACAAGGTAATATAACAAGTATTTCTTACAAAAAAAATAAAACAAAAGGCATAAAAAAATACAATGTACTTTGGCAGCATCATTTTTTTATTTTTCTTGTAAAAAAAAATAAAAAGTAATACAACAAGTAAAAAAAAATGTAGTACAACATCTTCTTTTTTTGTCAAAAAAAAAAAAACAAAGATAATCAACAAGTATCATATTTTTCTTGTAAAAAAAAATAAAAGATAACACAATACGCATTTCTTGTCAAAAAAATAAAAGGTATTTCTTCATACAACTTAGGAATAAATGGTCTAATTATATTTTTTATTTTTATAACAAGATGGTCTTTAACATAAATTTAGTAATATTAATTTAAATATAGGATTCATACAATGAGGCCATTTGAAATCTCTCTCTTTCTACTAACAATCTCTTCCACTAATTTATTCTAGAAACCTAAAAAATTAAAGAAAATTGGTACGCATTCTAAGAATTTCTACATTGATAACCAAATCTTTTATTTTATTTGTTAATTTTTGTATTATAAATCATGTACTATACTATTTTTCTTACAGTTGTCAATAATACATTTTAAATTAGATGATATTATAAAATATTTTGGATTTGTTATTATTTATATAATAAAATAATTATAAAATATTGGTGGTATATAATATTATAGTTCGTTAGGTTGTAATAATTTGGGCGAATTGGGGTTTTTCACCAATTCGAGATTTTAGTGGCCAAATTTTCATCGATTTAGTCAACTCTTTATTGTAGTCCATATATGATTATAAAATTAATCTATGATAATTCTATGATTTCTTTTGTGTGATGTAAATTTAATGGTCAACATAAGTTCATATAGGGAAAGAGCATCTCAATATTCACAAATTGATGAAAAAATGAAAGTTAATAATGTAGTACCATCATTTCTTATTGGATTCCTAAAAAACAACATTTATAATGAATTTTAATATTTTTTTTGGATTTTTTTTAAGCTTTAATCCGACCGATTTGGCCGATTCCCCATCCGGATTGCCGATTGACCGATCCGAATCGGTTTTTGAGGTGCTCGATCCGGGTCACCGATCCGCTTTTTAAACCATTGACACTATCAATCGCTCAGGTTGAAGCTGAACCAATGTTCTAAAAATCATCCGATCTAACCGTTAACCGCACAGTTAGTTCGGAACAGGCTAGTGGTTGGTTCCCGTTTTGGGTGGTTAGGGTGATCAACAGGTATTTTTTAAAAAAAAACTTCTAACAAATGTATATAAATTCTCAAAAATAAACTATTTGATTTGTAATGCATTTTTAAATATTCTTTACATTATGGTAAAGATTAAAATTTGTTTTGGTCATTAATAATCACTTTTATATTTTCTCATCTTTAAAAAAAAAAAAAATAGCCATTGGAAAATATAAAATGGGTTAAAATCCATTTTTTTAATTAATTTTCAACTTTATTTGAATGTGTTTTGTTTTAATCATTCTTTATATGGAGATTTTCTTGTTTTTATCACTTTTTTGACTGCCCAGGTAAAGCGGTTAAATTGGCTGGTTAAACCGCTTCCAGACCTACGTCTGGTTAACCACTCCGGTTTGATTTTGATAACACTATGCTGAACTCTGCATATACAGAGTAATCTCATGGGGAACCATACTAAGCTATACTACATGTCACTCAAGAGGCTGAAACTTTATGTGCTTATAGATCATATTACAAATAAATTTCATGAATTTTGGAAGCCTACAGGGGGAGGGCCAATAGAATTGATCTTTATCCTCAAGCTGTTTTGAGACAGAATGTGCAATAAATATTGAAATCACTGAATAAAAATCTATGATTTTTGGCCAATTGAACCTCATCTACAGCCAGAGAGCCATGTAAGTAGCATCATGTGGTGAACCTGTGGTATGTGAACATTGGTGTATTGCTAATTATTTGGTTTAATCGCTCAATGAACTACTGAATATGATTAACTGATCTCCAAATTCATTTTAGTTTGTTCTGGGATGATTTAGGGCCCTGGAGAATGTTTCTAAAAGTTTATTCGATCGAATTTAGACAAAAAAAAATTAGATCTACTCAGATGAAAGAGAACTCTTTCCCTTTGAACTCCAAATCACACCTTTCCAAATTATCGAAAGATTTAACATAGAATGATTAAATTTTGATTAGATATGCTTTTTCAAAGAGTATAGTTTCATTTTTTTAGTGAATATTTTGAGAAAATTTTCATTAGAATAGTTATTTCTGAGGGAATTTAATATTCAATAGCTCTTGATATCAAGCATGATGTTTAATGAAGTCAGTGCCATTTGATTCATTTTTTGATGGCCAATAAGTTTAGGACATGAAACGACACAAAAATTTGCCGATGAAGAGCAATCTGATGAGGAAGACAATTGCCTCGAATCCGAATTTTTTATCATCCGATTGTGGGATTTCGTGCTCAGTAAAGCATGAAATATGGTAATTTGATGTTCTTGGAAGACAGAAGAATCTAGAAACAAGAAATTTGAAGCGAGTAACCTTTTAAAAATTCGAATATTTTCCTTGTTCATCGAGCTTCAGCCTTCTATATAAAGGGGCACTTCAAATACAATTGCATCTTTTTTAGGAGACAACGCCTGCTTGATTCCCAAGCTATAAACTTATGGAAAAAGTTTATATAAGGATGCAACCTTATAATGTAATGTAGAACTACGGATGCACATCAAAAATCCTTCGGAAAATACAGTTTTAATGTTGAAAAACCCTTCGATTTATCATCTCGACGTCAAGATGTATGACCATGAAAAATAAAAAGATTTTAAGCCTTATAAATAGTGCATTTTACAATATATTATCTACACCGTCCATTTTCAAGACTTTCATATGTTTGTAGATCTATTTGATTTTACCCATTTTTGAAATTTAAAATTTTATACTTAGATATAAAAATATATTTTG
This sequence comes from Amborella trichopoda, assembly GCF_054954075.1. Lineage (NCBI taxonomy): Eukaryota > Viridiplantae > Streptophyta > Magnoliopsida > Amborellales > Amborellaceae > Amborella > Amborella trichopoda. The sequence goes on along the minus strand of NC_142340.1, from coordinate 44,863,941 downwards.
AGATAATCCTAAAGACATTTTACATCAAAATCATATACCATGATAAAGTTTGAAGGTGCACCTTACCGCTACACCTACGGATGCATCTGTATGCCAACTGCACCCTAAACATATTCATCCAGAGTCCAGATTTCAAGAAAGCTCCTAGATATCAAGAAAGCTCCTAGACACAGAGATATGCATAGTTCCAGAGAGATTGAGATGATTGAATTGAGAACTTCAAGGTAAAACGCAAGAGAGAAAATACATCGATTCCAGAGTTTAATATCAATAATTTTGCTTTCTTTTTGAAGTCTTTGTAATCACATATCAAATGTGCTTTGTTATTTGTGTAAAAAGTCTCAAGTTTTTATGAAGAGACTCAATGTCCATTGATTGATATGAATATACATATTTGTCTTTTATAGACAAATTATTGATGACAATAATAGAAACTAAATCATACACAATTAAACTATACACAAACTTACTATAAAATACATGACACAATATCCTACCCATTCCATCTTGACTGATTACAATATACACCTTCTATATTAACTGGATATACAATATATACTTTCCTTTCACGCTTTGTATAAAGATCGAGTGTAAATGAAATTATGTTAACGTTCAAAAAAAAAAAAAAAAGATCGAGTGTAAATGAAACAAGTTGCTTATGAGCACTTGGAACTCTTCCCAAACCCTTTTAATAAAGGGCAAGCTTTCTATGTTTTCCCTAAAACATAGAAGTTCTATCCTCCCCTTTATCCAACTGTCAATTCTAAATGGAGGGCTAAAATTGTCCCAATCACAATGTCACGTCTTTATACTATTTTATTTTTAATTTTTTTTCTATAAACTATTTTGACACCAAAATATGGACATCCATTCCTCTATCAAAACTCGCACTAGCAAAAAATATATAAAAAAAATATTTTCAATAAAATAAAGTGACCAAAATACCTTTGAAAGATTCAAGGGGTATTTTGGTCATTATATTTTATCAAAAATTTACTTTTAATATTTTTTATAGGTGCACCCCAATGAGAAGATGGCACTTACCAAATTTCATATTCATGTAATTTGTATAAAAAAAAGCTAAAAATAAAATACTTTGAGACGTCAGATCTAAGATCAAAGGTGAGTGACTCTCTTGATCAAAATTAGACGGCTAGATGCTAGGGGGAGGATGGAACTTCTATGTTGTAGAGAAAGCATTGAAACCTTATCCTTTAATAGAACCTCTTGATTTCTACATAAATCTTGGGTGGTTTTGCTCCTTAATTGTATGCTTTCTTTGGTTTTGTTTAAATGGAATCACATTTGTCTTCAAATCAACGTTAGTACACTTCTACGTAAAGCACTTCCCTAATTAGAATAAGCCACCAGTAAAACATGTTTAATTGGACCAAACTACAGTTAACACCTTCCAAATCTGCCCTAAGTCTAGATTAGGATGATCCCGGCTTAGTTTAGGCCCAAGATTGCCCTTAACTATACTGCAACTAGACCAACTCTAATTTGATCCATTAAATATTAAAATAAATATAAATTAAAATGGGTGATTAAGCTGCAAAATTACCCAAAACCACCCAAAAGCTATAAACAATCACCGGACGATGTAGGAGGACAACTAGAGGGAAAGTACTTCTGCCTAGGGCACATAGCCTCTAGTAACTTGACACGAGCTGCTAGCAACGTGTTCCATATAGTTATAGTCAGTGTTTGAAAGTTTGGTGATTCATATCGAGAATTGTCTTAACCGTTCTAGATTTCGTAATATATCAGGATCCAGTCATGTCCCCTTTTGAACCAGCCGGTCCATACCATTTCTCTTGCAGAAATGACCTATATTTGTCAATATTTGGCTGGTTCTGTCATAGCAGAACTTTTATGAAGAACGATGGTAGCCCCATCAAGCTTTATGTGAAGTTGTATATTTATGTGATCCGACACTTTTTTCCCCAATACTCACCAACTTTCAATTCACACGTGTGATTACCGATTACACACTCCACCATGTGGCTATTTTTTATAAATTATTATGCTTCTTTGAATCCCAAATGTGAAATTTTTTTTCCGTTTTGTTTCTTAACAACCGAAACCCAATCCAATGCTTTATCTTTTACTGTTTCATTCATAGAAGAGGTCAAAATATTACAAATACTTAGAAGACCAACCCTAAACCCTTTCTATTTTCTTTTAGGGGCAGGGCTTGATTAGACCCCAAAAGCTGTATGGGGAGAGAGAGAGGAAAAATGCCTTTCTCTCTCTTTCCTTTTCGTTTATGGAACTGGGTTCAAGCATGGTAGCACTAGTGCGCTGTCTCTTTATGTTGGTTGAAGAGGACTCCTCAATCAGTGACCTTTCGATCACAGACTTAAAGAGCGTCTTGTGTAAAGTTGATACGAGTCTTGTTCTTTATTTTCTCCTTCTTCATTAGTAACCAGCAAAACGTTCTTGATGCGACCACCTTAGTAACCAGAAAAACGTTCTTGATGCGACCACCGGGCGGTTATGTATTTTTAATAAAATAATTAAAATTTATAATACAATATCTTTTTTTTTTTTTTTTTTTGAAATCTTAAAAAACTAGATTTTTAAGAAATTATCATGATTTTTGGAAAAAATAAAATAAAATAATGTCGAATCTTGTCAATTCTGCCGATTATCACTCGAATCGTCAATCCACCTATCCAATACAGTTTTTGGGGTGGCTGATCCGGGTCACCGATCCGCTTTTTTAAACCTTAGTTGCAGCAATTAAGGTTGTATCATAACTCATAAGTGATGTGCCTCATCGTCGATTGGCCATGGATGGCCTGGATTGAGCCATCCCGTTTCGAATCTTTGATTCAGACTCCTAGGGCTGCAAAATAAGTCCTTTTCTAACTAGGACCGGATTCAACAAAGAACGCTAATTCTAACAAAATCACCCCCTAAATGTTATAAATTCTAGTCGTGCAAGCCCTAGATTAGAGGGGCAATTGGGTCGGGTCGAGCTGCCGGCTGAACTAGGTCCGGGTCCATATCCATGTTTTGGACTCAGTGGGTTTGGGTTTGGGTCTTGGTCTTGTTTGGACCCAATTAGCCCTGGTCCAGTCAAGGTCGAGGGTAGGCCCAACCTAACCCAGCCCAACCCTATATAAAGTATACATTGTATAATAAAAAAGGTTATTTTATTTAATTTCTAGACTCGGATCCGACTTGGGTCATGGTTCAAATGACTTCCACTCGACCTGGATACAAGTTGGGTCCAGGTCCATGTACAACCTTGTTGGGTAGGGTTCGGGTTGACCTGGCCCCCATTGGACCTATAGGGTTCGGGTTGACCCGCTCCCGACCCAACCTGTTGCCACCCCTACTAGATCCCTAACCTTGAAACCTCATATTTCTAGTGAACCCTAATCCTACTCTTCCAAGACTTTAAAACGATCCAAAAAACTCGTAGCCCACGCACTATGGTGTCCGCATGCAAGTCTCAATTTAAAAGACTATTTAATTTTTCAAAATCCGTTAAGAACTCCGAATTTTTTAAAAGATCTTCAAAAAATCGTCTTTTTTTAATGGGATCGATATAAATCCGTATTTTATTTCTTCAAAAAAAAAACTTTTCAAAAAACTTCTTCCCTATAGTTTATTTCATCATTAGCTTAATATTATTGAATTTCAATTTAAAGATAAGCACATTAATAGTGGAAGTAAATTAAGAATCTTGGTTTAACAAAAAATTCAATCAAAATTTCAATAATAAGTTCTCTTAAGAAAAGTGTATGAAAAATACAAGCAATATGTTCCCCAAAAACCGAGATATTAAAATAATTGTCTATCTCACAGGTAGAGTTAAAAGAACAGTAACTCAATGAAAAATATTTTTTTTTCTCTGAAAACCTGTAACATCTTTTTAAAGACAAAGAGAGAGATTCAGTGATACTAAACATTTAAGTGAATTCAATGTGAGATTTGAATTTTCTTAAGCGTTTTGTTGTTTTCTTTATGCATAGAGAAGTTTAATTAATTTCATATATATATTTTTTTTATTTTATTAGTGTATATAATATAGCATTTTGAAAAACTAATATTTTACATATATTTGGATGTTTGTGTTTTACTTTAGTTAACTACAATCCTATACTCAAGGTCTTTTTTAGTTTTTTTTCATGAACAATAATCATATACCTTGATTTACAGTTCTTGTTATTTACTAATGTAGTTTTATGTTTTTAGCATTGCCATTGTTGTTGCTTCATTTTATGCCCCCAATAAATATATTATATATTTTGTATTGTGACAACAAAGTTAGTGAATTCATTGAGAATTTTGACAAAAAAATATCCATTATTACTTTTATGTCACTAAGTGAAGCCATAAATTTATTGTTCAATAGTTTTAACGTATCTATACAATAACTGCAAATCATAATCCTATATTGTATCATTTTTACATATCCGATTTTTTCCCTCCGTTTTTTTGAGTCAAATCCGAAATATTCATGATTCTATAACTTACCTTACTATTGGGCAACTTGAATTGTTTATCCGATTTTTTTTTTCTGAATTTTTAAAATAAAACTGATTTATTACCAATGTTTTAATTTGCCGAGATATTATTATTCTCTATAGTGATGGTCTCCTCACACCAAATTTGTCTTACTCAAGCCTCAACTCCGTGTACCGGGCATATGGGCCTGAATTCTAACCAAGAAGCCCATTTTCTCTCCAATTTATCTTTTATTGCTTCGTCTATCTATTTAAATTAGTTCTTCTCTATTTGTATTTCTAAAGCATTTTCAGGATCTTCCTCTATTTTCCAAAGCTTTTCAAAGTTCCTTCTTGGTTCTTGGCGACTGATGTACTCCAGTGAGAGCATTGTACAATTGGTCCCTTTGAACAGGTCTTTTATCCGAGGGAGTAAGCACACAAAATGCTCCCATGAGAGTACACTGCAGCTGCTCTTTTCTAAAAAAAAGATGGTTCCCACATTGGGTATGGGAACCCATTTTATTTTATTTTATTTTATTTTTTGACAATATTCAAAACTTTTATTGGTATATTACAATCATCCAATCATAATAATAGAAACCCATTTTATTGCCCCTAAATGACATTGATTTCCCCAATTCCTTGTGGTTTTTATTTTATTTTATTTGTGTTTCCTTGTCAATCAATTGCTTTCCATGTTTTTCTTAGTCAACATGGCTAACATGCCATTGTTGGATTTCATATTCTTTGAGTGATAAGTTAGTCTCGTGTATTGTATTATTTTTATTTATTAATTTAAGTTAGTCTCTTTTATTCTTTTTATTTAATAATTAATGCATATTTTTCGTTATCTGTTTCTCTAAAATATTTATTTAAAACTTAGTAGCCCTCCATATCATATGGTAACGCGATTTGTGATCACCATTACGTAATAGCCTCTGATTGTTTACAGTATTACAAGATCGCCCTCCCCTATAAACTAATCTTGGTTAGATAGCAAACTATCTTGTACGTTTGTTTCGTGGAAAAATTTTCTCTGCGAAAGAGATCTCCTAGGGGACCATCACGACGGATTATGCGAAAGCAGATTCTCAAATAGCATCACGTCAAGATAAAAATGGGGAAAACGGTTTCATATCTGTGTGATGTGATCATATGAGATGAATTATCCTTAGGCAGACATTACAATTGGGAAATCACTCTTTTGGAGAAAGATTATTGTCGGACCAAACGTAGCATAAAGCGAACACTCTTTCCCTCCCCTCCTTTTAGAAAAAGGTTCTTTTCCCCTTTTTCTTCGGCTCTTCTTCTTCTTCTTTTTTTTTTTTTTTTTTTGTAGATTAGTGGGTCGTTGCTTCTTCGGCTCTTCTTCTTCTTCTTCTTCTTCTTCTTTTTTTTTTTTTTTTTTTTTTTTTTTTTGTAGATTAGTGGGTCGTTGCTTATTTTAAAAATAGAAAAATTTTATATAGAGTCAAGGTTCTAAACAATTAAATTAGAATCCATCTCAAAAAATTCACTAAAAGAGTTTGTTTTGATGCCCAAATATCTTTAAATTGATCATGTCGACATCAAGATGCATGGACACGAGAAAAAAAATGGACTTCAAGTTTTGGAAATAGTGCATATTGTAACGTATTTTTTGGACCGCCAATGTTTAAGAGTTTCAATTTTCATAGATCTACTCTATGTACACTATTTTTTAAGCTTTAAATTTTATAATTAAAGATGACAATATATTTTAAGGCTATCACAAAGATTTCCAGTATTGAAATCACATTTATCGATACTATTTAAAGGTATGTTTTACTTCGATTGTTTAGAGCCTCGGCTCTATACAACGGCACCCTCCTTTATATACTCTCTTTAAATGGGCCCTAGAGTTGTGGGATTAGGCAAGTGATGTTTTTTATTTGAGTGAGGAGCATGGAAATATTTAGATCTCATTGAGGAAGTTATGCAAAATCTAAATTGAAATGGGAAGGCAATATCTGCTCATAAATATATAGGAAATAGAGAGAGATTGATTGTTCACTCCAATCACTTAGAGAGAGGGGTGTGGTTTCTGTAAGGTTGCAACCTTAAACGATCCAAATACGATGCACCTCCAAATTTTATCACAACATGTAATTTTGATGTACAAAATTATTAAGATTATCTCAAAATATATTTTCAAATCTTACTATAAAATTTTAAAATCCAAAAATGGTTAAAATTAAGCAGAACTATAAACATATAAAAATATTGAAAATGGACAGTCTAGATAATGTGTTGCAAGATGCACTATTTATGTGACGTAAAATCTTTTTTTTTCAAATTCATATATCTTGATAACGAGATGATTAATTAAAAGGTTTTTCAACATTAAAATAATCTTTTCTGATAAATTTTCTACATTTGAAGTTTGCAACCTTATATAAACTTTTTCCCAAAGAAAATGCTCGTTAGATGTTATAGAGAGAGAATAAAAAAAAGGGGAGGGAGAGATATTTTGAGAACTCCAATGCCCAACGAGTCAAAAAAAAAAAAAGAAGACTTGCGTATATTGTCGATGTTTCTACTTGCGTATATTTGGATCCTATGGGTCGGGTTCGGATCCAAAACCTAGACCCAAATACTATTCGGGTTCGGGTTCAGGTCCAGGTTCGGGTTTGGTTGAACTCGACCCGTGAAACTTAAACTATTGGAGATAAAATATTTCAAGTCCTATTTATTTGAGTGTATTAAGGATTATATACAATAAGAATTCATAATCATCTTTAGTTATTAAATGACAAATAAGGGAGCTTAAAATCTAACGGCGAGTTGTGATCCCTTTGCCAAAAGTTTGGGTGTACGATAGCAAAAAAAAAAAGCTTATAGTGAAGGTGGCAATGGACCCAACTAGACCTAAGACCCGATGATACGAGTATTAGTCCAACGTTTAAACCCGACAGGTTAGGTTTGAGTCCAAAACCTGCACCCGAATATATTCGGGTCTGGGTCCAGGTCCGGGTCCGGGTCCCGCCGGACCGTCCCATATACAACCCGTTACCACCCCTACTACAAAGGAGGAGTGGCAGTTTGGTAATACTATATGAAATTTCGCCTGAATATATGAAAACCTACTTTCTAGTACTCTCCCCCGCTGTATTAAAAAGACCGCCCAAAAGTAACAAACATCAAATTGCAGAAAGAAAAAACAGAGAGAAAAGTGGGGAGAGAGAGAAAGTCACATGGTGAGTTTTTCAAAGGCTCTATTAATTCGCTTTCTCTCTCGTCACCAGGCCCTCTTTCTTTCTCATCTCTCTTAAATCATGTCAATGCGAAGGCGAACCTTACTCAAAGTCATCGTTCTTGGAGATAGCGGGTTTGTTTTCTTCCTCTTTTTTCCCTTTCATGTTGATCGCTTTCTTTTCGTTGTTTTCTTCAGCATTTTTAGGGTTTCCTAGTCTTCTGGCTTGTTTTTTTTTATTTTTTAATGGAATTCTTGGGTTTAGGGTCTGAGACTTTTATTTTCTCCAACGTTTTTTAAGATTTAACTGTTCTTAGCTGAGCTTTGTGTCTCACTTGCCTTTGTTTTTAGGGTTGGGAAGACTTCATTGATGAACCAGTATCCTTATGAATTTTGTAAGTTTTTTCTTAAGTTATTGTTGAACTAATGTTATTGTAATGATCTGATGTGTTTTTGGTGCTATTTTTCATGTCATTTGATTATTATTTTTTTTGTAAAAGATATTTTTTTGTTTTTGTTGGATTTTATTCTATTAGTTCTTGAATGATGGAAATCGATGTCTCTGTATTCATACATTTAAGTGGAATTACAATTGTTACACTGTAGATGATCTGAAATTATCTTTCCTGCAATTTGAAGTAGGTTTTTTTGTTTATTTATTTGATTTATTTCTATTTGTTCTAAAATGAGGAAAACTACTTAAAGTTAGATTCAGACATTTTGGTGGAATTATGATTGATTATCATGTGTGTAATCCGGAAGCACATGTATTTATTAGTTTATATAGTCGTTTTCCCTTAAGTGTTAGTGGATCATTACTTCTTAATATTTGCAGTTATCTAATGTATAATGTATTTGTATTGTAAACTTTTGTTTTAATCAGTTGAAATTACGAATATGATCTTTTCTATTTCTGGATTGAATTTTAGTGGTGCTTTGTTTCTTTTTGGTTTATAGATGAGCAATTTAAGAATTTTAAGCATATATTTATGTTTCAAACGGAATGGCTATTTTTAATGATTATTTTTTAATTAGTTCTTTATGAGTCTTTTATTGATTAATCAATATTTCATGTGCCTGTCTTTTTATTTTTATATTTATTGGTTTACTGCTTGCTGCTTTATTTCTTGTATTAGTAACTTATTGTTAATGCTACAAAAAAATTCCTTTTTTTTTCCTTCTCTTTACTTTTTTGAGTATTACATTTTGTTGTTCTCCTTGCTACATAAAAAGGGTTGATTCCCCTGTTAAATGTGCATATTATTGCCAATGATATGTCATCATATGTATGAATCTTTTTCTTTAAGCTCCATTTGTTTCATATCTTGTCTATGGTTAGAAGTTGTGTTATCTATGGTTAGAAGTTGTGTTATGTGGCACAAAAGGTGAAGTACTTTTGAAATGATCTATCAATCACTACTGATTTTAATTTGTTCTTTTTAAATCTCATCTCGTTTTTCTCTTAAATCTTTATTTCATTATTTTTGTTAGAATTGTACTGAATACTGCAAATTTCAATAATATTTTATTTAAAATAGTTTTTGGGTTTTTTGCAGTGGTTTTACACTGGTAGTGTTATTAGCGGCTCATGCTTCAGTTATTTCTATCACTTTGTGCTAGATTTTCATTATTTTCTCAATCTACTGACATGTTGGCATGAGGAAGAGTTAAAATTTTCATTACGGGTGGATAGTCTTCAGATATGCTATATATGAAGTTGAAGAGAGTTGCTAGAATGTCTGTTTTTTCCCCCCAAGCGAAAGAGAGTCACTAGAATTGTTTGAATGCTCTTATAGTTGAGGCTTTTGAGAAGGTATTGTCTTGTGTAAGTATTGCCATCAGTTGATTGATTTGCCTAGATTTTCATCATTCGAGGTCAGTAGTTAGGTATATTTGGTCCATTTTTTCTTGTCATGCTTTGGGGTTTCATTTGATTGCTGCTGACTTGATTTAGTACATTACGGACATCTGCTTTTGTTTTGAGCAGAACTTTTAGGTTCAGTATTGGGCAGCCTTTTAGGGGACAGTATTGGGCAGACTTTTGAGAATCATTCTAATCTAGATATGGAAAGAAAATCAGTTAAATGTGACATTCATTGCACTGTTCGGGCAATTGGAAGATGCTTCCCTAGTTTTAATCCCTCTGTTATGATGCCTGGATAACTCTATGAACATTGCTACAACCTCAATTTTTTTTTTTTCTATTTAATTTCAGGGTCAAGGGTCCTATTATAGCAACCATTTTGAGATATACATCCACTTGAGCAGAAATAGCTGCATTTATTGGACTTTATGTTGGCTAGGCATTATTCTGAATTTTATGATATTACTTGTTTGTCATTTGAACATCTTGAGACTTGAATGGAGGTGTATATTACATTAAGCTGGATCTACTTGTGTGACACATCATTAGACTATTTGCATCTTGTGTTTCTGTTTAGATTGGATTTGTTTCAAGCTGTGCAAGAAGATGTGATTTGAGTAGTTCAAGGTTTGAGTTACCTAAATGCATTTTATCCCTTGGAGTAATGGAGACTAGTCTATGACTCTTTTAAGTATTTAGATTTTAGATCCTTATACATGACCTCTTTGTCTTTATCATTCTGTTTGGTATCATTAACTGGTTTTAAGATATGTAAACAAGAAATTTAGCCATCAGTATAAAGCTACCATTGGTGCTGACTTTGTCACAAAAGAACTCCAAATTGAGGATAGACTTGTAACGCTACAGGCAAGTGATTGCATCAAAAGTTTGTTTGATCCTAGTTTTATGGGTGATCACATATCATTTTATATCTGTTGAGGATGTCTGATTGCTTTGGTTTTGTCTCTGTCTTTCATTGTTTTGCGGGGATAGATATGGGATACTGCTGGGCAAGAAAGGTTCCAAAGCCTTGGCGTTGCATTTTATAGAGGCGCAGATTGCTGTGTCCTTGTTTACGATGTCAATGTATTGAAATCATTTGATAATTTGGACAATTGGCATGAGGAGTTTCTGAACCAGGTATGATACTTCTTTTCTAATTTTCCATCTTGTTTGTGTTATTTTTTCTCTCCTCTTTTGCTTTTGCATTGCTAATGGGGCCATTTTCATGCTACCTTTAAGGAACATATCTTTTAAGGGAGGGAGGGAGAGAGGGAGGGCTGCAAAGAACATAGAACTTGTTTTTTTTAGGATGGGTGAGGAGGTTGAGTGACCTGAGTAAGCACCTTTCAGAACTTGATGATAGCTTATCAGTTATCACTGTGAATGAAAATTCATTTCCAAGTTGTAAGAACTTACCGAGTGAGCTCGACTCATCCACTGTGAGTTATATAGATTTAAAGCTTACTCTGGCGGTTCCCGGACTATCCCTTTTAGATGATTTCTTTTGTTGATTTGACCAACAAATGGTCTCTCCTGAGCTGGTAGCATTGTGGTATGCTTGGTGAGATGGGTTCAATTTCATTAATTGCCATGTCTTTCTGGTAAAAACTTTTTGCAAAACATTTTGGAAAAACTGCCAATTTTTTTGTAGTTCACTATTTCACTTGATGAGTTGACCAGTTTTGGCGGTGACTAAGTCACTACTGAGTCAGCACTGACTTAAAGATTTTAAACACTAATTTCTCAAGTTGATAAATTTTAAGGACTTTGGAAGTTCGTGTCATTTACCGTTGAACACATTAATATACAAAAAAATTTACATGTGATTCACCATTGATATGTGTTTATGGTAAATCGTGATGACTTATGTGTCCATTCCCTTAAACAAGCATAAGAGAGGTGTGAATGCTCAGGGGCTATGGTTCATATGTTTAAGGGAACGGTTGGTTGATGGCCCTGTGCAACCATGAGTGTATGCTACATACTTCCCCTTTATTTGATGCACACCAAACAAACACTGAAGAAGAATATATAATTACTTTCAATCAAAACAATACTGAGGATGGATCAACGAATAGTGTACAAAGTTTGAAATGATCTATTTGCTCAAGAATGGTATGCACTTTCAACAAATAAAAGAATGGTGAATTGAATCTGATGTTAGGGTGGGGGCAGTCCCTGCATCACCAGTCTCAGGCACATGATAGAGGGGTTGAGGGGTGCTAATTGTTTCTATAGAGCCTCTCCCTCAAGAGGTTCTCTTTGGGTCAGGGGTCGGAAAAAATAAACAGAGTATGGCTTCTTATGAAAAGACCAGTACTTCTCAATTTGCCCCATGTGTATAGACAATTATACTTTTTTTTCGCATTCCCTCCTTACAATTATTGGCTGTCTTTTATTGTTTGTCCCATTGTTCTGACCTATTCTTTACTCAATAAAGCATGTTCTAAACACACCAGGAGAGATGGAAAAACCCCATGTTTATTGAGTATCATTTCTGAATTCTTGGATTTGTTGTTTATGTTACTAGTCCCTGAACATCTGTGCAGTGAAAGCTAACATGCTTTCACATCCATACATGCTTCTTTCATTTTTCTTCTGCCTTTCAGTAGTCTCTTATATCCTAACCTTTTAATCCTTTTATATTTTTCCTTTTTTTCTGTTTGGTCATTTCTGTCTTTTGATAAATTAACCACTATTATTGTAGGCAAGCCCACCAGACCCCAAGACATTTCCATTTATTTTACTTGGAAACAAGATTGATATTGATGGGGGAAATAGCCGAGTGGTGAGGAATTTTAAATTTTGAATTGTTTTTATAAAAATATCCATCTGTTTTCTTTGTACGTCTTAACTTGCTTTTTGAGTGATTTATTTGCAGGTACGTGACCGTAGGCAACTTGTATTTTTTGATTTTTCAATTGTATTCTTATTTTTTACCATATTTCCAGGTGTCTGAAAAGAAAGCGAAGGATTGGTGTGCTTCCAATGGAAACATACCCTACTTTGAGACGTCTGCTAAAGAGGATTACAATGTCGATCCTGCCTTTCTCAGTGTAGCCAGAATTGCTCTTGCTAGCGAGCGTGAACAAGACATGTACATTTATTCTCTCACTTTTCATCTTCTTTGTTTCTTTACTATTAATTTTAAATTTTGATCAGACATCAGGCGTGCAAGTTGTCTCAAGAGTAGTCTACTTAAGAACAAATGAACTAAAACACCCTATTGTTTTTCCAAAACTTCCTAAATTTACTAAAGATTTTGGGCTTCTTGCAGTTACCCCTTTATTATTCTGCTTACATTGGTTCTATCCATGTGCAGTCCTTCTATTTTGGTGTTTAGAAAATTGTTGGTGATTCGGCCAAGTTGAAATGGATCAGGAGCAAGGCAATTCCGAGCCAAAAAACTCTGGAATTGCCTAAGATTCCTCTCTCTCTCTCTCTCTCTCTCTCTCTCTCTCTCTCTCGTGCGTGCTGGTATTGCTATTTTGCGTATTTTAATGTCTGGTATTAAAACTTCACTGTTTTCTTGTTTTCCTGCAGTTACTTTCAGAGCATCCCGGAGGCTGTTTCTGAGAATGAGCAAAGGGGGGGCTGTGCTTGCTGACTTTGACGAGAGAGCCCTTCGAGGAACACGTGGCTTTTTCATTCTTTTTTTGGGTGGAAATTCATCTCTATTGTTTTCCTTACCCTCTTTATTTTGTTCCCGTATTTTTGATTTGCACTCTGTTTCTGTTTGTTCTTTTTCTTTTCTTTTCTTTTTTTCAATGTCATAATTATTGGTGGCCATTTCTTTTGTTCTAATGTACCAAATGTACACTCACCATCTTTTTTTGGGGCCCTCCCTCTTGTAACTGTTGAATTGTAGAACACCAAATGCTGGTTTGATTTTGGGTGATGCACATTTTTTTATTCATATTTGCAGAGATGGAACATATAAATTTTGTGTATGGATCAGATATCATTTTGGGGCTCTGTTTGAAATTTGAGAGGTGGAAACACCTTTGGATCTTCTGTTTTTGAATATGTGGTTTGTTCTTTAATTCAGCTGAGAGAGAGAGCAGTCCCCTAAGTAATCCTGATAAAGAGAGAGAATTGTTATCTGATTGTATTTTTGGGCATGTGAAGGTTATGGGTATATGGAGAGAAGGAAATGTTATTTGGCATTGTATTTTTGGGTATGTGAAGGTACTCCTATGGGTATGTAGCGACCTCGCTAAATACCTAATGGAGTTTGATATGAAAATTAGGGGTTTACTGTAAAATCAACCGAAGAGCAATTTTTTTTATAAGGATGAGGTAAAAAAACATTAAAGCATTTTCTTAAGGGAAACATGTATGGCAGTTTGTCAAATGGTGAATGTTAAAGTTAGTATACAGGCATCTAATCTTGATTAAATAATTTGAATTTAATCTTGATCAAATAATTTGAAGTGAATTATATTTGATTTTCAGTTTTTTATTTTATAAATTGTTTTTGACGAATCTTGAGGTGTGCCCATCTTATAGGGGTGCAGCTAATAAAAATAAAAAAAAATATTTTAGTAAAAACAGATGACCAAAAGAGCCTTGGAAATTTCTAGGTATTTTGGACATTTTGTATTATAAAAAATCTTTTCATTTTTATTAGGTCCACCACTATAGGAAGTGGGCACACTGAAATTTTTTTGTCAAAATGATCTATAGAAAAAATTTTAAAATAAAGCAGGGCCCAACCCTCTATTTATATATGGTATTGTTGCCGGGGAAAATGGATAAAATCATTTCTTAGTTATCGGTATGGGTAACAAATTGCGATGGAACTTGTATAGGGTATTTACTCCAACTGGACTCTATAAAGTGAGCTTTTTCCTGCCATTTTAGGGTTCAAAACTAGGTATGTTAGCCCTAACCCTAATTCGCCATATTAAATATTACCCTTCAACCTTAAAAACCTTAACCGTAATTCAAGAAAACTACAAGATTCCTTCCAACCTAAAAAACCTTAACCTTACTCTTAAAACAGCTAAGAGCGATACACGAAAAGTCTTAAGATTAAATAGGCAAATACGATGAAATGCATGAAAACTCCATGATATGGATCTTGTTTTTTTTTTTTTATTCTTTCTCTTGTTCTTATTAAATTCATAGCACATGATCGTTGTCCAATAAAAATTAAATCGAGTAGAGGGACTCTATATAGAATCCAACTACGGCAATTGTAAGATTCTTGTATTATTCTATATGCTGTGTGGTCGGTCTACTCCTAATATGCTAGGTGGTCGGTCTCCAATGTATCCCATCTATTTAAAATGGTCTCCCATTATATTTTCAGTAGAACCAAACCATCATTCTTTTCTTAAAATTTAGAAATTATCCTATATAAATAATTAAAATAAATATTTTATGAAAAAAATTAATTAAAATTTTATGGAATTTACTTGAATAAACCGTCATTAGGTAATCATACATAAATAAACATTTTTCTTCTTGAAACATTACTATGGTTCTTACCTCTTGAAACATTGTTATGGTTCTTACCATTAGTATGGTTCTTACCTCTTACCTCGTGCAACGTTACTAGAACCTCTTGAAATATTACTATGTTATTGCTCTAGATGGAAAGACAGCTTGAAGTGGTTCCTTAGGAAATTTTGGGTGATTTTTCTTTTTAGTGGAAGAGAATCTCGATTCGATAAGGAGTAGTTTCCACAAAAAATTTGGGTGGTTTTTCTTTTTAATGAAAGAGAGTCTCGATTCCTCTCAAAGCGAATAGAGATGCCCATTCCTGGACACGCAAAACTATGATGTAAGTTACGAATTATTGTTTCTGCATTTAAGAGGGCTATCAAATCCTAACGATACAAGTAAAGTTGCCGTCTACTTTAATATCCCAATATAGCTCTATATAGCCTAAAACCTTATGTATTATTCATCATTCTAAAAATATAAGCTACATCGCTTCTTCAATCTTTCACCCCCTCCAGTGATATAGGCTGAGTGAAAATATAAGCTGAATGAGGTTTTTTTAGTGTTTCACCCCTCGATGTTTAACCTCCTCCCATGTTGAGGTAGAGTCATTTAATTATGAATTTTTGGGTCCAATTATATACGAATGAGTGACAGCTGAGTTCTCATGCTTTGGCAGTTTCACTAATACCGGCCTCCCATCATTCATTTGCTGCATGTGAATTGTTCATTTACACCCCAATCATGGGGTACGTGTAATACCCATGTTTTTGGCCCCTCATTCTTCACTTGAATCGAGGGATTTAAAAATTATTTATTCAGATTAAGAATCAGCGATCCAGATCAAAATTAGTGTGAGGGTAAATTTGATTCTCGTAAGAAATAGGGAATCTATTTGATTTAGAGAGAATTATCTACATTTATAAAAAAAATTAGGCGGTCTGATAGAGATCAGACATTACTGAGATATGGATCCAATTTCCATGCAAATTACTTGTAATAGTTTTATGTTATTAAGCCAGGAGAATGGCTAGTTTGCGTTGGCCCACTAAGGATCTGGTTCTGGTCAATATGGACCAATATTTTAGAACTCAGTGATCACTGATCTAGACCGCTGATTTAGATGGAAATTGGTTGAGATCGAACCGGTTTTGGGATGGAATGAATCCCCTTCTAGTTCCCCCCTAAAACCCCCCTTTTTTTTTATTATATACTTTTTTAGGCCCCTTTAAATCCCCACACCAAACCGTATTCTAATTTTCATTTTATTTTATTTATTGTATAATATTTGTTAGATCATCAATTATGAGTGATCCAAACTTGATGAGAATCATTGATCCAACGATCCAATATGGATATATATGTAGGTGAACAATCTACGCCACAGATCTAGATTTTAAAACACACCAATATGTACTTTTTGGACATGCTTCCATCTACTGCAACTTACGAGGATGAGGTCCACCTAAGGAACCCATTAAAAAGAAATTTTGGGCGCACTTATTCACCAATTAGCGACCGCCATTTACCTAGGGCATCCTACCATTTAATGCCACGTGTACATGGGTCCCATATTAATGAAGTAGAGCAGGCTAAAGCCACCTTCTCAGTCCTTGTGAGGAAACCCATTTTGAAGTCTTTTTATTTTTTTTTTGAGAAACAAAGCCATTTTTTAGTCTTTTATTTATTTTTAAGTACCCTTCAACTATGCACCCTCGGGAGCACATATCCTATGCTCGCTTGCTCCCTTGGGCGGAAGAGCTACTTGCGGAAATTTATTCAAATGGAAATTTTGGGATCCATCTGGAAACCACTATATGATTGCTTCCAAAGAAAAAAAAATTGGATTTTAAGTTTTTCAACACTTAGAGTCATATAGTTTTTATTCAAGGTTGGGACATTATTTTTTGGTAAATTGCTTTGTGGGGGCTGCCTAGCCCGCACAGGATCCCAACCATCCAACTTGGTTGGACGGTGGAGATTGCGTGGACACATTGCAATAAAAAACCATGACCTTGTTTTGGTAATCCTTTTACTTAGATAAATATCTGGATTGCAGATGTTGCATCCAAACGTTAAGAGTACTAAAAATATTACTGGATTAGGTTTCACTTAAAGGAGTAAGTGTACAATATGCTCCTATAAAACTGCATAGACATCCGACCTATAGAATCCTAATTGATTGTTTTTTAATAAATACTAATCGGCTAATTCACCCATTAATCAAAGCATGCATGAAGTATAGAAATAAAGTAATTAGGATTTGACATGGAATGGCTACTCTTATAGGTTGGGCAGAGCCACCAATGCATTTGGCATTTTGGATTCAAACCAAAAGTTGGTTAAAAAGTTAAACCTATTCAACTGCTCAAAATAAATGACTAGTTTTGGCCAGTGGAACCAACTAAATAAGTTTGGATAATTTTAGTTGGGGAAAGCATTCTATGTTTCCCCTATAACATAGAAGTTCTATCCTCCCTCTACCATCCAGCCGTTCATTTTTTATCAAGAGAGCCACACACCATTTGATCTTAGATCCGACATTTCAAAGTATTTTATTTTTAGTTTTTTTTAATACAATTTTTCCGAATATGAAATTTGGTATGTGCCATCTCCTCATTAGGGCGCACCTATAAAAAATATTAACAATATTTTTTCGATAAAAATATAGTGACCAAAATACCCCTTTAAACTTTAAGGGGTATTTTGATCATTTTATTTTATTGAAAATATTTTTTTATATGTTTTTCGTTAGTGCGAGTTTAATAGAGGAATGGACATCCAAATTTTGGTGTAAAAATAGTTTATAAAAAAAAAATTAAAAATAAAATAAGTTAGAGACGTGACATTGTGATTGGGGCAATCTTAACCCTCCATTAAAAAACAAATGGTTGAATAAAAAGGATGATAGAACTTCTATGTTGTCGGGAAA
Source organism: Amborella trichopoda (assembly GCF_054954075.1). Taxonomy (NCBI): domain Eukaryota; kingdom Viridiplantae; phylum Streptophyta; class Magnoliopsida; order Amborellales; family Amborellaceae; genus Amborella; species Amborella trichopoda. The sequence goes on along the minus strand of NC_142340.1, from coordinate 44,846,020 downwards.
ACATAGAAAGCATTCTCTTTTAGTTGTAGTACTTTACTATTTGTATTTACTTTTAATTTTTTAAGTACATCTTGAAAGACGCTACTGCTTATTTTGGCAGCTTTGTCGGACCAAACCCTTCACTTGTTTGCTAACCAAACTGCTTCTAAAAATACTAATCTAGATCTAGCCTTGGGTAAACCGGTATCTTAAAATGGGTGTGGTTTATATAATAATACTGAATCCCTGTAACACGCACCTTCAAATAGTGTCAAAAGGTGTTTAAATACAATTTTTTTTTATGATGGCCTGAAAATCTCTAATAATAAACTGAGTAATGATCCTATAAGATCATCCTATATTTATGTGTGTAGGACCCCAAATGATCACTATTAAATTTGACACAGATTTTTAGAAAGTTATCGTATGGGTGTGGGACTTGACTTTTCTAAAGATCTGTACCAAATTTAGTAGTGATCTTTTGAAGTCCTACACACATGAGTATGGGAGGTTCTCACAATATTTTCCTGGTAAAATTAAAGCTTTAAAAATAATGTAGATCGAGCAGATTTATAAACACTAAAAATCTTGAAAATTGACGATTTAGAAACAAAAGGAATATTTTGAAGACTTGAAATCCATTTTTTCTTATGTCCATATATCTTAAGGTCGAGATGATCGATTTGAGGATTTTTGGACATCAAAACAACCTCTTCTAATGATTTTTTGATGTATGCTTTAATTTGATTGTTGAGAGCCTCACCCTTATATAAATATGATACAAATAGAGAATCGTCCGATCTAGTTTGGGAATTGCTAGGACCGGTCTGGTTTCGACTAAGTATCAGTCTCCAATAAACCCCCCTTATTTTATTTTCTTTTTTTCATTTTTTTTTTTTTTTCTTCTAGGTGATTCTTGTGTTTAACACCCCCAGTTACTTCTCTCATTTTATGCTTTTGGTTCTTCAAATTTCTACTATAATATTTTCAGAATTTGTATCTTTTAAAATTAAAGTACCGTTTGAGTTATTTGGGACCCATGTTTACACTATGCAGAATCGAATCCTATTCACTAGTCTGGACCGAATTTTTGGGTGGCTAATTTGGCCAACCAAGCAAATTCTAAAAAGTGTGGTTTGTATAAAGTTGAGGCTCTAAACAATCAAGGTAGAGCGCACGTTTAAATAGTACTGAAATATGTTGTTTTAATATTAAAAATCTTTATGATGTCCTGAAAATTTATTTTTATCTCTAATAATAAAATTTAATGTACAAAAATAGTGTAGTTCGAGCATATCTATGAACACTTGAAAGTCTTGAAAATTGATGGTCTAGGTAATACATATCAAGATGCACTATTGTCAATACTTGAAACTTTTTTGCTTCTCATGTTTATACATCTTGAGGTTGAGATGATCGAATTGAGAACTTTTAGCATCGAAATGCCATTTTTTTATGAAATTTTTATGTGAGTTTTAATTTGATAGTTTAGAGCCTCATAATTATATGGACTTTTTCCAATTCTAAAATGCTAAATTAAAACAATTTATTTAGTTAGTGATTCCAACGGAGACGGGTGGGTGACCGGTTGGAGCCATTGGTACAAGTCTTTAAGGCTGCCCATGATCCACGAACAATGTCATTGATCAAGCTCAAACTTCTAAAAAAAAAAAATTCGACCTTTGTGATACATCTAGGCTATCAAATTTCACATCGAATAGTTATAAATAAGAGAAATAATCCTATAAGACCCTCTTCCACGCATATGTGTAGGACCTCAAAAGATCATCATTAAATTAAACACAGATCTATAGAAAAGTCAAGTCTCATACCTATGTAGATAAATTTTCTAAAGATTCGTATTAATTTTAATGGTAACCTTGTGGGTTCCTACATAAATGAGTGAAAGGAGATCCTACAGGATCATTATCCTATAAATAATTGAGACCCTGAACACGTATCAAAAGTGAAGGGTAATTAGATAAATGCCTTTTTTTCTTTTTTTTTTCGTATTCCAAGCCCCTGTTCTCCTCTTTCATGGACATAGAGAGTCCACGTGTGACAAGCGATAGCGTCTATCAAAACCCAGATTGACGGTTTAGATTTCCCCTTGCATTCTTAGAGGACCGACTATCGCATGGAGTCCTTTCGACAGGTAAAGGGAGGGAGAGCTTAGATACTCAAGATAGAGAAAGCGTTTTGATGATTAAGGATATATATATATATATATATATATATATATATATATATATATGGAAAGATAGAAGGAGCCTTTTGATACTAAGGATTTGCAGAGAGAGAAAGAGAAGAGGTTAATTTTTGACCAAAAAATAAAGAATAAATGGGGTGTGGTGTTGTAGCGGCAAGATTTGTGTTCAGTATATTGGGGCTAATCATGTTGGGGGCTCTTATCTATACGATCATCACCGATGGCACTCCTTTCAGAAAGGCACTTTTCACTCCGTCAGTTCTCTCTCTCCTTTTTTTCCTTTTTTTTTGTTCTTTCTCCCCAATTCATTCTCTCTCCCCATTTTTTGGTCTCTCTCTTCAATTTATCTCTCAATTTCTGTTTGAATCTCTCTCTCTCTCTATTTCTGTTTTAATTTCTCTCCTCTCTTAATATCTATCTTTCTGATGATTTTCAAGTATAGTTTGAAATTTTGAATATTATTTGGAAATTGGAATTGATTTGTTTTTTCTGTTTTTTTTCAGGTGGATGGTTACTACCTTAGTTGATTTCTATGTGAATGTTGCAGCCATTTCGGTATGTATTTCCTCATTATTATCACTTATAAGTTAGAATCTTTGATATTTTTTTTGTTACAATTTGTAATAAATGTTTGTTAAATTGAAGAGAGAAAAAGCAATTTTTTTATCTTCTTTTGAAATTTGTGGAAGTGTAGATATTCACTATTTAGCATTTCAATTGTTCTCTTTGTCCTGCTTTGAGAAAGCTAGGTCAAAATTTGGTGGAGGCATAATTTCTGTTTACATACTATATGGAACATAGTTATTCGAAAATATGACATTAGTCGATCCCAATTAATTGGAAAAAGGTTTTCACAAAAATGATGATAGTGTTGAAAAACCCCATTATTGTTTTAGGGCGAGGTTTATATAAGGTACCTACGTTAAGTAAGATGGTCTAAAATTTCAACCGTGCTTATAAAATTGAGCAATGATCCAATGCAATGGTTGTATCATAATATAATGGAATGACACTTCTAGAAAACTATGTTTGAGATATTTGTATGACCTCAAATTTGGCACACACACTCTCTTCATTTCAATAATCAATCTCTCCAGAAAAAAAAAAATTCAATTTGAATCCTAGTCAAAATGAGTCCCCTCCGAAAACAAATATGGACTATTCATTTTGTGAATTTCAAGATCTTAGCTTTTATAAACTTAAAATCAATTTTTTCTTTTTTAACATTGTTCATCTAATGATAATAAAGCCATCTAAAAAAATTGGAAATGAAAAAATCCTTCTGGGGCCATCTCTGAACGGCCTATGTTAATTGAGCTAAAAACATACTTTTTAGATTGTGTTTTCAATTTTTTTTTTTTGTTGTGATTCTTCATTAGAATGAAAAGATTGTATATTTCGAAATTTGGATCATATAAATGGTCATAAGATGGTTTTTTAGACTCGTTGCATCATATTACTATACAACGGTTGTATGAAATCATTGCCCTATAAAATTTAAAATTTTGAAAACTATACAATCTAGTAGATTTATAAACACTTTGAAAATTTTGAAAATAGATAGTCCATATAACTTTTTACAAGATGCATTATTTTTAGCACTCGAAATTCTTTTTTTTTTTTTTGACCAGTCCAAATTATCAATTAGAAGGTTTTCCAACTTTGGATCACTCACTACTGGATTTCTGAGAAACACATACTTCTATAACATAAGATTGCTGAGAGAGAGAGAATTTGTATTTTCTCTTAGCTTATATTATGCATTGCTTCTAAGAATGTGAAACCAAGTGATTGAGTTTATGATTATTTATATTTTATTTATGAAAATTTGCTTCCATTATAGGTTCTTTATTGTCAAATTGACCAAATCAAAGCATCTCTCATAGTCCTTTTGTCTTCCAGGCTTGGGTTATCTACAAGGAAGCATCTTGGTTCAGTTCATTGATTTTGATAATTCTTTTGATATGTTTTGGCAGGTAACTGTTGAACTCGCGTATTTACATGTCGTGCATATGGTTGTCTTGCGGGACTAAGGGTGCCAATGGGCTGCGGGCCGGGCAGAACCAGGCCACTACTGGCCCTAGTCCGGCCTTCCAGCCAAGTTTTATGGGCCAAACACTAATTTTTAAGAGCCAGGCCCACTGCCAGACCAAATTGTACATTTGGTCTTGCAGCTGAACCATCTATTTAGGGTAATCTTGTCTCCTGAAATTTTTTTCAGATTATCCTTGATGCATCCCAATATCTATGTGAAAAAAATGAGAAAAAGGAAGCAGGACCAAACTGTATATTTGGTCCATAGCTAAATTATCTGTTTAGGGGACCATATGTCAAATAGCATTTATTCAAATCATCTGATGCGTTCTAAGATCTATTGTTTTTTTCATAAAAAGGAAAGAATTTGAGCTCAAAATTCCCAACATCTAAGGTGCATCAATATGAATAGTCCATATTCAGTTATAAAGAGAATTTTGATTCCAAATCAGTATTTCTTTCGATTGATCTTACAATGAGATAAAAGCATTTTGCCAGTTTGGGGTCCATAATCCCACAAATTACAGGACGAAATTTACGTGTGGATGCCAGACCACCAATTTTTTTAAAGGTTAAAGTGCATAGTTAGATCTAGGTGTCAAGAACTTAAAATCCTTTTTTTCTTTTGTGATACTCATTTGATGATTCTAAAGTGTGTAACAATATTTTGGACTGCCAAAATCCTATCAACTAGGACTTTTGCCTGAGGTACTGAGTATATAGTGTATTCCTATATAGGAGTACATTATACATGCTCTTGATTAATATATTGGTTCCACAACCATTAGTTCTGGAACTAAGTAGGGATCATGTTCATTTTACTATATTGATTTGGTAATATATGCAATAAGAACATTTGTTTTTGATATAAGAATGTCACAATCATTATTGACTGTGAGATGTGAAATCGAGTGATTGGGGACGTGTCATTGAGTAGGTGCAAACAGCAAAATAAAATTTCTCGAATGTTCTAACACAATTTAATCTGTAAGATTTCATGTCCAATGGCTAAGAGCAGTTATGATCTACTTGTACTGAAAACGAATGGTCTTATATAGAATACAACCATGATTGATATTGTGTATTTGTACCTCTAATGAAATTGAAATATATATTTGCAGCATTACAACATGTACATACATTGTAGTCCAGCTGTTCAAGCTTTCTTCAGATGACCCTTTATACCTCGTGTTACTGAATTCACAAGATAGGTAAGCATTCTTAAATAAATAGGCTTGTGGGATTTCAGAATTTTAAACTTATTATTATTATTATTATTAGCAAAATTTGTCAAATTACGCCTGATTAACATTTACCCATATGCTTTGATTTGATTTCGAAATTCTTATCAAAATACACATGATTTTGAGTTGGAATAGTAGAAAATGTGTAAAATATTAGATAGTTAAAAAATAAATTATATTTTGATAAATTTCGGTTATCACCACCTACCACTTCTATTATTATTATTGTTTTTGTAGTTGTTTTTACACCATTTGCTAATTGAATTTCTGGCTGAAGCTATATCAGGGTTTCTTCTGTAGCAGGAAGAAAATGTGAATCCTTTTAACACCAGTTCGCTGTGGGAGCAAATATGTATATGATTAAATACTACCCGAATGAAGACTAATTTCTCAGTTCTAATGCTGTTTCTCAGATTTAATGGATATTAAAGGTGGTGTTTGTATTAATGATTGTTATTATTATTGTTGCCTTTGTTGTGGCACAAAAAAAATAATAATTAAGAAAATAATATTAAGTGATTAACTTAACCACTGGTCTAGCTAGCAGTCCAACCAACCAAACCGGCTGGTCCATTGAGGCTTAGGGAAAAGTTTATCTAGAGCCAAGGCTCTAAACAATCAAATTAAAACCCACCTCAAAAAGTTTATTAGAAGAGGTTGTTTTGATACTTAAATATCCTTAAATCGATCATCTCGACATCAAGATGCATGGCCGTGGAGAAAAAAATAGATTTCAAGTTTTGAAAATAGTGCATCTTGTAATGCATTTTTGAAAAGCTTATTAGAAGAGGTTGTTTGATGCTTAAATATCTTCAAATTGATCATCTCGACATCAAGATTCATGGCCATGAGAAAAAAATGGATTTCAAGTTTTGAAAATAGTGTCTTGTAATGTATTTTTGGAACGTCAATTTTCAAGTTCTCATAGATATGTTCGGTCTACACAATTTTTAAGCTTTAAATTTTATAAATGAGGATAAAAATATATTTAAAGGTTATCATAAAGACTTCCAGTATTAAAATCACATTTCTCAACATTATTTGAAAGTGCACTCTACTTTGATTGTTTAGAGCCTCGGCTCTATACAAACCGCACCTTGGGGCTTAATAATATTAAAATTAAGTGTATCACACACATAAAGCACATTATAAGGATATGCTCAATGCAGCTAAGGGTGAGGCTTGTATAGTTTATATCAGTCTGATCAAGATTGGACCGGATGAGGGGTTTGGTTGAAGGGTTTGGTTCTATCAAAACTAGTCTGATTATGAGTCAAATTGGTTTAATTGGATTTTGAAATTATTAAGAAATATGATGCATAATTATATTAAAATATGTTTATATGAGGGAAAAAGTTGCAAACAAATAATTGAAGCAGTTGAATCTGGCGGGTCAAATCCGTCAAAGCTACTCAAACACCGGTTTTGATTGAATTTTTATCAAACTCAATTTTTACTCTAAATTAAACAAGTTATGGTACTAACAGGCGGTCTGGTCAGGGCCCGGTTCGATCTCGTCTTGACAACTATGGTTTATATGAATGAGATGGCTAGTTTATCGTGGTAGTATGTGAGATGGATCACGTAGGATTTAGATGAATCTTAATTTCGTGAACAAACTTATATTTGTGGTTTTCTTTGATTTTCACTAGTCATATATAAATTCAATTATGAATATGGATCTAGGATGAAATTTGGGATTTGAGTCTAATTGGAATTAAAGATGAAAATACGGATATTTTGGTCGATCTTGCTTGAGACCATAGAAGAGTTTACCGCGCCAAGGTTCTATAATCTTTGAAGGTAATATTCCCAAGATTATAGCTCAAAAACTTGTTTTACCTGATTGTACAGTATTTTGAAGGTTCGGTGAATACCATACGAGGGAACAATGTATACACTAAGTCCCTCACCCAGTATTATCTTTCCTTTTATTTTTTATTTTTTATTTGGCGAATCAAAGATGTAGAACTGCTAATCCCTAGATCTGCATAATCCGTGGAGTATTTTCTTGAAGAGTGCGTATACTATGCCCCTGCAAGAGCATACTATGGATATACTCTCTAAGTCAAAAGTCCTTTAGAGATCTTTTTCAGTTTAAAATTTTGGGAACCACTTAGATGATTATTTTTAAAAGAAAAATTTTGAATTATCAGTTTTTTAGACTGTGCTCTCGCCCTTCAAAATTTTGAATATTGAATGTCAATTTTCAAAATAGTGTGTGTAGCGCTCTTTGGCAAAACATGGTTTTGCTGATTTGAAATTTTGAAATCCACTAAAGTATTACTAGATGATTATTTCAGGGAAAAAAACAAATAGATTTTACGTTCGTTAACACTTAGGGCACGTTTGGAACAAGTGAAATATTTATGCAAAACTATTTTTCACATGAAAAAACTCTCTCGTGTGATTAAGTATAGGAGTTTTTTTGACATCAGGAAGTCCTAATATATTTTTTCATACTAATTTTCAGCCAATTATTATGTAAAAATTCAAACACAAAATTAGATGATAGAGTTTTTTCACATGAAAATACTTTTACATATGCATTAAAAGTAATTTCAGGTGTACCAAATGCGCCTTAGTTCTTGCCCTCATGTTCAATCTTAGGATGTTAATGTTTTCAAACACAAAAAATGTGTTTTTTGAATTTTTTGTCTTTGATGCGGGTTGCTAGGCTCAAAAGGTTAAATCCCCGAAATTAGGGGTCTGAAAAATACTCCTAGCTAAAGCTTACTTGAATGAAAATGGACAGTATGCTTCTACGGGAGTAGCATATCTTTTAATTTTTAAAAAAGGTGTCACTCTAATCACATGGATGCGATCATCAAAACAGTAGATCGTCCGATTCATGTAGTTTTATTCAGAGATTATCTATAAAAATACCATTTATCTACAACTATTCTCATTCATGTTATATTTGATGGTTTGGGGTGAGTTACGAAATGTGAAAGTTTGTTTTTGAAACTTTGTGTCTATTAAATGAAACTTTTGCAACCGACCATTTTAAAATTCAAAGAGCAAGAACGATTATGACATCCTTTATAAAATGTGTATGAACATTTCTTTTGTTTTTAGGTTGTTGAGGTGACTACATCCCAAGTTTTGGGTCATAAAATTACTTATAGAAATTTGCTATAAAAATAAAATGTAGAACATGCCCTCATTGCTTATATAATCTATTTAAGTGCTTTTCTAAATTTTAGTATCCCTTTTTTTCTTTTTTCTTTTTATAAATGTTGGCATTTGAATGGTATAATTAGAATTTATGAAGGAGATCTTGTTTGCAACAACAAGTGGTCGAGGAGGCGTGCTTTGAGTGCCCATTTGTTTGAGACATACATATCACTCCAAGTACACTGATAAGAACATTCATATATAGAAAAAGTTTATATAAGGTTGCAACTTTAAAATGTAGAACTACGGATGCACTTCAAAAATCCATCGGAAAAGGTTATCTTAATGTTGTAAAACCCTGTGGTTGATCATCTCGATATCGAGATGTATGACTATGAAAAATAAAAAGATTTTGAGTCTAAAAAATAATGCATCTTACAACATATTATCTGCACCGTCCACTTTCAAAATTTTTATATGTTTATAGATCTACTTGATTTTAACTATTTTTTAAATTTAAAATTTTATAATTAGATATAAAAATATATTTTGAGATAATCCTAATAACATTTTACATCAAAATTATATATTATGATAAAATTTGAAGGTTCACTTTAGTTGGATTGTTTAATGTTGCAACCTTATGGAAACCACACCCTTCATATGTATAAGAACTACATTCCAAGGGACTCTGGTTGGGACCAATGCTTTCTTGGAATTGGTTCGGTCCCCGTCAATTTTTTGTCCGGATCGGTGATTTCTAACACGGATCAACTGGTTTTAAAATACTACTCAAACCCATATGGGGTATAATTACTCATATTCAATATTTGTTTATATCAATTATAGAGTGGAAACTAATGCGTTGCATCTCACTTTTATAGTCAAACACATTTTTAGGAAGATTATGTATTCCCTTGGACCATACTTTTTAGGAATGGTTCTCCTCAATACTTTTTAAACCACGCAACCAACTCAATTACTATTTATTGTGTAGTCAAACCAAGGAAAAAAATATTTTGATTTGGATGAAAATAACCCCCATGTACAACCCCACATTTCTCTGTCTAAAAACTTGAAATTTGAAATTTTAGAGAGAAAAACTATTTTAAATTTCTAGAGAGAAATTATCTAATTTCAATTTTACATAGAAAAATAATCTCCAAATTTTGAGACATAAACTATCTCAAATTTCAAGCATTTTTGGAGCGAAACTATCTCAAAAAATTTAAAAAGAAATTATTCCTATTTTTAATAGAGAATAATAGGTTTATATATGGGGCATTTTTGTCCAAAACAAAGCTATTTTCTTCCTTAGGGGTGGCTACAAAAATCATAGTTGTGTAGTAAAAAAAAACCTATTTTTTATAGAGAATAATAGGTTTATATATGGGGCACTTTGTCCAAAACAAAGCTATTTTCTTCCTTAGGGGTGGCTACAAAAATCATAGTTGTGTAGTAAAAAAAAGGTGTGGTTTGTATATTGCCGAGGCTCTAAACAATAAAAGTAAAGCATACCTTCAAATAGTATAGAAAAATGTGGTTCGATATTAGAAATCTCTGTGATAGCCTTAAAATATATTTTCATCTTTAATTATAAAATTTAAAGCTTTAAAAATGGAATATATTTTCATCTTTAATTATAAAATTTAAAGCTTCAAAAATGGTGTAGATCGAGCAAATTTATGAAAACTTGAAAATCTTGAAAATCTTGAAAATTGACGGTCCAAAAATGCGTTACACGATGAAATATTTCCAAAACTTGAAATCCGTTTTTTTCTCATGTCCATGCATCTTAATGTCAAGATGATCAATTTGACGATATTCGAGCATCAAAACAACCTCTTTTAGTGAAAATTTCCAGGTGAGCTCTAATTTGATTGTTTAGAGTCTCGGCTCTATAAAAACTTTTTCCTTTAAAAAATATGGCGAAGACTACACCTAGAAAGTATGGTCAGGGGGTATACATAGTCCCCCCTAATTATTCTAACGAACATGTATTCAAGTCCACCGGTCATAAAAGTAAAAATACATAATATCGTACTTGGGTAGTATTGTACAATATAAATTCAAAGCATAATTACAAGATCAGACCGTTGAATCGGTAAGGGATTTGATCTTCGATCAATAGTCGAACCGGTTAGACCACATGTATATTTGTGTGTGCACGTGCGCATTGTCCATCCTCATTAAAGGAGGCCGATATGAGATTAACAAAGCGGCTAATCTCCATCTGTTAGTGAGAACGAGCGGTAGATCAACGGTATACAATGAATATATGATAAGTATACAAACTTTTCCGATCATAATTCACGGGTGCTAGGGCCAACATGTAGTAAAAGGAAGAGTTGTACTTGTCTCTACACATCTTTTGGATGCATTTTGAAAACTAACAGAAATGAAATTTTGATTGAAAAATTTGGACTGCATAACGACACAAATTAATATTTGTCATTGTCAAATTATAATTATCATGTGAAATTATTGTCGACTTACTCGTAACCATCTCATAAAAAAATGAATGACTAAGTCTCCAACCATATAAATTTTAACGTGTGGAGACATTTGAAAAGCTCTACCAGTGGATACAATTATCATTTACCTTTTCGATGCAAAGCAATTTGAATCATTGTTGGAAAAACCAAGTGGTCTAACCGCTAATTGCCCGGTTAGATTGGCCGGTTTCAATTTTGAGCGGTTTTGGTGATAGACTGATATTTTTTTAAAAAAAATATTAAAATTTTTTTATATGAATTCCTAAAAATAAGGAATTTAGTTTGAAATGTATTTTTTAATGTCTTACATTATCGTAAATATTAAAAATTATTTTGGTCATTAATACTCACTTTAATTCAAAAATGGTTTCCTTGAAATCTATTTTTTTCATCAATTTTCAACTTTATTTAAATGTATTTGGTTTTAATGATTCTTTATATGCTTTTCATATTTTAGTAGATTTTTTTTTTTTTATCTTTTTTTTATTTTTTTAACAATTTCTTGACCGCTTGGGACTTGCCTGATTAGAATGGCTGAATCTACCGGCTAAACCGCTTCCAAGCTCATGTCCAGTTAACCGTTCCGATTCAATTTTACGAACACTGATTTGAATGGCATGCATAGCCTTTTAAGACATTATTAGGGGGGACATAGTCATTGCAAAAGTATGCTATGATTCTCATAGTCCAATAAAATTAGGGATTGTATACTATGAGGTCATTTAATTTTAGTACGAGGAGGTCACGATCACTTTTAGCCAGTGGATGTGAAATCCAGTAGACTGAAGTATATCGCAACATTCAAGAAATTTTATTTGGACTTTGTGTTCAATCAATCCCATCCTCAACCACTTGATTTCATATCCACTAACGACGGAGACCTCCTTATATCAAAAGCAAATGAACTCTCGTGGCAAAAAATTTGTCCCCTCATTTATTAAATGAATCGAGGGGTTGTATTCTACAATATCATTTACTTTGGTACAAGGAAGTGACAATTACGCAGCCATCAAATGTGAGATTTGACACCTTGGAGTGTGTTACAAAGTTCGACAAATAATTTTGTTTGGACATTGAACTCGATCGACAGACATCTCTACTAGCCCAATCTTACATTTAACGCTCAGTAATGATTGTGACCTCCTTGTATCAAAGGTAAATAATGTCATTAAAAGCTTGCCTTTTCTATAAATCAAATGATGGATGCTAATGAAAAGAATGGGACCATCCACTTGGGTGACATGGTCATATAAATATACTATCTCATCTTCACCGTCCATCTATTGATTGGATGGTGATAACACTAGTTACTTTATCATAATGGACCATAGTATGCTTTCACTCCAACCCCTTGAGTAAAAATCTATTTACGACTATGAGGAACGCACCCAAATTTTAGGATGTAACATCCACTTTTTATTGTGAAAGCGTTTGGTGTGTCGGCCGACAAACACTATTTTTGTGCGGTCTCCTTACAAAATGTACCTCAAATATGTATTTTCAATTCAAAATTTTTGGGTTCGATGATCTCAACCACGATAGTAATCTAATATATATATATATTTTTAAATTCAAAATATATAAATGTTGGCTTTTGAATTTCTTTTCCCCATTTTAACTTTAGCTGGATATAACATTTTTTGACATACATCTTAGAGATGGGCATTAGATAGACAAGGGACCGCACAATAATAAGTGAGTCAGCTGACTCACGAAAACCATGTCCATATTTATTTACCCGTAATGTAAATTTTTTTCATTGGTCCAATATACATACCTCAAGCAAGATTGGACCTCCCCTTGACTGGGGAAGATCTAGTTCAGTCAAAATTGGATTCATTGATGGTCGATTTGGTTTAACCACATTTTAAAAATTTTAAATAATAATTTACAAATATATAATATATTAAAAAGCTGCCATATTTTGTTCAACCAGTTGAAAAATATATAATATAATAGTTTCAAAGCTGACTGCTTAGACCATATAAAATCAATTAAATACTGATTTTAACATGTTTTTTATCGCACTTAATTTTTACTCTAGACAATACCGGCAAAGACACTACTAGTCAATGATCCAACCGGTCGAAGCACTGATTTGGCATGGTCTTGGTAACAATGCCCTAGAAAAATAATATCCTAATGCTAAAATAAAACCCTAATATTGAATTGACATAATTGGTTAGTCAATGTAAGTGTCAAATTTCAGTAAACCAAAAATCAAATTGTTTTATCTTGGAATTACTCCTCTCTTTGTTCTAAAGTGGATCCCACTATTTTGGATTATAAAAATATTTCTGGCACGCCTCTTGTGCTCCAGCGGAGTACCTTTTCTTACTCAAACTTTCAAAGTAAAGAGAAAATTCACAGGGTCAAATTTTACACCGAGAATAGGGAAAAAGTTTATATAGTGTCAATGTACGAGTAAGATGCACCTAAATAAACCTTTAGAGAAGGTTGTTTTTATATTAAAAAATCTTCAAATCAATCGTCATCTCAAAATTTACAAGGTATTTTTAATTCTTAAAATAGTTTATTTTTTAACACATTATCTAAACGGTCTATTATTAAAATTTTCAAATATTTATAAATCTTTCTAATTATTACAATTTTTGAAATTTTACATTTCATACAAAGGCCGGGCAACCATAGATTCTCATTTCATTACAGGGCTTTGACCGAAAAAGACTGTATTTTAAATATAGTTTTGAGGTGCATTTTACTTCAATAATATAAAGTTGACCCTTATACAAACCTCAACCTTATTGCAGATGGAATTATTTTTCCCATATAAGTATTCAAATTTCAACCTAGGCCCAGATACCATAAGTTTTTGGTGGTTGTATTTTTGATTTGTTCAGGTGAAAAATCTAGAGGGAGGGAGGGGGAGACTTCTGGTTCCTGAGTAGCTATGGCTTTTTCTCTGTCTTCATCTTCGACCATCTGCCACGAATTGCGAAAATCTGCCCTTTGTAAGAGAACCCAAACTCCTATTTTGAGACAATCGGTCTCTTTTGGCAATATGAGGAAACCCATCTCCATTAAAGCGAGTTCAGTAACAGGTACGGGTTTTGCTTTTCACTAGAAACATGGGTTTCTTTCCTTTTTGTTTATTGGGTTTAATTTAGTTTTTATCGTTATTTTTCTTTTCTCTGCAATCTTTTTTTGTACAAAATTGATTCTTTTTGTTCGATAGAAAACATGGGTTTTCTTGTTTTTCTGTTGTTTTATTGGCTTATATTTCGATTTTATTTATTTAATTTCCCTGAGTTGTTTTTGTATTCCATCTTTGAAAATATCTGACTCAGAACCAGAGGTTAGTTATCAATTTGTAGAAACAAGTTGAAATAAGATTGAAGGGACTACTTTTTGATAATTAATGAATGATATTTTATTGAGGAATTAAATTTGTTGCGTAAAGAAAATAAAATTAATTTTGCTGCGTCATAGTTATGCTACAATACTGAAATTCTCCTTTGTTTCTTATGATTGTTATTGATTTAACTGTCTTTCTTGATCATTTTGATAATTAATGAATGATATTTTATTAAGGAATTAAATTTGTTGTACCGTATTGAAACTCTTTTAATGGGGAATTCCTTTTCTTTTGTAGAAATGGTTTTAGCAGTGAGAAATCATGTTGCCATCTTGAACCTCTATTTTCCTTTTCTCTTTCCTTGTTATCTATATCTTCAGTCTTTTGTGGAGGAGGTTTTGCCTCCCCTTCCCTTGCAATTGCACCCCTGTTTCTTGAAATTCTAATGGTATCAGTTAGAGAAACGATGGAGCAAAATGCATTCAATCCATTTCTCTAATATAGTATGATTCACTTTCCTCATGCATGTTTTAGTATAGTTTTTTAAATGCTTCTCATTTCCGGAACAATGTCAATTTCAAGTTTCAATACCCTGTTTCCTCACCCATTTTCAGGATTTTACTTTACCATTTCACCTTCTTTTTACCCCCACCTATTTCATCTTCTAGAACCTATATTGTGCATGTTTATTTTTTTGAATGTTATGATCTTCTTTAGGTTGACATTATTTGGTTGAATTCATATACAGAAGTATATGAGGTTCCATTCTTGTTTGCCCTTGTATCCTCTTTGAACAGAGTAGATCTGGTTTTGCCAAAAAAGGTCGAAGCTTTAGCACCTTCACTTTGACCTAGATGCCGGAGCCTAAGTACTCAATCAAATAAGTGTTTCATTGATTGGATACTTGAATTCATGTAAGATGTTATACAGACAATAATACAATGTTATGAGTTGCGTAAGAAACAAAAAAACAAAAAAAGAAATATGCAATGGATTCATGATAGCAATAAGACGGATATTTGGAAATAACTGAGTTGACCTTGTGATGATTTATTAATGAACAGTATATTTATAACATTCAAACTGATTGACGTGGAAGCTACACATAGTTCTAGCAATTTGAGATTTCTCTAAACGAAGTGAATGGTTACTAAGAGGAAAATTAGGAATATTGAAACCAAAAAGAGCAAATTAGTTTCTAATAAATATAGGCTAATTCAAGTGAAATGCAACACAAAAGATGTAGTAGAACATGTATTCTACTTGGAAATCTAGTAGCTGTAGTTCTCAGAGCTCTATAGCTTGCAAAATTACATATTATATGACTCTTTTTAGAAAACTGCTTCAGTTAGGATACAAAGAACATATGATGGACTCTACGGAAATATCTGCATTTATTCTTTCATCAACATGTGAAGTCACTAACCGTGGATAAGTACTCGTGCCCCTAGAAACCAAGTCTATCAATAATTTGCTGATGTCCCAGATCCACTTAGCTAGCCTCTATGATCACAAGTTTCTTCCTTAAATAATATATCCTACACCCTAGATAACATTGGGAGACATGAGCTTTAGATTCTTCTTCTTCTTTTTGTTGGGGGGTGGGGTTGGGATAAGTTTGGGTAGGTTAGCTTCCTTTTGCTTTAGAATGAACATCAAAGGTTTGAGCCCTTAACATCCTCATTAGAGCCCACTGTCAAAGAAAGAAATGAACACTATAATATATTGCGCAGAGGAGGAGGAGTTCAATTGTATTTCCAAAAAAAAAAACAAGAAGATTGCACGAAAAATTCTGATAGACATTAGTTATGCAGGAAAGTAGGGATTTATTAACCAAGGTTTGTAAAATTTGTTGAAAGGGGCAACCTACACAAAGGAGGCTACTTTATTTGGAGCCTTATGCATGTAATGCCAACCATTTGAAAATCATCATCTGCTTTACATATAGAAGATAGGTACAGAATAACATCGTGTATTGGAATACTGAGTAAATAGCGCCACTTTTGTGGTATACTCCTCCAAATCTTGTTAACCATTCAACAGCTGCTATTGAACCTTACTTTATATATTCTTACACAGAAAAAAACATTTATTTGTATGCTTTGGAGAGAGATTCTAAATAGGTAATGGCTATTAAAAATGACCTTTTATTTTTCAAATATTCAGCTACAACATCTGGTGAGGTCAAGCCTGCAATCTCATTGACTGATAATGCGCTGAAGCATTTGAACAGGATGAGATCTGAGAAAAATGAAGATTTATGTTTAAGAATTGGGGTGAGGCAAGGGGGATGTTCTGGAATGTCTTACACCATGGACTTTGAGAATCGAGCGAATGCGAGGCCTGACGACTCGATAATTGAGTATAATGGATTTACAATTGGTAAGTTCCTTCCTCCTCAATAATTTTCCTTGGGCCTACAGTTTTAAAGCCTAACTATTGGCCCTACCTCTCTCTCTCTCTCTCTCTCTCACGGTGTGCACGCTTACACACTGCCATGCGTGTATTTCCACATTCTTTTCCAGTTATGTGCCCTCAGTTTTTACTATGTGTGTCAATTTCATGTGTCCAATAGAAATGCTCCATTTGATGCATCTTCAACAACATGTGTAACTTTCGGCATGCATGGATGTGCGCCTGTATATTTTAATAAACCTAATCAAACCTTTTTGTCTTCTCTATGCTCTCTCTCTCTCTCTCTCTCTCTCGCAATCTGTGATGCACACAGACACGTACTCAAGTTTTATGTAAGGGCCATAACCCGGTGCTGGTCCCGCCTATGCAAGGTCCTGGGAGGGGTGAGATGGAAACGGTCATAACTTTTGGCTTTTTATGCACAAAGTGGCTGCTCTCAGGACTCGAACCTGCGCTTTTGCGCTGGCTACGCGAGCCTTTTATCATCACACCAAGTGACGGCCCCTTATACTCAAGTGTGTGCATGTAACATATGCTAGTCTCCATAATCTGACCTAGCTAATTAAGAGAGAGCACATAAAACTTGATTATGTGCTCTCTCTTAATTAGCTAGGTCAGAATATGGAGACTAACATATTTTACATACACACACATAATCAAGTTCTATGTGCTCTCTCTCAATTAACTAGGTCAGACATCAGAATATGGAGACTAGCATATGTTATCTGTACTGTTTAATAGTAAGTAAATGCAGGTTTTTAAACAGATTTGTTCCATTCAAGCATCATATGAGGAACATATCATAGATTTGTCCTTTTTCTACCTTATCTTTTTGTTCTTTGACTTTGACAATGGGCAGCTGAAGATTTTCTCTATGCTTGCAAAATAATATATCACCATTGAGCTATCTGTGTTCCCTTTTCTTTACTGATTTTCATATAATTGTACAGACTTTTTTTTTCTTCTTCAGGTTATGTGGTTCCTTTTGATTTTCTTTGTTGTTATTGCTAAGTTGGTTGTTTTCGTAGGAAAGAAAAAGCAATTAAAAACATAAAAAATCAAAATTGATAAAATTCTAAGAATGCTTGTTTTTTGAAGGTTCGAAATATTAAGATTAATATTGCAAGATATTCAAAACCAATGGAAATTTTGTCACCATGTTAATTTGATCTCTTGATGTTTTGGTACAGTTTGTGACCCCAAGAGCCTTCTCTTCCTTTTTGGGATGCAATTGGATTTCAGTGATGCCCTCATAGGTGGAGGTTTCGCATTCAAAAATCCTAATGCCAGTCAGACCTGTGGATGTGGTAAATCTTTTGCTGCTGAAATGTAAATTGAATTCATCATCTATGTACTGATATACATTCTATAGTGATAAGTGTGGATGGTCCATGTATTCTTGTCGCTTTTTTGCTTTAGTCCTGGCTGTCTGTGCGAATCAAAATTATGAAGCAGAAGTAAAATGGCTTTTATATAGCTTCTTGCTGCTGCTATTGATGAAACTTTTGATTAATATGTTGATCATGGATAGTGTAATGTAAAAGGTTAGCATAGAGTCGCGGCTTCGGAAGCCGTGGCTCAAATCTCACCTGAAAAGGTTCTTTTGGTGCCCAAGAAACCTTGAAGTTCATATGTTGACCTCAACAATTATAGATCTGAAAAAAAGAAAAAAGGATTTCAAGCCCTAAAGATAGTGTATATTGTAACATAGTATCCAGACTGTCTATTTTCAAATTGTTCACAAAGATCAGCCCCATTTTTGGAGGTTCAAATATAATAATCAAGGATCAAAATAGATTTTGAGGCCATAATAGGACTTTTCAGCACTGGAACTGTATTTCTTGGTGCGGTTTTGTGATGCAGCTTACTTTCTTTTTGTAAAGCTGTAACCTTACTCGAACGTCACCCTTGAGTGATTATACAGAAGGAATGAAATTGGGTATTGATCCTTGTTGAGGCAGGGCATCATCATCATTATCATTGCCATCATCATCATTATCATCATCATCATCATTATCATCATCACCATCACCGTCACCGTCACCGTCACCATCACAGTCACCGTCACCGTCACCGTCACCGTCACCATCACTTCCATCACCATCAAGAGAATGCCCAAAAGGACATGGATAGAAATAGTGAGAAAATATATGTGATTTTTGGTCTTACTGAGGGTATGGCCCTTGATAGAGATGAATAGAGGAATATGGTTCATGTAGCCGACCTCAAATCATTGGGATAAGGCTTAGATGATGATGATGATAATGACGATGATTGATTGACTTATTGATTGATTGAACCATATTGCATAGTGCAATGTGGCCATATTCCAGCATTAAGGAGTGTCCTAGTCATATTTTTGAGATTTTTCAAGCAGTCAATGTTTGTAAGGGGGTATTTCTGTCTTCCTTTTTTCTTGAGATATTTGAGTCGGCTATTTTTAAAGTATGGATCGATATATGAATGAATTGTTTGGATTCTTTTGAGACTCATGCCTTGAGATATTCCGACCGGTGATTTGGGTGCAATAATCTTTTCAAAACTCAAATGTACCCCTTACATAATGGGAAATGATGATGTTGCCTTAAAACTGATGAATACTGGCTTATTATCCAAATGGTGGTGGCACTTTTGCATAAGATGAAGATGAAGATTTACGGTGCAGGTGAATGATTGAGAGACAATATGGAGTATATATATATATATATATATATATATATATATATATATATATATATATATATATATATATAGATAGGAAAATAGTACGCAACGCCTATAGGCGAAAATGAACAGTGATTTTGTCTACTTCCATCACCGTCCAAAATTCATCGCGCGGTCATGATTGTCCGGTAGTATTTTATTTTTTATTTTTTTTCTACAAATTGGAATGACTTGAAATTTGGAACGTGTATTCATCAAAAATAGGGGAATCTTTGAAAATTATAAAAAATATATTTTACATGAAAACAATTGATCAAAATACCCCTAAAACATTTTGGGGTTATTTTGGTCAATTTATTTTTCTCGGATAATTTTTTTTATATTTTTATTAGATGCGCGTCAATAAGATGTACATATCCTCCAAATTTCAGGTCATTCCAATTTGTAGAAAAACAATGAAAAATAAAACACTACCGGACAATCGTGACCGTGCGATGAAATTGGGACGGTGATGAGGGTAGGCGAAATCACTATTCATTTTCGTTTATAGGCGTTGGAAATTTTTTTCCATATATATATATATGGATGATGCTACTGTTGGTCCAAGGGCTAACAAGAAGATATGAGCCCAAAGGTTCGGATTGAATCTGGGTCGATCTGATGATCATGGATGCTCGATAGTGTTTGAATTTTAAATTTTTTTCTACAAATCCAAATCACTTGAAATTTTAGGTGTGTGTTCATCAAAAATAGGTGAACCTTAGAAAAATATCAAAAAAATATTTTACTTAAAAATAATTGACCAAAATGCCCCTGTAAAGTTTCGCGGGTATTTTGGTCAATTTGGTTTTTGCGAATTATTTTTTTTATATTTTTATTAGGTGCTGCTTGATGAGAAGAACACGTCTAAAATTTCAAATGATTTGGATTTGTAGAAAAACATGCCGTTGGGCTCATATCTTCACGTTAGCTAACAGGAAGATTTTCACATATTGGTGTATGCCTATTAGCCTACTGCTACATATAAGCCCAACGGCTCAGATTGAATCTGGGTCGATTTGATGGACACGACCTTATTTCGTATTTGAATTTTAAGTTTTTTTCTACACATTCAAATCATGTGAAATTTTAGGCGTCTATTCTTTTCATTAACGTGCACCTAATAAAAATATTAAAAAAATAATTCATAAAATATAAATTGACTAAAATACCCATGAAATGCTTTGAGGGTATTTTGGTCAATTTATTTTTTACAAAATATTTTTTTGATATTTTTATTGGATTCTAATATTTTTAAAGAACATATGCCTAAAATTTCAAGTGATTTGGATTTATGTAAAAAAAATTTAAAATTCAAATACGAAATGCAATCATGATCATTGGATCGGCCCAGATTCATTCTGGGCCGTTGTGCCTATATGTAGTTGTAGGCTAGTGGTCTTATGCCAGCATTTTCCTTATATATATATCATAATATATATATTATGATGCTATTATCTTTATTACAAGGAGGTCACAATTGCTACTAGCTATTAGATTTCAAATTAGACAGCTTGAGGTGTGTCACAAAGTTAGAGAATTTTTTTTTTTGACTATTGATCTAGTCAATAATACATTCATAACCACCTGATTTGAAATCTGACAGACAAGAGTGATTGTGACGTCCTTGTGTGTGTATATATATATATCTATAGTCTGGCATATGGAGGGGGATTACGAGTTGCAAACCTGCTTAATAGCATTGTGGACATAGGTAGGGATAGACCACCCTGTTCTGGCATCATAAATGGCTAGGTGGGATGCCTTCATAGTTCCAACTTCCAGGTTTGTTTAGGGCAGTTACTCAGCCAAATGCAGGGATTAGTTATTTGGTCTCAGGGCTTACTTGATAATACCGATTGGGAGATTACTTGCAGGTATAACAGAATCCCAGATACCTTCCTTGCAGAATTCTACCAGTCTCTGAGTGATTCAATGAATGTCTACTGTTGCCTGAGTAGAAGAGATGAAGTTAAATGGGAACCAGTGGCTAAGGAGGACTTTTAGGTAAGATTAGTATATCAGTTACTATTCCACAAAAATTGAGATGATTTGATAAATCATTGAACCTTCCTGTACCTTACAAAATTCAAGCCTTCATTTCACTGTTGTCTATTTGGCAACTGTTGACAGCTGATCAGTTAGGAGGGATAGTCGTAATCAATGTTTCGTATTTGTGTAAAAGGGTTGGGGAGACTGCTTGTCATCTGTTTCTATGATGGGAGTTGATTATAAAACTGAAGTTGGGCAATGCAGTTAAATGTTCCTTTGCCAGCTTCAGCGACATATATGTTCAGAAAATCTAAGCTCCAGCACAGCCCTCTAAACACGCCAGCTTATATGGAAAATCCTTTAGGCTGCACTGTTATGGCAGTTATGGAAGAACCGCAATAGTCATTATGTTTCAAGGTGACTGCCTGCCTGTAGGACAGTTGCAGGGTAGAGAGTTGGCCACTGGCAGATTGGGGGATGGTTGCAGGGTACCAGTGAATGGTTACACAAATATTGAGGTTGGAAAAATGATATATCATAGATGAAATAAAGTGGCTAACTGGTGTCCTCCAGCACAAGAATGGATGAAGATGAATTTCACGGATGTTCCTTGGGGAATCTTGGTGAGCGGGGATTGAGTTGTCTCACAAGCGACAAGAATGCTATAACAATGTTCATTCAGGGGCTGCTGGAGAATGCACTGCTAATGAAACTGAAGTCAAAACAGTATTGTAAGGCCTTAAGTTGATTCAAGACCAAGTTAAAATCAATGGGTCCTGGCCGAGCCTGGTTCCTATAGGGCCAGCCCAGATTGGGCTCGAAGAAAAAAAAAAAAGGAAAAAGAAAAGGGTTGGGCTGAGTCAGGGCCTTGTGTGGCCCTCGCCCAAGCCCTAGTTTTTTAAGGCTGGGCCTCTTGGGCAATTGCCAGCCCAAATTGTGGAGGGGAATTCGATGAACACAAACAGTGAACCAACGGTACAATCATGTGTTGTATAGTGAACAAACGGATGGAGACTAAGATCGATGGTGATAGAGATTTGGGACATATTGGAATCAAAGCAGGTATCGATGGTGATAGACATTTAGGACATATTGGAATCAAAGCAGGTTGAATTCATTCCTGAATGTAGGGAGAGTAATGCTCAAGCTAAAGGAATAGCCAAAGCAGGCGCCTTTCTTGATTCCATGGTTATTAATGGATTTGAAACTCTATGACCAGCTGCAATTTGTCTGAGCGGTCCGAATACCCCATCCTCGTATATGGTTGAAATGAGATCAATAGAAGACCAACATGATAACAATCAAGGAAAAAAGGTTACGATGTTCTGCTTTTTCGGGTCCTTTTCTTTGGCATACAGGTTAAGTGATCATTGGTCTACTATATTTATTTCATGTATATTAAGCGTAGGGACACTTGGTATTCAACATTGACATTTTGGATTTTATTCCTACAATGGATAGGGGCCCTTTTTCCTATTGAACTACTAAAAAGGAAAAAAAAAAGAAAAGAAAGATTCTGGACCAAGTTGAGTTGGTAACAGAAATCAACTGAGTCACATTGAGATTCTATTTGTTATTATTATTTTTTTGAATGTTAACTGAGTAAGAATGAAATCAAGATTTCACAGTGGCACCTCATGACTTGAAAAGCAAGGCCTTGGGTTCGTTCTTTCATTTCGAAACTTAGCAGTTGATTTGTCGAGTTTTAATATTGTGCTGCAGAATAATACCTTATTTTTCGTGGAAGTTAGTTAATATTATTAATTTTGAAGAAATACAATACCCGGGTCTTTAGTCTCTTAGTAGTCTTTATATCAAGTGTTATGAAATTCATTTCAAATCAGCCGAGTCTTCGGGTTTTACTTTTAAAAAAAGCGAAGCTAATCACTCTAAGCAAGGTTTAAAAAACGGTTGGTGATCCGAATCATCTATACGGAAAACTAAGTTGGATCAGTGGGTCGATGATCTGGATTAGAGAATAAGTTGTATTGGCTAGGTTCGTCTTAAAAATAATTTCAAAAAATATTAAAATTTATTAAAAACTCAGTATTTTAGGTTTACAAAAGCAAACGGGGTACTACATTATGGATTTTTATTATTTTACCAAAAAAACGTAATTATGAGAATTCATATGGGGTTTGAGTGTATGTCGATCATCACAATCATTTTATAGTCAAAATGTAGTTTAAATGTATTCAAATATATATATATATATATATATATATATATATATATATATATATATGAGAAATGTTGGTATAGGCCCATTATTAGCCTATAGCTACATAGAATTTTTGTTGATTTGATGGATATGATTTCATTTTGTATTTTAATTTTAATTTTTTTTTTACAAATCCAAATCATGTGAAATTTTAGGTGTCTATTCTTCTAATAAACGTGCATTTAATAAAAATATTAAATATTTTTTTGATATTTTTATTAGATTAAAATATTTTTAAAGAGTACACACCAAAAATTTCAAGTGATTTAGATTTATATAAAAAATAATAATTAAAAGTACGAAATGCAATCGTGATCATTGGATCGGCCCATATTGAATATGGGTCGTTGGGCTTATATGTAACTGTAGGTTAATGGGCATGCACCAGCATTTATATATATATATATATATATATATATATATATATATATATATATATATATATATATATATATATATTTATATATATAAAAGCTTGGATGAGCTTAACGGCCTAGATTGAAACTGAGCCGATCTGACGAATACAGATGTTTGGTAGTGTTTGAATTTCATTTCTTTTCTACGAATCCAAATCATATGAAATTTTAGGTGTGTGTTATTCTCATCAATCTGCATCTAATAAAAATATAAAAAAAATAAATTGTGAAAAATAAATTGACCACAATACCCCCAAAACATTTTGGGGGTATTTTAGTAAATTTATTTCATGTAAAATATTTCTTTGATATTTTTCGAAGATTCACCTATTGATGTACACTCCTTCCAAATTTCAAGTGATTTGGATTTGTAGGAAAACAGTTAAAATTCAAACACTACCGGATATTCGTGATCGTCAGTTCAGATTCAATCTGGGCCGCTGGGCTCATTTTTTCCCTTGAGCTAGTGGGCTCCTTCTAGCATCTTTGATATATATATATATAATGATCATATGAGACCCTTCGACATCCATGTGTGTAGGATCCCAAAGGATCACTATTAAATTTGGCACAGATATCTAGAAAAGTCAAGTCTCATACCCATGTTATAAATTTTTTAGATATCTGTGTCAAATTTAATGGTGATCCTCTGGGATCCTACACACATGGGTGTGGAAGGGTCTCATAGGATAGGGAAAAGTTTATATAAGGTTGCAACCTTAAAATGTAGAACTACGGATGCACTTAAAAATCCATCGAAAAAGGTTGTTTTAATATTGAAAAACCCTCTAATTGATCATCTCAACATGGAAATGAATGACTATGAAAAAAAAATGGATTTTGAGTCCCCATAAATGGTGCATCTTACAACACATTATTTAGACTGTCTACTTTCAAGATTTTCATATATTTATAGATCTACTTGATTTTAATCATTTTTGGAGTTTAAACTTTTATAATTAGATATAAAAATAGATTTTGAGATAATCTTAAAAATATTTTACATCACAATTATATGTTATGATAAAATTTGAAGTTGCACCTTAAATGGATTGTTTAAGGTTGCTTCTTTATGGAAACCCCATGTATATATATATATATATATATATATATATATATATATATATATATATATATATATATATATATATATATATATATATATATATTTATTTATTTATAATCTTCAACGTCATTTATGATGGTAAAGATAGGAGATCTTGCCTACTTGTTTTTTACTAATTCCTTTTCCTAAAAATTAATTTATTGAATTAATTATTTGCTCATTCATATTTTTATTAATGTTTTATTTCTCTAGAAGTATCATATTTAATATATCTATAGTGGCGTCATATTTATTTGAAATTGTACTTAATTTATATCCTATTATCTGTTTGAAAATGTTGTCCTCAGCTGCTTTCCATTGATTTAGTGTAGAGATTTTTTTTAGTTGGATCATTTTGGTAGTGGACCGGCCAAGGTATAGGTTGGTTGTCCAATTGGTTGGATTTAGTGGTCTGCTGCAAATATTCAAGTGCTTTGGTCATGGCCGACCTTGTATCCTTGTTAGGGTCAGGAAAGAATTTTGTAGCCACATTACAGCAGATCTTTAAGACTACTATAGTAAAATTAAAATTTGATGGTATCTCCAAAACAACCAAAACTGCAAGTTAAAACACTACTACGGTTGTCCAAACCCCTTGCTAGTTGTTCTTTTAGCAAGGCAGAAGCATGCCATTTATTTTTAAAAATCGTATATAATGAAAACAATTATTTTTTTACCATAGAAGTCATAATTATTATTGACTGATGGATGTAAAATCAAGTAGTTGAAGACGTGTTATTGAATGAGCACAAAGTCTAAAATAAAATTTCTTAAATATTGTTACACACTTCAATCGATTGGATTTCACATTTTAATGGCTAAAAATAATTGTGACCTTACTTTTAAATGAGAAACTCCTTAATTGGTTTAGCCAGCACATTATTTTTAAATGCATGGGAGTAAGGTCCCTCTGAGCACTAGGGGCCGTTTCTCTTCACCCTCTTCCATTGAATATAGAGAAATAAGTATGGATGCTGACTGATTTATAAACGGATTGGACTAAACTTCCTTTTTTTTTTTTTTTTTTTTTAATTTATTATTTTTCTTAAGTGTTAACATTGTGCCTATTTTTCATTACTATAATATATGATTTACAAAATACAAATCACACCCTAATGAAAAATAGGCGCAATGTTAACATTTAATAAAATAAAAAAAATTAAAAGAAATAAAAAAAAAAGGTGCAATTTGTATGAAACCGATGTTCTAAACAATCAAAGTAAAGCACACCTTCTGGCAAAAAATATGGTTTTAGTATTGAAAATCTTCGTGATAGCCTTAAATTTTATTTTTATATTTAATTATAAAATTTAAAGCTTCAAAAACAATGCAGATCGTACAGATCTATAAAAACTTGAAGATCTTGAAAATTGATGGTAAAAAAATAGTTACAAGATACACTATTTTCAAAACTTGAAATCTATTTTTTTCAAGTCCATGCAGAGGTGATCAATTTGATAATATTTGGGCATCAAAACAACCTCTTCTAATGAAATTTTTGAGGTGTGCTCTAATTTGATTGTTTAAAACGGCGTAGCTATATAAACTTTTTCCTTTTCATTAGTATATGAGAAGATTTACGAAACATAAAAGTGACCATACAGGTATAAAAATCTATGAAGTATCCAGTGAGGTCGGTTATTAGTCGATCTCAATTGGTCGGAAAAAATAATGCACGTGCCTAATCACACGAGCGTGGACACACGTTGTTCGACGGAGGGGCATGCTATGATACATGTAGTATAATGCTCACTATGATGCCTATGTAATGGCCCTTTTTTGTCTCGAATAAATATAGACGTCGTTAGATAAGGCGCGAAGTTTTGACCATGGCATTTGTCTCGAGCTCGCTCTCTATCCCTGCAACTTCCCCAAATTCTGCTTCTTCTCCTTTTTATTTGGTTCGATTTTGCCCTAATTTTGCTTCTTATTCTTCAAAGTCGGATCGATTTTTCCCTAATATTTTGACTTCTATTTCGAATTTAACTGTATCTTGTCCTAATCGTTTGACTACTCGGTTGAGTACTTCTTTCTTTTATGGATCTAGCTTGTATGATGGATTTCGAAATCTCAGTGTACATGCGAAGTTTGAGAAATTTGAAGGGTTTGAAGAAGCTTCTGATGAATCTATGGAGGCTATGGAGTCGAAAGAACCAGAAGAAGAAGATGACAGGTTCTCTCTCAAGGACTCTCTCTCTCTCTCTCTCTCTCTCTCTCTCAAGTCAATGAGGCTACCTGTTGGATCCATTTTCCATTGTTTTTGAAACTCAGTCCCCTTCTGCTAAATTTCAACCCGGGCAGCTGTTATTTTACTGAATTCTAATGTAATATACCAATACGCTTCGAAGTCAAACGTGTACTTCAGTGAATTATACTGAAATTCACTTGAATTCCATGAAGTTGGTTTGAAATTCCAATTAAAGCATTGGAAATTGATTAGAAGTTGTTGTGGAAATCTGTAAAAAAATTTAATGATAATTTTTTGAAATATATTCTGAAGCCGATAAATTTTAGGAACATTTCTATAAATATAAGTCCTCCTCACATTTCTTAGAAATGTCCCAAATATTTTCCAAGAGTAAAAGGACCACCCACATCAAAAAATTTATAGAATTCTAGTGATTTGAAATTTTCCCAAAATTTGTCCTAAATTTATCTGAAAATTTTATATAGAAATCTAGTTTTTGGATGACGACTCCTCTTTATTATGGGAGTTACTTCTATAAGCCGATGAGCATATAGATAGAGTGATAGAGTATATGCCGAGTTCCAAATTTGGTTGCAAGAGGGATTTTTTAAGGCTGAAATCTTACGCATATTTGATTAAAAAAAGAAACAATACTAAAAAAAAATTGATGTTGAGTTCTTGCTAGAACTACGTACACGAAATGCATGGCTTGGATTCACCCGAAATGACAGGCTCATTATCCCCCAGTTGTTATGTGCGAACTTTTTATTTTTTTTAAATTTTTATAGCCTAAATGAGATCTACATGTTTGCAAAATTTTGGGGCCTAAAGGACCTCTACTTTTCAAAGTGGCATACACCATAATATAAGCATGTTAGTTTATATGATCCTTTTCTATTCATTATTATTTGACGTTGTATATGATGTTTTTTGTTCTTCTTTTAGTGTTTTACCTTCTGACTTGGAGGGTGCAATTCGACAGTCAAGTAATGCGAGTGCCCTCTTTATTTCTTCGGGTGGAATGAGAGCTATCGTAAGTCTGTATTCCATATGCTGCTTCTCTTGTGATGTTATCATGGTCTTTTTTATGTGCTTGATTATTAAAATGTAGTTCTACTGAATTGTAACATAAAGTTTTTTGTCGTGATTCATGTTTGAGTTATCAGTTTTTCTTACTTCTTTCTATGAAAATTTGTTCATAAATGCCTACCCTTTATCTTCTGTTTACTAGTTATGCAAAATTGAGTAGTTTTGGATACTATGATCCCATTTTCAAATTCATTAATTTGGTGTTAGTGTGAGCTGTCCCATTGCCTTTAACTTTTGTTAGCTATGCATAGTAAATATCCTTAAATATTGGAAAACCCCCCTTATTGTATCAGCAGCAATTAGTGACTTCTGTCTTATTCCATGTAAGCCTTTGTTTGCTGGGAAATTTTGGGTTATTGTAGTAATATTAGTCCTATTGAAAGGGGTTCATGGTCATTATTCTTAATTTTTCAGGTGGAACTATTGATACCAGCGCTAACATTTCTTGATGAGGAGGGTGCTCAAGCTGAGCTATGGGAATTATCAAGAATTTTCTTGGACTCACTTAGAGAAGAAACAGGATATCAGGTTCGAAAGGAGTTGTTCTTCATTTAATGGCTCTCAGATTCTGTTCTCTGAAAAAAACAGAAAAAAAAACAAAATGCCTCTAGTTCATATTATTCTGTTGTAATTGAATGTTATTCTTGTAATGGGGCTTATAAATTTACATCACTTGGTTGTGTGCTGCTTGGGTTTTCTAGGGACCAGTATCTGCTGGTGCTTTGTTGGTCATTAAGTTCGTTTGTGCATTCAATATCGCAAGAAGATATTGCTTTGCTGCTTATGACTTGCGCACATTATATTGTCCAGATTGTATCTTTGCATTTAGACATATGGCTATATTTGCTTTCTATGCAATGCCATGCACACATTTTAATCTGAACAAATCTTCTTAAAGATTATATTGAAATCTGATAATTGCTAGAGTTCTACATACCACATTTTCACAATATGGTATATGCCTTATTTTATTTTCACTTTTCTATGCCTGTAATTGATATTATTAGATTTCTGATTAGATGGGGTTAATACATAGAGAATAAAAGCCATTTTCCCTGATGCTGGAGCAGCTGCACTTTTAAAATATCGGTGGGAAGATGCTCCTTTTGGTTTTGCCAGGTAAACACTGTCATCAACCGAATGCTTTTTGTATTATGCCGTTCTATGTTTTTTGAGGGACAGCCATTTCACTGTTTTCTGTAGTCATCTTGTAATCTTACATTCTTTCTAGACGACTCTGCCACTCCACAGGGATTTTAAAATCTTAGTTCTTTCTAGATGTCTGTGCTACTTACAAGGGATCCAGGTGAATAATACCTTAGATGAAAGATTCAACAATAAAAGACAAATGAACTTTTCAAGGATAATTAAGTCAATTTTCAAAATTCTAAACTTCCATAATGTAAAGCTTGTGTACCACCTTTTCTGAAGTCTTCCTTCTGAATTCGGTGAATTTGGATGATTTGCTCTTGTTTCACGGTAATCGTCGTCTACAGTTGACTGTGAACAGATGAAGTAATGATCAGGATTGTGTTGGAGTTTTACATTCCTATGAAATTGACATTATTCCCAGATACTGGGATTGTTGTATCTGACCATGATCCTTGTTTAAAGGTTTGGACATTTTAGTGTTCTCTTCTTACGATGCAAGTTATCTTAATTTCAATTATGACTCTTTTCTTCCATAATGCTTTGTATGTCGTTATTTGTCAAGTTGGAAACCTTATTCATTGTTAGAAAGTAGACACTGTTTGTCCTTTTTTTTGTTGTATGGACAGGGATGTTTCTTGGCCATGGGGCCAGTATAAAGTAATGGTCTAGAACAAATAACATACTAACCACCCACATCCCCCCCTCACCCCCAGAAAACAAGAAGGGAAAAACCAAGTCTAGAACAGCAACTGCAATTTCATCTCCCATATATTGTTTTAGTCCTAATATTATCAATAAGTTTGGTTGCAACAAGTAAATGCAGTTATCACCAGATGTCTAATCCAATTGAACATAAAACCCATTGATTTTACTTGGATGTAATAATCACCAAGGTTTATTTGTTTTCACTTTAACAGCTTAAGTGACAGAAGGCCAGTACAACGTGAAGACGAGATTGTAGTCATGGTTGTTCCTGATTATCAGATGTTGGAATATGTTGAGCGAATTGCATCTCAACTCTCTGATGAGCCGGTACAGATCCTCTTCATATGTATGAGTTTACCCATATGTCTGTGCTCATGGTAATATGCTTCAGCAATAAAGAATTTTTAAGAACCTTATTTCAGTTTTCAACCATAAAGAACGTTAGGTCCAAGAACTCTTTAATGTTTCTTCTTGTGTTGTTCAACAGCAAGGATTCAAGTTTGGATGTAGTGAAAACTCTATTGTTATATTCTTGCTAGTTAGACTTGGATATCTAAGTAAGAATGTATGGAGCAGATCTTGGAAATTCTCTGAGTTTTGAATGATCTGTTGGAACGTTAAAAAGTTATATAGCATTCTTGTCATTGTAGATGGGGAAAGCATTGACAAGCTTACTTTAATTAATGAGCTGCTTTCGTTCGGGACATAGACGTGTTTTTGCAATATTTTCTCCTTCGTCACATGGGCATATCGACAGTATTTTTTCTCTGTTACAGTTTCGAGGTTAGGAAGGGTGCTTATCCTTACCATGTCTTGCTGCTTTTATGTTGCTAGCCAAGACCTCTCATCATGTGGAATCCACGACTTATCAGTGAAGATGTAGGAGTTGGTTATAATGTTAGAAAGCTGCGGAGATACTTCTTAAGGTAATCCTCCAATATCAAAACTAATGCAAATGCAAGTGGAGAAAATCAACCTTTTTGTTGCTTTGCAAAAAAAACAAAAATCGTAGAAGCAATCTTTTTAACAATAACAATAAATGGTAATCAATACAATCCATAATGATCATATTATTCAATCCTTTGCAAAAGTTTGCCTGACAACATCTCAATGCTTTTGACAACAATGCTTGTATTACTTGATATTACTGATGCTTTCGGATTTGGTCTTTTGCTTCAAAGAATATGCAGGCTAGAACAGTTATATTTCAGTTTTTCTCCTCTTCTTTTTATAATCGTCACTTCTTGGTTTTGGCAGCTCTTTCACAACTGTATATTCCATGAAGCCTTTGCCATCTGGTGCAGTGTTCAGATGCTATCCGGGGTAACAGAAAAACCTTTATTTTATTTTGCTGCCAGCCAAGTGTGCCTGGTTTTTGAAAGATATTGTACTAAGATTTTAAAGTTCTTCTACTAACATTTCATTTATGAAAATTTTCAAGGCTATGGAAGGTTTTCTATGATGATAAGGAGAGGCCAAACCGGTATTTACTTGCCAAAGAGCAACCTAATCGTCCTGATGCAGATGAGCTAGATGTATGTTTCTAGTGCTTTCCAATTCTTGTAGTTGATATGGTAGTTTCATGCTCCTATGTTATGACAATTATGGGACTAAGATAAAGTGCTGGCCTTCCCTCATTGAAGATGAAAAGAGACTGGTTCCTGGAATGGGCATAGTATCATCAAACAAGGTTTCCTGTACATCAGGAAAACGCAAACTTAGAGCTTCAAAGAAACCTTCTGATCACTTTTCGCTCTCTGTGACCTCATCATCCTCCCTAATTCTCTTTGTTTTTCTAATTGATCTACGTAGAAAAGGAAATATAATCTACCACCAGTTTCAAAGTTATTAACAAATGCCTGAGGCCTGTTTCAAATTTCAGAAGTTTCAGCAGTTATCCCGAGATTTTTACAAAATCAATCCTTTAAATAACAAACTCGTAGAAGTTAAAACCCTATAAATCAGTGATTCAAAAGTCATCGATCCAAATCAAAATAGGCCGAGTTGGATTGGAACCAGGAGGCTGACGATTCCAGATAAAAAAATCCCTATAATCTCCTGAATATCCTTTTTCTTTTTTTTTGGTTAACTGTGGCCTGGTCTCACTTGGGTATCTTCCTAGTCGAACTGAGGGAATTGGAATTAGACCCCTGTCAAATTGGAGCCCGGTTTCGATTTTTGAAACACTATCATACAATAGTTTCTTTTCCTCCTAAGGATGGGGGTGGCTTCCTCTCTCTCTCTCTCACACACACACACACACACACACTAAATGCTTGCATTGAAGAGGTGAGGTAATTCTGACTTCTTGTATTTTCTATTGTAGCTAATATTTGGGGATGTGGCTGAGAAGTCAGAGAAAGGCCCCTCTTTGCTGACTGCGGCTATGGGTATGTTTTCTTCATTAAACCGCTTTGTTAAAGCCATCTCTAAATGATTTGTGCACAGTGTATTTCCAAATGGATAACATAGGTTTCACTTCCTTTTGTTCTCTCTTCCTTTATGGATGTATAATGCTGAGGTTTATGTTAGTGTTTAATGAGAAAGAAAAAAGGTGACTGTCATATAATTTCATGAAAAAGAATCTTTACTCACTTCTATAAACAGCATCAAACAGCACAAAAAATGCAAAAAGGTTCCCTGCTCCTGTGGCAGCATTTTTTTATTTTGCTCACTTAGGTAAAACCTAAGGGAAAGTATATAAAGAGACTATTTACCTTTGGAGCAAGGTGGTCACAATTAATATTTGACCATTGGATGTGAAATTGGGTGGTTGCATTTATTTCATTGATCAAGTTCGAATTTCAAAAGAAATTTTTTTAAACTTTGTGACACACCCATGCTATCAAATTTCATATCGGAAGTTATAAGTCATTGTGACCTCCTTGTATCACAGGTAAATGGTTTCATTGTATACAATCCCAAAACCTAAACTAGAGCTATTTTTAGATCCCCACGTTTTGGTGATATAACCAGAACCCACCCCCTGCCAAAAAAAAAAGAGAAAAACAAAAGTGGAAAGGAAAAAGAAAGAAAAATCCAAATTTTAGAGTGCCTGAAAAAACGAACTTCAAAATATTGAACAAGGTTTTTCCTACTTTTTGGGTAACATCTTAGGTGTTTAAATTTTTTAAAATATGTTATTTTCTTTTGAGAATAACATATATGGCTATTCTTAGGAGGATCACAAAATTTTAAATCGAAAAAAACAAATCCTTCAAAGTACCTAGGGAGAAAGTGGGCAGTATACTTCTGTGGGATCATATGATATATGGAAAAGGAATTTACTCACTTTAATGAATGATTAGTGTTAGTATAGACACGATTTGAGGTGTCTGGCTATTATTAAGAACGCTAGTTACTCTTTGGCTTTGAGCTCTGTATTCCATGTGGAAATAATGAGAAGTGATAAGAGGCTACATTTAATTAACGATCTGAAGTATCAATTAGATGGAAACAGAAATTCATCATAACTTGAAAAATGTGAATGATTTCTAGTTAGGCGTTACACTTGTGAAGTTTACAACGGAATAAACTGTATCTAAATTGTTGTTTTTTATAAGAATATCAGGGTTAGTAAGAGTGAGTGATATAGAGAATGTTATCAGATTTTCTTTGGAAAGTTTTTTGTTTGGCCAAGAAAGAAAATGTTTCGGTGTTTTAGCATATTCAATTCAGGGAAAGTCTTTGCGTGCATTATAAAGTAAAAATTAAGGGATAAAAATTAAGGGATTGTCTACATAGATATCATTTATCTTTCATACATGGAGGTTGCTATCATTCTCACTCATTAAATATCAAATTGAATGTCTTGAATTTTTTTTCTTTTTGAAACTTTGTATATATTCGATGACAATCTTACAATCGAAATTTAAAAGATACAAGTGATTGTGACCTTTTGTACAAAAGATAAATAGTCCCTTTATAGACAATCCCTTAGAGTGTGTTTGTTTTTATGAAAGTATTATTTCAGATTTTGAAAAAGTTCCACATTTGTTTCTCACTTTTCATGAAAAGCTCATAAACTAATCTACCAATAAAAATTCTCATTCATTTGTTAAAAAGTGAAAGATTAAGTTCCTAAAAGAGATAAAAATTTAATCTTTCATAACTTTTTTGTTGATCACTATTCAGTATGCATAATATAAATATATAATATTAGTATTATTAATAGAGTAATGATCTTATGAGCCCCTTATCCATACGGGCTGTATAGGACCCCACTTTTGTGTTATAAGATGTACATTCATATCTCGAGAAAAAAATGGGACGCCAGCTCACAGGTAAAAGGTGTAAAATGGTCAAAGTTAAAAACAGAAAAAAAAAAAAATACAATCCCATGTTTTGCAATGGATATAAACACTCTCTTCCCCGGTGAAGCTCTCTCTCTCACTCACTCACTCACTCACTCAGGTGGATTAAAAACTAAATAATTGAGAGCACATTCTCCAGCCTATTTTGCGATCAGAGAAGCCACACGGAACTATTGACAATCAAGCTTCGAGACCCCTTTGGCCTTTTTCTTTCTCTTCATTGATTTTAGGTAGCTTCAATTACAAGACTTCTGACAAGATTGGGTGGCCGGAAAAGGGGTTACTGTAGATATGAAAAACAATCCACGAAAACAAAAAAAAAGAAACAAACACAAAAGAAAGACAATCAACCACAACGTAAAAATGTAAAGATATACCTGATTTTACAACATGCCTATGTTCATGGGAGATGAGAGATTCTTTACTGGCAATAGGGAATAAGGTTATAATAGCTCTTTTCTTCACGCTTATTTGTTATCTCTTATTACAAAGCAATCCTTGTTTTCCCTTAACCCTTAAAAGAACCCCATCGTTACAATATATATAGTGTCCCGTATAAATTACCAAAATACCCATATATGGATAAATACCCATGTTATATATAATACAAATATACATTAATAAAATATATAAAATATATTATATTATGTTATATATCTATATGGTAAATATGTATATGTTATCAAGCACAATACTTATAACTTTTTTAACATTCCAACAGGTTATCAAACATAGTACGTATAACTTATTTAAACTTTTTAGAACAAAACATTCAGCTTTCTCGAAGATATTTTTCAGAAAAACAAACGAACCCTTATAGACAAGGGAAAGTATAAAATAATATTATTTATGTTTACCTTTGGTACAAGGTGAGCCATTAATCTTAACCAATTGATGTGAAGTTTGGTGGTTGAAATTATTCTTGATCAAACTCAAACTTCAAAAAAAAAATTTTCAAACTTTATGACACATCCAAGCTATCAAATTTCACATCGAATGGTTGTAAGTAATTGTGACTACTTTATATCAAATGAATATGATCTCATTGTATACAATCCCTATCTATAATACAAGAAAATCACAATTACTATTCACCAATTGAAATTGAATCCAACAACTTACTGGTGTGTCACAAAGCTCCAAAAGTTTTCCTTTGTATTTAAGCTCAGTCAATGACACATCTTTAATCACTCAATCTTACATCTAACGACTTTGGTGGTTGTAACCTCCTTGTACGAAAAATGAATGATTTCTATCGTACACTTTCCCTTATTTTAATATACAAGGTTATTTCTTAAAATGTCAAATGATGTTGATATACTATTTTGAAACTCTATAAAATATAGTTTGATACTAGAATATTTAATGCTCAAGAGGCATTTTTATGACAGTTCGAACATGTTGGGGATATACTGGAAGTTCCTCCTTGTATAAGCTAACGGCCCCAGTATGAAAGGCTTTCAGCTAAAGCAAAGAGAATTTAGTAACATTGATATAGAACATAATTGTTATCAAGATTATACTGGACTAGCAATCCGACCAGTTGGATTACCAATTGGTGGTTTGATCTAGAATAAAATTTGGCTTTAGTAAAAAACTAGTAAAAATCAGTGTTTAATTGGTCCAACTAGCATGTTTCGACCGGTTCAACCCACCAAATAAAATGGAAGACTTTTTTTCTATATGTTACATATTTTAAAACTATTATTTATATTTTTTAAAAAAAAAATCTTGAAAAAATAGTTCGATTAGTGATCAGACTAGTTTTAACTTAGACCATACTACCTTCAAAAAATGACGTTTTCTCTGTGGAACTAATACATTGCCTAAGCCTAAGCCTAATCTCGAAACCTCATGAAAAAGCCTTACGAGAAGAAAGCAAGTCTCCCATCGTATCCTCGTCCGAAAAATGCTTTGGAAATGAGAAATCTGACTCTGAAAATCAATTTCTACCCTTAAGAAATTTGTAGCTCAAAGATCTTGTGGATCCGTGAACAAAATGAACGGTCTAGTAATGTTTTACAATATACACCAATGGTTTAAAAAACGAATCGATGATCCGGATCGAGCTTCCAAAAAACCGATCCGGATCAGGAATCGGGTGAATCTGTCATAATAAAGCTTAAAAAAAATCCGAAAAAATTATTAAAATTCATTATAAATATTATTTTTTAAGAATTCAATAAGAAATGAGGGTACTCCATTAAGAATTTTCATGTTTTTGAATGAATATGCGAATATTGATATGTTCTTTCCCTGCATGAACCACCATTCAGCATTTAATTTACATCACACAAAAGGATAAACATATAATTATCATGGAATAAGTATATCAATATACATGAACTACAATAAAGCATAAAATTAGTAACATATGATCTAAAAATAAAATAATAGACGACGTTATTGTTTTTCTTGGTCACGCTGGTGGCATTGATTGAATTCGTTTAACAATTCATTGATTCGATCTAAAAACGAATCATCGATATTAACAGGCGTCTGACTATTTCCAAATCCCTGAGTGTTAGTGTTTTGTTGTGTTCCCAATCTAAAATCCCCGAAGATTGTCCATCCTTCATGCTCACCTGCACTGTCGTGCTCATCCCTACACTATTGCTGAATAATATGGCTGGGATAAAGTGGCTTCAAAATCATCATCTCTCTCATTTCCTCTTTGAATAATATGGATTTAAAAAAAAAAAAAACATATTTTCAAAAAATCGATCATGGATTAAAAATAAAAATCACAAATTTTCAAAAAATTCTATCGTGGATTACAAAAAAAAATTCGATCATGGATTAAAAAAAAAAATCACAAATTTTCAAAAAATTCTACCATGGATTACAAAAAAAATTCAATCATGGATTACAAAAAAAAAAACAAAAAAAAAAAACAAAAAATTCAATCGTGGATTGCAAAAAAAGAAAAAAACAATTCGATCATGGGTTACAAAAAATTCAATCATGGATTACAAAAAACTCTATCATGAGTTACAAAAAAAGCAAAAAACAAAAAATTCGATCATGGATTACAAAAAAAAATCAAACATTTCGATCATGGATTACAAAAAAAAAACAAACCTTTCGATCATGTATTACAAAACATTCAATCATGGATTACAAAAAATTCTATCATGGGTTACACTGTTCGGACTCGCCGATTCCGTACAGAGAATCGACGAGTCACTGTACAGAATCGTCCGATTCTCTCTAGAACCGGACGATTCCCGTTTTTTTCGCCGATTCGATCCGTCCATGGCGATTCCCGGTTCGACTCGGCGTTTTTTTAAACACTGATATTCACTATTTTTTGGGCTTAAAATTCTATTTTTCTTTTACAACCACAATGGTCAAGATGGAAATGATTGATTTGAAGGTTTTCAAACACTAGAAGTGCAATTTTCAATGAATTTTGAGGTGAAGCTTTACTTCTTTTTTATAGGGCTTTAGCCCAATCAAAACATCGGAAAAGCTGCATCTCATAACCATACTAAAAAACACAGTCCGAAACACATAAAAAATATATTCAAAAAGTAATTTAAAAATAATAAAGAACCAAACTACTATTCAAAAAGTAATTTAAAATTAATAAATAACCAAACTACCCCTAAAGCATTCCTATCTATTTTGCTAATTTTATTTATTACAAATTATCTTTAGAATATTTTTATAGATACATGATGGTAATAAATAAAGACAATTTGAGCTTCATCTAATGTATAAAAAAAAATACAATTAAAATGCACTATATGTTTTCAAAAAATAGGTCAGATATAAATTATGTAATATACATAACTACTTTGAATTTTCAAAAATAAAAAACGCATTTTATTTTTGGGGAACAATTTTGAACGACTTTAGATCTAAAAATAATATCGTTTTTAGATTGAAGAGAAACTGTTCAATTTAAATCGACGTAAGAACTTATAACCCCCTGTTACTTTTTCAAAATAGTCATCCAATGATTCTAAAATGGATTCCAAAATTATAGATTGAACAGGACCCCTAAGTAGCTCTTTTACCCAAGTATATAGTATGCTCCTATAGGGCACACAAACGATAACTCTCATTGAATTACATAAAAAAAGTGCGGGACCGGAATCTCTTTTGCTACGGCCAAAATCCAATCCCAACAAATGCGCCTAAATGCCCCACATTTTTCTAGCACCCAACATGACAAGAAATACCAAACTAGAATACAAAAAAAATAACATAAAAATGATTATGAAAAATGAAAAATGAACTTAGCAACACTTTAGGCCTTACTCTTCTTATGCGGCCTGGAACTGTGTGCCGACACCCCCCTATTCTCTCCCTTTTCTTTCTCTTTCAGTTTCGATTTCTTATCCACATTTTTTCGATTCGACTTGACGCTAAGAAGGCCACTCGAGGAGATCTTCCTTTCCCCCTTTAACAAAGCATCCTCAAAATCAGCCTCTCTATCCACAATGGCATACTGCTGCAGAAGTTCGGGTTTTAGCATGCCGCCTAGTTCAGATTCACCTTTCATTTTCTCCTGCAACCCACATGGTTGTAGCCCAACATCACATATAAATTCAGGCAATAAAGAAATGTCTGCTTTTGTTCATATATTAAAAAATACTTAAAAGAAAATAAAGAAAACAGATGGGATCATGAAATCAAATATGGAGAAAAAAAATACTCACGATGACTTCTCGGGCTGCTTCATCGATATCTTCGTCCAAGGATTTGCTGTGAGGGGTCATCACAACCTTGCGAGAAATAATGTTGGGCATGTTAGGTCCTGTATTCTTTGAGGAATGATAGAAGTAAAACATGAAGAAAAGGAACAGAATAGAAATGAAGTCTCAAGCTCAAAGATTACAATCTTTTGGGCTTCTCATATATTTTCTGTGAAAATGTGTACATAATATAAAGATTTCATTCGAAAGGTTATCATGATTACCTCTTTAAGACGAGGTAGAGTAGACTCAATCTCTTTGGCTGCAGCATTATGTAAATACTTGTGAATCTTCTTAATGACTTTATTGAACAATGACAGAATTTGCTGCTTTCCAAGCTGCTTCAGCTGACCCTGCAATTCAAAGAAGCCACAAAAAAATTTGATGGTTATAACCAAGGCAAGAGAAACTTTTGTCAATGTGCTAACAATTCGTCCACAATAATAGCTACAAATCAAATACAGTATGCTTCAAATTCATAATAATAGCTGCATATAATGCAAGTGTGAGTTAGATCCCCTAATTCATAATTAGCCCAAGAGATCCTGATTAGCCAAATCAGCCAATGTATAGTCTACCTAACTTGGTGCATTTAGCATTGGAAGAAGATGTAATCCGTGAAAAATCACCTGGAGATATGAAATATCTTGATGTTGCAAGCCCATGCAAAGTAACACTGCTGCCTGGCTGTAAGACAATGAAACTGGTATTCGCTCCTCGGAATACAAACGAGCAAGGATCGGAACAAGGTCAAGAATCTGAAATGAACAGGGAATGCCACTTTATGATGAAAAATTCCTCTCAATACAAGCTCTTAGAGTCGCATATCACACAATACTGCAGCAAATAGTACAAGTTTGTGTTTCTGCAGCAATATCTTACCAAATGATAATCTGCCAAATTGTTAGCATACGCATCTAGTCGCTCCATGTCATATGGGGTCAACATTGCCTTCATCCCCAAAATTCCACTTATTGAAGGTTCTTCTGAAGGCGCCTGCTCCCCGAAGTTGATCTTTGGGTCCAAAATGCTTATTAAGCAGAAAAAAGGTATCATAATAAGGTCATACCACAAAAACATCTAAAATCCAGGGGGAGGTGTGTGTGTGTGTGTGTGTGTGTGTGTGTGTGTGTGAGAGAGAGAGAGAGAGAGAGAGCGAGCTACTTCTTTTTCTTTTGGAAAAGGAAAGTTTTTTAGCAAGTTAGAAGGACCAACCTTAATGCAAGTGCAGAGTTGAGGGTCCGGAAGCTAGAACCCAAGAGCCGGGTGAACCTCCTCCGAAAATCTGGACAATGCAGAAATGGTATCCATCCTTTCAAAAATGAAAATAGTAAAATACCAAATAGATTGGTAGAGCAGTATCTGCACCACCAAAACTATCCCCACATGATTCCAATTCAAGCACTCATACCTTGATAGAATGGATCAAAGAAACCAGCCTTCCCAGATCCAGTCAATTCAACCTCATCATTATTTAGAGGCCTCAAAACCATGCATGTATGTTCACCAGTTATCGCACTCTGATAAATATCATGAAGATCAGTTAATGGAGTCTAACCTTTTCCAAATCATGGATGAGATGTTTTTGTGTGCGTGTGTGTATGTAATTCGAAAGCAGCACAGAACTATGATCGAGGTGGAGATCATAACTGGAATTTGGCCAATGTAGAAGGGCACAAACTTGTGTTTACTCCAGAAGTTATGAAGTTGTTGAGTGAGACCAAAAGAGACACTGATATAATGAAGTTTCTCAGAGCGACGTTCATCAAGTCGCATTAGTAGAGGTGGTAGATTGGCCCTGGGTTTTATGTTTTCTTCTAGCAAGGAAACCTGTTGAAAAACCAAGATATTAGAGGTGCATTATAGAACTTATTAACAATATTAGAGAGAGAAACAAACTAAAGATAGGAAAGCAGTTTCAATGGAGTAAATTTTAAAGCATAGCTGAGAAAGAAACCACAACTCTAGTATGGCCCATGTTTCTTTTTTCTATTTTTCTTTTATGAAGGGGCCCATGTGTCAAATATAAACAAAACCAGCAATGAAGCGCCTTACTTTTTCAGCAGCTTCTGTGATTTTAACAGGGGTCTTCTCCTCAACTTGTTCAGAGTCAATTTCAGCCATGTCAGCCATCTGTCCTTCATAGTACCTGCAATGCACATAGAGCGGAAACAACATCATCATTCCCTTTGATGTATTCAACTTAGAAGATTCAATTGAATTCAATTTTAGTGAGAGCGGAGGAAGTTTCAGAGGATTTGGGCAACTTCACAGTTCATAAAGTTGTCACATGATTAAAGAGACATACCTTATTAGAAGCTCCACTGCAGCTGATCCATATCCAGCCTTCAAAATTTATAAGACAATTGTGAATTTAGAGATAAAGGACAGATATAACTTTCAAGAGAACCCACAAATAATGCATGCCCGTAAG
This sequence comes from Amborella trichopoda, assembly GCF_054954075.1. Classification (NCBI taxonomy): domain Eukaryota; kingdom Viridiplantae; phylum Streptophyta; class Magnoliopsida; order Amborellales; family Amborellaceae; genus Amborella; species Amborella trichopoda. Next base: position 44,804,190 of record NC_142340.1, on the reverse strand, counting down.
ATATAGAGAAATACCCTTAAGACACTTGGATGCACAGCAATGCGAACAATTCTAGCACCTGAAAGACTTGGGAAAACTTTATCTTGAAACTGTTCAGAGACCTTCCATGGTATTTGGTCTCCGGAAGGTTGGTAGCCTTCGCTTAAACTTTTCATCACGGATGCTCGAGAAATCTGACCTTCAAGGCTTACCTGTAGATTGAAGGATTCAGTGTCATACAATGAGAAATGAATTACACAATACAAATGTATTGACTTCAAGCAAAGACAAAGTATAATAATATTATTATATGCATATCATGAAGGAACAGCCTAATCCAAAAGAGTACAGAACATGGTTGTTCACCATCAATATATTCGAGGCATAGTAAGAATATTCCACATCAGAGAATTTATCACATAATTATTTTCTTGAGATATACAAATGAAAGAATGATGTAGACAATCTCGACAAGAATAGTCAATGTTAACAAAAGCAAGTATCTTACCAAAGCAACTTAGTCTAAAATTCCGTCTCATATTAAACTAGATTATAGACTGCTTCCCTATACACATGGACCTGCACAAGACTCAGGAAATTTAGGTGCCACATTCGAACCCATCTTTGATCGCAGAAATCGTCTCTTTTTTTCGATATAAGATAAAGCTAAATCATCTATCCAAATCCTCACGCTATTCAGCCTCTCTTCACATTATTGCTCTTCCCCATTACCATGGCGAACCCGATGAGCACAGCAATAAAATTTGACAGATAAAATTGCACAGCTTCAGGGAGTATTTCAAAACGATAATGGGATCAGAGTCATTTCATATGCAGATCAGGGTATAGATCTCAGGTGCGGCCCTTCCCTGGGAGGGAAACTCTGTCAATGTGATATTCAGTGGTTTAAAACTAAAACCGGCTTTCCATGGAAGTTGCTTGATACTTTGTGAAATTCTAAAGTGACAAGGAAGACCTATGTCCAAGAAAGTGTCCCAGATATGGACTTGTGAACTAGGTACCTGACCAGCTAGAAAGTATCACGGTTATGCTTGACACCCCGACCAGGTGATAAGCTGGAGTTTGTTAACATCTCAAAGAGAACCCGATCAAGTCCACATGTATGTCCTCAATACAAATTTCCTTTTTCTTTTTTTCGTTTTTTTCGATTTTAGTTTAGTAGAGAGTATCATCAAATCAGAAGGCCTTCAGATCTGTAGTACTACTTGAACATAGCAGATGCAAGCTTTTGTGAAGCCAGTAAAAAATGCGGCAAATTTAGAGGTTCATGACATCAATTGGAGTTCTGAATATTAATATCCAACTAAATCTTAATAAATTTAAAATGCCATTAGTGGAACTTACTTTGATTAGCATGCAATAGCATATTAATGCAAGCAAGTAGCAAAATGAATACGTTAGTGGACTACACTTGCTACAAGTATAACTTCCAAGTTACAGATATATCACAGACAACAAAATAGAAAGATAAAGAAAAGAAAATCTAAAGCAAACCTGCTGCAAAGATCCCAACCTGAATGACACACAAGATATCAGGCAAGACATTTTTGGATTCATCAACAGGACCTGTACTTCAGCCAATTAGCCAATTATCGCAAAGTGAAGAAAATATGTCAACCAATAAAAGCTTCCCCCCCCCCCCCCCCCGTCCCCAATGCCGGGAAAAAAAAGGAAAAGAAAAAAAAAACAATCACAATTACCAAGCAACACAAAAAGGTGATGTGCTGGAGCGTCAGCCATTAGTTGTAAGTCATTTGGAGAATTCTTGTAGTGGGAAGCCACATAAAGAGCCATCATCCTCTGAAAGGAATAACTAATGTATCATCAAAATACCATATAGGGAAAGCATCCAAATTTTATAAAAGGAAGTATTCTATAATCCAATGAACTATAGAAAAACCACAGCACAAATGGTCACCACCATCCACAGAAATGTAGACAATGTTGTGTGTCACCATGAGGATCATGCAGTGCTCAGGTGGACTCAACATGCTCTCCATAACCATCCATTCCTTCTAGAGACGATGATGACGTGATGGACAATTATTTTTCTGGAGTCTACCAGTTCACAAAATCATCTCATATATAATCTCATCGTATAAATTCTACATCAATATTTTCAATTTACCTGCAAAAATGTCTCACTATCTTTGTGATAAGAAAACAGTGTGTCCCGGTTGACATAATACAACTCGCACTCATTCGGGTGTGGTAATCTAACAGAAGAAAAGTCAGAAGACAGACAGAAAAGAAACCAGATAGATGGGGAGAGAGAGAGAGAGAGAGAGAGAGAGAGAGAGAGAGAGAGAGAGAGAGAGAGAGAGGAAGAGAGGGAGAGAGTACAAGTAAAGCAGATACTATCAGTTTAGACTTCCAATCATCAGGTACAATATGCTAACCTGCCAGTGATATTGGGGATGAAATTTGTTGCGTCCAAGCAAAGCAAACCATGGAGCCAAGCCTCTATTGGATCCCCAGAAGAATACCTGATTGACTCGCTCAATTCTATCTTCCTGAAAGCTCTACCTAGAATATACAGGGAGACCGTTTGAGAAGACAATTAAAACATGAGGAACACAAACTTTGCTGAGCAAGAATGCTTACAGGAAAAACAAAAAATAATAATAACAATTTGAAGATAGAGAGGCATGAAGGAAGAGAGAGAAAACATGGAGATAGAATAATATAACGCATAGAAGAGTTAGCAGAGATACACATTGTGAAGTACAAAAATGTTCATAAAAGAAAGAGATTCCTATGGCTCTTAATTTGGTAGTTTCTAGAATCGTGTAGATTATGTTTGTGCTTGAGATTAGTCCCTGATTGCAACAAGTCATGACTTGCCGTTTTCTAAATTATTATTAGAAGTCATGATGACATTTGCAGCAGCAAGGATGATATGCACATATGTCAAGTTTTACCTATTGCCTTAATATTCAGATTTCTTCTTTTTTCAAATAAGTAAGCTTTCAGAAGTGTTTTCATTTTTCTCATAGGTAGGTGGGAGTGTTGTCATTAGTATGAGTACTTTAGAACTCAAATTTGCCAGGTGAACTGGCCACATCAGGGAAAACAGTCCAAGTAGGTACCCAACCGATTCTCCTTGGTGCAAATTGGTCAATTAAAAAAAACAAAACGAGAGAGAAAAATAACAAATAATATAAATTGCAGGAACCAGGGGAGCTGGGCGATCCAGGTTGCCTAGTTTCCACAGATTCGTCTGGTTTCCTGAGGGAACGAGATGATTTTGTTGAGAAGCTAGATGATACTGTGGGAAGCAGCCCGATTCCCAATTCAGAGAGGGAACCAGCGAGGTTCCCACCGATACCTGATCCGGATCGGCATTTTTTAGAACACTAGTTGATATACAGCTCAAAATGTGACTTCCTGTTGACTGTCTTTGCATATTGCTTATTTATTTGTTCTCTCTTGATGTGCAATAAGTTTAATTACTTACAAGAAAGAGATTCACTTCAAAATTAACCTATAAAGACAATTTGTAGATAGTAAAGCAGCTAATGATAAAAAAGACAAATGAACCCCCAAAACAGAAACAAGTCATTCCCTTCACCATAATACTCATATAGGGAAGAAAGATAGATAAGAAGGAAGCTCTCTACTAGAAATTGTCTGATCAACAAAGAGGATCTGAATATTAAAAAATATGGTACCATCTATATACCAATCAGGTGGAAAATGTGAAAGAGCACATTAGGATCACTATTTTATCATGGGTTGGATCAAGAATAGAATTTTGGGACATGCTGTGAAGGATTTTGAAACAAGCTGGAAGGAGATTAGCAGAACAGAATCGAAAAAAGATGTTTGATGATCCAACGAATGGTTTTCTACCCAAGAAGGTAGCCTGAAATTAAACTTTGATACAGGCCCATAGGGAAGCCATGGGCCTGCTGAAATTCTACACCAGTTAAAGACCACCAAAGCAATCTTAATGACCTAACCTGGAGTGCTGGCAGTTCAAATGAGGCGGATATGTGATCACTGCGCATCGGCTTATGGCTGCTAGAAACGAGAAGGGAAGAAAATACTCATAGAACTCCTTCAATGCTATTGCATGGGGCACTGGCAGGATTGGTGCAAACTGCAAAGTTAAGGGCGACCCACTCACATTCATGAGGACACAGAAATGAAGGTCTAGTCAAGTAGTGCTCAAATTTTTTAGGCTTTTGGTTAAGTGGATAGTATGTTTTAGGATGGACACTTAATTTTGATAACAATGAAAATCAGTTTAACAGTTTAAAAAAATAAAATAAAAATTCCACATATATACCATGCATCCATGAAAAGTAAGATGCTGTAAGATAACACTACAATGGCACTAAAGTACAGTAGAGGAACATACCAGAGACAGACCCACTTTCATTGTTCACTGCTGACTGGCTCTGTTCTTGCAATTGTTGGAAGAGCTTTAATGAAAGGGAACGGCCAGTACCTTCATAACTTCAGGTAGAAAATAGAGTATCAAAAGTGAAGATCCATACCAATCAAAGAGAATTTATGAAATGAGATTCAAACTGAGGCAATGCAGATAAACAATGTTTAAAGAAATGGATCAGTGACCCAGATCATCCATCAGGAAAACCAATCTGCGTCACCAAAAATTGTTATAAATGATTTTTTTGGATTTCCAAGAAAAAAATAGCTAATGCATTATGAATTTTCATTATCTTGCAAAAATACGTCGTTTCCAATTTGAATGTCTTATTGACCATTAAATATTTTAGGTTTTCAAACTCAAATCCCTATTGAAGATAACTTCCTCTTTAAACAATTGGATTTGGCAATTAAAACCGCTCTGCGCTTCTTGCCAAGGAACAATGGTGATTTATAAAAAAGGTCTCCCTGCCATTTTTCAATTTTATTGTTATTCTATTTTCAAGTAAATCAAGGAATGAGACACTTTCTTAATATTTGAATTTTAATTATACATTTTCATAATTAAAATATTTAAGCCACCGCAAAAGAAGGGGTTCGAAATTTTTTTCAATTACAAATGTATTTTATTAAATATACTTAATAGAGTGCTCATAGGGTTTCATAGAAGACCTTTTTTATTTTTTAAACAATAGAGTGCTCATAGAAAATTTTTTGAAGCCTCCCTTTTTATTTGTCCATAATGGGTTAGTTTAAAAACAATTCATACCAAAGAGAGGGTGTTGGATTTAATTTTCCTTGGAATATTTTAAAATTAAAAAAAAAGAAAAAAGAAAGATAAATCATGGGTGTTTAATATTCTTTCTTCATGGCATCCACTATCTAGGGTTCACGTAGTCCTCAATCTTCATATTTTGTAGTTATTTTTATTTTCAGTTCCTTTGGGTTTTTCTACGGCTTAGTTTTTGGGTTACTGAGTGGGTATACCAAAGAATTCTTATGAGACAAAAAAGACCAAAAAGGGAAGTCCCAAACGTGCGGCACGTTAAAGAGATTTTGGATAGCGAGAGAAACCTTAATTTTTTTCTCTTTTTTATGAGATGCTGAGAAAACTCAAGTTAATTTGAGTATATATTCTCATAATGATAACATTGATGAGATATTATATATATCTGGGTAACAATATAAGTATTCATTTGAAGAGATATTGGGATGAGAATATATTGAGAGAATGCCTCAATAATTAGAAGATACTGCATGTGTGGATGGTTAAAGAAAGAAACACAAATTACTCTTGGAGAAAATTGGGGGGTTGGTGTTGGGAACCAAGAAAAGCCCAATAATTTTCATTCATTGCTGCCATGCACAAAGAAAACCAAAGAGAGAGATGGAAATAAACAAAAAAAGAGAGATGGAACATACTAATCCCATATCAGGGATGTGGTAACAAAAGGGGGACCCCAAACCCTTTAAAAGGTGGAGTCTCGCATGAGAAAGAGGCACACAACACTTTTGCCACGTCGTGTAGTGGCGGCAAAGTAAATAACAAAAAACTACAAAAATAAAAAATTTAAAATAGCATTAAATAAAATATATATTGAAACTGCAGAACCGTTGAACTGGCCGGTTCCCTATATATTGGGGTAACCAACTAGATGCTCTAATTTCCTATCCGATTAGGTGATTCCAATACGGATCGGCATTTTTTTGAGACACAGCTAATAAATGACAAAGCTAATAAAGAAGCAACTACATACCCATTTACAGTAGAAGAAAGAAAAACCAGATAAGGACCAAGTAACGACTTCACAACCGGTAATGGGATGGCTGCAGCTTCATCAATAACCAAAAGCTCCACTTGAGAAAGCTTTTCATGATCTTGTGGCTGAATATACTGTGAAGCCATGAAATTTCAGATATAGTCACATTTTTATCCTTCTAATAATCGTGAATCTCATCGACTTTTCGTATGGTATAATACCAATCAATAGCAATTAAAAACATTAAAAGAAAAAAACAACAAAAAAAACTAATCCCACACCTGAATTGTTTGTCTATGTTGCTTGTAAATGTTTACTCGCACAATTGCTTTCTTGAAGTCAGGGTTTGTACTTTGAACCAAGTCATAATGTAAATGTTCCTGGAAATAACAGACACCAAAATGAGAAATACACAAATGTTTATTATTAAGAAAAGAGGAGAGTAAAATTTTAAACCACAGACTTTTGCCAACTATGTTGAAGAACAACTCAAACTTCTCCTATATTTTCAGAAAGAAACCAAGTCCGAGTTCACAGTCATCCAAACAACTAAGAAAGCCAGAAAGCATACACATGCAACCAATACATTAAGGCGCAAAATGAGTCGCAAAAATATATAAAACCATAGACAAAGTTCGAAACACGAAGTGTACAACTGATATAAATTAAAACAAACCTTGTAGTCTAATGCATCAAAACCATTGCACACAAATTGAAAAAGAGTCTTCAAGTTCTCTGGACTTGGTGCAGTCACAAAGATATTAGAATACCTGGCACAATAAAAAAAACGAAACATTCAGAAGATCACATAAAACATTTAAATATTATACAGCTTTTACAAAACATATGGATTAAGTATCCAACCCAGCAGCAATTGCTCCTGCAATTGCAAGACCCAAAGCAGCAGATTTCCCACGCCCACGAGCAGCTGTTAAAGCAACCGTGCTCCGAAGGGTCTTCTCTAATATTGCGTCAAGAAATGTTATCACAGCTTTTCCCTATTCAACATGAAATTGCATGAGTTATTTCTTAAGATAGTCGTATAAGATAGTCTTATAAACACAGTCACGGAGTCAACAAGCAAACGTGCATGGGTGCAAACATCTGCGTGACATTTTTTAGCACTCGGCAGCAAGCTCGAAAACTGGAAACCTTAAAGTTTAGGTTATGTAACCTTTGCTTTTTATAAGTAGTGATGATAAACAAAGAAGAGACATATTGTGCACCTGATCCAGAGTACGACACTTTCCAACTAATGGACCAACAGGAAAATCATCATGAAGCTGCTCCTTAAGGTTTTTCAGGTCCAAATCTCCTTCTGAGAGACCCTCAGAACCCTTCAAGAACAAAGAACAGACAATGTCAACGAATCTCAGAACCCACGTAAGGGGTAAAACTGAGTACCAAGAGGCACAATAGGAGGTATTTTGGAGAAAAGAGAATTCAAGCACATTCATAAAATTGATAATCGTGTTCTACTCTGATTCCATAGTTTTGGGTTTCAACCACACACTTTTTCGATACAGAAAAAGACAAAAGAAGGTAACAATGATGGCAGAACACTATAATGAAATATTGAAAGGCAAATTTCAATCTTGCATTCTATAGGCACCATTTTATTACGTTAAACATTAAAACGAAGAAGAAAGAACGTAGTGAAAGCTGATCCAATGATCTGCATCAAGTTGATCAAGCATACAATAGAATCTATGCAATTGATTGAAAGTCAATATATTGTCCTAACCGAAGTCTTCGGCTTTTTATTGATAATCACCCAGACGGAAGATGCAAGAGGCTTTTCTGTTCAGCTTTTTATGAATCACAATACATATTAATAAGTTGAGTACAAACAGATAACTTACCTCTTTTACTGACACTGGATTTATTGACCTTATGTGTGATGAGACCGGTAAAATATTCAACTCATCATCCATAACCACACATGCTTTGCATGAGGCAAGAGATAATAAGAAGCGCTCATTGAAGCGTGCCGTTGCTTCTGAATGAGATTCAGTACGAAATCTCTCATGAACATCCTGTAAATCATAATGATCATTATATATCATATCTCTCTCTCTCACTTCTTTTTTTTTGGGAAATGTAATTAAATGATCATTATCGAATACTTCTTTAGAGAGTCAATCCTAGAACAGTGAGCTTAGCAAAAAAGAAAAATAATAGAACAATGAACACCATTCCCTAATTAAAATGGTGTGGAATCAGTAAGACCACATTAGTACGAACCATAACCATGGTGTAGAGACTGCTGAGTGATTTAAGAGAACTGAGCAATAACACAATCAAGCCACCTCCTTCAACTGTTTCAATGGTTCTCGCAAGGAGATTTGGAGTCAATGCTTCAAAATCCTAAACAAACCATGCATTGCAAAAGAAAAAGAAATGAAGTTAGATCAAAGAACTGTCATATTGTTTTTGGGTGAGTAAAGAACTGTTTGAAAACCATTAAATCAAAATTCAGAGTGAGACTTAAATGGAAAACAGTTAATAAAGGCCAAATAAATTGAAAAATATAAAAAAGCAAAGACAAAATACCTGGAGAATGCACATCCCAAAGGTGTTCCCTAGTATATTTTCAGTCTCTGAGTAGTAGCAATACCGTATCTCGGTACTTGTGACAAAAAGGGAAAATGGGTCATCTTTCTCTGGATCCAATAGTCCCCTTTGCATCATCTTCTTCAATTGTTTCATCCGTTTTTTCTTATGACTAAAAAAACAATTTCCAAATGTCAGGAATTGGTTTAAATACTGAAACCTTAACTTTATTATCATATCCCAAGTAAACTTAAAAAAAAAAAAAAAAAAGGAGGACATTAGTCATGTAGAGTTGGAAACCCACAGCTGCATCAAACAATTACACGAATCAATAAAACATAAAATTCTAACAAATGAAACACCAAAATAGCATAAAAATCGAAACTTTAGAGCATTAACTATGTGCTAAATCACTAGGAACACAAAGTGATAAATGCATGTTAACTCATAAACATTAACCAAACAACAGGGGGGGGGGGGGGGGAGGAAGCAAAACCTAAATTAAACATATTATTATCAGCATGATAGTTTCTAAAGAATTCACTTCGTCCAACCAGCTTACAAGTTACAACAAAACTATCAAACACAAATGCAACTAAGTACAGAATGACGTCTAAAATTCCAAACTTTTCATAATCATCTTTTTTTATTATAATTTTGATGGCTTCTTCTCGTGAATTTTTAAAGAATTACAGAGAATAGAAAGAAACAATAAATTTTACTGGAATAGAAAATTACAGAAAATCAATACCTGCTAAGGAACAGCTCTTTCTTATAGCACCAGAGGACTTTAGGGCGAGACTTGACTACTGATTTTGCAAGAATATGATAAAGATTGACAATCTACAAAAAAATTCAAACAATGGGTAATATTAGAGAAAAAGTTAACTAAAAATTCAAATTTTCATTTCCAGCTATTCTTAAAATTCAGAATTTAGCGCCACAAAAAGCATGACAATCGAAACTAAATTGAATATAATTCAAAAAATAAACTGAAAAATGAAACAAAACAGAAAAAAGGGTTACCTGGTCTCTAGATTTATCTCCAACAATAACACACATGGATCGATGCCTGGACTTGACGCCATTCTCTATGAGAGTTCTTATCCGTTCATCAACCTTCTTCCTCATTTTCTCTCTCTTCTTCCTATCCTTCACCTAATTCCAAAGCCCTATGAAGAGAAAAGCCGATTACTTCTCAACCTCTAAAACACTGAAAACTTTCCAATTTCTTTTTCTCTCTCAACGTCAAAACCTTGGTTTCTCTCTCCTTTCTTGCTATTATTCACTAATTCCAAAACCCTAAATGGAAAAGCCGCTTTCTTCTTCTCTTTGTTTCCAAAACCCTGGAAATTTTCCAGTCATCTCCCTCCCTGCTTCTAAAACCCTAGAAAACAATTGAGCAGTTTCTCTGGCCCATGGCATTTTTGGAAAAGGCTTCACTTGCTCATTTCTTCTTGTTTAAAGACGATTTTATCCAAGTGAGTTCATATCACAAGGTTCGTGTGCAATGAGCTCAATGAAGTCTTCCACAATAATCTTACTAGATCAGAACCGTCCATTGTCGACATGGGAAGGTGAGGACTATAAGAAACTTCACTTACTGCACCCTGGTGCATTCTTATTTGGAAAAGATCTGTGGACCTGCGAGACTAAATGATAGCATTAGGTCTCTCATCTACTAGTAGGGATGGCTACATATCGGGTTGGGTCTGGATCCGGTCAGACCTCGACCCGAACCCAAACCCCATCAGATCCGAAGTCACCAAACCCAGACTCGGACCCATAAATATAATGTCGGACCTAGACCCAGACCCGAACCTAACCTAACCAAACCGATCATACCCAACTTTAGGCAATCACTGTAAATTCATATGATTAGAGCAATTAGAAACAGATCCCCAGACTTAAATGAATACTCACCCTACCCAAAACCCACATCCAAATACTATGAGCAAAAGACAGGAATAGATGGTCTATTGTTTCTTCACCAGCTTGCTTAACAGGTATACATTCACAATCACTGGAACCCATCAAAGAGAATCCAATGTCAAGTGCTTCCATATAATACTTGAAAAGGCTTGCATTTGTGGTTGATAAGTCATTTTCACATTTTTGTAACATTTGGAGGAGTTTGTCTTAACTTTATCATGATACAAATATGGGTAAAGAGAATTAATAAAAAACTCCCCATCTGATTGATTCCAGCTTCCAAACTGCATCATCATCTCTTTCTAGGCTATGACACACCATTCCCATTGCCTGTAACAATTAAGAGACCCAAGAGATGACCATCTAATCATTAAAGCTTTATTCATAGTTTTTCTTTTGACCACCTTCTCTTGTTTGGGTGCAAACCATATCCACATTAAATAAAAAAGATTCCTTCTTCTCCTCATGCCCACTCCAAAGAGATACTTTCACCGATTTCTCTAAAAATCTTAGGAAATTATTTTATATACAAAGAAAGGAATATTGTTTCATGTGGGTTGGACCGCATTTCTACATATGCGGTCCAAAAAGTGTAAAGCGTACATCTTAAAGATGGATGCAAGCTTATGTTCCATCTAAAAACAATGGAAACTGATGGTCCAATGTTTTCTTACTAGAATTAATATTTTTAATTCATTTTTATTTTTTTATATTTTTAATCTCCATGTTAGAGATTACATGTCTTTAAAAATTAAGTCTTAAAATCCATCTCAAAATATATTTATTAAGAAGCCCGCATTTCTACATATGCAGGTTTGGCCGCATAGAAACCGGATCCACAAATAAAAGACATCATAATAGGTTAGATAGATTGGACTTAAGCTAATAGATTAGATAGAATGGACGTATTCAGGGTAATCTTTCCTCCCAAGGACAAATGTTTGGCCTTCCTCGAGTCAATTTTAAAGTGAAATATTTAAATAGTGGGATCCCAAATTGATATTAGCATTTTACACTCATAAATTAAGAAGGGAAATGACCTTGTGAGACGCTCCCACATCCATGTGTGTAGGACCTCAAAGGATAACCATTAAATTTGGCACAGATATTTAGAAGAGTCAAGTCTCACACTCATGTGATAATTTTTTTAGAGATCTGTATCAAATTTAATGGTAATTCTTTAGAGTCTTACAAACATGGATGTGGAAGGGTCTCATAAAATCATTACTCAATTAAGAGTAATCAAGTACTTAAATGGAACTTTTTCGCTCCACCTAAAAAAAATTACAATAGTTGACAGCACTACGTCATGACATCCCACTCCCACCAACATAGTCTTTTCCACATGTACTTTGATACCTACGGGAAGTTCAATGCACCTCAAAAATATCCTTAAGTTTTCCATATGATTCATCTCTATGTTACAAAATATGAAAGTACCATATTGCAAATATTGCAAACATGAGATAATTGGTCCTCTTGAAAGTTTAAACAGCAAAAGAAGCCTCGTGCCTCCACCTTCTAATGGTGATCATGGATCCCCTTGCCTAACTCCCTTTGATGCTTGGAAGAATCCCTTCTTCCATTGATCAAAATAAAAAAACAAGCACTAGAATTACCTATTTTCACATTTGCTGAAAGGCTCTAACTTTCATAATCGCCACTAATCCACTTTATTATAAGCCTTTTTCAGCTCTAATTCATATTACGCCTTACCTATTTTCACATTTTTTGGAATGAACGAACACTTGAGCAATAAGTATACTATTTCTAATCAATCTCCATTGAATAAATGTTGATTACAGCCCAAAGACAACTAAAGGGAGACCTTCTCTCAATCTTCTTGCGATAATTTTGCAAAGGTTCGTTAGTAAGCTGATGGATCTGATATCATTGAGGCATGAAATAACTGACATCTCAAAAAACACTTCCACAATTAAAATAAGCGAGTTTATAAATAGGTTATTTATCTTTTGTACATGGAGGTCACAAGGTTGTAAGAGTATCATTAAATAGACACAGAGTTCCAAAACAAATATTCCCGGATTTTGTGACTCACCCCAAACCATCCAATTTGACATCTAATTTGTGTATCTCTCTTCCACTTCACAAATGTACTAGAACTTATAACCAATCTTCACCATCCAATGTGTAGGTTGGACAATATTATCTTAAAGGAGCATTGAGCATCATGTACTCAAGTATATGGGATTATATGCTATGAGATCATTTATTATTTATTTTTTATATGGAAGAGTCACAAACTTTTTTCAGCCAAATCTAACATATTATAATGTATCACAGCTTTTGAGAAATTTTATTTCGAACTTTGTGCTCAATTAGTGACACACCACTATTGATCCGTTTTCATATCCAACGGTTGACAATAACTGTGACTTTTTTGTATCAAAAGTAAATAATCTCATCATATACCTTTCTTAAACATACCTAGTTGCTTTTGTTGGATATAATGAAAATAGGTTATCAGAACGAAACGAGGGATATGCCACACTCCTGCTTAGATGGTTTCTCTGACATAATCGGAAACAATGGCTTCAGGTTCTGTAGCACTTTCCATGTCTATTAAGGGCTATACTACTTTGGAATTCACGCTTTTCAATGACTTCGAAAACAACATTAAAATATATTTAAAAGAAAAATTTTATATATTTAAAGGAAAAGGTTTATATAAAGTTGCAATCTTAAAATGTAGAATCAAATATGCACCCTAGGAAAAAATTGTTTTAGTATTGAAAACGTTCTAATTGTTCATCTTGATATCGAGATATATGAATATAAAAAAAAAAAAAAGATTTTGAGTCTTAGAAATATTGCATCTTACAATACATTATCTAGACTGTTTATTTTCAAGACTTTCATGTGTTTACATATTTATTTGATTTTAACTATTTTTAGAGTTTTAAATTTTATAATTAGATATGAAAATAGACTTTCAAATAATCCTAAGAATTTTTTATACCAAAATTAGATATCATGGTAAAATTTGAGTGTGCACGTTAATTATATTGTTTAACCACACCCATATTTAAATAGGGAAAAGCCATAGGTTCAATGGTACAATGGAAGCCGCGATTTTTGAAACTTATCGACGAGATGGCTATCGCAGAATATCATTACATTAAATAAAAATAACCAAAATGCCCATGAAAATTTCAAAATTTTAAGATATTTTTGTTATTTTAAAATTTCTTTGATATTTTTATAAATGTGAGAGAAATATCAACTTTCTAAATTTGAGCTCATTTGATGTATAAAAAAGACAATAAAATTAAAATGCAATACGCACTCTAAAACTTAGGACTCGAGTGTGAAATAAATTTTATAAAATACGTAGGACTACAAAATAAGCCCTTTTGTAAATTTCCTTGAATACTTTTCCCCTTTGTGGAACCAGTCCCCCTCCCTCAGAGCATTCTGAGTTCGTTCGTGTATAAAGAGATGTATTTACCCAAAAAGATTAAGAGATGCAGACTGACTATGATACATGCAACAAACGGTTGGTATGAAGGAAAATATAGTAGGTTCCATGACGATTAACCTTCCAACAAATGAGAATACAATGCAGACATTGGTTGTACAGTGAGACCCACTCCCTCCATCTCCATCCGACCCATTGAAGTCATGAGATTTTGTGGACCCCATGTATCACATTATACGAGTCATTCAAACAGAACTACCTTTAGGCAACATCCCGGCTTGTTTAAAAGGGGTCCAAAGAAACAAAACCATGATTGACAATTATAGATCTAAAAACAAAAACATATAATATTTTGACAGTAGCTCTACAAAGAGATCGAGCAAAAGAAAAGACAAGAACGTCTTTGGCTAGATCCCCATGATTTTTCATGGAATATTTTATCTTCAAAATTAGTCAAGAGGATATGGGTTCTTTCCCTTTTTAAGTTGTTCTCTATATTCTTGTCTAGAAAATTCAGCATCCTAGAGAAGAAAGATGATATCAGAATGTGTGCTTGCTCCCCTTGGCAAAATCTTTCTCAAGAGGTCTTATATTTGTCTATATAGACACAACATATGATATCCCCTTCAGCTAGAATCAGACAGCCCCGAATAACATGTTATAAGATAGACTAGTTTGGGGCTTAGAAATCCACTTTTTTAAGATTCATGATTGTCAAGGTCAAAATGGTCATTTCACAAATTTTACGGCGCCAAAGGAGTACATTCGATTCACAAATTTTACGGCACCCAAGTAGTACATTCGATTCACAAATTTTATGGTGCGCCGAAATGGTATATTCTCCGGCGAAATATGGCGTGCAACATTATAATGCCACTAAATTACTTACTCATTTCAACCACAAGTAGTGTACTAAGAAAGCCAACAGCCAACAACCTCATAAAAGATTAATCCCAGATCAAAATGTATAGAGAAAAATCCCTAAATCTCTGAAAGGTCATGAATATAACACTCTATATAGAAAGCCACTAGACACCATATGCAGCCTCTCCAATGCAAGGAAAGAAACTGAAAGGTCATATGAACATATCACTCTATATAGAAAGCCACTAGACACCATATGCAGCCTCTCCAATGCAAGGAAAGAAACTGAAGGGTCAGGGGATAACAACCCCAAGATATCAATGCAATAATAACCGGTGGCCCTGATCGAAAAAATTGGACCCTCGAAAAAACACCCACACACACTTAAGGGAAAAACTGTTGAATAAAGACCCAAATATCAATACCAATGTTTTGTTTTCTTCTATTTGGTTTGGTTGTCCTTTTGAATAGGGGCAGAATCCTGACTTATCATTCATTTAGTGAGAGAGAGGCAAGCTGATCCGTGTGGTCAGAAGGAGCAGCTGCTTGTGCCATCCTGAGAACTTCCAAGGCCTCACCGACCTTTGTCTTAAGGGCATCGGGCGACTCTATGAGGTGGAGGACCTCAGTTTGGTCCATTTCAAGGAGCATTCCAGTCACTTTTCCAGCATGGTCATGCTCCATGCGATCAACAAGAGGGAAGAGCTGTTCTCCAAGCATCTGTGAAAAATGTAGCAACATGTGAAAGTTAGCTAACTAGTTCTACATGTTCTAGCTTCTAGTTTTTTTTTGTGTGTGTGTGCACGTGTGTGTGTGTGTAAGAGAGAGAGATCCATTGATAGGAGTGGAGGTCAGTTGCATATGTCTTTTGGAATTCACAATAACGAATTCAGGTATGCAGCTAACAAAATAGGTGTGCACTATTGTTTGGTAACAAGGTCTCTAGAATGATAACAAATACAAGGTCTCTAGAATGATAACAAAATTCTAACAAGATGAAATGTCTAAAACCACCAATAAAAATTGAACATACAACTTACACAATGAATAAATTATGCTCAATGTTAAATAAGAGAGATGCAGGTAATCATAGGACTAGGTGAGCCTAAAGTCAGTTGGTAAAAATTAAGTTTGCACAGATGGAGTACCGCAGAATCAGCTGCAAAGAAAAGTGCAGAATTCTTTATCATCTAGTTTAAAAAACCATTAAGATGGTATTTCTACCATTTCTCTATAAGCATTGCTTGTTTCAGAAAGCGGCACAAAAAACGAGTAAATCTGTTCTTCATCATTGCAAGGTGAAACTTGATCCCATCAAAAAATTTCAAAAACATAAAAAATACACCTTCCAAAACACTATAATTACACCATAACTAAACACCTGCCCAGATAGTTCCATAGGAGATTACGAGAGAGCATCATCGCAACTTTCAACAACATTGTTAGAGAAACAATCAACCACTTCCATGAAAAGAGAAGGTGTAGAAAGGGCATACCACTCTTTGCTGCTCTGGTGTTGCAGAGGCCAAGGCAGAGGCAAGTGTTCCAATTGGAACTGGCTGAGGCCTTGGAGCTTCCATGGGTGACATAACCATGCCAGGAACGTCAAGCGGAAGAGGCAGCATAGGACTCATCAGACCCTGAGGCACCATAGTTGGGTCCAACCCGTTTCGTGCATTATTCATGTATCTGAAGCCTTGATTCGCATTACGCTGAATCATCTGAGAATCCACAATGCAAATTCATCGATCATCAAAATTCAATGAAATCGGCATTCACACAATAACCAATGATATAGAACGTTTCTTCTATTTGGATTTCTTTGGACCAGTTCACAGTGAAAATGGCATTCGGTGATATATCACTGTAGAAGGTCTCTTCTACAGTATTAGAAAGTTTCTTCTACAGAGTAGAGGGTTTCTTTTACAGTATAAGAAGTGATATAGAGTCTCCTCTACAGTATAAGGTTGGCACCTTATACTTCTATCATATAGATCGTTCCTTCTATTTGGATTTCTTTGGACCAGTTCACAGTGAAAATGGCATTTGGTGATGTCACTGTAGAAGGTCTCCTGTACAGTATTAGAAAGTTTCTTCTACAGAGTAGAGGGTTTCTTTTACAGTATAAGAAGTGATATATAATGTCACCTCTACAGTATAAGGTTGGCACCTTATACTTCTATGATATAGAAGTCCCATCTACTTGGTTTTATGGAAATTCCCTCCCCAGCCATTTGTTAATGGATGATGTAAGGCATTAGGTATTAAAGTTACGGCTAATACCCCACCTATTGAATCCAATCCAATGGCTGGGGAGGGAACTCTCATGGAACCAAATAAAATGGGCCTCCTACTCAATCACTGCCTTCAAAATTTTCAAACCAGACTCCTCTCTAGGGGAACTCTCGAATATGGAATTCATCCTGCTTTCGTAAGCCATTTCTAGGTGTTCCACAGTTTACACCTCTCCCCATCCACTGATCTAAGTTCTCAAAAGAAATGAAAAGGAAACACATCTCTAATTACTATAAATGCTTTAAAACTTTCCATGGAATGCGAAAAAAACTACCTCTCTGAACATGGTTGCAAAAATACATCTATCAATAGAACTCTAAAAAAATGGCATGCATTGATTTGCACCCAAAAGTATACACAAATGAAGAAACAAAACATAAAGAAAACAAAGAAAGGGATAAATGAACAGATCAGAACCAGTCACCAATAGAAGGGTGTCTTTCCCATACCTTCTTTGGCCAACCTATCACTTCCTCCATTGGAGCTTCAAAAACAAAAAATGACCCAAAAAGGAGCCTAAATAAGAATAAACAGCAAAGAGCTCATTCACTTACTTGCTGCTGCTGCTGCTGTTGCTGCAACTGGTGGGGAGCTCCCCCTCTCCTCACACCCATCCTTTGTCCAGGCTGCCCTTGCCTTTGAACGGGGTAAGGAACAACAAAGTTAGGCATTTGTGCAACCCCAGGTCTCATGCCTGGCAAGAGTGGTTGCTGATATCCGTAGCCAGCAGGCTGAGGCGGCATGAGACCAGGAGCCCCTTGGCCATAAAACAACTGTTGGGGGGTAAGCCTGGGGCCCGCAGGATGAAATGGGGACATATTAGCAGGCATCGCAGGTGGTACTCCCACTGCAGCTCTCATTTGAGCAAATTGTGCCTAATAAAAGCACAACCAAGATTTTCTAATTAGGAAAGTGACAAATAAATAAAGAGCACCTATGACCGCCCAACATTTTCATGGTAGGCCAGTGCCATCAAATATAAAAAGAATATTAGAAAATATATCAAACTTAAATTCATGTTGAGCACATAATATAAAAAGAATAATTCAAGAGTTTTACCTTTCCAATCCTAATAGCTAGTTTTACTTACAATATGCACATGAATCATTTTCATCAGGCAACCAATCTCAGATGTATAAAAGGTGTATCCTGGTTATTTCCAAACGAAAAAGTAAAATTTTCTCGAACTGCAGATACCTGCAATCTTGCCTTCCTCTCTTCCCTGCGCTGCGCGAGAGCGACATAGAGAGGCTTCCTTCCTATCATCTTTCCATTCATTTCCGCAACCTAACCATATTCACAAATGGGAGAATTTATCAACACACAGAACTTCAATTATGTTCCAGCAACTTTAAAGATAAACAGAGAAACTTGAATATGCAAATGGAGAAATGATCTTACTGCACGTGCAGCTTCATCAGGCGAAGAAAATGCAACAAAACCAGAACCCCTACTCTGTCCTTGTGAGTCTCTCATGATCTGTGAAAGGAAAAACACAAGGTACAATAACATATCACCCTTAGCTGAGAGGTGAAAGCAACAGTGATAGTTCAAACTTAGGCTTGTCTAGTTAAAATGTAACAGGAAAGGATGCTATAAGGGTACTATAATCCATTGATTGTTGTAACCATAGTCTATTGACCATAGTCTATTGGGGTCTCATCGCCATCCAATGAAATGATTGACGGTGAAGAGAAAGTCGGACACACCATTGGGGTAACATCCTGATCTGGTGTATCCCAATCTCCATCATCAACTATCATTTTATTGGACGTAATAGCCCCAAGAAGCAACATTTTCCTTTTAAAAAATCTACTATTATAGCATGTTTTCTAAAATAAGCTGCTTACTTTGCATGAAGTTATTACGCCAAATTCAGAAAAGAGCTCTTTGAGCTTTTCATCATCAAGTGAATCATCAAGGTTTTTCAGATATAGGTTAGCTGCTTGTAACTTCTCAAGTCTCCCATTTCTCTCTTGTTCGAATTTTGCCTTCAATTCTGCCTCCCTTTCAGATTTCTTTTGAGCCCTTCCAACGTACCATACTTTATCATCATTGTTGGTGGTTCCATTCAGTTTCTCAACTGCTGTAGCAGCATCATTGGGATTCTGGAAATTGATGAAACCAAAACCTTTGGAATTTCCACTTGCATCTCGCATAACAACAGCACTAGTGATGGGACCATAAGTACCAAAAACACTCTTAAGGTCCTCATCAGTGGTAGTCTCTGACAAATTCTTCACATATACATTAGTAAACTTTGGTGACCCAGTTGCTCGATCTCTTTCTTGGCGACGAACAAAGAGGCCAACATACACTTTCTTATCATTTACCAGCATTCCATTAAGTCTTTGAATGGCATTTTGCGCTGCTTCTTCCTGTTCGAACTGTACAAAACCATAACCTTTTGACTGACCAATATTGTCAGTGGCCACCTTGCAAGTAAGGACCTTTCCAAAGGAGGCAAAAATATCATACAATCCTTTGTTGTCAATTGATACATCCAAGTTTTTAATGAATACATTGGCAAATCCGCTTTTTCGGATACTGGGATCTCGATGAGAAAACATGATCCTTATTGGCTTTCCATTTATTTGGGTGAAGTTTAACATGTCAATGGCACGCTGAGCTGGAAAAATAGAGAGCAGAGGAAATATATTAATGCATTGACTGAAGCCAAGATTTAGACATTAAACCACGATATCTCATTTTGTATAGCCCAAAAGGAAATGTTCACAAAAGTATCAATTGCAAATGATCCAATGCAGTAATTTCTTTTCATGAAAAAAAAAATGTATGATCCAATGCACCAATACCTTGTGCCACTATAGAAAATAAAAAAGTATATTATGCCCTCTACGTAACCACAACTAAAACATTAAGGAACATGAAATCAATGCTCTGAATCCAAAATATAGCAACCACTGCATTCATACAATGGTTTAAATAAAATTCAAATTCAGTGGTTTTATAGTTGAGTGCAGTGAACTCACATGTTCATAAGAGAAATCAGTGTCATCTGGTTTAGTCATGAGAGAAGAAGATAATCATACGAGTCATGAAACAGATGAATGAATCCCACTGAGAGAAAGGAGTAATCGATCATAAATGTATGGGTCTTGTTTTGCATTGTCACCAAACAAGAGGGCACATTCATGACATGCTATATTCAGTATTCAATATCACTTAATTAGGAGGAGAGATTCCTCAAGATGAAGTAGATTTTCCTCCTGAATCCTTTCACACAATTCACTAGTCTAATACGTTAGACCTGGAGCTCAGAGTGAGGCCCTTCCAAATCAAAATGAGCCCCGCATGTGCACTGAGGAGATTGGGTTTCTAAGCTAACTAGAAATATACAGACCTGGATGGGAAATTATAAGCTCGATTATTTGTTCATTCTCTCTCTCTCTCTCTCTCTCTCTCTCTGTTTTTTAATCTCTCCTTTTATAACAATGTATAGGGTGTGCATGGAAGTTGTATTCAATAACGCAGGTTCTGGAGAGATAAAGTTCCAGCTCTTGATGTGCTGTTTCTGGAGTTTCAGAATTTAATAGAAACAGATGAGTGTTCAAGGATTTCACCATTGGAACTCCTTTGATGTTGAATGCTGATGGAAGTGAATTCTACTTCTTTTTTGCCGATTCCAAAACATAAAAAAAACCTAAGGTTAGAATGACTAAAGCCCTCTTAGTTTTTGAAAATATTTTAAACCGACAATGTAGAAGTATCAGCCAAATGGAATGAACAGGGGGATTCCGGACTTTATCCCTCCAGTGAAAATTAAAAAAGTCCACAGGTTGCCCACAAACTTTTGGACTCCAAAGCTCATAATAATGAACCACAAATAAAAATCATGATGATTGAGGTACTTACAATCTTAGTTTACTTGGTATGACACAATTCTTCTCTAGACCACATAAAAAGTTTGAAAAGCTTGCACTAGAGGAACCTACATCCCATTCTTTTTATTCTTGTGATAAAACCATTAAGTAGGTACAAAGCTGTAACAATTCATAAAAATTTATGCCCATGTGTCCCCCCGGATGGCATGTCTCCAATATCCCAATGACACTCTTATTTTGTCAATGCTCCTGTTTCTCAAGCTTTTTAGCTTTCGACTATCTTTCCAGTCCAGATGCTTCACAATTGTATAGGGCAGAAAGTAAATCTCAGCAAAAAAATAAATTACTGAGCATTTTGTGAAGAAAATCAAATAGATGAAGAGTTTAATGAAGTTGATATTTCCCTCAAAAGTCCTACATATCAAATAACTAAATGTCATTGGGAAAGGCCAGATTCGAAGATGGTAAAAATAGATAACTAAATGTACAGGCCATGCCCTTTGTGGTAGCAACTAGAATAAATCCAAGTTGGAAAATCTGCCACTTCTCACTATTATCTCTTACAAATCAGTCTCTCGTATAATGTCTCCACAATGTCAGCAATCCTTCATTGGTAGGGAGCTTCCTCATGGAACCATCTCATAATGTTCAGGGAGTTGTCCATCAACAATGGGGACTCTAAGAACTTAATGGTTACTGAAATGACAAATCAAGGTAAGCCCTAAAAATATACATCACAGAGCTACAAAAACATTGCCAATGGACTCCAAAAAGAGAGCAACAAGAACTAGCCTTTACTAAAAAACCTAGGACATGAATTTGGCAAAAGATGGTACTAAGAAAACCAAGCCTAAAACTGACCATGCACTCAAAGAAAGATCTAATCAGCAACTAATATCAACATACAAAGATTGAAAATGAAAAGTGACCATATATCCTGAAAAGGTTGTACCGATTGCTATGTAAATGGATAAACCCTAAATTTGCAAATGCTAGACAGGAAGGCCTGAAAAGTTTCATAAGGGGCATGGCTGGATATTAAATGTTCAACATGAAGCTAACTCACAATAATTCTAAATGAGTAAAAATAAAAAAAGGTCCTAAAATCTCATACAAAGGCAACATAAAATTGCAGCAAGATATTATGTATCTCAAGAAAATCCAAAACAGAAAACCTATATATTCATCCAAGAAATAATTAATAGACACTACAAGAAGCTAGACCAACACAAACCTTATTAAAATAACTCTCAGAAATAATAACCACAAAACCAGAATATGTTGAATAAGTTTCCAGGTATAAAATCAACACAAAGCCATGGTAAAAGATCAAAGGAAGCCTTCTCCCTAAAAATTCCTATAAGAATAACTAAAACCATTCACAAAATAAAACTTTAAAAAAAAAAAACAGAAACATAAACGCAAAGATCACATTCTCAAAGTAGAGAAACCAGAATATGTTGATTAACACAAAGCCATGGTAAAAGATCAAAGGAAGCCCTCTCTCTAAAAATTCCTATGAGAACAACTAAAAACCATTCACAGAATAATACTTAAAAAAAAACCGATAAAAAATAAACACAAACATTACACTCTCAAACTAGAGAAACTCCTAAGAATTTTTCACCACAAAATGGAATGGCCAAAAACTTGACCGGAAGTTGATCTCTCTCTAAACCCTAGAATTTGAGGATGCCATCATGACTCTAAAAACCATAGAAACTCATAAAACAAAATGAAATCATGTCTCTACAAAACCTTAAAGAACTCAAGCTTCATGAAAGACATTACAACAAATCCTCAAGTAGAAAACCTAGAGAATCTTGAAATAGGTCACTAATGAAGCAACATAAATTTTAACCAAAGATGCACCAAATAAAAAGACACATATATTCATCAAATATACCACTAAATATATATCGAGATTGCTTAATACAATGAAAGAAAACCATAGCAAGTCCCTGATCCAAAAAAAAAAAAAACGAAGCTATAACAAGTTGTGATAAAAAACCCAAGCCTCATTCTTATAAAAACACTATACAGAAAGCTATGATATATGATGCAAGGAAAGCAATAAGCAGTAGTGAACAAAACCCCTAGTTTCATGTAACAGGCAATAAACAGAACAGCAAAAATCATCTCTTATATCTACAACTTCATGTAATACAAAGAAAATAAAGCAATCTCTCTGTGTCCCTGTAGTAACTTAAAGCATACAAAACATTGATAAAGAAACATCTCTCTCTCCCAACAAAAAAACGTAAAGACAGTTGATAAAGAAACATCATACTCTCTCTAAAAAGCTACCTACTTCTCTCCAAGAGAAACCCCGAAGAAAAGAACACCTGATAATGATCATGATCCATTAAAGAAACAAACCAGAAAAAAAAGAAGAAGGGCCATACCTTCTTGCAGGCTTCCATAGTTTACATAGCCATAGCCAAGAGAGAAGCGCCTAACTATGTCCCTACAAACCCTAACAGAGACCACAGGAGCGATGCTGTTGAAGAGATCAAAGATCTGAGTCTCTGTAACAGAGGGATCGAGATCCCCAACATAGAGTGATGCGTTCGGGAACACAAGCACCTGTGGCTGCGGCGCTTGGGCCGCAGTCGCCATTATAGAAGAAGAGAGAGAACTTAGAGTTAGAGAGAAAATGTTAGAGAGAGAAAGAGCTCTAGAAAGAGAAGCGAGTTTTGGAGAAGTAGGTAAGATATGCGCAAACGGGAGCGGATTTATAGGAGATGATAACGGACGTGATCGCTGCGATTTTAGGATAGAGGTTTTCGGAGAGAGAGAGAGAGGAGAGAGATGGATTCAGACGGTGTCCATTATAGAGAGAGAGAGAGTAAACAAGGGGGAGGTTTTTAACTTGTAAGGAAAGGGAGGGGACTGACACGAAGGCCCGGGTGTTTCCCGTAATAAGAGGAGAGTAGAGAGAGGAGTTTTTAGAGAGAGAAAGGATGAGAGAGATTGTGGGGTAGAGAGAAAAGAGACACCGTTCTGTGACAGATCAAAGAGAGAAGAATGGCCCCCGGGGCAGAGAGAGAGAGAGAGAGAGATCGTCGTTGGGGTTTTAGAGAGAGGGGTCGGTTTTAGAGAGAGAGTGGGTGGAGAATACTAGAAATTGGGAAGGCGTTGTCTGGGCTTAGAGAGAGAAGTGGCGTGGTGGGGCAGGGGGACTAGAGATTTTAGAGAGAGAAAGAGAAGGGTTTCTGTAGAGAGAGAAAGAGAAAAAGGGTTTCTGTAGAGAGAGATGTTAGACCTAGAGAGAGAAAGGTGGCGTGGGAAGAGACAAGCCAAAAAGAGTGGCTTTCCACTTTGAGGTGGTTTACCACTCTCTCTCTACATCCGGTTTTGTAGGTCAGAAAGTGTGATTCCACTTTCTCTCTCTACAGCCGGTTCCTACGCGGGTGTTTGAGTTGCTCTAGAGAGAGAAAGTGGGGTTCGATGGAGGAGGGAAGAGTGGTTCCACTTTCTCGCTCTACCGCCCGGTCCCCGCGCGGGTGGTCAATTGAATAAAGGTTGCGAGCCAAAAAAAAAATCGAAAGGTATAATACTCCCGCGGGAGTAATACTTTCCATCTACTCTCTCTTGGCAGAATTTGTACTAGGAAATATTTTTTGAATATGGTTTGCATTAGGTTGCATGTACTCTTGAGAGTAATATGTAATTCTTTTATGGGTGGGGTCTAGACTCTAAACCATCAAACTAAAGCCTATCTTAAAATAGTGTCGACAAATGTGCTTTCAATATTATAAATATTTTTGATAGCTTAAGAATATATTTTTATCTTTATTTATAAAGTTTAAAACTTCAAAAATAGTGTAGATCGCAATTCTATGAAAATCTTAAAAATTGATGGTCCAAAAATATATTAAAAAATAAATTATTTTCAAAACATGAAATCTATTTTTTTCTCATGTCTATGCGTCTTGATGTCGAGATAATCAATTTGAAGATATTTGAACATCAAAACGACCTTTTTTAATAAAAAATTTGTGATAAGCTCCAATTTGATTGTTTAGAGCCTCGGCTCTATGTAAACTTTTTTTTTTCTTTTATTAATGCCTATTACAAAAATTAAAATAAATATTTATATATTTGTCTCTCTCTCTTACCCTTTTTCTCTCTCTAAACTTACCTTTCTCATTCATATTCCTAGACTAAAAACAAAAATGTGGTTGTTGATTTCTCTCTCTAATGAGGTGAATAGGTTTAGGCAATGCTTAGAGAGAGAAGAAAAAGGAAACTCCCCAAAAATATAAATGGGATTTGATGGTCTCTCTCTCTCTCTGGAAAAAGGGGATCTCTCTAAAAATGCAAATGGTTTTGTTGGTTTAGGGGAAAAGGGCATCTTTTTAAAAATATAACTATAGAAGCTTATTTTGACTTATGTAATAATCATTAATAAGGTCATGTTGTTATAAATTAAGTTGAAAAGTACCATAGGTCAATGAAAAAACAAAAAATTTTGAGGTAATGGGTGTGAGATTTTTCTAGTGGAAGGGGCATTATAGGATGAACGTTAAACCTTAGGGATTCATTAATTTTTCCTATCCTAAATTTTGGAGATGTAATCTCTTGAATCTAACAACCAACCTCAAAGAAATCAAAAATAAAAAAATTCTCACCAGCTAAATGTGTTAAAAGAGGCATCCAATATTGCATAAGAACCGTCCAACTCTTTAGACGGAAAGGTCTAGATGTTTAAGAACCTAAAATCCAATTTTTTAATTTTAAAAATGGTCATTTAGTGATACTTAGATGAATTCTAAAAATTTAAATAAATAAATAAAAACCTCCCAAGTAACTATTTTCCCAAGGGATTGATTCGGGGGAATGCTATATGCTCTTAAAAAACAAAAAACAGAAGCCTGTTTAGAATTATCAAAATAATCAATTGAACAGTTCTCCTATGTCTTTGGAATTAATTTCAAATTACTCGTTATTGAGTTGAAATAGTTGCAAATAATATTAGGATTATTTTAATTTTTTATTATTATTTAATTTATCTTTTCAAGAATAAGAGAGGAGGTACGCGGGGATATTAGTGGGCATTGAGTTTGTGTCTAAGTTGATATTTATGGATTTGGGTTAATTAGTTACTGATTGATTTGGGTTGGTTAGTTTGGAATACAAATATGTAAGGTTAAATTAGAGGAGGTAGTTTAGGAATATAAATAACATAAGGTTACGTTTTGAGAGAGTTTATCCTTATCAACAATAATCAAAGTTGGGGAGAATTTTGCGCAAAATGTGGGATAGAAACGAGCCTAATTTTTTGCAGGTGAATTAAAGAGAGAGAAGATAGGGAAAACTTAGCACGTAATTTTAAGAGCGAGAAAATATGGAAGAAGAGATAAAATAGGAAAAGTATAGAGAGAGTTTTTTTTGTTAATGTTTATCTTATTTTTTTAGTCTATTTAAATGGCGATTTCCCTTTATTGTAAAAAAAATGGATGAGTTAATAAAATTTGGTATCATAAAGAGATTTTTTGGGTGGATTCCCTCTCAGACCTTGATGGTATATTTTCTCAACCTTGGGGTGAATTCTCGTGTTGCAGACACTTAGAGATGGTATATTCTCTCAAACTTTTCCTTTTATTTTTATGGTGTTATTTTTTTTTAGAGAGGATATATTCTCCCAAACTTTTCCTTTTATTTTTATGGTGTTATTATTTCTTTACATAAAAACTGCATTAATTCGTATTAGAGCAAATTAGGCCCAGAGTTTACATTGCCACCAAAAGCGAATCAAGCTAATCCTGCTAATCAGATGACATTCAAGTTATGTCCAGAGTTTACAATGCCACCAAAAGCAAATCAAGCTAATCATGTTAATCCTGCTCATATGGATGATCGTTGGGGGCAAACTATAAAAATTTTGATTAAAGCCCTAGAGGACATTTTCAATTTATTTTTATGGTGTTATTATTTCTTTGCATCAAAGTTGCATTACTTATTTATTAAAAGAATTTACGCACATGCCTCTAGATATCTTATTGTTTTTTCTTATTTCTTTTTTTTCTTGTCTCTCATTTTTCCTAAAACATCCTTACTTCGACTTTAATGTTTGAAGTGACGACGATTGTGAATCAAAGTCATGAATTTTTTGTTTTTTTATTCTAACTTTTGGCCTTCAAGTTTTAAAGAGAATATCAGATTTGCCTTCAGTCATTGAAGATTTGAAATTAAAACTTTTAAAAGACTTTGGACTCTCAAGGTCAACAATTTCATTACCAGATCTAAAGTCAAGAATTTCAAGGTCATTCACAACCGAAAATAGGGGTGTTTCGGAACAAAGTGAAAAAATAGAGAAAAAATGTGTATAAATATAATATATAAAATTTTAGGGACTATAATAACGAATATCTAGGAGAGTTTCATCATAAATTTCTTTATAGATTTCGGATTTATATGGATATTTGGGAAACGGTAAAATAAAATTTCATGCGGTTCATTTTTCCTTTTTCCTTTTTGTATTTTGGAAGTGAAATATATATTTTTTGTTATGTTAACTCATTGCATTCCAATGTTTAAACAAAGGCAGTATATATTTAAATATTTTATTTTTGACATAAGAATACAAGCATCTCTATTTAAAATATAAAATCTGACAATATAGGGTGTATTATAATATCTGAAAATATTCACTCAAGACTAAAGCAAGTTACACATACTCCATTTTTTCATTGTTGAAAGCTATTGTTACGTAAAATCTCTCACCTCTATCCTACTGGAAAGAAGATTGAGGATAAAAACTTCCCTTTCTCTTTGTTCACATAAACAACCACCTCCATTGTCGCCGCCGCCGCCATTGCCACCGCGACCACCACCACCAAAATCAAACATCTTTCAAATAATCATCATCCCACGGCCAAAAACACCTCTCAAAAGTCTTTCTACCAACTCCCAACCAATCGGCAAGCTACCTCTACTATTGAAGATCTTCACCTTGCCAAAGTTTAGGAACCACATGACCCTTCTTCTATGTGGTTGGATCAAACAATTTGAGCTTCCTCCACACAAAACTACACAAATATGGAATCAAATAATGCTACATTAATTTGAAATTGATTCAAAATTGGTTCAATTAATGTTTACTTTTATTTTCTAGAGACTCTGACATATGTTGTCCTTCCCAATATTTAAAAACCTCTATTGATAAGGTGAACTGACCATCTGAGTCAGGGAATTTTCAATCTAGAACATCAATAGGGCCCAAGGAATTGGCCAAAAAATAAAAAATAGAGAAAAATTTGAAAAGTAATTTTAAAAAGTGGAGGCAGATTGGCTGGTTCTTTGATAGAACCCTGAAAAAACCGGCCTGATCCCAATATATTGAAAGAATTAGAATTGTCCCACTAAAAACTTTTCCAATTTAGGTGATTCCAATCCGAATTGGCCTTTTTTAAAACATTGATCATTCCCTACCTACTTCACCACAACGTAAAGGAAATGAACATTGAATTTGATCTCTATAAAGACCCCTAATGATGTAGATAAAAATTTCACTCCAATTATTGCATTTCAGAATGTGAATAAAAATTTATGATTTGATTTGGTAATAGAGGGAAGCCACCCACCCCTAATGAAGGTTTGGTTTAAAACCAAGATCCATAGCATTCTTACAATTAAAAAATAAAAGGACAAAAAGAAAAAATCCCTTATGAAGCTCTAGTAAGATCAACTCAATACAATACTAGTAAGATGCACCTGAGTCTCATTAAAATGTTGTACATGATATTGATTCAAATACTATAATAAATAATACAATGAGGGAATAAATTTGACTCTCTTTGTTATGCTATGGGATTAAATATTTGACATTTATTTCACAAAATGAGTACATTGTTTATGTGCTATTTTAAAATAACATATAGTTTATGTTACTTCTTAATTTTAAATTTCAATTTATAGATATATTTCTAATATCAACTATAGTTTTAAAGAATTTTAGTTTTAAAAGTATAAAATTTGCATCCATTAAAATATAAATGTTAGAAAAATAACAATCATTTGGCACTTTATTTTGGATTGGTCAATGCCAAGCAAGATGCCTTTTCCGTTACATGCTTTATTTATTTGTGATTAAGCCTCCCATGTACAATAAGAGTATTATTTTTAGTTTCATACTTTGAATGTGAACAAGCCTTCACAAGTTCCCTCACATATATACATGTTTTTGTTATTTTAAATATCATTTCAAATTCAATTTTAAAAATTTAGTGTTCAAGATCTATAATTTAACTTGGATAAGAGTTCGTTATAATATTTTTCCCTTTAAAATTACAACATTTTAAGAGAATTCTAGCTTTAGAGCTTCCCGTAATTTCAATAAAATTTATAATTTAAAACATTGGAGGAGAATAATATTAATTACTTACCTCTTTCTCTCATCAACTCCTATTCTCTAATGTAGAGGAATCTAGAATCAAGGGAAAGAAATCAAAAGTACATAAGAATATTCAAACTTTCAAGTTTATTATAGTAAGGTAAATAGGCATTTTCAAACTTTAGTCCAACCCTTTCAAGCTTCCTCTATTCTGGAAGGTCAAAAAATAAATAAGTGAATAAAAGATAGGTTAAAAAATAAATGAGTAAATAAAAGATGGGAGGGGAAAAAGAGAAACAATCGCAAATTCTAAATTTCCAAGCATCATCTTTTTTGAAACTTTGAAAAAGAAGAAAACAAGTAATCCTGAGGAAAATGAAGAAAAAAAAGGGAAAAGAGAAAGGGGATAAAAGATTAAGAGTACAAAGAAGGAAAAATAGAAACGACTAATTCAGATATGGTATTTCAAGTTTCCTCTTTACAAATATTTCTTCTAATAATGCATGAATGTGAATGTGAGTTGTAATTTACTCCTCTCTTTCAGGCTTCACAAATATATCTTTTGCTAATATGGATATGTGGGTCGTAATTTATCTTTTATATGGATCCACCCTTAAGAAAAATCGTGAACCCTTACCTTTTTTTTACCACCCTTTTCTTCTCGCATATGTTTGAACTATCAGCTTTTTTTAAAATAATATCGATGAGACTTACAACTTTCCTCTCTTTAAGCCTTAAATTGTCCCTTCTTTAATGTACGTTACTAATGCGGTTGTAATGTATATATATGAATGTAAGTTAATAGAAAATATTAACCATTATCTTTTTCTTTTTAACTTTTTGGTTTTGCACATGTTTGAACAATCTTTTTATATGACACCAATCGCCCATTACTTATATGAGTTTATCTCCCCTACTAATTATTTTTATAAATTTCTCTAGAGATAGGGTCCCTTTTATTCTATTTGAATGTCCCTTCTATTTTAATTGAAAAGTACATATCCTACAATCTCTTTAGAAATAAGGTGCCATCTTATTCTTGTGAAATACATCCGTCAACCTGGCTTAATAATGTAGTATAGATAAGAACTTCCATAAATACCAATACAAGATATAAAGCTTTCTCTCTACCTTTCCCTTGATTTCATCATGGTTATTGTTAATATTTATCTAGAAGTAGGGAGAATTGTGGCTTTTGGATGAAAGGAAAAAGGAGCGCCTTTTTTTAGGGAACATGGAAAAAGCTATATGATCTCTATGAGGAAATAAGAAATAGGTAATTCCAATCCCTTTTGGACCTTATTATGCCTTATAGGACTACAAGAAATGTGATCTCATAAGGAGAGGTGGTTTTCCCATGGGTTTTCTATTCTATCTGGTTTTAACTTCTCGTGATAAAAAGTCATGTGGTGTGCCTAGGGTTCTTTTCCTAGTGGCAGTGTATCTATAGAAAAGGGAGATTAATTGAAGGTGTTGTTTGGTTGGGAGATTGGGCCTAGAAGAAAAATTGGCAAATATTTTGTGGATGGATTTTTAGACATATATTTGTTGTAACTGAAAATTGTAATTCTCATTAATTGTAAATTTTTGCTTGAGGTGGTGGATGTAACCCCTTTTTGGTAAACCACACAAAATTGTGGATTTCTAATGGCTGAGTTTGTTAAGGCAACTGCTTTGGGGCAAATCGCGTCAATCTTTGCTTTATTTCTATTATTTTTTGTTTCACCGCCTATTTCATTACTTTTTTTATATATGTTAATGATAATAATAGAGGGCTAGATGTTATGTCGAGGTATCAACTATTTCACAATTTATTGACATGTACATGATCTTGGGTGGGATCCCGATATTTGGGTCCCGAGTTTAGCAATTGAGGGATTCTTACGAACCCAACGATTGATATGGCGCAAAATGCTTGCGTTGGTCTAGGCTCTCTGTTTTTAGTGGAGAAAAAAACATGATCGAGTAAGTTTTATACATACTTTAAGGTGAAGAAATATAGAGGCAAAATGTTAGGATTTTATTTGGTAAGAGGGAATAAATCAAAAAATTCATAAAATGGAGAGCAACAAGGCAAATATGGTAACTTTGTGATCACTATAATTAGTTTTGATGATAATCAAAATCGTCACTCATATATTTCTTTTAAAAACTATAATTATTTTGCATTCATCTAGTTTCTACTTATAGAGAAAGAAAATCTTGTGGAGTGTTTACATTATGCAAAAGAAAAGAGAGTGTGTGATGTGGAGCTTTAAAGATTCTCTTCCTGGTAATGATGTAGCGATATAAAAGAGCGAGATTCATTGGCAATGTTGTTTGTTTGGTAGATCGAATTTAGCAAGAAAACTTTTGCGGATATCTATAGAGTGTTATATCTATTATAATTGAAAACTATAACACTTATTTATATAGGATTTTGATTTGTTGGGCACATCGACTTAACCCATTTAGGGTAAATGATGTAAATATTGCCTTATTGTGGTATGCTTTTGCTTTTACTTAATTTCTAACACTCATTTTATTTTTACATTCGCTTATTTTTGCATTTAACAGACTATGTACACGATTTTAGGTGAGTTCTAGATATTTAGGGTCCCTAACTCCAGAGGGATTCCTAAATAACCTACAGTTTTTTCATTGATTATTATAGTAATCGATATATGAGAAAACATTAGTGCAAATATTTATAACGATTTACGAGGGATTAATTTGCACACTTTTGCTTTCATGTCTACACCTATGTTCTTTGCCATTCGTACCCAAAATATGGTTTAAGTATCGAATGTGACAACCTACAAGTTTCTATTCATTTGGATGGGTGATTAGAGCAAAAATAATGCTAGTTAAATGGTATTGTAAATCCTCTCATCGATTAGAGTAAAAATATGCCAAAAAAAGCATTTCCAAGTTTTTGGCTTGAGCTCGACTGGTTATAAGTTGTGCCTTTAACAGTGTTGCATCTCAAGTTCCATTCCTATTTTTAATTATTATTTACATTTAATTTTTTTAAATTTTTTATTATATATATAGGAAATAGCTTATGTGAGTCAATGGGCTCACAAGAAAAAATGAACCCAATGGCCCAGATTGAATCTGGACGATCTAACGATCACTGATGCTCGATAGTGTTTGAATTTTAATTTTTTTTTCTACAAATCAAAATCACTTGAAATTTTAGATTTGTGTTGATAAAAAAAATGTCAATATTCGAAAAATATTAAAAAAATATATTTTATATGAAAAATGACCAAAATACCCCCATAAATTTTAGAAGGTATTTTGGTTATTTTAAAATTGATGGATTATTTTTTTATATATTTTTATTAGGTGCGGCTTGATGATAAGAATAATCACTTAAAATTTCAAGTAATTTGGATTTGTAGAAAAAAAAATTAAAATTCAAATATTCTCGACCGTCAAATCTGTCCAGATTCAATATGGACCATTGGGTTTATACTATTATGTGAGCTAGTAAGCTCACCCTATGAAGTAAACAGAAAGAGCAAGAAACACAATCTGAATATGATAAAATTGATTAAACAATTCATATTTATTGAAATTGATAAGAACATTTAGTCTTGGTGGTTAGAGCACAAAGGGCCACCAACATAATGACATGCTCTGAAATGAAAGCGTCTTCTTAAACAGAACCAAGATGCTGAGAAGCCTTGGTTAGCTTGTTGCCTGATGCACCCATATGCCCAGCATCTACACCCTTAGCCTGTAAAGAAAAAAAATGTTAGGATTTTACTAAAGTGGTGGAGAGAGAGAGAGAGAGAGAGAGAGAGAGAGAGAGAGAGAGAACCCCTAAAGAAAAAGCAAGCAATATAATGACTCACCTTAGATAGAGGATCGGTAGGAACTGGGGGTCCATAGTGAAGAAATGAACGTTTGATAGGAGCTGGGGGTGCATAGTGTAGAAATGAACGTTTGATAGGAACTGGGGGTGCATAGTGTAGAAATGAACGTTTGATAGGAGCTGGGGGTGCATAGTGTAGAAATGAACCTTTGTTAGGAGCTGGGGGTGCATAGTGTAGAAATGATGGTCCTCTCCGAAGAAGAGGAGGAGGATTAACAGGTCTAGAAGGTGCAGAAGGGGGAACTACCCTTATCACGGCTTCAGAGGCCACCACAAAAGCAAGGAGGACAAGGCATAACAAGCTCAAAAAAGATTTCATGGCTCTCTAAGGTGGAAGATACACTAGAGCAGTATATGGAGAGTAAGAGTACATTTGTATTTATAGTGAAATAGAGAATTCTCTCTTCCCTTCTTTTTGGCTAAATACATTGGTTAGGTTAAATAAAGAGGTAGTTGTTCATTTTTGCCTAATGCATCCCCTCAGTGCACTAAAATGACTCAAAGGCAGCATGCTAAATTATTTAGTATAGAAAATTGAAACTATCTTAGGTAAATCTTAATGTCGTAGCTATCCACTTTGTGGATTATTAGAAACTGGGTTGTAAAAGTTATATAGAGTAAATCTTAATGTTGTGGTTATTTACTTTGTGCACTAAAAATATTAGAAACTCAATGCTAGATTGCTTGTTATAAAAATTATCTATGGTAAATCTTAATGTTGTCATGGCCCCTTTAGTGCACTAAATGAGTAAGGAAAATCATGCTATATTTGCATAGAACAGTGCATTTGCGATATACAGTAATCTGCCTTACATTTCACCTTAACCTGTCCCTCCTCACTTTTTAACAAACTTCAAGACAAATTATTACTTACAGAAAAATCAAGAAGGTGGTGGCAACATTCCAGTACATTCTCGAAGTATTGACCACAGTGAAGTACATCTTTGTTAAGGTCGACTATGCAAGAGATCTCTATCGGATTGTTAGAGAGAATTGTGTTTCCAAATATTTACAAAATAAGGGTTAAAATTTTTTGATTTATTTATTTTCTTTTCTACTATACTAAAAATATGTTTTAAAATAAGCTAAGGCTTTGTGTAAAGACTTAGAAAGACCCATATGAAGAGAGGGACAAGTGGCTATTGAGAGGCAACACTTGTCATTTCTCTCACTACATGTGTCTCTCTATTTTTCCCTTTTGTAGCTATATTTATGGAAATGGTTTTAGGAGATTGGAGCACCAAGCACAAGCTCTCTTTCTCTTCTTAAAACCTCTTTCTCTCTCTTGTACTTCCTTGTGAACTGGGTGCAAAGGATGTACCTCTCATCTTTGTGGATGTACGTCTCATCTTTGTGAGAACCCTTAAGTGTCGCATGTCAATTCCAGTACTGTGTTGTATCTCGAAGAAGCTTTCTCTTTCTAGATTATTTGTTACTAATTGTTTTGCAAGAAACTTGTATATTATTTTGTGTTATATATTGTTGAAAAACTCATTTTCAACTACATTCTCTCTCTAGAAAGGCTATCAACTATACTTGCAAATTCATACGAATTTGGTGAGTTTATTCAAACTTTTTTTTCACCTTTTGCATCTAAAAATACTATAAGAAGGTTCAAAAATATTGTATGAGCAAGGTACGAGCATTATCTTATATTGTTAGAATGATTTATGATAGGTTTTTGATGGGTACATGCTTGCTAGAAATTTTATTGGGATTGCTTAGAAGAGTTTATCAATAGTTGTAATTGATTTTTGGTTGAGATTTTTTAGTGGATTACAAAGTTAGTGATATTTGTACATCCTCTTGAGTTCTAAAGAATTTATAGCAACTTTTTGTGGGTATTTTGATAGGAATTGCATGTCATATGTTTGTGGATATTTATGATTGAATTCAAAACCCAACTTGCATGTTGATATAGCTCTATTTACTTCTGAAAATCTTAAAGATCCACTGTATTTGGGCCAACACAGATTGATGCCGTCTAAATCATTCTTGATCTCTAGCTCATGATTGCTCTCTACCTGAACGAGTACAGCAATGTCAAGCATAATGAGATTAGTCACTGATTCATTCTGCTAACTACAACAAAATGCAAAATGCAATCAATTAATCCTAACAGGAGATGCTTATCTAAGAGTATCAAGAATTCAAGATAAACAAGCATTCTTAGCTTGTTACTCAATCATGATCAGCTCGCGTTGGCGAAAATTCCATGGTACATGGATCCAGTTGGGTGAAATGTACACAATAACATTAAAAGGTCTGACTCTCAGCATAAACAATACATCACAATCATCACTTCGTCCCAGCCTCTTGCTAGATTTGTGTTATAATAGATAATTGTCTAGTTTGTTGAGTCATGTTAAGGATCTAGTTCCATGATAAACAATCACCTTCAAATTTCTGCCCATGTACAATAAATGCCATCATTCGAGTTTCACTCGAAGTATCCTTAAAAAGAAAATACCAATTTCACTCCCTGAGTAGCCTTTAACAATGCTCATTTGGTGAACAAGTTTAAGGACATAAAGTCACAAAAATCTGTCCAAGACTAGAAATCTGAAGAGTATAAAGTAAGAATAAACTGGCTAAAGCTAATAAATGAGACAACTACAAGTTTTCTTTCTACTGCCATTTACTAACTGCAAATGATCAATTATTACATTCATTTATAGTAAACTGTCCCTAATACCACAGTAATAAATATAACAAACTCTTAGATTGAAAAGTATATTCACTTGTTACATAATTCATTGTAACAATGGATTAATTTAGGGAAAAGTTTATATAACGATGCAAGCTTATAATGTAGAGCTACGGATGCACCTCAAAAATCCATCGGAAAATGTAGTTTTCATGTTGAAAAACTCTTTGATTGATCATCTCGATATCGAGATGTATGACCGTAGAAAATAAAAAGATTTTAAGTCTCAGAAATAGTGCATTTTACAACATATTATCTACACCGTTCATTTTCAAGATTTTCATATGTTTATAGATCTACTTGATTTTAACCATTTTTGAAATTTAAAATTTTATAATTAGATATAAAAATAGATTTTGAGATAATCCTAAGAACATTTTACATCAAAATTATATACCATGATAAATTTTGAAGGTGCACCTTACCTCACCTACGGATGCGTTCGTATGCAAACTGCACCTATTAATTTATGGAGAGGTACATAATGAGACCATTTACTTTTGGTACAAAGTGGTCACAATTAATCTTTACCAGTAAATGTGAAGTTGGGTGGATGCATTTATTCCATTGATCAAAGTCAAAGTTCAAAAAAACTATGAAATTTCCCAACGGATGGTTATAGATAATTGTGACCTCCTTATAAATGACCTCATCATATATAATCCTATTAGATATGTGTTTTAGGGGAAGAGAATTAGCTTCAGTAGGTGTGGCAATGGACACAAACCCAATCCGACCTGGGGTTCGACTATGGGTTAAAAATTTGAACCCAAACACTATTGGGTATGGGAAATAGCATTATTTAATATATAATATTTAAATAAATATAATTATATATTTTTAACTATAATATTTAATATATATATATGAGTCGGGTCCAATCAGGCTACCCATGCCCAACTTGACCCGTTGCCTCCCATAGGCTTCAGACGTTCAATCTCAGATATTTTGCCAAAATGTATACTAAGGAAAATTTGAAAGAAAGACTCAACTCCAAATAAACAAACCAAAGATCACACAAATTATGCCTAAATGTATACTACGGGAAATTTAAAAGAAATATACAACTCCAAAGATCACAAAAAAAAAATGTATACTAAGGGAAATTTGAAAGAAAGATGCAACTCCAAATAAACAAACCACGTATCACACTAGGGAATAAACTCACTCAAGAGTATATGAAAATCAATTGCTTTTTACATTAAAAATGGGTTCAAGAAGAGTTCCAAGAGCTCATAAGCAACTCATTTATATCCAATCTTTATACAAAGAGAAAATCAGCTTT
Source organism: Amborella trichopoda (assembly GCF_054954075.1). NCBI lineage: Eukaryota > Viridiplantae > Streptophyta > Magnoliopsida > Amborellales > Amborellaceae > Amborella > Amborella trichopoda. The sequence continues at coordinate 44,766,915 of NC_142340.1, read as the reverse complement.
GTAATTTGACAAAAATATCTCTAAAACTTTTCAGAAGTATTTTGGTTAATTTATTTTTTATGAATTATTGTTTTTGATATTGTTATTAGATTCTACTATTTTTAAAGAATAGACGCTAAGTTATGACCATTAAATTGGTCCAGATTCAATATGAGCGCTTGGGCTTGCACTATTCCATCATTTGGTGGGCTGAGATGATTTTTTTGAAGGTCTTTTCTTGAAATCTTTTGTTTCTGGAATACTTTTTCTAAATCAATTTCATGAAAATTTCCTACCTTATTATTGGGTATGAAATCCCGTGGCTTTTGGATTGAAAACATCATCTCATGAAGTTCACCCTGAAAAGGAGGTTATCCAAAAAATGGGTAGATAAAACGATTAGGTCTTTCCTCTTTGGCACATAAGTATCCCCTATCAATCTAACGGCCTTGGTTGTACCCAAAAAGATGCCTTATTCCTTTAAATATTCAAAGTTTAAATACTTCCCGAAAAGAAATCAAAGTTTAAATACTTTCCAAAAATTATTCAAAGTTTAAATACTTTCCAGAAAGCACTCATGCTTTTGGAAAGTTTCTGATTTTCTATTTTTTGTTAACATTAGGAATTCTGATTTTCTATTCAATCTCAAGGTCATCTTTCTGTTTCGAGCGTATATTTTCAACAGAAGTCTTTCTGAAACAGGGAAGTTTCGCTTTCTGCCAAAACTTTGTCAAACTAGAATTAAATCCTTTTAAAATTCCTAGATGAATTTTAGAAAGCTTTCTCACAGTCTCAAGAACTTTGTAGCACTTGCCATTAATAGCTTTGAAGCTCAAATCATCAAGCTTGAGAGTCCACTGCAAATTTAGCAAGCTAGAACATAAAGCCATGTGGTGATCCTTCAAAAAAAACAGAAAAAATCCCATCTCCCTAGTTAATATTGCATATAATTTACCCTCTGCCTTTATATGACATGGACTAATACTTTATTCAAGATTTCCTAACTCTCTGTGATCATTAAATCACAGTTTAATGGTTACTCATCACAACTTGTAGCTCGTGGTAAACTTGTAACTAGTCTGCAAATCCCATTCAAATCTCACAATCATCACTAATACATTCCCTTTAGCATAAGAATGCCTACCTCAAGTCAGACTCCATTTTGATTATGATTGGATCGAAAATGCAAGTTCACCATGAGAGGCACCAACCTCCAGATGTCTTGAATTCAAAACTGGTTATAACTAATCTTAGCCCCTGTCAAGACTTGAACTCATTTGAAGTTTTGAACCCATTTGGTCCAACTTTGGACAGTTCACTATGGGAGGCCATATGCGGCCTGTACAACTCGCAGTGAACTTGAGTTTACATCCGAATTTCATGATCCATTGTGACACAAGTTCAAACGTCCCTTACAAGCTTGCTACCAAACTTGGTCCAGGTTAGCTGGTTCGCCAAGGAGGTGTTATACCCAACCCTACATCTCGTGGTGAACATGCCACAAACCTTGATTTCAATTCCAATTCTCAGATATATGCCCATATTTCATGCTTTCAAGGGTATTGCAAAAGTTCTATGCTCATAATTTGTTGCATGTCTCACAAAGCACCCCAAGACACTGAAGTTCACCTCAAAGGTCCGAGGGTGTGCTTTCCTAAAATATTGTCTTCAAACTTTTAGGTTCGAAGCCATAGTTTACAAAAAAAAAGAAGCTTCGAACCATGAGGGTCCAAAATCAAAGCATTGAAATAACTTTGAACCTTGCAGGTTTGAAGTTGAGTTCATTAGTAAAAAAAACTACCCTAAGAATTTGAAATCATACTATTATATATGATTACGGATCTTCAAGATATGAAATCAAGACAATTTGTGAAAAATAAAACTCAGAAAAGGGATAAGAATGTAAAATTAAGCCTTTTGGGGGGATTTCTTAAGTAACGATAATTAAGGGGGATATTAGTGTAAATTTTTCAAAAGAGAAAGGAGGCTTTCTTTAGAGAAGCAATAAAAAATCCTAATAATCTCTTTATAAGGGATCAAACGGAGGTAATACATATTCCCTTTAGGGTTACCCCATCACATGACATGGAGGAATGATTGGCTTTTATAATTAGAGGGATCAAACTGAGGTAATACATATTCCCTTTAGGGTTACCCCATCACATGACATGGGAATGATTGGCTTTTATAATTAGAGGTGAGGAATGGGACCTCTAAGAGAGAGAGAGGGAGGAATGGGCCTCGAAGAAAGTAAGAGAGAGAAAATAGATCTCTTGTTGTGAGAAGCATAACCCTTAAGATAGAGAGGTGATCTTCTCATGAGTTTTAAGAGGGAGAGAAAAGAAAGACCTCTTGCGAGAGGTGCATAGCCTCCAGGGGAGAGAGGTGGTTTTCCCATGAGTTTTGGGTTTTTCCAATTTTTACTTCCAGATAAAGAAGTCAGGTGGTGCTCTTCAAGATTCTCCTCCCGGTAGTGGTGGGAAAAATGAGATTTATCAATGGTGTTATCAAAGACAGGATATTGGATTTAGAAGAGAACATTGGCAACAATTTTGTATATGTTAAAAAAAAAGGGTTGTGCTTTAAAAAATTATTGTGAACTTCAATGATAAGATTTTGACTCGCTGAGACTATGGATGTAGCTCCTTTAGGGTGAATGGACTTGTTTAATTGCGGTATACTTTTATTTCATTCTATATTGCCCACACTCATTTTCTTATTACATTCACTTACTCTATATTTAGCCAAGTATGTCTATAATTTTAGGTGGAATCCTGGTATTTGAGGTTTTTATTGAGGTTTCTACTGGTGTAATCTCAAGCCATCTCTGATGAAATATCCAAGGAAGAGATTGAGAGTTAACAATAGCAATAAGAGGTTTGGAATCACTCTCAATCCATAATTTTTCAATCTGTTTGGTACGAGCAAACTTAGCAGCTCTGAAAAATGTAAAAAGTTTAACATAGAAATTAGTGGCATGTCCCAAGTAACTAGCAAAAGAGCCACAAGAGTGACCAGTCCAATCTCTGACAATTCCGCCAAAACTTGGATTGCCTTTAGCAGCTCCATCTAGATTGATTTTATACCACCCATAAGATGGTAGGGACCAAGCACATTCCATTATCTTTGGAACTTTAGGAAAAGAATAATAAATTTCAGGATGATCAAGAATTTTCTATTCAAGAGGATTAGAGCACATGCATTTTAGAACAAAGCCGACATCTCTGATAGAGAACTTAATTGCAGCAATGATTTGAGATAGGGCGGATTTCCTCCCATCATAAAATTCAGCATTCCTTTCCCGCCATACGGAATGAAGAGCTATCAGTAAAATGCATTTCCAAAGGGAACCAATTGGACTAGGTAACTTTGGTTTTTTCCATCCTTCCACGAGTTCCTGAAAATCAGAAAAAAGGAAAGGAGTAATGCCAAAGAGAGCAAATATATTATTCCAAATGTCAACAACAAAATTACAGGATATAAATACGTGCTGCAAGTCTTCAGAATGATGCAAGCATAGCTGGCATCTCGACGCCAAGGATACTCCTTTCTTAAGTATTTGTTCATCAGTGGGCAACCTATTTTTAAAAACTCTCCATGCCAGAATTGAAATTCTAGGGGAGAGACATGAATTCCAAATGATGGAATACCAAGTAACATCCTCAATTCGCATTCTACAACAATTCCATGCCGATTTCAGTGAAAATGATCCTTTTAAGGAAAGCTTTCACATCAAAATATCATCTATCTTGTGCTTTGGTAATTGGATTGCAGCTGCAGCAGTTAAAAAATCCTTCAAATTCATTGAATTAACAGTTGGAAGATTCTAAGCTGGAGAGTCTTTTGAGTCACCCGAGATAAAATCTCCCACTCTAACTGAAAGCTTCTGAAAAATATGAGGATTCAGAGTTGATTGCTCCATAAAAGAAGTATCACCGACTCAGGTGTCCCTCTAGAAATATATACATGTTCCATTGCCAACAAACCATTTGATTCTTTTGGAAAAGGAATCCCATACTCTCTTAATTCCGGGTCATATTGAAGATGCAATGGTATAACCTTTTGGAATACCGTATTTAGAAAAATATTTGGCTTTCATAAAGAATCCAAATAGAGTACTGCCCATTTTGATTTCCCAGCAAAGTTTCATAATCACAGCTTTATTCGTGTCTCTCATTTTTCGAAAACTAAGCCCTCTTTCTTTGAATGGTTTACAAACTTCATCTCATTTCACCACAATGGATTTAGCTGTCAGGATCTCCAGACCATATAAAATTGCGAGTCCATTGTTCCACTTCTTTGACAGCACTAGCTGGCCAGGATAGTTGATTATTCAACAAGAGAAAATTACAATGATCCATATAAAATTGCGACCATATAAAATTGCGAGTCCATTGTTCCACTTCTTCGACAGCACTAGCAGGCCAGGATAGTTGATTATTCAACAAGAGAAAATTACAATGATCTACAAATGGAAAAAGTTTGGTACAAATAATTACTAGGGTTTGTTATATGCATTCTTGATCCTATGTCTATGCCTTTGTGCTAATCAGGTGCAAATCTTGGGTTAAAGCGACAAACTTGAGAGCCTATAAGATTCAATCCATTATGGGTTATTAGGAGCAAACCCATGCCAAGAGACTAGGAATCTCATTTTAACTTATCTTTTGTTATCGACATTCTTTATCCTATATCTATGCCTCTGTGCTAATCAGGTGCAAATCTTGGGTTAAAGTAACAAATGTGAGAGGCTATAATCAATTATGGATTATTAGGAACAAACCCATGCCAAGAAACTAGGAATATCATTTTAAATTTTGTTCCTTTTTTCTTTGTATTTATATGTAGAATTAAAAATTACTCTCTCTCTCTCTCTCAAAAGAGAGAGCATCCAAATAGGATAAAAGTGATGAATCAACTCACATTTATTGAGGTTTGTAAGATAAAAACTACAAACTGTGTCCAAAAAAAGATAAATACTACAAAACCCAAACTATAGGCTTCGTCGCTGTAGCACAAAGGGCACAATTGGCTTTGAAATTTTAGATAACGTGACAATCTATAATTTCAGTCCATTTATTGTAGCAAATAAGATCTTCCTAAAAGGAACCACCAAGATGCCTGCGAGCTTTAGTTAGCTTGGCCTCTGATGCAGACTCATGTCCATTGTTTGCTCCGACAGACTACAAAAGAAAAGGAAAATAGTTGGGCTTTGTTATAAGTCGTGCACAGGCCAATGGTCGGGCTAGTCCTAATGCCCATAGACCTGCCCCAGGCCCAGCCGGCCCAAAAACAAAGAGAAAAATAAAATAAAAAATTACAAAAACAGTACGCTGGGATGGGCCTGGGCCGGGTTGAAATTGCACTAGCGAACACGAGAACTCGCTACAGGTGAATGAATGGTCAGAGTTGACAAAATGGATGGAGCTTTTGAGAGATAATTAATAAGGAGGAAGACTGTGATGACTACGCCAAGAAGGGCGAGAAGGGGGAACTCGGCTTTTCATGGCTTCAGAGGGGACCATCAAAACAAGAAAGACAAGGCATAACAAGCTCAAAGAGGATTTCATGGTTTTCTTACTCTATCTACATTTCTTCAGTCAATATACAGTAAGAGCCCACCATATGTATTTATTATGAAATGGGGGTCTTCTTCTCTTCTCTTACTTGCTTAATACATTGGCTTTAGGTTTGATTTCGTTTCCATTTTCTTTCTCACTGAATTGGGATTCATTTTCTTCCTAAATAAATTGGATTCTGGTTATGTAAACATTTTATTGTAAATTTTATTGCCTTTTTTGAGGGTTAATATTGCAAATCTTATTGTTGTCATGGAAAGATATGGAGAGAGACCCTAAACATACGCTCCCAAAATATGGAGAGGTAGATCAAAGCCACAAGAAAGCCATTCATGACGGAGAGACAGAGAAGTCTTCTGGTGATACTTGGGGATTATATACAATGAGACCATTTTTCTCTGGCTATAACCATCCGATATAAAATTTGATAGCTTGGGAATGTGACAAAGTTTGAGAAAGCTTCTTTCTAACTTTGAACTTGGTTAATAAAATAAATGCAACTACCAAATTTCACATGCAATGGTCAAACTTAATTGTGACCATTATCTACCAAAGGTAAGAAAAAAACAAAGATGATAAAACGTAAAAATAGGTATTAATGGCCAAAACACATTCTAATCTTTGTCAAAATGAAAAAAAAAAAAAATTAAAAACTCATTACAAACAAATCCATTATTTTTTAAAATTTTATGTAAATATTTTTTAATTTCTTTTAAAATACCCGACTGGATTCCCACAAAACTCAGAAAGAGAGAGAGAGTGAGATGCATGTGCATGTGTGCGAGAGAGAGAAATGGCGAAGTACTCCCCAAAGAAAAAGTGGTCAATGTGAAAACCCACCTCAGATGAAAGATGAGCCAGAGTCGAGGGTGAGGATTGTGCCTCTGTGAGATGAACAGGAGGAGGCAAAGAAGGGCCAGAAGGAGGAACTGGGATGTTCTTTGGGGCCGTGGAGGTGGCCACCAAAGCAAGAAAGACAAGCCATGACAAGCTCAAACAGGACTTCATGCTTCTTCAAGGAGTAGTAAATAAATTTACATAAAAGTAAGGGTTCACCACATGCATTTATATTGCAATGGGGATCTTCTCTTACCTTTCTTGCTCGCTAAATACATTGGGAAGGATTAATTTGGGGCCAAGCCCGTTGTGAATTCAAATAAGTTCATCTTCCACCCAAGGTCTCATTTTAGCTGAACTTATCCCCTTATTCACGGCATGCTTTCTCTATTGATATGGAAATTAAACATTGATGTTCTTATTGTTGCTATCCAAAGATATGGGTAGATAATATATAGACTTAAAGATGCAAAATAATTATGCTGATGTGGAGGAGATGTATCCACCATGAAAGGGGTAATTTGATCATTTTAAATTTTTAAAAATATTTTTTTAATAATTTTATATGATGCCCGGTGTGTCAAGTATATACACTCAAATTTCATAGCGATCTAATAAAAAAAAATTAAAAAAAAATGACGATGTGTATTTCTTCAATGTTTTCAACCATTTTTAGTTGTCTTTCTGAAAAGCTCTTTTCACTTTATTCAGTAGGGTAGTGCCTTTAAACTATAGGCACTACCTTACTAATGAAAAAAAAAAAATTAAAAAAAATTGGGTTGATTAAGGGCAATTTTGGAACAAATAAAAACAAGTGGGTTGACCGACCTTCTTTATAATTTATGCATGAATCACAATCCAACTGTGACAAAATTGATGAATCAACTCATTTTTATTGAAACTGTTAAGATTAACAACTCTAACCCCAAACTCATGGCTTGGTGTTTAGAGCACAAACGGCCATCAGCAAAAGGACATGCTTTGATATCCAGATATCGTCTCAAACGAAACCAAGATGCTTTAGGTAACTTCGTCTTCTTCGAGCGAGAATTGGTTGGTTGCAGAGTTATGCACGCTGAAGCCTGGACCCATTTGCTTATTAGAGATGGATGAAGGCGTTCTATTGAGGGGTATTCAATGTTGTTACTTGGGGTAAAGACTCTTCTAAGGCCCCATGGAACTAAGGCATATTGTAGGTGAGCATTATTACTTTCTGGTGGATAGGGAGATGCACTTCCTTCAAGGATAGCGATTGTGCTGCTGATTTGGTAGCTAAACAAACACAATTCATGCTCCTTGATGGATCGTTATATGTGTTTTGTTCCTTTCCTCACTCCTTTTTGTGTTTTTGTGTTTTTTTTTAATTTTTATTTTATTTTATTGTGCATCTCTTCCTATATTTAAGGGTGGTAAAGCTCTGTGGCTAGGCCGGGGCAGCCTAGGCCCTGGCTCAGCCCTTGTCCCTATTAGGCTGGCCCAAGCCCAACCCTAGCTGGGCCCTGACCATGATAGAATTGGGCCGGTCTAAAAAATAAATAAGGAAAATATAATTAAAAAGACAAGTATAAAAGATGGCCAGGCCAAACTGGACAAGCATTGGCCCTAGCCCGGCCCTCAGGCCACAATTGTCGCCCAGGCCCTACTTTTTGAAAGTATTTTCTATTTGATCTCTTGCCACGAGCAACATGCAAAAAATGCAGATGTATAATATAGATAAAATAATGAATCCATTCTTATGAATCCTTAAATCGTTAGCTAGTGCCTATGTAAATAGCAAACTCCATAATTTATAAGGAAACTCAAACTTTTTCGCAGGACATTAGTGTTGGGTTTATGTGGTCTTTAAAGGCCTTATGAGTGCTTATAAAATGAAAAGATATAGTGGAACATGAACTTAGTCGGAAACGATGTTCGCAGATACCGAACTATGATTGACAATGTAGGCCAGTCAGTTGGGAAAAACCCATGTTACCTAGGCATGAAGAACAAACCGATGAGGGTTTATGAGTTAGCCCTTGATGAGGTCGGAGCATATATCCAGATGAGTGAGCCGAGGGACTGTGTGACCCTTATGTGTGATGGTAGCCTACTGAGACGGGGGCTAAAACCTCATCCATGTTCCATCACACGGCATGCATATTGATAGATCGTTTGAGAAAGTCAGATATCTACCTTTGGGTGAAGCTTATGCAAGTGCGAGAAATACCCCTATGCGCCATAGAGCTGTGGTCGTATCAGGTTGTGGTGACCTTGACTCGTCTCTAGAGGAGGACCTGTAATCCACATACTGGGATTGTGACCCCTTGATTTATCGACCTGACTTTGGTGACTCGCTAATGAGCTCTTGCTTGGACTGTGGGTCATGAGAAACACTGGGTCGGTTCGATAAAGTTAGTGTGGTCGGTAGTCCACAGTTGAAGGTAGAGTACTCCATTATTACAGATTGAATTCCTAAAACCATATGGATCATTTTCCCATCATATTAATTTAATTGTTTTCATTTTATTATTGAAATGATTATAGTTTTATTATTTGAATTTTTATGAATCTCTCAATATTTTATTTGTGATTTTTTGACTTATAAAAATACAGTTATTGTTCTTACAAAATTATAAAAATTCAAATATATATTTTAAATTATTTTATTCAATTTTAAAAATAATATTTTTTTATAATATTCCATGGGAGCCCATAGTGCACATGGGCCCACCATGTGGCATGTGGGTAGGGCCCACATGTGCCACAAAAGGGTGGCACGCCCCACCCTCTTTGGATTCTCTTGTTTGCTTTTAAGATAATGTTAGTTTGATTTGTGGCATATGATCAAATCTTGGAAGGGATATATTGACCATGGCTTTATCTATTTGTAGCAAGTTTGTTTTAAAGAGATATGGTCAATTTGAATTGATATGGATATTACCTTATTTATATTTGGGAGTATTTATCTATTTGATATTATTTGACATATCCTTAAAGAATATGTCACATAGATCGTGCAATTTTATAGAATTCATGATATTTATTTTATTTAAATATACTGATGGGAAAATGGTTTAAGGAAATAGGGATAATGGTCCACGCACCTTCCATAATGTTTATTCCCATCTATGGAATGGATGGCTCAGATCTCTGACCCCACAAGTCACCCTTTATTGACAGTATATGTTCAATCTCACAAGAAGAGGTAAGCCAAGGAAATCCCTAAGAAACCCTAATCTTGTTTAAGCCCATAAAAAAGCGATTGTCTCTATCCAAAATCTTTACACCTGATCTTTCTATCTCTCTCTTAAGAAAGTTTATCTCTCTGATGTTTGTTCTCTCTCTTCTACATTGTTAAAAAACCTAAAAGTTTAGGTTATGGAGTTCTTCTCTCCTATATCTCAAGTATGGATTTATGGCTAAGGGCTTTAGAGTTTAACAAAAGGAGAATTTATCTCTCTCAAACTATGCTGCTGAGAGAATTTACCTAGGGTTTGAGTTTGTGATCAAAGGGGTTCATGTTCCAGTGGTGTGGTTTGGGCGAAATTTGTTTTCCTTGTTCGATATTGAAGCCAGACTGTTGATCCCGCGCCATCGGATGGTGGTGACTCGGTGCGGGGTATAATAAGCTCGGTTTAGGTAATATCCGACACTCTTTATTTTGTTTCTTACAATCTTATCGTTTATTCTCAAGTATAGTGCATAGTTGTTTCAATGACATCAAGTTGTTAAGATCTTGGTTTTATTGTTATGCTGATTTTGGTTTTATTGTTATGCTGATTATATTTTGAAATTTATCTTATTATAATAAAGACCACATGTAAGTGATCTTTTGCCAAAAAAAAGGGGTGAAGAAAAAAAAAAATGTATTCCCCGGTAAAAAATCATATAGGTCTTTCTTTTAATTGGTTTCCAATCGAAGAGGGAGCTCAAATTTGCCATATGAGGAAATTAATTTCAAATAAAATTTACTATATGAGGAGTTAAATTTCAAATACTTAGCTCTGATAAATAATAGAGAAAGCTTCCTTGGGTCATCAATTTTTCTTAGCAAAAAAAAAGAAGTTAATTTCAAACGGAAGATAGAGAAAAGGAGTTTTTTTGAGAGAAAACATAGGACTCCAAGTTCAAAATCATAAAATGAGTAATCACTATGCAAGAGAACAGAACATGTAAGAATCATAATCCTAACCAAAAGGTATGACCTAAATCTCAGACTGATCATATGAAAAGGAAAACAAAAACCCAATGAGAATTATATTTGGTATGTAGAAAAACTCCTTTGTATGATTTGGTGTGGGAATTTTTTCATATCAAATGACTGTGATTTGGTGTGGAAATTTTTTCATATCAAATGACTGCAAATTGGAGTGACAAAATGTGTTGGGACAAACTAGTGTGAACAGACTCCCAAACTCGTTTTATGAGGCGTGACAATACTCTCACAAAAATATTTTTATGCATACCAAACATGGCTTAATACCATAAACCAATTGTACCATATAATCAAGTACAAAATTAATAACAGATTTATTTAATTAATAATCTTAGAAAGATAACTTTGGGATGAGAACATAGCCCATGACAGGCATCCATTGAGGAAGAAAAAATGTTCCAAACCTCAAACAAAAAGAAAGAGATTATGTGAGTTTATCTGATAACTGACATAAAAATTATATGATAAACATTTATAGAGAAATATTTCAGGTTTTTGCTATATTAAATATTTCAGTTTTTTCGCTATATCAAATGCCGAAAAGCCAAATTCAGATAACAAGAAGTTAAACTGGGATACTAAGTGAAATCGAGCTAAAATGATAGTTGGGATTGCAGTTTTAATGGAATATCAGGAGTCCTAGACAGCCGCCTTGGAAAATTGGTTCCCTCATTTGGTAATCCATCTAGTTCATCACGTAGTTCAGAGATTAGAGATTAAAATGTCTATTGAATGAGACTTTTTGGTCATAACCCGTCCATGATATTAGTTATAAAATGATTATTTAGATCTGAAAGTCATAACTTGACTATAAAATTGATAAATCAACTCATTTTTATTAAAATTGCCAGGTAAAACTCTAAAATCAAAACTATAGGCTTTTAAGTTGGATCACACAAAGCCACCAACTCACACACAAAGTCAGGCTTTGAAATTCTAGAAAGCATGACATATATTGTGGTTTCGTTCTATTTAGGGGTGAATGTTACACTCTTTTTGTTCCTATAACAACATTTTAAGATTGAATTGGACTGTCTAATTCTATAGTGGATCCCAGAATTTCAAATCCAGATAATTTGTATAGGAAGTCTTGTGCCCAATCAGGCAAATGAACAGTATTCACCCGCGGGACCAAGCTATACGTTCACAGCAATAAAGCTCTTCGCCATCTAATAAAATAATACTTTGGGGGCTTTTCTTTTGTGTTCCTTTTCAATCTATTACCCTCTTTCTTGAAAAACACAAAGGGAATTAGAGGCTACAGGATTTTACTATTCCCACCATGTCATCTGTGGGGATAGCAAAACCACCATGAGTGGAGACAGTAATCCCTCCAAAGTATCATTTTTAAAAGGGTGCGGTTTGTATGGAGCCTAAGCTCTAAACCATCAAATTAGAGTCTACCTTCAAATAATGTCGATAAATGTGGTTTCACTATTGAAAATCTTTGTGATAGCCTTAAAATATATTTTCATCTTTATTTATAAAGTAAAGCTTTGAAAATAGCGCAGATCGATAGATCTATGAAAGTCTTGAAAATTGAGAGTTAAAAAATGCATTACAAAATACCCTATTTCCAAAACTTGAAATCTATTTTTTTTTCATGTCTATGCATTTTGATGTCGAGATGATCAATTTGAGGATATTTGGGTACAAAAACAACCTATTCTAGTGAAATTTTTGAGGTAGGGTCAAATTTGATTGTTTAGAGCCTTGTCTCTATATTTTTAATAGATTACTTGATATTTCTCCAAAAATCATGAAACAAATTACGGCCAGTGTAAAGTGACACTTGATGGATAATATTAGGCGAAAGGTGAAAAATCTATTATACGCTTGACATGTAATCTTTATAAATATTTAACGTGCGTTTCTCCCCTCTCTCTTAAATCCTAATAACTGATTTGCATAATATGCTCACTGCATTTTGCATAAATGCTCCCTCTCTTTTTCTCATATGTACTTTTTTTTTTTAAGATTCCTTACTCTCTTATCTAGACTTTTTCCATTCTCTCACTTTAGCATATTCATCGTCCTTAGCATATCTAATCAATGAGACTTTTACCATTCTCCCTCTCTCTTTAATTTATATATTTTTCTTAGCTTTTTTTTTTTTTTTTTTTAAGCCCCCTTACTCTACTTTTTATATTCTCTCTCCTTAGCATATCTATTCTCTTTACCATATCTAACCGATAAGACTTTTTCCATTCTCCCTCTCTCCTTAGTATATCAATTCTCCTAAGCATATCTAATCAATGAAAAATTATACAATACAATTATAATAAAAAATTCCGCCCAGCATAAGCTCAATTGAAATAAGCTAGCTCTTTAGTTTCCTCCAATACCTCAAAATTTTCTACTGTAATTACCAAACCTTCTAGTTTACTAATCAAACTTCTTTCCATTTTTTAAATTGTATCATAAATATTTTTATTTTGGTATCATAAATTTATTGTTTATTTGAAATTATATAGATAGACATTTGAAAGGCTTCTATAAAAAATAAATAAAAATAAGCCTTCTCACAATAAAAACATGTTATTCCAATCATATTATTCCAATAACTTATCATATTAAAACCAAAGTCTAGTCATGTTAGAAGACATGCGATTCCACGTAAGTGTCAAAGGCATGCAAAATAATAAGAAATTATGTGAAGATGACTTCAGAATGGTACAAGTTATAATTAGAAAATCTTTTTGGAATGATGATCATGTTATTATTAAAAAATCTATTTGGAATGGTGTGATGATGACTCTAATTTTGCATTTCAATGGAATTTTGTGACAAAAAATAAAGAAATGATAGTTTATAGGCAAGTGGTGGTAAAATGTTGGTAATGTATTTCCCATATTTCATCCAGACATAGCCAAACAATACCCATGTATTTCTCAAGTTGCATCTAAATACTATCCAAACAGTAACAATCCATTTGCAGGTAATGTATTATGCAGTAATATATTTTCAGGTATCCAAACGGCCCCTTATGGTGAATACTTCAGTATTTGTTTTCTACCTACAAATAAGGTGGCCCATAAATATAAAAAAGGAAAAATAAAGGAAATTAGTAATTCCCAAAGATTTTTTTTTAATAATGTTGCTTTTAATACGAATAAAGAACACTTTTTACTCATGAACATTTATGTATCAGGGTTGTCCTTGTTGCTAATATATATAAGGTGGCTCGTACATTTGAAAAGACCAAGTGACAAAAGAAAGAAAAACGATCAAGGAAGGGAGAAAGGGTGGAGAAAGAGAGAGGGGAAAAAAGGGATCTAGGCTATCAAGTAGGTTGAAGTCGTCATAATATGGCGTCGTGAGTATCATTTTTATTATGATAAAAGATTCTTTCTTTGTTAAACTATTGAAAAAAATACTATCTACTAAATTTATTAGGGTGTTCTGGTCAGACGATGTAGCCCCTTTATACGAGGTTGAGGTATCAAACTACAACATGTACATTATTGAGAATTGGGGTGGGGCACGGATGGTTAGAAATGCAAATGCCTCAACATAATGTCCTGCCCTCTATTCCCTCATAACTGAGAGAGAGACAGAGAGAAATGTATGCGTTAGTATGTGTATATGTGTGTGAGAGGGAAAGGGGAAGTACTCCCTAAAGAAAAACTGAAATACTGAACATGTGAAAACTCACCTTAGGGGAATGATTAGCTAGAGTTGAGGGCATAGGGTGTGAGGATGGTGTCTTTGTGAGATAACGAGGAGGATTAGTAGGTGTAGAAGGGCCAGAAGGGGGAATTGGAGACCTCCTACTTTCTCTCCATATCTGATATGACTCAAGGAGTCCCATTTCTAGGGTATCAAACGAGCACTTACAAGACCCCTCTCTCATCAATAGCTTTCTTATGGCTTTGATGTACCTTCATATTTTTTACGTGGTTTCTCTCTCCATATGTTTCCATGGAAACTAGTGTTTTAATGGTTTCTCTCTCCATATGTTTCCATGGAAAGCAGTGTTTTAAAAGTCGTGGAGTCGGCACGGAATCGACCGATTCAAACTGGGAATCGATTATCCCATGTCGATTCTTTTGTAAAAAAGAGAATCGCCCGGCGATTCTGTACAGTAAATCGCTGGCTGACGTCATGAATCATCCGGTTCGCCGGTTGACGTCATGAATCGCCCGATTGTGCTGTACAGTAAATTGTCGGTTCGCCGGTTGACGACGTCATGAATCGCCCGATTCTGCTGTACAGTAAATCACCGGTTGACGTCATGAATCATCCGGTTCGCCGGTTGACGTCATGAATGGCCCGATTCTCCGGGGTTCTGCTGTACAGTAAATCGTCGGTTGACGTCATGAATCGCCCGGTTCTACAGTAAATCACTGGTTGACGTGTACAGTAAATAGCCAGTCGACGTCCAGTTCGCGCGGTTCTGCTGTAAATCACCGGTTGACATGTACAGTAAATCGTCGGTTGACGTCCGGTTCGCCCGGTTCTGCTGTAAATCACCGGTTGACTTGTACAATAAAATCGTTTGTACAATAAATCGCCGTTTGAAGTTATGAATCACCTAGTTCGCCCGGTTCTACAGTAAATCACAGGTTGACGTGTACAGTAAATAAGTCACTGGTTGACGTGTACAGTAAATAAATCACCGGTTGACGTGTACAGTAAATAAATCACCGGTTGACGTGTACAGTAAATCGTCGGTTGACATTCGGTACGCCCTGTTCGCCGATTGACATCATGAATCGCCCGATTGTGCTGTACAGTAAATTGCTGGTTCGCCAGTTGACGACGTCATGAATCGCCCGGTTCTGTTGTACAGTAAATCGCCGATTGATGTCATGAATCATCCGATTCGCCTCATTCACCGCGGTTCGTTAGTTGACTTCATGAATAGCCCGATTCTCTGGGGTTCTGTTGTACAGTAAATCGCCAATTGACGTCATGAATCGTCGGGTTCTACAGTAAATCACTGGCTGACGTCTACAGTAAATAGCCGGTTGACACCCGGTTCGCCCGGTTCTGCTGTAAATCACCGGTTGACATGTACAGTAAATCGGCGTTGACGTCCGGTTCGCTCAGTTCTGCTATAAATCACCGGTTGATGTGTAGAGTAAAATCGTCAGTTAATGTCCGGTTCGCTCGGTTCTGTTATACAGTAAATCACCGATTGACGTCATGAATCGCCGCCTGGTTCGCCCGGTCTACAGTAAATCACTGGTTGACGTGTACAGTAAATAAATCACCGATTGACGTGTCTAGTGACGTGTACATCATCACCGGTTGACATGTACAGTAAATCATCGCCGGTTGATGTGTACAGTGACGTGTACAGTAAATAAATCACTGGTTGACGTGTATAGTGACGTGTACATCACCGGTTGACGTGTACAGTAAATCATCGCCGGTTGATGTGTACAGTAAATCGTCAGTTGACGTTTGGCTCGCCCAGTAAATCGTCGGTTGACATTCGGTTCGCCCAGTTCTGCTGTACAGTAAATCATCGGTTGACGTCATCATGAATCGTAGGGGACACTTTGTAATATTGGGTTAAATTATGTTGTACAGTAAATTGCCGGTTGACATTGTTACGAATCGTCGGGGCACTTTTGTAATATTGGGTCAAAATGGTCATTTATAGTTAAACGCCACTTGTCCCCCGGTTGACATCGTTATGAATCGTAGGGGCACTTTTGTAATATTGGGTCAAAATGGTCATTTATAGTTGAATGCCACTTGTCCCTTGTCACAGGTCTCACACAACTGCATGCGTTTCACATGCAAATGGTAATGTTAGCATATTAGTATTTATTCTCACGATATTTTTTCTGTAGGTTTGATGTGGGACAACTGTGGTAAGGTAATAGCTGAAAAAGAGATATAATATAATTATTAAGTTGCCTACCAATATCACAAGTGAACGTTTGATGTGGTGGTTAGGGTGCCATTTATTCCCGTGGACATTATGGGATCAACTCCTAACTAAGTTTCATCCTTCCCTCACAAACAAGTAAAAATTTTCTTTTACAAAATAAATTTTTTTATACAAAAAGTAAAAAATTTTTGTAAAAAAAAATATGGCTCTTATAAAAAAAGAAAAAGAAAAAAATAAAAATTTTATTTTACAAAATGAATTTTTTTATACAAAAAGTAAATTTTTTTTGTAAAAAAAAATATGGTTCTTATAAAAAAAGAAAAAGAAAAAAAAAGTGATACGATAAAATTTCTTTTTATTGTCAAAAAAAAAATAAAAGATAAAAGTTTCTGGTAAAAAAAAAATATAAGGTTCTTGTCAAAACAAGAGAAAAGGTAATACAACAAAAAAAAAAAATTTCTTGTTAAAAAATAAAAGTTTATTGTAAAAAAATATAAGGTTCTTGTCCAAAAAAAAAAAAAAAGGTAATACTAATACAACAAGTATTTCTTGTAAAAAAAAAGGTAATACTAATACATCAAGTATTTCTTGTAAAAAAAGGTTCTTGTTAAAAAGAAAAAAAAAAAAGTAATACGACAAGCATTTCTTGTAAAAATAAATAAATAAAAGATTATTGTCATAAGAAATAAAAGGTTTTATTAAAAAAAAAGGATCAAAGATAATACAACAAGTATTTCTTGTCAAAAAAATAAAAGGTTGGATTTGTTATTATTTGTATAATAAAATAATTATAAAATGTAAAGCAATAATTTCAGTTTCAGTATATAATTTTTTCCACCAATTCGAGATTTTGGTGGCCATTTTTCATCGATTTAAACCATTTTTTATTATAGTCCATGTATGATTATATACTTCATCCATGATAATTCTATGATTTTTATTTTGTGTGACGTAAATTTAGTGGTTAAAATAAGTTCATACAGGGAAAAAACATCTCAATACTCACATATTGATAAAAAAATGAAAATTAATAATGTAGTACCCCGATTTCTTATTGGATTCCTAAAAAACAACATTTATAATGAATTTTAATAATTTTTTTGGATTTGTTTTAAAGCTTAATCCGACCGATTCGGCCGATTCCCAATCCGAATCACCGATTCACTGATCCATATGGGTTTATGGGGTGCCCGATCCAGGGTACCGATCTATTTTTTAAACCATTGATGGAAACCAGTGCTTTAAAAAATGGATCGGTGCCCCGGATCGGGCACCCCAAAACCCATCCGGATAGGTGAATCGGCAATCTAGATCTGGAATCGACTTAATCGGTTCAATTAATCCCTAAAAAAAGTCAATTTTTTTTAAAAAAATTCATTATAAGTATTTTTTTTAAAGAATCCAATAAAAAATACAGGCATTATATTATTAACTTTCATTTGTTTTATCAATTTGTGAATATTGATATTCTTTCCCTGTATGAACGTATGTTAACAATTGAATTTGCATCACAAAAAAAAAAGCATAGAATTATCATGGATAAAGTATATAATTATACATAGACTACAATAAATAATGGATTAAATCGATGAAAAAATGACCACTAAAATCTTGAATTGGTGGAAAACCCTAATCCACTAAGAAAAAAACCCAAATTATTACCACCTAACTAACTATAATCCAAAATTATTACAACCTAACTGACTACAATATTATATACTGAAATTAAAATTGTTTGTTTATATTTTATACTTATTTTATTATATAAATAATAAGAAATTTCAAATATCTTTTAATATCATATAATTTAAAATGTATTATTGACAACTGTAAGAAAAATAGTACATTACATGATTTATATATAAATAAATTAATAATAAAATAAAATATTTGGTTATCAATGTAGAAATTTTTAGAATGCAATTTTCGAAATAACACTCTCATTTTCAAAAATTTAATTTTTTAGATTTCTAGAATAAATTTAGTGGAAGATATTGTTAGTAGGGACAGAGAGAGATTTTAAATGGTCTCATTGTATGAACCCTATCTTAAAATTAATATTCTTAAATTTATATTATAGATTACCATGTTATAAACATAAAAATTATAATTAGAACAATTATTCCTAGGTTGTATTAAAAATACTTGTTGTATTAAGAAATACCTTTTATTTTTTGACAAGAAATACTTGCTGTATTACCTTTTATTTATTTATTTGACAAGAAAAAGAAGAAGATGTTGCATTTCTTTTTTTTGTGCTGTTTTATTGCTTTTTTATTTTTTTACAAGAAAATAAGAAAATGATGGTGCCAAAGTACATTTTATTTTATATTTTTGTCAAGAAATACTTGTTTTATTACTTCTTCTTTTTTTTACAAGAAGATGTTGTATTACTTTTTTTAAGTAAAGCGTATTTTTTCTTTGATCATCTCGACATCAAGATGCATGGACATGAGAAAAAAAAATAGATTTCAAGTTTTGAAAATAGTGTATTTTGTAACGCATTTTTGGACCATCAATTTTCAAGATTTTCAAGTTTTCTTAGATCTCTCAAACGAAACTATTTTGGAAGCTTTAAACTTTATAAATAAAGATAAAAATATATTTTAAGACTATCAAAAAGATTTCAAGCATTGAAACCACATTTCTCGATACTATTTGAAGATAAGCTCTAATTTGATTGTTTAGAGCCTAGGCTCTATACAAAGCACACCCTTATTTTTTTGATGATATTACTTTTTTTGTTTTATTTGTTTAATACCATAATTTATGAAAATATATTTTAAGACTATAAAAAAGATTTCCAGCATTGAAACTACGTTTCTCGACGCTATTTGAAGGTAAGCTCTAATTTGATTGTTTAGAGACTAGGCTCTATACATATCGCACCCTTATTTTTTTTTGATGATATTACTTTTTTTGTTTTATTTTTTTTAATACAATAATTTTTTTTTGAGGACAAAAAACTACACCCTTATTTTTTTGATGATATTACTTTTTTCGTTTTTTTTTTCTTAATACAATAAATTTTTTTGAAGGCAAAAGTAAAAATGCAATATAGCATCACTAGGGTTTGACCTTGGGAGATCCGAAGAAGAACCACAAATGTGTTCGACCTTGGGAGGTCCGAAGGAGAACCACAAATGCTAACCACGGCAACCTATTGCAGGTTGTTGAATAAATTGGTATAATAATATTTATATTGAATAACGTTTCAACGTTATATCACTGGCTCAAATCCCACATCGAAGAATTAGAGAAACTTTCAATGCTATAAATACCTCTTTCAATGTCGTCATTATAAATGTGATGAAGAAGAGATGCGGAAGTACACCTGCGGTCCATAATTTTAAACTAAATTATCAAAACATCCTTAGTGACTCGCCAACCTCGTGACGTCATTGTCCACTTGGAATACGAAAACATCCTCAGTGACTCATGTTTTCAAGTATGTTTTCGTATTTGTTTTCTACGAATATATCCTCAGTGACTCGCCAACTCCCAATTGGAAGGAATCGTACGAAAACATCCTCAATAACTCGCTAACCCCCACTTGGAAGGAATCGTACGTAAACATCCTCAGTGACTCGCCAACCCCCACTTGGAAGGAAATCGAACGAAAACATCCTCAAGTTTGTTTTCTACCAAAATATCCTCAGTGACTCACCAACCCCCACTTGGAAGGAATCATACGAAAACATCCTCAATGACTCGCCAACCCCCACTTGGAAGGAATCGTACGAAAACATCATCAGTGACTCGCCAACCCCCCACTTGGAAGGAAATCATACGAAAACATCCTTAGAGACTCGCTAAACCCACTTGGAAGGAATCGTACGAAAACATCCTCAGTGACTCGCCAACCCCCACTTGGAAGGAATCCTCGGTGACGTGCCAACCCCTACTTGGAAGGAATCGTACGAAAACATCCCCCACTTGGAAGGAATCGTACAAAAACATCCCTCGCTTGGAAGGAATCGTACGAAAACATCCTCAGTGACTCGCCAACCCCCACTTGGAAGGAAATCGTACGAAAACATCCTCAGTGACTCGCCAATCCCCACTTGGAAGGAATCATACGAAAACATCCTCAGTGACTCGCCAACTCCCACTTGGAAGGAATCCTCAGTGACTCGCCAACCCCCACTTGGAAGGAATCGTACGAAAACATCCTCAGTGACTCGCCAACCCCCACTTGGAAGGAAATCGTACGAAGACATCCTCAGTGACTCGCCGACCCCCACTTGGAAGGAATCGTAAGAAAACATCCTCAGTGACTCGCCAACCCCCACTTGAAAGGAATCCTCAGTGACTCGCCAACCCCCCACTTGGAAGGAACTCGCCAACCCCCACTTGGAAGGAATCGTACGAAAACATCCCCCACTTGGAAGGAATCGTACGAAAACATCCCCCACTTGGAAGGAATCGTACGAAAACATCCTCAGTGACTTGCCAACCCCCACTTGGAAGGAAATCGTACAAAAACATCCACAGTGACTCGCCAACCCCCACTTGGAAGGAATCATACGAAAACATCCTCAGTGACTCGCCAACCCCCGCTTGGAAGGACTCCTCAGTGACTCGCCAAACCACACTTGGAAGGAATCGTACGCAAACATCCTCAGTGACTCGCCAACCCCCACTTGAAATCGCTATTTATGATGTCATTGTCCGCTTGCCAACCCCCACTGACTCGCCAACCCCCACTTGGAAGGAATCGTACGAAAACATCCTCAGTGACTCGCCAACCCCCACTGACTCGCCAACCCCCACTTGGAAGGAATCGTATGAAAATATCCTCAGTGACTCACTTGGAATCATTGTTTATGACGTCATTGTCCGCTTGGAATCGCGATTCCCGGTATTACACAAGAATAGGATTCCTTGTATTACACAAGAATAGACAAAATTACCAACGTCACTTGGAATACCAAAACATCCAACATCCTCAGTGACTCACCAACCCCCACTTGGAAGGAAATCGTACGAAGACATCTTCAGTGACTCGCTGACCCCCACTTGGAAGGAATCGTACGAAAACATCCTCAGTGACTCGCCAACCCCCACTTGGAAGGAATCGTACGAAAACATCCCCCACTTGGAAGGAATCGTACGAAAACATCCTCAGTGACTTGCCAACCCCCACTTGGAAGGAAATCGTACAAAAACATCCACAGTGACTCGCCAACCCTCACTTGGAAGGAATCATATGAAAACATCCTCAGTGACTCGCCAACCCCCGCTTGGAAGGACTCCTCAGTGACTCGCCAACCCACACTTGGAAGGAATCGTACGAAAACATTCTCAGTGACTCGCCAACCCCCACTTGAAATCGCTATTTATGATGTCATTGTCCGCTTGCCAACCCCCACTGACTCGCCAACCCCCACTTGGAAGGAATCATACGAAAACATCCTCAGTGACTCGCCAACCCCCACTGACTCGCCAACCCCCACTTGAAAGGAATCGTATGAAAATATCCTCAGTGACTCACTTGGAATCGTTGTTTATGACGTCATTGTCCGCTTGGAATCGCGATTCCCGGTATTACACAAGAATAGGATTCCCTATATTACACAAGCATAGACAAAATTACCAACGTCACTTGGAATACTAAAACATCCAACATCCTCAATGACTCACCAACCCCCCCCCGGTATTACACAAGAATAGACAAAATTACCAATGTCACTTGGAATACCAAAACATCTAACATCCTCAGTGACTCGCCAACCCCCCCACTTGGAATCATTGTTTATGATGTCATTGTCTGCTTGGAACCGCTTGGAATCACGATTCCAGGTATTACACAAGAATAGACAAAATTACCAACGTCACTTGGAATACCAAAACATTCTCAGTGACTTGCCAACCGATATTACACAAGAATAGGATTCTTGGTATTATGCAAGAATAGACAAAATTACCAACGTTACTTGGAATACCAAAACATCTAACATCCTCAGTGACTCACCAACCCCCCCCCCCCACTTGGAATCGTTATTTATGACGTCATTGTTCCCTTGGAACCGCTTGGAATTGCGATTCCCAGTATTACACAAGAATAGGATTCTCGGTATTACACAAGAATGGACAAACTTACCAACGTCACTTGGAATACCAAAACATCCTCAGTGACTTGCCAACGCCCCCACTTGGAATCGCTATTTATGACGTTATTGTCCGCTTGGAATCGCAATTCCCGGTATTACACAAGAATAGGCTTCCTGGTATTACACAAGAATAGACAAAATTACCAACATCACTTGAAAGACCAAAATATCCTCAGTGACTCGCCAACCCCCACTAGGAATCGCTGTTTATGATGTCATTGTCTGCTTGGAATCGCGATTCCCAATATTACACAAGAATAGACAAAATCGGCAATTCTCTTTTAGAATCGGGCGATTCCCAGTATTATACAATAATACTTGGAATACCAAAACATCCTCAGTGACTCGCCAATCCCCACTTGGAATTGCTGTTTATGACATCATTGTCCACTTGGAATTGCGATTCCTGGTATTACACAAGGCGATTCCCGGTATTACACAAGAAATAGGCTTGGAATCGTGATTCCCAGTATTACAAAAGGCGATTCCTGTTATTACACAAGAAATAGGCTTGGAATCGCTGTTTATGACGTCATTGTCCGCTTGGAATCGCGATTTCTAGTATTACATAAGGCGATTCCCGATATTACACAAGAATCGACACGAGTATTGTTCAAAATTGGCGATTCTCTTTTAGAACCGGGCGATTCTCGGAATTATACAAGAATAGACACGGGGTGATCAATTCTCGTGTCGACTAGGGCGAGTCCGTTGCGACTCACCGATTTTTAAAACACTGCTTTTATTGACATGCAATTTGAACTTTAAAATTTTATAATTAGAAATAAAAACATATTCTCGAGCCATTCTAAGAAATTTCGATGTCAAAATTGCATGTTAGGAAAAGGTTAGGAGGTGTTTTAGGTTGCAACATTATGCAAACCACACCCTCATAAATTGAGTTTTACTTGATAGAGTAATTTTACAGTATAGTCCCACTGGCGCATGAAATCCCTTCGCAGAGGGAACAAAAGAAAGGTAGAGGGCGTTTCCGTCATTTTTGCTGCTCGCACGAAGATGAAAAAGGAGAGGGAAGCTAAAAAATTCAAAAGAAATTTAAACCGCCAAATGCGAAACTAGATTTGACGGTCCTGATAAGCCTAATCGTCTCCCCATGAATCAATAGGCACCGTTCAATGAAGCATATATGCAAGTGGCTCTGGTTTTGGTTATGGGTCCAAGTTTTTCAGGTCCATGGCGATGGCGACGGCCTTCATTGCACTCCAATGCTGCCAGTGCTCCACCATGCAGGAAAGATTTCCCTCACTTTTTTGAGAGAGAAAGTGATGATAAAGTTTTGCTCAATCTTTTAGAGAGAGAATGCTGTGAAACAGAGGGACTTGCTAAATTGAAGAGAGAGAGGATGAAGTTTTGCTCAATCTTTTAGAGAGAGAATGAGTGAGAGAAAGCGTGCGGCTTCGTAAATTGAAGAGAGAGACAGAGAGAGATCCCCTGCATCCCATGTTCTCAACCCTAATTGATCCTGTTTCGCCATTGTTACAGGTCAAGCAGCAGAAGAAGAGCAGCAACAAATGGGTGTGCGTGGTGTGCAACCAAAAGCAATCAATTCTGAAGGTCTTTGCTCGCTCTTTCATGGCCAAAGACGTCAGAAAATTTGTCCAGAGCTGTAACATGACCAGAAGCTTCACAGATCAAGCTTTGATATCTCTGGGAAATGAAAATCAGGTTCCGGAAAATGGTTTTCAGGTAATGGAAGACCAGTTTTCTGGTGACATTTACAGTCAGAGCAAGTGGTCTGAGTACTTAGATGAAGAAGACATAAAAAAAACAGAGGTGGAAGAGGAAGAAGATAGGGGAGACGAAACTCCAAGTAAATTTTCTATGCCGATTTAGGTTTTAGTATTGAACCGTAATTTCCAAGGGATTTCAGTTTTTGGTTTAATTTTCGTGAGGATTTGAGATTTCGGATAAATTGTGATAAAAATGAGTAAAATTTTTTACGAAATGGTGTAGAATTTGAATTCTGGGAAAATCAAAGCGAATAGACATGCAAAAATGTCAGAATTTTGGCCAAATTTCTGAGTGAAATGTATGTGAAAATCAGGCAGTTTATCTGAAGTTTTTCAAAATTTAAATAAACTATGCTTCCTTATCAAAATTTGGATAATTATGGTGGCACTTTGCCAATTTTGGAGGACATTATGGCCAAATATGGGTATTTTTATTCAAGTTTCCCCAAATTTCAATGATTTTATCCTTTGTATTATAATTTTCAGGTGAATTTGTCCTGAGTTTGCCTAATTTAGGGGAATTTTGGTTAAAATTTGGTGTCTCCAATTCGAAAATTTTCCAATCCTCAGCAATTTTATTTTATTTTCTCCAAAATTGAAGTGCCGTTTACTGAACTATGCCAATTTGTTGTTATTCTGACGAATACAGTTTCTTAATTTCACTTATTCTATTTTTCACTGTTAAACACTCATATGAAATTTGCCAAGATATTACTAACCCTGGAGATTTTATTTGAACCAAAATTCCTGCTATTGTAAGCTTAATTTACTCGCTAAATAAGGTTATAATTCCCTGAATTTTGATATCAGTGTTGGAAAATTCGGGTGACTCCACTCAGGCTCGACACTGTGCCTAGCCCAAAATCAGACTTATGGAAAATGGCAGAGTTTGGGCAGTTCTCAGTATCTCTTTTTTTATTTAGTTCGATTTGGCTGAGCCCCTGAAAGACTCAGCCGAGTTTTTCAGATCTGATTCAGGTGCAAGACCGTAGTAAGTATCTACTTGAGTGATTGTCATTAAAGATGTTTGAAACAATGCCTCCTTCCTTAAAGGTCTGTACTGATGAGT
The DNA here is from genome assembly GCF_054954075.1 of Amborella trichopoda. Taxonomy (NCBI): domain Eukaryota; kingdom Viridiplantae; phylum Streptophyta; class Magnoliopsida; order Amborellales; family Amborellaceae; genus Amborella; species Amborella trichopoda. Next base: position 44,741,547 of record NC_142340.1, on the reverse strand, counting down.
AAGTTATCTCATATAAAAACCATCAGAAAACTGATATGGATGGAATTTTGAAACAATGCCTCCTTCCCTAAAGGTCTGTACCTATGATAAGTTATCTCATATAAAAACCATCAGAAAACAGATATTGATTTTCCATCCACCCTGACCAAAGTTCCACCTGGGTTGATGGTAATCCTGGTTTCACCTTAGATAAGCTTACTAACTTGTGGAACGTTTGATTGATGATCATACTTCCAATGGTTTTTCCATGACAAGTCTTTCTCTTAGTATTCAATCATCATCATCATCATCAGAGCCTCTTCCCAGCTGCACGAATTCAGGTCCACCATTATACAGGGCCATACCATCAGCGAGGCCACAAATCCCCGTACCTTTTCGCATTACTTCCACGCTTATGATTCAATCTCCTTACTCATGTACTTTAACATGTCTATACTGATAATTAAGAAGTTAGAATCACCTTTTTGAATGTTACTTAAAATTACCTCTCTCTCTCTCTCTCTCCTTTTACATTGGCATCTGTGGTGATATAGGGATAGTTACTGAATATCGAAAAGAGTTGTTCAAGAGAAGCAAGCAGAGAACCTCTATGAATTTGCAGAGCAAAGAGACCAGGTCCAACTTCAAGCCTGTTTTCTCAAAAAGGAAAGAAAGATCAACAGCACAAGGTATGTATTCTATTCTTTCACTCGGGTTCCCTTGATTTCCTGCAAAAATATCATCAACCTTTTCTTGGTTTATAGAGAACTTTTAATAGCATGAACAGCAAATTGTAAAGTGTGAAAGAGTGATGAAAAGAAGTTGCATAATTAGCAAAGCTACTAATCGTACTTCATAAATGAATCAGAGGACCTTAATCTCAGTCTTTATGAAACAACAAAAGAAAAAAGAATGAAATCGAGGACCTTAATCTCACTCTTTATAAAACAACAAGAGCAAAAAGAATGATGTCATCCAATTCTTTTAGAAATTTGGGTTTAAATCTGTGGCACTGAACCCCATTTTCATTATTTCTTTGAGAAGTGTTTTATTTTTTATTTTCACTATTCTCCTGTATATTTTATACAGGATCCATGGCTTCAGAACCTCAAAATTCTCTCAGAAAACGCCCATGTAAATGGAGCGATTACCTGGAAGAAAATGGCAGTCAAATTGGTGAGTTTACAATAGAATCAGAAGCCCAAGACTGTAGTGGAGCAAATGTGATGACCCATTTGCATGATGAAGTATTTGAGGAAGATATTCATCCTGATTTTAAGTGATCGTACTTTCTTAAATGATATGACAGTCAAATCCTGGCACAAAATTAAAATTTAAGCCAACCCCAAATGTAATTCATAGAATGTTCATCTACTAAAGAGGAAGAACAGAGATTTGGAGTACAGGTATCATGTTTCACATAGTTTTGGCCTTTCTGTTATTCTTCTTTTTGGATTTTTGTATGTTTCTGATAGTACACCTCTATTAAGCCAAGGAAGGATGGGCCCGTAGATAAAGCAAATTAGCAATGATCTTGTGGGTGAGTTAAGGAATGGACTGTTTGGATCAGCCAAGTTGTATGATACCCACAAAATTCTCTTTAAATCATTTTTATTTTGAGTTGTCTTAAAATATAAAATTTGCCCCAAGAAAGGCCGACAGTTTTAGAAAAATTTCTAGATTGAAAATCCTAGAGAAGATAGAAACCCTAACCTTTTGAAATCCTAATCTTAAAGATTGAGAAAACTTAGACCTAAGGCACAAAAACCTTTGATCAAAATTAAAAGCACGAGAGGGTCGAGCCCGAAGTGGTCATGGTAGGAGATCTAAGAGAGAGAGTTGTTGCTGAGGTACCAGGGCAGCCCAAGGTTGCCCCTGAATCTGGGGACCTTGAGACCTTGGCTACAACTGGGGATCCTCCCACTGTGGTCGCTCCCACTATACGACCTTTTATTATCTACTAACAGAACTGCCTAATTAGATTGGGAATTACCGATCTTAATCAGCCCAATAACTGGATGGTTCACTGAGATCAAGGTTGTCAAACACTAGTACTTTAATTAAAGATGGCCCTCTGAATAGATTACTTACAACAGTGTTGAAAAAAACTAGATTAAGGGGCCGAATCAGTCACCTGTTGGTTCCTAGATTTAGTGAATGGGCTGACTTGGATCGCCACACTAAATTGACGAAAAACTATTAAAAACCTTTAAAAATGAAAATAAGTTTTGTGAAAATTTGATGAGTTTGTTGCTTTGACTAAATTATACACAAAGTTGAGAATATTGAGAGTTTGGTTCATGTCTCCCCTCATAGTTTAAAATATAGTACATATCAGGGGGAAAAAGTAAAACAAAAAGCAAAAACAAGAAAATCTAAATCCCACCGACCTAACAAAGTAAAACACAATAACAATAAAATCTTAACCATAGCTAACAAAAGGAATTAACATAAATATTTATAAAAAAATTTGCATTTCCTTAAAATTATTCAAGAAAACCTAGATTGAGCCACAATAAATGTATATAATATAAAAAAAAATCATATATTATTATATGTGAATCTTAAACCATCTATGTCAAAATCCCTCCAGAAATATTTTGCTTTAAACTCCACAAATTTCAGATTAGAGGAAAACTTTCTAGAAAAAACCTAAATCAAGCCAAAAAAAGAAAAAAAAGAAAAAAAAAAAAAAAGAAAAGAAAAAAAAAAAAAGAAAAAAAATAAAGGAAAAAAAATAAATATATATATAAAAGATACCAAATGACTGGTTTAACTGAATCCTAACTCCGTGATCAAAATCCTCAACTAAATCGTTCATTGAAACTTCTTAAACTTCGGATTAGAATTGTGAGCATCAATGTGGAATACTTTTGATGGTAGTTATCCTCATATGCTTGATTCGAGCTTAAGGACTCAAATACGTTTGAATTGAAACAAAATTTGAGGTTATTTGGTTGTGATTCATGGGAGAACCTAATAGTTTGGGGATGGTGTTTTTGATCCCTCAAAACATGTAATTTTTATGAAATAATAGGAAATCGAGACTGTTAATCTTGTTTTGAATCAATATAAGTTCAATTTACGTTCATGTGGGTTGTGGGTTATAATATAATGTAGGATCAATTATTGATCCAAAGAAAAAAGCTAAACAGATGAATTTACCATGACTGGCAACAATTCCCCTTCTGAATCGGACCCGTTCATTTCCAGTACCGATTCGACTTGGTCCGTTTTGAGTCGAAGAGGCTATTTTTTGAAACACTGATTTACAATAAGATTTAAATGACCTTGTGATGTATTTTCATTCCTATTATAGTATTAATGTGGAGATACCAAGGAGCCATGTGAAAAAAGGGATATCAAATTTTCCCAGTCTCTAACAAATTCGTTCAAAAAGAAATTCTCAAATAAATATTGAGCCAAGATTTAAGAAGTAATTTGGACCACCAAAGGATGACAATGAATATAGAAGATGGGAAGTTGAATTCCAAAGCCCTTTTGAAAAACCTTTTAATTGATCATCTTGACATCAAGGTGTATGAATATGAAAAAAAAAAAAAAAAAAATTTGAGTCCTAGAGATAATGCATCTGACAATACATTATCTAGACGGTTCGTTTTCAAAATTTTCATATATTTATAGATTTATTGATTTTAATTATTTTTAGAGTTTAAAATTTTATAATTAGATATAAAAATAGATTTTCATATAATCCTAATAATTTTTTACAGTACAATTACATGTTATAATAAAATTTGAAGGTGCGTCTTAATTGGATTGTTTAAGATTGCAACCTTATAGAAACTAGTCCCTATATATATATAGCATAGTTAGCAAGTAGAATTGAGTTGGGTATATTCATTTCTCTCTATTTATGGTGACCGTCCATTTATAACCATAGTTAAGCAATAGGAAGATGTACACCTTTTTTTGTTTAGACAATCAATAAATGCAGTAGACCAAGAAGAAATACAGAATAAGAAGACGAGCATTACGCAAAGTGAGAGATAAATAAATACAAAATCTTCCATAAAGAATGATAGAGAGAACATGCATAGGCAACAGTGAAACACGATGGACATAAAATCTTAGAGAAGATGAAGAACATTGTGGACATAAACCCTAATCCAAGATTTTCAGTCATGAATGAAGTTTGGGGATTGAGCTCTAATCTGGTTTTTGTTTTTAAGCTTTTGTTTTAGTGATTTAAGATGTTGTACAAATTGTGATAATCTAGGTCTTTGAGCCCTAATTTGGATGGATTTTTTGGTAGAATTTTGCCAGTTAAAATTTGAGGATTTTTTATTCATTGGTTTTTATGGTATTTTATTCTAATTTGATTCAATGGATTTGACCATAAACCCAAAGATAATAAACCCTAACAATATACTCGGGGATAAAAATTTATTGTTTAGGTTTTTTTTTTTTTTTGGAAATAATATACTTTTTAGAAAGCACGGAAATAACAATTACATAAAATAGGAATTTTTTTTTTCATCTTTTAGAAAAAAAAAATACATGTAAAAAAGGTAAAGTTTTTTTGGACCGATTTTTCATAAAGATCAATAAGGCGCGTTTTAAACATTTATGTAAAAAAGAAGCATATTTTTGTCGATCTTTTCAAAAAGTCGCAGTTTTAAACGTTTTTGAAAAAAACTCTCTATTATTTAAAAAGTCGCGTTTTAAACGCCGACTTGTTAACTATGATATATAGGAGATTAATGTTATTTATTTTACCTATAAATACAAGGGGTCGGGGGCCACTCAAACCCCTCGCTAACTTAACGAAAAAAAGAAAAGAAAAATGGACATCAAAGGTGATGGCACTTTGGGAATAAACTGATATTGTTCATTAGAGTATTAAATTTTCACAGTAAATGGCATGGATTAGCATTTTTAGAATATCTAGACAATGTTATTTCATTGGCAGGTTTTAGAAACTTTGATTTCTCTTGGGAATACTTGGGAAGTCTCAAGAAAAAACATAAAAATGAGTAGATATAGAAACTGTGGGGTGTAAAAGGAAATAATGTTCGGGGTTGTTTTGATAGATTTGTTATCAATCGTAATTCACTATTTTAATAAAATTAATCATATTAATTCACTATTTTAATGAAATTCACTGTTTTGATAGTTTTGCATGAGTTTATCGTTTTAAAAAAGCTCTTCCCACTTTATTCTAAGTGATTTATTGAAGGGTGCGGTTTGTATAGAGTTGAAGCTTTAAACAATCAAAGTCAAGTACACCTTTAAATAGTGTTGAGAAATGTGATTGCAATGTTGGAAATCTTTGTGATAGCTTTAAAATATATGTTCATCTTTAATTATAAAATTTGAAGCTTAAAAAATAGTATAGATCAAGTATATCTTTGAAAACTTAAAAATCTTGAAAATCGATAGTCCAAAAATGTGTCACAAGATGCACTATTTCTAAAACTTGAATTCCATTTTTTTCTCATCTCCATGCATTTGTCGAGATGATCTATTTGATTATATTTGGGCATCAAAACAACCTACTCTAGTGAAATTTTTGATGTGGACTCTAATTTGATTGTTTAGGGCCTAGGCTCTATATAAATTTTTTCCTTTATTGAAATCACATTCTTTTTTCCAGATATTATTAAAAATAGTTGAAAAAGTTTAGGAATAAATAAAAATGTATATAACTAACTCATACTTGTTAGGAGGTGTGAGTTAATTCAAGTAGAAGATTAAAAAAGGGCGACAGGTAAAGGCCCAAAAGGCATGTTTGGAGATAGTGAGAAAATATATAAGGACTTGGAGCAAAATAGCGAACCAAGATTCGTGTAGTTGACATCAAATAGTTGGAAAAAGGATTTGATTATGATGATGATGATGATGGTATCACATAGTTTGCGATAAACAACTAAAATATAATATAATACAAAATATATTAATTTCAAAGAGATAGTTTAGTCTTAAGAGGTGGCACCTATAATGAATGGTAGCAATATAGGTGGAATCCCAATCGTCAAAACTTTTTCGGGTTGTTGATAGCTTTCAAGCTCGGATCATCAAACTTGAGAGCCCACTGCAAATTTGGCAAATTAGACCACAAAACCATGCGGTGATCTTTCATCAAAAAAAAAAAAATCCCATCTCCCTTGTTAATATTGCATATAATTACCCTCTGCCTTTATAAGACATGGACAAATACGTTATGCAAGACTTCCTCACTCTGTGATCAATAAATCACTGTTTAACAGCTACTCATCACAACATGTTGCTCTTGGTAAACTTGCAACTAGTCTGCAAATCCCATTCAAATCTCACATCATCTCCTAATACATTCCCTTTAGCAAAATAATGCCTACCTCAAAGATAGATTCCATTTTGATTAAGATTTGATCCAAAATGCGAGTTCGTCGCGAAAGGCACCACTATGGGAACCTTCAAATCTCTTGAAATTTTAAAAAATGGTTAGTTCTAACCTTAGCCCCCTGTCAAGACTTGAACCCATTTGATCCAACCGTGGACAGTTCACCGCGAGAGGCCGTAATGCGGCCTCTACAACTCGCAGTGAACTTGTGTTCACCCTTGTAAGCTTCTCCAAATTTCATGGTCTCTTGGGAAACAAATTCAAACATCCCTTACAAGATTGCTACCAAACTTGAGCTAATTTAGGCACCACATGGTCCAGGTAGCTAGTACGCCGAGGAGTTGTTATACCCAACACTACATCTGATTTCAGTTCCAATTCTTCTAATTTTTTATATACACCCATATTTCATGCTTTCAAGGATATTGCAGAAGTTATATGCTCATCAGGAAGTTATTACCATAGCTTTCAGGACTGAGGACCATCTAGTTGTTTCATAATTTATTTCATGTGTCACAAAACACCCCTAAGCACCGAAGTTCACCTCGAAGGTCTGAAGGTGTACTTCCCTAAAATATTGTCTTCAAAGCTTTGGGTTCAAAGCCTTAATTTACAAAAAAAAAAAAAAAAAGAGTTTCGAATCACAAGGGCCCAAAGCTTTTAGGTTCAAAGCCTTAATTTACAAAAAAAAAAAAGAGCTTTGAACCATAAGGGTCAAAAGCCAGAGCATTAAAAAAACTTTGAATCTTAAAGATCTGAAGTTGAGTTTATCAATAAATAAAAATTAAAAGACCTTACTGAAAGAAAGACCTATGTGATTTTTGCCGGGGAAATACAATTTTCTTTTTAAAATAATAATCATCCTTTATAATTTTGGCAACAAGATCACTCACAAATGGTCTTATTACAAATAATAGAAATTTCAAAAATAAATAACACATCAATAAAATAAATCTCAGCTACTTGATGCCATTCATACAATCTAATAATGTGCTTGAGAATATGAAATAAAGAACAAGTATAAGATGAAGATGCCAGATATTACCTCAACCGGGCTTCTTACACTTCACACCGAGTCACCACATTTAATGGCGTGGGATCTGCGGTCTAGTTTCAATATCGAATCGAGAAAGCAGATTTCGGCCAAACTATGTAACCACCTTTAATTCTCCACAAAACCCTAACCTCCAAAAGAAACTTAGGCTTCCTTCTAATTTCTAGAACACTTAGTTTCTTCTTAGGTCTAGATAGGGTTAGAGAGATAAACTCAGAGGAGAGAGAGTGGGGTGAGAGAGAGGTTATGGGAGAGAGAGAGGTTGTGTAGAGATTGTGGGAGAGCACCCTTATTTATAGTGAATATTCAGGTTTAGGGTTTCTTAGGGTTTTTCCATAGTTTGACTCTTTCATGATATTGAATCTGTACCATTGATCAATGTGACTTGTGGGTGAGAGATCTGAGCCATCCATTCCATAGATGGGCCATCAACATTATAGAAGGTGTTTGGACCATTATCCCTCTTTCTTTAAACCACTTTTCCATCAATATATTTAGATAAAATAGATATCATGCATTCCATAAAAATAACATGATTATATCACATATTCCATAAGAATATGTCAAACGTTATCAAATAAATAAATACTACAAAATATTTTAAACAAGATAAGGTAAATGTTTACCATCTATTTAAATTGACCATATCCCTTTTAAAGCATACTTAGCATATTACAAAATATGCCATGGCCGCTATATCATTTCCAAGATTTGACCACATCCCTCAAATCAAAATTACCATAATATTAAAGACCTTGATCACAAAGAATCCAAAAGGGTGGGACGTGCCACCCTTTTGTGGTACATGTGGGCCCCCACCCACATGCCATATGGTGGGCCCATGTGCACTTTGGGCCCCCACCCACATGCCACATGGTGGGCCTATGTGCACTTTGGACCCCTATAGAATTTTATAAAAAGTTTTAAAATAAAACAAATTAATATATATATTTGAATTTTTTCAACTTTGTAAAATCTATAACTGTTTTTTTATAAGTCCAAAATCATAACTAAAATATTGAGAGATTAATAAAAATTCAAATAATAAAACTAAAATCATTTCAATAATAAAATGAACACAATTAAATTAATATGATGGGAAAATGATCCATATGGTTTTAGGAATTCAATCTGCAATAATGGGGTACTCCACCTTCATCTGTAGACTACAGACCACACTAGCTTTATCGAACTGATCTAGTGTTTTCCATGACCCACAGTCCAAGCAGGGGCTCATTAGCGGGTCACAAAAGTTAGGTCGATGAATTAAGGGGTCGCAATCCTAATATGTGGATTACAAGTCCTCCCTTAGAGACGAGTCAAGGTCACCACGACCTGATGCGACCACAACTCTATGATGTATAGGGGTATCTCTCGCACATGCACATGCTTCACCCAAAGGTGGATATCTGGCTTTCCCGAACGATCTATCAATTTGCATGCCGTGTGATGGAACATGGATGAGGTTTTGCCCCCCGTCTCAATAGGACTACCATCACATACAAGGGTCACACAGTCCCTCGACTCTCTCATCTAGACATAAGCTCTGACCTCATCAAGGGCTAACCCAAGACCCTCATCGGTTAATTCTTTATGCCCAGGTACCTTGGGTTTTACATTCGACTAGCCTAGATCGATATGCACAGTCCGGTATAAGCAAACATCATTCGCTTAATATGGTCCTCGAGGGACTACACTCATAAAGCCTTTAAAGGCCACATAAACCCAACAATTATTCTGAACCTTAATAATTTGAAATCATTCTATTATGTATGATTACGGATCTTCAAGATTTGAAGCTATGACAATTTGAAAAAACCAAAATTCAAAAAAAAAAAAAAAAAAAAAAAAAACGAAAGGTTCGAATGTAAAGTCAAATCTTTTTGGGGGATTTCTTAAGTAACAATAATTTGGAGGGATATTAGTGTAAATTTTTCAAAAGAGAAAGGACGCTTTCTTGGGAGCAATAAAAAACCCTAATAATATATTTATAAGGGATCAAACAAAGGTAATACACATGCAATTTAGGGTTATCCCATTACATGATATGGGAATAATTGGCTTTTATAATTGGAGGCAAGGAGAAGGACCCCAGCTCAGAAAGAAACATAATCTCAGGGGAGAGGTGGTTTTTTCATGAGTTTTGGGTTCCTCCAATTCTCACTTTTACATAAGGAAGTCATGTGGTGTTCTTCAAGGTTCTCCTCCCGCTATTGGTGAGAAAAAGGAGATTTATCAATAGTATTATTTAGATGGGACATTGGATAGATTGGATTTAGAAGAGAACATGGGAAAGGGATTTGCAGATGTTAAGAAAAAGAGGTCTATGTGTTTTAACAAATAATTGTGAACTTCATTGATAAAAATTTCGACTTGTTGAGACCGTGGATGTAGTCCCTTCAGGGTGAATTTGAATGGAGTAAATCCTTATTTAATTGCAGTACACTTTTGTTTCATGCTATATTGCCCATACTCATTTTTTTTATTGCATTCACTTAATTTATATTTTGCCAAGTATGTCTACAATCTTAGGTGGAATCCGGGTATTTGAGGTTTCTAGTTCCTCGATAAAGGGGTTCTCAACAACCCCGCAATTCCATCATTTATTACTCACCGAGAAAATTACAATGATCCACAAATGGAAAAAGATTAGTACAAAGAATTACTAGGGTTTGTTATCTGCATTTTTGATCCTATGTCTATGCTAATCAGGCGCAAAGCTTAGGGTAAAGTATCACACGTGAGAGATTATAAGATTCAATCCATTTTGGGTTCTTAGGAGCGATGCTAAGCAATTAGGAATCTCATTTTACATTATCTTGTTCTTTTTTTCTTGGTATTCATATGTAGAATTAAAATTTATATTCTCTCTCTCTCTCTCAAGAGCATAGAGCATCCAACTAAGATAAAAATGATGAATCAACTCATCTTTATTGTAATTTATAAGATAAATACTCCAAACTCCAAACTCCAAACTATGGCCTTTGGTGGTTGTAGCACAAAGGGCCATCAACATAATTACAAATGTATCTTAGACGAATAACAATATAAGGTTGAATACATATCGTCCATTTTTGAATGATTAGATCTAAGATGTTAAAGGACTCAAAAACCTGTTTTAAAAATGCTCATTTAATGATTATTAAGTGGATTTCAAAATTCCAAATGAATAAGAAAAAATTGGGAGTAGTATTTCGCCCAAGTAAGTGTACAATGTGCACCTACTGGGAGTACGCTTTGGTGCCCGTAAAAAATCATATCTATAAAAAATGATTAAACTACCTGGCAAGCTTTAAAATGACTGAAAACATCACTGTGTACCATCGTCCATTGACCCACACTCTATGTACCATGGTCCATTGACCCACCCCAAGCTGCTCAAGCTAATACAGTTTTTTTAAAGAAATTGAAGAGAAGGTTCCAAAGCGCATGGTGGGATTACATCACCAATTAGCCGATGGTAATTGGCATCAAGCTCGAGGTCGAGCTTCTCTCAACCCCGAGAGAATGATGCAGAGAAAAAAAAAGCCAAAAATATTATTATTATTAAGTTTTTTTGATTTCATCTTTTAACTCAAGAATAGGAGATGCGTAAGCATATTTTGTGAGCATATTTTGTGTGTAAATTGATATTGATCAATTGATTGGTTAGTTTAAGAATATAAATAGGATAAGGTTAAATCTAAAAAGAAGTTTGGAATGTAAATAAGATAAGGTTAAATCTAAGGGGAGTTTATATTTTCAACAATAGGAAGGCTTTGGATAAAACGTGGCTATGAAGCAAATCTTTTTAGTATGTGACTTTAAGAGTTAGGTTAAAAGAGAGAAATTGTTTATCTTCTTTTTTAGTTTATTTTAGGGAGACTTCCCTTCATTATAACTTGAGTTAATAAAATTGGTGTCGTGAAGAGATTTGGTCTCTTGAGGTGGATTCCCTTGCAGACTTTTAAGAGATGATATATTCTCTCAACCTTTTCTTTTCTGGTTTTATTTTCTCCCTGCATCAATTTGAGATGTTATTTGAGAGAAAACCTTAACTATGCCCGATTTGTGAAGAAGCCTAACCGATTTTTAGAGAGAGAAAAGAAATAGGGGTTTTCATTTTGTTAGGGAAATAACAAGCTGAAGGATTAGGTTTGGGGAACTAATCATCTGTGTACAAATTGCTTGCTCCTGTAAGTTTACAGTTTACATTATATTGTTTATCTTTGTTATCACATAATCAAAAATAAAATATTGATTACTTCGTCCTGTAGTCACACTCTCTGCTTCTCATTCACCACTAAAGACTATATTTTGAGCTCTAATTTGTGCCATAAACAATATTTTTATAAAAACAATTATCACAAATAATCACAGAAATCTGCATGCATATGATTTTCCTTACACATGCTTTACTTTACAAATGATTTGCTATAAACAGTATTTCATTTACACAATGATTTTCATAATAACAATTGAAATCTACACCTATTTGTTTAAGTCTGAAAAATGGGGAAAAAAAGTTCATATCTTCAATCTGCAACACTCTGGCTTTGAAGAACACAATGAGGAAAACAATTTCTATTTGAAGTTTTTTTTTTTGAAATAATTTTTTTTTTTCAAAAATATGAAAGTAGCAATGGCTGCATTACAGCAATGGTTGCAATAGACAAAACAGGAAAAAAAAAATCCTTCGAAAAAAAATATGGGCAAAAAAGGATACGATTTTTTGGCTGGATTTAAATCGTATTATGAAAAACTACGTTTTGAGCTCTAATTTGTGCCGAAACAATATTTTTATAAAAATAATTATCACAAATAATCACAGAAATCTACATGTATACGATTTTCTTTACACATGCTTTACTTTACAAAATGATTTGCTATAAACAATATTTCATTTACACAATGATTTTCCATAATAACAACTGAAATCTGCCTCTATTTGTTTAAGTTTAAAAAACAGGGAAAAAAAATTCATATCTTCACTCTGCAACACTGTGGCTTTGAAGAACACAATGACGATAAAAATTTCAATTTTAAGTTTTTTTTTGAAATAATATTTTTTTTTTCAAAAATGTGAAAGTAGCAATGGTTGCAATACACAAAATAGAAAAAAAAAAAAAAAAAATCCTTCGAAAAAAATTATGGGTAAAAAAAAGGTACGATTTTTTGGCCTGATTTAAATCGTATTATGAAAAAAGTGGGTTTTAAACATTTTTATGAAAACTACGTGATTTTTTTCCTGCCTTTTTCAAAAAAAACAATGGGCAATGCGAAAACTCACATTAGGTGAATGATTAGCCAGAGTTGAGGGCACAGAGTGTAAGGATGGTGTCTTTGTGGGATAACGAGGAGGAGGAAATGGTGAAGAAGTACCTGTTGAAGGGCCAGAAGGGGGAACTTGGCCCTTCATGGCCTCAGAGGTGACCACCAAAGCAAGGAGGACAAGGCATGACAAGCTCAAAAAGGATTTCATGGTTCTCTAAGGAGTAAGATGCACTGAAGAATTCTACATAGACTAAGAGTCCACCACCATATGTATTTATAATGAAACCCGGTTGATCTTCTCTTCTCATACTTGCTAAATACATGGGCAAGGATTAATTTTATTTCCTATTTCTTTCTTCCTAAATAAAGTGGTTTGGATTCATTTTCTCCCCATGCATCACTAAACTGATTTAGGAACTGCACTCTGAGGAACTGCAATTCTTGTTATGGAAACTTTTTATTGTAAATCTTATCGCCTTTTTTATTGTTAATAGTGCAAATACTTTCTTTTTGGGTAATATTGTTAATATTGCAAATCCTTTTTTTTATTGTTAATATTGCAAATTCTTGTTATGGAGATTTTATTATTGTTAATTTTGCAAATACTTTCCATTTGGGTAAGTAATATTGCAAATCTTATCATTTCCATCAGGGTTTTAAAAATCGGCGGGAATCGGTCACCCCGTGTCGATTCTTCTGTAAAGGGAATCGGTCATCTAAATGGCGATTTCCATATCGATTCTTCTGTAAAATCAGGACAGCTATAAATGGCGATTTTCGTGTTGATTCTTTTGTAAAATTAGGAATCGCCCTATCCTAGAAGAGAGTCGGCAATTTTGAATCGTGAATCGCTCCGATTACGTCATAAATGGCGATTTCCGCCGCTTAATGACGTCAAAGGGCGAGTCCTTAACTGAGAACATTTTGTTCAAAATATTACCACAGGTGTACCTTTTCTCTCTATCGCGCCAACGTTAGGGCTTTTGTAAATGTATTTATACCATGAAAGCTTTTTCCAATTCTTCGATATGGGACTTGCGCTGAGCGATATTATGTTGAAAATTCATTCAATATAGGTAATTATTGTAGAAAACTCTTTAGCAACGTGCGAAGGTCTGTGGTAGTTAGCAGCAATGTTTCTATGCGTGATGTCCCAATATCTAATCCTAGTTCGTACCAAAAAACTAAAATGAAGAAAATAAGAGTAATGACCCTCCCACATCCATGTGTGTAGGACCTGAAAGGATCACTATTAAATTTGGCACAGATATTTAGGGAAGTTATTAAATTTGGCATAGATCTCAGTGATCCTTACACATGAGTGTGGGACTTGACTTTTCTATATATCTGTACCAAATTTAATGGTGATCATTGGAGGTCCTACACACATGGGTGTGAGAGGGTCTCATATAATCATTACCCAGAAAACAATATCATGAAAAAAATAAAAAGTAATAAAACAAGCAAAGACAAAGAAAAAGGTAATATAACATCCTTTTTTTTTTTCTTGTAAAAAAAAAAAGAAGGTAATACTACAAATATCATATTTTATAGTAAAAAAAAAAATACAAAAAATATTTATTGTAAAAAAAAAAAAAGATATTTCTTAATACAAAAAATATTTTTTAATACAAATTAGGAATAACTGATCTAATTATAATTATTATTTTTATAATATGGTAAGCTTTAACATAAATTTAGGAATATTAATTTTAAGATATGATTCATCCAGTTGCACCTTCCAGTACGACTACCTTGTTACGACTTCACTCCAGCCACTAGCCTTGCCTTCGGCATCCCCCTCCTTGCGGTTAAGGTAATGACTTCTGGTATGGCCAGCTCCCATAGTGTGACGAGCGGTGTGTACAAGGCTCGGGAACAAATTCACCACCGTGTGGCTGATTGGTGATTACTAGCGATTCCGGCTTCATGCAGGCGAGTTGCAACCTGCAATCTGAACCGAGGACGAGTTTTGGAGTTAGCTCCATTTGAAATATTTCTCTGTCTCTAAGAATCTCTTCCATTAAATTTATTCTAGAATTCTAAAAAATTATATTTTCGAAAATTTGAAGTGTTATTTCAAAAATTGATGCGCATTCAAATAATTTCTATATTGATAATTAAATATTTTATTTATTTATTTATTTGCATTATAAATCTTGTAATGTATTATTTTTCTTACAGTTGTCAATTATTCATTTCAAATTAAATGGTATTATAAAATATTTTAAATTTGTTATTATTTATGTAATAAAATATAAACCAACAATTTTCGTTGCAATATATAATATTATAGTTAGATAGGTTGTAATAATTTTGGATTATAGTTAGTTAGGTTGTAATAATTTGGTTTTTTTTTTGTTTTTAGTGGATTAGGGTTTTCCGCCAATTCAAGATTTTAGTGGCAATTTTTCATCGATTTAATCCATTATTTATTGTAGTATATGTATGATTATATACTTTATCCATTGTAATTCTATGTTTTTTGTTTTATGTGATGCAAATTTAATGGTTAACATAAGTTCATACAGGGAAAGAACATCTTAATTATTCGTAAATTGATTAAAAATGAAAGTTAATATTGTAATACCCATATTTCTTATTGGATTTTTAAAAAATAATATTTATAATGAATTTTCATATATTTTTTGGATATTTTTAAAGCCTAATCGGACCGTTTCGGTCGATTCCTGATCCGGATCCCCGATTTGCTGATCTAGATGGGTTTTTGAGGTGCCCAATCCGGGGCACCAATCCATTTTTTAAACCACTGGTTTAGAGCCTAGGCTCTATATAAAATTTTTCCAAATTTAAAAAATGGGCAGTCTCGATCAGTGTAAGAAAAAATCGAACCGGAATGGTTAACTAGACATGGGGCCAGAAGCGATTCAACTGGCTTAATCGGTAAACCAGCCGGCTTAAACAGCCTAGCCGAGCAAGTCCTGGGCGGTAAAAAAGGTATTAAAGCAAATAAAAATACAAAAATATAATAAAATATGAAAAAAATAATTAAAGCATAACCAACTGAAGTAATTAATGAAACTCCTAAGTTGTTTCATCTCTCTCTCTCTACTAACAACCTCTTCCATTAAATTGTTCCATACACCTTATTTTAAAAATATATTTTAAAAATAAAACTCTTCAAGTCAAATATAATAATAACATAAATAAATTGAGTTAGAGATATTTATTTTATTGTCATTTTAAATTTTAAAATTTAAAATTTAAAATTTATTTTGATTATATATGAATTTAGTACAATAAACACTCAACATAAACCAGGTTTTCAGTATTTGCATATTTTTGACACAATAATAAAAAACCATAATGTAATTGTCACTATTTCTTTCAGAAATATAAAAAACTAAATTTTTTTATATATATTTTTTAAGCCAAAACCTGCTAATCCAGATCGTCGATCCACCGATTCGAAACAGTTCTTTGAGTGGCCAATCCAGGTCACCGATCTATTTTTTTAAACTTTGCTACTGATGGAGCCACTATGAAAGTTTATAAGCTTATTACTACACCTTTGATCGCTCTTGTAAATTAAATGTTTATGTTGTCTAGCATGTTTCATCCATCATTATGAATCTACTCTCTGTTGGCCAAATTAATCGATCCAATTGTAATGTGGTTTTCTCTCCTGTCGGATGTTATATGTAGGGTCAGCAGTCAGGGAAGATAATTGGGACTAGGCATAAAGCTCGTGACCTCTACTTTCTGAAACATCATCATTTGAAGATTCCTACTAAAACCTCAGCTTGTGCTGCAGCAGTTTATACATGACCTTTATGGCATTAGAGTTTGGCAATTATCGTTTACAATTTGTGTTTTCTTGTGATTTTATACGTTCTAAAACTTTGTATACTGTTAAAGAGTGTGAATCTTATATACTCTCTAAAATGCATGAATTTCCATTTAGTCATGGTTATTCTATTTCTACAACTATGTTTGATATCGTGAATACTGATGGTTGGGGACAAACTCCACTTTTGTCTAAGGGTCACAATAGTATGTCATTTCTATTGATGATCATACTAGATAAACATGGATTTTCTTTGGGAAAAATCGTAGTGAGTTATATGACATCTTTATCAAGTTTTATTCATATATTGAAACTCAGTTTTCTGCCAAAATCAAAGCCTTACGATATGATTTCAGTGGGGAATATATTAGTGGGACATTTCAAAAGTTTTTTTTTAATAAAAATATCCAACATAAAAAGTCGTGTCCTTATATGCCTAAGCATAATGGCATTTCGGAGCACAAAAACCGTCACATTCTAGAAACTGCACGTGCACTTTTCCTGTCAGCCTTGGATCCAAAGATGTTTTAGGTTGAAGATTTTTACACATCATTTTATTTAATTAATATTATGTCATTTTCTATTTTGTTTGGATGTTCACATTCGAGAAATCATTTAGTAAAACCCTAGATTAATCTGTTCTACTTATCTTTAGTTGTACATGTTTTCTTCTATTGCCAACATCTGAAATGGAGAAATTGTTAGCCAAAGCACTCAAGAATTATTTTTTGGGTGATCCTGATAACCAAAAGGGATATAGATGCTATGATCTTGAAACTCAGAAACTTCGTATATCTCGAAACATGCTATTTTCTAAGCACATTTCTTTTTATTCAACTCCACATGTTGTTGATTCTTACTTCTACTTCTTTTCTTGTTCCTTTTTTTTATAATTGTTCTCTAGTGTCTCCAATATCACCACCTATAGATGGTCCAATGGTAGAATACTCACCTATTGATGATGAACCAATTCAGGCACTTGCACCTATCTTTCTTATGTAAACGGCTTCCGTCTACAGCTGTACTCATGTCTCTATTGTACCTGCATGTTTCATTGACTATGAAACCTTCTTACCATAGTATCAGGCTTTTGTTGCTTCTTTTCATTCTTCCTCTGCACCACAAACCAACAGTGAAGCTACAAAAAAGCCTGAATGACAAACATGTCATGGCTGAAGAATTAGCTGCTCTCAATAGAATGCATGCTTGAGATGTCGTTGCTCGTCCCAATAGCAAAAATGCCATTGGCTGTTAGTGGGTTTACAAGATCAAAATAAAAGCTGATGGTAACATTGAGCATTATAAGGCACGCCTTATGACTAGAAGTTATAGTCAAGAGTTTGAAATTGATTTTGCTGAAAATTTTGCTCATGTAGTCTACATGACTACAGTTCGCAACCTGATTTCTCTGACTGCCATTCGTTAGTGACATCTATATCAACTTGATGTCAAAAATGCATTTCTCAATGGTGATCTTACAGAGAAAGTTTATATAAAGCTATACCATGGGGTTTTAAATCCTGATAATAAAGTTTGTCGTTTATAACATGTACTCGATGGTCTTAAACAAGCTCCACGTGCTTGGTTTGACAAATTTAGTACTGCTGTTATTTCTGCAAGTTTTTGACAAAGCTATTATGTCCTTGCCATGTTCATATTAGTCATAGCCAAATGACGTACAATTCTCTTGCTCTACTTGGTGATGATGAAAACACAGTTCATTGAATTAAGCAACGACTACATCAGCTTTTTGAGATAAAAGATCTAGGATTCTTAAGGTTTTTTTGGGCCTAAAAGTTCTCTTATTTGTTTTCTTAGCTGATGATGGCACACATACTAAGTTGAATGTCAAACTTCGTTCTACTGATGGTGAGCTTCTTCTTGATCTTATATTTTGCCGACAAGTGGTTGGAAATTTAATTTATTTGACCATCTCTCGGCTAGACATTGCTTATGTTGTTCATCTAATTAGTCGATTTTTAGTGCTCTTCACTCTGTTCAGCTGGCAGCTATCTTATGTACTATTTGTTATATTTAGGATACTCTCGATCATGCTACATGGTTCTCCTCGACTTTCTTACTTGAGCTTCGTACTTACACTGACTCTTATTTTGCATGATCCACTTCAGATTGGAAATCTACTACAGGTTTTTTAATTTTTCTTGGTGACTCCCTTCTTTCTTTGAAGAGCAAGAGGTGACAATTGCATTGCTCACTCTATTATTAAAGCTGAGTATCATGCTATGTCTCAAACAACAGCTGAGGTTGTTTGGCTTAGTTGATTATTGGCTGACTTGGGTCTAAAAGTATACGCTTTGATTTCTTTATATGGTGATAATAAAAGCGCAAATTTTATTGCTCAAAACCCTGAGTTCCATGAGCGTACCAAGGATTTTGAAGTGGATTGTCATTTTATTTGAAAAGAATATCCAGTTAGGACACTTTCTTTTCCTTATATGCACTGCTTGCTAACTTCTTTACAAAGTCTCATAATGCTCATCGGTTCTCCAACCTTGTTTCCAAACTGTCAATGGTTTGCTTTCAACCATCACGAGTTTGAAGGAGAGTGTGTGTATATTATTTGTATATTTGAATTCCTTTTCTATTTGATATCATGCAAGCTGTCATGCAGATTGTGATATCTCATTTTATATTTTCTTTCAAGTTTGTATGATTACACAGGTTGTATAATGCTTCCAATATTTTATAAATATAGGGGTCTTTTTCCTGTGATCAAAATACTGAGAAATACAATTCTATCACAGACCCCTTTATTCAGTGCATATTCTTAGTCAGTTAATGACAGAACCAAGAAAGCCACATCTTGACGCCGCCATTAGAGTGATTTGATACTTTAAAGGATCTTCTGGACAATGTATTCTATTAATGATTTACACATCTTTGCATATTGGGACTCCGACCGAGCTAGTTATTGAATCTTTCTTGGCAGCAACTCTTTTTCTTGGAAAACCAAGAAGCAACCCATTGTTTTTCTATTTTTCAGTTGAAGCTAAATATCGTGCTATGGCCACTGCTTATTATGAATTAACTTGGTTAAGATATCTCTTCAAAGATCTTGGATTTTCTCATGGTGGACCTATGACAATATACTGTGATAATAAATCGGAAATTTATGTTGCCATGAATCCAGTTTACCACGAGAGGACCAAACACATTGAACTTGACAGCCATATTATTCATGAGTAAATTCAACAAGGAAAAATTCAAACCACGCATATTCCAACCACTCATCGACGTGGTGACATTTTCACCAAAGCCAGCAAGGATCAATTTCAGTTGTTAGCACGCAAGTTGGGCATTCTCGATGTTCATTTTCGAACTGAAGGGGGGACTCTTACAAGAATTTCGAACTAAAGGGGGACGCTTACAAGAATTTGGACATGATCCCTGCAAACTATTGACTTGAGCCATAATGGCCACAAATCTTTGGCCAACATGTATTTTACCTAGTCCTCAGAGAGAGCTTTGGAAGGAGAGAGGAGAGAGAGAGTATGAAAAAATAAAAATAAAATTTTTTTAAAAATAAAATATTGTTTCACTAGGTCTTATATGTAAATAAATGATGTGTTAACGTTCTTAACTACGGATAAGCAGAATAGATATCCCAATACACACATCCGCGTAGGTAGAAATGGACTGAGATTCTGTAACATTAGGGACTTGTTTGGTCTGGCAGATGAAGCTCTTTAGAAAAGCATAGGTGTAAAACACATTTTTTTATAAGTTTCACACTTGTGATTAGAGGTGGCTACAACCAAACAAGCAGAACCGACATATGATGGATATTTTGTCCATAACAAACAGCAATCTTTATGGGCCTAGCATTTAAAGTCTTACTATTAACGACTTATATCCCATTCAAAAACGCCAAATACCTATACAAATAGAATAGAACTCTAGATGAGCCCAACATAGATTTCAGCGGAGAAAACTCCACTTTATTTCTATATTATTTGTGCGATGGAAGCATATTAATCGCAACACCAGTAGCAAGTAGGCCCCCCTCTGAACCGCACTATGCAACATCGGCAATCTGCAAAAGTGATTGTAAATATAACTTAGTTCACACGGTTAGGACAATGAATAAGGCTATAAAGACTACAAAACACCTCAAAATACCATTGTTCACGGTGGTTACTAGGGCGGGCAAAGGGCTTGGGGGTTGGGCCACCATGGGTGTAGGACAGGACAGGGCTCGGCTTGGACCAGGTCCGCAATAGGGCTAGCCTGGTTCGGTTGGCCCAACCAGTTTTTCTTCTTGTCTTTTCTTTCTTACTTCTTCTTTTTTCTTTTAATTTATTGTATTTTGCCAGGGTCGGGTTGGCCCTGCTAGGGCTAGGACTGAGCCTAGACCTGTGCCTCTTCAGACTTATCAGGGCTGGGCCAGGCTTGGGCCAGCCATTTAGGGACTGTGGTTTGGCTAGGGCCAGGGGGTGGCCCAGCCCATTGGCAACACTAGTGGTTAGGGGCATTGTGCGAGGGTGTAAAGAAAAAGAAAAACGCTCTAAAAATGGTAAAAGTAAGTCAAAATGTCATTAAGAGGTCAAATCATCTCATTTAGATCTAAGTATTTACCTTTGATAATTAGTTTAGTTGATGATTTTTTGAACTTCAGTTTGTTTTTTTAATACCAAATTGGCCTTTGTTATGGGCTTGGAATCCAAATCAAGTGCTATTTGAATTGTATTATGACTATTGTCCATTGAATGGATTATAGGCTGGTCTAGTCAAAATTGGTTTGACCGACCGCCAATGGAATTTGTTGGATTGACTATTTTAAGAGTTAAAAATAAAAACTTAGCCATTATAACTAAAAATTGTTTAGTTTGTCTAAAAAAAAAAAAAAAAACAAAAACAAAACAGTTGGACAAAATTGCAAAAACTAAACAAATATTAATTTTGATTAGTATATAGCCAAACATTACTCTACTTTAAATTGGATAGTCTTGAGTTTCCAATCATAGAAGCAAGTGGCTGGACCAACCAGTAAGGTTTGATCTTGATAACACAAACAGAACATGTGGGGGGGTGTTTTTATGTCCTTGGCTCCATTGGCTAGGCTAGAGGCAAATGATAATGGACTTCAAACCCTTATCATATTTGTTTCCATTTATGTTTTATGAACCTAGAATTAGGGTTGGGAATGGACCAGGTGACCTGGCGGCCCAAACCAGATGGTCGGGCCCCTTTAGCTCAGTCTATGCTTAGGTCGGGCCCGGTCCCTCTGGCCCAGTCCTGACCCACTACCAACCCTATCGAAAACAACTAGGACAGAAACCAAGTCTAGATGTATAACCCCAAATGAGCGAGTCTAGTTTCTTCATGTGGTTCAATTTAAGCATCTCGAGTAGAACACCGAGACTACCCTTGCAGGGAACAAGCAATCCAGTGAAAAGATAGGTTTTGTATTGTAACCCAAAGTTTCCAAATGGGGCTGCCAATGGGCTGTGTTTGTGTGGGCTAGATCTGGCCTTGGCCTTGGCCTGGTAGGGTCTTTATCAAGAACTACCTAGGTTGGGCAGAGCCAGGCATGATTTTCTCGGCTGAATTTGTTGGCCTGGGCATGGGATTATTCATGTTGGGCCAGGCCTGGGCCCGACCAATAGTTAACTAATTTCTAACAAGGTAATAAGAAAGAGAAAATGTACAAATAATAAAATTTAATTTTGGTACAATAAAGTCGGATATGCAGTTGTGAAATCGAACATTATATGGCTACATTGTTAGCTTGAATTCCGTAAAAACTTTCCACATCTCAGCCATCTGATTTTACATTTGATGGCTTGGGGTGTCTCTTAACCTTTTATGTGCATGTCCCATTGTACACAATCCCTAAGTTGTGGCTTCATGACCTTTTTATACATGCCTAATTCCAGGGTATTGTTCCTTCAAAATTCATACCCAAACTAACAATAATGTATAAATCTTTTGAGTGATTAGGGGTCGGAGTTAACAATGCTGTTCGATTCCTACTGTTGAACTACCAAAAAAAAAAAAAAAGTGACCGCACGAAATCTAAGGTCACGAGGACCATCACCATTGGAACATAATTGGAGAGAAAATCTCCTGGCTATTGGTTTCAAATGGACGGTGATGACCGTCATGACCATACATTTTTTATAAAAAACAAGCAGCATAACACACTTCCTCAAAAGAGTGCTCAAAAGTTAGAACTCACACAACATGGTCCTTGCTTTGCTAGAGAGAGAGAGAGAGAGAGAGAGAGAGAGAGAGTCAGGCAGTGGTGAGGGAAGAGGAGGAACAGGCCCTCATGAGAAGAATTGAGAACATGAAGACAAGCTTCATGGTGGGAAGAGCCATAGCTTAGAAGGTTTAGGGAGTATGAGCAGTTGGTAGAGAGAGAAAGCTGTTAAAAATTTATAGAGAGAGAAAGCTCCGTCAATGCATAGAGAGAGAACTGTTTTAGACACGGTTGGCATTAAAAGATATGCATTTGGACATTGGTTAACATTAAAAAAGAAAAAGTATTTGGGTGTGCGTGAACGCTGGAGAGAGAGATTAATGGTTTCATATAGAAAGAGAGATTAATTGTTGCATGCTGATAAGCCTCAAGTCTTGCAGAATCAATTAAAGCACGGACTAAAAAAAACTGGGTTTAGTCAGCTTGACCAAATATACGTTTGGACCTAAATATTGGACCGAAGTCATGTCGAGGCCTACAGTACTTCGATCTGACCTGGGTTGGGTCTTGATCTTAGTCAATCATGGAACTTATTGGGTCTGGTTAGATCCGAGCGTACTGGGGCCGGGCCGACCGGCCCATTGCCGGCCTTACAAGGAAAGTACTAGGGTCAAACAAACTCCCCAACGCTTGGAGGGTCCACCAATTTTTGCATTATTGCTTTTCTATGTAAGACTTTTCTCGACATTGGTTAACATTCAAAAAAGAAGAAAGTATTTGGGTGTGCATGAACGCCAGAGAGAGAGATTAATGGTTTAATGTAGAGAGAGATTAATGGTTGCATGTAGAGAGAGAGATTTAAGCTTCAAGTTTTGGGGAATCAATTAAAGCATGGACTAAATTTTGGGGTGGAAATTGGGTTCAGTCAGCTTGCCGGTAGACCCAACATAGGTTCGGGCTTGGACCTAAATATTGGAGCTGGAGGTCATGTTGAGGTCCACTTGACTTCAATCCGACCTGGGTTGGGTCTTGGTCATGATCAATCGTGGAACTTATTGGGTCAGGTTAGGTCTAATTCAAACCTATCCCAACCTAAACCTGACCGATTGTACTGGATCGGACCAGGCCAACCGGTCCATCATTTTTTGCATTATTGCTTTTCCATAATAGACTTTTCCTAATGGGCAGCCAATTTCTCATGAAATAGTACTCATATTCTTTTGGGTACAAAATAGTTTTTATAGTGTTAAAATATAAAATCGGATACTTGAGGGTTCACCACTAACTAAGCAAAAAATTTAGAAAAAAAACTTGAGCCAATTACGTACACACACACAAAAAGGGCGAATTGACTAAAAAATTACAAAGACAGTCGATTACTGTAGATTTTTTAAATTTTTTTCAAAATGCCCCCACGGTCTGAAGATACTATCCCCAAACTGGTTTTGATTTTTCTTGTCTTTTTAGATTTCTTGGTTGTCCTATGTTTAGGACAGTTAGCGACCAATCCAAGGTCCCCATCTGAAGACTACCCAGATTGTGGTGTTACACCAAGCTATACGTAGTCCGAGGATAGAGATCTCAGACTACTTGCATAGGCTCAATCCAGTTAACAGTCCGAGGTCCCCATCCTCGGACCACCCACGTTGTGGCATTTGACCACCTTAGGGGCGGTCCAAGGATTGAGACATCAGACCACCTGTAATGAGGTATTGCCCACAATAAAATCCAAGGTAATAAAGGTCGTTGCCCATGATAGCCCTCGATTTCAAATGGACGGTTATGACTCTCATGACTTTAAGGGCGTGTTTGATTTTTGGAAGATGTGGATTTAGAAATCGTGTCATCCAGTACTATAGCACTTCCCTGTTTGATAACGAGGAAGTTTTACAGTAAGGTGGATACTGAGGTATCCATTTGCCTTGTATTTCAGGCTAAAATGTGGATACTACCAGTTACATGGAGGACCATGAAATTTGGGGTATCCACTTTCATGAAAGATGCGGTTTCAAAAACATCTTCTAGAAATCAAACACACCCTAAACCTCTCATAGAAACAAAGGGACATAGTATACTTTCCTTAAAAAAATGAGTACTCAAAAGTCGGAAACTCACTTGACATGGGCCTTGCATTGTTTGAGAGTGATTCAAGTCCTGCTGAAGGAAGAGGGACCGGAACTGTTGGGGGATGAAGTGGAAGTGTCTTTGCATCGCCAGATACAGAGTCAAAAATCGAAGCCGAAGATACAAAGTCGAGCCCTGGTGGGGGTGGAGAACGAATTACTACGATGGGGTAAGGTTCAGGATCATCTGAGGCCAGAGATACAGAGTCGAGCCCGTGTGGGGGTGGGGAACGAATTACTATGATAGG
The DNA here is from genome assembly GCF_054954075.1 of Amborella trichopoda. Taxonomy (NCBI): domain Eukaryota; kingdom Viridiplantae; phylum Streptophyta; class Magnoliopsida; order Amborellales; family Amborellaceae; genus Amborella; species Amborella trichopoda. The sequence goes on along the minus strand of NC_142340.1, from coordinate 44,716,576 downwards.
GTGAGGTTCAGGATCATCTGAGCCCAAAGATATAGAGTCGAACCTTGGTGGGGGTGGGGAACGAATTACTACGATGGGGTGAGGTTCAGGATCATCTGAGCCCAAAGATATAGAGTCGAGCCCTGGTGGGGGTGGGAAAGGAATTACTACGATGGGGTGAGGTTCAGGATCATCTGAGCCCAAAGATACAGAGTCGAGCCCTGGTGGGGGTGGGGCATGAATTACTACGATGGGGTGAGGTTCTGGATCATCTGAGCCCAAAGATACAGAGTCGAGCCCTGGTGGGGGTGGGGCATCATTGACTATTATGGGATAAGGTTCAGAATCATCTGAGCCCAAAGATACAGAGTCGAGCCTTGGTGGGGGTGGGAAAGGAATTACTACGATGGGGTGAGGTTCAGGATCATCTGAGCCCAGAGATACAGAGTCGAGCCCTGGTGGGGGTGGGGCATCATTGACTATGATGGGGTAAGGTTCAGGATCATCTGAGCCCAAAGATACAGAGTCAAGCCCTGATGGGGGTGGGGAACAAATTACTACGATGGGGTGAGGCTCAGGATCATCTGAGCCCAAAGATACAGAGTCGAGCCTGGGTGGGGGTGGGGGATAAATTACTACGATGGGGTGAGGTTCAGGATCATCTGAGCTCAAAGATACAGAGTCGAGCCCTGGTGGGGGTGGGGAACGAATTACTACGATGGGGTGAGGTTCAGGATCATCTGAGCCTAAAGATACAGAGTTGAGCCTTGGTGGGGGTGGGGAACGAATTACTATGATGGGGTGAGGTTCAGGATCATCTGAGCTCAAAGATACAGAGTCGAGCCCTGATGGGGGTGGGGAACGAATTACTACGATGGGGTGAGGTTCAGGATCATCTGAGCCTAAAGATACAAAGTTGTGCCTTGGTGGGGGTGGAGAACGAATTACTATGATGGGGTGAGGTTCAGGATCATCTGAGCCCAAAGATACAGAGTCCAGCCCTGATGAGGGTGGGGAACGAATTACTACGATGGGGTGAGGTTCAGGATCATCTGAGCCCAAAGATACAGAGTCGACCCCTGGTGGGGGTGGAAAAGGAATTACTACGATGGGATGAGGTTCAGGATCATCTGAGCCCAAAGATACAGAGTTGAGCCCGGGTGGGGGTGGGGGATAAATTACTACGATGGGGTGAGGTTCAGGATCATCTGAGCCCCCCAAAGATACAGAGTCCAGCCCTGGCGAGGGTGGGGCATAAATTACTACGATGGGGTGAGGTTCAGGATCATCTGAGCCCAAAGATATAGAGTCGAGCCCTGGTGGGGGTGGGGAACGAATTACTACAATAGGGTGAGGTTCAGGATCATCTGAGCCCAAAGATACAGAGTCGAGCCTGGGTGGGGGTGGAGAACGAATTACTACGATGGGGTGAGGTTCAGGATCATCTGAGCTCAAAGATACAGAGTCGAGCCCTGGTGGGGGTGGGGAATGAATTACTACGATGGGGTGAGGTTCAGGATCATCTGAGCCCAAAGATACAGAGTCGAGCCCTACTGGGGGTGGGGAACGAATTACTACGATGGGGTGAGGTTCAGGATCATCTGAGCCCAAAGATACAAAGTCGAGCCCTGGTGGGGGTGGGAAAGGAATTACTACGATGGGGTGAGGTTCAGGATCATCTAATGCCAAAGATACAGAGTCGAGCCCGGGTGGCGGTGGGGCATAAATTACTACGATGGGGTGCGGTTCAGGATCATCTGAGGCCAAAGTTACAATGGGTTGAGGTTCAGAATCGAATTCTAGACTTGAAGCCAAAGAAATGGCGGCCATGGCAAAGAGAACAATGGAATACATGAGGGCAAACTTCATGGTTGCAAGAGCCATGGTTTAGAAGGTGAGGGGTAGGGACACTTTGTGTTGTATGCATGTAAAATGTATTTTTATAGAGAATGAGAAAGCTATGTTCCTAGACCGATGCATGCATTATTTGGATAAGGTTGTCATTTACTATTCTGGTAATAGTACTAATGCTGGCTGCCTTCCTCATGCGTCTTCCTAAATGGGAAAAAGCATGCCTTTTGGATTAACACGATATTATGTGATTCTAAGAAAGGGAAAACTTTATATAGAGCCGAGGCTCTAAACAATCAAATTAGAGGCCACAACAAAAACTTAATTAGAAGAGGTTGTTGTGATGCCCACGTATCCTCGAATTGACCATCTCGAGATCATGATGCATGGTCATGGGAAAAACAATTGATTGCAAGTTTTGAAAATAGTGCATCTTGTAACGCATATTTGGACCGTCAATTTTCAAGATTTTTAAGTTTTCATATATCTGCTCGATCTACACTATTTTTAAAGCTTTAAATTTTATTATTATAGATAATATATTTTAAAGCTATTACAAAGATTTTCACTATTAAAACCACATTTTTTGATACTATTTGAAGGTTGGATTTACTTTGATTGTATAGAACCTTGGTTCTATACAAACTGCACCCCATAAAGAAAGCAAGATTTTCCCTTGAATTTCTCCAAGAGAGAGAAAGAGATCCCCATGAGTCCCCTTACATGGGAAACATGCCAGCCAATGTATGACGCACTTTATGTAATATTCCCAAAGAAAGATTACAGATCCCACACATGAGAGAGAGAGTAAGTCTTATATGTATTGCCACATCAGTGAGAGATGGATCTTAAGCCTTATGAGCAGTGGTAAGTTGTCATACCAATTTTGTGTGCATGTGTGTGAGAGAGACTCATAAGCAAGGGTAAGTTTTAATATCTAATTGGGATAAAAGAAAAATCTAGTACTAAGATTTAATTTGCCTTATCAATTACGTTTTCTGTGTTTAGGAATTGGGCTTGCGCTTGAGCGGTTAGCAGTTGATGTCGAGCAATGCTACATCTTGCATTATTCAAAGTTCAATTCTTACAAGTAACAATCCAAAAAAAATTACTTCTTCCATGCTATTTAGGCTGTCAACTTCTCCACTCATGTCAATTGGTTTTCTACATTAAATAAGGTTTTGAGATTACCTCTTACTCTCACTTCCACATGTAGTTTTTAATTTGTTTGTTTAAAGAGAGAGAGATGGTGCTGTGTATTGTTATTGAGAGAGAGTATGCTTTTAAAATATACAATATCTTTCTATTTTTCAAAAATCAAATGATATCTAAATTTAGGGTGACAAAGAAAATCTATAGATTTTGATAGATTTAGGAGAGTAATAAAATATTTAGGTTTAGACAATAAGTTTAAAGAGAGAGATAGTACCATGTATTGTTATTTAGAGAGAGTATGCTTCTAAAATATGTTTAGGAGTGATGTACACTATCTTTTTATTTTCCAAAAATCAAATGATATCTATATTTAAGGTGAAAAGAAAATCAAAAGATTTTTGGAGATTTTAGGAGAGTAATAAAATATTTCGGTTAAAAATTTAAGTTCAAAGAGAGAGATAGTACCAGGTATTGTTATTTAGAGAGAGTATGATTCTAAACTATTTTTAGGGATGATGTACAATATCTTTCTATTTTTTAAAAGTCAAATGATCTATATTTAAGGTGACAGAGAAAATCTATAGATTTTGAGAGATTTTAAGAGAGTAATAAAATATTTAGGTTCAAATGATATGTTTAAAGAGAGAGAAATAGTACCATGTATTGTTATTTAGAGACAGTATGCTTCTAAAATATGTTTAGGGATGATGTACAATATCTTTCTATTTTTCAAATATCCAATCATATATGTATTTAGGGTGACAGAGAGAAAATCTATGGACTTTGAGAGATTTTTAGGAAAGTAATAAAATACTTAAGTTCAAAGGATTATGCTTAAAGAGAGAAAGATAATACCATGTATTGTTATTGAGAGAGAGTATGCTTCTAAAATATGTTTAGGGATGGTGTACAATATCTTTCTATTTTTCAAAAAATGAAATGATATCTATATTTAGGGTGACGAAGAAAATCTATAGATTTTGACAGATTTTAGGAGAGTGATAAAATATTTAGGTTCAAAAGATATATTTAAAGTGAGAGATAGTACCATGTACTGTTATTTAAAGAGAGTATGCTTCTAAAACATGTTTTAGGACGATGTACAATATCTTTCTATTTTCCAAAAAATCAAATGATATCTATATTTAGGGTGAAAAAGAAAATTTATAGATTTTGAGAGATTTTATGAGAGTAATAAAATATTTAGGTTAAAAGGTTATGTTTAAAGAGAGAGAGAGAGATAGTACCATGTACTGTTATTTGGAGAGAGTATGCTTCTAAAATATGTTTTAGGATGATGTACAATATCTTTCTATTTTTTAAAAATCAAATGACATCTATATTTAGGGTGACAGAGAAAATCTATAGACTTTGAGAGATTTTAGGAGAATAATAAAATACTTAGGTTCAAATGATATGTTTAAAGAGAGAGATAGTACCATGTATTGTTATTTAGAGAGAGTATGCTTCTAAAATATGTTTAGGGATGATGTACAATATCTTTCTATTTTTTTAAAATCAAATCATATCTATATTTAGGGTGACAGAGAAAATCTATGGTCTTTGAGAGATTTTTAGGAGAGTAATAAAATATTTAGGTTCAAAGGAATATGCTTAAAGAGAGAGACAGATAGTACCATGTATTGTTATTGAGAGAGAGTATGCTTCTAAAATATGTTGAGGGATGATGTACAATATATTTCTATTTTTCAAAAATCAAATGATATATATATTTAGGGTGACAGAAAAAATTTATGTTTTTGAGAGATTTAGAATAATAATAAAATATTTAGGTTCAAAGGATATGCTTAAAAAGAGAGCGACATCACCATCTATTGTTATTGAGAGAGAGTATGCTTCTTAAATATGTTTAAGGATAATGTACAATATCTTTGTGTTTTTCAAAATCAAGTCATATCTATATTTAGGGTGATAGAAAAAATTTATGGTCTTTAAGAGATTTTAAGAGAATAAAAAAATATTTAAGTTCAAAGGATATGTTTAAAGAGAGAGATATCACAATCTCTTTTTTGAATGTTTGAAATGAAATTTAACAACCAGTTTCATTAACTAAGTTCAAAGTTTAAAAGAAATTTTTAAAAATTTGTGATAAATTCCAAGATATAGAATTTCACATATGATAGTTGATTATAACCCCCTGGTCTTATAGTACATCAATAATAAAAATTAGAGAAATCTATCTAAAATTACTCAAGAGATGAAACTTTAACATCTCATTTGTCTTAAAAAGCCAATCAGAGGATATTAATGAGTTAGAACAACTGATAGTTTACACACTTTTGATGTGTTTTAATGCGAAATATTAAATAGTTTATATTTTTTATGTGCTTTGATTAATTTGTTGGAGTGTTTGATACATTTATGCTCCAGTTGGGAATTTGAAACCATCGAGTATAACTTTATACTTCCAAATCATTTGGAAAGCTCATGAATATTTTTTATTTATTGAGCAAATACTGTTTTCTACTCTATTGATCCAAGAACATTGCTCATCCATATGCTCCTCCGCAAGCCAATTATTCTTGATTAATTCAAATTCTTTTTGTCTTTTTTTTTTTTTGGGAAATATATAGATAAATCCTACTTTATTTATTTTTATTTAAAAATAATCCTATATATTTTATATTTTTACAATGAAGTCCTTTCTTAGGAACATAGACTGCATTTGATGTCTGTGCAGCAGTACTGTAAAACGGTGCTCCTCAAACTATTGATAACATCAAACTAAATGTTCATGCCAGCCCTTCCCAATTTTTTTGCATTTTTTCTATTTTTCTTTCTTCGAAATGTGGTTTTTCGTTACGATATTAATTTGAGCTTCCTATACAATGAAATCAATTTTTTATTTCAGAGCTCGATTTAATTTTTTTCCCTTTTTTTTTTTTTTTTTTCTTTGTTCTGATTTTTTTAATTAAAATAAAATATATACCTAATGCTTTTTATTTTATTTTATTTTTATTTTTTCATTTTTTGGATTTTTAACTCTTCAAAAAATTTATTCAATACAAATTTTAAATATATATTTTTGGTTAATCAACAATTAATATTTTATTTTATTAATATTTTTTTAAAAAAATATTATGCATTTTCCAAAATATACAACATGGAAATTTTCAGCATTTCACATTGTGAAATGACTGTGATAAATGATCTAGGAAGATTGGAACCAAACTCTTCATACGATAATTTTGTCATAATATGTAACATATATGTCAATACTTTATCCACAAATCAATTCATACTTATCTTTATAGTTTTTTAATATATTGAATTTTTTATTTATTAGCATGATGTGCCCAAACTGTGTGAACTGGTTTGAGTCCGCCAGTTCATCTGGTCGACTAGGAACAGAAGGATCACCGGTTGGGCCACCTGATCATGTTTTTAAGCACTAGATCACGTATAGCAAATTGTGGTGGTAGCGTTTGTATTTGTACATTCTAGTGTCATTTGGTAAAAATGAGCTGATGAGTAGAGAAAATGTTATTGTGGGAGAGTTCATTAGTAAAATCTCATATCCAATGAATTGATATTCAAAGTGTTGCCTTTCATGTTATTTTTTTTTGGGAATTTGTTTTTCAATAATGGTATAAAGTTTTATTATAGTAGATGTGAAATCCCACGTGGTTAACATGAGGCCATGCGATATACTTGGATCTATTTTTTAGCTTTAATAGGGTGTAGCACTGGAGGGAAAACCCAATGTTATTGGGGCGTGTGTTTGAATTCCTTATCAAAACTACTTTTTTCTATGTTATATATATACTTAATTTATTTAATTTTTAAATATATTTTTATCAAATTGTAAGAATTCTTGGATGACATCCTATTATATGAGTCGTTAGTGGACTAATAACACCTTCAGCTCATTACATATAATTAACGGTTTGGTGACAACTTGTTAGACCATAGACCATGAATGTGAAAATCACAAAATAAATGTGTTTTTTATAAAGAGAAGTTAACTCTTCAAGAAATACACAAGACAAAAAGATAAAAATATACAAGACAAAAAAGATAAATAATAATGAAAAGGAGATATGCAAGTTGAAAGAGATTCACAAAAGGAAACTCTTGAGGTTTTCTATCACGGGGATAGCTGATCTATCAGATTTGATATAAAACCTTTAGTTTTTCGTATGATTTAAAGACAAATCCGAGTAAGTTGTTTATTAATTTTATTTATACATTCTTCTGTTTTCTCTCTCTAAAAAATTGAGTAAAACTTTATCATCACTTTCTCTCTCTAAAAATTGAGGGAAACCTTTCCTGCATGGTGGAGCACTGGCAGCACTGGACTGCAATGAAGGCTGTCGCCATCGCCATCGCCATCGCCATCGCCATGGACCTGAAAAGCTTGGAACCATAACCATAACCAAAACCAGAGCCACTTATGTGTGCTTCATTGAACGGTGCCTATTGATTCATGGGGAGACAATTAGGCTTATCAGGACCGTTAAATCTAGTTTTGCATTTGACGGTTTAATCTCTTTTTGAATTTTTTAGCTTCCCTTTCCTTTTTCATCTTTGCGCGAGCAGCAAAAATGACGGAAACGCCCTCTAATTTTTTTTCCCCCCTCTGCTGAAGGGATTTCATGCGCCAGTGGGACTATACTGTAAAATTACTCTCTCAAGTAAAACTCAATCTATGAGGGTGTCGTATGCATAATGTTGCAACCTAAAATAATCAAAGTAAGGTGCACCTCCCAACCTTTTCATAAGATGCAATTTTGATGTCGAAAATTCTTAGAATGGCCCGAGAATATGTTTTTATCTCTATTTATAAATTTTATAACTCCAAAAGTGGTTCAAATCAAGCAGATCAATAAAATTTGAAGGGTGCAATTTGGATAGAGTCTCGGCTCTAAACAATTGAATTAGAGCCCACCTTCAAATAGTATCGAGAAATTTGATTTCAATACTGAAAAGTTTTGTAATAGTCTTAAATTTTATTTTCATTTTTAGTTATAAAATTTAAAGCTTTAAAAATAGTGTGGATCGAGTCGATCTATGAAAACTTCGAAAATCTTGGAAATTGATGATCCAATATGCGTTAAAAGATGCATTATTTCCAAAACATGAAATCCATTTTTTTCTCATGTCCATGCATCTTGATGTCGAGGTGATCAATTTGATAATATTTGGGCATCAAAACAACCTCTTCTAGTGAAGGTTTTGAGGTAGGCTCTAATTTGATTGTTTAGAGCCTAGACTCTATATAAACTTTTCCCAAATTTAAAAAATGAACAATCTAGATCAATATACGAAAAATTCGAACCGGAACAATTAACCAGACATGGGGCCAGAAGCGGTTCAATTAGCTTAACCGATAAACCGGCCAGCTCAACCAGCCTAGCCGAGCAATTCTGGGCCGGCAAAAAAAGTCTTAAAGCAAATAAAAATACAAAAAATCTAATAAAATATGAAAAATATATTTAAAGCATGATTAAAAAAAATATATCCAACTGAAGCAATTAATGAAACTCCTAAGTTGTTTCATCTCTTTATACTAACAACCTCTTCCATTAAATTGTTTAATATACCTTCTTTCAAAAATAAAACTCCTAAGCCGATACAATAATTACATAAATAAATTGAGTTAGACATATTCATTTTATTGTCATTTTGCATTTGAAATTTTCTTTTCATTATATTATGAATTTAATAGACAACAAACACTCAACATGAAACATGTTTTCAGTATTTACATATTTTTGATACAGTAATGAAAAATCATAATACAATTACTACTATTTCTTTTAGAAACATAAAAAACTAGATTTTCGAAAAATTATAATTTTTTTTTTTAGGCCGAAACTACAATACAGATCGTCAATCCACCGATTCGAGACTGTTCTTTGAATGTTCAATCCAGATCACCGATCGATTGTTTTTTTAACTTTGCTACTTTTGGAGCTACTATGAAAGTTTATAAGGTTTGCACTATTACAATACCTCTAATCCCTCTGGTAAATTAAATGTGTAAGTTGTCTACCATGTTTCATCCATCATTATGTATCTACTCTCTGTTGGCCAAATTAACTAATCCAATTGTAATCTAGTTTTCTTGTTAGAAAATAGGGAGGAAGAAGGATTACTTGAAGATGTAGTTATGCACACAAAAGAGCTCAATTCAACACAATTTCTTCACTCTACTTGTACAAAAACATAGTACATGTATATATGAACCACTTAGGAGTTTTCTAAACTCTTTCTATACCATTCTAGTGATGTTTTCCCTCTCATAACTTACAACCTATATGCTTAGACGAAATTACAAGATTATTTAAGAAAATTCTAGATTTCACTCATTCCCAATTCAAATTTGCATGCATTGCATGCTTTGGACTCATCTATCTCAATCTTGGGACGCTTCTCTCTCAATCTTGGAATTCCTCTCTTTCAATCTTGGAAATTTGACCTTGGAACTTTACACAATTCTTTTACATCATTCCAAAATTACTCTCAATATAACTTTCCCAAAATGTCCCTTACATTTAAGTCTAATATCCAAAATACCCTTAAACATAATCACGCTTATTTTTAACATTTCTCTCCCTTCGAATGCTATATGTAGGATCGGCAGTCAGGGAAGATGATTGGGACTAGGCATAAATTTGTGACCTCTACTTCCTGGAACATCTTAATTTGGAAATTCCTACTAAAACCTTTGCTTGTGCGGTAGCAATTTATATATGACCTTTATGGCATCAGAGTCTGAGTCATATTTCCAATTCTCATTTACAATTTTTATTTTCCTGCGGTTTTATTGATTCTATATGTTCTAAAACTTTCTTTACTGTTAAAGATTATGAGTCTTATATATTCTCTAAAATGCATGAATTTCCATGCAGTCTTAGTAATTCTATTTCTACAACTATATTTGATGTCATGTATACTGATGTTTGGGGACAAACTTCACTTTTGTCTAAGGGTGGGTCACAATAGTATGTCATTTCTATTGATGATCATACTAGATAAACATGGACTTTCTTTATGAATAACTGTAGTGAGTTATATGACATCTTTATCCATTTTTATTCTTATATTGAAACTCAATTTTCTGCCAAAATCAAAGCCTTACGATCTGATTTTAGTGGGGAATATATTAGTGGGACATCTCAAAAATTTCTTTTTGATAAAAATATCCAACATAAAAGTCTTGTCCTATGCTTGAGCATAATGGTATTTCTGAACGCAAAAACTGTCCCATTCTAAAAACTACACATGCATTTCTCGTGTCATCCTTGGATCCAAATATGTTTTGGGCTGAAGATGTTTGCATATCATTTTATTTAATTAATATTATGTCATTTGTTATTTTGTTTGGATGTTCACCATTTGTAAAATTATTTAGTAAAGGCCCAATTCAATTTGTTCTACGTCTTTTTGGTTGTACATGTTTTCTTCTATTGCCAACATCTGAAAGGGAGAAATTGTTAGCCAATGCAATCAAGAATTGTTTTTTGGGTTATTCTGATAACCATAAAGGATATAGATGCTATGATCTTGAAACTCATAAACTTTGTATATCCCAACACATGCTATTTTCTAAACACATTGAATTTGATGGCCATATTATTTGTGAACAAATTCAACAAGCAAAAATTCAAACCATGCATGTCCCAATCACTCAGCGACGTGCCGACTATTGTCTTGAGCTGTATTGGCCACAAATCTTTGGCCAACATGCATTTTACCTAGTTCTTAGAGAGAGAGAAAGTATAAAAAGATAAAAATAAAGAATTTAGAAAGATAAAAATCTTGCTTCACTAGGTCTCATATGTAAATTAATGATGTGTGTCAATGTTCTTAACTACGGATAAGCAGAATAGATTTCATAATACACACACGCGCGTAGGGAGAAATGGAAACATTAAGGACCTGTTTGGTCAGGCAGATGAAGAACCTCTTTAGAAAAGCACCCCTTTTTCATAAGTTTCACACTTGTGATTAGAAGTGGCCACAACCAAACAAGCAGAACATATAATAAAAAGGATATTTTGTCCTTAACAAATAGCAATCTTTATGGGCCTAGCATTTAAAGTCTTACTATTAACTACTTATTTCCCATTAAAAAACGCCAAGTACCTATACAAATTGAATAGAACTCTAGATGAGCCCAAAATAGATTTCAGCGGAGAAAACTCCACTTTATTTCTACATTATTTGTGCGATGGAAGCATATTAATTGCAACACCAGTAGCAAGTAGGCCCCCTCTGAACCGCACTATGCAACATCGGCAATCTGCAAAAGTGATTGTAAATATAGCTTAGTTCACACGGTTAGGACAATGAATAAGGCTATAAAGACTACAAAAATGGCCAAAACACCTCAAAATATCATTGTTCAAAGTTGTTACTAGGGCTCGCAATGGGCTTGGGGGTTGGGCCCCCATGGCTGTAGGACAGGACAGGGCTGAGCTGGGCTTGGCTCTGACCAGGTCCGCAATAGGGCTAGCCCGGTTCGGTTGGCCCAACTAGTTTTCTTATTGTTTTTTTTTCTTCTTCTTTTTTATTTATTGTAGTTTGCCAGGCTTGGGTTGGCCATGCTGGGCTAGGACTGGGCTAGGACTGGGCCTGGCCCTATGCCACTTCAACCTTGTCGGAACTGGGCCGGGCTAGGGCCATGCCCGGGCCCAACAAATAGTTAACTAATTTCTAACAAGGTAATAAGAATGAGAAAATATACAAACAATAAAATTTAATTTTGGTACGATAAAGTCGGATTTATGCAGTTGTAAAATCGAACATTTTATGGCTACATTGTTGGCTTAAATTCCATAAAAAATTTCCACATCTCAGCCATCCGATTTTACATTTGATGGCTTGGGATGTCTCTAACCTTTTATGTGCATGTCTCATTGTATACAATCCCTAAGTTGTGGCTTCATGACCTTTTTATACAGGCCTAATTCCAGGGTATTGTTCCTTCAAAATTATACCCAAACTAACAATAACGTATAAATCTTTGAGTGGTTAGCGGTCGAAGTTAACAATGCTACATATAAAATTCGATTGCTACTGTTGAACTACCAAAAAAAAAAAAAAAGTGAACGCATGAAATCTAAGGTCACGAGGACCATCATCATTGGAACATAGTTGGAGAGAAAACATGTCTGAAGTCCGAACTTCACTCTCTCTCCATCATCTCCTAGCCATCGGTTTCAAATGGATGGTGATGACCCTCATGACCAGTGGTTTAAAAAACGGATTGGTACCCCGGATCGGGTACCTAAAAAACCCATCTAGATCAGTGAATCGGCGATCCGGATCGGAAATAAACCGAATCGGTCATATTAAGCCTTAAAACAAAATCCAAAAAAATTATGAAAATTCATTATAAATGTTATTTTTTAAGAATCCAATAAGAAATACGGGTATTACATTATTACCTTTCATTTTTAATCAATTTGTGAATAATTAATATGTTCTTTTTCTATATGAACTTATGTTAATCATTAAATTTGCATCACATAAAACAAAAAACATAGAATTACCATGGATAAAGTATATAATCATACATAAACTAAAATAAATAATGGATTAAATCGATAAAAAATGGCCACTAAAATATTGAATTGGTGGAAAGACCTAATCCACTAAAAAAAACCAAATTATTACAACCTAGCTAACTATAATATTATATATTGCAACAAAAATTGTTGGTTTATATTTTATTATATAAATAATAGAAAATTTAAAATATTTTATAATATCATTTAATTTAAAATGTATTATTGATAACTGTAAGAAAATTAATATATTACAAGATTTATAATGTAAATAAATAAAAAAAATATTTGATTATCAATATATAAATTATTCGAATGCGCATCAATTTTCGAAATAACATTGCAAATTTTTAAAAATATAATTTTTTAGAATTCTAGAATAAATTTAATGGAAGAGATTGTTAGAGATAGAGAAATATTTTCAATGTGTATGAATCATATCTTAAAATTAATATTCCTAAATTTATGTTAAAGCTTACCATATTATAAAAATAAAAATTATAATTAGATCAGTTATTCTTAGTTTGTATTAAAAAATATTTGTTGTATTAAAAACTATCTTTTATTCTTTTTGACAAGAAATACTTATTGTATTTTTTTTTATGAGAAAATGTGATATTTGCTGTATTACTCGTTTTTTTTACAATAAAAAAAAGAAAATATTATATTACCTTTTTTTTTTTACTTGTTGTATTACATTTTATTTTTCTTATTTCTTTTATCATATTATTTTCTTCATTTTAGTTTTTTTTTTAAGACAAAAGTAAAAACCTATCTTTTTTTTCTTTTTCTTTTTTTATGAAGACAAATTTTAGTTTTTTTTTTAAAGACAAAAGTAAAAACCTATCTTCTTCTTCACAGACAAAAAGACGTCACGTATAAAACCTCTACTGCTAACCACAACAGCCATTTGCACATTGTTGTAGAGTTTTATACAATAATAACCTATATTGTATAAATTTTCAATATAATATCGCTAAGCGCAAGTCACACATCGAAGAATTTGAGAAAGTCAATAAGATATAAATATCTTTACAAAAGCCTTAATGCCAGCGCGATGGAGAGAAAAGGTAACGTGAAATGATATTTTGAAAAAAATTATCAAAATGTCTTTAGTTAAGGATCGTCCTGTGACGTCACTAAGCGGCACGATTTATGACGTAATAGAGGCAATTCACAATTCAAAATTACTAATAGGGACGATTCACAATTCAAAATTAGCGATTCACAATTCAAAATTGCTAATAGAGAGGCGATTCACAATTCAAAATTGCTAATAGGGGCGATTCACAACTCAAAATAGGCGATTCACAATTCAAAATTGCTAATAGGGGCGATTCACAATTCAAAAGTGTCACAATTCAAAATTGCTAATAGAGCCGATTCATAATTCAAAATTGCAAACTTTCTAATAGGGGCGATTCACAATTCAAAATTGGCGATTCACAATTCATAATTGCAATAGGGGCGATTCACAATTCAAAATTGCCGATTCTCCTGATGTAATAGGGGCGATTCACAATTCAAAATTGCCGTTTCTCCTCTAAGATAGGGCGATTTCCTATTTTACAGAAGAATCAACACGAGAAAGGCACTCGATTCTTATGTCGACTCGGGCGAGTCCTTACGACTCATTTTTAAAACCCTGCTCATGACCATACCTTTTTTATAAAAACAAGTAGCATAACGCACATTTCACCAAAACAGTGCTCAAAAGTCAGAACTCACTCGACATGGTCCTTGCTTTGCTAGAGAGAGAGAGAGAGTCAGGCAGTGGTGAGGGAAAAAGAGGAACAGGAACCGGCCCTGATGAGGGAATAGGAGCAGACAGTTGGGGAAGAGAAACATGGTGAGGTGAGGCCAAAGAAATGGAGGCTATGTCAATGAGGAGAATGCAGAACATGAAGGCAAGCTTCAGGGTGGGAAGAGCCATGGCTTTGAAGGTTTAGGGACTATGAGCAGTCTGTAGAGATATGTCAAAAATTTATAGAGAGAGAGCTGTGACATGCATAGAAAGAGAACTGTTTTAGACATATGGTTGGCATTCGAAAATATATGCATTTGGACATTGGTTAACATTCGAAAAAAGAAAGTATTTGGGTGTGCATGAACGCACGAGAGAGATTAATCGTTTCATGTAGAGAAAGAGAGATTTAAGCCTCAGGTTTGCAGAATCAATTAAAGCACGGACTAAATTTAAGGGTGGAAATTGGGTCCGGTCGGCATGCCGTCCCGACCGATCGACTCAACACAGGTTTGGGCTTGGACCTAAATATTGGATCTGGAGGACATGTGGAGGTCCACATAACTTCGATCCGACCTTGGTTGGGTCTTGATCTCGGTCAATCGTGCAACTTATTGGGTCTGGTCAGGTCTATGTCAAATCCATCCCGACCAAAACCTGGCCGATGGCCTATATAGAATGACTATAGAATATTAGGGTCAAACAAGCTCCCCCATGCTTGGAGGGTCCATCAATTTTTGCATTATTTTTTTTCCATAAAAGACTTTCGGGAAATTATCACAAATATATCTTAATTTTTGTATATTTTTTAAAAAAAACTTTTAACTTTCATAAACCTCACCCACACTTTTTCTTTTCAATTTTGTTTTTTTTTTACCAAAATAACTTTCAAAGTAGTCATATTACTGTGAAGCACAATTATGGTATTTAAAATACCTTAAAAACTAAAATGTTACACTATATTTTAAGTACCGTAAAAACTAACCCATGTTTTACGGTATTTTCAGTACCGTAAAAACTAACCCATGTAATACAACATTTTAAGTACCGTAAAAACTAACCCATGTTATATGGCACTCGAAAATGCTGTAAAAACTATATAACCTGTGCATACCTTACCATCCCCTATAAAAATTCCCTCCAACCCCATCCCTTATAAAAATTGGACGGATTCAGATTTGTATCACGTTAGAATCGTATTTGTTGAGTTGATGAAGTAGAGAGAGAGAGCTAGTGAGAGAAAAGATTTAGAGAAAAAAATAAGAGATAAATATTAAAAAGAATTAGAGTGAGAAAGAAGAGATAAACTATAAAAATAAATAAAAAAATAGAGAGATGAAAGAGATAAATATGAATAAGAGAAAATGGATTAAGGTATTTTGAGCGTCGTATAACATGGTTTAATTTTTACAGTACTTAAAATGCTGTATAAAATGGGTTAGTTTTTACGGTACTTAAAATGCCGTAAAACATTGATTAGTTTTGCGGTAATCAAAGTACCGTAATTGGCTTCACATTAATATGACTACCGTTAAAGTTATTTTGATAAAAAAAAAAACTCAAAATCGAAAAAAAAAGGTGTGGGCGAAGTTTATGAAAGTTGAAGGTTTTTTTTCTAAATAGAGAAAAATTAAAGTATATTTGAGATAATTTTCCAAGACTTTTCTTAACGAGGAACCAATTTCTCATAAAATAGTACTCAAATACTTCTGGATACAAAACGGGTTTTAAGTGTCAAAATGTACAATTGGATAGTTGCGGGTTCGCCACTAACTAAGCAAAAAATTTAGAAAAAAAGATTGAGCCAATTACGTACACATACAAAAAAGTATGCAAAATACAAAAAGGGCGAATTGACTAAAAAATTACAAAGAAGGCCGATTACTGTAGAGTATTTAAACTTTTTTCAAAATGCCCCTCTTTTTTATTTTTCTTTTCTTTGTAGATTTCTTGGTTATATCCTATGTTTTAGGACAGTCAGCGACCGATCTGAGGTCCCCATCTTCAGGCTACCTAGATTGTGGTGTTACACTATGCTATAGGCTGTCCGAGAATAGAAATGTCGAACCACTCACTTAGACTCAATCTAGTTTTCAGCCCGAGGTCCCCATCCTCAGACCACTCACATTGTGGTGTTTGACCACATTAGAAGCGGTCCAAGGATGGAGACCTCGGACCTCCTGTAATGAGGTATTGCCACAATAAAATCCAAGGTAATAAAGGTCGTTGCCCATTATAGCCCTCGATTTCAAAATGGACGGTGACGACTCTCATGACCTTAAGGGCATGTTTGATTTTTAGAAGATGCGGATTTGAAAACCGTGTCTTCAAGTGCTATAGTACTTTCCTGTTTGATAACAGAGAAGTTTTACAGTAAAGTGGATACTGAGGTATCCATTTGCCTTGTATTTCAAGCTAAAAAGTGGATATTGCCAGTTACATGGAAGACCACAAAATTTGCGGTATCCACTTTGTTGAAATATTGGTTTGCAAAACATTTTTTAGAAATCAAACACGTCCTAAACCTCTTATAGAAACAAAGGAGCATAGCATACTTTCCTTAAAAAAATGAGTACTAAAAAGTCGGAAACTCACTCGACATAGGCCTTCCATTGTTTGAGAGCGATTCTGGTCCTGCTAAGGGAAGATGGATGGGAACCCTTGGGGGACGAAGTGGAAGTGTCCTTGCATCGCCAGATACAGAGTCAGGACTCAAGGTCGAAGATACAAAGTCCAGCCCTGATGGGGGTGGGGTATGAATTGCTACGATGGGATGAGGTTCATGATCGAATTCTACGCTTGAGGCCAAATAAATGAAGGCCATGGCAAAGAGAACAATGGAAAACATGAGGGCAAACTTCATGGTGGCTAGAGCCATGGTTTAGATGGCCAGGAGTAGGGATACTGTATAGTATGCATGTAAAATGTAATGGGCAAGCATTCTATGCTTACCTTATAGCATAGAAGTTCTATCTTCCCTCTTATCCAACCGTCCATTCTGAATGGAGGGCTAAGATTGCCCCAATCACAATGTCAAGTCTCTAAATATTTTATTTTTAATTTGTTTCTATAAACTATCTTGACACCAAATTTTGGATGTTCATTCCTCTGTTAAACTCGCACTAGCGAAAAATATAAAAAAAAATATTTTCAATAAAATAAAATGACCAAACTACCCCTGAAAGCTTCAAGAGGTATTTTGGTCATTATATTTTATCAAAAAATTATTTTTAATATTTTTTATAGGTGCGCCCTAATGAGAAGATGGCACGTGCCAAATTTCATATTCATTAAATTTTTATAAAAAAACCAAAAATAAAATACTTTTAGACGTCGGATCTAAGATCAAACGGTGAGTAGCTCTCTTGATCAAAATTAGACAGTTGGATGGTAGGCGGAGAATAGAACTTCTATGCTGCAAGGAAAGCATAGAAACGTTTCCCAAATGTAATTTCTAGAGAGTGAGAAAGCTATGTTAAAAGACAGATACATGCATTATTCAGACATAGTTGTTAATAACTATTTTGGTACTATTATTTATGCCCGCCTTCCCCATGCGTCTTCCTAAATGGGAGAAAGCATGCCTTTGGATTAACACGTTGTGTGATTCCTGAAAGAAAGACTAATGTGATCTTGCTAGAAAATATATTTTTTTATTTTTATTTTTTTCATCCATTTTTTTTTCTTTTGGCAAAGATCACTTATTACAATAATTCTTGCTTCAAAACAAATAAAACTAACAAATTCAATATCTTAAAAATCTTGATCCCATTAAACAAATTTTTTTAAAACAATGTAGCACTAGAGGGAAAACCAATGTCACTAGGGCTTGTGTTTTGATTCCTTATAAAAATTGTTTTTTTATGTTTTATATATACTTAATTTATTTAATTTTTTAAATATATTTTATCAAATTGTAAGAATTCTTAGATGGCATCATATTATATGAGTCATTAGTTGAATAACAACTTTAGCTCATTACATATGATTAACGGTTTGGCGACAAGTTGTTAGTCCTAATTAGTTGTACTTAAGACAATAGTTGTACTTAAGAGAATTAAAGCAAGAGTTACACTTGTATCTTAACTCACATAGACCATGAATGTGAAAGTTATAAAATGAATGTGTTTTCTATAAAAAGAGGTTGACTCCTCAAAAAATATACAAGAGAAAGAGATAAAGAATGATGAAAAAGAGATATACAAGTTGAATGGGATTCATCAAAGGGAACTCTCGACGTTGTCTATCACCGGATAGCTTGATATATGGGATTTGATATGGAACCTTTAGTCCCTTGTATGATTTAAAGACAAATCCAAATAAGTTGTTTATTAATTTTATTTATTGATATTATTTTAGGTGTTATTTTGTATTGGAACTAACAATTTTGGAGATCACACCATCCTTTGGGCAAGGGAACTCTATGGTGACTTATGTTTGAGTCCATCACTATTGGATCAAATTTTAGATGGTACGATTTGCTTCATTGATCAAATCAAGAATAACTCCCTCCCAGCCCTTAGCAATCTCTATAAAGTAGAATTGAACTGGATTTTTCATTTAGAGACTCCAAATTATATGCCATGCCCCCATGTCGTCAGACTGAAGTTAGAGCATCCTCAAAGCATGCAAGCACTATCGAATTGCAGAAACTCAGGAGAGATGAATTCGAAGTTCTTCAAACCCAAAAAATCCCCAGACAGTGAATCCAAGGTTCTTCAACCAAAGTATAAGAAATATAGGAAAGAGAATGTTATAATTCATTGTTAGATTTGTCGTAATTATGTTTTGGTCCCAAACAGTGTTCCAAAAATCAAACCGGCCTCGGAAATTGGCCAAGGGCCAGGTCCGAGTAACCAATAAACTGGCCAGTTTGACCGACCTAACCAAGTAGGTCTTGACCGGTCCAAAACAAATCCAAAAATATATAAAGAGTATATTTAAAATTTAAAGCATGACTAAACAAAGCACATCCAAATGAAGTTGAAGTTAAAACGGATTTCAAAAATTGATTTGTTCCCATGGGTATTTTCAAAATTTTCCAAAAAAATATGGAAAAATGTAAAAATAAGTATTCATGGCCAAAAGACTCCAAATTTTGCCATAATGACAAAAAACATTCAAAAACACATTACAAACATATCTCTTATTTTTTGAAATTGTATATATATATATGAATTGTTTTTAAAATAACTGGCTGGAACACCAAAAACCAGATTGACTGGTAACCGGTTCCAGTTGGACTGGCTGGTTCGGAGTTGTACCAGCCGAGTTTTGTGAACACTAGTCCCACATTTCGATAAGGTTCAGCTATCACTAAACCAAAGATATATAACACCCATGTACACCGTACTCAAACCATCCTGCATTGCTATCGTCCATGTAGAAAATAATGGTACAGTAGCTAAACAAATATGAGACCGTTTGTCTTTATTATAAGGGTGTGGTTTTCATAAGGTTGTAACATTAAATAATTTAATTAGGGTGCACCTTCAAATTTTATCATAACATATAATTTTGATTGTAAAATGTTCTGAGGGTTATCTCAAGATCTATTTTTATATTTAATTATACAATTTTAAATTCCAAAAATGGTAAAAATCAAGTAGATATATAAACATATGAAAATCTTGAAAATCGACGGTGCCGATAATATGTTGTAAGATGCATTGTTTTTGAGATTTCAAATCTTTTTATTTTTCCCAGTCATACATCTTGATGTCGAGATAATCAATCACAGGGTTTTTCAATATTAAAACAACATTTTTCAATGGATTTTTGATGTGCATCTGTAGTTCTACATTTTAAGGTTGCAACCTTATATAAACTTTTTCCTTATTATAACGAGGGTTCAATTACTCATAGCCATTAGATGTCAAATTAGATGGCTTACGGTGTGTCATAAAGTTCAAAAAATGGTTTTTTGAAAATTTGAGTATAATCAATAATACACTCACAACCATTCGATTTAAAATTGAGCAAACATCAATAAATGTAACCTCTTCGTATTAATAAGTAAATAGTGTCTTTGTATACTTTTCCAATAAAAAAAAACCGATTGATGTTGTATTTTAGGTTTCTATGTAGCTAACCTTTACATGGCATCTGATGATCACTTTGCATTAAAAGGCCCTCTCTTAAGTCGACATTGATTTTGGTACAGTCATCACAACCAATTGGGGTCTCAAAAAAAGGAGGGGAATTTAAAAAGCACAGGAACCCCTTGCCTTTAGGATATTCCCTCAACTTGACATGGTCCATGTTTTCCTTTTTGGATTGGCATGCTGAGATTCAAACCCTAGGTCCTATGAGTATATCTCTTAGGCAAAGGGTAACACTTAGGGGGCAAAAGTGTAGGTGGAAGTACATCCATAAACAAGAACATAATGTTTGTTTCATCTATGGTGTTTTTGCCGACCATCCTAGCATATGGGTCTGGGAATTAAAACATATGGCTTGGGGAATTGTTGTCGTCGTCATCATCATCATCTGGGCCTTATCCTATTTTGGTTAGGAGAATTGTCCTTGTTTGAAAATTCTGATATCATCATTAGTTTACTTTGTGAACAATCACATAGGAAAAAAAAAGTCGAAGTTATTTTAGCTCTTAAAACCCTATTTTAATCATTCTATGATGATCAAAAGCTAGTCGTAAAAAGAACTTGATTTGGAACAATGTTTTAGTTGCAAATCAACTTTTTTTTGTTTTCTCTCCTTTTTTACAAATCAACTTTCGGCGACCGAAATCTCCATGATGGCTTTAAAATCAACTTCCAACACCGACAATGAAATTCAGAATTTAAAAAATGGTATAGATCTTGCATATCTATGAACACTTGTTTATAGGGCAAAATGGAATATCTAGATAATTTGTTACAATATACTATTTTAAAGCTTGATTATTATTATTTTTTCATAACCCTAATGTTCAAGCCAAGATGATTGATGTAAAGACAGGTTTCTATGAGTCCATGTAGAAATGAGTCACCTCTTAAAAATCTATTTTTGAGATGGTTTTTTGGACCTAATTTTTAAGGACATGTAATCTCTAATATGGAGATCATGAATATGAAAAAATAAATAAATTTTAAAAATTAAAGATAATAATTCTATTAAAAAAACATTTGAACAGTTAGTTTCAATTGTTTTTAGATAGACCACTTATTTGCATCCACCTTTAAGATGGATGCTTCATACCTTGGGACCGCATATTGTAGAAATGCGGTCCAGCCCCATGAAACAAATTTCCTTGATGTAAAGGTTTAATAATGCTTGAAATGCAATTTTTTATGAGTTATGAGGTGAGGCTTTACGTGTTTTGATAGGGTTGCAGCCTCATCGAACCATTTTCCATCTATGTTATACAAATACTCCATCTTCACTCTCTTGGGACTTTTGATATGTTGAGACATGCTAACGACATGTTGTGTCTACCCTTTATAAAAGAGCCCACCTCAAAAATTTCACTTGAAGAAGTTGTTTTGATATCTAAATATCCTCAAATCGATCATCTCTACATCTTCAAATTAATCATCTCAACATCAAGATGCATTGGCATGAGAAAAAAATTGATTTCAATTTTTGAAAATAGTGCATCTTGTAAAGCATTTTTAGACCGTCAATTTTCAAGGTTTTTAAGTTTTCATAGATCTACTCAATCTACACTATTTTTGAAGGATTAAATTTTATAATTAAATATAAAAATATATTTTTAGGCTATCACAAAGATTTTTAGTATTGAAACCACTTTTTTCAACAGTATTTGAAGGTAGGATCTACTTTAATTGTTTTGAGCCTCGGCTCTATACAAACTGCACCCTTTTATAAAACATGTTTGATATTTAGACACGCCATGTGTCAGCATTAACTTCTATAAAATATTATTTCATTCCAAGGTTTTGAACCCAGATTATCATTTGACGCGAGACAAAGTGATCACAATGCCCTTAGATTAAGCGTCCACAAAAATTGAATTTTATATATTTTTTATTTAAAAACGATATTAATCTGAAATTTGGGATATAGCTTCATTTTTATAATTAGAATTGAATAAAAAATTAAAAATATTTAAAATGAGCAATATTGATTACAATAAATTTAGGAGTTGTATTTTTTTCCTTGAGAAATAATGTTCCAATAGTTCTTGGGTCCCAAAATGAAAAAAGTTTATATATCGTTACAGCCTTTTACTTTTGAAGTAACGTGAAGCTGAAAAATCCTATTAAAGAGAATATTTCGGCATTGGAAAACCCTTCAATTAATCATCTTGATTTCAAAATATACAGTCTTAAAAAATAATGCATTTTCTAACAAGTTATCTGAACACTCTATCTTCAAGATCTCCAAGTGTTTATTAATCCGCTTGATGCATATCATATTTTAAATATAAATTTTATAACTAAAGAAGAAAATAGATTGTCAAACCATTATACGGTTTCAAACACCCGGTGACATCTCCAAACAAATTTTAGAGGTGCGTCTTCTACCATACAAGGAGGCAATGTAGAAAACCTCGCCCTCCTAAAATTTATGATTCAGAAAATCCTCTCCAGAAGTCTTATGAGGGAGTAGATGAATATTATATGCGCTCGAATGAGCATAGTTAGCAAGTCCCCGTTTAAAGGACGGTTTTTTTTCAAAAAATCTCCGAATTTTTTAAATCTATCAAAAGCTTCGAGATATTCAAAAGGTCTTTAAAAAATAAAATTTTTTTTTTAACGTAACCGATATAAATCCGTTTTTTTTTTTTTACAGTAATATAAATCCATATTTTATCTTTTTTCAAAATAACTTATTCCTTAGAACTCTATATCTCTATTAGTTTAATATATATGAATTCTTGATTAGATATAGGCACATTAAAAGTGGAACTAAATTAAGAATCTTTCTTTAACAAAATTTGACATCAGAAATTTTTACCAATATGTTCTCTTAAAAATAGTGCAATATATTCTTAAAAAAATAATCCATCAAAACAACTAGATATATCAAAATATTGTCAAATTTGTCATCAGAAATTTTTACCAATATGTTCTCTTAAAAATAGTGCAATATATTCTTAAAAAAATAATCCATCAAAACAACTAGATATATCAAAATATTGTTAAATTTGTCATCAGAAATTTTTACCAATATGTTCTCTTAAAAATAGTGCAATATATTCTTAAAAAAATAATCCATCAAAATAACTAGATATATCAAAATATTGTTCAATTTGTCATGAGAAATTTTTACCAATATGTTCTCTTAAAAATAGTGCAATATATTCTTAAAAAAATAATCCATCAAAACAACTAGATATATCAAAATATTGTTAAATTTGTCATCAGAAATTTTTACCAATATGTTCTCTTAAAAATAGTGCAATATATTCTTAAAAAAATAATCCATCAAAACAACTAGATATATCAAAATATTGTTAAATTTGTCATCAGAAATTTTTACCAATATGTTCTCTTAAAAATAGTGCAATATATTCTTAAAAAAATAATCCATCAAAATAACTAGATATATCAAAATATTGTTAAATTTGTCATCAGAAATTTTTACCAATATGTTCTCTTAAAAATAGTGCAATATATTCTTAAAAAAATAATCCATCAAAACAACTAGATATATCAAAATAATAGTTAGAGTTAAAGGAAGAGTAACCCAATGAAAATCTTTTTTTCCCCTGAAAACTTAGAGTCATTAGAGAAAGATAGAGATTCAACGACAACTAAAGATTTAGGCAACTAGGAATTCATGACAAGCTTCGAATATTTTGCATTTGCTTAAGCATTTTGTTGCTTTTTTTTTTTGCAAAAAGTTTAATTAGTTTTACCTTTACGCTTGTTTTTTATTTTATATAATTTCATTAGTTTATATAACATAACAATTTGGATGGACTATCTTTTTGTATTTTTGTGTTTCAGTTAACTACAATATAAATGTATATATATATATATATTTGAAAGTTAACTACAATTCTTTATCGAAGGTCATTTTTTGTTTCTATCTTCAAACGATAATCCTATACCTTGGCTTCTTGTTGTCCTCTAATATAGTTCTTGTGTTTGATATTGTTTTTGTTGTTGTTATATTGTATGCTCCCAATAAATCTATCATGCATTTTATATTGTGAAAACATAGTAAATATTCTAGTTGTACTTATTGAAAGTTTCTACAAAACTTTGTCAAATATGACTAATGATATTAGACAAGGACACAAAAATTATAATTCAATGATCCAATATATTCGTACAATAATTGCATTTCATAATCTTATATTGTGTTACGTATCCGATTTTGTCATTCTATTTCTTTTAATAAAATCCAAAATAGTCACAATTCTCTAACTTAAATAATTTTTTAGCGATCCATATTTTTTACTCAATTTTTTTTATCTCCGATCTTTTGGACCGAAACCAATTGTTTTGGTTTGCCGATATATTATTATGGATGGTTCTCTAAGTACACAAAGAGACCGTTTACTCTGATAGAAAGAACTTTTTTTTTTTGGTAGATAAATACAAGGAATTCACAATTGCATATATTCATCCGATATGAGATTTGATAGCTTGGATGAATTTAAAATTTATTTTTTAAATTTTAAAATTTAGTCAATAAAATAAATGTGACCAACTTATAAAAAAAATAAAAATAAATGATCTCATAGTATACTTTTTCCTTGCTGCGAATGATCTCATTGTATACTTTTTCCTTATCGCGCATGAGCATATATTGCTAACTATGGCAATGAGCATAGTAATACTCACTACACATCAAGGGCCAAGATGGGCTTTGGGTTGAAGGTACTAAACGAGCCCGACCCAGAGGAAGATAGAGAGAGAGAATCGGGTTCTCTCTGTAAATCTGCATCAAAGGAAGATAGAGAGAGAGAATCGGGTTCTCTCTGTAAATCTGTATCAAATCGGAGAGTTGGGTTGCCCTTAAATTTCCTGAAATCTCTCTCTTTCTGTCTCTACATAGATATTTTCCTTTCTCTCTCTAGATTCTAGAATATAAATAACTCTAGCACCCTCCAAAGAGGGAGAGAGCAGTAAACTTCACATACTCTGCTTCAGTATATGAAATGGAACTAGACCAGCACATAGAGAGAGTTCTATGGACTGAAGACAAGATAGCAAAGAGGGTTGTTGAACTTGCCTCTGAAATTTCTGAGGATTTCAAGGAATTACATTCTCCTCTGGTTGTAATTGGTGTATGCTCTTAAACCCAAGTTATCTCTCTTGCTTTTATTTTCTTTTTTCCTTTGATTTTATGCTTTTTTACTCTATTATATCACTTTTTTATGGTTTTTAGCAGTTGGGGTAGAAGTGATTACCATGAAACTTGTCTGCTCCTTTGCAGAGGGCACACTGTGTTGTTGAAAAATTCTTATTTTTTGCTCAGTTTTGGGTTTTTAACCTTATTTCTTATTTTCTTTTTATATCCTGACCATATTTATATTAGATTAGAGAATAGCACTTATGACAAATTTGTGATAGGTTAAGAGTGGTTATGAGAATTATTTGGCCATGAGTTTTTCTCTTTTCTTGTTTTTTCCACTTTATGGTTGCATTTGATTGTTTTTGCTTGTTCCCTTTGGTTATTACAACATTCTCATCAGGCAACGGAAGTTGTTAGATTTTTTTTTTTGGACATGTAGTATAGCTTATGCGACTTCTTTTAGTTACGAGACTTTTTTCTTTTACTTATTTTGAGCAATAGTGATATTGAGATTTGTCTTTAAAAAGGTAACTGTTGTTATACTTCCCCATTTGTATGTTATACTTGTCTTTGAAAGACTATTAATAAATTTTTTTGATGAAAGCCATTGATGAATTTTCCAAAAAAAAAAAAAATTAATTACTTAAGGAGCCTCATTTTTGAGAAGCTATCAATGTTGTTTCCTTTGCAACACCAATTGATGTTTTGGGATATGATAATTCACTGCACATGGATTATTGGACAAACTTTATTTTTTATCATGATGATTCTCAGCAGTGGTGCTTTAGTGGATGCTAGAAATCCTACGTCTTGCTTCTTTGTCTTACTTATAGTGGTACTCACATTTTTCTTTTATATAAAGAGGAGGGTTTTTGTCAAGGTGTTCTCAGATATGGAACTAATCCAACAATACACAACTTCACGACCTACCTATGACTTTGATAACTTACAAACTGTTAAAATGATATTAAGGTTAGAGATATCTCAACTTCAACCGAGGATAATTCTGGGAGAGTGTGTTTTCTTTACTCTTTCTCTATGAGATGGTAAAGAGATCCATGAGGGAGGTAGAGATTTTGTTTGAATGCTCCAAATTGAACAATATTGTTGGCAGTCATTATATAAGTTTCCATGTATTCATAAATCAGAGTTTGAGTTGTTGTAACTGTGTAAGATTTTATTGAATCCGCTATTTTATTAATTTGTTTACGACACACTATATAGTGGTGTTTGCAACATATTATCTTATTTTTACATCTAATTTGCTATTTTTTGGGTTATTTCTGCGGAATTGTAGTATTCATAAGTTGTCATTTCAGCGTTTAAAAACTGAATAACTTAACAGTAATTTGTCCTGCAGGGTTCCCAGAAAAGAAAAAAAAACGAGCAGTAATTTGTACTATGACCTAGGAGATGATTATCTTTTCATTCTATTAACTTTTCTTTCTTAGTATCACTGAAGGGGAAATTTGTCAATAACAAACTATTGAGTACTTTTATTTCCTATTAGTGAGTGGTATTAATGGCACCTTACCAGTAGCTTCCATATTTGTTATTAAGGGATGCCAAATTCTCTTGATTTCTTCTCAAGCAGCATTCTGCCATGCAATATAGGAATAATACTTCTATGGCTATTAGTTACTTTTATTTCCCAACCCTTCACATTGCTTTCATTGTTTATCTACATTGATGTTACAAAGTTTTCAACTAGAAACCAAAATTTTGAAATAAATAAGTATACAACATTGTGTTCATCTTATCAGGAAACATTTGTGCTTAGGGATTAAATGATCATGGAAATTGCTCTGATATGTGGTCCTCTACAGGTTGCAACAGGAGCTTTTTTGTTTTTGGCTGACATTGTGCGCAAGATAACCTTGCCAGTCTTGGTTGATTTTATCCAAGTGCAATCCTATGGCTCTGGAACTACATCAAATGGTGCTCCTCAAATAGTTCATGATATCAAAATAGATATTCGTGGAAAGCATGTTCTTGTGGTAATGTTTTACCTTTCACAGACTATTTTTTTCTGATATAAAATACAAGATACATCTGGCATGTAATCTTTTTTATGTTTTCTTTTTTGTTGGTCGTGGTAATGTCATTAAACATATGAAACATCACCCCGGATGAATAAAAATTATTCAGGGCACATCTTATGTATGGTCTTATATTGTCTTCTTACTTTGTAATATTGTCACTATAACCGGTCCCTTTTTTCTTTTAAGAACTTCTTCAGGAGAGAAATCAGCATGGAAAATGTATTCAATTTTACCCATTCTCAAGATTATGTTACAATTACCCTAGTTTGTTGTAATTGTAAGAAAGATGTAAGGTTCCAGTTATGTTCGTTATTGAAAACCAATGGTGCCTCGCTCTTTTGTTCCTGTTGTTAGGATAAAATTTCTTTGACAAACGTTGATTCATTAGATATCTAAACATTGTTGGTGAGATACGACATTATGGACTTGAGTTTGGTGGCCATATTCCTCAATCATCTTATTTAAAATGCATATGTGATGTATTTGTCCAATAAATTTTAGTTTGAAGAGCTCTTGAGTGTAAAGCAATTTATAAGGGTTCACATAATTGTGGCCAAATATGACTAATGGTGCTCTTTCCAAGTGTTTGAAGTTGAACTTTGAAAGTTTGAATTGACGAATCATCTATGATGATGGCATATGGATGTGTTCATTGTTTGTAGTCCAGAAGCAAAATGGAGATGCTATACAGATAGTTTCCAGCTGAGACACAGGCTCTTTAGGTTGATTTGGCAGTTTGGTGTTCATAGCTCTACTAATCATTTCATGAGCTACGTATGTAGTGAGCCATTGAGAAAACTTGTACAAAGTTATTAAATTAAGGGAAAGTATCAAAAAAGGGACTGAAACCCCTAACACTGTTGCTAACGGGGTTAAAATAATACAAATTACACTTGAGGGTATGCTTTTAAAATTCTATATTAATCATATACGTCTTCAATAAAAAATATTAAAAAATTCCAAAATTGCCCCTAGTTGCTGTTAGGAAGCCCGAACATTTAGGGGTCCTT
This sequence comes from Amborella trichopoda, assembly GCF_054954075.1. Taxonomy (NCBI): domain Eukaryota; kingdom Viridiplantae; phylum Streptophyta; class Magnoliopsida; order Amborellales; family Amborellaceae; genus Amborella; species Amborella trichopoda. The sequence continues at coordinate 44,688,048 of NC_142340.1, read as the reverse complement.
TGATAATTTTACCCTCAAAGAGGCTTTAATCGAATGATAATTTGGGGTAAAATTACCAAGGAACCCCCAATTATTTTGGCTTCCCAGCACCGAATAGGGGCAATTTGAGAATTTTTCAACCTTTTTTTTTTTGAGGATGTACCTAATTGATTTAGAATTTAAAAACATAACTTCAAGTTAATTTGTAATTTTTTGACCCCTTTAGTGATATTTAATGGTATTTCAACCCCCTTTTTTTTTTTTCCATAATTTAAAGATGAAATCAACATTGATGAAGACCTAGCAAATATAGATTCAATTGGTGATTCTTAATTTTCCTTCTATATATACATAAGGTGAATATGAAGGGCTTGGTCTATTTTCATTTGACAGTTTCCTTAAGAGGGGGTTTTCCATCCAATTTTATATGATTTTTGCAGGACTTTGTTTGCAAGAGAATGTGAATGGTGCTATCACACTGGTGGTGTAGAATTATACATGGGTATGCTAAGTGCCCTTGACAAGTTGACATCTCTCTGATTACGAAAACAGGAACATGACTAAAATACTCATGCAAGAATGTGAAAAAGAGAATGTGATACCCAATTGAGAAAATTGATCTGAACTAATATATAAAATTTAACTACTTTAAAAGTATACTTATCTCTAAAACTCCCCCTTCAAGCACCAGTAGTTTTCCGTGATGGTGTTTCTAGATGCTTCAAATTGAGACTGTAACACTACTCATCTCTAGCGGAAGGGGCTGTCAAAGTGGCTATATTAAAGAGTACGCAGAGTAGTGTCTATGTGTTTTGCTTTTCATAATTAAAATTGAAGACTAGGTTTGGGATTGAAAAATTTAGGGGTATTGGGAAGAGAGCTAGATATCGTTACTGAAATCAAGAGGGAAAATACCCTGAAAGCCGCTAGGAGTGGAAATGTTCCATACGTGGAGGTAGGGCCAGATATCCTACCTAAAATGGAGAAGATAAGGGAAGCCGGGAGTTGGTTTTGGGAACAAGCTAAGTTAATAGCATTTCTAGACACGAGGGAAACCTAGGACAAGATTTAGAAGCAAGATATGGTGGTAGGCAACGTATAATAATAGAAACTGGTTGAGGCTAGGTCCTGGCTTCTTGTTGCCATAATTCATTCAGACTTTTTATTTTTGTTTTATTCTTGTTTTTATTTTTATTTTTTATTTTTTTTTGAAGTTGGTCATTTGGATAAAATGTTCCATGGGTCACATTATGATTAGAACAAGTATATACTTCAAAAATATAATGTTCTTTCTTTTAATCAATTTCGACGAGGTTTACAATGGAGCACATATTCATAATGGAAGATCTGCGTTCAAATTGGACATTGGTCAAGGGAATTTGTTTTTTTATTTTGTACTTGGGGCATATAAAGTACAATTCTAGAGATGTATTTTTATAATACCCTCTGTACATAATGTGAAGAGATAAAGACAAAGATGCCACTCATGCAGTTGATCTCTTATCTCAAAAAAAGTAAATGCACATATGTATCTTACACTGTAATTTTGGTTCTAACTTTTTCTTGCGCATTGATAGGATGGATGATTAGTTAATATGATCATGTTCAATTGCTTTGATGAAGAACAACACTGCTCTTTTGATTTCTTAGACCTCTACTTTATTCTGAAATCTGATGAAGTGACATTGTAGCCTCTATGCTCAGTGACTGGGTACATGCATGAAAGCATAATTCTTTTTTATGATAATAATATTTATAAAGGGAAAAGTGTACAACAAGACCATTTGCCTTTGCTACAAAAAGGTCACAATCATCCCTTGCCATCAGATGTGAACTTATGCAACTTGGAGTGTGCTTTTGACAGAGCTTGAAGTCCAAGATCTTTTATTTTATTTTTATTTCTTTTTGACTTTGTGTGGAGAAATTATACGCCCTAGCAGCCTGATTTCACATCCTAGGGTAGGCGATTATTGTTACCTGACCTTTTTGTACCAAAAGTAAACAGTTTGGTAGTATACTATCACTTTAGTGTATGTCATGCATAGACCAGAGGATAGGGCCCAAGTATGTACTAGCTGGGTGTCCAAATAAAGCACAAAGATAGTGGTGCCATTGACCATTGAGAGATATAGGCAAAGATTTGGTGCCTAGGTTTTAATGGGTGTTAGGGGACTGAACTACAATGATACTTTCAGCTCTACGTTGAAACTTGGATATATAGTGATGATGTTACCATGGGCATTGACAAGGCTCAGGTCTATTTCAAATGCAGGAAAAATTACCTCTTTTGCTTATGTATATAAAGTAGCCTCTTTGTTTTAACTAGGTGTAGTGTTAATTTAGGCAACCAATTTGTGGTCTAAAACATGCACCTAGCCAGCCATGTGTTGATATTTCAGAAGGTATACCATACCCTTCCTCTCAATGTTATATGTTACACATGTGGGGCATCCACTGTCCATTCTCAAAACAGACAGTGGTGATCAACTTACCACTGCCAAATAATCACCCAGGTTTGGTTAATCTCCTCCATCCACCTATCAGGCTATGTCATGGGAATCAATGTTCAAGTGTAATATATCCAAGTACTAATTTGTGAAATAAAGCCCCCTCACTTATTTTTATCATGATCTTGTTGATGTTGTTACCATAGGAAGATGTGAACATATGGAAAGTAACTGAAATACTCGGCAGCAACATTTAACTGAAAGACTAGGGCAATTAGCTCTGTTCTTGGTATGCTGCTTAATATCACAAAGCTACAGGACATGACAATAACCCAATTTGGCGTCATGTTTTAGTTGAATCATCTCCTTTGAATCCAGGCATTGGCTTTGCTTATCTCTTGTTCCTAATGAGCAGTTTCTGATGATAATTTTCTGTGGGCCAGGTTGAGGATATTGTAGACACTGGCAATACCTTATCCTGCCTTATTTCACACTTGGAATCACAAGGAGCATCCTCTGTTTCAGTTTGCACTTTTCTTGATAAGCCTTATAGGCGTGAGATCACTGTTGAATTAAAGGGGGAAGGGAAATTTTACCGTGGATTTGAGGTATTGTTCCTGTAACCCTCAAATTGTTTGAAGTCGATGCTTGTATTTCCTGTTGAATCACTAATGATAACAAAATAAACTTATGCCCATGCCCTATGTTCAATCAGATTCCTTTTGCTCTGGCTTCTTTGGCTGAATTCTTCATGTTTTAGATCCAAACCAAAGGGGAGCAAAGTGAACGGCTCCTTGATATATTTAATTATTTGAAAAATGTGACTGGGACATTTAAAATTGGACACGGTTTCTATGAGGCCAGCCCGCATATTGTAGAAATGCGGGCTTGGCAAAAAATATATTTTTTAAATATAATCTGATCCTAATTTTTAGATAATATACAATCTTTAACATGGAGATCATGGATATGAAAAAAAAAAAAAAAAATTGAAAACTAGAAATAATAATTATATTAAGAAAACATTTAGACTGTTAGTTATTATTGTTTTTAGATGGACCACCTATTTGCATCCATTTTTAAGATGGATGCTTTATACCTCTGGACTGCATACTGTAGAAACGCGGTCCAGCATGCATGAAACCTTTGTTCTTTAAATTTTGATACCTCTACAAAAGTAAAAGTTTTGTAGAACCACCTCCATGATGTTCAGGATTCAGAAAATATACGTTATACATTAGTATGTTTTAGAAGGAGCCTATTGCATTCACTTTGTATTGTTTTATTTTTAAAATACACATGAATAGTTCTCCTAAATCTGCTGAAGTGCTGAAGCACCTTTGCCAGCTAGAACAAACACCCCAGTAAAGAATTTAATGACATTGGTTTAAATTTCACATTGGCAAATGACCTTAAATGCCACCACCCAAAATTGATTTGCTATTGGAGGTGGGGCAAGAAAGAGAAATAGTCGAGGCTAACATGCTCTCTTTGTTGGGGTTACATTGATAAGTCGATATCTGCGTTTGGGAAAGTATACATCAGGAGCAATTACTTCTGATACCAAAAGGTTATAGTCGCCATAAACCATAAGATGTGAAATCAAGCTGTTGGGGGTGTACCATTGATTGCACTCAAATTTCAGAGAAACTTCTCCTGAATTTTGTGAGGAACAAATTAAACAGCCTTAGCGTCCCAATTTTGAATTAAAGGCTATGGGTGGTAGCAATCTTTTGGTACGAAATGTAAGTAGTTCTTTGGTGTATATAGTTCCTTGCTGTTTACACCTATAGGTGTATAATCCCTGTTTGTTTACGCTATATTTAAAGAGAAGCCAGCAATTCTAATAATAGGGTTTTGTTGATGCAGTGTCCGGATAATTTTGTGGTGGGTTATGGTATGGATTATGCTGAACTCTACAGGAACTTGCCTTATGTGGGGGTATTGAAGCCTGAATTATACGAATGATTTGGTTCATGGAGCGTCTTACCATTCACATAAGCTAAGAATTTTTTTTGTCGATTTATATTGAATAACGACATTTCATACTCAATAATCTGATTTTTATGTCCCTATGTCATTTCATTTCTCTAAAAGTTATGGTTGATTGCATATTTTAATTTCATAGTATTGAATTGTAGAGGTGTGATTCCTGTTTTGAGTATGTGATAGTGAGGGGAAAACTTTGTATTAATATGTACAGAGACGTAGGCTATCTGATTTTTTAGCAGATGACCCTAAGCTGAGCACAAGTTTTGTTTGGTCCAAATCGGGATTTAAAAAACGCCGGGATTGGCACGGAATCGCCTGGTTTGACACGGGAATCGGTCATCCCGTTCTGATTCTGTCACTAGAAGAGAACTAGCAATTTGCAACAATAAAATGATGTTTTTTCTACAGTAAAAGCGCTGTTTTACTACATTAAAAATGCCAATTCACCGATTTAGACCGGTTCGTTATTTGTGCATGTGTTTTTTCTTCGATTCACTTTTTTTTTTCTGCAAAGTAAAACGGCAATTCGAACCGCCAATTCATCGATCCATACCTGTTTTTCCGATGCCCGATCTTGGTCACCGATCGGTTTTTTTTAAATCACGTGTCCAAATTAATGCTAGCGCCATAGAAAAGCGTCAAGTCAATTACCCTTTGCTATGTTTTGTTGGGTGGGTCAGGGTTGATCAATTTCCATGTGCTGTCTTTTTGTTTGGTGGCTCACGGTTGTCTCATCAAGATGATCAGATGACCGATGTGTATAAACTCATCGAGATTAGATGACCGATGTGTATAGAGAAAAACATAAACTAATTAAAATATGGATACTTGTTTGGTGCGTTCCAACCCGCACCTGTTATTATGCGGGCTTGGAAATCTACACTATCCATATAATCAGACGGTGTAGGTTGTTCTCTGTCATGGAGGTAGGAAACGTGACCGGCAGCCCTGATCTCCCTCTCTTTATTTGTTTCTCACCCAAAAAAATCTATCCATTATTTTCTCTCTCTAAAACCGCCATACCCTCTAGGGAAACATGACAGGTAGAGGAACTCTTCTGTCTCCGAAACACCAACATACAACGCTTTTGTTCTTAGCCTATTGACTTCTCTCTGGGCTTCGATCTAGAAGAGTGGCCTTTCGAGCCGCAAAATCTTTGAATGTTTGAGGGCTTTTAGGCTCAAATCTTAAGATGAAGTGGACCTAGAGGAGGTTTCAATTGTGGGGTTTTGTTTGATGGAAAATGGTTGGAGGGTGAATCTGGTTTAACCATGGAAAACTGTTTGGGGAAGACAGTGGCTATAATGATATTGGCACTGTGAAACTTGCCGGATATGTGACTGCATCTCTCAGCCAATGCTTTGTAAGCAATGTGAAACTCCTCCACCAGGGTTACAAGCTCACGCCTATTTTTGTAAAACATCTATACTCTCTTTGTAAATGAATCTGCATCTTCTTCTATCAATGTCAACATCAACCTCACCTTCACCTTCACCTCTATGTCTCGGAGGTTATGCTCCAGCCATTTCGACTGCCTATGTGGCCTGCCCACCACCATTAGTAGGAACTACTTGTAGCCCTCTTCAACATCTCTCTTTAACTTCATAATGAGCTGATTTTAATTCATAGAGAGAGAGAGAGAGAGAGTCTCCAACCGTGTTGCTGAAGGTGGATCATCAAGAAAAGTGTGGACAGGGATTGAGACTTGGATATTTGGGTGCTTAGTTTTTATTGGATTGAAGTGGGGAGAACATATTAATTAATTTATTTATTTTTAGAATGTTAACCGTTGGTATTGGGCTAGCAATTTTTTGAAACAGTTAATAGTTTGGAAAGGGGTTTGCATTAGTAGAAATGGAAATCGAGACTGATACCCGAGTCAAAAGTGGTGTTATCACCTTAACCTCAACCCCATTCATAGTGGGGAGAGCATATTACTGAGTAATTCATTAATACACAAACATATTTAAAACACACTGTTTTGCAGGACTATATAATTTACATCTAAATTGTACTTATCAAAATTGTACTCTTATATTCTCATAAGTAGCGACTATGGTTGCCTGGATAAGGGAAGTGCAGAGAGAGAGCTTTTATATGGTCCACAAAAAAAGAGAGAGATATGGAGAACCTTCTTCTTCTATAGTGGTTTTTAAAAACCATGGGCATAGAACTATTACCACAAAACCACTTCCATGATAGAATTTCAACCTTGTCTCTCTGATGTTATTATGTTTTGTGCAATAAATGCTTCACCACATTTCCAAATGCCACTTTACACACTGATGCTTCCTATCATGTTATCCTTGTTTGTCCAGTTTGTTTGCATTCATTCAACGTTTTCTCCCTCTTTTTGACCAACATCATCTCTCTCTCACCCATTGTAGGAAAAATCGGGTTATTCAAATTCTAATCACCTGGTTAGCCTCGTAAAATCGGATCCAGCCACTTGTCAGTTTTTGTTTTGGTGAATCGATTGGGTATTTTTAAAAAAAATTAAAAATTTATATAAAATCCCAAAAAATAAGGGATTTTGTTTGAAATGTATGTTTTTTTTAAAATTATTTTGGCAAAGATTTAAAAATATTTTGGTATTTTTACCATCTTTTTTAAAAAAATTCTTAAATACCCTTAGGCACAAATCGTTTTTTTTAAATCTATTTTTCATTAATTTCCATTTAGGTGTTTAATCGTTCTTTAAAGGGAAAAGTTTATATAGAGCTGAGGCTCAAACAATCAAATTGGAGCCTATCTCAAAAATTTCACTAAAAGAGGTTGTTCTGATACCAAAATATCCTGAAATTGATTATCTCGACATCAAGGTGTATGGACATGAGAAAAAAATGGATTTCAAGTTTTGAAAATAATGTATTTCGTAATGCATTTTTGGACTGTTAATTTTTAAGGTTTTTAAGTTTTCATAGATCTGTCTATCTACACTATTTTTTAAGCTTTAAACTTTATAAATAAAGATAAAAATAAATTTTACCTCTATCACACAAATATTTCAGTATAGAAACTATATTTCTCAACACCAGCTGAAGGTAAGCTCTAATTTGACTGTTTACAGCCTAGGTTCCATACAAACCGCACCCTTCTTTAAATATTTTATTAGATTTTATTTAATATCTTTTATATTTTTCTAAAGTTTTTTAATGTCAAGGACTTATTCAGTTAGACCGATTGAACAGACCGATTTGCCAGTTAGACTGGTTGAACCGTTTCCGGTCTCACGTCCCGTTAACCATTCCGGTTCAAATTTTCTTGTATCCGTCTCCCTCCCTCTTCATTTCATCATTTGCTTGCATCTATGTGAGAAACAGGAGTTCCATTGTAGGCTTGGAGCTCTCTCTCTCTCTACCACCTTCCCAACAAACACCATTCAATGCCCTCTCCTTCGTCCCACTCAGTTGTCACCGACCTTAGTTATATGCACACTTTACAGTATACAGCTTTAAATAAACCACGTGAACACTATACACACAGTCTCTCTCTATAAAACCCATCCACACTAACGCTACATAATGTACAAAAAGTTGTATAGATACATACAGTGAGAGAGAGAGAGAGAGAGATGTGGTCAACATTTACAGCGCTCGTTCTCTCTCAAAAAACCCTCTCACATGTTTTCTCTCTCCTCCATATCTCTCTTCCCCAAGCCCTAACCCTCCTCTTCTTCCTCTCCCTCTCTCTGCTCCTCATCATACGCAACCGCAACCATACACGCATCTACCTCCTCGACTACACCTGCTACAAACCCCCATCCACCCAAAAATGCCCTCTGGAAAACGTCGAATTCCTCGTTCGCAGAAGCCGAGTCTTCTCTCCCGAATCCGTGTCCTTCATGCGCTCCATCGTCTTAAAATCAGGGATTGGGTCCGAGTCATATGGTGCCCCATTCCTCTTCGCCGAAAACCCCACCCCAAATTTCAACCTTGCCCTTGCGGAGTCACTGGACTCAGTCCTAACAACCACGCTCCAACTTCTCTCTAAAACCAGAACCCAGCCCTCGAGCCTAGGCTCCATAGTGGTCTCATGTGGCATGTTCGCCCCCACTCCCTCTCTCGCTTCCTTTCTAGTAAGCAAACTCGGCTTGACCGAGTCCATAAAGACCTATAATCTATCTGGCATGGGGTGCAGTAGTGGAGCCATAGCGTTGGACCTAGGCTCGAGCCTGGTTCGAACACACCGCTCCCCCGTGCTTGTTGTGGTCACCGAAAATGTAAGCCACAATTGGTATGTCGGCTCCGACAGGTCAATGCTCGTAACCAATTGTATATTTCGAGTTGGGTGCTCGGCCGCTTTATTAACGAGCCAAAAGGCTGGAGCCAAGTTCGAATTGGTCCGAACCATGAGGACCCATCATGGGTCGGACGACTCGGCTTATAAGGCAGCTTTCCAAAGAGAAGACGAGAAGGGGTTGGTTGGTGTGTCTCTCACCAAGGACTTGGTTCGAGTAGCTGGACTGGCTCTTCGAGATCATATACGAGCCTTGGCCCCACACGTGCTACCAATTTCTCAGATGGTTTTGTACGTGTGTAGAACGATACACGCACGTGTGCGTAGAGAGGCAAAGGTGCTCGTGCCTGATTTCATGCATGCTTTTGAGCACGTTTGTATACACACGGGTGGGAAAGCGGTGATAGATCAGGTAGGTATTCAGTAATGGATTGCATTTGTTTTTTAATTCTAGTTTTAGAAAGTATATTTGCGTCAGGGACGCACGCGTGCGGCCCGACGCATCAAACATCCATATTAAAGATGGATGCAAAAAAAAAAAGGTGGTGGCTCAATGGACAAAACGGATGGCCAAGCCTATTAGTCTTGAAAAAGAAATGTCATTTTTAATTTTTAAAATTCAATTTATCTATCTATTAGTAAGGGATCGTTTTTAAAGAGTTCATATATTTTTTATATATGAATGTCACGTCCACTCTTATTCATTAAATATCAGGTATCAAATTGAATGGTTTGCGGTTAGTCACAAAGTCCGATAATTTTTGTATTTAAAACTTTGTGATAATTCAATAATACTATTATAGCCACCCTTTTTTTTGAAATTTATGTGACAAAAATGACTGTGAATGTACAAAAGCTAAACGGTCCCGTGTTGGTACTGTATGTATCTAACAAAAAAACTCCGATATTTTGAACCTTTCAGGTGGGAAAAGTGCTTTGCTTGGATCCCCACGTGCTAGAGCCCGCACATGCCGTTCTTCATAGGTTTGGAAACACGAGTGGGAGCCTTGTGTTTTATGAGATGGCTTACTTGGAGGCAAAGGGAAGAATTAAAAAAGGTGACAGGGTTTGGGTACTGGCCTTTGGAACAGGCTTCAAGGTCTGTTCGCATGTGTGGAAGGCCCTACTTGACACGTGCGGGGAGCCTGATAATCCTTGGATGGATTGCATACACAGATACCCTGTTAACTAGTGCCCTACCCAACGAAGGAAAATGGTTCGACAGGAGTGCAGTCCTATCTAAAATAAGTAAATCTTCGTCTTATAATTATTCCAAAATTGTAGTTCAAATCATTACATTAATGATTTTGGCTTGAATATCATGGTCCTAAAAAAAAAAAAAAAAAAACAAATTTTATTTTGACGAAGGATTTGAAGTGAAGCTTTATTTGTTTTTATAAAGAAAAAAGTTCGTATAAGGTGTCAACCTTATAATGTACAGGTAAGGTGCACTTCAAAATTCATTGAAACTGGTTGTTTCGTCATTAGAAAGCCTTCCAATTGATCATCTCCACTGCAATATGTATGAATAAGAAAGAAAAATTAATTTAAAATATTAAGAATAGTACAAACATATTATCTAGACCGTCCATTACCAAGATATTCAAGTGTTCATAGATTTGTTAGATCTACAATATTTCTTGAGCTTTTGATTTCATAATAAGGGCCAAAAAATACATTTTAGTACGATCATAAGAGCTTCGACATCTAAAATACATCTTATTATGAAGTTTTGGAGTGCACCTTAATTGTTTAAGATTAACCTCACCCTTTTATAAAACCTAGGCCTTAAAGAAAGAGAGTCCATTAAAAAAAGGGAAAATTACCTTCATGCTCATACCCTAAATGAGGGTAAATTACTATATTGCCCCTAACCACATTGGTGTGGATCTCTGTGGAAGGGAGATTACTATTTTGCAACTGGTAGTGCAGTGGGTGTTTCAATACACTGGGCATATGACATGTTCGTTCACTTGAAACACGAGTAATTTGGTAATTATGAAATTAATTGTTCATAGCTTATTTGTTCATCATACTTTAGTGAATTTGTTACTCATGAAATTCTATGAATCTTGGGATCCTTCCAGTTATTTTCTTGTGAGATGAAAGTGATCCGTTTTTGTGGATTAGGTTTTGCCTGTGGATTTGTTTGGGGTGTTGAGATATTTGTTTTTCTCTATAGACTCTAGAGGGAAAAAGAAGCGTCGGAAGATTGCTGGAAAATTGTTTTCTTTTTTTTTTCCTTGGAAAGAGGGGAGAAAAGATTGCAATGGCAGACCTGCGGGGATTTGCCAATTAGTACATACGGTTTTGGAAAGAGTGTAGGTGAGGTTGGATGAGAGGGAGGACAATGAATGAAAAAAAAAAAAAAACCCAAAAAATATTCTACTCCCTATCGGTCGACTGTCCATTTACTTCCTCAAGTATAACCTATCTACCATTAGTTTTAGGACTGAAGATATGACCTCTTTAACACAGAGATTAACCTCAATATTTTTTCTTTTCTTTTTTTCCAAATTTCACTTTCTAAAAACTTGAAAACAATCCAATTTTTAGACGGTAGGATCTAAGTGTTAGAAAACACACATTGCAATTTTTCTTTTTTTTTTTAGAGACGGCTCGTTTGGATCTTAGGGTAAACAAAACCATGTTTTGGATTATAACATAGTTATGCAAACATTGGTTATGCCAAAAACTTGATAATTGAGAAATGACCATTTGGATAGCTTGTAGATAATCCCCAGGTTATGCAAATCCCTCTTTTGGGTCATCTATTTGCATAACTTGGGTTTATAGTATTTAAGGCACATTTGATAGGTATGAAATATTTTCATGGAAAATATTTTCATGTGAAAACTACGTTACACATATTTGGTATATACATGTAAAAACATTTTCCATTATAAAAAATTTTACCAAAATTTTATAGAGAGAAACTAACATTAATCACCTGTAGTGATGTTGAACATGATGAACATGGTTGCTGGGATTGGAGCTAAACTATGGAGGAATGTGAATATGTATCTCTATTAACTTTGGAAAATAATAATAGCACTGAGGTTTTTAATGATTTGCCTATAAGCAAATCTTCAGAAAGCCCATCAAGATGATTTAGATCCTAACAAGAAATTTATTAATCTTGCAGTTTCGCTCTTTAGGAGATCCTATTGTTCAATCTCCCTATAAAATTGGTGAGAATAATTCATCTGAACTTAATATACCAGATAGACCGATAAGAACTAGAGCCCCACTTACGATTTTAGAAAATTTTTATGTATTTTTTAATGAAGACAATTATTCTCTACTTTGTGAAGATACAATAGATGAACTTCAAAGCTACAATGAAGGTACTAGCTCACATAACTCAGCTGAGTGGATCCAAACAAATGGATGATGAATTTGATTCTATTAAAAAAAATCAAATTTGAGAGTTGGTTGAGCTCCCAAAAGATAGGAATATCATTGGTTGCAAATAGGTCCTAAAAAAACAGATTAATGCAAATAGATCCATGGGTAAATATAAAATTACGTTGGTAACTAAAGGATTTACTCAAAAAAAGCGTATAGATCATACAAATAATTATTATCCAATAGCCAATTTTCATTTATTACGATCATCCTAGCATTAGTTGTATATTATAATCTAGAATTATTTCAAATAGATGTTAAAATAACTTTCTTGAATGGAGAATTAAAATAAGATATAAACATGAAAGAACTAAAAAGATATATAATTAAAAGCCAAAAAGACAAAATATACAAACTTACAAAAACTTTATATGGTCTAAAGGCAGTGATACTTCAACTTTCATAACGCAATCATTGAAATTCATTATGTAACCAATACATTAGACCATTGTGTATATGCCTGGAATAATTGGAGCAATTTTATTATTTTATCATTATATGAAGATATTTTTCTAATTGGTAATGACGTTAGCATGATTTAATCACGGCCAAATCCCTACTCTCATGACATCATCATGCATTTTCATGACATGACAAGCTAAGACTGCAATGTCTTACTTTTATAAACATATTTTATTTTATTTTAATGCTTTCTCATTAGGCTCCCTTATACATTTTCATAGCATCATCATGCCTTTCCAATGGTATGACAAAGTAAGACAGTAATACCCTTTCTTTTCAAAAATCATTTTTCCTATGCCAATGCTAGGCATAGATTTCCCATCATGCCTTTCCATGGCACGACATACCAAGACTACAATGTCATGTTTTTTTTTTTGTGTTTTTTTTTCTTTCTCAAAAATCATTTTTAATTTTTCGACTGCAATGTCGTGTTTTTCTTTTCTTGCTCAAAATATCATTTTTCATTTTTTTTTTACCTACACAGACATAGAATTCCCATGAAGACTACTCATGTCCCCTTTTCAGAATTTTTTTCTTAAAATTTCATTTTATGAAATTTTTTGCAAAAATACAACATCAAGAGCTCTCTAATTTTTCCCCCTATTTTTAAAAAATCACCATTTTCTTTTTCCAAGAACATCACATTTAATTTTTTTTTTTTTCCTTTTTTATTGCAAATCACCTAACATGTTAATCAAAAAAAAAATTTACTTTTTTATTTATTTATTATACTTTTCAAAATCACCCCCTTTTTATTTTTTCTTTTTTTCCTTTTTTTTTTTATCAAGACCCAAACAATATTTTCATTTTAATTTTCCAATGTTCATAAAATTCACCTTTAAAAATTGGAATCAATAGTTGAGAAATATTTATACTACTAAGGGGTGCTTTATGGAATAAAACAAGAAATTAAATCAAGATATTTAAATCTCTAACATCTTTCCCATGAATTTTGTCTCTGACCTGCTAATCCTAAAATTTGACACCAACGTGTATCACTTTGGCAACCCAACACCTATCTCTTTGACAACTAGTGATTTTTTTATCCTTTTTTGGCTACCCGTGATCTTCAATACCTATCTTTTTGACAACATGGGCTCTCCAATGTTTATTCTTTTTACACAACCTCGGCTCTCTAGTGCCTATACTTCAAATAACGTGGGCTCTGATACCATGTTGAAATTTTACATACGCTCTGATACCCTGTTGAAACTTTACATACGCTCTGATACCATGTTGAAATTTTTTGGATAAAAATTGATACCGTTGTGGGTATCTTTTAGAAAGATGTGGGTGCTTCTACAGTATTTTGTTACTTTAACAAAAAAATATGCACTCTTTTTTAAAGAGATAATCGCAATCTCACAAAGTTATCACTGATATCTCATTTCACAGGTTACAATTATCCTATTACATGTGCCTATATATAGGTGTTTACGCCAATTTTGAAACTACCCACGACTCAAGCTGCCTACAAATCTACGTCATTAGATAACTTCTTACAAACCTATGTTATTTGACAACTCCCCACAAAACCTATGTGATTAGAACTCCCCACAAAACCTATGTGATTAGAACTCCCCACAAACCTGCGTGATTAGAAAACTCCTCATAAAATAACTAACCACCAACACCCACTAACATAGAGAGAAATACCCATATTTGTTAAAAAACAGAACAGAGAGAAAAATACACATAACTTACTACTAGATTAGACTCAGACCACACGTCCTTAATTTTTGCACACACGTCCTTAATTTTTGCATCATTTTCAACATGCTGCATGCTCTCATTCCTATTTGCCAATTAATTACACGTCTAATATCACATTTGACATTTATGAGCCACTACGACTGATCCTCGATTCCATTTGCATGCTGCAACTCATTATGCAACACTGTGAAGTATAGACGCAAAATCTAAGCGCAATTCAATGTATAGAACAAAAAATAAAATTTGAAATACCAAATGCATATTTAAAACTGAGGCATAAATATAAAATATTAAGGATATTTTTCAATTCTTAAAAATATAAGAAATGTTTATATAAGTTACCAAGAACTCAACTGCCTAAAAATATTGAGATTTTGTACTGGCAATGAAATTAGAGCCTGAAATTTCAAAGGCTTCGGCTCGAGACCAAATATAAACACTTAACAAGTACTCTCACCCTATAAATAAAATCATCATCCAAAGTTGAATACGAACAAATTTATGCAAATTAGGATTATAGCATATTCCCAGGTACCATAAATACACTACTCCCTCGGAAAAAGACCTACTAGGACAGATTTGTTATAAATAAAAATTTAAAACGTACTTTAAAATAAACTAATAAAAAAAACTAACGACCATTCACAACTATAACTTGGATTTTGACGTCCTAACCACTTATGTCTTGTTGTTTAATAATTAGATGATCAATTTTCAATCCTAGGATGTTACTTTTTTTAAAAGTATCTATTATTACTCTTGCTATTATTTTGAGGTTGTTTACAAGATTGATGATGTAACAAAATTTTGGGGACTAGAAATGCTTCGAGTATGGATTTTAGATAAGGAAAAAGTTTATAAAGGCAAGACCCTAAACAATTAAATCAAGAAACCTCAAAAATCCACTAGAAAAGATTATTTTGATGCTCAAATCGGCCGCAAGATGTGTGGACATGACAAAAAATGGATTTCAAGTATTGACATGGTCAATTTGGACGGTCAATTTTTTAGATTTTTCAAGCATTCATAGATTTGCTCGATCTATACTATTTTTTAAACTTTAAATTTTATAATTAATTATGAAAATAAAGTTGCAAACCATCACCAAGATTTTCACTACCAAAATACATAGTCCGACAATATTTAACTGACTTTGGAAAATGGTTGTTGGGATTGGATCAAAACTATAAAGGTAAATCTATACTTCAACTGACTTTGGAAAATAATAATCACACAAAGGTTTGTAATTATTTGCTTATAAGCACATCCCTAAAAAGCCCACCAAAGAGACTTAAATTCTTACAAAGAATTTTTTAATCATATTGTTTCGCTCTTTTTGTTGCAGATCAACCAAGTTTTAAAGAAGCAATTGAGAGTGAAGAATGGTGAGAGGCATGAAAGAAGAAATGATGGCCATTGAAAGAAATCAGGAGTTAGTAGACTTACCTCAAGGGAAAGTCACAATTACGATGAAATGGATCTTCAAAACAAAACACAATACTGATGGAAGTATACAAAAGCATAAAAGTTCAATTAGTGACAAAAAGATACACACATCAGCAAGAGATTAATTTCTTTAAAACATTTTTCCCTAATGCAAGATTAAAAACTGCATTCAAAGACATTCTGAAGATCAATGACTCCCCAAAACTCTCTTTTTGTTGTGTTCATGGAGATGCCAAGAGCAGTACCGACTCAATAAGGTAGGTTCAGCAAGATATAAGCTTATCTATAAGGATCACCTTTCTATCCTATGTTGTGAGTTGTGTATGCGCCATACAAGTTAAATCTACGTAACTATGCTAATAAGAATCATTTATAAAATAGACAAAACGATAGTTCACTAAACCACAACATCATACATCCAGGAAACCAAGAAAGTTCAACGTAAACCTCACACAAGACCAACTGCAATAATTAAATCAACAGACAAGTTAACGGAGTTCTAATTAATAGCATGGCGACAAGAATATACATACATTTAACTAACTAAAGTACAAATCCAGAGGAATGCAATGATAAATTGAATATAAGAAGTAAAAATCTGGTTAATAACAAGATAAATTATTCAAAAAGTATTCAAGGAGATCATTTACCTTTAGCACAAGATGGTCACCAGTAAGATTTGACCCGTGAAATTTGATGGCTGCATTTATTTTATTGCCCAAGCTCAAACTTCAAAAAAAATTGCACACCCAAGCTATCAGATTTTACATCGGATGGTTATAAGTAATTGTAACCTCCTTATATCCAAGTTAAATGGTCTCATTGCATACAATCCTTAAATTATTACTTGTTATACATAAGAGTAAGTAAGATAAGTGGAGGCAAAATGTGATCAGAATGCTATAAGCTGCATCTTCAGATACCAGGGAATAGGCTAATCGTAGTACGCAACAGAGTATAAGCAATTGATTACAATTTCACTGTATTTCAGCCAAATTCAAGTTTGTCAGTCAAAATCAACAGTGAACTTCCAGGCAAAGGCCTTTACGATTTAGTCCCCACATCCGTTCCGAACCACACAGCCTTGGAGAGAGAAACCCCTTAACAGAAAAGTTTTGGTTGAAATTGACCAAAACAAGGAAATTTCAGTATTTTGGTGCAACCAGCAACATTTTCAACTAAAAAAGTACCCAACACTCATCCCATTTGTAAGCTATCGATCATAAATTTCATTTCTCATAAACCACTATCTGCCAAACCTGTTTTAAATATGAAATCTAAATTGAGGTCCTGGGAGCATACCAATCAGGAATTCATAATTTTGGGGTCTTTGTGAAACCACAAGTTAATAATTTTTGAGTTTAAGCTCAATGAACTACTTATCAAAATAAAAGGGAAAAAACCTTCAGAAGTAAACTGCAAAGAATTAGATGCAAGTTGTTATGGCAATTCTATTAATTAATTTATGTATTGCGTACACTATAATACATAAGTTGATGTAACAAGCATACACACACTACACTGCTGTATGCTTTAGAACAAGTTTTCCATCATCTGGGAAACTCATGTTCCCACCAGAACATATATCCCCCACCAAGAACCAACAGGCCATGAAACTCCATCAATTGATTTGTCTGAGCTGGGCAAAAACAAAAACTTGTCACGCCGCAACTGTATTTAACCAAATCTTGAGTATATTATTTTCTTGGAATAATCAACAGTTAAGTACTCTCAGGGAAGCAAGAAAAAAAAAAGGACGTTTCCGATCAAAAACTTGGTCTGGTTCATAAGCTAAATTTCCAAATAATCGATTCACTCAAGAGAAAGTTGGAGTAACTTGCACGCAACAGTTTCTTTTCTACTACTTTTTTTTTCGTTTTTCTTTTGTTGTTTTTTTGGGGGCGGGGGGGAGTATGGTCATTAATTTCTATAAAGACTTAAGACTCCGAGTTTTCTTAAAATAAACAAATGGACAAAGACAAAAATGCTTAAAATCCCAAAGAGAAAATAGAGGAAATAATAGCATGAGATTTCGACCATGAAAACCTACATGCACAGATTATGTTACCTCAAATGGCAATGATGATGGAGGCCGAACCCAGATTGCACTTCCCAACAATAAAACAAATGTCAACCATAATGATAATACTTAGTTATGTCAGACACCGAAGTGCTGGAATGGATGTGAATAAGGAAACCAGAAAATAATTTTGGCAAAAATTGGATAGCACATATGCTAGGCATGCACATATATATTTGGGTGCAAGCATGTGGGTGTGAATAGTTCTTCAACTGATAAATAAAGTAAAAAATATTCAATCTTCAAAGTGGCACTAATGCCATTAATGAAAAGCTAAACATGACATAATCATTCGATAAGTAACAAATCACTCACATGCCTCCCAGAGAAGACAGAAGCAATGACTGAAAAGATAATTAACAAAATAAAATTTGGTGGTCGAAAAGGTTTCGTAGTAAAAACAAATAAGGTAGATGGAAGAAGATTCAGAAACATATGAGAGCTTTATACCACCACTGCAATGACTAAATTCCAATTAGATTCTAGGATTTTACTTGGCTCGCAATATGGAAGAAGAGATTGAAGTGCTTTCATGATTTGCATGCATGTAAAACACAAAGCATCTGAGATCTTCTACTACAGAAGTAAAATGAAAGAGAAAACATTTGAAAAAAGATAGTGAAAAATGAAAAAAAAAACTAAAAAAGTCACGCTATTCTGTTCATCTTCGAACCATTAAAGGGTGAGGCACCAACAAATCACAGAAGCTGTCAATGTCACTCATTTTCCTCCACACATGTAGCCTCCACCTTAGGCTCCTTGTGGTCAGCTAATATCATCCAAGATACTTCAAGTTATGTAATTATCCAACTCTTTGGCTAACCCTCTCATTTTTCATGGTCTGCTTGATGTCTAGCATACTTCCCTCCATACAAGATCAAAGTCCCTTCTCCCTTCCTCAGCTGAATCTGGAAATACCTCCAAAATGCCCCACCATGCTCCCCCATTCAACAGCATTACACTAATATTCTACAGTACCAGAATGATATTCCTACCACTTAAGACACATGCAGAACCAATTTTCCACTTTACTCCTACGATGATCCTTACAATACCAAACATAATCTCCTTTCCTCAAAGCTATTGTTTTGTCCACTCTTCCAAAATCACCATATGTCTCCACACCTAAACCATCTAAAATATACTCCTCTATTCTAATTGCGACTTCTCAACCTTCTCCTACCATTACACTTTATCTAAATAAAATAAAATAAGTAAAATAAAACGAAACAGAAACCCTTGCATCAAAAAATCCCCAAAGCTGCAGGCTCAACTAAAATATTGGACCCCGGCCACATTCACACCCTTAAAATTCCCATTCCATGCCATTCTCAGAACAAACATTCACATTCCATGTCCTCCATGATAGATGGCCTAGTCAGTCTTTGTGCTGTGCCCTTTCTCCCTTTCTAATCAACTTCCTATCCCTAATCCTCAAGTCTTTGTCTATAAAATCATTTAATAATAAATTTCAGCAAATTCAATAACATCTATTCACATGGAAATAATTTTCTTGTCAATTAATGAAAGGCATCGTTACAAAACTTAATCTAAGGGAATATGAGTTAACGATTCTCATAAATTAAAAGAATGTAACCATTCAAAACTTTTATATAAAGAGGATAGTACCCATAAGAATGACAAAGATCAGAAACAAACAGAATTTCCCATATATAATGAGCAACTGAAGTGTTTGTGTCTGTGGCATACAGATGTAAGTAGACATGTTTTTGGTAAATAACTGAGGGACACTATCTACAACCAAGTTGCAGCGGAAGCTCAACAATCAAGAAATATAGTCAAAGACTTCCTACAAAAAATTAGTGTGCCCAAGGCACAAACCGTTACTCTCAACCATATTTGCATGTAATGTTAAATGATTACAAAGAATGGCATGTATGAACAGGTGGAGAGCACACCTTTTATACACACACAGAGAAGGATCACACGAAGAACAGGTGCAGGCAAGCTTGTGCAAATACACACACACATAGTTATATGCATACACATACAAAGACCATTGAGTTCACATGCATAGATAAACATACTACAAACATCATACATGTGAACATGCACATAAACAGACACATAAAGACATAATATCACATAAGAATTCAATTGTTGCAACTGAAGGTGCAAGAAAGAGAATAACCTAAATACTGGATGCATGCTATTGGAAGTCAAAACATTCCAAAATCTTAAAAAAGAAAAATGAAAAGCAAACAGCAACTTGATTGAAAGCACAAAGTGTAAAAGATCATGAGGACTGGTACACCCTATAAGATATGCATCACAATAGCATGAGTATCACAACAAGTGCAGATTTCTTATGGATTGTCAACACTGTGAATACCAATCTCCCCCTTATCCTGGCACAAATGAACAGAAAATATTATAGCTGGGCACAATAAATATAATTTGGAATTAAAAAATCAAATCCTTCCTGCTTAAAAGTTAGAACTGGCAAAGAGTACCAAAGTCAAGTGTGCAAAAGCTCACTGCTAAAGCGACGTCATTCATCGATGAAAGGACTGTTAGTAATAGTGGATGTGATAAATGATAATATAAAAACTCAGTCTCACCGTGCAATTTGAATCTAAACCAAATAAAGCACTCAAGGAATAAAGCCCATGTTAATATCATGAATACAAAAGCATATATATAGTATCAAATAATGCCAAATAACACAATAATGTAACTCAATGATTAAACCCTCCTGCATGCTTAAAAGAATAGGATCGTAAGCGGTTAGAATATCTGATGCATCAGAGGAAAACACTTAAAAAGGGAAAAAGAAACTAAGATGAAAGAAAGAGGAGATGAGTGGTAGGGGAAGAGACAGAAATATATGACCACTCGCTTGTTGGGTCTATATCCAAAAAACAAAACAAAAGTTAAAACAACAAAAATTATAAGGTATTAATCACTAACTATTAAACAACCCATTATGATGCGGAAACCACAACTGCAGTTCCCAAATAAACTCCTCTGCTTGTTTGATCTGCAATGCTCTGCAACTGTCATAACAGCATATCAAGGTTAAACAGGTAAGTCCCAAACTTCCAAATAGTTGTGAGTCATAGCTACAGGTATGAAATCAGGGTCACAATAGCTCCAAGAAACCTATGCCTGCCAAAACCCAAGCATAACCAGAAGGGAGTTTAAGAATCACAGGAGATTATCTGTTTACAATAATTGAGTATATTTTTCAAGAAAATAAAAAAAAATTATTCAATGGCAGCAATTGTTGAATCCACAACACAGGCTGAAACAATAAGGACCTGAATTTCATAATGTAAACTATATAAACTCATTCAAAATTTAAAAAAATTCAGCGTTTCAGGATGATGGTCCAAACATCTAGGTTGTATGATCTTTTTAAAGCCCCGTGTGAAATCAAGTACCTGAAACGTTATTTCCTGAAAGGCTATTTCAAGCAAAGATTGAAATCTAAAAAGAACAAAGAACAAAGATGCAATATCCTGAAAGCAACATGTGCAGATTCCTGAAACGTTATCTCATATAAGATTTTTAATAAGTTCTGCAATTGATAGAAGTTTCCACTTTTGATTGCTGACTAATGTAAATTTCTTTCAAAAACCTTATATATGGGAAGTGTTGCTTCACGATTCCCAGCATTTGGCATATAGGATATTTAGCGTAACACTGTGAAGATGTAAATGAATGTATACTGAAGGAACACAAAACTTATAAATTTGACCAGGCATGATTATTGCACTAGCAACAAGAGTTTTGAGAAAGCCACATCTAGTAAAATGATTTTCAATTATAATCTTACATACAATTAAAAGAAAAAATTTATCATCTTACATATGTTCAATAGCATAAGTTGTTTTAAAAATTTATCATCTTACATAAGTTCAGTAGCATAAGTTATTTTGCAGAATGTTCATTTCGTAGCTATCCTAAACAATTCTATGTTATAGAGAGTTATAAACCAGTAACATATCATCATCTTCATCTGAGCCTTATCCCAACAATTTGGGGTCAGCTAGACCAGAAACACATAACTAAATTATTAATGACTAGCAACTTGAGACAATATGATAGTTTTAGTGAAAACAAAATTCGTTTTTTAAAGTTAAAGGCAACCCACAAGGAGCTTTGACACAGATTTGCTGAGACTTCCATAAGATTGTGGGGGTATCTATCCCTTTTCTTTTCTTTTTGGAAACGACATACATAAATCACATTGATGCTTTTACAAACTTCAGTTTTACCTCAAGCACTAGGCAGAAGCGAGGTAAAGAGGAGACTCTCCTACAAACTTAGAGTTTTAGGCTGTGATATTCATTAGTAACTATTGAAAAATAACTGAAGATCAATGGGAAAAGGCATCTGCAACTAGGCACAGAAGAATGCTACCACCACAGCTCAAGGCAGCATCCATGTAGCCCAATCACACACTTCAGTAAAGTTGAAGCAGATCCATTAAGGATGTGGATACAAATGTTCATGCTCCTGCATTCGGCATTCACAAAGTAATGCAAAATACACTTTGTTGTGGGGAAATTCTCAATTTCCCATAACACCCCCATGACCCAAGAAAGCGAGCAACTCTTGCATTTTACACATGCACATGTGACTTCTCTAGAAATCTAAGAACCACATTGGAGGTATAGGGAGTTACTCAAGATTAGTGAGGCTACTCCCTCAAATCACTAGGTATTGGCTAATGTAGCTCTTAAGGTGACGATGGTAATGCACGTAAAATTAACAGACTCTTTAATAATCTCATGAATTAAACCATTGAATGGTAATTCAGAACGGAAAAAATCCAGTACTTCATATGCCTACAGTTTGGTGTACTTACCCAACATACACCATCCCTACTTATCCATGAAAAGAGGGAGCTTTCAAGGCTAATGTTGGGTGTGAGTACCTAATACTATACTCTTCAAAGTATACAGTCCCAATTGAGACGGTACATCATAATAACAGAGTAACGCCATTAAAAAGAAATGTCAGGATGCAAACCATCATAAATGCAACTCATGTTATTCATTTCTAGATAACTAGACATGAAGACCAAAGTCAATCTTCTCTATGTGAAACGTGAAATAACAAAAATCTGATTATGGTATAAGAGTAAAGCTCCAGGAAATCACAAGGAATGGTATAGGAGGCTAAATTGAATAAATGTTTCTATCCTGACCACCACTCAAAGAAGAAAATTTTCTAGGGACGTACTCTACTGACAAATGAAGTGGTAATTGCAAAACGAAAATCGCTTTCTCAAACAAAAAATGACCTATGAGGCATGATGCCAAAAAATGGTTCAAAAGAAATATGCATGTATGAACATACGTTGCAAACACACCTTTCTTGATCGAGGAACTCCAAGCAGAAAATGTATCACTTCATTTCCGACATAAACTTCTCATACTCTGCATCCCCACCATAACTAGTCTCCGCCGATGAAACATTCTGAGGAGGCACAGAAGCATTGGAGGCCCACGGTACACCACCAATTCCCTTTGATCCATCCACCATAGGAGCACTCATATTAGGCGCTGGCGGTGTCGGCGCCATCCCATAGTAAGATGCATAACCCATCAAAGGGGTAGCGTACCCTTGAGACCCACCATAGACAACCCCACCCCCTTGCACTCCACCTTGTGCTTGCATTCCAAGAGAAGGAGCACTTTGAACCAAAGGAGAAGAAGAGGGCAACAAGCCCGGTTGATACGAACCCATCCCTTGGTATTGCACACCATAGGGTGGAGGAGCCGAACCATACACACCTGACCCAGGCGCATGAGAGACATAAGGATTATAGGATTGAGGTGGGGATGGGCCCCAAGGGACCGGTGCACCTCCACCATAGGATTGGGGTGTGGACCCCATCGGGTTAAAATGCTGTGCCGTATATGCAACACTTGTCGCATCAGGATTAGGTGGAGCGGTGGTGATGGTGGTCACAGGAGGGCCCGTAGGCGGCTTGCCTGCCACTCTCACTGCAATTACCCGCCCTTCCAAACGATATCCATTCATGCTAGCAGTAGCCTGGATGGCTTGCGTCACATCTGAGTATTTCACAAAACCATAGCCTTTGCTCAATCCAGTGATCCTATCTTTGATAACCTTAGCCATAACTATCTCGCCAAAAGGGGAGAAAAGCCTAATCAAACCATCATCATCTAAATTCGGAGGCAAATATCCAATGTATAGATTGGTGTCATCGTACTCCTTAACCGCAGTTTTCATTCCATTTGCTTGTGTTTGAGCCATGCTACCTAAACCTGGGTTAGTGCTAGACCAGGGGGGATTCGTGGTGCTGTTACCTGATGTGTTTGAAGAGGGGCCATTAAGGATTAAGAGAGGTTGGCTCTGGTTTTGTCTGGTTTCTGGCAATGATCCACCTCCCAATTCAGCCAAGAAATTTTGATATTCATCATCCATCTTCTTTCCTGATCCTTTCATGGGGCAATCAATAGTTGGGTGACCTCCATCTCCACAAATCTTACACAAAACATCGCTTTTAAATGTAGAAGTTCGAGCTGGACAAGCATACTGTCTATGACCTGGTTCACCACAAAGCCTGCAAAATTCATCATCTCTAATGGTTCCATTAAGAGCTGCAAGCTCTCGAAGTTGCTGCCTTTTGTGCTCATTAAGCCCTTCATCTACAGGTTGTAAAAGCTTCTCCACCATTCCAGCTGCTGCATCCAAAGCTTCTTGCGTCTCAGCCTCAACCAAAACATGTAAGTCCTCATTCTCACTTGGGTCTGGTTTCAAATCCCTCTTTTGTTGTAACCTCCCTTCCTTAACCGAACCCTTTCCTCGAATCACTATCTTAGCTCCTGTTTCTTTCTCCATTCTCTTTTGTGTATTGCCTCTTGGACCAATAATCAACCCAATAAAATTGTAGCCTGGATACTCTTTCATGGGTATGTAAAGCTTCTTCTGAAGCTTTGGTGGCCTGTAATCAGCAGGTGGTTTGAAAGCTGGGTTCTTCTTGATAAGTTGAGAAATTATCTCCTGTCTCTCTCTGTTCAATCGCTCTCGTGCTCGATACTCCCTGGTATTGATCCGAATCCCCATGTTATCATAGACTGGTTCCGGAGAAGGGGATCGAGCACCTTCAGGTCTGTCATCTAATGGTAAACCAGACTGTAAAAGCCTGGTTATATCGAGCAACCTGATATTTAGAGCTTGAACTTCAGGGTCAAGCTCCATGCCACCAGTAAGTTCCTTCATGAAATCAGGCAGCTGAATTAATGGTTTCGGTTCCTCATCTGCCCACCTGGTTTTCCGCCGACGACCACCAGAATCTGGCAAGGATTCACCCGATTCTGGCTGTTCCCATCGACTTCGACGTCTTCTCTTACTGCTCGTTTCCTCTTCTCCACCTGAAAATTCACGATCAGTGCCACTCCTTGTGGTGGTTAAGCCACCATTCTCCGATACTAAGGGTTTCTCAGATGGTTTGGGGTTCTGATAAGGGTTTTCAGGCTGGTTCTCAGTGTGGTTGGGATCTGGTTGGTCATTGGGGCTTTCAGATAGGTTAGGTGTCTGCTTAGGGTTTTCAGAGAGACTTGGATCCGGCTCTGCATAACTATGGGGTGGATCAGGGTTTCGTTCTCCATGATCTTGATCTGGTTTTTCACAGTTCTGAATCGGATGAGGTTTTGGTTCTTCAAGGTTGTCTCCAAAATTAGGGCCTTCGCCATGGTTGTAGGTCAAATCAAGGTTTTCTGCGTGGCTTTGGGTCAGGGTAGGGGTTTCTCCATTGCTGCAGGGGGTTTTCGTGTCGGCTTCACGGATGGGGGTGAGGTTGAGGTCTGGTTGTTCATGGGCATGGACAACATTAGGGTTTTCTTCTCCATAGTTGAGGGCGTGAAGCTCCTCATGGCCAGGGTTTGGTTCAGGGGCGCCCATGGCCTCTGGTTCTTCTGGTTTTAGAGTTAGGGTTTGGGGGTCTTCCATGAGAGAAGATTTGCGCAGGCTGCTATTGAACTTTAGAGCGAGAGGCCTAGAGAGAGAAAGATGGGCGATTTTCTCTTTCTAAATATGATAGGGATTTTCTCTTCCTAGAAAAGATAGGGCAAGTTGAGGTGAAGAGGTTATTAAGAAGAGAGGAAGAGAGAGAAAAATGAGAGAGAGAGAGAGAGAGGACCCTCTGATTAAAAAAGAGGTTAAATAGACAGAGAGGGCGAGGGCGGTTAAGATTTGAGAGGGAAAAGTTCCAACGAGGGGGGGGGAAATTTTGTAAGGAATTTATATCCTGGACCATTTGCTCTGCAGTACATGTCGATTAAAACCATCCTGGGCCGTCAAATGTCAAATTCAA
Source organism: Amborella trichopoda (assembly GCF_054954075.1). NCBI lineage: Eukaryota > Viridiplantae > Streptophyta > Magnoliopsida > Amborellales > Amborellaceae > Amborella > Amborella trichopoda. The sequence goes on along the minus strand of NC_142340.1, from coordinate 44,661,968 downwards.
TGGTCTGATATACATTATAAAAGCTAGATTATTTTTATTTAAATTTTCAGGTAATAGCACACATCTAGGTACGTGATTTCAAATCTAGACCGCCAAGGGTTGGTGTGATGTCTGTACCAAATATTCAATCCCCACCATTGGATGGTTGCAATCGAAAGATAGTCTTCTTCTTTCTTTTCTTTTTTTTTCTTTTTTTTTTAAAAAAAAAAAAAAACATTCACACTTTATTTATTCATGAAATACCAAGTTTACATAAAAACATGCCACAAAGCTACAACATAAAACAAACAACTTCAAGAAACCAAAAAAACTAGCACCCTGCAACAACTAAATCCTCAAATCTTTCCACAATTAAACTACTATCAAGAGCACCATGTTTCCCTCCACATTAATTTCTCTCTAACATGTCTAATAACATACTCCACATCCTTACTGCGGACACTCACTTCGCTAATCAAACTATGAAATCTTCTAGGATAAAAGCTTTTTTTTTTTTTTTTTTTTTTCTACTTGACTATATTCCTAGAATCCCCTTCTAATCCTTTGAAGCATCGCTCGAAGTTCAACCTCATTTGCAGTCACTGTCCTTGTTGGTCTATGATACTTCAGCAGAACTTTACCTTCTCAATCTCTAATAATACCTCCCACATCCGCTTGATCAGGGTTCCCCAATAAACACCCATCAAAATTTAGTTTAACTAATCTAAACCTTAGGCATTCCATAAACTTATCCTAACTTTCTTCATAGATCTTTCTCATATTAACACATTGAGATTATACATCATATCCACTCTAGAGACACCCCACCACTCTTTGTTTATGAACAGAAATTCAGCAACCACCACATGAATTTTATCTATCAAGTCTACAAGAGATAAACTTTTACTATCAAAGCATCTCTTATTTCTTTCTTTCCAAATCTGTCATACCACCATAGCCCTTGCAGTTTTCCAAATGATCCTCCTTTTCTTATTGATCCCATATGTCAACCAATCTTCAAGCAACTCATCAATTCCCCTTGGACAACCACTACTAAAACCCACCCAAACTAATACCCACTTCCACTCACTTAAGAAAAAGATGGTCAACCAATTCAACTTCCATTTTGCACAAAATACACACATTCACAATAACCTATCCTCTTTTCCTTAGCATATCAATAATTAAAATCCTGCGTAATTTAAGTAGCCACAAACAAACATTAATCTTCAATGGAACAGGCCATTTCCACAGTTTTCTTGCATCTTTATCAGTCCATCTAATACGATCATCAAACTGCAGTTTATATACTGAGCTCACTGTAAAAGATCCATTCCTACTAGGTTCACATACAATTCCATCTGGTACCTCAGGGCAGTAGTAAAACTGTTGCAACACGTTTAAGCATTGTATATATTCATGAATGACAGTTTCATTAGCCTTCTATATGAATAATTTATATTCCATCTGAAAGAAAAGCCTCTACCTTCTACCATATCACTTACCATGCAAGTTTTCGAATTAGTTTTAGAAAACATATTAGGAAACGCATAATCCCCAATCCATTTTTTCTGCCAAAACCTAATAGTGTCCCCCTTCCCTACTACCCTGATTGAATTGCTAAGGAAAAAAAACTTTGTGAGCCAATATACCTCTTCAAATATATGATATGACCAATTTATGTACCCTTTTTGCCATCACACCAAGTTCCTTATCTTCACCATATTTTTCTCCAATAATTCTTCTCCATAACTGATCTTTTTTCATTTGTACATCTCCACCACCATTTGGTTAGCAACATACTATTCATGATTTTCAGACATTTAATCCCCATCCTCCCATCACAAGTTGGAGTACACAATTTTATCCCTTTCACCAAATTATATTTCTTCTTCTCCTCATTTCCCCCCCATAGAAACTTTCTCATAATATCCTCCAATCTTTTTGCAATCTTACTTGGCATCATAAATGGGTAGATTCGAAAATGCAACTTTAATTAATGTTATTCTACCCCCCTGAAGATAATACTTTGAATTTCAGTAAGTCGAATTTGTATTACATACGTTGGATCAAAGGATCCCACAATGCCATGGATCTAGCATTATCAAGAAGAGGCAAGCGAAGATATTTCAAAGGAAAACAGTCAGTGCCACAGTTTATTTTTCCTGCATACTCCTACACCTTTTCTTCATCACAAGCTACTCCTATCAGCTAGTGTTTTCTATAAATTCACTTTTTGTCCAGTAACTACATCAAAAACTCTAAAAAATATCTTAACATTTTGTACTTCCATCTCATCTGCACTAAGAAAAATTAACATACCATCTACATATTACTGGTGTAACCCCATTGCCCATAAATTTTGACTCAACATACCTAATTGTACCACCAAAGTAAACATCATACTAAGTAAGCATCATACTGAATATCTCTTCCATAATAGTGAATAAAAAAGGAGAAAGATGAACCCCTTGTCGGATTCCCCTAGAGGCTTTAAAAAAGCCTTTTGGCTTATCTTTGATAATGATAGAAAAATTTGTGTTTTCCAAACATCCTTTGATCCATAAAATCCATGTTTCCTTGAAATCCATAGCTTTCACGGTATTTAAAATAACGTTTCATTCCACCTTATCATAAACTTTCTCAAGATCAATTTTACATACAATTCCGGCTTCTTTCTTAGCTATTTGAGTGCTAATAACCTCTTGTGCATATATAATATTATCTGTAATTTGCCTATTTTGTATAAATGTTGATTGAGGTCCTTTAATAATCAAAGGAAAAAATGATTTGAGTCTTCTAGCTAGACATTTAGCAAGGATCTTATACAAAGTAGTCAAAAGACTAATAGGTCTAATATGCCGTAGGCTTTCAATTATACCCTTATTGGAGATCAAAACAATAAAAGTGGAGTTTAAACTAACATTTACAATATCCTTATGATAGAATTCCAAAACCATTTATATAACTTCAGCTTTCACCAAATCCCAATATTGCTGGAAAAACCCCAATGGAAACCAATCAGGACCTGGTGCTCTATCCCTAGCAAAGCTGAACACTGCTTCTTTGATTTCAGTTTCAAAAAAAGGTCTTTCAATCCAATATCCTTTATCAATTGGTAATTTGTGAAAAGGAACATTGCTGAAATTAGTATTTGGTGTACAACTTTAAGTAAAAGCCCCTTGGAAATGTTTAATGATAGCTTCTTCTAACCCTTTCACATCCTCTTCTAAAACCCCTTCAATTTTTAGACCGTGAAGACTATTAACACGTTTCCTAACATTCGTAATTGCATGGAAAAACCATGTATTCAAGTCTCCTTCTTTAAGCTATCTAACTCTAGAGTGTTGCCTCCAATGGATCTCCTCTGCCATTAACCATTCATATAACTGTCTATTCAACTCATTCTTCACATCTATATCTTCCAATTCAATAATTCCAATCTCCCATTCTTTCACATCCAAAACTTGAATTTTTGACATGATTTCCTAAAGTTTTGCCTCATAATTAATCACATTTTTTTCTCCATTCCATCAGTTCGTGCTTAACCCCTTAATCGTTTTTGAAGTTACAAAACCAGACCAACCTTGAATACCATTCATATTCCAAACTTATGTAATCAACTCAGATATAGATTTATCTTTCATCCATGTCATTTCAAATTTGAAATAGCCCCAACCTACCCGTCTAGATTCACTTTCCCATAGTAATGGTATATGATCCGAAAAACACTTTGGGAGAGCTCTAATTGAAAAAGAGACCCATATGATCTTTTACTGGGAATAATAATTTTATTTATTTATTTATTTGTTTCACCCCTTTCTTTTTTTGGTAAAAGATCACTTATAGGTTATCTTTATTACAACAAGATAAATTTCAATATAAATTCAACATAATAACAAAACCAAGTTCAACTTGATGCCATTGAAACAACTATGCACTATGCTTGAGAATAAAAGATAAGATTGCAAGAAACAAAAGGAAGAGTGCCAGAGATTACCTCAACCGGGCTTATTATACCCTACACCGAGTCACCACCATCCGATGGCGCATGATCAATGGTCTAGCTTCAATCTCGAACCGGGAAAGCAAATTTCGGTAAAGCCACACCAATAGAACATGAATTCCTTTGATTACAAACTCAAACCCTAGGTGAATTCCCTTATCAACCTAGTTTAAGAGTGATGGAATCTGTTTTTGCTAAACCCTAAAACCCTTAGCCATAAATCCATATTTGAGAGATAGGAGAGAGAAGAATTCCATAACCTAAACTCTTAAGTTCTTTCACAATGTGGGAGAGAGAGAAACTTTCTTAAGAGAGAGATAGAGAAAGATAAGGTGTAGAAATTTTGGGTAAAGACAATCCATTTTTTATAAGCTTGAAAAAGATTAGGGTTTCTTAGAGTTTTCCTTAGCTTGTCTCTTCTTGTGAGATTCAACATGAACTGTCGATCAAGGGTGACTTGGAGAGATTTGAGACATCTATTCCATAGATGGGCCATCAATATTATGGAATGTGCATGGACCATTATCCCCATTTACTTAACCATTTTCCCATCAATAGAAATTAGATAAATTAAATCTAATTAAATTATTATGTTTTCCATAATCTTTTACAAAATATTCAAAAGATATATCTAGTCAATATACATTTTCAATATTTGGTCAATATACGGTCAAAATATTCCCATATCTTTTATTTGACCACATGCCATATTATATTTTACCAAATCTTATATTAATCTACAAGAAAACAACCAAGAGATGGGGCGTGCCACCCATGTGTGGCATGTGTAGGCCCCACCCACTTGTCATATGGTGGGCCCATGTGCACTATGTCCCCTCATGATATTTTGTATAATTTTAAATTAACAAAATATTTTTTTAAATAATATTTGAATTTTATAATTTGTAAAAATAATATCTTCATTTTTATAAGTCCAAAAATCATAAATAAATTATCAAAATACTCATAAAAATTTAAATAATAATTTCTATCGTAAAACAAACATAATTAAATTAACTTGATGGGAAATTGATCCATATGGTTTAGGAATTCAATCTACAATCATGGGGCACTCCACCTTCAACTGTGGACTACAAACAACACTTGTTTTATCGAACCAACCCACTATTTCCCATGACCCATAGTCCAAACAGGGGCTCATTAGTGGGTCACCAAAGTCTGGTCGATGAGCCAATGGGTCGCAATCCCAGTCTGTGGATTACAGGTCTTCCCCTAGAGACAAATCAATGTCACTAAGACCTTATGCGACCATAGTTCAATGGTGCATGGATTTGTCGCTTTCTTGAATGATATATCGATAAGCATGCCATGTGATGGTATATGGATAACGTTTTGGCTCCTGTCTCTGTAGGCCACCATCACACACAAGGGTCACACAGTCCCTCGGGGAACTCATCTGGGCATGTTCTCCGACCTCATCAAGGGCTAACCCATAAACCCTTCCCGGTTTGTTCTTCATGTCCAGGTAACATGGTTTTTTTTCCAACCGACTGGCCTAGATCGTCGAGCACAGATCGGTATCAACAAAACATCGTTAACTTAGTGTGGTCCACGAGGGACCACACTCCCACTGAGTTTATGTTCCACTATATCATTTCATTTTACAAGCACTCATAAGACCTTTAAAGGCCACGTAAACCCAACACTAACTGATTCCTGAAGAAACACCTCAGTCCATCCTGGATTTACAATAAATATATCTAGCCTTGTCATAATAAAACTAACACAGCGATTAAACCAAGTAAATCGAGCTCCACTTGTAGGAAGATCTAACAAAGCAAAGATAGAAATAAAATCCGAAAATACTCTCATACAACAGTAATACGATTGTTAACACTAGATTTAGTCAACCACCTCATAATATTGAAATCTCCCCCCTCACCCCGCCCCCCCCCCCCCCCCCCCCCCCCCCCCTCCCAAAATTAACCATGGCATATTGAAACATATTTCCTACAGGTGAAAGCTCATTCCAAAGCACTAGTCTATTACTAGAAGAATTTTTTAAATCCATTTTTTTCACTAATTTTCAACTTCATTTGGATGTGATTTATTTAGTCATGCTTTAAATATATACCTTTCATTTTTTTTTTTCCATTTTGTTAGCACTTTTTGGACCGCCCTGGACTTTAGGACAATTTACTGGTTACTCAGATCCAGTCCTTGGCCAATTTCCCAAGCCGGTTTGCTCTTGCAAACACAGATCTATCGGCCTGCCATACAAACAAACTCCATGCTTGGACTCAACTCTTTAAAAATCACACTAAATTATGGGGCACGATCAATTTGAAAATTTTACCAGCAAAGTTGAACCCATCACATATAATTTTCAAAGAAGCATACAAAAAAAAAAAAAATCGATTGCAAATGGTGTCAATTAGAAGTGGATGTATCGAAGAACTCATGGTAAGGTTTATGGGCTCCTTTATCCATTCTCTTTGGACATTTACATTTGGGTATATAAAGCATCCACTTTAAACAATTAAAGTAAGACGCTCATTTAAACTTTGTTAAAGGATGCATTTTTTATGTCGAAAACCATGAAAATGGCCTAAAATTCATTTTTTCCCCTATGAAGTTTAAAGCTCCAATAGTAATGGAGATAGACAGATCTACAAATATTTAAATTTTTTTAAAATGGATTATTTAGATAATATGTTACAAGAAGCACTACTTTTAAGGCAAGATGTTGCACAATGATTATCTAAAATTTTAGGAATTATACAAAAATTACGAGATGATTATTTTTAAAAGAATGTAAATTGAACTTTGAGTTTTGTTATACTAAGATCTAGCCCTTCAAAATTTGTGGTTTTGTATAGAATGAAATTGTTGTTCATAGTTGAAAAACCCCTGAAAATGTGCTTTACTGCCAAATTTCTCTGAGATATCCAATGATTTTTCTTCATTTAAACGGTTTTATTCAAGACTAGATCTATGCAGCTTATTCTCATAAGTTGTTGAATAAATGTTATTCTCAATTTTAAAAATCTTGGTTTATTCTAAGTTTTCTAGGAATTGTAGAATAAATGTTATTCATTTTCTTCCATTTACCATCATGATTTCTTTCATCACAACCTTTATTATATTTCTTATTCATACCTGAAACAAATATCCTAATGCTTTAATAATGTTTTGAGTTTGTAGAAAAATAAAGCAGTTTTTCTTTTTTAATGCCAGTCAATTATATCAAAGAGTATTCTTTGCCTTAGATATGTTCTGATTACCAATAATCCATTTTTCTTTTCTTTTTTTAGATGATAATTGTATTGATGTAGTTAGCTTTTGTAGTTTTGATGAAATCGATGTGCTTAATCCCTCTCAACTGTATCATTCGTTCCCAATGTTGTTTTGCCTGAATTCATACTGAAACTTGAATGTTGGAGCATTGACTTTGTCTTTGAAAGAAAACAATTAAGAACGGATGCCTATCTATCCATTCTAATTAGTGACTCTGCGTCTATTCCCTAAAATTGATTTTTCCCTTAGTACAACAAGTCATGTTCTCTCTATCAAAAATAAAAGGTTGCATTCAATAATATAAAGCTGGTTCCACACATAAACTACAATACTAACACACAGATAAAGTAGATTTTCCTAAAAATAATAGAAACAAAGAAACCAAGAAAACATCAAGGGAGGATAAAGAAGGAAGTTCACCGCAAGCGTTTGTTCGGGATCTAGGTTCTAATGAATCAAGACAATTCACAATATCAAGTCAACACAAAAACTATCCGGTATATATCACCTCTCCAAGGAGCTAGGCATACTTCTTCTTTTTTCTTTTTTTTTCTTCAGGTGGATCAGGTTGGTTTGCAAGAGAGTTTCAAATCCAATACCTCTCTCCCTACACACCAGGCGTCTCATTATTAATCCAAAGGCTTGTTTGACAGTGCAGTTTTTGAACCTTAGCTGCGCAATGCATACTCCTTTTTACAAAGTTCTGATATCCTTTGTAACTTCTTTGACAGTCTTATTTTTTCATATTCTTCAATAGTTTCGGTCTAATTAATGCAGTTAAGGAAGTCCCTTAAAAAAGTAAAATGTTTTGTACAAACGGCATTCAACTTCTCATTAATCTTTTTTTAAGATGTGCCCTTTACAAAATCTGTGGCAAGTCTTTGGGAGTACACGAGCAATAACTCCTTGCATGGTCTTGTCTTGGTCAATTATTATTGTAGTTGCATGTTTATTATACATCGTTGATAACCATGTCTCAAATAGCCAAACAAATGTTGATTATGTTTCATCTCTAAACAAGTGCACAACCAAAGAGCAATTGAGCATCAACCAAGGATTCTCGCTTTGCATGCGCTTCAAATAATTTAAGAGCAATTGAGCATCAAGGCTTCTCTTTATAAGTTTGTTTCTAAAATCACATTACATGAAGTCTAGATTGTTGTTACCACCAGATTCCACTCTAAAGACATTCATGATCTTATTAGTAGGAATCCCTGCTTTATGAAAGGTATTGATCATGCTTCTTTTACATTCAGAAATTACGGCCCTACGGTATACTTGTTCTGAGAAATTTAAGGGGGAGAGAAAAAGAAAGTAAGTATAAGGAAATTTTAAATTATACCTCAACATACGAGTCTTGAGATCTATGGCAATCTATAAGAGTCTCACACCACTATTTATGGCAGGGTCCTATAGAATCATTTTCGTAGAGTTTATTTCATTTCTTTTCTGCGACATCCCCAAAATTTAAGATCTAAAAAAAACCCCTAGCATGTACTTTGCGTGAGGAATAAGTAGATAGTATACTCTCGAGGGAGCCTGAGGGAGTAAATAGATAGTATACTCCCAAGGGAGTAGAAAATCTTTTGGGCTACTACTAATCGTAGTAAGTGTACTCTCAAGGGAGTAGAAAATCTTTTGGGCCACTACTACGACTCCTACTACTCCTCCTGGACTTGGTAGCTATTAATTTAATGGATTGTATACAATGAGATCATTTATTCTTTGTACAAAGAGGTCACAATCACTTTTAGCCATTAAATGTAAAATTTAAAAGATGAAAATGTATCACAACATTCGAGAAATTATGTAATGGACTTTGTGTCTAGTCAATGTACTTATGTAATGGACTTTGTACCAGTCGATGGCACATCGTTAATCACTTGGTTTAAAATCTAACAGTAAATGATTATTGTGACCTCCTTGTATCAAAAGTAAATCGTCTCATTATATAAATTTCATTAATTTAATACCCTAGATCGGTCTCCTCTTATTTGAACCTTCCATTGCCCTCTATTGGAAGGGTATCCATGTCCGATTTTCAAATCCTTGAACCTTGTTATCTTCTACCTAATTCATATTTTGCTCCTCCCTCTTATTCATTTGCTGATATTCTTAACCATGGCTCCTAAAGATCATCAAAAAGTAGTCGAAGGACAAAGGGAAGAAAGAAAGTCGGCCCTCCCTCTTTTGCTCAAGCAAGACATGCCATACTATCAAAATAATTCTTAGGGTTTGCTCGGAGTATAAGACAAATTTCAAATTTACTTTTATTTCTATAGTAAAATAATTATAAATATAAATTAATAATTTTAATTTCAATGTATGATATCATAGCTTGTTACGTTGCGATAATTTTGGACGAGTAAAGAAAATTAATAAATGTTTGATGTGATATTAATTTCACTTTATATGATAAATTACTTTATATGATAAATTATTTTTTCTAATCTTATAATATGGAAGCATTTTTAAAATTTTAAAACTATTTTGATGCAATATTATAATATTCTATGATACTTAACAATTATACCGACATTCAGATAGGAAAACATGGTAATAAAAGTACACGATTCACCACTCCTAAGTTCTTTTAGGGACTAAAAGAACAATATTTTTTGAGATTTATAGTGATTTTTTTAAAAAAAATTGGGACAAAAATTGTCGATTCAACCAATTCTCAAAACCGATCCACCGATTCACCGATCCGACACAGGCATGGGTGTGATCGATTCGGGTCACCGATCCGCTTGTTTAGACACCGGATGCCAAGGTTTTTTTTTTAATTACTGAAGGAATTTATACTCCTTCAGGAGTATACTATTTATTTACTCCCTTATGTAACACCACACCTAAGATTAATTTCAGGAACCCAATGGATTAACCTCAATAAAAAAAACTTTTCTAATTGCGCTTTCTACACACTTGAAAAAAAATAGTGTCACGAGATTGAATAGAGACCGTCCAATATTTAGAGGGTGAAATCTAAGTATTAGACAACTTAAATTTCAAAATTTAGCTTTTGAAAATAATAATTAGGTGGTTCCAAAAATTTTAAATTGAAAAATTCCTCTCAAGTAGGTTTTTTTACAGAAGGAGTAAACTTATATTATACTCCCGTAGGAGTACGTTCCCTTTTCTATTTAACCCTGATGTATTTGAAGAGTATGGGGGGTTTATCACCTCTCTGTGTAGTTATTGTTGGACAGGAGGGCAACTTAAGAAAAAAAAAAAAACCGTAGGGAAGGGTGCTTGTATTTTTTTTTAAAAAAATAACATCAAATGGTGATAAAAGGACACAAAAAGCATCCGTACGTAAAAAGCTCCAATAAAAATTTATAAAAATTCAAAAATAAGAAATTTATTTGTAATATGTTTTTTAGGTTTTATATCATTTGGCAAAGACCGGAAAGTGTTTTGGCCATAAGTACTTATTTTTTCATTTTTTGTTCTTTTTGCTTTATTTCTAACAGAGTAATGATCATATGAGATCCTCCCACACCCATGTGTGTAGAACCCTAAAGGATCACTATTAAATTTGGTACAGATCTCTAGAAAATTATAACATGGGTGTGGGACTTGACTTTTCTAGAGATTGTACCAAATTTAATGGCAATCCTTTGAGATCCTATACACATGGATGTGGAAGAGTCTCATAGGATCACTACTCTTTCTAAAATAATATGTACTTTTTGCATTATTTCTAAAATACTATGTACAAAGTGAGTTTTTAAAAATCTTTGTTTTTACTGCTTTCCTCTTGTTTTGTTTAATTTTACTTTAACATTGGGCCGAGTATGTCCCCCAAGCCGTGGTTTGAGCACCGGTAACCAATGGTTTAAAAATCGGATCGGTGACTCGGATCGGGCTTTTCAAAAACCGATCCGGATCGGCGAATCGGAGATCCGGATCGGAATCGGGTGAATCGGTCAGAATAAAGCTTCAAAAAATTCCGAAAAAATTATTAAAATTCATTATAAATATTGGTTTTTAGGAATTCAATAAAAAATGAGGGTACTCCATTAAGAATTTTCATGTTTTTGAATGAATATGCGAATATTGATATGTTCTTTCCCTGCATGAACCGCCATTCAGCATTTAATTTACAGTATTTCGTGCTCATCCCTACACTGTTGCTGTTGGGACTCGATATGTGAATAATATGGTTGGGATAGGGTGGCCTCAGAATCATCATCGCTCGTTTTCTCTTTGAATAATATGGATTAAAAAAAAAAAAAAAACAAATTTTCAAAAAAATCGATCATGGATTAAAAAAAAAATCACAAATTTTCAAAAAATTCTATCATGGATTACAAAAAAAAATTCGATCATGGATTAAACAAAAAAAATCACAAATTTTCAAAAAATTCAATCATGGATTACATAAAATTCGATCATGGATTACAAAAAAAAACAAACAAAAAAAACAAAAAATTCAATCGTGGATTACAAAAAAAGAAAAAAATAGTTCGATCATGGATTACAAAAAATTCAATCATGGATTACAAAAAACTCTATCATGGGTTACAAAAAAAGCAAAAAACAAAAAATTCAATCATGGATTAAAAAAAAACAAACAAACATTTCGATCATGGATTACAAAAAAAAAAACAAACATTTCGATCATATATTACAAAACATTCGATCATGGATTACAAAAAATTCTATCATGGGTTACAAAAAAAAAAAAAAAAACAAAAAAATCGATCATGGATTACAAGAAAAGAAAACAAACATTTCGATCATGGATTACAAAAAATTCTATTATGGGTTACAAAAAACCAAAAAATTCGATCATGGATTACAAAAAAATCTATCATGGATTACCAAAAAAAAAAAAAAAAAAAAAAAAAAAAAAAAAAAAAAAAAAAAAAAAAAAAAAAAAAAAAAAAAAAAAAAATCCGTACGGAATCGCCGATTCACTGTTCGGACTCGCCGATTCCGTACAGTGAATCGGCGATTCACTGTACAGAATCGTCCGGTTCTCTCTAGAACCGGACGATTTCCGATTTTTGGGCGATCCGGTTCCTATTTCACTATTTCTGAGTCGAACCGGGCGAGTCCGGTTCGACTCGGCGTTTTTTAAAACGCTGCCGGTAACAAACACAATGCAGGGAGCGGGCGGGTGTGTGTGAGAGAGAGAGGTTAAATAGAGGGACGTTTAAGGATTTAATCGACATAACACTCAAAACACAAGAAAACTAGAGCCCTAGAGATAAGAGTGTTCAATAGAGGGACGTTAAAGAACCATGCACATAAAAATGAAGAGCACAAAAAACGAAACTCAACATGGACCTCGTTTCTATGCGCCCAAGCCCGCATATGTAGAAATACGCGCCTCTTAATAAATGTATTTTTTGAGATGGAATTTAGGACTTAATTTTGAAGGACATGTAATCTCTAAGTGGAGATCATGAATATGAAAAAATAAATAAATTTTAAAAACTAGAAATAACAATTCTAATAAAAAAATATTTGGACCGTTAGTTTCTATTGTTTTTAGATGGAACATTTACATCCATCTTTAAAACGGATGCTTTACACTTTCTAGACCACATATGTAGAAATGAGGTCCAGCCCACATAAAACAATTTTCCAAACGGGGACATTAGTGTTAACGTATGGATATGAATATGTATCATACATATCAATACGGATATGCATCTGTATGACACATATGTCTTGATAAGATTAGGTGGTGTTTGTTCGTTGGTATTTATCTTTAACTGTTACTGGTCCTATATTTTGTGTCTACACATAAGGTGTCTATTATAATTGTTAGTATTTATCTTTAGGTTGCAGTTAGCATACGGATGCATCTGTAGCTGTAGAGGTAAGGTGCACCTTCAAATTTTATCATGGTATATAATTTGATGTAAAATGTTCTTAGGATTATTTCAAAATCTATTTTTATATCTAATTATAAAATTTTAAATTTAAAAAATGGTTAAAATCAAGTAGATCTATGAACATATGAAAAATCTTGAACATCGACGGTGTAGATAATATGTTGTAAAATGCACTATTTCCGAGACTTAAAATCTTTTTATTTCATGGTCATACATCTCGATGTCGAGATACTCAATCAAAGGGTTTTTCAACATTAAAACTACCTTTTCCGATGGATTTTTGAGGTGCATCGGTAGTTCTACATATAAAGTTGAACCTTATATAAATTTTTTCTTTATCTCTATGGTCATATATTTATACGGATCTTGTATATTTTTTATTAATCAATGGTCTTATATTTATAGGGATCTTGTATATTTTTTATTAATCAAATGTAATAAAGTTCTTTTCAGTACTGTGAAATAATCTTTCAAGGTTTCAGACTCAAATATAGAGAAATACCATTCTAACAATTAGCACGAAAAGAAAGACTCAACACAGGGCCGGTAAAGAATCCATGCGCAGGGTACAAAACACCCAACGTCACAACACAACAGGGAGAGAGGGAGCACTGCAAGCATGGCGGCCATCAACGTTTAAACCAAGTGAGGAAGAATGAGAGGCACGATGCCCAACAACCCTTCTTCTCATCTCGAACGGCATCATTCCCTATTAATTTGCCGGATTCGTTAACAGCACCATCGTCAAGCCCCACGGCCAAGGGGACTCCCGGCACATCCTTGATTTGGGTCGCCTCCGCAGCGCCCCTCACAGCCCCCTCGGCCGGCACATCCTTGATTGGGGTCGCCTCCGCAGCGCAATCCACAACCCCGCCAGTAGCGGGGCCTCCCGGCACATCCTTGATTTGGCTCGCCTCTGCAGCACCGCCCACAAACCCCTCGGCAGCAGGGGCTCCCAGCACACCATCGAGTTGGGACACCGCACTGGCTGTGCAGTAAAAGTGCAGGTCGAAGTGGCAACGCCCACAGTGGTAGAGGGAGCCCAACACCGACCGACTGCAGCGATCGCACCGGACCTCGCCACTGGGGTATGGTGAAGAGGGGAGCCAGTCCATCTCATGGTGTGCCGGACACGTGACGATTACAGGCAAACGACTCACCTTCTCCGTGCAGTGCAGGTGCAGGTCAAAGTTGCAATGCCCACAGTGGTAGACGGCGCCCGACCCCACCTGACCGCAATCATCGCACCTGAACTCGCCATTGGGGTATGGTGGAGAGGAGAGGCTGACCATCTCATGGTGCCCCGGACACCTGATGATACTCTCCTTCGCTCTCATCTCCAAGAGACTCTTTAAAGGAAATGAGACTTAACAATAAATGACGGTTTGGTTGTATTTATGCAGAGGTTGGTGGGTGTACGATAACACACGAAAAGTTTCAGATTCCATGCTTCCACGGTTGGTTTTACTCCTCAAGATTCCGGCGAGACCGACTCTTTTTTTATATTTGTATGTTACAAAATGGTTAGAATTGTTAGAACAAGGAATGTATCTTGAAGATTATAAATTCTTTTCAGACTTTTGAGCTTAGTCAATAAGGATTAATTTTAATATTTAATAATTAAAGGTGATTGTAAACTATTTGTTTGAAAGGGAAACTATCTCATTTTATACTTTATATGTTGTTGAACCAACACTTTTGAGTTCTTTTAAAGTATGTTTAGTTTGATTGTAAATATTTTTATGAAAGTATTTATATATGTAAATTGTGTTTCACATGTTTGATTTGTTCAAATGCATAATCAAATAAAATATCATGGTAAAATATTATCAGACCTAATATATGGTAAAATAAAACCATACCTATTGATATGAGAAATATTCCTCATGCTTCCGTTTGCACACATGACCCAAAATCTTTTATAAAATCCACTTAAAATGCCCCCGTGACCCTCGTCTCTCTCTCTCTCTCTAACCTATCCCGTTACGAGACATTACCTCTGCGAGAGCCCATCACTCTCTCTCTCTAACCCTATCCATTGATCCTCTCTCACTCTAAACTCCAACACTCTGTTAGCAGCAACGGCTATCTCTCTCTCTCACTGGGAAGATCCCCCAACTTATTGTTACTTTTTTCCTTTTTTTTGAATTATTTCTTAAATACTATGTACAAAGTGATTTTTCAAAATCTATTTGTTTACTACTTTCATCTAGATGGGTTTTGTTTAATTTTACTTTAACATGATTTTTTTATTTTTGGATTTTTCTATTGTTGCTTTATAACACATTTTTGACTTGGTCGAGGCATGGGCTGTGTCTGTCCCCCGAGCCATGGTTTGAACACCGGTAACAACACACAGCGACCGGGTCAGCAAGAGAAAGAGAAAGAGAGAGAGGTTAAATCCAATTAGATTTAATCGAGATACTAAAAGGGCCCTACTTTGATTGTTTAAAGCATCGGCCCTATGCAAACGGCACCCCTAAAAAAACAAGAAAACAAGTAAAAAGAGAGACCTAGAGAGAGAAAGTATTCAATACACGGACGTTAAAGAACCATGCACAGATAAATGAAGATCACAATAAACCAAACTGACATTAGCACTGGAAGTAACATCACACCATAGTAGAGAGAGAAACTTCAATCATGTTAAATCTGATCAGGGATAACACTTTAAAACAAGAACACAAGTAAGAGAGAGAAAGTGTTCAGCACGGGGCCGTTAAAGAATACATGCAGAGTACAAAACAAACTGAAATGAACACCCACAGTCACAACACACCAGAGAGAAAGCACTGCACGCATGGCGCCATCAACGTTTAGACCAAGAGAAAAGAAATTAGAAGCACGGTACACAACAACCCTTCGTCCCATCTCGAACAGCATCATTCTTAATTAATCTGTCCGATTCGTTAGCAGCGCCACCCACAACCTCCTCGGCCAAGGGGACTCCCTGCACATCCTTGATCTGGGTCGCCTCCGCAGCACCGCCCACAACCCCCTCGGCAGGCACATCCTCGATTTGGGTCGTCTCCGCGGTGCCCCCCACAACCCACTCGGCAGGCACATCCTTGATTTGGGTCACCTCCACAGCGCCGCCCACAACCCCCTCAGCAGCGGGGCCTCCCAGCACATCCTTGATTTGGCTCTCCTCCGCAGCACCACCCACAACCCCCTGTTCGGTCGCCGCTGCACTGGCTGTGCAGTGCATGTGCAGGTCAAAGTTGCAATCCCCACAGTGGTAGAGGGGGCCCGACCCTGGCTGGCCGCAGCCATCGCACCTGAACATGTCGTTGGGGTATGGTGAAGAGGGGAGCCAGACCATCTCATGGTTCGCCGGACACACGACATTTATCATCGTACTCACATCATCGAGTTGGGTCGCCGCAGCCGCACTGGCTGTGCAGTGGATGTGCAGGTCAAACTCACAACGCTCACAGTGATAGTTGGGGCCCGACCCCGGCTGCTCACAGTCATCGCACTCGAACTCGCCCAAAATACCCCCAAAACCTTTCAAAGATATTTTAATCAATTTATATCTTACGAAGAATAGACACCTAATAAAAAAAATTAAAAAATAATTCACAAAAAATAAATTGACCAAAATACCCCTAAATTTTTTAGAGGTATTTGATCAAGTTATTTTTTTATGAATTTTTTTAATATTTGTATTGATTATCTTATTTTTTTAATAATAGACCCTAAAAGTTTAAGAAGATTCAGAATTATAGAAAAAAATTAAAATTAAAATACAAAATGTAATTATGACCATTGGATAGGCCCAAATTCATTATGGGCTATTATGATTCACTGTAGCTGTCAGTTAGTGGACTAACTTCCAAAACACGGTTTATGGAAGCACCATTGAGACTCCTGTCACACCCATCAGCCAGTGTCAAATACTTAAAGTAAAAGGGCAGTGAATAAATAAATGTGCACTTGATTCACCGTCTTGTTTGCATAGCAAACAAGCATTGGGTAAAATCTTTTCCCTTTTAATTAAAGTATCAATGATCAAAACTTTATCCTGTGCAGCTAACCAAATAAAAACTTAAACTTTTTTGGAGAATTGGCCATTTCCAAATTTGAACAATGTTAAGCCAAGACCATCTTTATCGATCATGGAAAAACATATTATAACAAGATTTAACAGAAAACATACCATCACTTTCAATCTCACATACCAACACATCTTTCGCATCCAGCGAAATATAGAATTTATCCAAGAGCTCCATCAATGCACACCATTGAGACAACAACATATTATTCAAACGTCTATAAATAAAAGGGATATTCCATGAAACCAACTAGACTTTACGTTCAACAACTTCACAAACCTTTAAATTTGGCCTAGATATCACTCCCAATAGGTCTAGGAAAACAGATTTAAGAGGAAAATCCCCAATCCACTTGTAACGTCAAAACAAAACCTAGCTTCCACAACCAATATTCTACCTAAAATAGCCCGAGATCATAGGTCTACAATTTGAAATGGCACTCCACGCATGAGACGTCTCCTTCCCTCTACCGCCTCCAAGCCACAGTTCGTATCTATCCATCTCATATTTTGAACGAAGAACTTGATACCAAAAATTGTCTTTCAAATGATGACTTTACTACCACCACTTATACATTGTCACACCCCAAGAATTTACAATACTGTTATTCCTGAGATGTGACAGACAAAACATATATACATCTATTGATATGACAAATTTACAGTGGCGAGGTCTTACAAAGTAAATAAAGAAAGCTAGCACAACAACAGTATCTTTCAAGGTTGATCTTGACTAGCACTCAAAATGAATCCGCAGTTATCCTGAAAAATGTTTACCATAGTTTGATGAGTTTGGCTACTCAGTAAGTGATCATCATAATCCCAAAAATAATCATGTTTGAAAGATATCAATATTTTCCAAAATGAGATCTATTAACAGAAATGCATCAACAGTTTCACTTTCAATAAATGCATAATTAAGTATAATCCGAGTAATTGAAATGCTTATAACACTTTTAACGGCAGTACATAATTCAAAGAATTTCACAGTCATCGCACTCGAACTCGCCATCGGGGTATGGTGAGGAGGAGAGCTTGACCATCTCATGGTGCTCCCGACACTTGATGATTACAGGCGTACTACTGTAAATATTTTAGCTGTTTTTGCGAGTAAACAATCCATTTGAAACTCTAGAAGTCACGTTGCAGCCTCACCGATCATCAAATTGAACGATCATCAAATTGAATTGAAGCTCTAGACGTCATGTTACAGCCTCACCGAAATTGAATTGAAACTCTATGCATTAAGTTGCAGCCTCACCAATCATCAAATTGAAGCTCTAGACGTTACATTGCAGCGTCACCAATCGCCAAGCCCTGCTTCTCACCTACCCAACCAAAAAATAACACTTAATAATAATAATAATAAATCCCTCCCAAGTATAATGTTTTAGGGTTAGGAGGAAGCAAGGGAAATTAGAGTGAACAATAATATCCTTACCAGGATAATGGTTTGCAGAAGTAAAGAGAGAGACAGTGTAAAGATTTGGTTGTGTTCATGTAGAAAATGGTGGGTGCACCAGGTTTACAAAACACAGCGTAACTATTCCTTTTTTTTTTTTTGGAGTACGTAGTGTTGATTCTTTAATTAGGATATAAGCCAATTGAACTAAAATAAATACGAAAAGAATAAAGAAATCGAAAAGTTTCAGATTCCATGCTTCCATGGTTGGTTTTACTCGTTAAGATTCCGGCGAGACCAACTCTGTTTGATATTTGTATGTTACAAAATGGTTAGAATTGTTAGAACAAAAAATCTTACGAGGAGTGTATCTTGAAGATTATATATATATATATATATATATATATATATATATATATATATTTCAAACTTTTGAGCCTAGTCAATAGCATTAACCCAATTTTAATATTTAATAATTAAAGGTGATTGTAACCTCCTTAAGGGGTAAAAAAATCTCAATTTTGTTCGGTTTGGTGATAGCTAAATCATTGTACCCGTATTTTCTTTAAAAGATTAGGATATTATAAAAAATAAAAAATTGATTTTTTTGAGAAGCAACAAAGTGATGCCTTTATAAGAGAATAAAAGAGAGCATAATGCTTATCTTTTGAAGGTCACCCCTTTGGGAGTTATGGGAATGGATCTCCAATATGGAGATGTATTTCTAAGAGATAGAGACATGATCTCTGAGAGAGGGGCGGTATTCCCATGAGTTTTGGATTGGTTAACTTCCACTTTTATAGAGAGAAAATCTATATATTGTTATCGAGGTTATTTTTTCAGTAGCGGTATTGCGGTGGGAAAGATGATGTTGATCGACAATGTTGCTCGGTCGGGAAAACGGGTTTAGAATGAAAGATCGGTGATGGTCTTTTACTGATGTTTAAAGATATATATTATCTCTTGTAACAAAAAACTGTAATCTTTATTGTGATAGTAGATTTCTAGTTGACGAGGCCATGGATGTAGCCCTACGAGATGAACCACGTAAATTGTGTGTTGTTGTGGTTTGATTTTTTATGTTTGCTTTATTTCTCGCACTCGATTTATAATTGTATTCATCTAATTTGTATTTGGCCAATTGAGTACACGATCTTTGGTGAGATCCAGATATTTGAGATTTATGATTCCTCAAAACCCTACAATTTTATACTTTATATTGTTGAGCTTACGCCTTACTAGTTTTCTCGCAAGAATGCGGATTCTACGGTGGAGTCTTGTTCATTCGGACAAAATATTAAATACTTTGCCTTTATAGGTGTGCTAGACAAAAGAAAACAAGCAAAGCATCGAAACACAAGATTTTTACGTGGCTTACACTTTTCAAGATGCATCCGCTGGAGCGAGGCAAACAACCAAATTCAAATAAGGACATGGTTAGCATGCGGCCGAGCCCGCAAATGTAGAAATGCGGACCTCCTTATCAAATTTATTTTTGAAATAGAATTCGATCCCAATTTTTAGAGAATATATAATCTTTAACATGGAGTTCATGAATATGAAAAAATAAAAAAAAATTAAAAACTAAAAATAATAATTCTATTAAGAAAACATTTGACCATTAGTTTCAATTATTTTTAGATGGACAACCTATTTGCATCGATCTTTTAGATGAATGCTTTATACCTCAAGACCGCATAGTGTATAAATGTGGTCCAACCTGCTTGAAACAATTGTTCTCCAAATAATGTAGTTACGATGGGTTTGATGGGTTTGATGGACGAACCACCTTCTTCCAAAATACGATCTCTTTCTTGGGATAGAAATCTCTTTCTCTAGAGAAAGGTTTCTCCTCTCCTTAACTTCACGTTGGGTTAATAAGGCTCACTAACATGTCTAGGAATTTACTTAGTGTTGTTCTTAAAGTACTCTTATTCAAATGAAGTAATTACAAGATATCTCCAAACCCCTTTCACGAAATATCAGTGGGCTCCCTCCCTCATAGGACTAAGACATCGAACATCTATTTGTTTGTTATTTTATTAGGTCGGTATAACTTTCATAGAGGATATTAATTTTTTGCTTTTCTAATTCGAGTGTTTCAAAATACGGTGATCTATAGTGTTGATCGAATAGGCCGGGACCAAACCAATTGTGAAGGTATCGATATTGGGCCGGTACACCCCTAAACACCCGTCACCTAATATATATATATATATATATATATATATATATATATATATATATATATATATACTAGTAATATGCATGTATTTTACATGATATTTAATATTAATCACATAAACATATTTATTATTGAAAATTATTTTAATAAAATATTTTTAGGATTAATATTATCTATTTTTTTTCTTTTCATATAGTAAAGTTTTGCGTTTTCTTTATTTAATTTTTTCAATTACTTTTTGGGGACAAAAAATATTTTTAATTATAATATAATTATAAATTTCGAACAAAAAATAAATTATTTTTATCAATATCTATTTTTATAATTACTATAGAAATATATGTGTATAGGAACCGTACTTAGACCATAAGGAATCAAGAAAAATTATAAATGTAATATTCTAATAAGAAAATTTTAATTTATTATTTACTACAACTATAATTACATTACATTATTTTACAATTTATTTATTATAAAATAATAATTTAAATATAATATATATCATATTTATTATCCAATGATGAAGATGAAGAGGAGAGAAAGTACACATGGAAAAATAATACATTTTTAAATAATAAAACTTTTATAGAAAAAACTTATTATAACTGTGACATTGTAATAAAAATAAATTATTCGTACTAATATTTACGTTTTACAATTATTACATAACCTTTCATGTAGCAGGGTTTTTTATTAATATGTTTTTTTAAAAAACCCTCTCTCTGTATCATTCTCTCATGATCTCTAAGTATCAATTTTAGGAACATTATATCTCTCTTTCTATTTATATCGGCGTTGGGAAGAAAGAGAGAGATAATGGATGTAGGAATGTTAGATTGTGGGAAGAGGGAGAGAGAGAGTGGATATATTAGCTTTAATTTTAAGAACGTTAGATTGGTGCATTGGGAAGAGGGAGAGAGAGAATAGATTTTGGTGTCAGGAAGAGGGAGAGGGATAATAGATTTTGGTATTAGGAAGAGGGAAAGAGAGAATATATTTAAGAACCTTACATTGTGGGAAAGGGAAGAGAGAATGGATACATCCCCATCAATTTTAGGAATCTTAGATTGTAGGAAAAGGGAGAGAGAAAAAATGGAGAGAGAGTGGGCAATTATGCAATAAAAAAACGAGGAAGATGGAAAAAGAGGGCAATTATGGAATAAAAAAAAACACATGGCACAAAAAATAACGAGGTTACAATTACTTACAACTATCCGATGTGAAATTTGATAGCCTGGGTGTGCCACAAAGTTCAAGAAAAAATCTTTTGAACTTTGAGGTTGGTCAATAAGATAATTGCAGGCACCCAATTTCACATCTAATGGTCAAAATTTATTGTGACGGCCTTGTAGCAAGGTACGTTGTCTTATTATATACTTATATATATATATATATATATATATATATATATATATATATATATATATATATATATATATATATATATATATATATATATATATATATACATGGGCAATGATTTCATGCAACAGTTGTATTATAATATAATGCAACCACACTTTTAAGTATCTCATCAAAATAGGCAACCTACGTTAATTGGGATAAAAAAAAATACTTTCTAAGTTACGTTTTCAAATTTTTCTTTGTTTTGTGATTGTTCATTAGAATGAAAAGACTATATATTTCAGAATTTGAATCCAGCAAATCCCCTAACATAAATTTTGAAGGTTGTTGTATCGTATTACTATACAATCGTTGCATGAAATCACTGCCCAATGACTCAGATTCAATCTGGACCGATCCAATGATCACGATTGTATTTCGTATTTGAATTTTAATTTTTTTTCTATAAATCCAAATCACTTGAAATTTTCGACGTGTGTTTTTTAAAAATAGGAGAATCCAATAAAAAATATTAAAAAAAACATTCGTGAGAAATAAATTGACCAAAATACCCCCAAAACCTTTCAAGGGTATTTTAGTCAATTTATATCTTGCGAAGAATAGACACCTAATAAAAAAATTAAAAAATAATTCACAAAAATTAAATTGACCAAAATACCCCTAAATTTTTTAGAGGCATTTGATCGAGTTATTTTTTTATGAATTTTTTTAATATTTGTATTGATTATCTTATTTTTAAATAATAGACCCTTAAAATTTAAGAAGATTTAGAATTATAGAAAAAAAATTAAAATTAAAATACAAAATGTAATTATGACCATTGGATCGGCCCAATTCATTATGGGCTATTAGGATTCACTGTAGCTGTCAGTTAGTGGACTAACTTACAAAACACGGTTTATGGAAGCACCATTGAGACTCCTGTCACACCCATTAGCCAGTGTCAAATACTTAGAGTAAAAGGGCAGTGAATAAATAAATGTGCACTTGATTCACCATCTTGTTTGCATAGCAAACAAACATTGGGTAAAATCTTTCCCCTTTTAATTAAAATATCAATGATCAAAACTTTATCCTGTGCAACTAACCAAATAAAAACTTAGACTTTTTAGGGAATTGGCCATTTCCAAATTTGAACAATGTTAAGCCAAGACCATCTTTATCGATCATGGAAAAACATATTATAACAAGATTTAACAGAAAACATACCATCACTTTCAATCTCGCATACCAACACATCTTCCGCATCCAGCGAAATATAGAATTTATCCAAGAGTTCCATCAATGCACACCATTGAGACAACAACATCTTATTCAAACATCTATAAATAAAAGGGATATTCCATGAAACCAACTGGACTTTACGTTCAACAACTTCACAAACCTTTAAATTTGGCCTAGATATCACTCCAAATAGGTCTAGGAAGGCAGATTTAAGAAGAAAATCCCCAATCCACTTGTAATGTCAAAACAAAACCTGGCTTCCACAACTAATATTCGACCTAAAATAGCCCGAGATCATAGGTCTACAATTTGAAATGGCACTCCACACATGAGACGTCTCCTTCCCTCTACCGCCTCCAAGCTACAGTTCGTATCTATCCATCTCATATTTTGAACGAAGAACTTGATACCAAAAATTGTCCTTCAAATGATGACTTCACTACCACCACTTATACATCAAAGGTTGATTAAACCTTCTAATATTACGTATACCCAGACTATCTTATCGCTCAGGAGTAAATATTCTATCTCATCTTAACAAATAAAATTTTCTAGCCTCTCTCATCATCTTCTTAATTCTTTTTCCTATAGAAGTCGGAATATGGATCAAAGACATTTGATAAATTAGAAAGTTCGCCAAACAGGAACTCAACAATGTCACCATTCTTCCCAAAGACAAGTATTTATGCTTCCACATGTCAAGTTTAAATTGCACCCTCTCAAGCACTCTATCCCAAACAACAATAGAGAACTTAGAGTTTGAAATAGGCAAACCAAGATAGGTGACAAGGAAAGATCCCACCTTGCATCCCATCATATTTGCCAGACCACTACAAAATACCAATCATTGATGACTTATGAAAATTAACTTTCAGTCCCAGCATCACCTCACAAATTTTCAAAAATCTGGCAATATTTCCCACTTGTACTAACTCAGCATCACAAAAAGTTAGTGTATCATCTGGATATTGTAAATGAGAGACAATAAAACCTAAGTTTGATATTTTGAAACCCACAAAAGACTCCGCACTCTCCACCCTAGTGAGCATCAAACTAAAATATTCAGCATAGATGGTAAATAAGAAAGGAAAGAGCGGATCTCCTTGACCAAGTCCTCTAGTGGCATTAAAGAAACCAATAGGGGTGCCCTTGAATAAAACTGAGAAATGGGCATAAGAGAAACAATAAAAAGTCCAACTTCTCCACCTATCACCAAAACTCATTGCCTTTAAAATTCCTAACAGAATGCCCTACTCCACCCTATCATACACCTTTTCCATATCTAGTTTCAACAGTAGACCCGCCTTCTTACTCAATACACGAGAATATAAAAGCCTTACGAAAAATAAGAGATTTGCAAGAGAAATTTATTTCCTTTGTTTCTTTTTTATGAAATTGGGATGCAGGTCTAGACTTTTGAACTAGACAGCATGTCACCAGTTTCCACAAATACTGGAGGATATTTGCGATGCAACTTACAATGCAACTTAAGTACATCAAGCTCCCGCTCCCTATCTAACCCTGGAGAATGTACTACCGATGTCTCATGGTTGGATCAGTTTTTGTATAATTTAGTTTGCTATTGTACATAGAGAGAACATATCAAACTTGAAATTTTGAGATAGTTTCTCTCTCTAAACAATTTATAATTTCACTCCAAATATTTTGAGACAATTTTTCTTTCTAAAAATTTGAAATTTCTGATAGTTGGTAATTTCACTCTCCTAAAATTTTTAGATAGTTTCTATCTCTAAAAATTTTCAAACAGTTTTCTCTCTCTAAGATAGTTTCTCTCTCTAAGATAATTTCCCTCTTTAAGACTTAAAATTTAAGATAGTTTCTCTAAAATGTTTGAGATAGTTTCGCTCTCTAATATTTGATATAGTTTCACTCTCTAAAGTTTAAGATATTTTCTCTCTAAAACTTGAAATTTGATATATTTTCTCTCAAAAAGTTTTGAGATAGTTTTCTCTCTAAAGAGTTTCAGGTCTCTCTCTAAATATTGATATAGTTTGTCTATCTTAAACTTAAAATTTGATATAGTTTCTTTCTCTAAAAAAGTTGAGATAGTTTCCCTCTAAACCAATTTAGGTAATTTCTCTCTCTAAAATTTTCGGGCAGGTTCTCTCTCTAAGATAGTTTCTCTATCTAAGATAATTTCCCACTTTAAAAATAGTTTCTTTAAAAATTTTGAGATAGTTTTGCTCTCTAAGATTTGATATAGTTTCACTCTCTAAATTTTAAGATATTTTCTCTCTAAAATTTGAAATTTGATATATTTTATCTCTAAAAATTTTGAGATAGTTTTCTCTTTAAAAAGTTATAGGTTGCTTATCTCTCTAAATATTGATATAGTTTGTCTATCTAAAACTTAAAATTTGTTATAGTTGCTCTCTCTAAAAAAGTTGCGATAGTTTCTTTCTAAAACAATTTAGGTAATTTTTCTCTCTAAAATTTGATATATTTTCTATCTTTAAAATTTTACTATACTCATCTCTCTAAAGCTTTAAATTTGAGATACTTTCTCTCTCTAAAATTATTGAGATAGTTTCTCTCTTTAAAAAAATTGAGATACTTTATCTCTAAAAAAATTTATATAGTCTCTTTCTCTCTAAAAGATAATATAGTTTCTCTCCCTAAAATTTTAAGAGTATTTTCTCTCTCTCAAACTTGAATTTTTGAGACAGTTTTTCTCTCTAAAAATTTTGAGATATTTTCTTTTTTAAAAAAATTTTAGGTAGTTTTTTCTCTAGTATTTGATATAGCTTCACTCTTTAAAATTTAACAATATTTTCTCGCTAAAACTTGAAATTTGAGATAGTTTCTCTCCTTAAAAATTTTCAGACAATTTCTCTCTCTAAAATTTTAAGATATGTTTTCTCTCTAAAACTTGAAATTTGAGATAGTTTTTTTTTCTAAATTTTGAGCTAGTTTCTCTCTCGGGTAGTTTATGTCTCTAATTTTTCTCTCTTTAAAATTTTAAGATACTTTGTTTATCTAAAACGTAAAATTTGAGATACTTTCCCTCTATAAAAATTTTGAGATAGTTTATCTCTCTAAAAGTTGTTAGGTAATTTCTCTCTAAAATTTGATATAGTTTCTCTCTTTAAAAATTTAATATACGTTTTCTCTCTAAAACTTGAAATTTTAGATAGTTTATCTCTCTAAATTTTTTTGGGTAGTTTCTCTCTCTAAAAATTTAAGATACTTTATCTATCTTAAAACAGAAAGTTTGATATAAATTCTCTCTAATTTTTTTGAGAAGGTTTCTCTCTCTAGAAATTTTTAGGTAATTTCTCTCTCTAAAATTTGATATATTTTGTCTCTCTAAAATTTCAAGATATTTTCTCCCTCTAAAACTTCAATTGAATATGTTTCTCTCTCTAAAAAATTTGAGATAGTTTCTCGTTCTAATATTTTTCAGTAGTTTCTCCCTATAAATTTGATATAGTTTCTCTTTCTAAAATTTTAATATACTTTCTCTCTCTATAACTTAAAATTCGATGTTGTTTCTCTCTCTAATTTGTGCACATGCTTTGGTAGAATTAATAGTATTTAATAAAATGGGCAGCTCTAGTGTATGAAAATAGTATTATCCTCAGTTATATTATATTGTTATCCCTCTTTCATAGCAAAACCATGTTTTGGATAACCCAATTGTTTTCTTGATTTCGTGTACTCATGTTTGGCCCCGTTTCTGGCTAAAGAAAATGAGGTTATGCATACAAAAAAGTTGTCAAACATGTCTTTATTCAAGATACTCTGATTATACAAAACATGGCTTTAGACACCCTAGTATCCAAACAACCCATAGATAGTTATATTCAAGAGAAAAAATTGAATTTTAAGCCTTTTAATACTTTGATTTCACACTTCAAAATTGGACAGCTTGTATTAATAAGGGTGTGGGTTCTATAAGGTTGCGATCTTAAACAATCCAATTAAGGCACACCTCTAAATTTTATTATAATAAGTAATTTTGGTGTAAAACATTTTTAAGATTATCTGAAAATCTATTTTTATATCTAATTATAAAATTTTAATCTTCTAAAATAGTTAAAGTCAAGTAGATCTATAAACATATGAAAATCATGAAAATGGACGATCTAGATAATATGTTATAAGATGCACTATTTATGGGACTCAAAGTAATTATTTTCTTCTATTCATACATCTCGATATCGAGATGATCAATTAGAGGATTTTTCAACATTAAGACAACATTTTCCGATGAATTTATTAGGCGCATCTATAACTTTACATTTTAAAGTTGTAACCGTATATAAACTTTTTGCTTTTAGTAATGAGATATTATTTTTTTCAAGCACAAAGAGAATGTGAATCAGAATTTTTTTTTATTGAGCATACTACATTGGTTGAAGAGGTTACGTCCCAAAATTTGGAGTCGTAAGAATATTATATTGAGATTTACCTAAGGTAATAAATAGAGTATGCACATGCTCCTTTGAGAACACGATAACTTTTGACATGAAAAAAAAAAAAACGTATGCTCCTTTGAGAACACTATAATTTTTGACATGAAAAAAAAAAAATGCCAGTAAAGCGCGTTGCTGAAATGCCTCAAAATTGACGACGTCACCGGACAACATGACGTTAAATGGCCCGCACTTTGCACCAAGTGGACTTTAATCTCATCCACCAAACGACAAAAGCGAAAGTGTGAATAAAGGGTGTCGATTCAAAGGTCGATCCCCTCCAAAAATCTCCTTTTATAGATGGTGAAATTTCACTATTTTTGTTGTAGATTCCGATTTTTGTAGATTGATAACTTTATAGATGCCATGGTTATCGAAATGAGGCTGGACCGGAAGTCAGCCTAACCGGACCTTCGATTTGTGCTTTGACCAATGTTCGTAAAATCGAATAGGAACGGTTAATCAGACATGAGACCGGAAGTAGTTTAACCGGCCTAGTCGGTTGACCGGTCGATTTAGTCGTTCTAATTGGGCAAGTACCTGATGGTCAAAAAAGTGTTGAAAAAAATAAAAATGATACAAAAAAAAAAAATCTACTAAAACACAAAAAGCATATAAAGAATGATTAAAACAAAACACATTCAAATGAAGTTGAAAATTAGTGAAAAAAAATGGATTTTAATGAATCAATTTGTGCCTAGAGGTATTTTTAAATTTTTTTGAAAAAGATGGTAAAATATAAAAGTGAGTATTAATGATCACAACATTTTTTAATCTTTACCATAATGTAAAGAATATTAAAAAATACATTACAAATCAAATTCCTTATTTTTTTTAATTTATATACATTTTTTTGAATTTTTTTCTTCTAAATACCGGTTGATCATCCACTAGCCGGTTCTAATCTAACCGGGTGGTCAACGGTTAGATTGCCCGGTTTTGCGAACATTGGCCTTGACTATTGGTTTAAAGTAAAAATTAAAATTAATAAACAACAGTTAAAATCAATGTTTGTTCAGTTTTAGGTAGTACAATCTCCTAGTTTCGACTAGTTAAACTGGCCATACAAATTGGTTCAACTAGTGGTTGAACCAATTTTTACTGGACCAAACTCTCAACTGTTTGATAACCATTCTGATATTAATAATATTGATAAATAGTACATATATGACGATCATTGACTAATTAAATTACTTCTATACTGGAACAAATTTTCGATGTTACATAGCGTTACAAGTTTTCCTATTATCTAGAAGTAGGGAAATTTAGGTACAAACCGAGTTTTTTTACCATTATAATGGTATGCCCAAAAAATAGAACGTTATTACCTGGAATGACAAATCCACAATTTTTTTTTTTTTTTTACTAAGCTTGCTTTCGGTCTGTTGTTTCAAATATCAGACCGCTTAATTTACCCCTTGAGAACTTGCTTTCTCTCTCTCTTCTTTCTTTTGTCTTGCTTGCTCTTAATCCTCTCTCTATTTCTGGTTCAATCTCACACACTTACTCTCACTCTCTCTCCCCTATTTCGGGTCTCTCTCTTCCTCTTTCAAAGCCTTACTCCCATTACCTATAGATCTCACTATCTCTCTTATAGATTTGGGATTTTTTGGGGAAAAATATTTAGGGTTTTTTGGGAGAAAAAATGTATGTTGCTCAAAGAAGGGATAATTTTTTTATGGAAAAAGTTTACATAATGTTGCAACCTTAAAATGTAGAATTACATATGCACCTCAAAAATCCATTGGAGAATGTTGTTTTAATGTTGGAAAACCCTTTAATTGATCATCTCAACATCGAGATATATGAATATAAAAAAAAATTTATTTTAAGTCGTGCATCTTGCAACACATTATCTAGATATGAAAATAGATTTTGACATAATCCTAAGAATTTTTTACACCAAAATTACATGTTATGATAAAATTTGAAGGTGCGCCTTAATTGGATTGTTTAAGGTTGCAACCTTAGAGAAACCGCACCCTATGTTTGAATTTTTTCTTATTGTATTCAAATTGCATATATATGTTCTATTAAACCACTTGACTTTAATTTTTTTTTTTACACAAGGCGGTTTGATGGTTCAAACATTGGACCGCTTGGTTCAATTAAAAAAAGTACAATATAAGGCGATCCGATGTTTTTGACATCAAAACCGCATGGTTCACTCCAAAATTCAATAAGATGAGGCCCATCTTAGAACCATCGGACCTCTTGATTTTCACAAAAAAATTGCAACAAAATGCGGTCTGATGGTTCAAAGATCGGACCGCATTGTTCACTTAAAAAATTTGAATAGAATGAGGTCTGATGTTAGAAAAATCGGACCACTTGATTTTTCACAAAAAGTTGCAACCGAACGCGGTTCGATGATTCTAACATTGGTCTGCTTCATTCACTAAATTTTTCAAACAGAATGTGGTTCAATGTTTTAACCATAAGACTACTTCTTTCATCGAAAGTTTCAACATATTGTAGTCCGAGGACTGGGGGCAAATTTGATAAAAAATGATAGGCATTGGGGTAACCAAGCGGTCCGATTTTTCAAAAATTGAATCAAGGGCAAACTCGACAAAAATTTAAAAAAATTGGGGGATTCATCCTTCAAGATAATAACGAGCTCTTTTTGGGCCATACCGTTATAACAGTAAAAAAACCCGGTCTATATGTAAATTTCCCTTACAAGTACTACTTTCTTGCAATTTTTTATCTTTTATGGGTTTGCCCATCTGTCGATGTTGCCAATTGTTGAACCAGTTTTGATAGACCAGACCCGCAACAGATCGATGGCCATTCAAATTCTAATAACACTAATTAATAATACATACACGATGATCAATGAATAATTAAATGGGTAAGCTTTCTATGCTTCCCCTACCGCATAGAAGTTCTATCCCCCCCCTTATCCAACCGTCCATTCTAAATAGAGGACTAAGATTGCCCCAATCACAATGTCATGTCTCTACACTATTTTATTTTTAATTTTTTTTATAAACTATTTTGACACCAAATTTGGGACGTCCATTCGTCTATTAAACTCGCACTAGCGAAAAATATATAAAAAAATATTTTCAATAAAATAAAATAACCAAAATACCCGTGAAAGTTACAATAGGTATTTTGGTCATTATATTTTATCAAAAAAATATTTTTAATAATTTTTATAGGTGCGCCCCAATGAGAAGATGACACGTACGAAATTTCATATTCATACAGTTTGTATAAAAAAAACTAAAAATAAAATAGTTTGAGACGTCGGATCTAAGATCAAACGGTGAGTGGCCCTCTTAATCAAAATTGGAAGGTTGGATGGTAGAGGGAGGATAGAACTTCGATGCTATAGGGGAAACAACGAAACTTTTTCCTAATTAAATTACATTTATACTATAATACATTTTTTATATGAGAAAAGTATATAATGAGATCATTTACCTTTTGTACAAAGTGGTTACAATTAATCTTGACCATTGGATGTCAAATCATATGGCTGCATACATTTCATTGACCAAACTCAAATTTCAAAAAAAAAATTTTCGAACTTTGTGATACACTTAAGCTATCAAATTTCACATAAGATGGTTGTAAGTAATTGTGACCTTTAAAATTAAATCAGATTTTAAATTAAGCTAAGCTTCGTAATGGCAGCACGGCGGTACTCCCATCGCTGCACGGTTTCCGGTGTCAATGGACTGATGGCACAAGCCATCCACATAGGATAGAGAGAGCGTTTCCCTTCTTTTATTCGGCCTAAAGTGAGAAGTTGTTGGTCTTTTGTCTTTGGCTTAACAAGGCAGAGCCGAAAGCTAGAGATTTCGTTCATGAAATCTTAGATACAAGAGAAAGAGCCAAAAGCTAGTGTTCGATCGCACGAACCAGCTTCGGAACCCAAGCCATAGGCTGGGTTCAAGTAACTTGGAAGCGGTTCGACTAACCGGCCGATTACCCAGCCTTGGGTTCGGTTTGAGTAACCTGAAACATGTTCAAGTAACGAGCCCAAATTAGAACCGGCCGATTACCCAGCCTTGGGTTCGGTTTGAGTAACCTGAAACATGTTCAAGTAACGAGCCCAAATTGACAGGTTGCGACCAGGCTAAAAATGTTTAAAAACATATAAAATGTATGTCTATAGTTTAACAAAATAAATCCAAAATGTGATTAAAAAAGTAGCAAAAAAATATATATTTTGAAATATCAATCTATGCCTAGGGTATTTTACAAATAATAAAAAATGATAGAAAAATGTAAAGGAAAAAGTTTATATAGAGCCACGGCTTTGAACAATCAAATTAGAGCCTATTTAAAAACTTTCATTAGAAGAGGTTGTTTTGATGCCTAAATATCATCAAATAGATCATCTTGACATTATGATGCATGGACATGAGAAAAAAATAGATTTCAAGTTTTGAAAATAGTACATCTTGTAATGCATTTTTTTACCGTCAATTTTCAAGTTTTGATAGATCTACTCGATCTACACTATTTTTTATGCTTTAAATTTTATAACTAAAGATGAAAATATAATTTAAGGCTATCACAAAACTTTCCAATATTGAAACCATATTTCTCGACACTATTTGAAGATGAGCTCTAATTTGATTGTTTAGAGCCTCAGCTCTATACAAACCGCACCCAAATGTAAATAAGTATCTATTGTCAAAATATTTTCTAATATTTTCAAAACATTAAAAAACCTATTTCAAACAAGTTTCTTATTGTATTGGATTTTTAATAAATTTTAAATTTTATTTTATAGATTTTTATATACAAACACCTTTTGTATCCTTTTATCGCCATTTGATGATATATTTTTTGAAAATTACAAAGAGCACCCTCTCCTGCATCTTTTTTTTTTTTTTTTTTTCTAAGTTGTCATCCTGTTTGGCAATAACAATTAAACCCACACCCTCCTTAAATGCATTGTGTTTGAATTAAAGAAGGCCATGTACTCGTGGGGGAGTATAGTATGAGTTTACTCCCTCGGTCGAAAGACCTACTTGGGAGGATTTTTTTAAATTTAAATTTTTGGGAACCACTTAATAATCACTAGATGATTATTTTCAAAAGTTAAAATTTGAAATTTGAGTTTTTCAATTCTTAAATTCCACCATCTAAAAATTGGACGGTCTCTAATCTTGAGACTTTTTTTCAAGTGTGTAGAAGGCGCACTTAGAAATTTGTTTTTATTGAGGTTAATCTAGAAGATGCTATATGTCTAAAATTTGGGTTCCTTAAATTAATCTTAAGTGCAATTTTACTTTGAGGGAATAAATGAATAATATGCTCCCGAGGGAGTATAATATCTTTTGAAAAAGTTGTGCATGCGGTTTCTATGTGTAAAAATGCTGGCCTATTAATAAATCTAATTTTGGGATGGATTTTTTAACTTAAAATTTAAGGACATGTAATTTCTAACATGGAGATTATGAATATGAAAAGATAAGTAAATTTTAAAAATTAAAAATAATGATTTTATTAAGAAAACATTTGGACCGTTAGTTTTCATTGTTTTTAGATGGAACGCCTACTTGCATCCATCTTTAAGATGGATGCTTTACACTTTTAGGACCCGTATTTGTATTCATGGTTCCGCATGAAACAATTCTCTTTTATTTACCAAAGTAGTTCATACTCCCTCGAAAATACATTGTTCATTTACTCCCTCATGTAAATATAACCTCTTCTACATTTCAATAATAAAAAAATCCTAATTGCACCCTCTACATACTTGAAAAATAATATCTCAAGATTAAATAGAGTGTTCGCTTTTTAGAGGGTAAAATCTAAGTGCTAGAAAATCAAATTTTCAAATTTTAACATTTAAAAATAATAATCTAGTGATAATTAGGTGGTTCCAAAATTTTAAATTAAAAAAATTCCACCCAAGTATGTCTTTTTATTGAGGGAGTAAACTTAGAATATACTGTCCTTGGAGTGTGTGCTCTTCTTTAATTAACCACAATACCTTTAAGGAGCGTGTAAGATTTATCACCCGATATTGTTATTGCCGGATATGAGGGCCACTTCAAAAAAACATAAAGTGTCACAGAGGAGAGGTGCTCTTTATAATTTTTAGATAAAATAGTAATAAAAAGATTACATTTTTTTTTTTAAAAAAAAAAAACAAATTTTTTTTTTTAAGTTAGGGTTGTCAAACCGATTGACAACCCTAACTAGCCAAAACCGGCCATGGCTAATAACCGGTTTTAAATAATCCAGTTCAAGCCGACTGGATTGTCAAACCTTGATCAAAAGCCAAAACAAGAGAAAGAGAAGCTCGAGAACCAAACAAAGTCAGTGTGAAGAGAGAGAGATTAAACCAACATGATCGTCGTTATTCAAAGCAACAAGCTACCAAGTAAAAGAGAAAGGGCGCCTGACAGAAAAAGCAACCAAAACAAGAGAACAAGAATGAAAGCAACCACATTTCACACATAGAGATCAAACCCGATATTCTGATAACAGTAAAAAAAAAAAAAAACAGTAAAAAACAAGAAGAAAAGAAGGGAGAGACTAAAGAGAGAAAGTGTGCTACACATGGAGGTTAAAAAATAAAAAAAAACATGAAAAGAAAGACACTATGCGAGCAATCACCACCGTCCAGCTTCGCTGGATGGTGGCCATTAAAAGTTAGCTTGCAGGCAAACCCGGCATATAAACTCTTTCCTAAAAACAAAAGAGGACAAACCAATGACACCCTAAGTAACACCAGCCATCAACAATCAAAACAAGAGAACAGACCAGAGAAGCACGACACACAACAACCCTCCTCCTCATCTCCATCAACTGTGTCGACAATGGCTCTCCCGACTTGGTCCCCTATGCCGCCTGTGATTCCCTCGACAGCCGCTGCCCAAGCACCATTGTGTTGGGTCCCTGTCGCACCACCAGTGCAGTGCATGTGCAGGTCACAGTTGCAATGCGCACAATGGTAGAGGTGGCCCAACCCCAACTGGCCGCAGCTGTTGCACCAGAACTGACCATTGGGGTATGGTGGAGAGGGGAGAAAGGCCATCTCGTGTCCTGCCCGTGCCCGACACATGGGTATTGGATGCATACTAGTATCCATTTCTGAGGGAGTCCAAATAGTTTCTTTTTACAAGTAATAGAGCCAAGCTTAAAGCCCTGCTCCCTGATAGAGAGGGCTTAATTATAGTATCCACTAAAGAAAATGGGACTCAATAATAATGATTATTGATAATAACAATCATAATATCCCTCCAAGACAACTATAATGTTGTAGTTGTACGATGAAGTAAATGAAAGTGAGTTAACAATAATATCCTTATCAGGATAACGTTTTCTATAAGCAAAGAGAGTTTAAGTTAGGGCTTTGGTTCTAAATAGAAAGAGTGTGGTTTTTATATTGAAATGGTGGGGTGAAGAAGAAGCTCAAAAGAAGAGAATCCAGGAATACTTATAGAAGTGGTAACTCCTGATCATTAAAATACCATGTAGTTCTTTATTTTAATACAATACAATCAAAAAATGGAATTAAAGTAAAATTCTCTTTTTACTTTGGAATATTTCATGCTTCAATGGCTGCATTTAGCCTTTCAACACTGTGGGTGGACCAACTTGTTTTTTCCTCTGTGATTAGAGCAGGGTCTTTTTTTTTTTGCAACTATGAAGGGCACAATTGTTTTTATCATTAAACGTGAAATTTGACAGTTGGAGTGTGTCATGAAGATTGAAATTCTTTTTTCAAAATTTGAGATCAGTAAATAGAATTCTTCGAGAGTTACCAAATTTTACATATGGCTATTGGGTTCTCAAGAACCTCTTGCTTGAGGAAACGGGAATCCCAAATACTGGGACCCACCCAATATCATATACATGATTGGCTAAATGTGAAGTACATGAATACAACTATAAATCAAAGGTTAGAAATAAAAAAAACATAACTAAATCACACCATCACATCTTTTCGGGGGCATTTTGGTTATATAACAAATTATATAAAATAAATAATTCGTAAAATATAAATTGACCAAACTACCTTCAAAATTTTTTGGGGGCATTTTGATCAATTATTATTTTTTAATATTTTTAGGTGCGCCTTGATGAAAAAAATGAACGTTTAAAATTTCAAGCGATTTGGATTTGTAGTAAAAAAATTAAAATTCAAACACTATCGGACATCTATGATTGTCAGATCCGTCCAGATTCAATCTGAGCCGTTGGTCTCATTTTTACTTGTGAGCCCACCGGCTCATAGGATCATTTTTTTATATATTTATTTATTTATTTATTTGGGTAATTTAGTGGGGAAAACCAGCCCTACCTTCTTTTTTTCTTTTTCTTTTTTTTTTAAGTTGATTAGGAGTTAAATTTTTGAAAGGGTTAGTGGAGCGATGTTAGTGGTATCAATGAAAATGAACCCAACCCCTTTCCTATATCCGTATTATATCATCATCAAAGAAAATTAAAAGAGATATAGTTAACATTATACTAAAATCTTTTAATTGCATATTGCTTGCTTGGTTCACTGCACCAAGCATTCGCTCACTCTCTTTCTCGTATCTTTCTCCAACTTTCATCTTTGCTTTTACATTTGATAAGTTTTACTAGTTAAAGATGACAAAGTTGATCTACCTTTTGATAGCTTACATTATAACTTTTTACTTTTCTTTCTGTTACATGTAATTCATTTTTTTCACTCTTACTCCCCCTAAAAATCCACCTAAAACATTCACATATATACCCATTATTTTAGTACAACTATTGCAGCAAATATCAAATAATTACATTTTTCTTACTCTATAAATTATCTGCCTATTTTATCATTCCATTTTCTAGATGAAACCAAATTAATAGCAATTATGTTGTTAATAGGTTTATTACAGCTAAAATATTTGTTAACGAAGTTTATGCATCTAAACATTTTGCATGTATACCTATTTAGCTAAGCTGACCCCAGGTAGTTGAAAAAATGCTATGATGATGATAATGACCACTTATTTAGCAACACTAGTGACCATCTCCAAATCCTTCTTTTTGTTTTGTTTTTTATAATTCAGCTGTAAAAATTGATCCTAAAATGTAATATTGCCAACATCGATGGCTCACTCATATCTTTTCTTAAGGGAATTTACTTTTTGAACTTACCCTTCCACTTGCATGGGCTCGTTTTTTAGGGTCTAGATTTTGAAGTTTTTTTTTTTTGGTAATTTAATGAGGAAGATAGGCCCCTACTCGTTTTTCAAGCAGAATAACTTTTTGAAAGTATTAGTAGGGTGGTGATATTAATGAGAATAAAAACTACAACGTGATAACTCGGTATAGGGTACTACCACCGACTTGAAAGTTCCCTACTAAATGAGTCTACTTTGGGTAATTTAGGGTAACTACTTCGAAACCTACCAAACGCAACACATCCGATGGTGATAAAGCTTCCTAAGAAAATCAAAGAAGCCGACTCTCTTTCTTGTGCGTTCCAACAGTTTCTATGCCTTTTCCAAGGTGCTCTTTCCCTCCTTCTCACCAATATTCGTGCTCCTTTAAGAAAGTCCCTCTGCCTTTTACAGATACATAACCTTCAAAAAGCTCTCTCTCCCACATTTCTTTACTCTGAAATGAGCCCAGATACATAGCCTTCAAAAAGCTCTCTCTCCCACATTCCTTTACTTTGAAATGAGCACTCACTGTAGGGATAGCAGTCAATGAGCCCATATTCCTTTCCCATTTTGATGTCTTTCTTGTATACTTTAATCAGGCCTGGCCTGATCAGAATCGGGTGAGGCCTGACTGGCCATCTAGTTATGGTCCTATGCTTAGAGGTGGCAATAGGTTGGGTACAGGTCCAGTCTGGTTGGAATCAGATTTGGACTTGTCAAGTCTCAAGTCTGGCTAGATCTATTGCCACTCTATAACTATGAGCCTTTTTTTTTTTTTTACCATCATATATCTTATGACTATGAGCTTTTTTTTTTTCTTGCCAATAATACTGTAAATATTACCGATCTTGCGATAATATGAATACCTAGTGTGCCCCAAAGACACGTGATTGCCATCATATACCCTATGACTACGAATATAGGTCGGGTCAGGCCGGACCGAGAACCTGACCCCGATCCGAATAGCATTTGAGTCTAAAATTTAAACCATACCCAGACTTGAGGTTGGGTCTACTCAGGTCCATTGCCACCCCTTCTTATGCTGGGCCTAGGCCTAGGTTCCTACAGCCCAATCTGGCCCGAGCTGGACCAAGACTAGGTTTAAGTGACCTAAATAAGGGCAAAGCAAGGTGGCCTAGTCTGGGCCATGGCTTCTCTAGTTCTGAAACTCTGAAATTTTCCAGGGGGCATAGTGCTTGGGGCCACTAAAAAACACACGTTCAAATTCACGAAAGAAAAAGTTGGGGAACACGTTCAGGTGGAGTGGGCAACTTTTGGTATTGAGGCTCACTCTTGAAAATAATTGAATCGTGCAATGGGAAAAAACAGCATGCAATGTGATGAGTGTGGTTTTGGATTTAGAATTTTTCGTGTCCATATCATCTCATATCTTAATCCTAGATATTGAAAACATTTGGAAATTTATCAAAACACTAATGAGATATTATCTCAGAAGTGACCGCAGTGAAGAAGATTTCCTGGTTTGGGACATTGAGCATGATGGGTTATTTTCAGTGAAGTCCATTTATGCTTTATTGTTTCATGATAGATGACGATGGTTGCTGCCGTAGATTGTTCAAGTTTGGAAGTGGCATATACCTCACAAGGTCTAGTGTTTCACGTGGTTAGCAGGGTTGAATAGGATCTTAACAATTGATAATCTTATCAAAAAAGGTAAAATTCTATCAAATATCTGCCCGATGTGCCAGAGGGATGGAGAGTTGGTTGCACATCTGTTTATTCATTGTTGCTTTACCACTAGACTTTGGGAGTTTTTTCTCAAACTTTTGGGGATAAAGGTAGTTTTTCCTCAATATTTGTTGGGCTTTATTTCTCAAGTGATCTCTCCTGGGTTAGCAAAATTAGGGAGCATAACTTGGAGTATTATTAGGAGTGCAAGGACATTTCGGTGGAGTTGGTTATCGGTAACTGCAGAAGGAAGGGGCATTATGGATATTGATATTCATTTAAATCTTGCCAATATTGTATTTTCCCCTGGAATTCACTGTAGATCTGTTGGTCCATGGCTATCTCCTCCTCTAAGTTTCTTCAAATTAAATTTTGATGGAAGCTCTTTTGGTAATCCATAAGTAGTAGGTACCGGAGGGGTTGTTAGTGACATAACCTTATTGTAATCTTTTTTTAGCAACAAAACCTTGATAACTTTTGGCAAAAGAAAAAACATAGCACCTATTTAATATTTTACCTGTATTCTTTAATTTTGTTTCAAAACACCTATAACCTTATATATGATCACGAGGTGGAATAGTTATAAATGTATAAAATGTTAAATAATACATCTCTCATGAGTATTTTGTTAAATTTCCTTACATATTTAAAGATATTATTGAGTGTTGTTATTCTTCGACAAAGAACCAATAGCATTCACTTGGATTACCTTTTTTTTTTTTTCTGCTCTTTTTTTTTTCCTTTATTTTTTGACTTAATTTCGTAGTATTCTCAATCTATTACGTAGCCATTGTTGTCTCAAGTACTTTGTTCAAGAATTTTATTGTCACTTCAGTATGGATGTTTTGGAAAAAGAAAGACAAAGGAAGGTATGAGCATAAAATGTTACAAAATGAGAAATTTTTATAGATATTTAGTGGAATATGAGTATAAATTTATCTATAATTTTTTGCCTTTATAATAATATATGTTTGTTAATAATGCTCTTACCGGTGTTCACATGTGCAAGCCTTGCAATATCTAACTAGTTTCACTATTAAAAAGTGAAATCATATAACTGGGGTTACACCATTGTATTTCAGTTTATAAGAAGAGAAAAACTTGTGGCAATATCCCTCTAAATTACGGTCGTCATAGAAATTTTCCCAAGATTCTATATCCATGGCTATTTTTTAATTTTTGATTTTAAAATTTTACGTGTTCTAAATCTTGAAGGTATGAAGTTTAATATTTTTTATTTATAATTTTACTTACTACCTCAAGGTTAGAGAGAGAGAGCCAAATCACAAATAATAATAATAATAATAATAATAATAATAATAATAATAATAAATATCCAATGAAAGAAGAGAGAGAACAAACGAGAGAGAGAGACGAAACCAAATAGAAGGCCCTGTTTGCATCATGAAATTCTTTTTTAAAAAAGGCTATTTCCTCTTAAATATATTTGTGTGTAAAACATTTACTGTAAAATGAAATTTTACTCGTTGGATAGCATCTGAATGAGTTTCTACCATGAAACAGGTTAGATACAATAAATATCTACAAAGGGAAAATATGACCGAGATAGAGAGGGGCAAGCTTTCCCTGCAACATAAAACTCATATACTTCCCCTTATCCAACCGTCCAGTATGAATTGAAGGTTAAGATTGCCCCAATCACAATATCACGTCTCTACACTATTTTATTTTTAATTTTTTTCTATAAACTATTTTGATACCAAATTTTGATATCCAATCATCTATTAAACTCATACTAGCGAAAAATATAAAAAAAATATTTTCAATAAAATAAAATAGCCAAAATACCCTTGAAAGATTCAAGGAGTATTTTGGTCATTATATTTTATTGAAAAATTATTTATAATATTGTTTATAGATGCGCCTCAATGATAAGATGGCATGTACCAAATTTCATATTCATACATTTTGTATAAAAAAAACTAAAAATAAAATACTTTGAGACGTCGGATCTAAGATCAAATGGTAAGTGGCTTTTTTTATCAAAATTAGATGGCTAGATGGTAGGGGAAGTATAGATCTTCTATGCTCTAGGGAAAGTATAGAAACCTTTCCCGATAAAAAGATAAAGAAATGGGTAGAGCGAGATAGAAGTAGAAAAAGATTTCATGAACAGGGAGAGATTCAAAGAGAAATACGAAACAAAGATATAACAATTTTTGAGAATAAAAGGGGGCGGTTCATGGTTCCCCTTTCATTTTTTTTGTCGTTTGACTGTGTGAGAAAATCAACCAGGAAAGTTATTTTTAAAGTTTGTAGGGAGAAAACAAATTTTTATTTTGGGTTCAAAATAGAGATTTTTTTTTTTGGATAAAAAAATATTTCCATCCTAAATTTTGGATCCAATTAGCAGATAATATATTGAAGGCAATATTTCATTTCTATAAGGCTGAGGCTCTAAACCATCAAAGCAGGGTGCGTCTTCAAATAGTATCAAAAGATGTTGTTTCAATATTAGCAATCTTTGTGATGGCTTGAAAATTTATTTTCATATGTAATTATAAATTTTAAAGTTTAAAAAATTATATAAATGGAACAGATATATGAACATTTGAAAATCTTGAAAATTGACAGTCCACAAATACATTCCAAGATTCAGTATCTCCAAGACTTGAAATCCATTTTTTTGTCATGTTTGTACATCTTGAGGTTGAGGTGATCAATTTGAAGAATTTTGAACATTAAAACTACCTCTTATAATGAATTTTTGAGTTACGCCTTAATTTGATTATTTAGGGCCTCGCACTTATATAAACATTTTCCTTTTCCTTAGAGACCAAAGCGGCGGGGAAAAGTGGTCAAATGTTTTGGCGGGAAGCACCCTTCGTTCCCTCCAAAAATTTGAAAAAAAACGTTTAAAGTTTGCAGTTTTCGACAAACCCAGAAAAAGCCTCCCTCTAAAATTCCTTCTTCGTGCCCAAGAGAACCCAATTTAAACCAGTCTACCTCTTGATCTCCCTTCACCGAATCCCGACCGTCCAAAACCCCATCGTGCGATCCCCACCCCTTCTTCCACGGCTCCCACGATCCAATCCCAATCCAGGGCTTCCCACTTCCAATCTGAACCCTCCGATCTAGGGTTTTTTTGTCCCGATCAACGCACAAGCATCCAATCTAGACCGTTTGTACCCATTGTCCCAAAAACAAATCTGGACCGTACAATCTAGGGCAAAACCTGCAACTTCACAGGTTCCGCTTCAATGGCGGATTCAGCACCAGTTTTTCCACCTGGTCGTGTGAAGAAGATAGTGAAGCTCGACAAAGATATAAAGAAGGTTAACTCTGAAGCTCTATTTCTCATTTCGTCTGCAACATCTCTGTTTCTTCAACATTTAGCAGAGAGCTCTGCAAAAGTTGCAATGGAGAAGAAGAGGAAAACCCTAGGGCTTGAGCATTTGAGGGCTGCAGTGAAGGGGCATGTCCCAACTAGGGTTTTCCTCGCTGACTCATTGCCGAAGCCTTTGGCGAAGGAGAAGCGATTGAAGAGAGAGAGAGGTGGTGCTAGGGCTGAGAAGGAGCTTCATAGTGGAGAGAGAAGAATTGAGGATTTCTTCAAGAAACAGGGGCCTGGAACTGATATGGGTTGATGGTGGAATTTGAGTTTCTCTCTCCTCGCTCTCTCTCTCTATCTCTCTCCTATCTCTTTTATCTGTAATTTTTGACTTGCTATTGTTGGTTTAATCATTTGTTCTAATTTATCTCAAATATTTACCGCACAGTCTATGTTCTGGTGCTTGAAGTGTGAATATTGAGTTATTCAACTTGATTTGGGATTTTTTGGTGCTCAATCCCTATTTAGTCAAAACTTATCAGAAGAATTCCTCGGTATAATGCATTACAAATGGAGCAGATTTTATGTCATTTAGTTCTGAAAGCTCAACAATAATTAATTCTGATTTCTTCACTGACATGCAGAGGATCATTATGCCAATGAGCTTGCATTTGATGGGTTTTTTAGTCCTAAACCTGGTTACTCAAAACCTGCAAAAAAAAGTACCTATTTGGCTCAGATATACACAAATCATGTCATCCATTTAGTTTGGGAAGCTTCAAATTAATTCTCTCCAATCTCTTCGCTTAAATACCTGAAACTTGATAAATTCATCATGGTTAGATTTTTGCAGCATTGTTCTTGAAACCTTGCTTGAATGATATCTGTGATAGTTGAAGCTTAATTTGTTTGTTAAATTTGGTATACATTTCTGCTTGTCTTCCTATGGCTGATATCTTCGAGGTTGATATGCTGAGAAATATACATAGAGGCTCTTTGCTATTATACTGAATGAGCAGTTATCTTTTTCTTTTGGGTAAATAATGAGTAGTTATCTGGTTTCTTTATGTATTATTTCTCTTCTTTGATGACATCCAGATGTGCACAGATCTCTTAAACTCGACCAGATTTTTTTGGCTATGATTATTATTAGCAGAGTTTAAGAACTTGCCTCTCTACCAAGGGACTTGGCCATGTTGACTTACTCGGCTGAGTCCGAGTGGACTTGGCAGGCCAAAATGCCTAGAAAGAATAAAACAAAAAACTGAAAAATAAAATAATTGTAGTAGAAGTAAAATAAAACCAAAAACAACCTTAAATATGCTTAAAAAAGGTACCAAAAAAAAAAGATTTAAAATTTGATTTATAATTGGGGATATTTAAAAAAATTAATACAAGGAGATATAAAAATAGGGATTATGGCAAAAAAACACTCACTAATCTTTGCCAAAAACATCCAAATCATATACCAAGAATCTATGTAAACATTATATCTTTTTAGGTTTTTGGATTATTTATTTATTTTTATACCTCCAGTTTTTTACTCAACTCTTGGTAACTGGCTGAGGCCGAGTTACTCGCCCTAGTCCTATTGGACTCGGGAGAGTCCCTTAACGCTGATTATTAGTGTTTCAATTGAATGAACCTAGTAAAGCTTCAGTTGCTATTTACGTTGGAATATGCTAGATAACCTCTGCACGAAATGATATGGGAGCTATTCAACAGGTCCATTGCGAAATCCCACATATGCATGGGTATGGGTGATGCGCCTCTGACTGCATAACGCATTATGTGGCCGCATAGTGCAGTATGTGGCCACATTTGATAACACTGCCACCACCAATACTGCTGCTTCTAGGTGATTTTGAAATACCATTTCTTTCTCATATCAAGTCTTTTTTTGGTACCATGTTTCATGCACTTTTGCTACCTTGGGCAAATGAAGAGGAGACTATTGAATTCAGATCATAATTTACCATTAGAGCATTTTTAAAGTTTTGAAGTTTTAATTCTATTTCCTCAATTTGCTCTGTTGACTAACATACTTGTGCAGTATGATCTGAATTTAATAGTCTTCTTGTCATTTGGCTAGGGAATTTGAAACTCTCAGAAAGGACTTTGAAAGAACATAAATCAAATT
Source organism: Amborella trichopoda (assembly GCF_054954075.1). Classification (NCBI taxonomy): domain Eukaryota; kingdom Viridiplantae; phylum Streptophyta; class Magnoliopsida; order Amborellales; family Amborellaceae; genus Amborella; species Amborella trichopoda. Next base: position 44,617,976 of record NC_142340.1, on the reverse strand, counting down.
GAATGATATAAGAATGAGGTATGACTAAACTTGAGGTGATCTAGAATTTCTTAGAGCTGATCTGGTATTTTGAGCTTAAGCATTTGTATAGTAAGAGCAATGTTTTTAGACTCAGCATGGTCCTCGGACTCGGACTTGGCCCCAGCCAAGTAGCTAGGCCAATTCTGAGTGGACTTGGCTGAGTAATTAAGGGCCCAAAAAAGCCCTAAAAGTCAAAAAAATCAAATAAAAACTTTAAAAGTAAAACAAATTAAATAACAACATAAGGAATCCAAATAAGCTGAAATAAAACATGAAAGCATGTTTTCAGAAAAAATTGATGTACGGTTGGAGACATTTCAGAAATAAAATTACTAAATGGCCAAAATACCCCTATAGTATTTAGCGTATTTTTTTTAAAAAAAAATTATGTTTAATAGTTGTGTGACGCTGAGAAGTATGAGCATAAAAAATTTCAGCCTAATCCGATTTATAAAAAGTAAGATAAAATTAATATGCATTATATGCTTTAAAAACTTGGGACTTGAGTGTTTTGAATTCCAGAAATAATGAGTGTTTTGAATTCCAGAAATAAAACAGGACATTTCTGTAAATTTTCCAATTTCTAAGTGAGTAGTGTAGTTAAACATTGAGTAAGATGGATCTCAAGGAGCATGAAATATCCAAGCTTCACTCTTGCTGATTGGAGGAGGGAGCCAATTGCATGGGAAAAGAACAATTGAGCTAGATTGATCTGGCATTGCTGTTTAAAAGCATATTGAGATTGAATAAAGAACTTCGATGAAATCCTTGAATTATTGTTTTTTTTTGTTATTTTTAGTAGTTTATAGGTTAGGTTGATATTGAGGTAGGTGTTTTCTAATGTTGGTTGATTTGAATGCTATGCTGCCCTTGAGGAGCAGGCTTTCTACAATTTTATGTGGGAATCTTGTATGAGACTCGACTATTTTATCTTTTAATTTTGTTTATTAATATTTGATGAGTCCATTTCATACTCTTATATAGATTTCTATCCTAATTTGAACCCTTTTTTTAAATTAGTCGTACATTATTTTAAAACTCATATCCCAAATTAGTAATGATTATTTTATTTTGAAGATAATAAAAACTTGTAATTACAAAATCAAATATTAGGAAGGGCATTGTATTACTTATTTGCGAACCAATTGTTTTTTTACATACTAAATTCATAATTAAAATTCAAAACAAGAAATTACAAAATGTAATATTACTGATTGGGGTATTTTGATTATTGTTTATTGTTGGGCACATATTTGGCAACTTTACATGTGTATGAACCCTTGATTTTTGAAGCTTTATATTTGGGATTTGAGGCAATTAAAGCCTGGATATAAAAGGTTTTGCTTGGTTTTCTCTCTCATTGCCTAATGTGTGAAGGTATGACATGAAGTATGTCATATAACACTACGTGTGCCTTTTGACACAAATTCAAATTTTGATTTCTAGAGAGAAGAAATGTGTGAAGAATTGAGTGGCATACCCTTCACTTGATTTTTACCTCGCATTTATTTAAATGTTTGGACAATTATGAGATTGGAATTTCATGAATTTATGGAATCAAATAAGTCCAAAAATTTGAAGTGAATCAAATAAGTCGGAAAATTTGAAGTTGTTCTCACAATATGGGATAAAGGTAAAGAATCACAACCTGATAGCTATGATAGCTAGAACTATTGCTGGATAGCGAGGATCTTGCTTCTTTCCAAGCCTTTTGATGCTTATGATACGTGATCTAAATTCAATCCATCAAAAAAGGCTAACTTAAAACCTAGTTCACTCTCTATAAATACCCATTATTGCCTAAACCCTGGTACCTTTTATTGAGAGACAAGAACCAACGTATGGCCTAGTATGCTTGAAGAGAGAGTGAAAGAAAGAGAGGAAGAGAGAGCTAAAGTGTGGCACACACCCCACTCTTACTTGATTCAGTTTCCCATAACCCATGGAGCACATAATGGTGGCATGTCATGGAGCATAGAAGGAGTTCCTTTGGTGGAATTTTAGCTCTTCTTCTTCTTGGCCCTCAATTTCTTCTTTGAACTCTCCTTTCATGGTTCAATAGTCATTTATTTCATGCCTCTCAATTCCTACACAAGCTAGCATGACTATAGTTTGATTTGAGCCTCTTTTCTTGAGATTTGGTTGAGTTTTCCATTGCTGAATTTTCTCTAACAGCCAAGTATTTAGCTTCCTCATTATATTAAAGCTTGATTTTTGAAGGGGTCATTATGCCGAAATTTTATCTTGCACCCTATTGTAAGTTCCATGCTCTATAGTCCATAATTTTACTCCACGCACCTCTCCTTTGATGTTATTTTGATGTGCCCCATATCTTGGTCATAGGTGGTGATTTTGGTGATCATAAGAGTTTATACTTCCGTTTAATTTGAATTGAAATTAGACCACACATATCTTGTTATTGGATTGAGAAATTAAAAGGATTGTTGCTTAGACCTTACCCGACACAAGTTTGATCATTAATTTGGCTTCGCATAATTTTGAGACTAAGTGCGCAATAACTTTAGGTTGGCCTAATTTGTGTATTTTTTAATGTTATGTAATTTGTATAATTAAAGTCATTGTATTGGGGAATTGTTTATAAAAAATTAGAAAAATTAAAAACCTCAAATATATGTACAAAATATTGTATCTCAATTATAACTGGCTCTGTACAACTCTGTAAAATATAAATCAATTACGTGAATTTAAATTGAAAATGCAACATAACCTAAAATTTCAAGGCCAATTTCCCCATTTTACGCTTGGTGCGAATCCAATGGGTCAAATCCTTGTCAAAGCTTCCTAAAACAATGCCAATCAAAATCCCAGTCCTGTTTGGGGACTTAAAATCTCTCAAATCATGGCTTTTTGTGTTGTTTGTGAAAATCAAGACTGGTTGGATCGGTAACACAGCATGGGATTGGGATCAAATTTCATCGAAGATCGACAATTGGTTGCAATGAAAATACAACCTATCAAAATAAGACAAAACTTCGCTGCCTTTTCCAATCCGAAGGAATTAAACAAATCTGATTTACTTCTCAAACCTAATGTTTCTTATTGTTAGACCAGGTTAAAATTTTTCTAAGGACTCAATTTTGGCACAAATCACTGACCCTAGGGCTCAAATTGAAGAAAACAAAGAAAAATAAGGGGGACGGATTGCTGCCCTTTTTTTTAAAATGAGAAATGTACAATACCCTGGCAAACACATACTTGCCTGAGTATTGTGAAACTTGTGCAAGTCGGTGACTCGTTCAAAGCTGACTCGCCCAAGTTTCACACTACTTGGGTATAGTGGTCTCTGTTATACTGTAGACTTGCTGCATATATTATATACCCCCAGCGTTTGGGGGGGTTTTGGACTTGGCGGTGTAACTCAGGTGAGTCTGAGTGGACTAGCCTAATTGTCCAGACATTGATACAGTGTACCATCTAGAGCCTGTTCATTATTTAAATCAGAAGGGTGGATGAGTAACTAAGTCTTCAGTTGCTTATTTGCTTTGCTGTGTTGTAATTAACTTTTCTTGGCTATGGTCAATCAGGTCTTGGTTTTTGTAAGAACTTCACTAGCATTTGTGGGTTGCTAGTGAATCAATATGTACTATACATTCGATATTTAATACAATGAGAATTTCATCAGGAAAATGATATATGTGCTGCTTTGTTTTTGTGGGCTCTGAAATGTTGTCATGATTTATAAAGCACTGTGAGGGTGTTCTGAGACATAGTGGGGCGCCTGAAAAATGCTCTGGGTTCACAGTACAACTTTTTGATAATGCTTGTGATAAATGATAAGAGATTTTGAAAACTTAAAATAAGGGTCATGTTCTGGTTGCTAATAGTGGCTCATGTCAATCTTGTAGAATATGACTCCATCTTGATGAAGTTCAAATTATATCTGGAGTGCCATGGTGAGTTAGGTGATGCCTCAGCCTTCATGATTCCTTTTAAGACGGTTTACCAATGCAAGTGGTTACTAAACAAGAGATTCAGATTGGATGAAAGTGTACCTCTAATTTCCAAGCATGTTCTTTGGATCATAATAGTACTCGTGCCCTTCAGCATTGCATAATCGGATGAAGTTCAGACATTTTTGAATCAGTTGATAATCATCCTAGATTAGTTGAAAATTTTAATGCTCTGGGTTTCTCCCTAGCCTTGTGAATTCTGTCAAAAACTCTCAAAAGGTTTTGTGATTTCATCCTTTCTGAAGCACCCACTGCTTCACGTATTAAACAGTTAATCCCATAGGAAATAGGGGGTGGCGGAATTAGGGAAAAAAAAGAGTTAGGAATGCTTAGGATTTCTAACACTGAGAGTAACCCATCGAAACCAGTGGTTCACTAAGAAGGGAAAATGCTCTCTGAATAAGCAGGGTTGCTGGTGCCAGCGCAAATAAAATGCAGTGGCTGTTAATGCTATTGGTTAAAAAACATAATCGAAGAACATAATAGAAACATGTGTTAGATTTCGATTGGGGAGCTTTAAAATGTCCTACTCGTGTACAGAAATCACAGGCTTGGTGAAGAAGCCGAGTCCTCGAGTCTAAGCTGTGCTTTTCATATGGCTCTCCTTTGAAAGTGACTCAAAACAGTTATTGTGCATGTCCATATATGCTTCAAGTCAGATTTTTTCCTTTTCATGTATTGGGTGAATTAAACACGGAAATTGATAAAGTACCTTGATTATAACAAGGGATTGAGGACTATAACCCTTGATTACAGTTAGGAAGCAATGGGAACTAATGATTTCCTATGGGAAACGATGGAAAAAAAGATGCATCATTTGAACTGGAAGATTTGAACTAACAAAGAGCAATGAAGGGCAAGGTGGCGCAACCCTTCTCTTCATGCTTTGGGGCTTTCATCTCTACTTGGTGAAATTATGCTCCAGTTTTAATTGCTCAAAGGTGGAAGAAAAACTTGTGACTGACAGGGAGGGTGACCCTTATAGTTTGGGTACCTGGAATATGGCGCCCTTGTGGCAATCTATTTGATTGTATCGAAGGCTCAATGAATTGGGATTTTCCTATCGGTCCAGGTCATTTCAGGGCAAGCAGATTATTTCTCATAAAGAAAATGAGTTTCAAGAGAGTGATTTGAAGTTCTTGCTGAGTAGAACAAGGCAGTACCAGATACGAGATTGATCCTCCAAAGAACAAGGGGTTTTTTTCGAATAAGCCAATTCATTGGTCTTGCATTTTACTTTCCAGTCTAAAAAGGATTGACAATGTTGGATTAATGAAATATGGGAGGAATGATTACGCAGGACCTGTCTGTGTAATTATGAGCTACCATTACTTCCAAGGCCAACACCATTCAATCATCGCGGTCCATTTCTATGAAGATTATCCACCTTAACATAAAAGGTATCCAACAATATTATGCTTGGACCTTTTTGTTTGCATAGGGCGGAGACCCTAAACAATTAAAGTACGGCGCACTTTTAAATAGTATTGAAAGATGTTATTTCAGTACCGAAAATATTTGTGATGGTATGAAAATTTATTTTTACATCTAATTATAAAATTTAAAGCTTCAAAAATTATGTAGATCGAGCTGATCTCTAAACACGTGACAATCTTGGAAATTGATGGTCTACAAAATGTATTATAAGATGCACTATTTCCAATACTTGACATCCATTTTTTCGCATGCTCATACATCTTGAGATCGAGATGATCGATTGGATGAATTTTTGGGCATCGAAACAGTCTCTTCTAGTGAATTTTTGAGGTGCACCCTAATTTAATTGTTTAGGGTGTCACTAATGTAGAGTGAGATGGGCCCAAAGAGACAATTCCATTAAATCTCTCTTTCTCTCTCTCTCCTAACCTATTTCACTAAATGTATTCCATATAGCTTCTTTTAAAAATAAAAACTCCTAAGGTAATACAAAAAAAAAAAGAAAATTGAGTTAGATATTTATTCTATTGTCACGAGTTGCATTTCAAAACTTTTTCTATTAGTTAATGTAATTGTTTATTTGTTAATATAGGGATTGGAAAGCATGATGTGTGACTAAGGTATGAGGCGTGCTACCACCACAACCCTAACCCCTTTCCTTCAAAAAAAAGAAAAAAACAAATGGTACTTGAAAACCAAAACAAAACAAACAATATAAAAAAGTGTTTGAAAAATAAAACAAACCATGAACTGTTTGATTGATCCAGTTCACTATGATAGAAGTTACACAAAATTCGAGACTTTTTTTTAAAAAAAAAAGGTAAAATTATATTAAGAATAAAGTAAACCGATTTGCTGGCATTAGAACTGGTTGTTAGAGAATCGGTATAGATCGAATAGGGAATGAGCGATGCTTTGGATTCCAAGAAAAAAAGATAATTATTTATTTTACTACTAATACTCATTCTCATTAATGATTACTTAATTTTAATGATCCTAGCAATTGAATTTATATACATAATTACGATTCTGATAGGAGATGCATGAATATAGTAAAATGATGATTTATCGAATGGCTATTAATCTATTGTACTTCTAAATAGGAGGTAGGAGGGCTCTATGGAAAAATGGTAGTTTAATTCGATGTTGTCTAACGAAGAGTTAGAGTAGAAGTGTGAACTACAATGGATTCTGGTCCGGGCTCGATCTAGATCCAATATTTTTAAAATAGTGATTCTATGCAATATTGGTTTGGCACTTGGATTGAATTCGGTTCAATTATTTTTACCCAATATTGGGTTGACACTCCAAATGTTGGACCTACCTTTTTTTTTGTTTTATGCAAAGTTGGTTTGACACTTGGACTTCTTAAACACTAGCGTCGAGCCTACTTTCATCCGAACTTTCTTTTCATAAGGTCTGAGAATGACCTGGGGTCTTGGCGATATTGTCGAGCCCCATAACGAGGTCTCTAATTCCATTCTCACCAAAAAGTTGGGGCCCAACTCTCCATGGACTTACCACTTTTAACTTACCAAAAAAAAGTCTTCAGTGCCAAGCAGAACTTTTGTTGTTTCACACATTTGACTTTGGGGTATTCTTATCTCACATGGCCTAAAATATTTATCTGGGGATTGCTGCAAAAGAAATAGTTACATGATGTTTGTATAATTTTCCTTTAATATATCAAGAAATGGGTTTCAATTTTTAACAAATGGGATTGTATACTATACGACATTTATCATGGATTCTGTTTATGCTTAGATCTGTGTTGATATCAAATAGATAAACTCAAATCTTAACAAAACAAGCTAATTTTATGAAGCAGAGAGTGAGATCATTCAAATTATAGGCTAAGAAAAACATTGCAGATTTATACAAATCTGGTTCCTTTTTTAGTCTACTGCCAGCATTAGCTCCAATTTTGTATATTTGACCTCGAAAACTTTCTAAAAATTAAATTAAATCTAATAATAAATAAATTTTCAAAAAAAAAGAATAAAATTAATAATTAAATGAAGAAATAAAATTGATAAAAAAGAGAGAGAGATTTTACTTGAAAAAATCATGAGTTGGGGCCCGTATCAGGATCGCTGTTTGATTTATACATTTTGATGCATTCTTTAGCATAGATTTAAGGTTTTTGATCTAGGAGAACTTGTTTTTAGGATTGGATCTTAATTTTGGAGACATTTTGGAAGGATTTGGGATTAAGAGATTTTTCCTAAGGCTTTCTAGGGGTTTCCCTAATTTTCTGGTTTTTTTCCTAATTTTCTAAAGGATTTGTGATTTTGCATTTTTTTTAGGATTTTTTGGCTAATTTCCCAATGTCCTAAGATATTTAGGATTTATCCTAATTTTATAGGATTCTTTCTAATTTTCCTAGAGTGTTTTTTCCTATTTATTTGCAATTTTTTTGGAATTTTCCTAGGATTTTTGGGCTATTTTTAGGATTTTAGAGGGGTTATTTACAGGCTTTAACTATGGTTAAGCTTGAAATTAGTAGTTCTAATTTTATAGTTCATTTATGATTATGTTTAGGGTTTTTTTCAGTTTTTTTTTTTTGTTGATAAACGACTCATATCTGGTCAAAATTTGACTCAAAATATGTTTTGGAAACAACTGCTCCAGGTCTGGACCCTTGGGTCACGCATGGCTCAGCCCGTCATGCTGTGCGAGGCTCAACGCATTGTGCAGCAAGAGCACGACACGATATGGACTAAATTATCATGTTTTTGAAAAATTTTCTCTGCCTTTAACATTCTAACCGTAAGTTGGATTCAAGCGATTATTGGACCGCTGAAAAGCTTGCGAACTCCTCAACAATTTGGAATCAAATGTGGTCAAATTTGAAGTAAATTTGATGTTACAAAGCTAGAAGTTTAGGATTTTGGTTTCTAGTTGTCAGATCAATTTTTGGTTTACGTTTTCCGGTTCATAAGACTTGTGGGTAGGTATTTAAGGTGACTTTGAGGGTATTGGAATAGGTTTTAAGTAACTTTGGGACAATTCTAAAGGTTCAATATGACTCACTAGGCATAGCGTGGTCGTTAGGGTTTAGAATAAAGGTTTTTAGGAATTGCTTTACCCATAAAGGATACAATCACTCTTATCTACTTGAGGTCAAATTCAACTGGCTTAGGGTGTGTCACGAAGCTCAAAAATTTTCCTTTTGATTTTTTTGCCCCACTTGATTTTAGATCTAATTGCCCTAGCCCCCAACGGGTTGACTTCTTTGTGTCAAAAATAGATGGTCTTATCACATATTATGGAATACTTTCCCTTAAATATGGGTAGAGGTTTTTTTTATTTTTTAGGTTTTTCACTAGAAGCAGGGCCAAGAAAGGAGTTCACTGATGAATAGTAGGTAGCGAGCCAAACAAAGTCATTTGCTATTCTAAACGATAGCGGGAGAGAAATAATGCTATTCACAACTAGGTGGTCCGTCCAAACTGAGACTAATGCATTGTAACAGCTTGAGATGTAAAGAAGATTTTGAACCCGGGGATTTATATTGATAGACATACAATCAACAGTAATTCAATGGAGAAATAAACAGAACAATTGGGAGGTGAAAAGAGCAAACAGATTCATTCCATTCCATTGATAGAATCAGTGAATCTTTTGGATTACGTTTTAATCAAGAAAATATATTAAATAGAATTAGAGAGATGAACCATTCAAAATCTCAATTTTCTAAATAGAAAAGTATATATAGAGCCGAGGCTCTAATAAATCAAATTTGAGCCTACTTCAAAAATTTCACTAGAAGAGGTTGTTTTGATGCGCAAATATCTTCAAATTGATCATCTCGACATCAAGAAACATGGACATGAGAAAAAAAATGGATTTCGAGTTTTGGAAATAGTGTATTTTGTAATGCATTTTTGGGACGTTAATTTTCAAGATTTTCAAGTTTTCATAGATATATCGATCTACATTATTTTTAAAGCTTTAAACTTTATAAATAAATATAAAAATATATTTTAAAGCTATAACAACAATTTCCAATATTGAAACCATATTTCTCGATATTATTTGAAGGTAGGCTCTAATTTGATTGTCTAGAGCCTAGGCTCTATACAAATCGCACCCTTTTATAAAAAGTGTAGTATTTTGTATACAGTTGAGGCTCTAACCAATCAAAGTAAAGTGCACCTCTAAATAGTGTTAAAAAATAATTTTTAAGTGACGGAAATCTTTGCAAGATGCTTGCTCGTTCAGAAGAATGGTAACCGGGTCCCTTAGCCACCCACTAGTAAGTTATTGCCTGAAAAGCTGATAATCAGGAGGCTGGTTTTTTCTTGTTTCAGGATGTATGGGATTTGACTTCTTGTACTACTTTTTAATATTTGTAGTTGAAATCTGTGAGGTTTATGCTTAGTGTGTCGGAAATGATCTTTAAATTTATGTGACTTATGTAGATATAAGCATTAAAAATTGAGTTGATGATGCTATGCTATAGTGTTTATTGAATGGGTCCATTTAAGTGGAAAGGTGCAGTTTCTGTTTTATTGTATGTGGAATTTTTCTTCTTATGTATTTCTTCCTTAAGGTGTTAGTTCTTATTTATTTCTTTCTGAAGGTGTTAGTGATGCGGTGTGGGAATGAAAACCATAACATGGTGATTAGGGTATGAGGGTGTTGCCACCGCAACTCAACTTCTTTCCCCTTAATTCTTTCTTTATTGTCTGGATTCTTGATAGTATGTATAAATAAAGATTATATGAGGGGGGAATGTCTTTTCCGGCTAGCGAAAAATTTTCCTTGGCGGATATATCATAGATTCCATGGGTTGATTCATTAAATGATGGTTCTTTTATAGTTGAATTTTGTGCTAAGCAAGGGTCGCATTTATGTGACTTGAGTTTTCCAATTCCTTTTTGTCTCGTTTTAGTCTCACCATTTTAAGAAAGAGACCCTTGTTATGCGGCCAGCCCTCATATTTTAGAGATGTGGGCTTGACAATAAATATATATATTTTAAAATAATTTAATCTTAATTTTTAGAGAATATATCTTTAACATGAAGATCATGAATAAAAAAATTAAAAAATTAAAACTAGAAATAATAATTATAGTAAAAAAAACATGTGGACAGTTAGTTACACTTGTTTTTAAATGAACTACATATTTGCATCCATCTTTAACATAAATGTTTTATACCTCTAGGCCATATTGTAGAAATACGGTCCAGCTCGTATGAAACAATTTTCCTTTTCAAAAAGGGAGTAACTATGAATACCTTTTCTATTCTAGTTTCCATTAAATTTGAGAATGTGTCTAATGTTAGCAGATGCCATGAAGTTGCAAAAAGACTACAGGAAAGAGCATATGGGTTTGGAAACTGCAGCAGGTAAACATAAATTTTCTAGGAAGGGCACTTCAATGATCATGTTGTTTCCTAGTACGCATAACCTGGCTCACCATTTTATGTGTACATGATTCATTGTTTACTTGACCCTGAGGGCGAATTGGAAGTTTTCTATCGTGCTTCTCTTGTTGCAATTGTGAAACACTTATCTTGTTGAGATCAGTGTTTGAAAATTCGGTGATTTGGATTGTGTTTGAAGATTCAATGATTTGGATTGGAATCGCACGAATTTGAATTGAGAATCATTCTTACTATTCCGTATCTTGTAATATATTGGGATCCGACTGTATCCCCTTTTAAACCGTCTCGATCCAAACTGGTCTATACGAGTTCTTTGACATAACCAATCGGCTCAATCTGGTTATGTAAGTGTAACCAATCGGCTTTATCTGGTTATGTAAGTGTTTTAACAATCGGCTCTATTTAAAAGACAATTTTACCTGGTTTACAACAGAAATTAGATGAATTTCGGTTTTTGAAAAACCAAAAAATTTCGGCTCTGATTTCGGTTCTTTAAGAGCCGAAATTTTTTTCGTAAGTACTCTTGGGTATTCTCTTTATGGATTTTCCTTTTCAACAACCGAAGTCAATGGATTTTGGGTTGTTGAACAACCAAAATCTTTTATACCTTTCTTTCACCCATGCTTGTACTCTTGGGGTATTTTCTTTATGGATTTTCCTTTTCAACAATCGAATTCAATGGATTATGGATTAACAACCAACAAATTCAATGGATTTTTGGCGAAATCCTCTATACCTTTCTTTTACCCTCGTCTTTTTCTTTTAAGCTCTTCCTGATGAGATAAACATAAGGAAGTTTAAACCCAAGGTATAGGAGATAATGGATAAACATAGGAGAGGATGGATAAATATAGAAAGAGTTTAAAACCACCATTGTATAGAGAGAATGAATAAACATAGGAGAGAGTTTAAAGGTGGAGAAAGTTTAAACCTACCCAATGTTTATCCATTATCTCTTTATTCCTTACATTGGTTTTAAACTCTCCCCTATGTTTATCCATTGGTTTAAATTCTTCTTTATGTTTATCTATTTTCTCTCCTATGTTTATCCTCTTCTTTATGTTTATCTATTCCCTCTCCTATGTTTATTCATTCTCTCTGTACTTTAGAGTTTAAATTCTTCCTTCATGTATGTTTATGGTAAAATTGTCTCTTTTTTTAAAATTTTCATTGTGACATGAAAAAAAAAGACAGATAAGTAATAACCGAAACTATTTCGATAGTTTTGTAACGCAAACTATAAATTTTCCCTATTTTTTTTATTCCATGACCGTAAACCTTTAAATATTAAGGCTTCAACTATTATGGTCCCTATTTTTTTTTTATCCCATGACCACCTTAAACCTTCAAATATTAAGGCACCTTAAACCTTCAAATATTATGATCCCTATTTTTTTTATTCCATGACCACCTTAAACCTTCAAATATTAAGGCACCTTAAACCTTCAAATATTAAGGTCTAAACGGTCCTTCAAATATTAAGGCACCTTAAACCTTCAAATATTAAGGTCTAAACTGTCCGATGTTAGCGCCTTAAACTAAAAAACAAAAGAGTCGAAATGTGAAACCTTGGATGGCTTTAAATCTCAAAAAAATGAGGTCTAGAAGGGCAATTGATGTAAATTTGTAAAAAAATTTACATCCTTTTTCCATCAAACAGGAGGAGGGAGGAAGGGCAAAGTTCTCTTTCCCTCTCCATGACCACATTTTTTAAAGAAATCTCTCACTTGTGTTTGGGTCTTATAGTCTAGTCTCAAGGCGACATGTCTGGCAATTTCCACTCACTGATTCAAAGTTAACATTCTAAAAAACCAGAAACATTCCTTGAGTGCGCCCCCACCAATCACCTTCCAGTTTTTTTAGACGAAAAGCATTTATTGGCCTCTTTTGAGGTTTTTGTATGAGGAGCCCGGCTTTCTCTTTTTTGTACATCTATTTCAAGAAAATGGAATGAAAGTCTCACCTCATAACTGATCGAACAAGAGGGAGGTATAAATCAACTCTATCAATGATACAATTCATCATGAACAAAGTTCATGGGGCGGCTGGCCTTAATGAAAGAAGAGATTCATGCACTTAAATGAAATCACACTTTGAAAGAAGAGATTCATGCACTTAAAAGAAATCATACTTGGGCCACTTCCTCCAGGTAAAAATATAGTGGGCTCAAAATGGGTGTACAAAGTTAATGGTGTACAAAGTTAAGGTCAGATCAGGCTCAGTTGAAAGTTTGAAGTCCAGACTAGTGACCAAGGGATTTAATCAAGAATATGACATTGATTATGACGAAACTTTTAGCTCAATTGTGAAGGCGACACCCACTATTCGATCCATCCTGGGGCTTCATCAACTTGATGTGAAAAATGCATTATTTCATGGTGATTTGAAAGAAGTTTTTGTGTGGCACCCCATCTTGGCTTCATCAACTTGATGTGAAAAATGCATTCTTTCATAGTGATTTGAAGAAGTTTTTGTACGGGGAGCCCGACTTTCTCTTTTTTTGTACATCTATTTCAAGAAAATGGATTGAAAGTCTCACCTCATAACTGATCAAAAATTACAATTTAAGCATATTGGAAAAATTTTATGGGAAATATTTCTATACTTCCCCTACAATACCTATGCTTCCTCTACCATCCAGCTCTCCAATTTTAATCAAGAGAGCCACTCACCGTTTGATCTTAGATCCGACGTCTCAAAGTATTTCATTTTTAGTTTTTTTTATACAAATTGTACTTTTAGTTTTTTTTTTATACAAATTGTATGAATATGAAATTTGGTACATCTCATCTTCTCATTGGGGCACACTTATAAAAAATATTAAAAATAATTTTTTGATAAAATATAATGACCAAAATACCGCTTGAAAATTTCAGTGGTATTTTGATTATTTGATTGGAAATATTTTTTTAATATTTTTTGCTAGTGCGAGTTTAATAGAAGATTGGACGTCCAAAATTTGGTGTCAAAATAATTTATAGAAAAAAAAATTAAAAATAAAATAGTGTAGAGACGTGGGCAATCTTAGCCCTCCATTTAGAATGGAAGGTTGGCTAAGGGGAAGTATATAAGTTTTATGCTGTAGGGGAAGTATAGAAAGCTTGCCCAACTTTTATATCAATCTTGAAAGTTATTGTTGTGAAAACAATTAGAATTTCAAACTCTAAAAATAGTATATGTTACAAAAAATTATCTAGACCGTCCATTTTATCGTAAAGCCCACGATCTAACCTTGTTTAAACTATGAGTTAGATGCCTTAAAAAGTCTAAACAATAGGCCGTTGGTCATAACCTCCTCCCACACTATAATTAAAGTGGATAATATTCTCTATCATAAGTGGCCAAAAACCCATCCATCTCGAATCTCTTCAAAAATTTTAACAGGAGTGGTCAGTAGACTTGGGAGAGCGTTAAGTTGTAGCAATGTTTAAGAGGGGCGAAGAGCCCTATTGTACACAGTGCCCGGAAAAGCTTACAATTCCGGCCAAGTGTGGTTTTTTCGACGGGTTCTTCTAATTTCATATTTTTCAGCAATGACAAGAGATGATCGTAGTGGTATAGTATAAAAATGAGATCGTATTCTTCATTTTTATTTTCAACAAGCGTAGGAAACATTGAACCGGGGCCAGTCAACCAGTCATGGGCCGGTTTTGAGTAACTCGAAACAGGGCTGGTTAACCGGTCCGAGTCGATCAAGTGAAAAAAAATAATTAAAAATTAGGTAAAACACCGAAAAAAAAATCCTAAGAGTGTGAAAAAATGTAGATTTCATTTATATTTTGTTATTACCTACAATTATCCTAAGAGTGTAGATTTCATTTATATTTTGTTATTACCTACAATTATCCTGAAGAAATAGAATTAATGAAAATAGAAGAAATGAAGAGAGGTAAAGAAGTAATGGCCCATGGGACACACTAATGGAGTTTAGATTTGAGAAAAAGCAAGATATGATGAGGTGACTCACGTGTGAAGAATTAATAAAAAAATAGAAACAATGAAATGAGACAAAGAAGTACGGGTGGCCCAATGGGCCCGATATCCGGATGTATTTTATAAGCACCACATGGTCCCAATCGAAGTAGTGTTCTATGTACAATAGATTCTTTTTGCCCTTTTTTCTCTTTCCAAGCATAAAATTGCACATACTGCCTAAATGTAAATATTTAGGTACTCAAAAAAATCTGTTCTCTTTAAAAGGAAACTTATCAAGCACCAATCAATATTCTTATGGCATGATTCTTTTCATGTAGTTAAAATTATGTGTTGATTTTTTATTTACTTTGGGTTGGTCTCTAAGTTGAGTAGGTTTCTAAAGTTTGAGCTCCTAATATTTTTTATTTTTTATTTTTTATTTACTTTGGGTTGGTCTCCTGATATTTTTAAAACTAAAAATGATATTTTTTGAATAAAGTATATGAATTGTTAATTTTTCTTTTTCTTTAGAGAACTGTTATTAATAGGACCCGGTTTTGGTAGATGGTGTAGATCTCGCAGCCCGCATGGTAACAAGTGCGGGCTTGGATGCACCAAACAATTTTCCTTTCCCAAAACCAATTAACTTTTGAAAGAGGACTAAATTAGAAAGCTAAAAATTTTAATGTATGCAGGTTCTTTAAGGCCTTAGGAAAAAAAATAAAGTTTCACCTCAAAGCCTTGTCCGGAAAACGTTTCGGCCATGGTAAATCCCTACGATGGCTCTAAAATGCATTTTCACAACTAGTTATAAATTTTGTAGATGAAAAAACCTTATACATTATATGGATTTGTGAACACTTGAAAATGGATGGTTTAAATAATATGGTAGAATAAAACTAATTTTAGGGCTTGAAATCTCCATTTTTCACAACAATAATGGTCAAGGTCAAGATGATTGACTTAAAGGTTTTCAGATACTGGAACCGCAATTGTTGATGAGTTTTTAAATGAGATTTTACTTTTTTCCATATTGCTTGGGCCTTATTTTAACGTTTTCCAATTTAAATTCATGATTAATTTGCTTCCAATGAACTTTTGAAATTAAATATGTGACTTTAGAACTTCAACTAAAGAAAATGGATGAGATATTAAATAGTTTTGTCTCTTGATTTGGTAAATTTCTCAAAACATGGTACTGAACACAAAAGGAAGGGAAAAAAAAAATAGAATCAAACTATTATATATAAAACGCTTGGTTCGGGACCACTTATCCATTGAATATGGTTCTACCACATATTCATGGAATATGGTTCTACCACGAGATAGTGAAAGTAGGTCCTGATACCTTTTTTTTTTATATATATATATATATATCCAAACACATAATGTGATTATCCAAACAAAGGGCACGAGGACAGGGCTTCACGGTCTTGTTAGACTAGGGAAATGCTGGTGCCCCACATGTCCTTTTTAGAAATGTTTTGTAAATAAAAAAACTCTAAAAGCATGTAAAAAATTAAATATTATGCTTCTCAAAATGAGATATCAAAATATTGGTATTAAAAAATAAATTACAAAAAAATATGTATAAATTCAATTGTCATGCATCCTAAAAATCAAGACTATGTTAATTTTTAATTTTCAAAATTTAAAAAACAAACAATAAGTACTTCATTAATTTTATTAAAAAAATCTAAAAGTAAGAACTATGTTATTTTTGGGAATAAATTGTTTCTTAATTTTAGATTTTTAACATCCAACAATTAAAAAACCTTAATTACTTATTTTTGAAAATTTAAATTTTGAAATGAAGAATTAATTCAATTTTTCTATAAACATACAAATTTCTTAAATTCAGATTTATAAAAAATTAATAAAAATACAATATTCATTTCAAATTTTCGATATCCTTAAAACATGAAAAACCTTAATTTTTCATAATGAAATTTTTTACTAAAGATAATAAAATATTGATAAAGAGATAATATTTTGTACACCTAGAATAATATTAATTTTTTTATTTTAATCCTAATATTAATTGTAGGGCTATTAACAATTAATATTATCATCATTATTAAGATCTTGATTACTAATTACTTAGAGTATTTTCACGATTGGTAACGAAAATTATTGATAACAAATGACTTTTCATTGATGATTAGGTATTATCTGCTTTAGTCACACATAAGCAGCAATGCAATGAACGTTGCCATTAAAGGAACTTCAAAGCTATTGAGCATATCAATTTAAAAAAGCATCCATAACAAATCAACAACAACAACAATTATAATAATAATAATAATAATAATAATAATAATAAATAAATAGATAAATAAATAAAATAAAATAAATAAAATAAAATAAAAATACAAAAACCCAAAAAAGACTTGAAAAGTGAAGAATTTAATATAAAAAAGTTTTAAAAAAATTGAAAACTCAAATTTAGAGTGAAATGCATGGAACTTTGGTTTTGCATGTAAATGCCTTACTTTACAAGGGCAAAATACGTACAAACCCACCCATTTAATGAGTCTGATGTTTTTCTTAAGAAAATAACTATAAACTTTACTAATTAGCATTTGGACGGAATTTTTTAAAGGAATTCCTTAATTTAAGAAAAAAAACAAGTAACTAAATTTCAACAACTTAACCTAATGTGAAAGGATACTGTTGAGGCAGAGTAAATAACTCTTTTGCTTTAACATGTAAATACAACGATAACTAAAATAAAATAAATTAAAAGACACACAAAAAAAAAAGGAAAAAAAAAAAAAAATGACCTACAAGCGCAAATAAAAAATTATGAACAAGAAAATATGATTTGTAATAATTTATTAGTGGCCATTTTTCCTTTCTTGCCAATCACGAACGATGTAATATCCCCCAACAATTAAAAAATATAATTTTTTTTTTGAAAATCAAATGTCAATATTTTAAAAATCCAAAAAATTGCAAAAAAAAGTTAGCGTCCCAACAATTGTATTTACCGCAAAAAAAAAATGGTTCAACAATTTTAGATTTTGAAAATTATATTTTTCGATTTTAAAAATTCAAAAAATGTGAAAAAATGTTTCCTGACATTTATATTTATCCAAAAAGAAGGTGTCCCGACAATTTCAGATCTTGAAACAACAATTTTAGATCTTGAAAATCTAAAATTTATTTGAAAATTAAAATTTCAAATTTTTAAAATCCAAAAGTTCTATGTAGTGTCCCAACAATTTCAAAATCAATTTTGGATTTTCAAAATCCAAAAATTACATTTTAGCATCCCTGAACATTTTTAGATTTCAAAAATTCCAAAATTTTCTATTTACACATTACAAAAATATCATTTTCCCGCTAGATAATGAATTTTGTTGAATTCAAATATTGAAAATCCCAAAATCTTATGAGGGAAAAGATTTTAAAAAATGGCCTCCACTAAGATATGAAAATCCACAAATAAAACTGGGATCTTGAAGATCAAGCCAATTTTAGAACCACCAAAAAGAACTTAGTATAAATATAAAAATGATAAATTATGGATAAAATTTACGTAATGTTGAATAAAACAAATATTAACATATTTTTATCTTAATTTTACAATTAATTTGGGCTATACACACGGTTGAGAAAGATAAATCTTATCTAATAATGTGTGTGAGAGAAATGTTATATGAAAGAGAAATCAGATATCTTATATTGTAGTATGTGAGACAGAGATCTTACACATTAGTGTCTTTTTGTTTGAGGTTAAGAGACATTTATCCATTTGAGAGAGATATACACATCTCTATGACATAGGTGTGGTTTGTATAAGATCGAGGCCTTAAACAATCAAAGTAGGATGCATCTTCAAATAGTATAGAAATATGTTGTTTCAGTATAAAAAACCTTTATGATGGTCTAACAATTTATTCATATTTTTAATTATAAAATTTTAAAATAATATAGATTGAACAGATCTATGGACATTTAATTTTTTTTTAAAAATTAACGATCTAGACAATATATTACAAGATGCACTATTTTTAAGATTTGAAAGTTATTTATTTTCTCACATTCATACATACATTATCTCGAGGTCGAGATGACCAAAATGAGGGTTATCCAACTTCAAAACAACATTTCCAAATGAAGTTTTGAGGTACGCTTAATTTGATTGTTTGACACCTTACACTTATATAAAGATTTTTCTAGAGAAATATCCATGTTGTGATTTTTAGATGGACCGCACCCCTTCGAAGCGGTCACCCATTTGAGATGCCACGTATTATATAAATCAACCCAGGCTTTATATAGAAAAGATTCTTGAAAGGGCAAAACAGAAATATTAGAAGTCATGGCCTCTATAAAAACGATATTGAAGAGTCAAGTTCATTCGATACTCTCTCTTGGTGTTCAAGTGGTCTAGCCTCCACTGGAAAGTTGACGGTGTGATTTCCGGCCAACGCTGTGAGATTCCGACCAAGTTTCCGGTGAGTTTTTTTATTCACTTTAGCATTTACTTTAGAAAATATGAAAATTAGTGAAAAAAATTTATTTTTTTGCCCTGTTGGGTTTGAGAAATTAGGGTTTTACGAATTGAGAAATATTTTTTTTTTTTTTTTTAGTTGCAGTTTAGGTTTTTTTAGGGGCTCTTAGAATCTGTTGAAGCCCCTCAAGATATAACTCGAAAATGTAAAAAAAAAAAACTTTTATTTTCCGGGCTTTTGTTGTTTTTTTATCTATATGGTTTTGATATTGTAACTCTCAAGGGCTTTTACAATTAAAATTTTTAGAAGCTCTTGAAACGTAAATACAGAAATCCAAAATAGGAAGGAAATTTCTGTGGTGCACTTTTTTTTTTTTAATATACGTTTGGATTTTAAATTGCAACTTGCAAGGGATTTTGTATTGTTGTAAAAGCTATTAATAAAAAAAATGAACCGAAAATGCGAAAACCGAAACAGAAATATGACTGGAACTTTTTTTTTTGTTTTTTACTTTTTCAATCTTCGTTTGGAAAAATGCAAAAAACTGGGGAAAAAACACAGAGAATCATCTGTTTTTCTTACTTTGCATTTTTGGATTTTGTAAAACATCAGAGAATGAAAATAATTATTTTGGAAATGAAAAAAAACAGAAACGTGCAAAAAAATAGAAAGAAAGGAAAACCGAAATAAAAGGACAGAAAAAAAGTAAAAAACAGATATGAATTTTCAGTTTTTCCCCAAAATTTCCTTAGTTTACTTTTTTAATTATATTTTAATTTCTTGGACCGGTCTCACTGGTCCAGGTTGGGCAGTTCCCTTGCCAGTTTGGTAGCCTGTCTGGTCTTGACAATATTGATTCAAGGTGCTTTGCCTTATCTCAAACTTCTCAACTCACTGTAAACTGGGGGTTTTATAGAAGTAATCAAACTATTTTGAATTATTTACAGAAAAATTGATATAGCTTGAGGGTTTGCAAAGCATTGAACTCATTAGACTTCCTATAGGGTTTTCCTCTGAAACTTTTAAACCAATTCATAATTTCTCTAAAATTAGGGCCTTGGAGTGATTGAAATTTGTGATTTAGGTTTCTCAAAAAAATATATAAATAGTGATTTACAGGAAAAACCTTCTATTATGTTTGAATTTTTTTGAATTTTCCTTTGAAATTATATAATTTGGTCAAATATTTTAGGTTTTCTTCGAAATAAATGTTTATTTTGAATTTGTGATTTTCTTTCTTGGGTGTTCCTCGTAATTTAGGGTTTTTAGGGTCTGTCTTTGAGTTTAGGGTTTTTTTTCTGCAATTAGGTTTTACATAACATGAAATAGGATTTTACCCCTAAATCATTCGATTATAGATTGAATAGCTTGAAATGAGGTTTTTTAAAGAAAAAATCTTCTATGATCTATGGTATAAATTTTTTTACAAATGCTCAAGGGTTTTACAAGTCTTCGAATTAATTAGGGTTTTCAACTATTATAAAATTGGGGTTTTGAAGAGTTTGAAATAAGGGTTTGCAGGGATATCCATCATTTATCTATAAAGGTTTTAGCCTTTCCTCCAAAATTACAGAATTTAATTAACTGATTTTGACCATTTTATTTTAATTAACCGATTTAATATATTTTAGGTTTCTCTCTGAGTCCGCCTGATGTCGATTATGAGCAGCTCCCTGAGGCGAACCACCTCCATTTCAAAAACCATAGCCCCAGCCCTAACTCATCTGAAAACCCTAATTCAACCTTACTCAGCAACAGCTGTTGCACTAGAAAGCAGCACCAGCACAGCCTACAATGAAGAAGAACCCGGGGCCATCTCAATGAAGGGTGTGAAGATATCAGGCCGTCCTCTCTACTTGGACATGCAAGCCACCTCTCCTGTTGACCCTCGCGTCTTGGACGCCATGCTCCCTTACTTTGTCTCTCACTATGGAAACCCCCACTCGCGGACTCATTTGTATGGATGGGAGTCGGAACAGGCAGTTGAGCGGGCACGTGAGCAAGTGGCCGCCTCGATTAATGCATCCCCGAAGGAAATTGTGTTCACGTCTGGGGCGACGGAGTCGAACAACATATCTGTGAAGGGATTCATGAGATTTCATAAGGAGTCTAAGCGCCATGTTATAACCACACAAACAGAGCATAAGTGTGTTCTTGACTCATGCCGGCACCTCCAGCAGCAAGGCTTTGATGTCACGTATCTCCCTGTAGGGAGCGATGGGCTTGTTAAATTGAGTGATCTCGAGGCAGCAATCAGACCAGACACCGGCTTGGTCTCGATCATGACGGTCAATAATGAGATTGGAGTCGTGCAACCGATGGCTGAGATCGGGCAGATATGTAAGAAACATGGCATCGTGCTTCACACTGATGCTGCTCAAGCCCTCGGTAAAATCCCTGTGGATGTTCAGGAAATAGGGGTTGGGCTCATGTCACTTAGCGCTCACAAAATTTATGGTCCGAAGGGCGTTGGGGCTCTATACATACGACGAAGGCCTCGTGTTCGAGTTGAGCCCCAAATGAGTGGTGGCGGTCAGGAGCGAGGACTCCGCAGTGGGACGGTACCTACACCACTGGCAGTTGGGATGGGAGCGGCCTGTGAGGTTGCGGTTAAGGAAATGGAGTATGACTCTAAACATGTGCAGGTCCTGCAACAAAGATTACTAAATGGCATTCGTTCTCGACTCGATGGTGTGGTTATTAATGGCAGTGAAGAGCACAGGTATTGGGGGAATTTGAATTTGTCGTTTGCTTATGTTGAAGGTGAGAGTTTATTGATGGGGTTGAAGGAGGTGGCAGTGAGCAGTGGGAGTGCATGCACGAGTGCAAGCTTGGAGCCGTCATACGTGTTGAGGGCGTTGGGGGTGGATGAGGACATGGCACATACTTCCATCAGGTTTGGGATGGGAAGGTTCACAACTGAGGAGGAAATTGATAGAGCAGTAGAGCTTACTGTGAATCAGGTCGAGAAGTTGAGGGAGATGAGCCCACTTTATGAGATGGTGAAGGACGGGATCGATATCAAGAGTATACAGTGGGCACAACATTAGGATATCCATAAAGATCATCACTTGGTACTAATTTTTTTTTATGAGGTAGTGGAAGTTTTCTGGCCCCTAGGGCAATGAAGCTTGCTTTTTTGAGCACTAGATGAAGGGGTAGTGGTGGTGCAGTGGTGGTGAACACACAGTTTTGAATCACTTCACATATTTGCAAGATGCTTGCTGGTTAAGAAGAATGGTAACTGGGTCCATTAGCCATCCCAGTAGTAAGTTATTGCTTGAAAAGCTGACAATTGGGTGAATAGACTTTTATTGTTTCTCCCCTTTGTTTCAGGATGTATGGAATTTGACTTCCTATACTATTTGTTAATATTTGTAGTTGAAATCTGTGAGATTTATGTTTTGGTGTTGGTATGATCTTTTAATTTCTGTAAATACAAGCAAGGATAAATTTGAGTTGATGAAACTATGCTATAGTGTTCACTGAATGGGTCATTTAAGTGGAAAGATGCAGTTTCTGTTCTATTGTATGTGGAATGCTTCTTCTTATTTTCTTTCTTCATTTGTTTGGATTCTTGATATATATCTTTGGTATGTATAAGTACGGATTATATGATGGGCAAATGTCTTTCCTCGCTACAGAATTTTACTTGGTGGAGATGTCATAACTTCCATCGGTTGATTCATTAAAGGGTGCTTCTTTTGTAGTTGATTTTTGTGCTATGCATGTTTGGCATTTATGTGACTGAGTATTCCAATTCCTTTTGTCTCATTTTAGTCTCACCATTTCTAGAATGGGAGAAAATATGAATACTTTTTTTGTTCTAGTATCCATTGAATTAAATTTGAGGCCATGTCTAATGTTAGTAGATGCCATGAAGTTGCAAAAAGACCAATAAGAAAAAACATATGGGTTTGAAACCTGCAGGTAAACATAAATTTTCTAGGAAGGGCACTTCAAAAATCATGTTGTTTCCCATTAGCCATAACCTGGCTCACTATTTTATGTATGTTGTCAGTCACATCATATACTTAAGTACACATTTCCAGGTGGATCAAGTATGCGTGTTATTCTTGTTTGGAGGTAGTTCTTTTTGTATGAGTTGCCATGTATATAGTCTGGAGTTATTGGCTGTTTCTTCACATGGTAGCATGGTAGGGCTCTTTATGATATACTTCCATGTGGTACTTTAGTGGCGGGACTTTGTAATGCGGTGACTCACTTTTAGCTTGCAAAAGATAGGTTGGACCTCAGAATTCATGTCAGGAAAATCAGGAAGGAGAAAAATGCTGGGAATGGTCGATTTAATATAACTGAGGACATGATTTCATAGAATGACTGAGGGCTGGGATTTTGTCTGTGCTAGGAACGGCCAATTCAATCACCTCCGGACACCAGAAGGTAGCAAATTCCATGGCAATAGTTGTAGAGATAACAAATTTCCCTCGCTCTGGTTAAATTGAATGGTGAATCTTGTGTTCTATCTCTCCGTATGCTGTCCATTACAGAGGTGAGAACTGTTTTCTAATCTAATCTTGTGTTCTATTTCTCTGTAGTTTTCTCTGTAGGCTGTCCATTACAGAGCTGAGAACTGTTTTCTTGTCAGTGGAATTCTGTGCCTCCAAAATTGTTTTTAAATAGCAGAAAAATAAATATCTTTCGCCTTGTCTAGCTGGTGGGTTTCTATGTTTTTGTTATCGAGGGCCTACAAAATTCTCTTTGGACTCGGAAGATTGTTTTTCATCTATGTTGAACAGTTTGTACATGCAATATGTATGAATATTCCAATATAGGATATTAATAGTATAAATTGGCTTCCTCAATTACAAATCAAGGCAAAGTTGTGGCTGGGACTGCATATGGTTATCTAAAGCAAGTCTTTTTTTAGATTATTTTCATGTTTACTTGACCTTGAGAACGTGTTTGAAGTTTTCTATCATGCTTCTCTTGTTGCAATCTTGAAACACTTTCATGCTTCTCTTATTGCAATCTTGGCAGTTGTGTCCTTTATTCATTATCGTAGCTCTTCAAAGTTGTGATTGTTGCTTTAAATTTTTTAGCCTATAACATCTAGTGTCGAGTATATTTTTCCTTCTTTCACCTTGGTGCTCTCTGAATTTGCAATTAAGTTTCAGACCTACACTGCCATCTTGAAACACTTGGTTTCATTACGTTAGCTTTTAGATTCCAAATATTGCATTATTCAGTACTCAGTATCCCGTAGTCATTCTTGATGATGGATTTCATATTGTCCACAATTAGGCATCTTGTTCCGTAAAGTTGAGGGACTTTCTGCCCACAACATTGATTTTCTAGAACTTGGCTTGCTAGCATCAACTTCCATAGGATTTAGAAATTGGTATTAGTCCGGGCAGGAAAAGCTTCCCTTATTTCTTTTTGAGAGAAATCATGTCTCATATGTAGATCATCTCTCATGTTCACCTTGAGGCTATCAGTGTTTAATGCATTGGAACCTCTCAACATGCTGCCCCCACCCTCCCGTACTCCCCCCCTCCATTGTCACCAAGGCGTGGCACTTTTCCTGCCTCCCAAAATCCAATTCTTCACCTGGCTAGTCATCCATGAGAGGGCCCTGACCTTAGACCACATTCAGTGCAGGGGCCATCCCCTGCCCAACAGATATATAATGTGTCTCAAGGCCCAAAAATCTAATAGCCACTTATTTATGCACTGCGAGGTCGCCATTGCCCTTTGGTTGGACCTTCTCCTCCTTTTCAATTGGATTTGGGTCACTCCCCAAACGGTCCTCCATCTCTTCTCTTTTTGCCTTAGAACTCCTTGGAAAAAGTCTGGATACCTCCTTTGGAGAGCTTCCATCTCAGCAACTCTTTGGACAATTTGGATCGATCGGAATAGTAGGACGTTCAAGGGGGAACTAGCCTCCGTCCCAGCCCTTATTGAAAAAGGTAGGGCATGAGTTACTTTATGGGTCCTCAACCATCACAGTTTCTCCATCTTCTCCTTTTCAAACTTGCATCACCACTGGCAAACCCTGCTGCAACTTAGACCTCATAGAATTTCTCGCGCTTCCTTATGTAGACCGCCAGATCACGGGTTATTAAGTTAAATTTCGACAGTTGCTCTCTTGGAAACCCAGGCCCTTCAGGCATCGGAGATCTGTATAGGGACTCAGATTGGCACTCTCCTCTCTTTCGCCTTACCAATCGGTGTCGTCGATTTCACAGTAGCAGAGGCTAAGGCTGTACTGGAGGGTCTTAGAAGATTCCAGCCCCAATGGAACACCAGAGTGACGGTAGAAGGGGACTCCAGCAACACTATCGCCTGGGCTTCTTTCTTTGTTCCCTGCCCGTGGAGACTAGACAAAATCTTTCAAGAAATTGCCCACCTGTGTGGTAGTATCCAAGTCTCCTGGAGACACACTTATCCCAAAGCTAATGTTGAGGCAGATGCCTTGGCCAGGGAGGGAGCTAGTCTCAACTCTCCCCATAGCGCTCATCCCCTCCCTTTTTGGTTGCGTTGTAGTGTCCCCTGTTTTTCTTAGGTCGTTATACTGGGCACCCTGTCTTGGGGAATGCCCATCTTTGTATCTTTCTCTGTTGTATCTCTTTACTGTATCAATATAAAGTCAACATTCTCAAAAAAAACATGCTTCCTAATTTGCAATCTCGAAAAACATTCCAGCAAGGACATAAATTTGCTCTGTAGCTTGCTATGGTATAAATAGTAAGTGTTTTAATAGCATTTAAAATTTGGTTGGTCTCTACCAGATAATGCATGCTAGAAATGGTTGCATGTATCATGTGGTCATTCAACTTATTGAAAGTGGGGGTTACCACAAGAACAATTCAGGTTTGATGGTTTGGTAAAAATTGCGGCATAAAAACTTAGTTTGGGGGCTTGGGAGATGCCATACATTAGGTTTTGCTTCTTCTCTTGTACTCATCTTAGAAGTTGCCACTTGTTGATTTCGTTAGATAAATCTTGTTGTGGTGATACACATAATAGCCTTTGGGCTGCTCATAGTCAAAAAATTCCAGCATGCCTGTCCGTCATGATATAGGTTTGGAATCCATAGCTTTGTGCTTAGTGGGCTAAAAGTTTTACTCTATAAGATATCCGTCCATGTGCAGGTTGTTTCAGTCAATCATGGTATTCTTAGAACGGAAATCTTCCCGACCATGCGTATCTGTAAACTCTGCTAATGAAAAGCAATGCAGGGTGGTTTAGGCTGCAAATTAAAAGTTTTTTACTTATCATAAGCTGTTGTTTTTGGTTGCTTTACTTTCGTTGCTTTAGATAGTCCTTGGCCGGTATTCCCAATTGCTGCAATGGTGGCCCCTTAACCATACTTGCATATGTAAGCTGATTGAGGCTGTTAAACTGGATGCTCTTCGAGTCGATATGCCATATGGATCTTTTGCTCGTGCGTGTCCTTCTAGTAATCTTTTACGATGCTGCAGTTCCTTTCACCCTCTAGTTTAACCATTGTGTATTTTTGGCCTTCGGCAGTCTCGACACTCTGGTCTAGAAATTGAAGGCTAGAGCTTGATTTCAACTTCCATTAGCTACTTGTAGAGACAAAGCAACATGTAAGAAATCATGCTCTATTCTCAATCTTGATCTGAAATAATGTAACAGGCAATGGATATATGGAGCTATCTTTGATGTTTGGGGCACTGATTGGGTTGTTGGACTTGGAGTTTGTTTGATTCTTCATCTAGGGATGATTGGCAAGGTGACTGTTCTGAATGTTATATATACATGCTTTATGTTTTTGTGGAGGAATTTGTCCAAAAATTCTTAAAGAATGAATTTTCAGTGTTCAAGTGTTCAGATAATAATATGACACTGCAGACTGTATATTATCGGTCTAATTTGTTGAAGGATGGATTTAATGGATTGCCTCTGTCCCATTTTGTTTTTGGTGATTGTTCATTGAACGGTGGTGGAGTAGTTGAAAGTTTGATTTAGCAACAAACATGTTCTACCAATCCGGTGCCTTATTTTCTGTCAACTTTGTTGATTATGGAGTTATTACACATTTGCTTGATTTCTAGTTCCCAATTCTCTGGTAGTTGATATGCATTGTATGCATATTATGATTTTTTTTTTTTTTTGGTGAATTGGTCACTGATATCTCTCTAGTCTTGTCTAGCTTGATGGTGTTTGAACCAGTGATTTAAAAGACGCCGGGATCGTACGGAGTCATCCGGGGAGAATCGGACACCCCATTTTGGTTCTGCACATATATATAAGAAAACGGCTGAATGTAGAAGGGAACCGGTAGTTCTGCATAGTAAAATAGCGATTCTCTACAGTAAAACGGCAATCCGGACCACCAATTCAAGGATTCGGGTTGGTTTTTGTCCGGTTCACTGTTTTTTCACGTGTTTTTTGCCGGTTCATTGTTTTTTCCGCACAGCAAAACAGTGATCCGGACTCGCGATTTACTAATCCGGACCGGTTTTTGGGGTTCCTGATATGGGTCACCGATCAGTTTTTTAACTTACTTGTTTGAATTGAATCATTGGCAAGTATTTAGAATATTTTCAAAGAAGTAAACTTAGAACAACAGGCTGTACAAGTGTATAGAGGAAAGTTTATTTGCTTAGGAATTTGCGGAGGTGGGACTGAAAATTAGCATGAAAAAAAATGAATTGTGCAATAGTATGGAACTTTATTTGGCTTTTATGATTCTTTATTTTTCGGTGGTCATTTTTTGTGTTTGTAATTGTACACATTTTGTAGATCTTGTGCATTGCATGGATAAATGGGAATCCTTTTCGTGATGTCTTGTGCCTGTTTCCAAAATGTCTTGTTTACAAGAGCCATTGCACTATGGACACATGCAAGCTGATTGGATGAGTCTACTGCATTTAGGTTTGGCTTATTGCTGGCAGGCAGCTGTTTGGTTTGGCATGTAAATTCTCATCATTCTATACAGTTTAACCCTCATGCAAAGGAAAGCATGATGATGATGTATTCAGTCTGTAGGGGCTGGTATGCCATAATAAAATTAAGGAGCTTCTACTTTTTTAATATTTCTAGTTTGATCTCGTGCAATTAAGAACATAAAGTGGAGGTTTATTTGGAGTGAAGAGCAAGATAGACTGGCATGGCATCCACCTATTTTAATCTTTGTGATCCACAGTAAAATGTTCAGTCTACATAGAAAAGCAAAATGATTTGTCGTGTCTCATGCACCATGTTTCAAACTGATGTTGAAGATCGGCTAGGATGCAAATGACAGGCAGGTATTTGTAGGCACTGAGTATAGCTTGTCTTTTAGTCAGAAAACTTGAAGTCAATTGAAGATAGACTGGCATGGCATCCATCTATTTTAATCTTG
Organism: Amborella trichopoda; assembly: GCF_054954075.1. NCBI lineage: Eukaryota > Viridiplantae > Streptophyta > Magnoliopsida > Amborellales > Amborellaceae > Amborella > Amborella trichopoda. The sequence goes on along the minus strand of NC_142340.1, from coordinate 44,589,444 downwards.
TGATCCACAGTAAAATGTTCAGTCTACATAGAAAAGCAAAATGATTTGTTGCGTCTCCTGCACCATGTTTAGCAGAATGATTTGTTGCGTCTAGCAGCAAACTATTTGGGCCCAAGTCCACGATATGGATCTCCACTTTTGTTCCTATTCCAGAAGTGTTTGATTTTTCTACATGACATAGTGCTCAAACTGATGTTGAAGATCGGCTAGGATCAGGTACTTGTAGGCACTGAGTAGAGCTTGTCTTTTAGTCAGAAAAACTTGAAGTCAATTGGAGTAGTCCAGTATACCCAAGTTTTGTTTGTGTGTATGTGCGCGTGTGTTCATGTGCTGTGTATTTGTGTGTTTTTTGTCACATAAATGGCACGCGACAAATGGTACTTTGTGATGTGATAGTCATGTAGTCTAAACTTGGATACCCACTAGGTCTGGATCCCCTGTTAGATGCTTTTTCGTTTTTAACTTTTTAACAAAATTTTGAACACTCACAAACTTCGTGGGTTAGCTGTAGCTTAGCTAGTTTTGGTCTGACTCTCGACTGAGTTGGCCAAGTTTTTCATGTTTTGAACACTGCTTGTAGGAAACCTAGGATTTGGAGGTGGCGCTTGGATTTGTTGAGCCTTCTGCTCTTGCCAAATGTTGAAGTTTAAATGAGGTTAGTTTCAAGCTTGGCTGATGGTTTTTAGGGATCAAATTTCATTGAAGATCGATGAAATCACAAATTTTCAAACTCTGGCAAGAACTTGGCTGGATTTTTGGATCCAAAAATCTATCAAATCTGATTTTTCACTCCTAATATTTCTAATAAATAAATGAGGTTAAACTTTTAAGAAGGACTCAACTTAGTCACAAATAGCTAAACCCAAGGTCTTAAATTGAAGAAAGCAAAGAAAAAAGGGGGACGGATTTTCGCACCCCCTTTAAACTGATGTGTGCAGTACTCAGGCAAGCACAGAAACCTGGTTAAGCCTGCGACTCGTCCAAATCTGACTTGCCCAAGGTTCATACTAATTGGGCAAGCATGTACAGTATTCTCCAGTATACCGTAGACTTACTGTATATATTATATGCCCCAGAGTTTGGGGTGGTTTTGGGCCAGTCAGGGGTAATGCAGGTGTCGGTGTCCAAGTGGACACGCCTGATTTGTCCAAGCTTGGTAACATCTGTGTACCATCTAGAGCCTGTTCTTTCAGTAAATCATAAGGGTGCATAAGTAATTCTTCGATCCGTTATCAGTTTTGCTGTTATAGTTAACTTTCCTTGGCTATGGTCGATGAGGTCTTGGTTTTAGTAAGAACTGCACTAGCATTTGTGGGTTGCAAGTGAATCCATGTGAACTTTTTATGCTCAATACAATCAGAATTTCTTCAAGAAAATGATATCTGTGATGTCATGTTTCTGCAAACTCTCAAATCATGTCTTGATTGATAAATCACTGTAAGGCTGTTCAGTGTTCACATGTCAATCTTTTGGGATAAGATGAAGTGCAAATTATGTCAGGATTGCCAGATTTAGGCGATGCTTCAGCCCTTATATTTCTTTACCAATGCAAGTGGTAAAGAAACAAGAGATTCAGATTGGATGCCGGGTTATGTATTTAATGCTTTAACTCGTATCTCTCATTTGCAAGCATGTTCTTTTGGATTATAACAATGCTCTTCCCTTCAGCATTGCTTGTTCTGATGAAGTTCAGATATTTTTGAATTAGTTAATCTATTCAAGCTTAGAGCTTCCTAAATTGGTTGAAAATTTTAATGTCCTCGGTTTCTCCCAGGCCTTTTGAGTTCTGTCAAAAACTCTCAAGAGGTATTGTGAGTTCATCCATTCTAAAGCACCTATCCATTCATGTATTAAACAGTTAATCACATAGGAAGTAGAAGTGGGTGCAGTTATGCAGAGAGATCTAGCACTGAAAATAACATATTGAAACCAGTGGTTCATTAGGAAGAGAAAATGCTATTTCCTGAATAAAATGCCTTCTATAATCTAGAAGGAATGTAGGGATTCCATGAGCTATATATCCTGAGGTATGGTTGGTTTAGAGGCAAGGCAGGGTTGATGGCACCAGCGTAAAGACAACGCAGGGGCTGTTGATGCTGATGATGAAAAGAAGACACATAATTGAAGAATAGATTATAGATATGGATTCGATTTTGATTGGGGTCCTACCCATTTACAGCAATCACATGCGTAACAAGTCTGAGCTGTGCTTTTCATATGGCTTTCCTTTGAAAGTGACTTCAACAGTTATCATGCACATCCATATATGCCTTCTAAGTCAGATTTTTGTTTTCCTGTCTCGAGTAGTACCCTCGAGTCATGACCTCACGGTGGAAGGAGATGTCAAGAATATCACCACCTGGGCCTCTAATCGCTCAGATTGGCCATTGTGACTTGATGACATTTTTAAAAAAAATTTGTATGTTACCAGAGATCTTAACATTGTCTGGAAACATGTTCTTAGAGAGGCTAATTCAGCAGCTGATAAGTTGACTAGGCTACGTCTAGTCCCACCTTGGGGACCTAAAGCCTCTACCTCCTCTATTCTTCTGAGTGGTTCTCTCCCTTTTCTACTCATTCTTTGTTTTATTTGAGCCTAACTGGAATTGTATAGCGTGACCCTTTGTGGGTCACCCCCACCTTCTGTAATTTTGGCCTTGCAATCAGTTTAACTCAAAAAATATAAAGGTGTGAGGACTGCCCTTGATTACAGCAAGGAAACAATGGAAACTAATGATTTCTTATGGGACAAAATGGAAAAGAAGATGCATAGTTTGAACTGCAGACTTTGAACTGACAAAGAACATTGAGTGGCAAGGAGCAATCCTTCTCTTCATGCTTCGTGACTATCATCTCTAGTTGGTGAAACTTCAATGTTAGTTTTTTTTTGGGTGAGTTAGTGGGGAGAGGGCCTCTACCTTGGTAGGAATTGAGCCTAGGACATAGCGATGCAGATCATCAAGCACTAACGAATTAAGCCCGGGCTCAAAGGTGAAAGGGGAACTTGTGATTGGGAGGAATGCTTATGCAAGACCCATCTATATAATTATGAACCACCATTATTCCCATGACTAACACCATTCAATCCCCTTGGTCCATTTCTATGAAGAATTATCCACCTCAAGCATATAAAGGTATCCAACAGTGTTAGACTTGGATCTTTTAGTTTTTGTGGGGCTAGGTCGGCCTGAAAATTGCATGGAACTATTTTGCAGCATCAAGCATTTTTGCTTTTGTTCAAGCTTTTTCATGGAGATATTTGAAGATGCAAAGCTAAAGCTTGTGGGGCCTATGGGAGATGCCTTCTCGCAAAGAGAAATTTGCGAGGAACTATGTAAAGCGCTTCATTTTATTTTATGGGAATTTCACTTTATTTTCTTATTTTATGGGAATTTCACTTTATTTTATGGGAATTTCACTTTATTTTCAAACAACTCCATATATTATGGGAATTTCACTTTATTTTTTTTTTGGAAGCTTGAAAAAAGGCTTTGATGATAATGATGATGATGAGGCTTGGTTCAAGATGACCCTTGTGGTGGGCGTTTTGACAAATAATAGAATCTTGTTTACTGAGTAGTACTTTTCTTTTCTTTTTTGAAGGTGTGGGCTAGCTGATTTTGTAGTTTGACTATAGAAAGGAAAGTTTGTTGGAGCACAAGTTTTTGTAGACGGTGCCATTGAAGTTATCGGTATATGCAAATTGTTGATCTTTGTCTCTCCATGTATTTCATTCACCCATGTTTATACAGGAGCGAATTGTGAAGCTGATCAGCTAGTCAAACAAGGGGCCCCTCGACTAGACCTTACGATCGTTCACATGACTATGTAATCTTTGATTTCTTTCTTGCTTTTTTGGACTTATAAATCTCTTAATTGTAATAAATTTAGTAATCAGTAGTCAAGTTGACTAGATACAACTATATATAGGGTTTTGTTTGGTACTTCTACAAATTAAGTATTTTTTTAATATACTTAATATTCATTGGATGCTCGTAATCTTTGCTTTGTAATATAAATTTTTTTGAACAGGGATATTTTTGGTCATTAGAATGGGTAAAATAAATATTTTTGTGAGAAATCAATGATTAATACTTCATGTGAATAGTATTGTATTTCATGTAGATGATATCATTTTCCATTACAGTTAGTAAACATTTTTTTTTTATAAAAAATCTTTAAGTAAATATTTTCTTTTTATCAAAAATCTTTGATTAATAATTTAAAATGCCCATAAATAAAAAGTTATTACATTGTGGAGTAAGGGGTAATAAGTGTCAGAAAATGTTGAGTACATTAAAGAAACACTCAATTTATAAGAGGGAATTTGTAATCTTTTTCCTTCGTGGGATGTTCATCGACTTCTTGTCAATTATGAGGGTTATGAATGTCATACAATTCTTTTGTTTCATTGATATAATTTCTATTCGAAATATATTCTAGCAATCAAATCAATGTTTTAAAATTCAACGATTTGGATCGGGAATTGGTTGAGATTTAATTGGTTTTAATTGGTTGGGATTTAATTGGTTTTAGGAAAATTGGTTTTGGTCCGCTCTCCTTGTAAAACCCCCACTATCATTTTTTTTAATTTTTCTTTTCTGCTTATCTAATATTTATGTCTTCCAAAACTAGTCCAGATCACCAATTTGGCTATCCAACACGGGCATATGGGGCAGATAATCCACCCACCAATCCGGGTTTTGAAATTATGAGGTAGATTAAATGAAACTACAATATGATGCTTCACATGCTATGAATACGAAGCTTGAAAATTATGCTGATTCCTTTTAAATTGGTGGGATGGATTGTTCATCTATAAATTCGTATAAGATTTGCTGAATGATCGCGTCTAAATTGGTAGCAATCTAAAAAAAGCATTAGACAAGCTTTAAAAAAAAAAAGAAAAAAAAAAAAAGTTTCAAGGGAGGAATTGAGTCAGGACATATACTATAGAAAAACCGGTTCGGTCTAGATTTCCATACGGATCGGTAATTTAGTTTAGAAATTGCGGGGTTTTAAAACACTGGACTTTACTTTAGCCACCCTAAATTTTGGGTGCCATCTCCCGTCTAAAAATTTTGTGGAAATTTAAGGAAGGAAAAAGTTAGAATAAGGCCAATGCCTTACAAAAAACAAAGTAAAGGCTCACCTTAAAACTCAGCCAAAATTATAGTTCTACCCAATGGTTTAAAAAACGGATCGGTGATCCGGATCGGGCTTCCAACAAATCGATCCGGATCGACGAATCGGCGATCCGAATCGGGAATTGAGTGAATCGGTCATAATAAAACTTAAAAAAAATTCGAAAAAATTATTAAAATTCATTATAAATATTTTTTTTTAGGAATTCAATAAAAAATGAGGGTACTCCATTAAGAATTTTCATGTTTTTGAATGAATATGCGAATATTGATATGTTTTTTCCCTGCATGAACCGCCATTCAGCATTTAATTTACAGTATTTCGTGCTCATCCCTATACTGTTGCTGTTGGGACTCGATATGTGAATAATATGGCTGGGATAGGGTGGCCTCAGAATCATCATCTCTCTCATTTTCTCTTTGAATAATATGGATTAAAAAAAAAAAAAAAACAAATTTTCAAAAAAATCGATCATGGATTAAAAAAAAAATCACAAATTTTCAAAAAATTCTATCATGGATTACAAAAAAAAATTCGATCATGGATTAAAAAAAAAAAATCACAAATTTTCAAAAAATTCAATCATGGATTACATAAAATTCGATCATGGATTACAAAAAAAAACAAACAAAAAAACAAAAAAAAAAAAACAAAAAATTCAATCGTGGATTACAAAAAAAGAAAAAAACAGTTCGATCATGGATTACAAAAAATTCAATCATGGATTACAAAAAACTCTATCATGGGTTACAAAAAAAGCAAAAAACAAAAAATTCAATCATGGATTACAAAAAAAAAAACAAACATTTCGATCATGGATTACAAAAAAAAAACAAACATTTCGATCATGTATTACAAAACATTCGATCATGGATTACAAAAAATTCTATCATGGGTTACAAAAAAAAAAAAAAAAACAAAAAAATCGATCATGGATTACAAGAAAAGAAAACAAACATTTCGATCATGGATTACAAAAAATTCTATTATGGGTTACAAAAAACCAAAAAATTCGATCATGGATTACAAAAAAATCGATCAAGTATTACAAAAAAATCTATCATGGATTACAAAAAAAAAAAAACCGTACGGACTCGCCGATTCACTGTTAGGACTCGCCGATTCCGTACAGTGAATCGGCGATTCACTATACAGAATCGTCCGGTTCTCTCTAGAACCGGACGATTTCCGATTTTTTGGGCGATCCGGTCCCCTTTTCACGATTTCCGAGTCGAACCGGGCGAGTCCGGTTCGACTCGACGTTTTTTAAAACGCTGGTTCTACCGTATGAAAACTTTTAAATCAAGCATCTCGACCTTGATCATTATGGTTCTCAATAAAAAGTAGGACTTCAAAAATAGTGTATATACATATTATTTAGACTGTCAATTTTTAAGAGTTCATATATCTATTGGATTTGTACTATTTTGTAAGCTACAAAATTCATAATCCGTAGTAGAAATAGATTTTAGGGCTCTCTTAGGGATTTCCCATTCCTGAAGGGTTATCCAGGCAAGATTTCAAGGTGAGGCTTTACTTCTTTTTAATAAGGCCTCGGCTTTATAAAAACTGCATGGTGTATGTATTGTTTTGTGCTCCCAAACCATTTTTTTGGATGAGGTTTCTATAAGACCTAGGTTTTATGAAAACAAAATAAACTCTTGTCCAGAAAGCAATTTCGGCAACGGATATATCCATGATGGCTCTAAAATCAATTTCTAATGTCGACAATGAAATTCAAAACTAAAAAAATGGTACAGATCTTATGGATCTATGGATATATAAACATTTAGGGCGAAATGGATGATCTAGATAAATTGTTACAATATACATCATTTTTAGAGTTTGAAATCTAATTTTTTTTCACAACCATAATGTTTAAGCCAAGACGATTGATGTAAAAGTTTTCTATTACTTGAATTGCAATATTTGATGAGTCATGAGGTGAGGTTTTACTTGTTTTGAAAGAGTTTCAGCCCTATCAAACCAGTTTCCTTCTTTTTTATTGTCATACCATATCCCGATATCCGGATGTATTTTATAAGCACCGCATGGTCCCAATCGAAGTAGTGTTCTATGTATAATGGATTCTTTTTCCCTTTTTTCTCTTTCCAGGCATAAAATTGCACATACTGCCTAAATGTAGATATTTAGGTACTCAAAAAAATATGTTCTCTTTAAAAAGAAACTTATCAAGCACCACTCAATATTCTCATCATAACCACTTGAATCTTATGGTATGATTCTTTTCATGTAGTTAAAATTATGTGTTGATTTTTTATTTTTTATTTACTTTGGGTTGGTCTCTAAGTTGAGTAGGTTTCTAAAGTTTGAGCTCCTAATATTATTCCTAGCAAATGTGCATTTTATTCCTACTGGGGCATATACTAATTCTTTTATATTGTTAAAATATAATGTATCAAAATGTCTCCCTGGCAAAAAGGGGCAAAATTAGGAAGTAGCCCCCTGTAAATTTCAATTCTCTCCTTTGATGGACTTGCTTAAATTAAATATGGAGCTCTTGTATCTAAATTTAGAAATGTCAGAGATGTTAAATAGTTAATTTCTTGAGTACTATTTGATATATTTATGCATCAACAAAATAATCCCAAAGATTCATTGATTTTTATCAATGGAATGGTATACATGGGTTTGCTCCTTCTACCCTTCAATTCCTGTTTCTTTTTTCATTGAATTACTGTTTGCATGTCAAAATAATTTCACAGGTTAAAAATCTTCTTTACATCTCAAGTTTAAACTTGAGAATCACTTATGGTCTATTTGTCATGTTTATCGTGAAACTAATATGATGATCGATGTTCTTGCTAAAAAGACTACAGTTTTTACAGAGGCCATCATTTGACGCTCCAGACCCCCCAATTTTCTTAAACTTCTTTTACTTCATGATGTGAAAAAATTACTCTATTGTAGGGTTGTAAAATAGTATGGTGTAATTTTTATTAATAAAAAACGGGTAGAGGGTCTTCGGCCTAACTAATTTACCTAATAAATAATAAAAAATAAAAAATTCTCCATACACTGAATTTAACAAATTCTTTCGGTTGCTTTCAGCATAAAGATGTCTCCCTTTTTGGTACAATTTTTATCACAATGTACTAGTCCTAGTTTGGGTTGGGTAGACGACTTAGTTGTCATCTTCATCAGCCGAACCTTTTCCCAACTATTATGGTTAGGCTAACAAACCACTTAGTTATGAATATGATTATTTCTCTCCCACGACCATTTAAAATAGTAGATGATTTTGTTTGGCTCACTTCTTGCTATTCGTCAGTGTACTCCGTTCTTGGCCCTGCTTATTAATAAACCCATTTTTTACTACATAGGAAATATATCAAAATACCTTTGAGGGATGAATACACTTTAATCATGTAATTTGATTAAATTTCAAAATACCTATGAAAAGACACATGATCATGAATTGGAATAATGACAAATGTGTAAAATGTTAAATACCGCATCGGGTATCTTAATAAATATCTTTTAATAGATTTAGGAAAAATTACATAAACTCCTCAATTTAGTTTTTCCACATAAGACTCCCCACTAATTTTGCTTTTACAGCGAATACTTATTAGATGAATTGCTTAGGCCAATTGGGACAAAAACAGCCCCATAGACAAATGTGTGAAACAAAGGGTTGAATCAGGTGGCCCACAGATCCAGGGAATTAATCCAATATTTATAGGCACTAAATGGAGGGAAATTGAGGTGTGGTTTCTTCACTTTAAGAAGGTCTGCTCTGGTTTGAAACTTCTGTATGTTAAACAAAGTAACAAGAAGATCAATGCTAACCAGAAAAACTAAATGGTCATAATGAAGCATAAATGCACAGTAAGAAGCAAAGGAACAAGAAGAATAGTACTCTCCAAAAGCTTTTTTAACTGAGAAAATCAGGTATCACTGAATTGCCAACATGTCAATTAAGGCTTCGAAGCATTGTGTAGGTATGGTGTTGATGTTTCTGGTTCGAGGTCCATCAAAAGATAAAAGGTTTTGCTCAGGATCTGACTTGAAATTGGATAGCAACATAGGAAGCAAATTCGTTGCCTGTTTTACTTGAATCCACATAGAACCAATTTCTTCCCCAGAGAATTAGAAACTTACAAATGAATAAATATCTAAATCAAAAGTCCAAAATAGATTTTATGCAAACAAATGCTCTTGTTTATTTCCATCACTGTGAAGCTAGAACTAGACAACAATACTCTATTTAAAATTTGATACAGCTGAGAGAGAAATACACAAGAAGACTTGATTTAAAATTTGATACAGCAGAGAGAGAGAGAGAGAGAGAGAGAGAGAGAGAGAGAGAGAGAGAGAGAGAGATTGCCAAGAAGTCTAATCCAACTGAGTGGTGCAGGCGTGATCCTTAAGGCAGGCCTAGAAGGGTTAATGGACAAGCCATATTACTGTGTGTGTGGACAAGCCATATTACTGTGTGTGTGGACAAGCCATATAACTGTGTGTAGAGAGAAACAAGAACCCAATTGAGCATAGTAAACAAGGAACCACACCCAATTCTCTTAGTGTTAGCACATCACGAACCCGAAAATGCTGGGTTGAGCTTTTGGTGCAGGCTCGATCCTTGAGGCAATCCAAGAGGAGGCAGTGGACAACAACCATTATCAACATTATACAGCTCCCATTCCTTAACATAGCATCTCTCTAGTGCGTTGGCTAGTCTTTGGCCACCATTCTCACTAGGATATCTACCATCTGGGGTTACTAGAACAGCCCCTATATAAGATTGACCAGATGCTTGCGCTGCCCCTTTGTAATGGAAAAGGCCCCATCTAAGATCGTCACAAACGTCTATGATTGTCCAGAATTCTTTTGAGACCACACCATTATCTGATACACTGAAGAAAAATGTTCCGGGAGTATCACCCCTCCGAACTCGGTATCGTCGTCTCCTCCATACCATCTCCCCATCAAGTGTTCTCACCTAAAAAACATCGGAGGTTTAGAAATCGGTTCTTCAAGGTTCAATGAAATCAGAGAGTTAATTAGGCAATTGGATGAGTCAAGACTCATAATAATCATAGACTTGGTGAAGTTCTAAGATTTGTGTTTTTATACTCTGAGAATTAAGAAGTTTGAAAACAAAAAAAACCTTCTCTAACATAGTCCTCTCTTCCTCTCTGGTGTGAGCAAAATTTTGATCTCCCTATACACCAACAAGAATCTTTACCTGGAATACTGGCTCATACCAAAACGATCCTCTTGCTTTGCCTCTATAAAACAATTGATATTGGCATGGGAATTGATCGTAGGCCGGATTTTGACCAGCTGCTACCCTCCAACTCCATTCGAAGCTCCCCAAACACCCAACAAACAGATCTTCAGCAACTTCATGAGACAGCTTCTCCCCTCTAAACTCACGAAGAGGAAAAACTATCGGTTTCTCAGGAATTTCAGCACTTAAATCCAAGCAATTATGCTTTTGCAAAGCACAGAGAGAAAAAGCCTCTAATTTGGGGCTTTCATAGGAGGCTATGCACATATAACTGCACACTTGGTCCGTTGGGTCACAAGTATTCAAGCATTGCAAAGCTTTTCGACAATTTGAGTCCAATAAACAACCCAAGATTTCAGCTCTACAATTCTTAGCCATACATTTGAGGGTCGAAAACCCCTTTGCTCTAAGACCTTGCAATATGGGGACAGGCCTAACATAGCCATTGATAATGACCAAGATAACGAATCTTATGTCATCTGAATTGTAACGATTCCATGCCTTGGAAATAGTTTTAGCGGTATCTATAGCCTCATTGGATCTTCCATTGAGAAATTTCCCGGCAATTTTTTCTGCCAAGTTTCCTGCAACTGTGCTTGGAACTTGTAAGCCTCCAAGCTTGTTTGTGAGGAGAGGAAATGAATCAAAGCAAACAACATTTGGGATTGTTTTGGTGTTCTTTAGAAGCCAATCTATTGATGCTTGGTTTTGAATACCAACAATAACCAAGATGTTTGCCTGGAGTAAGGCTTTATTAATGTCTGAATTATTTGATTCTTGATCTTTACACGTTAGCAATTTGTCTGTGAATACAAGCATTTCATAGCCTTCATCAACCCATTTGAGTCTATCTGCCTGTTAATTTTCGTGGAAAAATAGTGGGTCAGCTTAAAAATAACTTGATAAAAGGTTTTGCTATCAGTTAAATGCAAAACCATAACTAATACTAAATAAAATAACTTTGGTGACATTGGCCTTACCAATTTTTCATATCATTTGGTAAAATTATGAAAATTTTCCACACCCAAAAATAACTCATTAAAGGGGAGAGGCCATAAAGCCAAAATATGATCAAAGTTCAGCTGTAATTGATGAGTTTTCTTTATGTGTTGAAAATTTTAAAGAGTGGGAAAAACCCATCTAAGACTAAATGTTTTTGCCAATTCTTAAACGAAATTGAGATAAATTCTGCCCTGAAATCTCCAGCTTTAAATCCCAACTCCTTCCATTTTCTGTAAAATCTAGTTTTCTTTAAGGGTACTGAAAGATTCAATTGATTTCTACTATGAATTGCCCAATAATAGATGTAAATTTTCATCTAAATTTCTACTATAAATTGCCCAATAATAAACGAAAATTTTATTTTTTATAACTCACAGTGTGTAGCATGACTTGCTCCCAAGGTGTGCTCTTGATAGGGCTAAAGCTCCCATCACCAACAATTGAAACTACTGTTACAGAGTGGTTTTGTTGGGTTGCCGAAACCGCCAATGTTTGTTGAGGAAAACGATTTTGGGTGTTGGTTTTAGTTGGAGAGGGAAGAGAAAGAGAGGTGGTTTTGGGGACAGCGGTTTTTGGAATGTGAAACCAGAAGTGGTTTTGCTGCGGGGGTTTAAGAGAGGGATAAGCCGAATTGAGGAGCATGTTTCATCAGTTTTTGCTCTCTCTCTCTCTCTAGATGAAAAAGAAAAGACTATTTGAGTCTCTTTTCAGCCATGTTTGCTATCTCTCACCTCTACAAGTGCAGGGGAACTCTTTTCGAACGCCAAGGCCCGGGCCCGCGCCCGCATACTTCGCAAGTAGAGGTGGCAATGGGCTGGATACCCGACTTGGCCCTAAAAAACTAAGGTGTGAGCCTCAAAATGTGGCCTGGGGGCCGGCAATCACGGCCCGAGGGTAAGGCCGGGTCGTGCCTAGGCCAAGGCCAGCTTGGTTTGGCATACCCTGTTGTTTTTTTTCCCCTTTAATTTTTATTTTTTATTTTCTTCCATTCTATTTGGCCTAGTTAGGCCTTGATAGGGCTAGGATTGGGTTTGGGTCTGGGCCTCTTTGGACCAGTAAGGGCTGGGCGGGGCCTGTATCATCCCTATAGGGCTATGATTGGGCTGGGGCCAAAGGTGGCATGGCCAAGGCCTGGGCATAGCCCACACAACTCAATTAAGTTTCTCTTGTGGGTTTGGTGAAGACAATAAGGTCGGATGATGCGACGGCCTGGGTCAACTCGAGCCTTAACTTTTTGGCCCAGGCTCAATAGATTCTTAAAACGGAATGGATTGGCTGCTATTGCCTTAGCCTAGGCCTGACCCACGGGCTATATCTCGGTCCGGGCTCTAGTTTCTAAGTTGAACTTACATGCTAGGTGGGGTTTGGCTAGGCCCCCGAGACCATTTCCTAATGGAAAATAGTTTGATAGGGCTGTCAAAACAAGTAAAGCCTCACCTCATAACCTATCGAAAATTGCAATTCAAGCATTAGAAAAACTTTCTATCGATCATATCGGCTTGAACATTATAGTTGTGACAAAAAATAGGATTTCAAGTTTTAAAAACAATATATATATATATATATATATATATATATTATGGCAAACCATCTAGATCGTCAATTTCATCCTAAAAATAAGTGTTCATAGATCCGCAAGTTTTGTACCACTTTTTGAGTTTCGAATTTCTTTGTCGGCGTTGGAAAATTGATTTTAGAACCATCATGAATATTTCCGTTACCGAAAGTGCTCACCGAACAAGAATTTGAGGTGAGGCTTTATTTTGTTTTCATAAAGTCTGGACCTTTATATAAATTCATCTTTTGCCAATTGACAACCCTAGCTTTTTAATTCAAGTAGAGAGAGAACCCCCTCTATTGACAGTCCTAATAAGGTTTAGATGTCTCCCTGCTATGTATGTTTCTAGATAAAAAGGTTTTGACTTCCTCCTAAGTTGTTTTTCAAATGAAGGTATTACTTCAATTCACTTTTAGCTTCACAAAATCCTAATATCCCCAAGAAGCTATCCCACGCTTATCTTTAAAAGATTCTTAATTGAATCCCACTTTTACTATGCTTACCTCAAAACCACAACTAAAAAATATCAAATCAATAAAGAAATAGAAGTTTCAATGTTATATAGAGAATTTTTTTTTATAAAAGATAAAATAAGGGTTTATAAATGTTCGGTTAAAAAATAGACGCAATTTTATGAAGATCTTTTGAAAAACTCGCAAGTTCTTAAAAGAATTTTAAAATTTTGAGATATTTTTTGAAAAATAATGTCTTAATTGAAAACTTGCTAACTATGAACAAAAATAGTCAGAAAAAATAATTTGTTTTACCCATATTCTTAAATGGAAAAGGTTTATATAAAGTTGAGGCCCCAAACAATCAAACTAAGGTACACCTCAAAAGAAGAAGTTAGAAATAGACTTCATAGAAGAAGTTCTTTCAATGTCAAAAAATGCTCAAATCCGAACATCTTGACCTTGAGATACGAAGACAAAAAAAAAATGGACTTTAGGACTTGGAAATAATGCACCTTGTAATGCATTATCAAGATCACTGATTTTTAAGATTTTCATGTATTCATAGATACGCTTGATGTGCACTATTTTTGAATTTTTAAGTTTTATAATTAGAGGTGAAATTAAATTTTTAGGCCATCATAAAGATTTTTGGTATTAAAATGAAATCTCTCAGCATTATTTAAAGATGCGCTCTACTTTGATTGTTTAGGGCCTCAGCCTTATACAAACCACAAGCTTCTTAAATTATCTAAAATTGTGGTGATACCGATACACTTTGTATGTCTATCCAAACTTAGACTTATCTTCTATGGTTAGTGATACCTTGATCTAGGTTAGCTTAAGGTTCCTTCACTGTCTTTCTATTGAGCTAATATGAGCTTTAATTAACCACAATGACAATTTTGTAGCATTCACTAATTAACATCAATGACCCATTAACCACAATGACAATTTTGTAGCATTCACTGATTAACATCAATGACCCAGATACAATTTCGATGCCATGCTTCTTCTACACATGGATTTTACTCTTGCTAAAAGATCACATGCACCTGCATATCATGCATTCACTTGAAGCAAAATCGTACCTGGGAATAAAACTACTGACTATCAACAGAAAAAAAGACAGAAATTTTACATGAACTATATCGGTATCCAAGAAAAGTAATGTTTTAGATTAAATAGAGATCATCCAAAGTAATGTTTTAGATTAAATAGAGATCATCCAATTTTTAGAAGGGCATATCTAAGTGTTTAAGATTTACAAATCCGATTTTATTTTGAAATACCCATGTATTGAAGAAATCCTCTGTAGGGCATGCTGTTATAAAAATGTGAAAAATCTCCAGTGTTTCGTGGGAAAGCGGATTCATACCCAAGGAGGTATGAAGTCAATTTCTAGGAAATCTCACTTATGGAGAGATATTTTTGATGAACCAAATGATGCTTAATAGTGAATTAATTCAATACATGTGCTCAATATGTGTTTAGTTTTATTGTAATTGTACTGTAAATGGACAGATCAACTAGAAACTAGAGTAGGACCTTGTGGACACAGAATAATTCATGGTAGGGTACTCACTCAAGGGGCTCTATAAAGTGAGAGTTTAATATAATTCAGCTCTTAATTTGATTCAATTCCTGTCTCCTCCTATAATAAAGACCTATGTTGGTGATTTTAATTAGAAATATATAATAGAAAATCTAACTGGAAAAAGAAACTCTCTTTCGGGGCAAATCTTTTTGGATGAACTTACTTACAAAGAGATATTCATTGATTGTTCAAAAATTAAGAACCACATTAAAATTTAAAAACCTAACACCTGATATCCAATTTTTGGGGATTTTATATTTCAAATAAACCTACGTGTTTTTACGATCTCGATATTCATCATCATCATCAAAGCCATTTCCTAACTATGTGGAGTCGGCAACATGAATCCTAGTCCGCCATTATGCTCTAAATATTTAAGCATAAAACATAGTGCTGTATTTGGGGTCTCGAGATTGCAAATGTAGGACCTGTGTAATTTTATGTGAAATTATGTATTTTTAAGGATATCTTCTTTATCTTAAAAGAACATTTCCAAAATAACTCTTTGTATCTTTCAGGCTGTAATTATTTCTTGATCGTATGCATCATAGATATTTCACGCCTACTAAGCATGTTGTATTTCACTTGTTTTTGCAACGGTGTTTCAATTTTCAAAACCATAATCTTAGGGATATGTTTTGTCATTTCAGACAATATGCCTTCTAATGGTATTGACCATTCAACAAATTAGTGATTTGCAAAGAATACTGAAAAATCTAACATATTATTTTAGGGATATTTTTTGTTCTGTTTCTCTTTTATCTCTCAACTACATGCTTCCTCTAAAATTCTCTTTGATTTAATATTAATATTCTTTTTCTCTTAAATTAGGTATCTTGAGCCAAAGTGGCTCACCCTAAATTATATATATCTCTATTGAGGTATCCTATCTTAAGTTTTTTTTGGATAGATTAACTGGGAAAGGGTCTCCTACCGTGGAGAAACAGTACAACTCAAGACATTATATTATGACACCAACCACCCTGACCCTGACCCTCAATGCCTTGAGTCCATTCATACCTTGAGCTCTATCTATATTACTCTCATCTTATCAAACTTCGTGTCTTCCACCATTAACTATGATTTAATGTATATAAAATGATGGAGCTAGACTTGATGTTAAGTTTACTACTACTTTTATGCATAGCCTAGTTTAGTCGCATTTTTTTTGTTTTGGAAATTTATATAACTAACCCCTATATGTCTCGAAAGTTAAAAAATGTCCCTAATATTTTATATCTTATGTTTATGTCCTATTTTTTAAAAGAAAATCTAGTTATTTCAATTTTATCCTTTTCATATATATTGGATTGAACTTGAATTTTAGGTGTCCATGCTTTCCATCATAGTGCACTTGTAAAAAAAATAAAAATAAGAACTTTAAATTTACCAAAATAACCCTAAAATTTGTGCTGATAGTTCGGTTTTTATTTTTATTTAATTATTTTTTATATTTTTATAGATGCGTGATGGTGAAAGTGTGAAGCCATAAAATTTAAAGCTCAATCCGATATATAAATAATGTGCTCATAAAGTATTGGACATGAATGTAAAATATAAATATTAGAAATTTTTAAAAAAATTGAAAAATACAGTAGATATTTACATAAATTTCCCTTTTTAAGAGAAAAGGGTGGATTAGATCTTTGTCATGATTCATAGGTTTTGGTACAGAATCCATTGCCTAGGTGTAAAGAAATTAAACTCTAGTCCACAACTCCTAAAGAACATGGTTCTCTAGTTGTAGTCTAGTTCGAGATTAGCTCGGTCTTAATCCATATGTTTTGGCATAGAAACCGTTGCATAAATAAAATGATAATCTATTGTAGCATATATTCTATTGGGGATGCTTTTGTCTGTCTACATGAACATACAATTTACGTGCCTCTAGAGACATATGGCCATTTGATCTTTGATCCGATGATTGGGAGGAAACAAGGTTATTGTCGCAAGTTAGCATTCGCTGAATTTGTCATACTGTGATTTGTATGTGACATCATTATTAGCTCGCTTTCAATTTCCATTCAAAAATAGATGGCTATATGTCTCCAAACATATATAGTCTATAGAGAGGAATTATGTTACTGCCCCTTTGATTAATAATTATTACTAAGGGATTATATATAAGGATACCATTTGCCTTTGATACAAGGTGGTCATAATTTCCTACAACTATTTGATGTGAAATTTGATAGCTTGGATGTGTCACAAAGTTTGACAAAATTTCTTTTGAAGTTTGAGCTTGGTCAATGAAATAATTGTAGCCACCAAATTTCACATCCAATGGTCAAGATTAATGTGATCACCTTGTATCAATAATAAATAATCTCATTCTATACTTTCCCTTTCCCTGTTACTAAAATCCCCTATAAGTTGGAAACATTACCCTCATAATACCCATATTGAAAATGTTTGGTTTTTTCTGTAAATTACCCCAATTTGGATTTTCAAAAAAGTTCAACGATCATCTAAGGCATGTTTGGATGACAATTAATAGTATATGGAATAAATTATCTTATCTAAAATTAATGTACTATAGATAATATTGTTATTTAAGTTGTTTGCTACATAGATTATTATATATAATAATATATAATATTATTATACATTGCTCTTTTGTGATGCTACCTATAACTTTCCCACCTTCCATACGCTGAAGATACACTATTCTTTTGCGATACTAGTAGATAACAAGTTGATATGATTAAGAGATTTTTTATCTGTTGTGAGGTGTTAATGGGGTTGAAAGTTAATTTTAGGAAAACAACTATGAATGGGGTTAACTGTGTCGAGGATATGGTCAGAGACCTTGCTTTGAAGTTTGGATGTAGGGTAGAAAAATTCCCCTTTAAGTACCTGCTGCCAATATCAGATGGAAGCATACCGGTTGCTGCTTGGGACAGTGTCATTCAAAGGGTACAATTTAAGTTGGAGTTGTGGAAGCCTAAGTACCTATCCTTAAGAGGTCTTGTTACTTTACTCAACTCTTGTTTAGCAAACCTTCCAATATATCAAATGTCTTTATTGTGTATGCCAAGGGCCGTGACAAAGAGCATTGAAGGTATGATGCATAATTATTTAGGGGGCTCTTTTGGTGATGAGAGGAAATATCACCTCACTCAGTGGGACAAAGTTTGCACACCAAAGAGGGAAGGTGGTTTAGGGGTGAGGAGACTGTTAATTATGAATGAAGCGTTGCTCTGTAAGTGGTGGCAGCGAAGTCTTACATGCAAAGAACAGCTATGGTGCAGAGTACTCTTATCAAAGTATGAAGTCGATAATTTCGGTATGTGGATTTGCAAAAGAGAGGGTAGGAATAGTACGTCTCCTTTATGGAGAGATATTTTTGCCCTAAGATAGATAGTTGATTGCAACACTCGGTGGTTGGTGGGTGCGAGTACAGCGGTTTCGTTCTGGCATCACAAATGGCTGGGAGATGAGCCTTTGAAATATGTTCTTCCACTTTTGTATGAGAAGGTCAACTTGCCGCAGGCAACGGTAACATATGTGATGGAGTTTCGAGGCAACAAGATTAGTTGGAATATCACTTTTCCTTATGATAGAATCCATAATCATCTTTACTTGTCATTTGTTAATCTGTTACGAGAACTTGGGCTTACTTTTATTACACAGTATAATGAGGATGAAATGGTGTGAGAAATTGAAAATGATGGCCAATTTTCGCTTAAGTCTGTCTATAATCTTCTATTCTTTGATAGGGTTCGTTGGACTCTACCAAAGATTTCGCAGATATGGAGATAACCTATTCTACATAAAGTTCAAGTATTCCTTTGGTTAGTGGCCCAAGACAAAATCTTAACTGTTGATAACTTGATTAAGAGAGGAAAGATTATCACTAATGTATGTATCATGTGCAAGGCAGATGGCGAGAGTGGGCCACGATTGTTTATTCATTGCTTGTTTATATCCAGAATCTGGTGGTGGTGTTTTCAGTTGCTGGGCCTTAACCTAACCCTACCACAATTTGTCCTAAACCTTGTAACCCAACTTGAGGTGCCTTTATTGAAGAATGGGAATTCCAAGTTGAAGATTCTCCGAGGTGTTATTTTGTGAGAAGTGTGGTTAGAGAGACACAAAAGAACATTTGAATGAAGAGTTTGTAGCTTCGACATGGTGTTAAATAAAATCAAACTTTCCTTATAGTTGCGGTTGTCAGTCACCTAAGAAGGCTGGGGTTGTCGAAGGTTGATGTCATGATTAACCTTTCCAACCTCTTTCTTTTGGATGTACCAAAGATCAGACCATGCACCAGATGGAAACCACCAGATTGAGGAGTGCTAAAACTAAACTTTGATGGAAGTTCGTTGGGTAACCTAGGCCAAACAGGTTTTGGAGGGGCTATCCGAGATTGGCAAGGTCAGGTTATTCTTGCTTTTACTGGACCGTGTGGAGTTACTACGGCTAACCAGGTTGAAATGCTCGTGATTCTTCATGGTCTCAAATTATTATTGGCAGAAAATTATGTAGGAGGTATCATCATAGAAGGGGACTCGTTGAATGTGGTTAAATGGTATAAAAAAGAGCAATGTATTCCCGGGAAACTCAAGTGGTTCGGGATTCAAATCTTTGAGCTTCTGTCTTCTCTGACCTGCTCCTTGTAACATGTGTATAGGGAGGCCAATGATTTGGTTGATTCCTTAACTAAAAAGGTTGTTTATCTTGCTACTTTTGTTTTTTCTGCTGATATCGTTGCAATCTTATAATTCTGCTTATTATCAATAAATATTGAATTTTGTCAAAAATATATATATAATATTAGTTTATTATTTATTTTTTGGGAGATTTTCAGTTATTTTTATCTGATTCTGGCTTAGAACATTTGGATTTTAGCAAATTACTTCCAAGAAAGTAAACTCAACTTTTCAAAAAGATAAACTTATATATTGAACTATCTATAAATTTATCTAAGTTAGCTTTATAATGCTCACTGCCCACATTGCCAAACAACAAATGATTCATTTAACTTTATTGAAATTATAAAAGGAAAATTATTTGGTGAGTCAAAATCTATCATAAACATGGATTTGGGATCTAAGATTTTAGGATTTGTTAATCTCAACTATGAGGATGGATCATCAATCTGAATTTTCTTTTTTTGAAAGATAAAAATTGGTAATTGTAAAAAAAATTTCTCCACCATGCATTTTGGCTTTTTAGTGGAGGTACCATTTTATAATGTCCATTGTAGAGATGGGCATTTGATGATTATTGGGACACACAACAATAGGTGAGGTCGCTAACTCACCATAATCACATGCTATATAAATTATCCACGATAAGAAGTACATCCATTCTCTCTCTCTCCTTACACATCAAATAGAAATAGTGTTGATTTTAGCCTCTCTCTTTACACATCAAATAGAAATGGTGTTGATTTTAGCCACTCCCTCTCTCTCTCTCTCCACAACAAATAGAAATGTTGTTGGCTTGTAGTCATTCTCTCTCTCTCTCTCTCTCTCTCTCCACAACAAATAAAAATGGTGTTGGCTTGTAGCCATTCTCTCTCTCTCTCCACAACAAATAGAAATGGTGTTGGCTTGTAGCCATTCTCTCTCTCTCTCTCTCTCTCTCTCTCTCTCTCTCTCTTCACAACAAATAGAAATGGTGTTGGCTTGTAGCCATTCTCGTTCTCTCTCTCTCTCTCATCACATAGAAATGGTGTTGATTTTAGCGTCTCTCTCTCTCTCTCTCTCTCTCTCTCTCTCTCCTTACACATCACATAGAAATGGTGTTGATTTTAGCGTCTCTCTCTCTCCACAACAAATAGAAATGGTGTTGGCTGGTAGCCATGCATGCTCTCTCTCTCTCTCTCTCCAACCCTACCCATCTTCCATGTATTTCTAGGACCATAACCCACCATGTTTGGTCCATCAACCATGTTGGGTATTCACACTACACCCATTCATTGAACTTGTGTTTAGTCTCTAGTGTTTTCCATGCAAACCCCACAAGTGCATATAACATTCCCCCCCCTAAACCTTAGAAACTTGATTTGCTTAGAAGGCTCACATAATAAAATGGAGATATGTATGCATTATTGCTTTCCTTTGAAAAATAATAGCATTTGCATTAAACTAAAAGTATAAAAGTTCCTTGAAATTTGGCTGAATTTCGGGAAATTAGATGATTACAACATACACAGGTAAGCCACTTAAAAATATTAAAGAAAAGTTAGCCCCTCTAATCCTCCAGCTAAACATATTCAAATGTTACCGAAAAAAAGGAAAAGTTTATATAGAGCCGAGGCTCTAAACAACCAAATTAGAGCCTACCTCAAAAAATTCACTAAAAGAGGTTGTTTTGATATTCAAATATCTTCAAATCGATCATCTCGACATCAAGATACATGGACATGGGAAAAAAATGGATTTCAAGTTTTGAAAATAGTGATCTTATAATGCATTTTGGACCTTCAATTTTCAAAATTTTCAAGTTTTCGTAGATTTATTTGATCTACACTAGATCACTGTTTTTGAAGCTTTAAATTTTATAATTCGAGATGAAAATATAATTTAAGGCTATCAAAAATATTTTCAATGTTGCAACCATAATTTTCGACACTATTTAATGGTGGGCTCTACTTTGATTGTTTAGAGCCTCGGCTCTATGCAAACTGCAATCCTAAAAAAAAGGGTTATATATTATATGGATGTAGTATATATATTTCGTGAACAATGTGCATTCTCCCCCATGCATTATTGAGAATAAAAATAGTTAATTATAAAGAACCCCCGTACCTCCCATGGATGTGGCTTCAATTCCCACTAATATCTTCAAAACCGTTAACTATTTCAAAAAGAGGTAAGGGCCGAATTCCACCCCTTAAATAACCCAAAACTATATATAACCTGTGGCATGATGAATTTTCCTTTTGGCCCGTATAGCATGTGGGATCACATTGTATATCTACTCCGTCGGCAAAAGACGAGGATTTTCTTGATATGACGTTTTGGAATCTAATAGAGAATTACCAAATGAGTAATATATTATGAGTTCTATTCAACTAGGACCATTAAGCTGAGGAAGTTACACCCAAAAAATTTGAGGCCCTGAAAATACTTCTAAGGGGGGGGTTTTATCAAGGAACCAGTAAGTTTTCAGTGGATTTCGCCGAATTAGCATCCCACAAAATTTGTCTCAAACTTAGTGTGATGAGAGATTCCCTCTCTAGAGGGACTGAGGGCAATAAATTAGGGTTTGGGGCTCCAAGTAAAAGAAAAAGTGAAGGACATTAATTGCAATAAAAAAGAAGTAGCATTTAATACCATGATGATAGAGAGGCACACTTAGCCAAGGTCCATTTTAAGTAGTCAGAGGTCTTAGTCTTGGTTCCTAGAGAGAGAATAAATAAATATTTAGGGCTTGGGCGTTCAAACAAGAAGATGGGGTCTTGGATTCTCTACATTTAATGGATACAGTTTATTGCCAACTTTATTTTAATCATGTTTTCAAATTTGTTAAGGTCATGTATGAGAGAGAGGGAGTGAGATAATAGACTATGTGATGTTTAAATTTTTTAACACTTCACAGTGTAAGTATGACGATTATGAGATGTTTAAGCATGCTAGAGAGACAGAGCAAAAAGATTAGGTGATGATTAAGCGTGGTCAAACTTAATCGTGAAGATTATGTGATGTTTAAGCATGTTCATACCTCATGTTGCTAAGTATGAAGGTAAAGTGATGTTTACTCAAATTGTGTATGTGTGTGAGAGAGAAAATAAATTATGTGACGTATAAGCATGTTAATACGTCGTAGTATTATGTATGAAGATTGGGTGATGTTTAAGCATGTTAATACGTCGTAGTATTAAGTATGAAGATTGGGTGATGTTTAAGCATGTTAATACGTCGTAGTATTAAGTATGAAGATTGGGTGATGTTTAAGCATGTTGGGAGAGAGAGAGAGAGTATCAATTATGTAATCTCTTAAGTTTCTTCTCAATGCCACTGTTTGAAAGAGTAATATATGGTACATGAGATGTTTAAGCAAGTAGATAGATAGATAGAGAGAGAGAGAATAGATTAGGTGATGTTTAAGATGTTAATATTTCATGGTATTATTCTTGGTAAAAAATAATAATATTTTATGGTATTAAATATGATGATTAAGTGAAATTTAAGCATGCATATATATATAGAGAGAGAGAGGGAGTCTTAGACCTAGTCAGAGTTAATTGCAATCCCTAAAAATACCTACACTGAGAGGAGAGGTGCACATGAATGAGAGAGAGAGCATGACAAAGAGGGAAAAGGGTAGAGAGAGAAAGCATGACAAAGAGGGAAAAGGGTAGAGAGAGAGTTTGAGGGGAAGAGAGAGAGCATGACAGAGGAAAAAGGGAAGAGAGAGAGAGCATGACATAGAGGCAAAAGGGCAGAGAGAGAGAGAGAGCATGACAAAGAGGAAAAAGGGTAGAGAGAGAGAGAGTATGAGGGGAAGAGAGAGAAAGAGAGGGAGAGCACATGAGAAAGAGTAAGGGTGCGAGAACCCTAGTCAGACATTGATTAAAAAAAGGAGACGCAAAGAAATTGAATAAGAAGCAAACCCTAATCCCCCAACTCGTAAGGGGAGCCACCCCACGACACTTTCTCTCTCCTCCCAATACACCGTCCTCGATAACCCAATCCACCTTAGCTGTTAACCCTACTAAAATAAACCCTAATTTTCCTCTATTCCCGCGCTATTTCTATTTCAAAACATGGCCCTTCTTCTTTCCCCATGCAACCTGCCCCCCCCTTACTTTCACACCCCCCCATGCCCTACTGTCTCTCTCTCTCTCTAAACCTCACCGGTTTAGAGAGAGAAAGAGGGTGGGCGATTCATCGCCGATTATTCGACGTGGGATGGCACACGTGGGTCCCAAGTTTCCGAAAAATGGGATTTAATGATCCCGAAATCGCACGAAATTTCAGGAAGTTTGCCGAAATCTGGGACTGAAGTACATTTTCTGGTCGAAAGCTCTCAAAAATCAAAATGGAGCAAGTTCAAATGCCATTGCTACCTTCTAAGTGATTTTGAAAGAATTTTTCGAAGATTTATTTTCGGGTTAGTTGATTTTGGAAGTGTGGTTTTTTACCTTTTACTTTCCTCTTATGTCTTTCAATATTTTATTGAATTGTAGGTCTTAGACTCTTTTAAGTGTTTCGAATATTTGAAGTAGGCTCTAAATCGGCAGGTTTAGTCTGACTCCCGAGTCAGATAAGGCTATAATTAGTATAGGAATGAAGTAAGATAAAAATGAGAAAAATGGCTAGCTTTTCAATTGAGGGCACTTTGTAATTAAAACAATTTGGTGCCCTTTTAAATCGAAACCGGCTAGCTTTTGATTTCAAGACAAGCAATTCTGACTTGGCTCAATGATTTTAAAAAAATCACGGTTAGTATTATTCATTACTTTTAACAAATGTTTCAAAATTCGTCGGTCTTGATCGGGTCTTGATCGGGAATCACCGATCCAAACCATGAATCAATGGGGACTGCCTTAGTTCTTAGTCAGAATTAATAACCGTTCTGATTCCCATAGGCTTGCTCGGTTCTATCAGAGAACAAAATGAGCCTATTACAGGCGCTCTAGGTTGCCCAAAACACTTTGTTCTCGCCCATTTTATTTTATTTTTTATTAATTTCTATTTCTTATTTTTTCAATTTTTTTGAGACCTCGCATAGTAGATTTACACTAACTTGCCAATCCGGACCCATTTTCCAAGAGGCAACTATACCTTTCAGGATTGAAGCATTGTTTCTAACAACTAGAAAATGCACAAATAACTATAGGAAGTAATAGGAAATGAGTGGAAAGCAAAGCATCAAGAAAAATGAAAGCCATCATCGTCATAATCTTTTCCCAACTAATTGAGGTCGACTACACAAGTTATGGTCTGCCATTCTATTTTATTAAGGGTTATACCTTCAATGAGGCCATAAGTCTCCATGTATTTTCACTACTTCCTATCATGTTCTTCTGAGTCTACCTTTTTCTCTGGCCTTCCACTTGAACGAACTCGCACATCTCAACAGGTTGTACTGATTCTATACAACACATGATCAGCCCACCTAAGTGTATTGTCTCTCATCTTATTTTCTATTTGTGCTACACCTAAAATTTTCGAATGTATTCATTTCAAATTGTACCCCTTCGTATCATGCTACTCATCCATCTCAACATTCTCAGCTCTACTACACTCATTCTATAGGTATATTGTTTTTTGACCGCCCAACATTCCTTCCCAAGAGCAAAGCTAGTCTCACAACTGCCTTGTAGAATTTTCCCTTCAGTTTTATTAGTACGGGGCGATGACATAAACTTTTGTTTGCACATCTACACTTCACCCGTCCAACTCTAATTCTATGTGTGATATCTTTTCCAATCTCTTTATTTTTATGGATTATCGACCTAAGATCTCGCTGTCAATCTTAACTACTTTATTATCTTTACTCCTATCATAATAAACTTGCATTCCATATACTATGTTTTTATCCGGTTATTTTTAAAACCTTTAGATTTTAGAACATATTCTAAAGTTCTAACTTTATTATGACATCGTTTCAGGTCTCATCAATCAAAATTATGTCATTTATGTACAACATTATAAAATTAAAGAAAAAAATGTGTTATTAGAAAAGATATATCTATTTTTGAAATAATATTAAGCTATTGGACAATTAATTTAATTTTTCCTTAACGATTCTCCAATCTCATATCTAGGGGTGGCAATAGGCCGGGTCGCCCGCCCTGAACCAATGTCAAAAAAGTAGGGTTTGTTTCTTTATTGTTTTTTGTGTTGTTTTCCTTTAATTTTACTTACCCCGATCAGGTTGGACGAGAGCCCCTTTGACCTAGCATGGGCTAGGCCAACCCGCAGAGAAACAAGGCCGAGCTAGGGCCAAGGCTGCCTGGGCCCAAACCCGGCCCCTTTCCAGCCCTAGATGCGTCTGAGTTTAGTTTCGGCAGTGTGAATGTAAGATCTCAAGCATCGATTGAATCTTAACCATTAAATCCAGCCCTAATCGTGTCTAGTTTAGTTTGGGCAGTGCGACGATAAGATCTCGATCATCAATTGAATCTTATCCATTAAATCAACAGTTTGGATCCTTCTGTTCTTCACGTTACACGAATCTGGACCGTCCCTCCTCCAAGAGAATAGAAAACTCGTATCTCTAATTCTCTACTCTATAAGGTGGCGAGGGGCATTTATGAAAATTACTTCTACATGCCGATTTATTACGATTTTCTCCTTCTCTCCCGATTAATTCCCGATTTATTGACCTGCAGCATGCCCATTCTTCCCTTGATATCATCATGACACTGAAACCCATTATCTCCCCCACCTCTCTCTAGTCCACAGACACATTATTTCCTCAACTCCTCTCTCTAAACCTTCAACCAATTATATCTCACTACTCTCTCTCTCTCTCATCTCAGTTCTCTCTTTGCATTGATGCATTTGCATTGGCATCAATGCAATGAGTTATGAATTGTGAACATTCATAGCTCTTATGGAGCATCTTTAATGGTGGGGTTCCTATTCTATGTTCCTAAATTATCAGTGTTCATCATTGATATCAGTCTCTCTCTTACTTAAAACCCCTTTCAATCTCTACCATGCAACAACCCACATTCTCTTTTTTCTGGTAATTAGGCAAACAGACACATAAGTTTTCTCTCATCTCTCTCTACAACGGTCCTCTTCACCTCTTTGCTTTGCATCAGTTTTTGGCTGCTTGAGTTTATCAGTCAGGAAACCCTAATGACTCCCCTCTTTCCTTACTTCTTGTAGGTCCTAGCAGTAAGTCTTCTTAGTCCTCTCTCTCTCTCTCTCTCTCTCTCTCTCTCTCTCTCTCTCTCTCTCTTTCTAGACATTACATAGTTGTCTTCTTCCACATCTTTGTCAAGACTGCAGTTCTCTGGGTCTCTTTCATTCAGTTAAACCAGGTGGCAAATAATATCACCTTTTGAGTTCTAACAACTATCATAAAAGGAAAGAAACCTCAGGTTATAAACTGGTGTTTTTCAGTTTTCAGTTTTTCACCTCTTAGATACAGAAGCCTCCTTCCATTTCTTGTCAGCACTTGTGCACTTTTTGGGTCTTTCACATCTAAGAAACCCAGTTGAAAAGCTTCTACCTTTTGACCAGTTTCTAGGTCTTCCTCTCCAAAACTCTCTTATCATTTATTGGCTACAATTCAAGTCCCGGAACCCCGTGAAAACCACCCCTATGAAAATTCTTTGGTGTGCTCTCTCTCTTGCTTTTCCTTCATCCATGCAAGTTCAGTGAATCCAGATGAAGAATCCTACATTTTAACCAGTTTTCTCTCTCCTCTCTGTAGAACTCTCATTTCCTACTTCAACTCCTCATTCAGGACTCATGGCATTTTCTTGGGCCTCCCCAATCCAAGAATGAAGAAACCCAGGTGAGAAATCCCATCTCTCAACCATTTTCTCTCTCCTCTCTCTAGATGTCCATTCAAATTAAGGAATGCAGATGAGAAAACCCATCTCTCCCCTCTCTCTAGAACTCCATTAACCAAGAAGTCTCAATACTTCTTGCATGAGACCTTCAGAGTGAAAGCAACAGTGCAAGATGAAAACTTCTACACTTTCTCCACTCTCTCTCTTTAAAACTCTCCTCCCCCTCCTCTTCTTCTTCTCTCTCTATCCCACTCTCTCCCACTCTCTCTCCTCTGATGGAAAAGCCCTTCTCTCTCTTCTTGCAAGCTCAAGCCAAATGTCAGACTCCATTCTTAGAAGCTGGAACCCATCTCAAGAGACCCCATGTTCATGGCAGGGCATAAGTTGCTCTGAAGATAACAGAGTAACCTCCATTGACCTCCCTTCAATATTTCTCAACACCTCAATCCCACCTCAACTCTCTTCGCTCTCTAACCTCAAACTCCTCAATCTCTCTCTAACCAATCTCACCGGTTTCATTCCCCCTGAGCTTGGCCTCCTAACCCAACTCCAACTCCTTGATCTCAGCTCCAATAACCTTATAGGCCACATTCCCCCACAATTAGGCCAACTCAAATCACTGCAAATTCTCTATCTAAACTCTAACAAACTCCAAGGAAGAATCCCACCTCAAATAGGAAGGTGCTCGAGCCTTCGAATCCTATGCCTTCAAGATAATGAGATCAATGGTTCGATCCCAGCTGAATTGGGCGACTTGCAGAGTCTTGAACAGTTTCGAATTGGTGGGAATCCAGAAATTTCGGGTTTGATACCCCCTGAGCTTGGGCGATGGAGGAATTTAACCACTTTCGGGGCCGCTCAAACTGGGCTTTCGGGCCCAATTCCATCTACTTTTGGTGGTTTAATAAGCTTACAAACACTGGCTTTGTATGGGACTGAGATTTCAGGCCAAATCCCATCTGAGATAGGTGAGTGCACTGAACTTAGAAACTTGTATCTTCATATGAATCAGATTAGCGGAGTTATACCACCTGAACTTGGAAAATTGAAGCAATTAACCAGCATTTTATTATGGGATAATTTTCTCGAAGGCCCGATTCCTGCTTCTCTCTCGAATTGTTCTTCATTGGTTGTTCTTGATCTTTCTGCAAATAAGCTAAGTGGGGAGATTCCAGTAGAGTTTGGTGCTCTGAATTCGCTAGAGCAACTTCATCTCTCTGATAACTTCTTGAGTGGTACAATCCCATGGCAGCTAAGTAATTGCTCGAGCTTGACTGCTCTTCAATTGGATAAAAACCAGTTCACTGGGTCGATTCCTTCCGAAATTGGGAATTTGAAGTACTTGCAGAGCTTGTTCCTGTGGGGTAACTCCATTACTGGTACGATACCTTCCTCTTTGGGAAGCTGCACCAATCTTTATGCATTAGACCTCTCGAAGAATAAGCTTACTGGTTCTATACCAGAAGAGATTTTTAGATTGAAGAAGTTGAGCAAGCTTTTGTTGCTCACTAATTCTCTATCTGGGGTGTTGCCAAAAGTGGTGAAAAATTGCCAAAGCTTGATTAGATTGAGATTGGGTGAGAACCAGTTATCTGGTGAAATACCAGTTGAGCTAGGCCAGTTACCAAATTTGGTATTTTTGGATCTTTATACCAACCATTTTTCAGGTGGTTTACCTTCTGAGCTAGCAAATAGCACTTCTCTGCAACTTCTAGATGTTCATAACAATCATCTCAGTGGAGAAATCCCACCTGAATTAGGGAATTTGCAGAATTTAGAGCAACTTGATTTGAGTCACAACAGCTTTCATGGTGAAATACCTCCCACTTTTGGAAACCTTAAAGTCCTAAACAAGCTTATCCTCAACAACAATCTGCTTACTGGGCCGATACCACCAACTGTGAAGAGTTGTGAAAAGCTAACTCTCTTGGATTTGAGCTCTAACAGTCTATCAGGTACCATACCACCTGAACTTGGGTCTATAACAAGCTTAACCATAAGCTTGGACCTGAGCTTTAATGGCTTCTCAGGTGAACTCCCACAAGAAATCTCAGGCTTGACACAGTTACAATCACTAGATCTATCTCATAATTCTCTCCATGGAAGCATCGAACCCCTCGGAAAACTGACAAGTTTAACCTCTCTCAACCTCTCCTTCAATAATTTCTCGGGCCCAATTCCATTTACCCCATTTTTCCGAACTCTCACTCTGAATTCATATTTAGAAAACCCGGGATTATGCGAATCCCTCGATGGGGAGACCTGCAGCTCTGATCAAATTCATGGATCTCGATTAAGATCAGCAAAAATTGCAGCGCTAATCTGTATTTTGATCGGTTGCATACTGATCTCTGGTTTTTCAGGGTGGGTTTTCATCGCCAAGCATAGAAATTCAGTATCGAGAAAATTGTCTTCTCAGTCTAATGATTCGTTCTCCGATGATTTCTCATATCCATGGACTTTCATCCCATTTAAGAAGCTCACTTTCACGGTCGATAACATATTGGATAGCATAAAAGAAGCGAATATCATCGGGAAAGGTTGCTCGGGTGTAGTGTACAGAGCCGAGATGCCGGGCGGCGAAGTGATTGCCGTGAAGAAGCTATGGAAATCAAAGAGGGAGAAGGAAGAATTCGGCTCTGAAATCCAAATTCTAGGGAATATAAGGCATAGAAACATAGTCCAACTCCTGGGTTATTGCTCTAATAGAAATGTGAAACTTTTGTTGTATAATTATGTTCCAAATGGGAACTTATTGACATTATTGCAAGAAAGAAAGGACTTGGATTGGGAAACAAGGTATAAAATAGCAGTCGGGGTTGCTCAAGGATTGGCTTATCTTCACCAGGACTGTGTTCCTCCAATTTTACACAGAGATGTGAAGTGTAATAACATTTTGTTGGATTCAAAATTTGAGGCTTATTTGGCTGACTTTGGGCTAGCAAAGCCGATGTGTACTCAGAGCTTTCAGCATGCAACTGCCATGTCCAGAGTTGCAGGGTCTTATGGGTACATTGCTCCAGGTATGTTACCTCTCTGTCCCTCTCATGCTTGCTTCTTCAATCCTCTTGCATCCATTTACAAATGACTGCAATCTTGCTTCGCTAATTTTCTCTCTCGTTATTGCCTCTTCAATGTTTAGCAACCATTTGCAAATAACTGCTTTCTTTCTTCATATTGGTAACCATTTACAAATCATTCCCATTTTGTTTTTCATATTTGAGACTCTTTAAGCCATCTACTCTGTTCATAATGACCTCTCTCTCTCATTGTGGATCTTCTCTATATCTGTAATATTTAAGTTTCGAATCACCGAAGTGCAAATGATAACAAATACGTCCTTTGATAGCAAAAATTTGCAGTAATTTCAAATTTCCTTATAGCTAAGTCCTTCCATTTTTGGCAAAAAATTGCAGAGTATGGATACACTATGAACATAACGGAAAAGAGCGATGTATACAGTTTCGGCGTAGTTCTCCTGGAGCTGCTGACTGGTCGAAGTGCAGTAGAGCCCCATGGTCTCCACATAGTGGAATGGGCTAAGAAACTCATGGCTCAAGGGCTCGAGCACAGGAGCTCAATGCTCGAGCCTCGGCTCAGGGGTTTACCAGATAGCTCGGTTCAGGAAATATTACAGGCTTTAGGCATAGCCATGTTTTGTGTAAGCTCGAGCCCAGCTGACAGGCCCACCATGAAAGAGGTCGTGGCCATTTTAATGGAAGTCAAGAGCCCTCAGGGTGAAGAACCAAGCAAACCTTCGCAGCCACTGATGAAGCCCTCAAATTACGGTTAGAGTTTCTCAGAGCACGTTCAGGCCCACGAGTTAGGCTTTAAACAGGGAAATGGTGCACGGCCATGAATCTGGAATTGGGTTTCTCAGAGATGTCAAGACCCATGAAATTAAAATTGGGGTTTCTCCGAGATGCTTCAAGCACATGAAATGGGATTAGGGTCTCTCCATAAATGATTCAGGCCCATGAATTAGGTTTAGGGTTTTCCTTAGAGGTGGGGGGTTTTAGGGCCTGAATACATAAGCAAGGGTGGGGGGCTATAAACTAGGGTTAGGGGTTAGTTACCCTAATAAAGAGAGAAGGGAATTTAGGGTTTGGTTATTGACCCTAAGGAGAAGGAAGAATAGGGTTAGGATTTTCTGGGGTTTGGGTGGGGATGAGGGTGTGATTAAACAAGAACCAGTCCACCATTAGTTTAAAAGGATAAAGTGGTGGATATTTCATTTCTTTTTCTCTACTAGTCTTTGTATTTTTTTCTCTTCTTATGGCCTTTTAAGAGGAAGTGGTATTTGAGTTGGGGGATGGGGGATAGAAGTGGTTTGAGGTTTTTGTTGGATCTGATGTACAGTGATTTAATGGTCAGATTGTTTTTATGCTTGACCCAATTTCTCTCTCTATGAATCTCCCTATTTCTCTGTTCATATGTGTTCTTATCTTTCTCAC
Source organism: Amborella trichopoda (assembly GCF_054954075.1). NCBI lineage: Eukaryota > Viridiplantae > Streptophyta > Magnoliopsida > Amborellales > Amborellaceae > Amborella > Amborella trichopoda. The sequence goes on along the minus strand of NC_142340.1, from coordinate 44,557,549 downwards.
TCTTATTGTTATATGTGGCAATGCGCCTGGCCAGCCTAGCCATCGTCCCCATGGAGCCGGCCCAGGCCTAGCCCAGCCCTACATGGCCCGGGGCTAACCCGGGCCAAAAATAAATAAAGAAAACAAAAAAAATAACAATAAAAAAAAGGCCAGACCCGGCCGAATTGGGCTGGTATTAGCCCTAGCTCAGTGTTCAAGCCACAGTTTGTAGCCCAAACCTTACTTCTTAAGGCCTGGCTGCTTGGCTCCTTTGCCAGCCCTACTTGTGGCCAGGCATTTGTGGCCAGGCATTCTTAGTCTTGGTAATAAATATATTTTTTAAATATAATTTGATCTTAATTTTTAGAGAATATATAATCATTAATATGGAGATCATTAATATAAAAATAAAAATTAAAAATAATATTTATATTAAAAAAACATTTGGACCGTAACTTACAATTGTTTTTAAATAGACCTATTTGCATCCATCTTGCTTTATACCTCTAGGTTTCTAAATAGACAACCTATTTGCATCCATCTTGCTTTATACCTCTAGACCCATATAGTAAAAATACGATCCAACAATTTTGCTTCTATATTTGACCCAAAATACTTGGATAATCATGCAAGCCAAAGTCACATCCTCTCGGCTAATGCGCCTGCGCCTTTCTTTAAACACTCAAGCCATCAACGTTGTTCGCATAGCATCTTAAAACCTGATAATTTTCGATTTGGATTGTGGGAATAGGTCAAGAGTGAACTAGTTTTGCTAAAGTATTGATCTAGTTCCCCCCCTAAAACACCTTTTTATAAATTTTATGCCTTTTTTAAAGTTTATTTAACGTTTTTATAGGTCCTTTCTAAACCCCCACCTCACAAAGTCGTATTTTAATTTTTATTTTTATTTCATTTATTTTTTAATATTTTTCTTGATCATTGCTTTTGATCAATCCAAACCTAATTCAGATCACTGGTCTAACAATCTTATATGGATTTTTAAGCGAACGGTCTACCCTACCGATCTGTGTTTTAAAACACTAAATTCAACCAAGTTGTCCTATCCAGCCGATAAAACTCAAAAGAATTTTACAAATTCATGGTACCAAAGATGGATGAGATATGCATCATGAGCTTCGGCTACAAAATATGGCCCAAAGGGATGGCTAGGGTCTAGTCTAGTTAACATGGCTAGAGGTCTGGGCTAACACTGCCATAACAGACTTATTTCAGCATGGTCATCTGTTTCACATATTTTTTTTTTAATTCCTTTTAGTATATTAGGCCTGTTCATGGACGGGTCCAGGGCTAGGCCCCCTCTAGCCCAATCATGTTGGATTGAGGCTAAGGCTGGCCCAAACATTTGATATTTGATCAACATTTTTTATTTTTTGGGTGAATCAGTAGAGAAGGCCCTACCATTTGTAGGAATTAAGCCTAGGACATAACATTGCAAATCGTCAAGCGCTAACCAAATAAGCCCCAACTCTTTTCCTATTTTCAACAAATGTTTTCACTAAATTGTTATTGCTATGAGAGAGCAATTATTCCCACCAATGCCTGTACATTTTTTAATTTTATGGTGGCGATATAATCAATCTCTCTCTCTCTCTCAACCATGCTCTCTCTCTTGTTTCAACTCTAAAGATCAAATGACTAGGCCCACCCACCATAAAGATCACAAGACAAATACATTGAACAGATAGAGACTTATCTCCAAGTCCCACACTCCACATGCCTGGGAGACAAAAAGCTCTTATTCCCCGTTTTTACATTTTTCACAAATAGAAACCAACAAATGAAAATAACAATAAAAATAAAAGGCAATAATTGGTATGACCCTCAAAGAATTACAAAAAGAGAGTGGATTGAATCCAAAATGTTGGCTAAAATCAAAGAACTAGTTCTTAAATTTATTAATTTATTTAACTGTTTTATCGTATTTGGCTCTTTATGTTGTGAAGAATGCTTTTGCATGGAGGTCCATGCCTGGTCTGTTACTTTTGTCCATTGGACATAGTGGCCTTAGAGGAGCTGATTTTTTTCTTGGTTCTATGCTTTTTCTTTAGATAAGTAATGGTGGGGAAATTCATGATGTATTTTCTTTTTATTCATTTATTTAGTTGTTCTTTTATTATATTTGGCTCTTTATGTTGTGTAGAATGCTTTTCATGGAGGTCCATGCTTGGTCTATTCCTTTTGTCCATTGGACATTGTGGCCTCAAAGAAACTGGTTTTTTTTCTTGGTTCTATCTTTTTTCTTTAGATAAGTAATGGTGGGGAAATTTCAAAATGTATTTTATTTTTATTCATTTATTTAGTTGTTGTTTTATTATATTTGGCTCACTATGTTGTGTAGAATGCTTTTGAGGGAGGTCCATGCCTGGTCTGTTACTTTTGTCCATTGGACGTGGTGGCCTCAGAGAAGCTAGTTTTTTTCTTAGTTCTCTCTTTTTTTCTTTGGACGAGTAATGGTCAGGAAATATCAAAATATATTCTCTCTCTCTCTCTCCAAAGGTATTTATTTTTATGGACTCCCTCTCCCCCTTTCCAATGGATATATTTGATCTCTTATTCACAGAGGTCATACTGTCATCATATATTTTCCCGGATATATATTGAAATTTGCAACCTAAGTACACAAAGGGAAACTTTTCTCTCTCAGAGCACAAACAAAGAGAAATTCAATAAGCACACGCCATGATGCATGTTGGATTTTGTTGACCCAAAAAAAGGACAGTCTCTCTCTCTCTATGACGACAGTTTATTCTCTCTCTCTGGACCTAAAAAACAGGACAGCCTCCTCTCTAACACATGAAAGTGTGCTCTCTCTTTCTCTCTCTCATTCATTATCAACTTCCATGTAATCTCCTGTGTAACACAAAACCCAAGGGGTGAGAAAATGACAAGGTAATTTGCTTGGAGACCCAGCAAGTTTCACCCAACTCTCTCTCTACAAAAACAGGAAAAGAAGGCATTAATTCCAATGGGGGGGCTTTAGAGACCAGACCATTGATTTCTGAGCCAGGAGGATTGCAAGGGAGTCAGGAGATAAATCTGCCTATGCTTCACAAGAAGGCAAGCATGTGGGGGTGCAACTCCAAACAATGAAATAAAAGCCTTTGAATCTCTCTTCACTTCTTTGGTTATACTCAATAAGTACGTGGTTTTCATGAGGCCACAACTTCACAAAATTTAGTAAAGCTACACTTCAAAACCCAGCTGAAAAATGTTGTCCTGGAGGTTTTCATGGCTCGGAAATTTGTTTAACTTCTGACACTAGAATTTGAAGCTCCACAACATAACACATTTCTGGCATATCTATGAAAAATGGGCAGCTCAAAAAATGTGTCACAAAACAAACTATCTTTAGTGCCTAAAATCTTTTCTTTTAAGATATACAATTAGGTGGAAATAATTGATTTGAATGTTTTCTTCTTCTTCTTTTTTGGGTTATTTGGTGGGGAAGACAGGCCCTACACATTTTTTCAAATAGTTTAGAAGCTATTTTTTTAAAGTGTTAATAGGGTTGTGTCAGTGGGCATGAAAACTACAACGTGATGACTAGGGTGTGTTGATGCTACCACCACGACTCCAGCCCCTATCCCATTGATTTGAGTATTTTCCAGTGCCGAAGCCGCATTTTTTGGAGTGATTTGAGGTGTGACTTTACAAAGCCATAGCCCATCGAAATACTTTCCCAAACTAAATTTTCAACAGTAATCCCCATCTCATTCCTGAGACAACTATGGATACATATCATAACCAAGGAAAAAGATTTGTCTATCCCACGAACAAATATTTTTGCTTCCGTATCCCTAAAACAAATAGTTGGGGGACCTTTGGCCATCATATAAACTCTTTGAAAGGTTCCAATGATTTAATATGACTAAAAAGAGGGAATCCATTGGCGTTAGACAGAGAAGCATCTGGTTGTCATCCAAATACCATCCTACAAACACATTAAGGACTCAATGATGAATTTAACTACTAAGACAGCATCACTATAATCAGATTAGAAAATTTTAATTCTTCATCAACGTCATCATTAGAAAAATTTAATTCCTGTCCAGATAAAAACATCTTCAATTGGTCCCTCTCGCAAATCTACAAATCTCATTCATTATGCATCAAAAATTGAATCTCCATTATCAAATCCACATTCCTGTCGTTAAAATGAGACTGGAGTCAACCAAAATGCTAGCTCTTAACCAGTGCTTGGAATGGAGGCTTGCGCAACCATCAACCGTTCTGTAACAAGCAATAATCTGTGAAATTTGCAATGGATTATGATGAATGATTCTTATAGTATGTAAAAATGAATCTTCTGATTTTATGTACAAATAACCAGGGGCCACAAGACATGCGATATCTAAACATATAAAGTGTAAAAAGCAATCACATAGAAAACAACGATATGAGTAATAGGCACCTAAACAGCTAGAAAAGTGCACAAGCCACAAATGTATATATAATTTAACTGTGTTCAATGGATGTGTGTTTTTTCCATAATACAATTTCCAACAATTTAGGTGCACAGTTTGCAGGCTTGAACTTGTACTCAAAATGCCCAGCCGCCATGTTTTTGAAGGGCACAACATGGTAATTTGGACGCTAACTTAATATTATAATTAGTAACAATATAAAAAAGACAATTATGAACGTTATATAAATAGCATAAATAAAAATAATAATTGAAGAAAAATGTAAGATATTTATGTATTTATTTATTTTTCTTTTTTTGGTGTTGGTGTGTGGTGGCGAGTGGGTTGTTTGCAGCATGAGAGTAGCTTGAGTCTGGATAAGTTTGTGCTATTTGGCTAAAGACGGGAGGCCTGAACCGATTCAGCAAATGAGCAAACTATGGTTAATAAATTCATCCGCATTATTGGAGCTAAGTTTCTTGAACAAGAGAGCGAAGGAAGTCTTGACCAAAACACACTAGTTTAGAGGCCTCATCATCAAAATCACTCCTTTAAAAAGACTTTGATTGTAGAAAAACTAGAAATCCAATTAAGACATATGAAATCTGTTAAAAACAATAGCTATATGAAAACCCTTAACCAGATGCTAAAGTTGTCTTTGGAGATGTTACAGAGTAAACCAAATATTAACGCTTTTTTTTTTCTCAATGGATATTGTCATATGCTTACATATGATGCATGAGTATCCTTGTTATAATTGTATCATTGCCCAACATTAGATATAATGAATTTTTGTTGTAGGCAATCTCATTACTCAAGTTACACACACAATTGTTACCAATATAAATTCCACTTCCAAATATTCTGCTAAATAGTCAACACTGTAGACATTGTCTTGATAAATCAAGGCTAGAGATCATATTTCCCCTGTTTCTGTACTTGTTCTATTGGTAATAGGCTACTCATCATTTCAAACCTCACATTTAACTTTAGGATAGACACCCCTAAAACTTTACATGCCCACATGCAAACTTATTCTTACTTCCCTCCTCCCCTCCCTCCCTATTACAATTGTTAACAATATAAATTGCACTTCCAAATATTCTGCTAGATAGTCAACACTGTAGACATTGTTTTGATAAATCAAGGCTAGAGATCATATTTCCCTGTTTCTGTACTTGTTCTATTGGTGATAAGCTACTCATCATTTCAAACCTCACATTTAACTTTAGGATAGACACCCCTAAAACTTTACATGCCCACATGCCTACTTATTCTTACTTCCCTTCTCCCCTCCCTACCTGTTAGGTAAACTTTGAAGTCTTATATCTGACAAGTTCTTAAGTAGAAAAAGGAGAAAAAACAAACAATCAGTCCCCACTATAAAAATCTGTAAAGTTGAACTGAATTCCCTCAGTAGTAGAAGAGCAATGCCTGAAAGAACGGGCTGATGCTACGTATGAAGGTTAGGTTCATTTCTGATGGTACAGTTCCACCATAACAGGGAATCCTTGTTAAAGAGGTTAGATTCATTGCTGATGGTGAGATTTTGTGACAAATTCTCCTTATGATATATCACTAGAAATTGACTATACATTAAATGCATATCAAAAAAGACTGCTTCCAGTGAAGATTTTTGTGGGTGCATGTCAGAGTGTGATTCAAACACCATGTCCAATGTTCAAATCCCATGGCCAACCTACGCAAAAGAAAGTGCCTTCCTCCACATTAGTCTTCATGAGCAGTCTGCAAGACCTACTAAAAGAATTCACATCACCAACTCATCTCTCTCGTATATGTTGACTTGATATATCTATTGGTTTGCTCATGAAGCCCACTGGGCATTACTTGATTTTCATGCAAATTCTTCATTCCTGTTGCTAACGTTGCAGCTCTAAATATTGTTACCAAGTCATTCCATATTTTCTGATCCAACAAATTTATTCAATGCACATCCAAATGTTCAATAATTCTTGCATTATATGTTGAAAGGATTTTTTTCACTACAAATTGTAAGTCAAATACATCATCATAAATAATGATCTTCAGTTGTTAGCTCACTAAATTCCACATGGTAGATGTGTGCCTCTTCATGCTTCATGTGATCTTCAAACTAAGCACATTCACATATGACTCGGAGGCTTCTCCCCAACAATATTAAGTATAGGTTTCAGGAGAATCACAATAACTACAATGCCTAACCTTTACCCAGAACAAAACATTATGTATTTCGTCAATCACGTGCATATGCATTGACCACTAGAGCACATGAAGAGGTGCTCCATTATGAAGCCACATATTTGTGGGGTTTCACTATGTATGGCACATGACAAAGAATTACTTCCAGCTTCAAGCAAGGAAAATATATTTCTTCTTCCTTCTATCTAGGAGACAAGCTGCTGCAAAGGATTGGTATCCGTCCAAGACCCCAACTTAACACTTAGCTCAAAGGTTTACAGGATACAACCACGCACCAATATATCCCCGCAGGAAGCTCGGCTTGTAGACCAGCAGAAGCATTCCTCTCCACCCTAAATCCCTTTTTGGAATTTTCCCATCTTTAGTGGTTTCAGGCCCGTCTGGTTTTAAAGACTTACCTAACAATTTTTTGGACCATCTTGTAAGGCTTCTTTTATTTACTAAACCCCCATCCCCTTCCCCATATAGCATTCTGGTTCTATATAAACTTCTTACTTGTTGTAGTCTGAGCACCCAATCTGTGGGATGCCATCTTTAGATTAAGAACCTTGTAAACATATTTCAAAAATAAACAAATAAAAAATAATATAAATAAAAATATATATATATATATATATATATAGGGAAATGACCTTGTGAGACCCTCCCACACCCATGTGTGTAGGACCCCAAACGATCACCATTAAATGTGGCACAGATCTCTAGAAAAGTCAAAACCCACACCCATGTGACAACTTCTCTAGAGATCTGTGCCAAATTTAATGGTGATATTTTGGGGTCCTACATACATAGGTGTGGGAGGTTCTCATAGGATCATTACTCATATATATATATATATATATATATATGGAAAAAGCTTGGGTGAGCCCACTAGCTCATGGAATAGTATAAGCCCAACGGCCCAAACTGAATCTGGGCCGATCTGGCGAACACGAATGTCTGGTAGTGTTCGAATTTGAATTTCTTTTTTCCACAAATCCAAATCACTTGAAATTTTAGGCACGTGTTCTTCTCATCAGGCCGTACCTAATAAAAATATAAAAAAAATAATTCGTGAAAAACAATTGACCAAAATACCCTTGAAAAGTATTTTGGCCAATTTATTTCATGTAAAATATTTTGGGGGTATTTTGGCAGATTTATTTCATGTAAAATATTTGTTTGATATTTTTTTAAGATTCCCCTATTTTTTATGTACATACGCTCCAAATTTCAAGTAATTTGGATTTGTAGAAAAAAAAATTAAAATTCAAACACTACCAGACATTCGTGAACGTCAAATCGGCCCAAATTGTTGGGCTCATTTTTTCCTGTGCACTAATGGGCTCACCCTACCATCTTCATATATATATATATATATATATATATATATATATTTTTTTTTTAAATGTATTTATTTATTTATTCTCTTGTTAAGGGGCACACTACTTTCGGTTGAACCTATTTTCTTGGCTCACCATGAAAAAAAAAAATGCACCGATCTATACGGTCAGCAGCTCACTTCGCATAGTTTCGTCCAAGTTTTTAATGCTCAGATACATCTTTCAGCTCTTGAAGAAGAGCTAAAACATTCAAACCATCCTTTGCTGCCAATACATTCAATGAACTTATTTATGCAGATGTGCATCTAAATCATCATTATCTTCATATATGCTGAATATCAATCAAGTGCAATGGTGTCATACTCTCTACTTATTATAGCACCAAATGCATAATTTGATCACCATAATCCAGTCAAAGGGAATTGCTCATCACCTTCCTCTTCGTTTTGGGGAACTCATGAGCAACCATGGGATGCTATGATAGACTGTGAGATAAATGGAAGCATAGAGTCCTCTCTTTGTGTCTCTCTTGAGGGTATATTACAACCACTAAGGCAACTCATTACAACCACTAAGGCAACTACGTTGAATAGCAAAATCCGTTATATTTGTATCTTTTCAAGGCTCCTTGAAAGGGTTAAACTACTCCTTGAAAGGGTTAAACTATCTCTTTGCAGTGAACAAAAATTCGGCTGCCCGGCCGCCTAGGAGGTGGGTCTGGGAGGGCATGCTTAAGGCGGGCGCCTAGGTGGTCCAGGCACCTAGGCGGTCTGGGTGCCCACCTAGTGTCATCCCATAAATAAAAAGAAAAAAGAAAAGAAATTCAAATCTACCCAAACAAAAATAAGGCCCGGTATTTCTCTCTTGCTCTATCTCTCTCTCTTGGGGCCACATGGTCTCTAAAGCAGATGGACTCCAAGTGTTCGATGCGCAGCCTCTCTCTCTGACACACACAAAGATACATATGGACCCATATGCTCCCTCTTTACATATAAGAAGAAGAAAAGACGAAGATGACCTCCAAGTGTTCGATGAGGCCCCTCTCTCTCTATATATATCCTCCAATTGTTCAAGACCTCTCTCACAAATATAGATCCAAAAGAAAAAAAAAAGATGATCTTTAAGAATTTCATTTGAGATCTCACGCACACGCATACGTGCGCATGCACACACACACACAATAAACACATACACACAAATTCACAAAACACAGACACAAAACAACATATGGCCCCCACCCCAACCCCTTCCCTTAGGGCCGTCTTTGTGTCAGGGTGCCTGCCTAGGCGGCCACCTCTGCATTTTTTAACATTGTCTTTTTGATAACACAAGAGGGGTAATCCTTTTGGTTGGCTGTGAGAGGTGGGGGAGGTGGGAGCAATGGAGTGAATTTGGTACAGTGAAAGAACGTCTACCATCCCAAGTTACAATTGGAACTCCTAATTTCTTGTATTTGTAAAGAGAAAAATGCAGACCATGGCATTTCCCCACGTAGCTTTCTGGTAATATAAACCCATTGAGTTGTAAGAGAGAAAAGAAGAAAAGGGAAGAAAAAACAGTTCAGTCAACAAAATATATAATATCTACAGGATTAGATAGGTTCTGTATAAAGTCCATTAACTATCATTGATGAGAGAGACTATAGTATTTTTATGATTCTAAGGTCCATCCAAAATTATCATTGCGGTGAGAGACACTAATATTTAAATGATTCACAGCTTATTTCTTTGAAGCATGAAGAGAAATTTCCCCAATATCCCAACTTTCACCAGGAAAGACAGTAGAATTATGAGTATGTTGTTCACATGAAAATGGCGTGTGAAAGTATTGATGTAATCTAATTCAGTCATGAAATATCAGGTGCTAAACATATAATCTAGTGGTTGTGAGAGAGAGAGAGACCTCACGAATCGTCCAGCTGTTTGAGCTCGGCCTTGAGCTGCTCAATCTTGAGCCCCATGGACCTCTGCAAAGCCCCTCTCTGTTGTTCTGGTAACCTAGCCAGCAACCCCTCATACATGTCCATGACCTCCTTAACAATTTTCCTTGCGCTTTCAGCTTCTTCATCAAAATAAACAGTCTCTTTTGATTCCAAAGCCATATCAATCTCTTCTCTAGCCTCTGCAAATTTCAAATTGATCTCATCAACCTCAGATTCAGTGCTGAAACGCCTCAAATCCTGCACTCTAGCCCTAAATCCCAGATGGGTTGATCCGTTTCTCTCTCTAGAATCAATATAGGTGCGGAAAGAGTGAGAGGCAAAGGAGTGCATGAGATGGGGATTGTCAAAACGCTTTGAATCATGAGATTGAAGCCCAGAACTGAAATGGGTCACCTGGTTTCTCTCACTGGAACCAATGGGATGGAAGAAGAGAAAGGGTGGTGGGTTTTGGTGGGGTTTTAGAGAGAGAAACTGTCTTGGTAATGGCATGAACTTTGAGGGTAGTTTCCAAAGGGCATTTTTCGCTGAGGCAGTCATTGGGACTCTAGTGAAGATGACCCAAAAAAGGGTTGTAGTGTTTAAAGGAACAGAAATGTCTGATTGAGAGAGAGAGAGAGAGAGAGAGAGAGAGAGAGAGATCCAAAGCGCAGAGAGAGAGGGAGAGACGAGAGGTTATTTCCTGTAAGGGCAAATTACTACTTCACCACTGATTTTAGAATTCAGGAAATAAACAAAGATTTTTAGTAGAATATTGCTGAAAAATATTCTCAAAGGTGAACAGATAGAAGAGCTGCTTCTATGCTATCATTTGGTAAATGAATTTCACATCTCCACAAAAAACACGAACGCTGCCTTCAGGTCTCCAATTGGGCTTTAGGCTTTAATTGAACGAGGAAATTTTTCATAGAAGTTGTCAAGTTTTATGTTATCAAAGTAGTATACCTCAAAATTTTATTAGAAAAGATTTTTCTATGTAATAAAATCTCAAGTTGGTTATCTCAACCTCGTAATATATGGTTGGAACAAAAAAAAAAAAAAAAAAAAATTCAACCCTTAAAAATAGTACATCTTATACCGCATTATCCCATTGTCTATTTTCTAAACTTTCAAAGTGATTATAGATTTACTCGATATGCATCAATTTTTTTAGCTTTAGATTTCATAAAGTGAATAATATTTTCTCATTTAGCAATTTCAAAATGATTATAGATTTATTCGATCTGGATCAATTTTTTTATCTTTAGATTTCATAAAGCACATAATATTTTCTCATTTAGCAACTACTACTGCATGAGCAACTCTACTCTGATGTAGAGTAGTTGACCAACTAACGGAATCCAATTCAAAGTTACATGTAATGTGACCGACTAACGAAATCCAATTCAAAGTGTTAAGAATTTTAAGCTACCAAAACCACAAAGAATTAGTCCTATGACTCTAGGGCACAATAAGGAGCAGGTGATCCTAATCTTTAACCAATCCTCAAATAGAGAGAGCGAGTGGAGAGTGCTACAAAGGGAGCATATTATATACCTACTCTCTCAAACAAGAGACTAGCTTGGGACCATTTCCTTTTGTCTTAAATTTTGGTACTCACTGTTCAATCATATAAGAGTATTTTTTTAGGGGAAAAAAGCAAAAAATTAGATTTTGACTTCCCAAACTTAAATTTAAATCTGACTTTCCAGAGTTTGAATGGTCTTTTTTCTTAAGTCTATGTTTTCATGCACCTATGAAGTATGTTTTCATGCACATATGAAGTGGGGGGTATGAATTTATTTGCTTTTACATTTCTTTTCCTTTTTCGAGGTTATATCCCAAAGTTTGAGACATTGTAAATATTCCAACATAGGATTTTCACACGAGAGAGTGAATGTACAATATGTTCCTGCTGGAGCATATAATCTTTTTACTTAAAATATGGGTACCCAGCTATTCTCTGAAGGGAGAAGCCAAGAGGAGTTGCAAAGTATAAATATGAATATTCATTCCAAGCCATTAACACCTCAACAGGGCATCAATTCATTGTTCCACAGAGAGAGAGAGAGAAAGAAGTCTCAAATGGCTGCATGGCTTCACTCTGTGCACCACACACTCAGCTCATCCAACAAAGGAGCCATCATCGCCTTAGCAAGCCTAGCCCTCTGTGCGCTCACAATCTCTCTATGTACCTTTCATGCACGTCGAAAACGCAAGCTCAAAGCTCGAACCCACTTCAGTATCTCGAATCCCATCCTCCCCTTTGATACCCGTCACCAGATTCTGGCCAAATGGAGACTCCGGCGACTCCAGAATGCCGGAACCCACGAGGAGTTGGGCAGAAGCAGTGAGAATTGCCTTTGGCAAAAGGGAATTATAATGGGTGAGAAGTGTCAACCACCTGACTTTTCCGGCGTGATAATGTATGATGTCGCCGGAAAGTTAGTAGATCCGGGGACCCCGCGTGTTATGGGTTTGTGAGGATAATTTATGGTTATAATAGGGAAAGTAGGTGTGAAAATTGAGACTAGTTGTCTTTATGGTTTTGAGTTAATGCATAATCAGAAGAGAATTATGTGAAAATTAAGATTGGTTGTGTAGTAAATGGATGACCACATGAGATTGTTTCTTGGCTATGTATTGCAAATTAAATAGGTGATAAGTGAAATTCAGAGCTAGTTAGACTTTAGCAGTGTTTCAAAAAAAGTTAAAATGCTACACGCTCTAGACGAGTAAGACATAAATGTAAAGGAAAAAGTTTATATCAGGTTGCAACCTTAAAATGTAGAATCATAGATGCACTTCAAAAATCTATCGGAAATGTTATTTTAATTTTGAAAAACCCTCTAATTGATCATTTCGACATTGAGATGTATGAATATAAAAAAAAAAAGAGTTTTTGAATCCCAAAAAAAGTGCATCTTGCAACATATTATCTAGACCTTCAATTTTCAAGATTTTCATACATTTATAGAATAACTTATTTTTAACCATTTTTGGAATTTAAATTTTTCTAATTAGATATGAAAAAATATTTTAAGATAATCCTAAGAATTTTTTACAACAAAATTACATGTTATGATAAAATTTGGAGGTGCGCCGATATTGGATTGTTTAGGGTTGCAACCTTATAGAAACCGCACCCAAATGTAAAATATGCATTATGGGAAATGGTTTGATTGGGCCTCAGCCCTATAAAAATAAGTAAAGCGTCACCTCATAACTTATCGAAAATTACAATTCAAACATTGAAAAACCTTTACATCGATTATCTCGGTGTGAACATTATGGTTGTGAAAAACAATTAAGATTTAAAGCTCTAAAAATAATGTATATTATAACAAATTATCTAGACTGTCCATTCCTCCCTAAAAATAAATATTCATAGATCAGCAAGATCATACCTTTTTTTAGTTTCAAATCTTATTGTCGGTGTTGGAAATTGATGTTTGATCCATCATGGAGATTTCCATTGCCGAAAGTGTTTTCCATATGAGGATTTGAGGTGAGGCTTTATTTTGTTTTCATAAAGCCTAGGTCTTATAGAAATTTAGTAATGTTGGAGGATATACTTTACTTTTCTCATTTCAATTAGGTACCTCCTCAACCAGAATTTTAAAAATACCTAAGTTATACTTATTCAGTATTTGGAATGCAGAACAATCATGGACATTACTATAATTTGATCGTTAAAAGTCCTCACCTAGTTGTTCTTCATTTCAAATAAGAAAGACATTGTTCAATATTAGTAATGTGAAACAACTAAGGGTATTTTTATTATTTTGCACTTAAATACTTTGCATGTATCAAATTATAAAAGGGATTATATACAAAGAAATCATTTACCTTTAATACAAAGTGGTCACAATTCCTAACAACAATTTGATGTGAAATTTGATAGCTTGGATGTGCCACAAAGTTCGAGAAAATATCTTTTAAAGTTTGAGGTTGGTTAATGAAATAATTGCAGCAGCCCAATTTCACATCCAACGGTCAAGATTAATGTGAACATCCTGTATCAAAGGTAAATTGTCTCATTTTATACTTTTATCTCTAGGTGTTTTGCATTACTAATACGGAACAACGTATTCTTTATTCGAAATACATAACAAATAGGGGTATTTTTACCATTCGGTTTAGGTCTCTTAGGAATCAGATTATAGAAATACTCATAATTATTCTGCATTGCAAATACGAATAAAGGAAATTTAGGTATTTTTAAAAAAATTAATTGAGGAGGTACAACCGTATGAAAAAAAAAAAAGTATACCTTCAAATTTTACTAGAGAAATTTGGACTCTTTTAATGATATTGTAAAGGATTTCATGTTACTGATATTTTTCCTATTTAAAAAAGCTCCCTTAGAACTTCATTTTTTATGGGGAGTGGAAGATTCGTTTAGTTTTATGTCCTTTGCTGCTAAACGACGAACTTGGGGCGCACCTTAAATATTCACTAGAAGAGGTTGTTTCAATGTTAGAAATCCTCAAATCGAGCATCTCACCCTTGAGGCGTAAACATAAAAAAAATAGATTTTAGGTATGGGAAATTGTCCATCTATAATGCATTATCTGAGATATCAATCTTTAATATTTTCGAGTGTTTATAAATCAACTCAAACTGCACTATTTTTTAAGGTTTAAATTTTATAATTCGAGATAAAAATAAATTTTCAGTCCATCATAGAGATTATTGCTATTAAAAAATTATCTTTCCACTATTAAGAGGTGCGCATTGTTTATTTTTAATTGTATGTCGAGATGATCAATTTGAGAGTTTTCCAACATCCGAACAACTTTTTATGATAGATTTTTGAGGTGCACCTTTAATTCTACATTTTAAGGTTGCAACCTTATATAAACTCTTTCTTTCTTTGACTTAATTTTTAATTCCCAAGATTCAGAACTTGAAATTCCGAGTCGAGACAAAATAAGTAAGAATTTCATTTTAGGTATTCTGATTGAGGCTAATAAATGAAACGTTTGCAAATTGAAATTAGTTGTTTATTGGATTTTTGTTAATACGTGCTTAAAGTCAAGAGGAAATTACAAGAAATTTGTGGATTTTGTTGGGTCTCAACAGAAGAAAATGCATGAAATTTGGGATTTGGTAATAGTCATCTTATTATTTCAACGGATGGTATAATTGAAAATCTAGAGTGGTTGTGTAATTGATAAATGTTGGGCTTCAAATGATGATTTTTTATAGTGTACTAGCTGTTGGCCTAAAGCCTTAGGGTTGGAACCTTTAGGTTTCATATCATGCAAATTATGCTAATTTAATGGCCCTTTAACTTGTATCCAGACATATGAAGGCATTAGGTAAAGAAGGGACTGAGAGCTTGATATAGTGTTCATGGATTGAGAACTAGATCAAGACTAGTGTTCCTAAGAAAGGACTAGCTGTAAAACCAATGAAGGGTCTAGTCGTGTAAAAATACCATTAAAATTGAAAGATATGTTAAGTTAGCTTTAAAAATAAAGAAATAAAGAGAACGAGTGGTTAAACAAATCACAAAAAACATCACGGATTTTGTTTAGCTTGTTCAACCAATCTGAACCAGTCAGCTTAACTTGCCAAAGCTAAATATTGATTTTGAACCCACTCTGTTAAGTACAAGTCGCAGTCTTGATAACTCTCATCCAAGCTACTTGCTCACAAAACCTGGGCTTGGACTTGATTAATTAGTTGTTGACTATTGCAATTTCAAAACTTGGGCTTGGACTTGATTGATTAGTTGTTGACTATTGCAAGTTCTAACCGAAAAGACAGATTGAATGGTGTGACCCTGTGTACATTGCAATCATTTGATTAGGCATGTTTGGTTGATGTGATAATATTTCCTGAAAAATATTTTCATGGTAAAATTGACTTACACGATTTGTTTGTTTTTTTTTTTTTTTTTTTTTTTTTTTTTGTGGGTAATTTAGCAGGGAAGATAGGCCCTTACCCGTTTTTTCAGATAGATTAAAGAGTTATCTTTTTTGAAGGTGTCAATATGTAGTGTCAGCACGATTAGAAATCACAACGTGTTAGCTCGGTATGGGGGTGCTACCACCACAACCTAGCCCATTTTCTGCCTTTCACATGTTTGGTAAGAGAAGAAAGCATATGAAAACAAAATTCATGGTAAAACATTTTACCATAAAATGATTCACTTTGCATCAAAAAGACCCACACCTCAACCCATGGGGAAGTATTTCTCGGGTTTTGTTTTCACACACTAACCTATTATTCACTATTTACAATATACTACATATTATATAATATTTATTTATATTATTCTAAATATATTAAAACGGATGCGCTACTGTAACAATCCTAAAATTTCAAAAAAAAAAAAGAAGAGAAAATATGCTTATAAATAGGTGATGTTCTATTTGAGTATGATGGTCCTTGGGGACCATCACTGTTTTCAAAAACTTTTGCTTTGAATTAACTTTTGCTTTGCCTTTACTTTTTTCCTTTGCCCGCTTTTGCCTCCTGCTGCTTGCCGCTGGCAGCGTCCTTTAGCGGACGTGGTTTTCGTACGATAAAAGTCTGCTTTTAACGCGACACCTCAGGTATGAGGTAGAGCGTAAGAAAACAATATAATAATACGTTATAAGAATTTAAATAGGGGATGTGAGCACTCCCACCCTAAAACAAAATTTTGAGATCTCTCTCTCTGGTCGAAACACAATGAACTTCTCTCTCGAATCGAAATTTTTTTATCGGAAGCTCCCTCTCAAATAATTGTGGGTAAGTGACATCGTCTTCCTGAAAAATAGTCTATTTTTAATAAATAGTGATATTTCCGTCTAGGATCTTTATTTTATCAGTTTTATGTGTAAGTGACGTTATTGTCTCGAAAAATAATCCATTCTTTTTAAAAATAAAATGAAATAATTATTTCTGCTTATTATCATGAATTTTAGGCGCGATAAATTTTATGCGCACGTGACCTCATTATCTTGAAAAATAATCTTTTTAATAAAAATTGTGATATTTTATCTATGTTAGAAATTTTGAATGCTGTAAATTAGAAAAATAAATTTATTTATTTTTCTTGTCTATTGTTAGAAATAAATGTGATAATTCTGCTTTTAGTAAAATTGTGATATTTCTTTCTACTGTTTTGAATATTTAGACATTGTAAAATTCATGTGCAAATGACTACCGTATTATTTAAAAATTAACATTTTTGCAATTGATTATAGTATTGTTGTAAAATGTTTATTTGTGAATTGATATTCCATAAATTGTGATAATTCCGTATTCTTGAATTTTTATAAGAGTTTTTCTATACATATTAAATTGGCAATTATGCTAGAATGCCTTTACAAACTGCTACCTTTCTAAATTTGAGCCCAAAATATTTGATTGGTTATTTTTGAAATGTTATAGAGAGTGATTGTTATTAATGGTTTAAGTGAAATTCATATTAATGGTTTCAGTGATATGTTGAGTACATGATATTGCTGCTTTCGAATGTTTAAAAAGATTTAGAAATAATTTAAGTATGCAAGTGGACTCATCCGGTTCGCCGGTGAGGTATAAGTGGACCTATCTGGGACGCCGGTAGGGTTTAAGTGGACTCATCCGGTACGCCGGTGATGTATAAGTGGACCTGCAGGGATTAAGTGGACCTATCTGGGACGCCGATAGGGATTAAGTGGACCCATCAGGACGCTGATGGGGTATATAGGTGACCTACTTGGGACGCCAGTAGGGTATTTTGTGAAATCCTTTGAATTATGTACTGCCGTTAAAAGTGTTATAAGTATTTCAATTACTCGGATTATACTTAATTATGCATTTATTGAAAGTAAAACTGTTGATGCATTTCTGTTAATAGATCTCATTTTGGAAAATATTGATATCTTTCAATCATGATTATTTTTAGGATTATGATGATCACTTACTGAGTAGCCAAACTCATCAAACTATGGTAAACATTTTTTCAGGATAACTGCGGATTCATTTTGAGTGATAGTCAAGATCAACCTTGGAAGATACTGTTGTTGTACTAGCTTTCTTTATTTACTTTGTAAGACCTCGCCACTGTAAATTTGTCCTATCAATAGATGTATATATGTTTTGTCTGTCACATCTCAGGAATAACAGTACTGTAAATTCTTGGGGTGTGACAATTATGGTATCAGAGCAATAGGTTTAAGATCTATAGGAAATTTAAAAAGAATATACTTAAAAATCACATTTATTGTGTGTACAGACCGGGATAAAGTCAAGATCCAGAATAGCTGAAGCCAATATGGAAGGAATTCACAAAGCTTTGGAAAATATGGTTGCTTTAATGCAACATCAGATGGAAAACAACAATCCACCCAAGCAGTCAGTTACAGGAACTGGTGGGAGCAATATCGAACAATTTAAGAAATTAAACCCACCTTCTTTTAAGGGTGCTGTAAACCCACTGGAAGCCGAGCGATGGATTATGCAATTGGAAAAAATATTCGAGGTTATGGAATGTCCTGATGATAGGAAGGTGGCCTTGGTAGTTTTTATGTTAGAAGGTGAGGCACAACACTGGTGGCTAATGGCAAAAGGAGTATTGGTCAAAGAAAATAAAACCTTGACTTGGGAAGTATTTCTAGAGGCATTTAATGAAAAGTATTTCTCAGATTTTATTCGAAACAAAAAAGAAATGGAATTTCTAGAATTAATCCAAGGAAATAAGACAGTAGCACAGTACGAGGCCAAGTTTACTGAATTGGCCAGGTTTGCACCGCATATGATTAATAATGAGGCAAGAAAGGTGAAGAAATTTGAAAGGGGTCTCAGGCCAGCTATTAGAAGCAGAATAATAGTCTTGAAATTAAGAACTTATGCTGAAATAGTGGATCGTGCCCAAATTGTCGAAAAAGATTTTGAAGATTACCAAAAGACAAAAAATCAGAACAGTCATGTTAGACCTACATCATCTAATCGACAACAGTTTGAAAGGCCAAACAAGAAGCCAAGGCCCTCGCCATTTCAAAACCCAATAGAACCATGTAGAAAATGTGGGAAAAATCATGGATCAAGCCCTTGTTATTGGAATACCGGAGCCTGTTTTAAATGTGGAAAATTGGGACACCAGATTAAACAATGTCCTAGCTTACAGACACAACAGCTTCCAAAGCAGGGAGAGATAGCTCCGAAGTCTCAGATGAAGGGAAGAGTATTTGCGATTACCGAGCAAGACGCTCAGGCCTCAAAATCAGTGATCCAAGGTACTCTTACTATCTTCCAAAAAGTAGCTCATGTTTTGATTGATCCTGGATCTACTCATTCATTTGTGTCACAACACTTTGCATGTCACTTAAAGGTAGAACCAGAACAATTAGAATACATTCTAGAGGTAGCCACACCGATGGGAGATTCAATTAACACCAATATAATATACAAATCATGTGTAATAAAGATAGAAGAAAAGGAACTGTTGGTTGATTTAATACTCCTGGAAATTCAAGATTTTGATGTAATCTTAGGCATGGATTGGCTCTCTGCATACCATGCAAGTATTTATTGTTATAAGAAAATTGTTACCTTTAGTATTCCGAATCAACCAGTATTTTACTTCAATGGTGTTAAAGAAGACTCCCCATCATATTTAATCTCTTGTATTCGAGCTAATCGCCTCCTTCGAAAAGGGTGTCAAGGCTTTCTTGCCTATATCAAATAAGATAGGAAGGAAGAAATAAATTTGGATACCACTCCGGTTATCCGAGAATTTCCCGACGTTTTTCCTGAAGAATTGCCAGGATTACCGCCTGACAGGGAAATTGAATTCTCCATTGAATTATTGTCAGGGGTAGCACCAATTTCTAAGGCACCTTATAGAATGGCTCCTGCAGAACTTAAAGAACTGAAACAACAATTGAAAGAATTATTAGATAAAGGTTTTATCAGGCCCAGTGTGTCACCTTGGGGTGCTCCAGTACTGTTTGTCAAAAAGAGAGATGGGACTATGAGATTGTGTATTGATTATAGACAGTTGAACCAAGTGATAGTGAAAAATAAGTATCCATTACCTAGGATTGATGATTTATTTTATTAATTACAAGGATCACAAGTGTTTTAAAAAATTGATCTTAGATCTGGATACCATCAGCTTAAGATTAAAGGTGAATATATACTCAAGACAGCTTTCAGAACAAGGTATGGCCATTATAAATTTTTAGTTATGCCTTTTGGATTAACTAATGCACCGGCTGCATTTATGGATTTGATGAATCGAATCTTTAGGCCCTTTTTGGATAAATTTATTGTGGTATTCATTGATGATATTTTAATTTATTCCAAGAATCAGAAGGAACATGAGCAGCATGTAAGAATGGTATTGCAAATATTAAGAGAAAATAAATTGTATGCCAAACTTAGTAAATGTGAATTTTGGCTTGAACAAGTGACATTTTTAGGACATGTCATATCAAAGGAAGGTCTATCAGTTGATCCTTTAAAGGTTGAAGCCGTTGTTAATTGGAAACAATCGTAATGTGACTGAAGTTCGAAGCTTTTTGGGATTGGCAGGATATTACAAAAAATTTGTAGAAGGATTTTCTCGAATCGCAATCCCATTGACTCGATTGACACAGAAAAATGTCAAATTTGAGTTGACTAGTGAATGTGAGGAGAGTTTTCAAGAACTAAAAGTTCGATTAACTTCAGCACCTATTTTATCTATTCCTGAGGGGAGTGGGGGATTTGTGATTTATAGTGATGCTTCACATAAAGGTTTGGGCTGTGTATTAATGCAATATGGGAAAGTAGTGGCATATGCATCCAGACAGTTGAAAGAATATGAGAAAAAATATCCAATTCATGATTTGGAGCTAGCTGCAATAGTATTCGCTTTGAAAATATGGAGGCATTATCTATATGGTGAGCAATTCGTAATATACACGGATCATAAGAGTTTGAAATACCTTTTCTCTCAGAAGGATTTAAATATGCGGCAGATAAGATGGATGGATTTCTTAAAAGATTATGATTGTACAATCCATTATCATTCAGGAAAAGCTAACGTTGTGGCCGACGCTCTAAGTAGAAAATCTACGGGAGTTTTAGCTCATCTAATGATCCAAGAAATGCGATTGTTAGAGGAAATAGTGGATTGGCATCCAACTCCGTCCATTAATGGTGTGAGTAAGTATGATTGCCAACATTAAGGCGGAACCCCAATTAATCCAACAGATTCGATTGGCACAAAAGAAAGACCCTCAGTTTATAACAATTATAGAAGAGGTGAAGCAAGGAAAGAGAGATGAATTCTCTATAGGAAAGAGAGATGAATTCTCTATATGTAGTAAGGATTTGCTAAGATTCAAAGGCCGGGTTTGTGTCCCGAATGATGAGAGTGTAAAGAAAGCTATCTTAGAAGAAGCACATCATTCTCGTTATACGATACATCCCGAAAGTATTAAAATGCATCAGGACCTGAAAAAAACCTTTTGGTGGAATAATATGAAAAAAGAGGTAGCACTATTTGTGTCTACATGCCTAACATGCCAGTAAGTAAAAGCTGAACATCAAAGGCCCGCTGGGTTGTTGCAGCCTTTACCGGTGCCAGAATGGAAATGGGAGCACATCTCTATGGATTTTGTCTCTAGCTTGCGTAGAACAAATTCATGACATGATAGCATTTGGGTCATTGTGGACCGGTTAACCAAAGCTGCCCACTTTCTACCGATTCGCACGACGTACACTTTGGATCGACTGGCTCAGCTGTACATTAAGGAAATAGTGCGGTTGCATGGAGTTCCTGTCAGTATTGTATCAGACAGGGATACTCGGTTTACTTCTAAATTTTGGGCTAGACTACAGTCAGCCATGGGGACGAGACTCACCTTTAGTACTGCCTTTCACCCCCAAACTGATGGACAATCGGAGAGGACCATCCAAACCTTGGAAGATATGCTGAGGGCCTGTGTTATTGACCTTACAGGAAGCTGGGATGACCATTTATCCCTGATTGAGTTTGCTTATAATAATAGCTTCCAAGCCAGTATTCAGATGGCACCATATGAAGCCCTGTATGGAAGGAAATACAGGTCACCCATATGTTGGGACGAGGTTGGTGAAAGAAAGCTTTTGGAGCCCGAAATTGTCCAGGTAGCCACAGATAAAATAACATTAATTCGTGAAAGGCTCAAGACAGCTCAGTGTCGGCAAAAGAGTTATGCCGATAACCGAAGGAGAGATCTTGAATTTGAAGAAGGTGATCGAGTTTTCCTAAAAATGTCACCAATAAAGGGTATTATGAGATTCGGCAAGAAAGGAAAGTTGAGCCCACGTTACATCGGACCATTTGAAATCCTGGAAAGAATTGGAGGTGTCGCTTATAGACTTGCCTTACCACCCGAATTAGCAAATGTCCATAATGTCTTTCATGTATCTTCACTACGAAAATATCAGCCCGATCCATCCTATATCTTAAAATATGAACCTTTACCGATCAGGAAGGACCAATCCTTCATTGAGCAGCCAATTTTGATACTGGATAGAAGGGTGCAAGTGTTGCGTAACAAGGAGATTCCTTTAGTCCGTGTATTATGGCAGTACCATCCAAGAGAAGAGTCGACTTGGGAATGAGAAAACGAAATCAGAGAAAAATACCCCTATCTTTTTCAGTAATCAGGTACACAAATTTAGAGGACTAAATTTCTTTAAGGAGGGAAGAATGTAACAATCCTAAAATTTCAAAAAAAAAAAAAAAGGAGAAAATATGCTTATAAATAGGTGATGTTCTGTTTGAGTATGATGGTCCTTGGGAACCATCACTGTTTTAAAAAACTTTTGCTTTGAATTAACTTTTGCTTTGCCTTTACTTTTTTCCTTTGCCCGCTTTTGCCTTCTGCTGCTTGCAGCTGGCAGCGTCCTTTAGCGGACGTGGTTTTCGTACGATAAAAGTCTGCTTTTAACGCCACACCTCAGGTATGAGGTAGAGCGTAAGAAAACAATATAATAATACGTTATAAGAATTTAAATAGGGGATGTGAGCACTCCCACCCTAAAACAAAATTTTGAGATCTCTCTCTCTGGTCGAAACACAGTGAACTTCTCTCTCGAATCGAA
Source organism: Amborella trichopoda (assembly GCF_054954075.1). NCBI lineage: Eukaryota > Viridiplantae > Streptophyta > Magnoliopsida > Amborellales > Amborellaceae > Amborella > Amborella trichopoda. The sequence goes on along the minus strand of NC_142340.1, from coordinate 44,534,645 downwards.
ATTTTTTTATCGGAAGCTCCCTCTCAAATAATTGTGGGTAAGTGACATCGTCTTCCTGAAAAATAGTCTATTTTTAATAAATAGTGATATTTCCGTCTAGGATCTTTATTTTATCAGTTTTATGTGTAAGTGACGTTATTGTCTCGAAAAATAATCCATTCTTTTTAAAAATAAAATGAAATAATTATTTCTGCTTATTATCATGAATTTTAGGCGCGATAAATTTTATGCGCACGTGACCTCATTATCTTGAAAAATAATCTTTTTAATAAAAATTGTGATATTTTATCTATGTTAGAAATTTTGAATGCTGTAAATTAGAAAAATAAATTTATTTATTTTTCTTGTCTATTGTTAAAAATAAATGTGATAATTCTGCTTTTAGTAAAATTGTGATATTTCTTTCTACTGTTTTGAATATTTAGACATTGTAAAATTCATGTGCAAATGACTGCCGTATTATTTAAAAATTGACATTTTTGCAATTGATTATAGTATTGTTGTAAAATGTTTATTTGTGAATTGATATTTCCATAAATTGTGATAATTCCGTATTCTTGAATTTTTATAAGAGTTTTTCTATACATATTAAATTGGCAATTATGCTAGAATGCCTTTACAAACTGCTACCTTTCTAAATTTGAGCCCAAAATATTTGATTGGTTATTTTTGAAATGTTATAGAGAGTGATTGTTATTAATGGTTTAAGTGAAATTCATATTAATGGTTTCAGTGATATGTTGAGTACATGATATTGCTGCTTTCGAATATTTAAAAAGATTTAGAAATAATTTAAGTATGCAAGTGGACTCATCCGGTTCGCCGGTGAGGTATAAGTGGACCTATCTGGGACGCCGGTAGGGTTTAAGTGGACTCATCCGGTACGCCGGTGAGGTATAAGTGGACCTGCAGAGATTAAGTGGACCTATCTGGGACGCCGATAGGGATTAAGTGGACCCATCAGGACGCTGATGGGGTATATAGGTGACCTACTTGGGACGCCAGTAGGGTATTTTGTGAAATCCTTTGAATTATGTACTGCCGTTAAAAGTGTTATAAGCATTTCAATTACTCGGATTATACTTAATTATGCATTTATTGAAAGTAAAACTGTTGATGCATTTCTGTTAATAGATCTCATTTTGGAAAATATTGATATCTTTCAATCATGATTATTTTTAGGATTATGATGATCACTTACTGAGTAGCCAAACTCATCAAACTATGGTAAACATTTTTTCAGGATAACTGCGGATTCATTTTGAGTGATAGTCAAGATCAACCTTGGAAGATACTGTTGTTGTACTAGCTTTCTTTATTTACTTTGTAAGACCTCGCCACTGTAAATTTGTCCTATCAATAGATGTATATATGTTTTGTCTGTCACATCTCAAGAATAACAGTACTGTAAATTCTTGGGGTGTGACAGCTACCGATCGAGTTCAGTATACTACACGAGGCATTAGAGCAACGGCTTTCGTACTAGCGCGCTCTCCCGTTGCTTGGTTGCTTGGTTCTCGCCACGACACAATGGTATAATCTAATCGCCTCACTCTGTTCAGTAAGTATAATATTAGATGTTTGAGGCCTAGCTAACGGAGTTCATATTTAATATATAAATAATATTTTATATTAAAAATATATCAATTTATATTATGCTATATTATTTAATACTATGTAATATATATTAAATATAAAATGTTAATATAATATATATATATATATATTATTTAATATATATTATTTTAATAATATCTAAATAAGGAAAAGTTTATAAGGTTGCAACATTAAAATGTAGAATTAAAGATGCACCTCAAAAATCCATCGGAAAAGGTTGTTTTAATGTTAAAAAACCCTCTAATTGATCATCCCGACATCGAGATGTATAAATATAAAAAAAATTATTTTGAGCCCCAAAAATAGTGCATCTTGCAACACATTATCTAAACCGTCCATTTTCCAGATTTTCATATGTTTCTGGATCTACATGATTTTAACCATTTTTGGAGTTCACAATTTTACAATTAGATATGAAAAATAGATTTTGGGATAATCCTACGAATTTTTTACACCAAAATTACATGCTATGATAAAAATTGGAGGTGCGGCTTAATTGGATCGTTTAAGGTCGCAACCTTATAGAAACCGCATCCTTTAAATAATGCATGTATTTATTTAACATATTTATGAAATATATTAAATTATATATATATATATATATATATATATATATATATATATATATATATATATATATATATATATATATATATATATATATGTGTGTGTGTGTGTGTGTGTGTGTGTGTGTGTGTGTGTGTGTGTATGAAATATATCTAAATCAAGTTACTACCAAACATAAGAAATTCATTACACAATGCTTTTTAAATGTGTTAAGAAATATGAAGAAAAGAAAGTTTGCAAAAGTTTTTCTTGCAAAGTATTTACATATGTAAACATTTTTCTTGGGAAAATATTTATGCATCAACCAAACGAACCTTCATGGCTGTTCCAATATTTCACGTGGAAGAATTCGCCTATGTTGTAAGGTGTGGGGATATTTTCACACCAATTGATCCTATTGCATCTTTTCAAACCAATTAGCAGCTAATTGGTGTGAAAATATTCCCACCTCTAACGTATAAGGGAATTTTCACATGAAAATATTTTTCAAAAAATATTTTTATGTGAACCTGACGTGTGAAAATTCACCCTTACAACCAAATAAAATGATAGTAACCAAAATACCTTGCATATGAACCCCATCATTTAAGCATGGTTGCATCGAGTGCTTCATGTCCATTATATTTAAGAACAAATTTCTTACATATTTTATACTTCTAAATTATTTTTACTATTTTTTTATCCTTTTTTAATAAGGTTCAACGGTAATCAGACTAGTTTTGATTGGAGATAACCGTTATAAAACCTTTCATCAATTTGGTGGCTAGTCAAATGCTGATAATGCTTCTTCACCCATGCAAACATTCTCATGCTTTTTGCATGTAAACATTCAATTGCTTTTTACATGAATGTGATGCTTTACATGAATGTGATGCTTTGTACGAGTGATTCTCCTGCCCATATATTAGAGAAGGTAAATATTGAAGGAGTAATAGATTTAAAAGTAGGTGGATGCACTTAACATTGTTCGAGCTTCATTTGCAAAACAGAGATGAATTACCTCTGCCATTATTCTACTATGACATTGGAGTAGATTGAATAAATATGAAAAATAGTTAATGCACACTACGAGGTGCCATAGCATCGTTTTCAATAGCCTCTATAACTTTAGTTTGAATTACAACTAATGGAGTGGTCCAAAATGGGTATTAGATTATTCCATTTGATTTGATTATTGATTGGTTTCCTTTATTTTGAAAAAAAAAGAGAAAATAAGAAAGAAGAGTTAAGTTGTTCGAGCAGTTTTTGTTAGGAGATTGAAATGTAGGTCTATAAGTTTACCACTTAATTTTTTATTGTATATTTTATATACATTAATCAAAAGAAAAAGTTTATATAAGGTTGTGATGCACTTCAAAAATCCATCTAAAAATATTGTTTTAATATTTTTTTGCCTACAAGTTTACCACTTAATTTTTTATTGTATATTTTGTATACATTAATCAAAAGAAAAAGTTTATATAAGGTTGTGATGCACTTCAAAAATCCATCGAAAAATATTGTTTTAATATTATTTTTTTTAAAAAAAAGCCTCTAATTGATCATCTCATGTCAATATGTATGAATATTAAAAAAAAAAAAATTTGAGTCCCACAAATAGTGCATCTTGCAACACATTATCTAGACTAACCATTTTCAAGATTTTCATATATTTATAGATCTACTTGATTTTAACTACAAATAGTGCATCTTGCAACATATTATCTAGACTAACCATTTTCAAGATTTTCATATATTTATAGATCTACTTGATTTTAACTATTTTTGGAGTTTTAAATTTTATAATTAGATATAAAAATAGATTTTCTGATAATCCTAAGAATTTTTAATAAGAAAATTATATGTTATGATAAAATTTGCAGTTAACCCTTAATTAGATTGCTTAAGGTTGCAACCTTTTAACAAAATGATATTGAAATATATGACTTTGTTTAAAATTTTACTTTATTTTTTTATTATGTATGTCCAGTTTTTTTTATTGTGTATGTCCTATACATGAACAAGATTTCCCTTCTGATGCGGCACTTCTTCCTCAATTCATTACCTTATGTTTAAAAGGATACAGTTTTTATGCGGCCAGCCGCATACGGTAGAAAAGTGGGCTCCGCAATAAATATAATTTGATCATAATTTTTAGAGAATATATAATCTTTAATCAGGAGATCATGAATATGAATTTTTTTTTTTTGAAAACTAGAAATAATAATTATATTAAAAAAATATTTGGACCGTTAGTTACAACTGTTTTTCCTTCTTTCCTCTAGTCCTTTACTTTAATTACCTATTTCAACCCACCCACCAACTTTTAGAAAAAATAAAAGAAAATTACAAAATGATATACACTATAAAATGGTGTTGAAAAATTACAAGAAAAAAGAAAAGAAAATTACAAAATGATATACACTCTAAAAAGGTGTTGAAAAATACATGTACTAAAATTGAACACATTCTTAAACTTGAACATATTCCATCTATAACTTATATCTCATATAGCAGCGAATCTATGCTCTAAATTGGGTGTTTTGCCAAAAGGAGCCAGTGTAAATTATATTCTTATGGAAAGATACTATACGCTCTCAAAAATTATTGTGTTTAGATAAATATTTCTTATGAAAAAAGTTCTTATTGGACAAAATAAATATTTCTTATGAAAACAGTTCTTATTGGAAAAAATTATTGTGCTTAGATAAATAGCGCTTGGATAAATTTCTTATAAAAACAGTTCTTATTGGCGGGGAAGCTTGCTCTGCAACCTGTGTATGCATGAACTATCCATCATTAGAAATGTCAATAAAAAATTATTGTGTTTAGATAAATATTTCTTATGAAAACAATTCTTATCGGAGAAAATTATTGTGATTAGTTAAATATTTCTTATGAACACATTATGGGAAAGGACGATTCTTATAAGTAAGGAAGCTTGCTTTGTATGCATGACCGAAGTATCCATCGTTCGAAGAAATGGCAATCCTGGCATGAACACAACTGGAGTATCCATCATTAGAAATAGCCATCCTTGTTTCTCTTTCAACCTATTTATGTATCAACACAATTGGAGTATCCATCATTAGAAATGGCAATCCTTGGAAATGGCTATCTTTGGTTTTCCTTATTTCTTGGAAATGGCTATCCTTGGTTTTCTTTATTTCTTCTTAAACCTGTTTATGTATTTCCTTATTTCTAACACAACTGAAATATGCATCATTAGAAATGGCAATCCTTGGTTTTCACGTGAAAAAGAGTGATCTTTCTCATATGAACATCGTGACAACCCCCTCCTATAACTTTTTTTTTAGTTGTGATCAATGTTTTAAAATCGGGAATCAAATTTTGATCACCCACCACACTATTGATCTACATTCATTAAATCGGTAGAAAAGCAGCAAAAATAATTAATAATTAATAAAATACTCATATCAGCAGTTCCATAGAGACGGATCACCAGTTCACCAATTTCAATTTAGATCGACCATTCCCAATCTGAATCACTATGTTTTAATAAACTAATTTTTCCAAAAGATGAGCTTTTCCACCAAGAGCACCAGATAAATCCTTCAGAACCTTACTGATTTTTTAACAGAGCCAAGAGGTTTTCCACCAAGAGGACCAGGTCTATCCTTGAGAACCTTGGTGTTTATGTTACGACCTTCTATGCGCTGAAATACTTTTTTAGATGTTTTATCTCAAGGGTAGAATTGAAACACCCTTGAATTAAGCAACAGAAAAGTTAATCCCATAAAGATTACCCTATTTATAATCCCATAAAGATTACCCTATTTGTATTATGGGTGTGGTTGGTAGAATTGAAACACCCTTGAATTAAGCAAGGGATAACTAATCCCATAGAGATTACCCTATTTGTATTATAGGTGTGGTTTGTATAAAGGATAAGGCCGTAAACAATTAAAGCAAACGCACCCTTGAACAACGTCAAAATATATTATTTCAGTTTTTGATGGCTTGAAAATTCATATCTCCAATAGTAAAATTTAGAGATTAAAAAATAGTGTTAGATCAAACAGATCTGTGAACCCTTGAAATTATTGAAAATTGTCGTGCACTATTTTCAAGACTTAAAATCCATTTTTCTCATGTCCATACATTTGAGGTCAAGATGTATGATCGACTTGGGCGTTTTTCAGAATCAAAACAACCCTCTTCCAATGAAATTTTGATGTACGCCTTAATTTGATGGTTTACGGCCTCATCCTTATATGAACTTTTTCCTTATATTAGAGGCCCTCCAAGTTGTGTGCCGTCTCCCTTTCACCTATTCGAAAGCGAGAAGCTCTTATAAGAGTTCTAAATGTGCATGCAAAGTTTTATGTGCTTTCCATTGGAGGGAACCATAAACCATAGTAAACATGCCATTGAGTTTTCAAGGAAAATAAGAATTTCCCTCTAAATTGAGAGTGAGAGAGAGAGAGCCGTTCTCAATAGGAACGAGTATTTCCCAAGATGGAAATGACAATGTTTTGTAAAGAAAAGGTAAAAACTCATCAAAATATTAAAGAGACGAACCATTTAACCTTTTACACATTTGCAACTATTGTAATTCTTGATCATGCGTCTTTTCATTGGTATTTTGAAATTCTATCAGTTAAGAATGTTAAATAGTTCATCTAATGAATATTTGGATAAACTTCCCAAAAATTGACAATGGCTAGAAAGGTGTGAGCGAATTATAAGCTGAACAGCAAACATGGAGAAGTTTGGTCTCAAAAATATTATGACATTCAACAGTATACACAAACTTGCGTTGTTGACAAAATTTGCGGAAGTGTGTGTTCCTATACGCAAATTCAGGCTCAATCGAAACCTCACAGACCATTCCAAACTCTTTTTATCTTTCTTTCGCCTTTCCCACTCTTCACCCATCGTCATCCACCTTTTTAAGGTTTCAGCATAAAGATAGGCACGGCACCAAGATTCTATTCTTTTGGCGAGTATTCATTCGCAAACTCTTTATTAAGTTGTTCTCGTGATTCCGTTTTCGCAGCAACCATGACATCGTCAAGGAAGCTTCTTTGAGGGAATTCCTGCGGCACAAGGCTCTGATAGTTCTCAAATTGTTCTTCTGCTTCTTTTTTCTTGTCTAGTAGGCTGTAAATGATTCCCTGGAAGAAAAAACCCATAAATGATGATCTCTATATCCATTGAAATACATGTAAATAATAAATACATAGTACACATTGAAATACATGTAAATAATAAATACATTGTAGACATTGGTGACCTATATGATTAGATGCATGTAATTATTTCTATATAGATTTATAGGCACAGATATAATTGAATATGTGTGTGCAAGCATGCATGAAGGAAAACATTTGGTCCAGCCACAACAACAGTATTCGCCCTCCCCTATCCCTATTTTGGGAAACTTATTTGCATTTGAATCACCCCAAATTTGGGGCACTGACTTCCTCGGGCTCCTAGGGAGGAGCAAAGAAAGACTGCGATTAAAAATCTCGGCAAAAAACCAGAAATGGTTTCTCTCGGGCTCTTCGGGCTGAGCAAAGAAAGACTGCGATTAAAAATCTCGGCAAAAAACCAGAAAATGGCGGTCCATTTTAGGAAGAAAAAATGGTATTTGATCAATGCCCTAGGGTGATTCCAGATGAACAACTTAAAGGGAAAAAATGAAACGCAAAAACCAGAAAATGGCTGTCCATTTTAGGAAGAAAAAATGGTGTTTGATCAAATGCCCTAGGGTCATTCCCGATGAACAACTTAAAGGGAAAACAATGAAACTGAAAAACAAAAATGAAACTGAGTCCTCGGAGGAATGCACTTCCTGCACATTCTCCAGGGTGTCACACATTCTCCAGGGTGTCATAGAATGTATTTATGGCTTCTTCATTGGATCTTGAGGGTGTCACAGAATGTATTTATGGGCTTCTTCATTGGGTCCATACCATTGTCGAGGGTATCACAGAACGTATTTATGGCTTCTTCTTTGGATCTCGAGGGTGTCACAGAATGTAGTTATGGGCTTCTTCATTGGGCTCATTGGGTCCAAGAAAATGTGTGACATGGTGCAAAACAAACATCACCAATGCCACCAAAATGGGGGGTCGCCCATGACCAGACCAAATGTTTTACCATGCATGGATAAGTATGTGTCTACCCATGTGTCTCTCGCATTTTATGTTGCATTTTTCCATGTCTAACATATATGCATCACTTTACCCTAATGGTCATCTGTAACCACATGCTGTGAACATATCAGTTCACATGATAATGGTTATTTGTAACCACACGCTGTGCACACATCAGTTCACATGATGTATGTGTGCTTGCATCTTAATATTAGTAAAACAATCAATATAAGAAATACATTATAAATTAACAGCAATGGAAGACAGAAGGCAAGAAAGTAGAATAAAACTGAAGAAGAATACTCAAATCAAATGATAACACGAGAAAATGAGGAAAGCAAAAGTCACGATAAACAGGAAAAAGCAATTAGTTGGAACAAATAGAGCAACATAAGCAAAAGAGACAAATTAGGTGTTAAAGATAGAGATTTCTTTATTTGAAGTACATCCAATGGGGACAAGTATAGAGAGCATTCATCAAGGCCATTTTACACTTACCTGACAAAGATATGGCCGGAAATCTCGAGGGTCCTCATTGACCAAATCTTGGAATTTCTTCAAGCCCTCTTCCAACTCCCCCTGAATATTGAATATTTAAATATGCACAATAATGTTCATGTACATGAATAGTCGTAAGCCCTCTTCCAACTCCCCTGAATATTTAAATATGCACATATGTACATGAATAGTCGTAAGCCCTCTTCCAACTCCCCTGAATATTTAAATATGCCCACTAATGTTCATGTACATGAATAATCATATGTACAAGCATTATGGGCATAGAGACGAACATACATAAATACATGAATGCATATTTTCACAGATAAGAGTTGTGCATACCTCAAAAACGCACACAAACACATACACACACAGAGACAGGTGTGCGTGAGAGAGAGAGCAGAGGGGGGGAAGGGGGGGAAGGGAGGGGGAAGAGAGAGGCATCTAAGGCAATAGTACCTCAGATCACTCAAATACTACCTTCACAACGTGCATTTGTGCAATCAAAATTTTAATGTTCCGCTCCTCAGTAACCCTGTTCTCACGCCGAGCCTGGACCAAAGCCTTATCCAACATTTCGGAAGCAGCAGGACCTTCCCCTTTTCTGTGCAACACCAACGCCAACCCCTAAAAGAGAGAATCTTAAGTTTCTTGAAGACTCATTCAAATACAAAACCATGCTCCAGGAGCGTATATTAAACTAATCCTTGAGTTTTACATTGATTAGAGAAAAAATTAAAGCCCAGTTACACTCTTTTTATGGTATACGAAGCATATAATACTTGAGGCCACCAAAAATAAAAATATGAAAGCCACTAGACTAAAATGGATAGCTTCAATCCTTTTAAAAGCTTTAATCAGTTTTCATTTTACAAGCAGATGAACTATTAACATGTGTAGGACCTGATTTGGTCAAGTTTTCTTGAGATGCTTAGTGACAACAAAATAACTGCACATGGTGTCATGGAAATCAGCTGGCAAAGAAAATCATCTCTACTTCACACATCTGACTCAGATTGGACAGAAAACATGCTTAAGAAAAAGCTTCCTCTCATATGCATTCATTCACTAGCTTCCTCTCAGACTGGCCCTGAGCCTAGCCTTACCGGGTGTGATAGAGACTCTTAAAAAGATATAGAGAAAGAAAATGAAATGGTGAGACTCTGCCAAGACACTTAAAAATACAAGAAAATTGTGAGATGGGCTAAGACATTCTGGGTATCTGAGCACTGCATGCTAGTCTTTGGGCTATTTCAAATGCATAGATATGCGAATCAGAGATGCCAATTCCCAAAGGTGGTCTTTCAGACACAATACATCTGCCTAACATTTAAATGAGAGGAGGTGGGAGTTTGAGGGACATTTAGTACTTTCCAATGACATTTCAGAAAAAAAGAAAAGAAAATAATCCTAATAAAAAATAAAGATCAAGTAGAAGTGTCTAAAACATACATGGCCAACCCAGCATGTCAACATGCACTTTTTTTGGACATGTGTGTCCAAATCACAAATGCTTGGAAGCTCAATTTGGTGTGAGGATGGTGCTATGGTAAGAAATTTTGCAGGACTATTTTACAAGGACAGCACAAGGGCCGAATCCTCAATGTAGTGATCAGTAAAATAGCAAGAATGCAAGGGAGACACCAAAGACTGCACCAAGAAAACATAGCAGATAATAGCATACTTCAATTCATTCTTTTCTTTTTTCTTTTTTTTTTAAAAGTGTTAACTGTTCTATTAGTAAAGGTACAGGAGATACAGAAAATGGGCTACCCACAAGCCAGGAGCACCATACCAAAAAATAGGCAACCCACCGAGTGGGAGCCTATACAAAAATGAAACTGACCTGAAAAGGTTGCCCTATACAAAAAACCAGTAAAGTTTAAACAAGTCGACAAGATATAAACAGAGAGATACAAAAGTCTTCTCATGGCTAAGACGAGGATCCCAAAAAATCAAACTGTTGTAGGCTCCATCTTTAGCGAGGTTGTCCGCCTTGGCGTTGGATCAGGCCCAAGTAATAACATTCTTAGTGTCTCCCTCTATAATCAAAGGCTCGCTCCAAAGGGGATTGAAGAGTTTGAGGCCTTCCAAGAGGACCAAGGACCAGGCTGACTGGGAGTCCACATGACCGGTGTGCTTGGCAAAGGAGGCCAGGACTTGTCCGTTTTGGTCCCTGAAGATCAACCAACGCCTGCTGGGCCAGGGTTGCCAAGGGAGCAACCATCGAAGTTCAGCTTGGTCTGTCCCTCAGGAGGTGGGGATCAGCAGGGGGCCCGAGGGTTACGAGGTGATCTATTGTGGAACAAGGCTAGCCATTTCTGGAGGAAAGCTGCTGATGGGTAGCCTTCGAACCATTTATAGTTGGTAGCCCAGTAGGTAACCGATGATGTGATCTTGTAGATGAGAGCAGCTAGCAAACACTTTTCTCCTTGGAAGATTCTACTATTTCTTTCAATCCAGATGACCCAAATGGTAGCTGCTACTAAGGTTTTCTACAGCTACTGGCTTTGGGCCATGGAATCGATTGTATTGAGCGAAAAAGGGCAGGATTGGAAGGTGAGGTGACCCAGTGCCAGTTGAACAGTTGGAGGGATGCTCCCCATATAGCATGAGCCAGGGGGAAATGGAGGAATAGGTAGCCGTTGCTTTCTCCGTCAACCAGGCACACATCACACCTATTGGGTATTGGTAACACTCTTTTTGGGAGTTGGTCGACTGTGAGGGCCCTTTCAGCCAAGGGAAACCAGTTAAAGACTTGGATTTTGGGAGGGGGCGAGGCTAATAGAGGACCAAGCTTGAGCAATAATAGAAGTGGGAGAGAGAGGGAAGGTGGGTGGCATAAGCAGCATTTTGTAGAGAGAGGAGACAGAGAAGGATCCCGAAGGTGATGGGCTCCAGATAATTTGGTCGGGGCCACTGGGGGCAAGAAGTGGAAGAGGGCTGAAAATTTGAGAAATTCGGCTGTTTCAGAATCAATGACAGCTCTTCTGAATGAGGGATTCCAAGCTCTCGAGAGACCCGTAGTAGGCATTTCATCAGCCATTGTAGAGTTTTGGTTTAGAGTTATGGAAAAAAGAGAGGGGAAGAGGTTCTTGAGGGGGGTTATGGCCTATCCACAAGTCGGACAAGAAGCTACCCGACGCCCCCCTCAGGGATGAAAATGAATAAGACTATGGAATAGGTTAAGGGAGCTTAAAAAGGATTTCCAGGTCCCCGAGGCCCTGCTGGAAGGCCTACATTTAGGGAACCAGGCAGATGAGTCGAGTCGATATTTGTTTCAGAAGTTGGTTCTCCTGGCTCGCCAATCCCCACCACCATTTGCCAAGCAATGAAGATGTTTCCTTAATTGCCGAATCATGAGGCGTCCTAACTGTTGGGGCTAGCATACTTTGTCCCAATAGATGAGATGGTACTTTCTCGTGCCGGATTCGCCTGACCACAAGAAATTTCTCATCAATTGCTCCAGGCGGGTGGTGACCACCACATGCATATGGAAAAAGGATATAAGGTACAAATGGATATTAGATATGCAGCCTTGATGAGAGTAATCCTACCAGCTAATGAGAGAAAGTGTCCTTTCCAACCTGCCAATCGACGGTCTACTTTGTCGATGATATAGACCATAATCTCATCTTGGGTTTTCCAAGGCACCAAGGCATACCCAGGTAGTTAACATCTCGACCTGACAACCCCAACCGGTGGCAAGAATATGCGTGACTTGCAAATTCATAGCCATTCCAATAATCTTAGATTTAGCGGTGTTTACTTTGAAACCCGTAGTGAACTCAAAACATTTGAGGAAGAAGCGGAGGGATTCCAGCTCCTGATGAGAGGCGCCAAGGAATACTAAGGTGTCGTCGGTATATTGTAGGTGGGTAATGACCGGGCCTCGCAAGCCACAATTGAATCCATTCAGCTGACTGGATCGAAACATACGGGTGATGGATTGGCTGAAAACCTTGGCCACTATAGCAAACAAGAAAGGGGAGAGGGGGTCTCCCTGCCGGGGGACCCTTGGACGAAGGGAAGTAATCCTTGGGTGACCCATTGATGAGTATGGAGAAATGCAGTTGCGAATAACAGCCTTCTATCCAATCTCTCCATCGAACTCCAAACCCCATTCTGTAGAGGGTCTCATCCAGAATACGCTAGTTGACATTGTCACATGATTTTTCCCAGTTGATTTTAAAAATTATCCCCAGGAACTTAGCTAGGTGCCTAGAGTGGATGCTTTCGTAACTTCCACATTCATTCTTAATCACCAATTACTTCATCTTCCAAATAACTGACTCCAATTTCAACTGATTTGACATAAAAGGCCTTTGACTAGAGCTTTACAGGAACAATTCGAGTATTCAAGACGCTATATGATTGTTCTACTTCTTTTATAGTAGGAAGGAGTGGGATATATGAATATATACAAACTTCTGAATAATCAAATGCAAATTCTATACATGCCGTTCATCTCAAATATAGGATTTAGGTCACTGAATGCTCATTGAATCCATTCCTAGTCATCTTAAAATCTTAACCACTGGGCTTAATCTTAAGAATCAAATAGTCATGTACAAATTAAAGGAATCTGAGTAGTGAGAGGTTAAGCTATGCT